>NC_091684.1:90550000-91800000 GCF_041296265.1 Equus caballus
GTAAAATGAGAGAAATTGGAAGTCAGAGGACATAAACACATATGTGACTATCTTTGTTATCATGCACTTGGCCTTATGGCTGCAGTCTGAACAGGAAACCAAGGGACAAATTCTATTTAGAGAAACCCTTGTTACAAGCTCCCAGGCTTAAGACTTCTTTGGAATTCTCCTGCCTAAGCAACACTAAGAGTATCAGTAGAACAATTGATGTGTTCCCATTATGGAAACATTTACTGCTGTGCTAGTCCATTCTTAGCAGTGTGTTCTTATTCTTTCAGGAGTTCTGCAATTAGGTATTATTATTCCATTCTCAAGTTCACACTGAGGTGCAGGTTGCTGCCTATGTTGTTCAAAGTAACAGGTTGGTACCTGGGGGGACAAGGATCCAACTTTTGACCCTGTGCCTCCAGTGCTCTTTCCAAAATCTTTTCTGCCCACTTCTCAGTTACCTTCTGTCCCCTACCAGGCATCCACCAAGGAGTTTTATTAAGGGTCAGTAGAAGGAGGCACAGTTCTATGGATAGTCCAATGTCACACAGCAGAAAACCCAGAAACTGACCTGAACATACATTAAAAAGTGGTATATGGGAACAACGAAAGACCCTGAATAGCCAAAGAATTCCTGAAAAAAAAGAACAAAGCTGGAGGTATCACACTCCCTGATTTCAAAATATACTACAAAGCCGTAAGAACCAAAACAGCATGGTACTGGCACAAAAACAGACACACAGATCAATGGAACAGAATCGAGAGCCCAGAAATAAACCCACACGTTTATGGACAGCTAATATTCGACAAGGGAGCCAAGAGCATACAATGGAGAAAGGAAAGTCTCTTCAATAAATGGTGTTGGGAAAACTGGACAGCCACATGCAAAAGAGTGAAAGTAGACCATTCCCTTACACCATGCACAAAAATCAACTCAAAATGGATTAAAGTCTTGAATGTAAGACTCAAAACCATGAAACTTCTAGAAGAAAACATAGGCAGTACACTCTTTGACATCAGTCTTAGCAGCATATTTTCAAGTCCCATGTCTGACCAGGCAAGGGAAACAAAAGAAAAAATGAACAAATGGGGCTACATCAAACTAAAAATCTTCTGCACAGCAAGGGAAACCATCAACAAAACAAAAACACAACCTAACAACTGGGAGAAGATATTTGCAAACCATATACCAGATAAGGGGTTAATATCCAAAATATACAAAGAACTCATACAGCTCAACAAAAACAACCCAACAACCCAATTAAAAAGTGGACAAAAGATCTGAACAGAGATTTCTCCAAAGAAGATTTATGGATGGCCAACAGGCATATGAAAAGATGCTCAACATCATTAGCTATCAGGGAAATGCAAATCAAAACTACAATGAGATATCACCTCACTCCTGTCAGAATGGCTATAATTAACAAGACAAGAAACAACAAGTGTTGGAGAGGATGCGAAGAGAAGGGAACCCTCACACACTGCTCATGGGAGTGCAAACTGGTGCCGCCACTATGGAAAGCAGTATGGAGAACCCTCAAATAATTAAGAATAGATCTACCATATGATCCAGCTATCCCACTGCTGGGTATTTATCCAAAGAACTTGAAAATACAAAAGCATAAAGATACTTGCACCCCTATGCTCATTGCAGCATTATTCACAATAGCCAAGACTTGGAAGCAACCTTGGTGCCCATCAAGGGACGAATGGATAAAGAAGATGTGGTATATATACACAATGGAATACTACTCAGCCATAAGAAATGATGAAATCCAGCCATTTGTGACAACAGGAAGGGTCCTTGAGTGTATTATGCTGAGTGAAATAAGTCAGAGGGAGAAAGTCAAATACCATATGATCTTACTCATAAGTAGACGATAAAAACAATGACAAACAAACACATAGCAATGGAGAATGGATTGGTGGTTACCATAGGGGAAGAGGGGAGGGCAAAAGGGGTGATTAAGCTCACATGTGAGGGGATGGGCTATAATTAGTTTTTGGGTAGTGAACATGATGTAATCTACACAGAATTCGAAATATATTACGATGTACATCTGAAAGATATATATTGTCATAATCCAATGTTACTGCAATTAAACAGAATTTAAAAAACAAAAAAAAGAAAAAAAGAAAAGTGTTATATGATAAAAGTACCATTATAATTTATAGGTGAAGAATAAAGTTTTCGATAAAGCTGGGGTGACAACTGGTTATCCATGTGGGCTAAACAAATTTAGATTTCCTTTCTCATGCCATACCATTCTAGATATATTAAAGACCAATACGAAACACACAACTTGAAACTGTTGAAGAAAAGACATTGGATTACAGAAATGAGATGTTTTCTCAATGGCTTCTTTGTTCTTTTCAGGCATTGTGGTGCAGATTCTGGAAAGGATGACTGCCAGGTGGCCTAACCAACCACCTCAGAGAAGGTAGTAGACATCTGTGTTATGGGCTGACTTGAACCGAGCCCCTCTTAATCTTGTTTCCTTGAAGTTTGGGGTGATCAATGAGGTGACTTGGCTCCCTTGTAGTCGCTCCTCTGGTGTATAGAAGAAGAATGGAGGGCACTGGGCTCTCAAGATCACTGCCGCATTGCAAAGCTTCTAATTCTGGTGATCGTTTCTGCATGCCTCTTCCGGTTTGCAATGTGTTCTTGGGTCTACAGGGAGCTCTCAGTGCCCCTTGATGAGCTGGATAACACCAATGTGAAACTCCCCAAGCCCTCCCCAAATCTTCTTCACATTCTCCAGTGGCTTTCGTTCTCATGGCTACGTTGGACTCTGTTTCCCAGCACGTTGCCTCCACTGGCATCTTTTCAACTCAGATTTGGAACCCAAGCTCCTGCTCAGTTTCCACAAGCAAGGCTTCTCTCTGATGCACCCAGAGCAGCCAAGTGTTGCCTAGAGTAACTGAGTTTTGGGAGGAAGACAGGTTGACACCACGGCAACAGCGCTTCAGAGGAAATAGTTCTCTATGGCCTGGACCACC
Organism: Equus caballus; assembly: GCF_041296265.1. Classification (NCBI taxonomy): domain Eukaryota; kingdom Metazoa; phylum Chordata; class Mammalia; order Perissodactyla; family Equidae; genus Equus; species Equus caballus. The sequence continues at coordinate 90,552,989 of NC_091684.1, forward strand.
CCATCACTGTGCAGGTTCACCCCCTCTCATCCGGTCTCCATCTCATTCATCTTTCAAGCTCCCCTCTTCGCATCTCCCCTTTTCTCCTCCATTTGGTCCTATTTATTTATTTAAAACAGACTTTTTTAAAGAGTAGTTTTAGGTTCATAGCAAAATTGAGCAAAGTATAGAGATTTCCCAGATACCTCCTGCCCTCACAATGCACAGCCTCCATACATCCGCCGCCAGAGTGGTACATTTGTTACAATCTATGAATCTACCTTGACACATCGTTATTGCCTAAAGTCCACAGTTTACATTAGAGTTCACACTTGGTGTTGTACATTCTATGAGTTTTAACAAATATTTGGCATATATCCACCATTATTGTCTCCTACAGAATAGTTTCACTGCCTGAAAAAATCCTCTGTGATCTGCCTATTCATCCCTTTCTTCCTCTAGTCCCTGGCAACCACTGCTGTTTTTTACTGTCTCCATAGTTTTGCCTTTTCCAGAACCTCTTATCGTTGCAATCACTGGGTATGCAGCCTTTTCAGATGGAATTCTTCGACTTAGTGATACGCATTTAAGGTCTTCCATCTCTTTTAAGAGTTGATAGCTCATTTCTTTTTAGCACTGAATAATACTCCATTGTCGAGATGTACCACGGTCCATTTATCCATTCACCCAGTGAAGGACATCTTCATTACTTCCAAGTTTTGGTGATGATGAATAAAACTGCTGCAAACATCCTTGTTATTCAGTTCCTTTTTAGTAGCAAAACATCAAGTAATTCTCCCCTTTCCCACGCAGAGTCTCTGTGCCCTCTGGTGTTTGGGAGCCTACTGACATAGGTTTCCTCAGGGGTCTGATCCTTTCCCTCCTGTGTGGTCTTTTCAATGAGTTCTCTTGAAGACACTCTCCCCCAAAGTGGATGCTGAAGCCATTCATTCAGATAATTCTCTTGTCTCACTATGTTACACATATAGATTAAACTAAGCTTTACAATATCATCCTTATGCCTGACTTATCTACAAGAAAATGGAAACTCAGAGAGCTTGAGAAAAGGCCATCACAGCTATAAGGTGGGTTGCTGCATCATGGGGGTTTGGCGTGAACACTCTTGCTGCTCTCTCTGCCCAAATGCCCTCGGATCCTTTGCACAACTGCAAGCCCCCCAAACTCCTGCTTCCATCTGCTTTGCTGCAATGGGCAGCACCATGACTTCAGAGGGTCCTACTGGGCACTGGATCAGCCTTGCTCTCCAGAGGCCTGCAAGTGCCTGGGAGTTTTATGTCTTCCCTCCCTACCCAGGGCAGGCAATTATGGTGACTATGTGGGGAGCACCTTGATGAGAGACTTACTCTGAGGTATCACCTGCCTTCCAGAGCTCCATAAGGGTTTAGGCAGACTTTGGGGCTTAACCTGAAAGCCACCTGTGCTTGGCCTCCTCCTCCCCCGGGCCCTACTCCCCCACCCCCTTGAAGGTTTCTCCTGGGGGCACTCCTTTCACAAAGCAGCTGCATTGTCACAAATCCTTGTCTCAGAGTCTGCTTCCGGGAGGACCCAACCTTAGATGGGAGGAAAGGAAGGAAGGATTCACTGAAGAAGGGGCACAACCTGGGTGTGCTGGCAGCCAAGAGGAAAGCCTTGGGCATTCGGGCACTAGGGCTCTGAGGTTAGAGCACTGTTGATAGGCCTGCCACATGCACACTGCCACTTGCCAGCATTTCTCTTGCTTCACTCTTGAAAAGTTCAGAAATACCAGATGACTTAGGATCACAAGATAGTCAAGGAAAGCCTGGACAATAAAAAGGTCAAAACAGCCAAGCAAACAAACAGCAACATCAATAAAAAACTGACTTTGGAAGAATAGGTCAATGGAGAGAGTAGAAAATAACTTCAAAATAAATATAATTTCTGGGGATTCAATAAATTACCTCATCCATAAAATGAGGGGGAAAAACAACCAGAGAGCGAGAAAGAGGTCTTAACATTTAAAAAAGAATGATTGCTACAATAAGAAAAATTCAGTATAAAGGATGGAAGATAAAGTCAAAATAATCTGCCGGAATAGAGACCCAAATATCAAGAGATGGGATAAATAAGAGAAAAGATTAAGAGATTTGTAGATGGTCTAACACTCCACTACTAATAGTGGTAGAAAGAGATAACCAAGAAAATAGATACATTATTAAGAAAATAATACAGTCATATGCTGCATAATGACGTTTCAATCAACACGGATCATAAATATGATGGTGGTCGCATAAGATTAGTACCATATAGCTCAGGCGTGTAGTAGGCTGTACCGTCTAGGTTTGTGTAAATACACTCCATGATATTTACATGACAACGAAATGGCCTAAAGACACGTTTCTCGGAACATATCCCCATTGTCAAGTGACACACAACTGTACAATAAAAGTCCTTGGGCAAAAGAGGGACAGACATCTCCCAAATGAAAGCCATACCTATGAAAAAGATTCACATCTACCAACATCATTGTGAAATTCCAAGACACAAGAGATAAAGATAAGATCATGAAAGCTTTGAGAAAGAAAGAGGGAAAAAATAGACCACTTACAAAGAAATGAGAATCAAGTTGATATTTATTAAAAGATATTGGACAGAATCAGATTGGCATCAAAAACTATAGGAAACGATGACAAACTGTATAAGAAAGATATGGTCCAAATATGGCATAATTTTCAGCAAATCATGAACAGTAGAGAAAAAAGGTCTTTTTGATCATCCTTTGACGTTGGATGTTGACATTAGAAATATTAAGTTGTGCACATAAAATTGTGCAAACAATTTCACAAAGCAACTGACATTCAGAAGCCCAGAGAGAGGTTCCAGGAGAAAGTCTGCTGTCACAAGAAAACTCAAGGAGGATGGAGAGTGGGGGCTCTCATTGCAAGTCACTCATTATGCTACAATTCCCTACACAGGCACGTGGCAGAGTGTTTAAGATATACTCATAGTTGCACTGCAAAGAATTAAGGGTAGTATGTATTTCACGCCTGGCACTAAGTGCTAAAGGGAAGAGCAGCTTTTCCTCTCCTCCTCGGGGTGCAGCTATTTGGGGACAATGTTGAAGGATGTGTAATGTCCTCTCTGAGGCCATCATGATGGCGGAGGGGTAATGAGCGAGAGGTCAGAAGGGGAAAATGCATCTCAGACTAGAAATGAGTGACAATTCACACATCCATTCCCACAAGGACTTTTTTTCCCTCGTCAATCATGAGAGTATAAGTTTTCATGTTTTTATTCATTAATTCAATCAATATTTATTGAGTAGCTACTATGTGTCATCACTGTTAATAGGTGCTGGATATTAAGTGGTGAACAAGATAAAGTTCCTGCTGTAGGTAGATTAAAGGAGAAAACCAATATAATTATCTCAAGAATATGGAAAGAATGTTAGATAAACTTCAAACTCACTCATTCTAAAAATATTTTGCAAAGTAGAAGAAGAAGAGAGCTGTCTTACAATGATAAATTATATCCATCAAAAACCTACAAAAATATCATGTGGAATTTTTGGACTTTAGAGGCCAGGAAGACAGACACCCCTTTATCATCACCTCTAATGAGCATTGTCCTTGGAGGATCTGACAGTGACAGTTAGAAAAGAAGAAGAAATAGGAAGCAAGAATTGGAAAGAAAGAGAAAAATATTGTCCTATTTTTCAGGTAAAATGTCTACATAAATAATCTAAAGAAACATTAGACAATTTGTCCAAATTAATATGAGAGTCCAGTAACAAGGGTAGATACAAATAGTCCTATGTCACACAGCAAGGGACCCAGAAACTGATCTAAACATACACCGAAACACCATATAAGATAAACGTAGCGTCGTAACTTACAGGTGAAGAACGAATTTTTCACAAAAGATCCTGTGACAATTAGTTATCATTGTGGACTAAAATAAATTTAGATTTCCCATCTCACACCATGCATATCTAAATATATTAGAGACCAAATATGAAGCATTTACTTCAAGCTTTTGAAGAAAATATGGGGAACATTTTTGTCACTTCTGAGTAAGGTAGAGTCTCTTGAAACAAAATGGAAAAAATGAGATATTTGATCACACTAAAGAGTTCAAATTTATTGACATTAACAAGGTTCATAATTAAAGGAAAAAGATAGGCCAAAGTCTGTAAGAAGATATTGTGAGTCATACAACTGGCAAAAGATTAGTATTTAAGATATAGACACACATATATCTGTAACACACGTATAACCTAAGAAATGTACCTAAAATTTACGATATACAAAGTATATGAGTAAAGTATTTAAGCATATATAAAATTAGTTTAAGATGTATGTTTGTATGTGTATGTATAATAAGAAACGAGCAAACCCAATAGATAAAAAAGGACAACACAAACACTTTGCAGAAGGAGGAAGCCTGAATGCCAATGGGGAGGTAGAAAAGCAAGAAGTCTCATGCAGATAGGTATTGTAAATTAGTACAATACTACTTTGGAGAGTAATTTGGCAATATCTAGTGCATTCGTCTGGATTCTCCAGAGAAACAGAACCAATAAGGACACAAATACATGAAGACAGTGAGAGAGAGAAAGAGAGGGGGGAGAGAGAAGGATTTACTATAAAGAATTGGTGAGTGATTATGGAGGCTGAGAAGTCTTGATCTGCAGTTGACAAGCTGGAGACCCAGAGGACGATGGTAGAGTTCCAGTCCAAGTGTGAAGACCTTAAAACTGACGGTGTAAGTTCTAATCCAAAGGCAGGAGAAGATCCTTATCCCAGCTCGAAGACAGTCAGACAGAGGGAGAGGATCCTTTCTCACTCAGCCTTTGTGCTAGTCAGGCCTTCAATGGATTAGCTGAGGCCCACCTACATTGAGGAGGACAATCTGCTTTACTCATTCTACTGATGTGAATGCTAATCTCATCCAAAAACATCCTCCCAGACACACCCAGAATAATATATAACCAAATATTTGAGCACTCTGAGGCCCAATCAAGTTAACAATAAAATCAATCATTACAAGTCAATCCCTTGTCAATTTGGAACCACCATACTTAATCTCCAAATAAATACAGTAACAAGGTCATAATGCCACCTCACATGATGCAGCTATCATATGTACACCTGGAAACACACTAACCCCTTCCCCAGAAGAGGAGGCAAAGTCCTTGAGTGAAGTTTACTCTTCTCCTTGATATCCCATTGTTTAAATTCTATGATATAAATTTAATACATCTTACGTTACATGATAAGGGAATAAGAGAGGGAAGAAAACAAAGATATTATACATATATAATATATATTATAAGATATACAATACACACACAAAACATATTCATAACAAAACAAAGAGGAATACTCAAGACAATTACAGTCCTCATTTCTGTAACTGGTATGCGATTATAGCTGGTATTTATAACCACCTTCTTCCACTACCCATTCTGTATTCCCTTTGCCTTCAGCAAAGCACGTCAGCTGGTCCTGGTTACTTAACTAGTGGATGACCCAAACCTTCAGTCCTGAAGGGTCTGGGCCATTAGCAGTCCTGCCTGGGTGGGGTTGTTGTAATTTTCCGTTGGCCTTAACCACAAGACATGGTAATACTAGAAGACACCCTAAGGTATCTCCCATACTCCAGATGTACTCTTTCTTGCCTCTACTGTTGAGTAGTAGTCCAATTTCCCCTTGGTAGTCAGGATCAATCACCCCAAATAACACAGTAACTCCCTTCTTTGACTGTTGATTCAGAGGCATAAAAAGCCTAAAGTGGCCCGGTAACAGTCTTAACGTCCAGTTCAATGGAATTATTGTTGTCTCTCTTTGTTGGAAGCATCTCTCCCTTTGGAGCTAAGAGCTCTAGGCCAGCAGAGCATAAAATCAGGGAGATAGGAAGCAAAAAATTTGCTGGTGGGTTGCTAGGGGTAATTGTGAGTTATGTCACTACCATTCCCAACCCCTGGTTCTTGGACTCATGAATCCTGGCTGTGGGAGGAAGAGCACCATATATTAGATGCTGATGCAGAGAATACACAGCCTTCTGGAGAACCTTGCCCCCACCCTGCGAGGTACTGCCATCTGGCTGGCACTGTAACTGAGTCCTCAAAAGCCCATTCCACTGTTCTATCAAACCAACTGCTTCAGGATAGAGGGGAACATGGTAAGAACAGTGAATTCCATGACCATTTGTGCATTATCACACTTCTTTTGCTCTGAAGTGAGTTTCTTGATCAAAAGCAATGCTATGTGGAACACCATGATGGTGGATAAGACATTCTATAAGTCCACAGATGGTAGTTCTGGCAAAAGCATTGCATGCAGGGAAGGCAAATCTGTACCCAGAGTAAGTGTCTATCCCAGTAAGAACAAAATGCTGCCCCTTCCATGATGGAAGCCGTCCAATACAATCAGCCTGCCATCAGGGAGCTGGCTGATCACCCTGGAGAATGATACCATATTGGGGACTCTGTGTTGGTCTCTGCTGCTGGCAGATTGGGCACTCAGCAGTGGCCATAGCCAGGTCAGCCTTGGGGAGTGGAAGCCCATGTCACTGAGTCTATGCATAATCTCCATCCCTGCCACAATGACCACTTTGTTCACGAGCTCATTGTGCGATGAAGGGTTGGCTGTGGAAAGAGGCTGTCTGACATCCACGGAACAGGTCATCCTATTCACTTGATTATTAAAATCTTCCTCTGCTGAGGTCACCCTTTGGTAAACATTCATGTGGGACACAAATATCTTCACTTTTTTTACCATTCAGAGAGGTCTATCCATATACTTCTTCCCCCAACTTTGTTGCTCCCAATTACCCAATCACGTTCTTTGCTAGTTTCTGACCACCCAGCCAAAACATTGGCCACAGCCCATGAATTGGCATAAAGTTAGTGAAGTTGAAATGCGAGTATCCTTCAACCAATCAGTTCTACTTCTGAGCACACGACTGAGGTAAATGTTTGCACATATGTGCAAGGAGACAGGCACAAAACTGTTTATTGCAGCATTGTTTCTAATAGAAAAGCATTGGAAACACCCAAATGCCCAACTTCTATAGATTGCATAAATAAATTATCATATATGCACACAATGGAATACTATTCAGCAATGAAAATTAATAAACAGGAGCTAAAGATGTAAACATAAATAACTCCAAACAAGATTATGTTGAGTGTAAAAAGCCAGTTTCAAAATGTCAAACACTGTATGATACTGTTTATATGACGTTTAAAATAAAGCAAAACATTCCAAATTATTTTAGATAATCTTCTATGTAATAATAATATAAAAACTGCACGGAAATAACAAATGGCAAATTCAATTGCCTCTGGGGAGAAAGATGGGGCAGAGAATCTGCAGAGGGTAAACAGGGGGCTTCAACTATGTTTATAATAATTTATTACTTAAAAAAAACAAAAGTAAAGATGGCAGATGAAGTTAGATGATGGGTATAGGGTTTTCATTTCATTATTTTCTTTAGTTTTCTGTATGTTTTTAACTTTTCACAATAAAACCAATTCCCTATACTCTCACACAATAATATCATGTGTCCCTATTAATATTGCTGCCCCCCAAAAAACACTTATGATCACGGATTTTGTGGGTCAGAAATACAGACAAGGCTGAGTCAGTGGTTAAAGTTTGGCATTCTCACCACTTTGGCAGCCTGGGTTCATTTCTCGGTCGCAGAACCACACCACCTGTCTGTCAGTTGCCATGTATGGCAGTGGCTCACATAGAAGAACCAGAAGGACTTACAATTAGGATATACAACCATGCACTAAGGCTTTGGGGAGAAAAAAAAAAACAGAGGAAGATTGGCAAGAGATGTTAGCTCAGGGCGAATCTTTCCCTACAAAAAAAAAAAAAACAAAACAGACAAGGCACAGCGAAGACATCTTGTCTCTGCTCAGTGATGTCTGGGATCTCAACATGGAAGACCTGGAAGGCTGGGGTTGCCTCAGGGGCTGGAGCTGGAATCATATGGAGGTGTTTTTGTTCACATGTCTGTAGTGGATGCTGCCAGTCAGCTGGGTCCTCCAGTGGTGGCTGTCAACATATACACATGGCCTCTCCCTGTGGCTCAGGCTTCTTTACAGCATGGTGATTTCAGGGTATTCAGACTTCTTACAAGGTGGCTTCAGGTTTCAAAACTGTGTCCCAAGAGGACCACACAGAAGATTCACGGTCTCTTCTGACCTAGTCTCAGTTTTGAAGCATCACAACATGGCATTCCCTTGGTGCCACTGAATTCAGCCCAGATTGAAAGGCAAGGGACATAGATCCTTCTTCTCAGTGGGAGAAGTCCCAAATAATTTGGAAACCTGCTCTAAAATCAGCAAAGTCTATTCTCTGGACAGTGATTATTTGCATTCCTCCCATGTGCAAAAGATACTTACCCCTTCCCAAAACCTTCCACAGTCTCATCTATGTGGCGCCAGGCTCAGGCTTGAGGTTGGAGGTCTGGTCATCCAAGTTAGGTCCTTTTGCAAATGAAGCTCCTGCAGGTGCTCTTCCTTAGGTTAAGCTGCTTGTGTGGGTTTCCTCTTAATTTGAAGACCTGTGAACTAAACAGACAAGCCATCAGCCTGTACACACCCAACATTCAATGACTGGACAGGCATAAGATAACCGTTAGAGATACTCTTGTTCAAAAACACGGGAAAAGGGAAGCCCATGGAAGTCACTGGTCCACAGCAATTCTGAAATCCTGCTCGATTCACTTTGCCAGCTCCTTAACTAAAGTTCAGTCCTTCTCCCTGAGAGTTATTCTCTGTGGCTCTTCACTCTACTCCCTGAACTCTTGGTTCTGCCCACTGAATCATCCTTCTTTTTCCAGAAGAAAACTGAGTGTGAGACCAAGTGGCTTCTCAGCCTGTTTCAGGCCTGTAGAAGTGAAGAGCTCTAAAGGTCTCCTTCATTTTGTACTCCTTGTCTCTTTTAGTTCAAGCTGGCACTATTTCTGTGAGAAAAATTCTCTTAAACACTTTATGGCTTGTCATAAAGATTTTGGAAAGCCTTTTCTGTCTGGAACTTCTAACTTTCTTTATCTTCCTCCATGCATTCTGTGGTCCTTACAAAGCATCTTATAGTGCCATTCTGGATTTGGTCCTTGGCCTGAGGACTTTTTTTAATTTGCAAACTCTGCTGGTTAACAGGATTGATCTAGGCCCTTTATATTTTCTCCGAATTCCATTCAAAAGCTGATGAATTCATTCTTTAGCTCATCTGTCTCATCTCTCATTTCATCATAGGCAGCTGAAGAAGCTAGGTGTTGGCAGGGATGGTTCCTCCTGAGGGCCATGAGGGAGAATCCTGTCCACACCCTTCCCCTAGCTTCTAATGCTTTGCTGGCAATTTTTGTCATTTCTTGGGTGCAGACACATCGCTCCCTTCTCTGCCTTCATCTTCACATGGCCTTCTCCCTGTGTGCATGTCTGTGTCCAAATGTCCCTTTTTTCATAAGAACACTAGTCACGTTGGGTTAGCGACCCACTCTAATCCAGCATGACCTCATCCGCAAAAGCCTTATTTCCAAATAAGGTCACATTTTGAGGTACTGGGGGTTAGGACTTCAGTCTATGGATTTTGGGGGGACACAGGTCAACTCATAATGAAATCCTAGAGGAAATTACCAGAGGAATGTGGACAATGGACACAAGTAGATGAGGGCTGCCTACTTAATCCGAGTTCCTTTTTTTTTTTTTTTTGAGGAAGATTAGCCCTGAGCTAACTGCTGCCAATTCTCCTCTTTTTGCTGAGGAAGACTGGCCCCAACATCCGTGCCCATCTTCCTCTACTTTATATGTGGGATGCCTGCCACAGCATGGCTTGCCAAGCAGTGCCATGTCCGCACCCGGGATCCAAACCAGCGAACCCTGGGCTGCTGAAGCAGAACGTGCGCACTTAACCACTGCGCCACCAGGCCGGCCCTAATCCCAGTTCCTTTGCATGAACCTAGCTCACTCACATAATGTGCAACTATAACTTGAAAAGACTCAGTCTCCAGCCTCAGGGATTTTTCCAAACTACCTTCCATGTTCTTGTTCTGGTCTGCTATTATGTTCTCTCATCCTACCTCGCTCTCTGAGTCTCTTAACCAAATTTATACCCCGCGACCCCCTTCCTCCCACTCCCTTACACACCTTGCTCTGAGGTTCCTTTTATGACACGTGTCTCTGGCTTCACCCTGGACACTGCCATTTGGACCTGATTTGGTGGTTTGCTGTAGCTCCCAATAGAGCACTCTGAGTTAAGAGATGCTCTTCTCTTTGACTCTGACTCCAGGAACTCATGCTGGCCAGCACAGATCCACTGGGCATCCACAAGCTGACACATGACTTTCTGGTCAGCCCTGACTCATCCCTGCCATCTTCAAAAGGCTGTGTAGGCCAGACAATGGAATTTGATGGCTTGATGGGCCATTCAGAGTAAAAAATAGATCACCCAGGTTAGAAAAGGTAGCAAGGGCTGCCAAATCTAAGCTACCACTGACCCCATGGGGGAGGAGTGGATATTGTACACAATGCCATGTACACTGGTGCTGCCAGCCTAGTTTATTGAATATGTGTTTACTTCAGAATTTCTAGAAACATAAATCTATAGTCATACTTGGCACCTAATTCCAGTGTCTCAAAGCCCTCATAGCCAGGAAAGCCACAGAAAACTTCAAGCCCAGAGCAAGCACCTCATCGTCACCTTCACGTCTTCTCTTAACCTCTGGCTCTGGCTCCGTCTTTTAATAGTATTTTAGGGCTGCTGTTACAAAGTACCACAGAATGGGCAGATTAAACAACACGAATTTATTTCCACACCGTTCTGGAGGCTGGAAGTCCCAGATCAAGGTCTCTGCGGCGTTAATTCCTTCTGAGGCCTCTCCCCTTGACTTGCCAATGGCCGTCTTCTCCCTGTGTCTTCACATCGTTTTTCCTCTGTACTTGCCTGTGTCTTAATCTCCTCTTATAAGGACCCCAATCATATTGAATTAGAACTATCCTAACGACTTCGTTTTAATTTAAATCACTTCCTTAAAGACTCTGTCTCCAAATATGGTTGCATTCTGGGGTACTGGGGGTTAAGACTTCAACACGAACTTTTGGGGGACACAATTCAGGCTGTAGCATCTCCTCTGACTGTGACACCTCAAGGATGGCTACTGAATCCAGTTCACTGGTGTATCCACGGGCCGAGCACAGACCAAACTCATGGAGATTCTCAATAAAGATTTGCTGAATTGAATGTGTCGCTAAGATATTTCATAGGCTTTTTCTTTGGACAAAGTGACACTACTTCTTTTATTCTTTCTTATTGAGTTTATCTTCACCCGTTTGGTTTCTCTGAATCAAGATTTCACTCTTCACTCGTTTAAGGGATAGGATGGCAAAGCAGCAAACTAACACAGTAAAAATCCAAAGATGGGCTATTTGTACTTGCACTATTTTAAGGGCAATACAATATTACATAGTTAAAATACTAAATTGTAAAGAATTTTGTGTAGTTTAATTTACTTCAATATTTTTCAATAATAATTATAACTCAACTATGAAATGTTATAACAAGACTCTTTTTATTGAAAACTAAGAATGCAAGGTACTTAGGCTGTCTCTAGCTTGTATAGGACTTTTAAAAAGCTTTCTATCCTAATGGGTAGGTATTTTTCTTAACCTTGTAGATATTATGTGCTCAACAAAGGTTTGTTTTCACTGTCCTTAGAGTTTTCACTAAGATCTTGCTAGAATTATTTCATATCCAGACATAATTACTGCAGTGCAATGTCCTACAATGGAAATAATGATAATTATTAAAATGTGGCACGAGCTCATTATTTCAGATCTTAATTTCTGTGAGATCAAGCAATGCAGGTTCTTATTGGCAGTCTAAGGCTTTGACAGAGGATAGTAGAAAAGAGGGATGGAAAATATGAAGAGAATTGGAAATAGGACTAAATGAAAGAATGGAGGGAAAGAGAACAGGAAGGAGAAACAGAACTTGAAAAAATAAATGGAGAAAATGATGAGGGGAGAAGCAGGCAATTGAAAAATGATGATAAAGGTGCCAAATTGTGTCTGGCATTAGGGTCCTGATCTGTCTCCATGTGACAGACTGCATTTTTCAGTACACCCTTTGTATTAAAATTAAAACATGACGCATGTCACTGTGATGCCCCATTAGAAATATTGCTTTGAGATAACAGTTTATTGGACTAGAGAACCCCATGAATCTCCTCACATCCACAAAGCGTCTGGTGAAAAATAGCCTTAAAAGCCATCAACAATCTGATATTTCTATATGAGCTCCATGAAAAGAGGGTCTTTCAATTAGTGACAGGAATTACACATGTGTCACTGCGGATTGATTCACAGTATGGGAGTGATTACAATGCAATGTATGTCCCTTAAAACTAACTGATCTGCTCTTTTTAGTTGCTGGTATCAGAAAAAATAGCAGAACTGTCCAACAGATAATCCTCAAATCATGACAAGTAATAAATCTGCCTGCTGAAAAATCTTTAAGAAAACTTCCTCTGGAGGAAAGGAAGGATGTGGGAGGTAAAACCACATGTGCAGAGTAGCTGATATCAAAATTGCAATATTGCTCCCAGCCCAAGCTCCACATTTTATCCTTGTTAAAATACGGAGACAGGACAATGCCGTGAAGCCATGTTTATTGAACTTGAATTTTTAATGCAGTGTGGCTGGTGAATGACACCGAAAGAGAACAGCTGGAAACCAGTACATTTCTGGGCAATTGTTATTTTTGAAAAGTAAGGGAAGTAATAAGATATCAAAATGGTCTTTTAAATTTTGTCTTCAGCATGAAGCTTCTATCCCGGAGTGGAGAAATATAAAACTCCCACTGACTTTGTTGATTAATGGAAATTTATAATCATACATTGTCACCCCTGGGAAGAATGGGCACCATTTTTCAGATGGCAAAATGGAAGCTTAGCCAACCAAATGGAGGTGGCTCCCTGCTAATTACCCCCGGGAGATCACGGGTGGGGACAGAGCGCGCTGGTTTATGGATACAGAACATGAAGCCTCACCCTTCTATGATTCCATCTCTGGTATTTTCTGACACAAATTTGGGGTTGGATAGGGAAAATGGAAAAAGGCACTGTACCTTATTTGACCTTTCTGGATCTTCTTGTGAATCAAATGTTTACCACGAGGTCGTACAAGTAATTCTTATATTTCTTATGTGTTCCCCCTCCTTTTTTTTTCTGTCTTTTTGCTGAGGAAGATTTGCCCTGAGCTAATATCCACTGTCAATCTTCCTCTTTTTGCGTATGAGCCGCCACCACAGCATGGCCACTGACAATTGACAGTGTAGGTCCATGCCTGGGAACCAAACCCAGGCTGCCAAACCAGAGCATGCTGAACTTAACCACTAGGCCACCAAGACTGGCCTTCCCCTTCTTAAATAATTCTTATTGTCTGAAATGAATTTAGAGTAAGTCTACAATCATACCCACTAGTCTGCAAGTCTCAAACTTCCAAGTAAAGAAAACCTAAACTACAGTATCTGTCTTCAAACCCAGTCCTCCTCAGCCCCACCACCGCCCCTCACACTCTCTCAAACACACCCACAACTTGAAGAGTCTCCTTAAGTCCTCTCCTCAACCTTTTACAGCATCGATCTCCTCACTGGGGGTTATCTGAAGAGGCACTCGCTATGTCTTTGAAATGTTTTTTGTTTGCACAAAATTAAGATAGTCCTCCCATTCTTTGAGCAAAATTGAATCCCCAGGAGGACGTCATAATCCACGCTGCTAATGTGATTTTCCCAGAGACAGTGGCAGATCCCCCTCAAGTCTCCATGCCGTCATTCAAACAATGCAGGTTTAGGTGACCCTCTGTTGTTAGTGGCATCAACCAGCAGCCTTGCGCACAGCAGAGTGTAACCGTCCCAGTCTTTTTGCGCCATCCTCTCATCTTCTTGTGCTAACAATGCTCCACTGCTATTCATAGAGTTTTCATGGCCAGTTTTTTCAGAAGTGGGCGGTGGATGGCCAAGTCCTTTCTCCTAGTCTGGGAGCTGGGCTGAAACCTGTCGCACGTGGCATTTGAAATCCAGCTGGCACAGCTTTCAGCAACACACAGTCGCCACAGTGTGACAACTGACAGATGGGTGGTGTGGTTCCCTGAGCAGCCCAAACCCCAGGCCGTGGTGGTGAGAGCAGCGAATCTTAACTCGACCACCAAGTTTGCAAGCCCTTTCTTCTAAATACCGCTAAAGGAGAACCAGAACAAGATCCACATAACACTTAAGATGCCCACGGTTGTCTGTAAAAATTCAGGTAAACAAAAATTCCTTACATGAGTGAAATGACAATCTCCAAAGTCTATAAATGTTTCCAAAGATGGCAATGGGTCCAGACTCATCTTGACAAATGCTCACTCTGAACCCCAGATGTAAGTGGCTTGGGAGTGGGGAGTAGTCCTTACTGCAGGAAAACAGGAGGGAGGAATAGCTTTTATTTTTTTATTTTATAATGTTCACTCACTTGACAATATCTATTGAGCCCCTATTATTCGCCAGGTTCCTGTATTTCCAAGAAATATTACAAGCATTTTTTCATTTGTTGAGATACAAAATCTTGCAAACTTATATGAATTTGCTGATTATTTTTATACACAACATGAAGGGCAGTATTGAAATTAAATCCATGCAGATGGATTTAGATATCCCATCTATCTCCCCTGCACGCACGTGGGCACGCACACACGTGCACACATCTATGCTCTTCTATTATTCTCTTTTACGGGCAAAGACAGGTAGGATAAGATTATTAATGGCTGCATGCTGATGTCAGAGATCCAGAGATTAAGATGGTCATTCCTGGGAAACAGCCATAGAACCCCTTGCCCCGGGGAGAGAGGGAAAGTCATGTCTGCGCCTGGTAACCTTTGGGCTCCATCTGGGAGGCGGCAGGAATCCCTGTACCTCCCATTCCGTTGCTCTCAGAAACTGCCCCATGTGAGTCTGGAGTGTGGACCCTGAGTCAGTGTGGGGCCCTGCAAGGCTTGCTTTGGTGGGACATTTGGTGCTACTGAGGGTCTTCCATGGCTAGCTGAGCAAAGCGGGAATGGGACTCCTCCTCAGAAGCGACAACATGCTGAGGTCCTCTTGTCCTGCAGCTGAGTCCAGGAGGAGGGGGCAAAGAAGGATCCAATTGACTTGCCACCACCGCCAAGGTCCTCCCGCTCTGGCACAGCACTTGCCAGATGCAGGATTCCTCCTGGGGCTGAGCATGCACGTCAGAGCTTGTCTGAGGACAGCTCGGGGCAGTGGGGGCTCAGAGACGGACAGGGTTGGGGCTTTGTGGGACCTTAGCTTCTGCTGAGGCTGAACTAAAACTGAAGGCACTCGAATTAGGAACCAGACAGAACTTCCTGGCTGAAAAAGTGAAAGGATCTTAAAAGTGGCTATGGAGTACCCTTCTCTAGAGATTTGGGGGGAAAAAAATTAGTTTAATCTGGGGAATAGTATAAATTGAAATCCAGCCCAAAATACTAGAAATGCATTTCAAATCTCTTCCACTCTTTTATTTCTACCCTCGGTATCTCACTCAGGAGCACACAAACACAAATCTGAGGCCATCCAGGGTTCTGTGGCCAACTCTGAGGGCTAGCACTTTGACGTTCTAGGAAACAACGAATTTCCACCATTTTGAAATTAAGAGGATTCTCTTTTATCACAAATTGTGCTACAACAAACTGCTTTAATAATGGAAGGTCTACAGGCTTGGAGTGTTTTGAAAGAGAAGAAGAAAGGTAGGAGACGAGGTTGGAGGCGGGCTCAGGGGCCGAATTACAAGAGCCACAGTCAAGACTTTGAACTTGAAACCAAGGGAGCAGTCAGAGGTAAAAGTCCAGGGGAAGTATCATTGGTTTGCACCAAGGTGGCTGCCAGGAGATGGAGAGGTGAGGCTGGATTCAAGAGAGAGCATTCGTGAGCTGCTGATGGATTGGGTACGAGGAATGAAGGAGAAGAAGGGATCAGGGCTGACTAGGGTTTCGATAAAGCAGCGGTGTGACTGTTTGTGCCGTGTATTGAGACAGAGAAGACAAGTGGAAGAATAGGTTTACTTTGTGCATGTGTGTGCGTATGTATTGGGGTTGGATTGATAAGTCTAAGATGTCAAGTATGCAATTGTATTTTCTGACCTGAAGCTAAAGAGAGAAATTCTGGCTGGAGCTAAAGATGGGGGTACATTCAGCTTATTTATCATAGCTGAGACCTCAGGAGTGGATGAAATTATCCAAGCAGACACCAAGGAGTGAGGAGTAGAAGGGAGAAGAGAAGCAGAGATCAGAATCCTGTGGAAAATCTATAAGGGATGGCAGAAGACTAGAAGACACTAGATGATACTAAAAAGTGGTCAGAGTAGAAGGAAGACTATCAGGAGAATGTGGTATCATGTGGGCGAAGGCAAGAGAGAGCCAAGAGGGAGGGATGGTCAGGTGTGAGGACCCTGGGAAGACCAAAGCAAGGTAAGGCCAGAGCAGTGAGAATGAACCTAGTGAGAGTGACTTCCGAGAGTGCAGCTCAGGAAGCGGGGCTGCCTAGGCAGAGGAGGTCGAGGCAACTCTTGAAGAGTGCTGGCTGTGAAGGGGCAGAAATGTAACCCACATGTCTGCTTACGATCAAGGGGAGAACGTGAGCCGAGGGAGTCGGAGAAGGTTCCTTCTAAGAAGCGCAGCTAGAGCTGGGCCACGGGCTGTGGTTGGGATGAAATCAGCTGGGGGAGAGGGGAGAGATTTTTCACTGGGAAATGATCCTGAACTAGGGCCCAGACCTATACTCTGCACTGTGGTAGCCACAGCCACATGCGGCTATATGGACGGCTCTTGCTAGGTGCCTGGTTCAAGCTGAGATGAACCTGAAATGCAAAATATACACCAAGTTTCAAAGCCTCACATGAAAAAAGAATGCGAAATATCTCATTAATAATTTTATATGACTACATCTTCAAAAGATAATATATTAGATATATTGGGTTAAATAAAATAAATTCTTCCAATTAATCTCATCCATTTCTTTTTACTTTCTTTAAACATGGCTATTAGAAATTTTAAAATTATATTCACAGCTTGCTGCCTGTTTCTATCAGCCATGCTGGCCTAGAGGTGAAATGAGTATGCGTGATACAGGGACCACCAGGGGACAAGGACTACTGCGGGGCAGATGAAATGAGAATGCACGATGCAGGGAGCACTGGGGGACCACCAAGGCTCCAGCGTAAAAGGAGATGAATTTGGATAATTTTAGTGGAATCTAAGAGGAAAGAGTTTCCGTATACAAGCAGAGAAATGTGCTAGCAGAGAGCTGTTGGAATTTCTTAAGCAAGAGAAAGACCCTAATTTATAGGGAAATTCAGGAACAGGGGAGGTTGTGTTTTCAAAGTGATAAAAAACTAACCAAAGAAGGATAAATCCTTTGTGGAATGGTGACAAGAGAGGAGAATGCAGTGGCCCCATGAGCCTTCCTTCTTCTCAGTTCCCTGCCCCTCCAGCACCTCACACATCAGGTGACCTCAGTCAGCAGACAATTGGAATATGGTCCCGACACCGGAAGCCAATGCCTGGATTTGAATGATGAATGCGCTATAAGCAAAAGGGGAGCTCCGTCTGTTAGTCCCTCATATGTATGTAGCCCTGTATGAGGTGCCCTATCTCACGGAGTGGGAAGGTCAAGGGCAAGGACTTGGGAGTCAGGTGACCTGGGGTAAAAATCACAGCTACCCACTTGCCTGCTGTGTGTAAGTCAGATGGCTTCTCTTGGTTCGGTTTTCTCTTTTATTCAAGGGTTTGGATACAGTAGTGGCTGCACAGCCCTCTCTTTTTTTTCCTTCTCTCTCTGTGGAAAGCTGGAACCCAGTTTTTTGAAAGCCTATACCAAGTAATCATGACTTTTGGTTCCATCATTAGTTTACACTTTACATCTAATAAGTCAGCTCAAAGTCTCTAGTCTTTTCAGTGCTTCAGCAGATCAGTTATGCTACCCTTCTTTATGGAGGATCCAAGACAAAGAAGGCAAGAACTGGCCTTTCGGTGCATTTCTTAGAGACACCTTCTAAGCAGGGCTCTCCAAAGAGTGGAAGCCCCACAGCATTTAACCTGTGTAGCAACATTTCAGAGAAAGCAATCTTTGCTATGCTTTAGGAGGGTGAGTACAGCAATGCGAGTGAAGGCAATATGGAAGAAGGCAGGGTAATGAAGGAAGAGAACCAGGGGCAATGACGGAAGTGCTAAGAGGTCAGTCTTCTTTTGCAGGCAGTCCGAGGCTCTGAGAATGACCCACAGAAGAGAGCCAGAGAGGACCTGGTCTTCAAAGGCAGATGCGCAGGGGAGTTAAAGTCGCTGAAAAACTCTCACCCAGATTGTAATCCTCTCCCACCTGCATTGTATCTGAAATCCCAGCATTAGGGATTCGTTCTTTGAGTTAAGGTTTTGTTATCATTTAGGAAGATATGTTACAAAGCATCCATCAAGTTGTTCATATAGAAGATAAAAGAAGGGCAGCTTAATGATTCACAATAAGACCTTGGTTATATAAAGTATGGTGCATCCATTTAATAGTATGCTGCATAAGCATTGAAGACGATGGCAATGGATATCTCTATTTCTCGACATGGAAAGATATTCACAATACATTGTCAAAAAGAGTTACAGAAGCATGATCCCACTTCTGCTTAAAAAGAGTCTTCAAATTATGCAGATGTTAAAATTTACTACTGAATTATGTTTTTTTCTTTTACTTACTGTACTTTCCAATTTTTCCATTATGAACAAAGATTAATTTTGTACTTTAAAATATTTAATTTTTTAATGCCAGTCATCTAATTGTCATTACTTTTAAGTCACATACTTACAAGATATTTAATAATAAGAATTATCCTACTGACAGTTACTTAGAATGGGATGCTGGACTGACATATTCTGATGGGAATAAAAATCTGAAATACAAGAGATAAAGATTGCGGGGAGCATTATAAGAGAGCCGACAGTGGGGTGTCACCCCCACTCCCGCTGTCACCCCCACCACTTCTACGGAAAGATTTTAGCCTGTGATTCTGAGTTGAGCTAATGTTAATAGTTAGACAATGAGCGGCCTCGAAAATGGTGACAATGGGCTACTCCATGCACAGTTCACTTAAATTCAAAATTAATACAAACTTACAAACTTTCCTCCACCGTCTGTATTACTCTCTAAATGGCAAAATTATTTAACTTACACTCGAGAAAATTCGATTTGGTGCATTAACGCTGGTCCTCCTCATTGATTGTTCAGCCTGTTTTCTCTAGGATCCTTCTGCTTCCTGGAACTTTGTAATATTACCCATAATCGTACAAACTCTGTTAAAAGGCAGGGTTCTCTTGATTCGTTTCTGGAAAAACAGTAGGAAATGATTAAATAATTCCAATGGGATACTAAAAAGTCACAGGAACTGATAATGCAGAACCTTATGTATTTACGTGGAAAGTGAATCATAGAGCCACACGTGGGTGCGGATGTACAAATGTTTTTGTTTAAATCAGGTATTACTGAACAAATCTTGCCAACACTTTTTCTGTGATCACGCGTCCTACAAATGGATTTGCTCCGGCACTACTTTCCACTGAAGCTACCACAGCCAACTTTTTCCTCTTAGTCCCTGCTGGTTTTAACTCTTAACATATTCCTTAAGGCTTTATAACTTCCATTTGATGTGCTTTCCCTTTCCCTAGTTCCCTATTTTGAATTCTGAGTAAAAAGAAAACAAATAAATGAACAAACACAACAACAACAAAATGGCTCTGTCCATAAGTTTGAGTAGTCGCTGATGAATGCACATTCAGCAATATACCTGGTCTCTATCTGGCATTTATCCTTCTCAAAGACTCTTAAGCCTTAATGACCTATCTTCAAATCTCCACGTGATTTATTCTCATGAATGAAATTTTGTAATTCTTTCTTTTTATTTACTTACTTGACAATGTTTCTAAAAATTCGGAACCCCAAATCTCTCCAATCTTGAACCCAGATTTTCACTAAACCCCATCTCATCTTCTACAACTTAAAGGGGTATAGAAAAACATCTGTTCATCTTAATAAAATATTTGAAGTCAGATGAGAGAAAATTTTCTGAGCTCCGTCATCTTAGCACAGTGACTTTAATTGGTATACCCTTTGAGATTGTTTTCATATGGAGATATCTTTATAATTATAATTGTAGTGTACAAATACTATTTCTCTTTTCATTTAATATTTTAGTTTTTGCACTTCTATGTTATTTCAAAGTTTGTAAATCATCATTTGTAATGACCATATATAATATTCCATTAAGCTAGTTAACCATAATTTATGTAACTACTCCTGTATTTTAGTTATTTAGGTTGCTCCTAATTTTTTTTTAAGGATTTTATTTTTTTCCTTTTTCTCCCCAAAGCCCCCCAGTACATAGTTGTATATTCTTAGTTGTGGTCCTTCTAGTTGTGGCATGTGGGATGCTGCCTCAGCGTGGTTTGATGAGCAGTGCCATGTTCGTGCCCAGGATTCAAACCAACGAAACACAGCGGAGTGCGCAAACTTAACCGCTCAGCCACGGGGCCAGCCCCTGGTTGCTCCTAATTTTTATTTCCTAGTAACAATAATACTATAGTAATATCTTGGTGCATATATATTTTTTCTATATTTGGATGATTTATTTAAGATACACGCTTAGAAATAATATTTCATTAGTTCAGAAGAAAGGAATATTTTTATAACTTTGATAGACATTGCAAAACTTTTCTAAAATGATTACACAGTAAGCCATGGTGAGTAACTAATTTGAGACTATCCCTCCTGGCATTTATAAATTTATAACTGAAAAAAATACAAAATTCCTGTTTTTAGACATTGGACAACAGGCAGCACAGGTCTGTGATTTCTAATAGAAAGGGGAAAAAGGGAAGCGAGCCCCACAATCACCTTAACTTCTTCTGGGAGGCACTTTCTAGATGGTGGTAAGTGGAAAAAAGCCCGGAGCACAGTGACTTCACTGAATGCAGTGATTTCAGCCCACAGAGTTTGGGGTACTGAAGCAGCTGGAATTTGCAAAGCTGGGTACAAGAGAGAAGGAAGCTGTGGAAAGAATGAGTTCCAGAAACCTGCACAACAGTACTCCTGAAGCTTTGGCCAAATACTAAGCTTTCATATACAGAGCAAGAAACCACTAACAAATAGCAACCGCTGCAGATAGAACAATTACTGCAGAAAGAACCTGGAAGCTGCCAGAGTTTGCACAGGTAAGAAGACACTCAAGACCTCCAGCCAAGGTGGAGATGCCTCATTGAATACTTTGAGCTTTCAACAGAGACTCGAGCAAGACCATGCCATAGGAGTAGGCTAATCTGGCCCTAGAGAAAAAGCTGTTTTAGACTCACTCTAACAAAGCTTTTAAAATACTCCTTAATAGAATGAAGCTCATCTGGAAGTAAATTAATAGCCATGCAGAACAAAAGTTGACACTCTGTTAGGGAAGAAAAGAACCTATTCAGAATGCCCAGAAAATAACAAAAAAAATGCCAAATATCTGGAAAAGCAGACAAATGTGAAAAATAACCAGGAAAAAAATCTGATAACAAAAATTATTCTGAAATGACAGAGATCATGGAATTAACAGATGTATTTTAAAACTGCTATTGGAAATATGTTTGAAGATTTAGATGAAAACATAAACATAATGTATAAACAAATAAGGACTTTCAAGAGAGAACTAGGACCCATAAAAATGGAAATTTTAGGACTGAATAATATTTAAAATAAAAAATTCACTTCATGGGCCTAACAGATTAGACACAGCAGAAGAAAGAAACAATGAATTTGAATTCAAGGCTAGGGAAACTACCTAAACTAAAGTACAAAGTGAAAAATAAATGAGGGGAAAAAAGATAATGAGTGCCTCATTAAGCTGTAGGATGATGGCAATCAGGTTAAAATACACGTAATTAGAGTACATTAGTAGAGGAGGGAGACACAGGTGAGAAAAACTATTTGAAGACATAATGATCATGTATTTCCCAATTTTGATGACAGATTCAAGAATATCAAAAACTCAAGCAAGATAAACATAAATAAAACCAGGCTAAAGCACACCATAATCAAACTGCTGAAAACCAATAATAAAAATAAAGTGTTAAAGGCAACCAGAGGAAAAAAAGACACATTACACACATTCAAGAAACAATAAGAATGATTGCTGACTTTTCATCAGAAATAAGACAAGTCAGAAGACAATGGAATGGAACATTTCCATTGTAAGAAAAAAACTGTCAACCTAGATGTCCAACAAAAACATCCTTAAATGTCCTTCAAAAATGAAGATAACCAGACCAAAATGTAATAGATGCTCTTTTTTCTCCTTCTAAGTTATGGTAAAAGACAAAAAACTCCCTGAATATTATTTATAAAACAATCATAAGAAGACTATGAATGGTGGAGAGAAGAAAACAGATCAGCCAGAGACTTTAGGAGTCAAGGAACAACATGTGAGTTCTTGGGTTTTCTTTT
Organism: Equus caballus; assembly: GCF_041296265.1. Lineage (NCBI taxonomy): Eukaryota > Metazoa > Chordata > Mammalia > Perissodactyla > Equidae > Equus > Equus caballus. Next base: position 90,575,506 of record NC_091684.1, read on the forward strand.
TCTCTTTTATATCTCTAACCTGGTGCTGGGGAAGTAGGCAATGTGGAAACACTAAACAAGAAAAGAAAAGGAATCCCAAGAAAAGTCTGTTTTCTTTAGCCCAAGGACCAGGAAAGGGAGACAGTAGCAAGAAAGAAAACGTTTAGACAAAACTTCCTTATGCTAGCCTCCTACCCCTGCTGTGGTAGTCTCAGAGCAGACTGAGTGGGGAGCTGGTAATTTCATTCCTACCTGGCAGTAATGATACATCCCCACACATGGTGTCAGCAGAGGTCACATGGGGATCCTGGACCCTCATTTAGTAGTAAGAAAGTACTCCATCCTCATCATCCCTGCCTGGAGCAGTGCCAGAGGAGGCCAAATGGGAAGCTAGACCTTTCACCATCATCAAGAACAATTACTGAACATTCATCTTTACCTAATTGATATTTAATCAGAAACAATACATCCAGCAACTGTAGGAAACACATTCTTTTCAAGTGCACATGGAACAAACACCAAGATAAAGCATATGTTGGACCATAAAACCAGTCTGAACAAGCCTAAAAGAATTGAAATCAGGCAGAGTACATTCTCCAACCCAAGGAAATTGAATAAGAAATCATTAACAAAAAGAAGAACATAAAGTCATCAAATATTTGGAAATTAAACAAAACACTTCTAAATAACTAATGTCAAAGAAAAAATTAAAAAAGAATTAGAAATATTTTGAACTTAATAATAATAAAAGTAACATATCAAATTTTGTAGGATGCAGCTGAGGGAAATTTATAACTCTAAATGCTTATAGTAGAAAAGAAGAAAAGTTTAAAATCCATCTGTAGAGACAAGAAAAAGAGAAAATTAAGCCAAAGTAAGCAGAACAAAGGCAATTTAAAAGAAAAAGTCAACGAAGTAGAAATCATAAAACCAATAGAGAAAAAGTAACAAAGCCAAAGTTTGTTCTCTGAAATATTAATGAAGTGATTGACAAACTCATAGCTAGAATGGACAAGAAAACAAAGAAACAAAACACAAATGATACAAATGATGAATATCAGTATGAAAGAGCAGACATCACTACAGATCCCATAGATATTATAAATAGTTCTATGATAATAAATTGAATGATTTAAATAAGATAGATTTCTCAAAAAACACAACAAAAGTGACAAGAAAAAACGGAAAATCTGAGTAGCCCTATATATATTAAAAATTAAATTTATAGTTTAAAAAACCTTCCCACAAAGAAGATTCTAGGACCAGATGGCCTCACTAAGAAATCTATCATTTAAGGATGAAATAATAATACCAAAAAAGTTTTCCAAGTCAATCTATACATCAAATCATTTTTAGTCAAATCCAACAGATTATTTTGCAGAAATTGACAAGCTACTTGTACAATTTACACATACATGAAAAGGGCCTCAAATAGACCAAACAATCTTGAAAAGAAAGAACAAAGTCAAAGTACTTACACTACCTGTTATCAAGACATATAAATTTATGATAATGAGGTAAATGTTTTATTGGCATAAAATGTACAAATGGAGCAACAGAAAAAAGCCTGAAATAGATACACACTTACACAATCAATTGATTTTAGATCAAAAACTACCAAAACAATTCAGTGGGGAAAGGATTTTCAACAAATGATTCTGAAATAACTGCTCATCTCTATGAGACAAAAAACCCCTCAACTCTTACCTCATTCCATACAGAAGTTAATTTAAAAATGGATCATAGACTTAAATGTAAAAGCTAAAACAATAAAGCTTTAGAAAATATATTTTAGAATATCTGCACAACATAAAGATAAACAAAGATTTCTTAGAATTCAGAATGAAAAAACTGACAAAAATGGAGTTTATCTAATTAAATGCTTTTACTCATGAAAAAACACTATTAAGAATGAATAGGCAAGCCACAGATAAGAAGATAACGTTTACAAAATATTTATCTGACAAAGGACTTGTATCCAGAATATATTAACAACTCGAGTGGCTCAATAATAAAAAGACAAATGCCCAATTAAAAAAAAATTGTCAAAAAACTTTAAAAAGGACTTCACAAAGAAATATGCAAATGGCCACTACACACATGAAAAAGTATTCAACATTATCTTTCATCAGGAAAATGCAAATTAAAACCACAATTTAGATTTGCTACACAAATTGTCAGATTTGCTAAACAACCACTAAATGTTGGCCAAGATGTGGGGCAACTGGAATTTTCCTAACTTGCTGGTGGGAGAGTGAAGCACTTGGACCACCTCGGAAATTTTTCTGGCAGTTTCTCCTAAAGTTAAGTGTATACTTACCCTGTGATTCAGCAGCTCCACTTCTAGGTATTTACCTAAGATAAATGAACACACATGTTCACACGTTTACAAAAAGACTTGTACAAGAACGTTCCTGGAAATTTTATTCAAAATTGCCCCAAACTGGAAACAATGCAAATTTCTACTAACAAAAGAATGAAAAAACAATTTGTGGTATATCTGTCTACAGTGTAATGCTACTTAACACTAAATAGAAAAAAGTGGCGATACACAACAACTTGGGTGAACCTCACTGCAGTCAGTTCTTGTTATTCCCGGTAGTTGTGTTCTGTAAAGTTGATGTGAATCCTGAATTAGCAAATGCTTAGCCTTTTCTCCTAGGGAAAACACAGGAGTAGGTCCCCAAGAGCCTCTGGTCACAACATTTTCATCTGTCTATTAATATATAAGCCTGTTTTATGTGTATTTCTGTTTAAAGACATCTTATTTAATATAGTATATTGTTAACTCATTAACATTGAACTCATGGCCAACAGCACTCCAACTCACGAAAGAAGCTTATCTAACACTCGTATTTTCTCCATGAGGCACATCACAGCCTTCTTACACTTAGGAGCACTAGACAGCACTTCAGCATTACACTGGGGGCCATTTTAATCAAAATCACAAATGCAAAGCACAAAGCGACAGCTACATAAAGGACACTTGTTTACCATAGGAGAGGGAAACAAGAAGGCCAGCATAGCCTTGTTCCGTCTCAGCTGTGAATATGCACATCAGCTCAACTCAGATTTTTTGCTGCTCTGCACGTGTCCATGAAGGACCACTAAAGCACCACAAGAATTGCAGTGCTTTGGGGGTCACAAATAAATGTTACATAATAGGCAGATTCACAAATACAGAATGCATGAAAAATGAGGATTGACTATATATGATTCTATGTATATAATGTTCTAGGAGAGGCAAAGACCAGTGGTTGCTTCTGGTGGGATGGGCCGAGAGATTGGCTAGGAAGTGTCATGAAGGATCTTTTTGGGATGATGGGAGTGTTTTAGATCTCCATGGGGTGTGTGATACAGGGAAGTATGTGGCTTGCCGGAAATCATTAAGACCAATATATGTCATTATACGTAATTAAACCCCAGTAAAATAATAAAACTACAAAAAAGGAAATTCAGTTCTCTCCACGCAAAAAGTAAACAACCAAATAATGATGTATCAAAGTTAATCAATAAAAGCAAACTCTTTCAACTAAAAGATGAGTCAAAGATATGAAAAATCAATTCACAAAAGGAAAAAGACAATATCCGTATGGAAGTGATTGTCTCAAAGGTCACACAAGTGGAACAATAAGGACTAAAATTTAGATCTCCTGATTCCTTTTATATTTTATCAAGGGAATGGTGATTGCTGTCAGCCAATGCTGAAAACATATAAGAAGTCTAAGTATGTAAGAGCAACAGTTCTCTGTAAATAAATTACATGGTTACAGAATATCAATCGAATTTTCTTCTCTTCTTGCATCACAAACAAGTAATTCTGAATTTTATCAGAACGTTCAACATGAAAGAATATGGAGACAATAGTGGGAGAAAATTTTAAAAATTGACAGAGGACAAGAAATTGCAACCCATTACAGTGCAATTACAATTAAAGTGTATTGGTGCAAAAATATACAAGTAACTTATTGGGAAAGAATAAATACCTCTTTTGTATACAGAATTTTTTAAAGGATGGAGACTATTAGTTAATAAATTGTATTGGGATAACAGGTAAGTAATTTCAGGGAAAAAAATCTATTTAGATCCTCATCATGCCATACACTAGTATAAAGATTTGGTATAAGTATTTAAAAGTATAGAAAAGTTGAAGACAGCATCAAATACAAATGAACTATCTTGGGTTAACATTCTAGGCACAAAAGCATTGAAAAACATCTTCAAGGAAAGAAATAGATGTAGAATTCTTGATTTGTTAGATTATGAAGCGCTTCTGCTGATTGCTCATAAATTCGAAGATGGTAACAAGAGCTAGATTTTGCCACCGAAAAGCTTATTTCAAAATAAAATTTTAATTTCAATCAAGGTATAACGTTTATACAGAAAGATGCACAAATCATAAGTGAGCAGTCATTAACTTCTACTTAAAAGTAACCTATATTCCAACTTCTAATACCATAGATTAGGTTTGGCTATTTTTGAACTTTATATACATGAAATCATATAGTATATATTAGTTTGTGAATGACTTATTTCAGTCAACATTATTTTTGAAATTTGTGAAATTCCTCCATGTTATTAGATATAGCAGTAATTCATTCATTTCAATGACTGGATGGTATTCATTCTACTACTTGCAACTTTGATGTATTAAAAATAATGCTGCTTTAAATGATGTCAGACATGCCTTTTGGTGCATATGTGCATGCATTTCTGCTGTTATGCACGTGGGGTAGAATTACTGGTTTAGAGGGAGTATATATGATCCGCTCAGGAATATGCACCAAACAGGGTATGAGTGTCCCCATTGTCCCATATTCTATACTTGGTATTCCTGCAACCTTTTTCAGTCACTCAAGTTAGGCGGGAGGCAGGGGTGTTGTAATATCTTGTGGTTTTCTTTTCTGTTTCCTCAATTAATAGAGATGTTGAACTGCTTGATGTCATCTTTTGTAAAGTATCCATTGAAATATTTGGCCATTTTTTTAATTGGCTAATTATCTTTGTCAATGATTTGTAGGAGTTTTAAAAAATGTGAGTCCTTTATCAGCTACATATATTGTGAATATCTTTCTCTCGGTTAACTTCCCTTTTCCCTCTCTTATTGGAATCTTTTGATCAATGGCTGTTCTAAATTTTAATGAAGTCTAATTTATCAGTCTTTTACGCTATTATTGTGTATGTGTCCTTCTTAAAAATCTTTGTTTTCCTTAGGGTCATGAAGTTATTGTTCTATAGTATCTTCTAGAAATTTATTGTTTTACCTTGCACATTTCAATCCACAACTCACCTGGAATTCAGTTTGGGAATTTTAGTGTATGGTGTGAGGTAGGAGCAAAGTTTTTTTTTTTATATATACAGGTATTCATTTCACACCCCCTCACACTCACACATGCACATTTATTGGAAAGACTACCCCTTCCCCTCACTCTGCAGGAGCATCTTTGTCATAAATCAAGCATCCATATACGTATAGGTTTGTTGAGATAGACTCAATCCATTTATTTAGAGTTGAAGATTTAGCCAATGAGTCAGTTATAAACCACCAAAATGAGTTCAGTGGTTTATTATTAGATGCTTATGTTCCTGTTATTCCCTACTCATTTGCATTTGAATAAAAATTCTGTCAAAGGTTGTGAGTTCCAAAGGTCTAGCATTGTCCATTGCTTCTGTTTTCACGAAATATAAATCAATCACCTAGTTTGAAAGAAAAATCTCTAAAAGGAATATTTTCTGGGTTGGAGAAATGAAATGGTGGGTGAGGGAGAGGAGAATAATTTGGAATTTGAGAATCACAAACCTCTAGGTACAGTGAGAATAGTAACTTCATAAAGTGTAACTTTGGATTTTCAGGTGTTTTAGAATTGGAAGTGACTTTATGCAGGCTATATATTGTGGGTGCCAATAAATGTTTCACTCCCAGAAAGCTAAAAAATATTTTGAAATCCCTGTTTACAGCACACATTTGAGATCTAGTCATTGGTGCTTCATCTAGTATCTAACATGATCACTTTTGTTCCTTTCCTTCCTACTTGAACATGTTATTGACTAGCTTAAGGCCAGTAAATATCTTACTGAGGCTGAAGATTTGATACTTTGGGCCCATCTAAATGCTCCAGCTTCGTGTCAGTTCAATTAGTCTTCTCATCACTGGAACATCACCACTTTTATCTGTCCATTTTCTACTTACTTTATAAATAAAAAGTGGCAAAATGCAAAAAAATAAGAGAAATAATTGCATGAGCTGAGACCAATGAGCAAAGATGGCAAAGTTGCCCAAAAGGAGCCATTGGCTGGCAGATACCACGTTCACAATCCCACACCTCGAAGGGTCTCATTTTCTGCTGATGTGACCTGGGACAGCCGATTGACTGTGCAATATTGGAAGTCCCTTTGTAATTACATGCTGTGTCTTAAACATCACCATCTTCGTTTGAAGTATATACAAATAGGAGGGGCATGGGCAGCTGATACATCAAGTCCGGGTTAAAAACAAGTAATCAATAGGAAGGAATGCCTTGAGGTGAAGAGGTAGGGCAAAGAATGTGCTGGCAAACTGATTCTAAGATTCCCTGGAGGAAGGAGGCCTTCAGCTATAATTTAAAGGTAGGGAAGATTTTGGTTTTAGCAAACTATGTCTATTTGGTTGCACATAGATATACGAACATATAAGTATAATTGCGTGTATATATTTATGTGTGGTGTGTGTGTATGACAGAGAGAGGAAGAGGAGCTATTTAGTGTTTCCGTAACTTTTTTATAGTCCATGTACTAAAATGTTAACAGGATCCCCGGAGAATAGGAATGTAGGTGTGGTTTCTTTTCTCTCTTTTTTTTGCTCTGAATTTTCTAAATTACAAAAATGTATAAATCGAATGATGAAATTATTGATTAGAAAAGCGAATTGTTGGGGGGGGGGTTGCATTTTCGAGTAAGGAGATTGTGCTGGGAGCGGAGAGACGTTCTCTCTGTGGGTAGAGACCCCAGAGGACTCTTTACAGGAAAAATTCTCTTCGTAGAAAAGCTTGGGCATCACGATGTCCCAATAGCTCCATGTCGGCAGGTTATTAAAGTTTTGTCATTTTCAACGAAGTTATATCTGGCTCTGAGCCTTCAATTTCTCAACTTTGGTAAAAGACTCAGTCTCAACCGTTTTTCAGGGACCCCTCCCTGCTTCTGGTCTCCTTGGGGTTTTATAAAATCCTCATGGCTCACGCAGCCCATGACATTGGAGAAGGCCTTGTGGTGTTCTGTCCTTAGAGACTGCACAGCGAGTGCCTGGGCTGGTTAGCTGATGCGGAGCTGGGAGGGAGACACCCACTGGTGCCCTCTCCCTCGCCCCTCCCTCCCACCATCAGACTCCGCCACGGGGACAAGTGCTCCTCCTGCCCCCCATGGCCACCATCCACCTTGAAGCTCTGCCGGCTCCAGGGTGGGAAATCTTCCATCGTTTCCAAGAGAAACCAGAAATCTCTAATTTATGGAAAATCTCTCCCATTTTTTAAGCTGGTAACAAATTAAACTTTCTACATGCACTGGAGCTGTCAACTTTCTCAGGGGGTGTGTTCAGAATCCAGAACTCGGCTCACAGCGGCCCAGTAATTCTTCCTATGAGGGTGAAGTAAGCAATTCTACACTCTCTCTTTTTTGCTGATAAGCCAAAACAGCAAAAACGACAGCACGACTATTAATTTTTTAGTAACTCATCTTGCCATAAAAGGGAGTGTAGGAGCTACATTCCAGGTACCAGGGAACACTAGTATCATGATGTCTAAAATGGGAATAATAAAGCCCTTGCCTTATAGACTTTACAAGGTTGCTGTGAGGATGAAATGAGTTACGAGATGCTAAAAAGCTCTTGATACATAAACACGTTGTACAAAATTTGGGTGGAACCTAGTGGAAGAAGAGAACAGACATGGAGTATGGCAACAGCTGGTGGATGCTTCCCTCTCCTGGCTGCAGGCACTGTCATTGGTCAGAGCCATTCTTCTTTTCTTCATATTTAAAATAACTGCTTGTGATAATGAGCACTGCCAGTCCATGTAGCTGGACAGGAAAAGGACAGTCCCCTTCCACGTCAAGTATCTTTGGAAGAATTGGAAGAATTTGAAAGAATCACACGTAAATGGACTCAGATTACAGGTTACATTGCCCAGAAAGAAGAAGATAGTTATACGTAGCAGCATTGATTACGGATGAGAACGTAATCATATCTAATATTCTCATCTCAATATAGGAAGGTCAGCCAACCAGCCAGAGTATGTCCATTCTAGAGAGGAGTACATGGGCGCAGAGAGCTGTGGCCTTGTATCCATTGCTTAGCCCTCTGGTGCTAGGACAGGTAAATGGAATGGAACTGAAAAGACTATGAAAAGAGAGCCTGAGTATCATGTGCACAGACACGCGGTGTTTTTCCATTCTTCTTTGTTGTTCTGCTAACATCATTTATTCATGATAACAGGTAATTAGATTGTGTCCTTCAGGACCACCACAACAGATGTGAAGTGAAGAAAATGTGACTGTGTGTGTGTGTGTAAATGTACATGAAATATGTATGGGGTATGTAAAAGCTTCACAAATCACACCAAGAATTCCTTATGTGTTTTACAAAGCTTTAAAATTTTCAAAGCACTTTCTTATGTGTTCCTTTATAAATTATGCATTTTGATGAACATCGTAAGTCTGTGGGGTTGGACAAGGGTACACACAGATATCTGAGGTCTCAGGTCACAAGCACTAGCTAGAGGAGCCGAGTCTTTCTTGAAACAGCCATCAGATCTGAGGAGATCTCCATCCTCCTTCTGTGGTTTCTTCCCCCAGTCCATGGCCCCCGTATACCTTGCCCTGAAGAGGTGGGCACCCCTCTCTGAGAAGGGCTCCTGAGGCTGGGACAGCATTTCATGGGGTGCAAGGAGGATCAGGGCAATCTGGAGGAAGCTACTGACATCAGAAGAGGTGCAAAGTGTGCCGCATCGAACTAATGCCCAGAGTGGTGCAGACAGCAGGGGCGGGACCCCTTCTTGCTAAGACTGACATGAGTAGCACTTGTTGCACATTTGTTGATGGTGAAAAATTGTGCTTCATGCAAACCAGGTCAGCTAGAGCCACTTTACAGCCTCCTCTTCACCCCTCTCCCTTCCACAAACACACTCAGACACACGTATCCACACTCACAGATACACGCACACATGCAAACACTTTCAGTCCTGGTGTCCGCCCAAAGACTCACCTGGTGTGGACAGCTGGCTAGCTCTCAGGAGGGAGAGTGAGAATAGAACAGAGCAGATGCTAGCCACAGGAAAATGCTGAAGGAGAAACATGGAAGGACACGCCAAGCCAGAGAGACAGGAGGAAGGTGCTTTAGAAACTGCAGTAGCAATCGTGAAGTGGCCCCTGAATCTGGGGTATATACCAGCCTGGAGCCAAAGATCTCAGAAGGCTTTACTAGCATCATTGGAGAGGGGCTGTCACTTCCATTTTGGTTGTGGGAATGCGTTAAAGGAAAAGAACCGGATCCACTTGACTAAGGGCAATGAGTAATCCAGATGGAGAAAGTGCCCAGAGTCCTCACTCTGAACCCTCTCCATCAATTGGTTCAAATGACTGGGAGCCAAGACTGCATAGTGACCCCAAGCATCCCTACCCTGGACACCCCAGCGACCCCAGGTTGCAGGACTTTACTTTCCATTAATAATGAATCACATGCCACAGGAAGGGAGGTCTCTAGTCAAAGGCTTTGTCTTCAGCCCCATCCTGCTAAACATTTCTAACAATTTTTGTAAAATTGTTTCTAACAAATTTTGTAAAACAAAACCCACCTGATTATCAAATTTGCAGCTGCCAAAAGCTATGGGAGAGATGACTCATTTCTGGGATAACATAATTGCATTGTGAAAAACTTTTTAAAAGCTGGAATGATGGATGGACCCAAAAACTAACATGGTAAAATTTGAAAGGAATCAATGGGATGTCCTAAACTTGGGTTCAGAATGTAACCGCACTGGTGGATGATGTAAGAAACCAGTAATAGCAATCACCATGAAAAGGACCTGGAGTGTTTCATTGGCTCCAAAGTTCACAGAAAAACTTCCAAGAAGGCTGATGCGACCAAAGTCATGTTCTGGGACATATATGGTCATGCAGTCATAGAAAATTATTACTGGTGCCATTAGAGGCTATCTGATCCATTTTTTTCATTTTATCATGGAACTGAAGTCTTTAGAGGTTACACAGAAGAGTAGATAGAAAGGGTATAAGATGGGTTCCATCTTGGATACCAACTCTAATCAATGGGAAGTCACTGACTGGAGAATTGATTTTGAGAAGGATTCTAAATCTGTGTCTAGGTTCAGCGGAAAGGAGGGCTATGATAGTTGAGTGATTCTGCTCTGGTCTGGAGAGAGAGCCCAAGGACTACTGACGCAGACACTGTTGGTGCCCACTTCCCCAGCACAAGCGCGTGCTGCATCGTCACCTGCTGCAAGCACCTCCAGTCTCTACCTGGGAATTTCCTCTTGATCTGCACTTGGGGCACACTGGAGTGTCGTGGAGTAAAGGCGTCTGATAGATGAGAGCTGAAGGATAAATATCTCTCACTTCTGTTCCCCTTGGAGGGAAATATTCTCAGGTGTCCTCTATACCCTGTCCCAGAGCTGGGCAGCAGGATCAAGTCTCAGTTGCCCACAGTAGTAACCTGCTCAGCAGCGTATCCCTGACTGGATTCCTTTCTCATCTGTCTCACCTCCTCAGCCTCTACAGCTGCTTCCTGGAATCACCTCCCAAATAAAACACTCGCCCTTGAATCCTTATTTCAGGGTCTGCTTCTGAGGAAGCTCACCTAAGACAGCTATGTATTTGCCCTCCTGATAGAACAAAGAAATTGAGTGTTGAGCGCCAGACCAGGATGAAACCTGAAGACAAAGACCAGGACTGTGAAGGGTTTGGTGTCTCTCAGCTAAAAAGGAAGGGCTCAGATTAAAAAAAGAATGTTGAGTCTGGAAAATAGAGAGGACAGATCTTCAATGATGTGGAGGTAGTTTGTCACTCAGGTCATAAAACTGACTTTGCTTTCGCAATCCTTGATGTATAGGTTAGATCTTCTGCCTACTAGATGGGGGATCTTGAATGAGTTTTTAATTTGTTTTAAACTTCTCCAAACCTTAATGTCCTTATCCACAAAAAAGGAATTGTAATATCTACTTGTTAGTGTGACTTTGTGAATTAAATATGATAAATGCCTGACTCATAGTAAGTACAAAATCAACACTAACTATATATGAGAAAAATAAGATGTCTTTTTTGGCTCTTGAAGGCATTACTAGAGACAATGTTTAAGCATTAAAGGCATTCAGATGCAGGTGTAAACTAATCAGATGTGATCCTCATTTTTAAATCGTGCTAATAATTTGTGTTATATGGTGATGAGATCGGCTTCCTCATGGCCAGGAGGATCGAGTCGGCTGTGGGCGGGGCTGGGATAGATGACCCCTACTGGCCAAGATTCCAACTGTCCCTCAGCCTGCCTCCTCACCTGCCCCACCCACTGCCTTCCTCCAGCCCCTTCTGCCAGCTTTCTTCCTTACCTCCCCATTTCCCATCTAAGGGCCTAGATTGTTTAAAAACCCCAGGGACTCCTTTGTTTTCTCTCCTTATAAGCAAATTCACTGCAAATGCTGATCTCGAGAGGCTAATTCGGTGCCATCTGGAAACAGCACTTCTGCCCTCCCAGCACTCCACTTCAGAGATGTGTTTGCCTCGAGTCCCAAAGCAAGTAGCTCAGCAGCACAGTTTGAGGAGAACATATGGCAGAGGGAAGCAGAAGCTGCCCGCAGGGATCCTGGAGAGGAGCGGAAAGAGGACTTCCTTTTTCCACTGACCTGGGTTGTGAACAAAAGATTCATGAGCAACTTGTGTGGCAGGCTTCAACAAAACCAGTGTCAGGCCATCACCCCAGAGTGGGGCTCAGCCCAAGGACCAGGCTCTTCAGACGGGCTGGATCGTAGCGTCATCAAGAAGTTGCTTCTCTTCCTTCTCCTCCGTGCAATCTACCTTCATTGCCTCTCTACACCCCACACTTCTGCGAGGCCGCTGGATCATTAGACTCTCTAGAGAGGGCACGTACACAACAAACTCTTAGTTTACAAAAATATCTAAAATATGAAAAAAAAATGGTCCCAAATCGCACAGCAAATACTCCCAACAACATCAAAACAACAAAGGATTATTCCCATGGCTTTAAGTCAATTCAATCACACCCAAGTTACTACTCATAAAAATATACTACATTTAAAAATAATTTGCAGGTTACAATTTCTAACTTCACAAGTTCCTAAGTAGGCCCAATGACACTGGATAAAACACAGTCAATCCGAAACTGAAGGCATCATTTATAGCTAGCCACTCTTGCATTCAACAGGCGTTGGTTGATCATCTCCATACCAGGTATTGTTTTAGGTGTTGGCAGTTCAACCTTGAACAAAAAAGACAAAGTCCTTGCCCCTTTGAAGAAATTCTTGAAATATAAAACAGCATTCAGTGTGGGGTATAATTGCCCAATAGTATAGGTGGAGCCTATCCACGTCAGAGTGCCTGGACCTACAGAAGTCTAGACACACCAGCCCTGAGTACTGCCTTGAACATCTTGTACATTAACTCATAACTAAAGAGATATGATGAAGTACGAAGGGAGTGTCTTATGGTGTGGATCCCTTCACATGAGGCCATCGAGAGAAAAGAGTAGAGACCACAGAGGTGGTCTACCAAGCCATAGGTCCCCGGGACCCAAGGTTATATCTTAATTACTTTGCTATCTCCAGCACCTAGCAGGTCATAAGCGCCCAATAAACAGTTGGTAAGCTAAAATATAGGGCTGATATTATAGTTAATTTTTCATCCTCAGGACTTCACTGTTGAATGTTGTTTAATTCACTGGTTTGTACACATTCTTTGATTGTGATTATACAGGAGCTATTCTTATACACAGTGAGGTCTTTCTCTACTCCCTAGCTTAATTATTCCTCATTTTATCCTTTTAAAACTTATTTTTAATTGCAAGATAAGCCAAGTCCATTGCAGAAAATACCTACAAAAAGAGGAAAGGAAAAACTGCTCTTTTTCCCGCCACCCAGCCATAAACAATATAAACATTTTGGTGAATCTAGTTCTATACCTTTTGTCATGTGTAACTGGAGGAGCAAAAAGTCCCTGACTTGGGCTAATGGGGATAAAGATATATATATATATACCTACCTTACCAGGAGTGAAGGATTATATATCTTTATGCTGGTTATTGTCAATTTACAGAAACGAGTGGGGGCCTTATATCCCGCCAAGAGTTAATCCAGTTCAGGATCATTTCATTTCAGTCTGGCCCCATCTATGTGTGGCCCAAGGTAGACAGCTCTTTTGTTAGAAAAGGCATTGTGGTGGATACTGTTTCTAGAGCATCAGGAGCCCTTTGGCAGCGTCTGAAAGCAGGAGACCAAACAAGGTGGAATGGATACTCTGCTGCACGAGCAAAATCTCCATTGTGGGCAAGGGAACTTGGAGAGATTACGTTGCATCGAGAAAAACATTTCTCTTCCTTACTCTGGATTTAAATTGTGGACTCTGAGATGAAAGCCTGTATGTGTTGTTTAGTAGATGGCCACTGGAGGGTCACAGGAAGAGTGGGACATATGTATACTCACAGCAGATGAGAGACCTCATTGACAGGCAGTGCTGAACTTGAACTGACAAAGCTCAAGTATTTTCCTGAAAGTCTTGCCATCCCTACTCGCCTCTCATGTTCACTGAATAGTTCATTGAATAGTTTAGAATTTGGGAGTAGATTGCATTGTTGCCCTGGTAATAGAAGACGGTAGGATCCTAATCCTGTGAGAAGGTAGTGGGATTCTTCCAAAAAGAAGATGTAATTTGTATTACTTGATAGAGGAAAGTGGCTCTTTCCAAGCAGAGGAAAGAGGGCAGATTTCAATACACAGGCACCCCCATAAAAAAGGTTGACTTCTTTATCTTCTCTCTTAGACTCTAGGAATAGTCATATCTAGCATCCAGAGTAACTTTTAGATAGTATTTCCATCCCTTATCCCTAACCTTACACTTACACGTGCACAGACTTGCACAGGTGAAGTCACAGGACTTAATGAAGGGCAATAAAGGAGAATGCGTCCTCCTCCATCGCCACATGGCAAGGTTGGGCTCCCTCCCGGAGTTCCATTGATGTTGAGTCTTTCTAGCCAAGAACATGGTATGCTTTTCCAATTGTTTAATTTGATCTTCATGTATTTCAGGAGTGTTTCCCACACATAGGTCTTAGACATTTCTTGTTAAAATATACCTAAGTATTTTTATGTTTTATCATTATTGTAGATGAAGTCTTTGTTTTCGTTATATCTTCTACTTGGTGCCCTGTTCTATTCTAGTCTATATCTGTTTCCTTTTTCTGTATATAAAGACTGTTAACGTTGTGTGTATTAAATTGCTGGCTAATACTTCAAATACAACACGAAATAGTAGTGACTTCAGAGCCATTGACTTCAGCAGGATTGCCAGTGTTTCCTCAATAAACAAGGTGTTAATTTGGGGGCTGGGATAGACAGATATTGAAATACTTGTATACTTATTATGTTTAGGAAGTTTCCGACTTCTATTTTTTTTCAGGGTTTTAAATCATAAGTGGGTGTGAATTTTATCAAATGCCTTTCCAGCATCTCTGGAGAAGTTCATATGACTTTTTTCCCTCAGATATAGTAGTATGTTGGATTACATTGTGGATTTACAGATATTTAACAGTACTTACATTCCTGGAATAAGTCCCACTTAGCCATAACGTATTATTATGTTTTCTAAACTATTCCAAGGTCATATGTTTTTCTGAGAACAAACATTCAAAAGGGTTTTACTATGTGAATTTATCCACAACACTAAAATAAATTTTAAAAAATGAATTAAATGATAATGTACAATATTTTTCTCCCTTTATGTGCTGGTGTAAGGTAGATTATTTTACTTTTTCCAAATATTTACTTCCCCCTTTGCTGCACTGCCCACTGCTATAGGACTTGCATGCCTCCAATGAGATGAGTATTCATCCCACCCACAATTTGGACTTGTCCGTATGATGAGTTTTGACCAATTGAATGTAAGCAGAGGTGATATATGCCAGGTTTGAGCAGAAACTTTAAGAGATATTGTGAGTTTCAGAATTTTGCAGTCATCAAAAAGATATTGACTCCTTGGGAAGCTTTTTATTTTTTCTGATACTGCCATAAAGCAGAACGTTTTTGAAACTCCTCTTTCGGAATTGCCTTCAGCGTCAGTTTTGAAAATCGTGAATGGGGTCATCAGATCTTCATTTTTTGAAGGTATGTTTACTCTTTGAGAACAACCTAAAGCCATCCACAGCCAAGTGCATCATAATGGTTAAGAGTATGAGTTGAGATTAGACTAGCCCTGTATTCAGATCATAGCTCTGCTCTGTAGTTTCTGTGGCAGTTTACTCAAGGTAATCATCTGTCAATGGGAGTGATGCTGAGGCTGGATATTTTTGGTAACCAGTATTCATTCCCACTCCCTTCTAATCTCTTTGCTGTATCACAGGAGAAAAATACTTTTCCCAGGCTATCTTGCCTCCAGACATCTGAATGGAAGGAGATATTCTCATGCGCAATTTAGACAGGGAGACTGAATCCTTATTACTTCTCTGGGGATGGGCAATAGTGCACAGACGTGTGTGTCCAGGCATTATGAGCTCCTGCAGTGGCCCCAGCCACTCTCCTACACTTACTCACTTTTGTGCTATACGTTGACTACGACATTGTGGAGGTTTCTTGTGGTTTCCTAACATGGACTGGAGCAGAGTTTCCTGATTCTTTGAACCATAGTGGTGAAGCTCAAAGCTACTGATGACCTTCCATAACTTTTTCTCTTCTAGCTCTTCTAATGGCTACTTCCTTATATTAATTCCCAAACTGCTTAGAATACTTAACAAGGTTTCTGTTTTTCTGACTGAACCCTAACTGATTTGTCATAGGACTGCTGAATAAATGAAATGAGATAATGTATTTAAACTGCTTAAGATGGTACCCCAAAATATGCCAGAGGTATTATTACTATTAGGAAAGTGATCAAAATGGGCAATATGTCCTTAGGTCAAAAAAGATGTGTGACTATCTAGATGAAATTGATATTCACACAAGGATCTGAAGACAATTCCAAAAGAGAACTTAGGCTTACTAAAGGAAAACTATCTCCTGGAAACCCTACTTTTTAAAAAACAGGAGTCACTTGGATGGATAAGTTTAGATATGTTGGTTGTTACAAAGTTCATTAATTTGTAACCATGCCTTGGAGTATTGTGCTCAGATCTCCCGTCTATGCCAGAGAACACGAGGATTGTGAATCAGAGGAAGAAAAAATCTCCCACCACCATCTTTTCTACCACTTCTCCTCCTCCTCAAGCCCCAGGAACAGGGAAGAACTGAACCGAACAACACCTTCCAATTTTAATTGCTTCCCATAATTATCGTCCTGAGAGCCAACGACACCAGACAAAAATCCATCCGTTCCTTGCACCTTGGGAATGGATTCACCTTCTTCACATTTGATGTGGGTGTCCAGGCTTCCTAGACAACAAGGAAAGGAGTTGGGGAGTAGAGTGGGCCTCATTAAGGGCGGAATAGCTATCATATATCTGTAAATGTGGAGCACTGGAGACGTCTCATTCCAGCAAATGACTGAGCGCATGGGTTGAGGAATGAAAGTGCCTAAAGGGGGAGAAAATAACGTAGAAAGAAGAAGGAGGACACTCAGTATAAACTTTGAGGAAGTTGCAATCTTGTGGAAGAGGGACTCTGCTGTCGAGTATCAACTGAACAATTTACCAGTTAACAGTGGGGCGCTCATCAGCTCCTACTGCTTCAAGGATTGCCTGAGATAATTCAGTCATGTAAATCACAAGCTGTTGATGTGTTCGTTCTGCATCTACATAAATACTATATAATATGCAATAAGAAGAGAAACAGATGTGCCTGTGTGTTAGCTAGAAGTTGCTCTATTTTAATCATAGTAAGAAAAGGGAAGAAAAGTGTTTTTATTTTCACTGTTTATTTCACTGTTTGAGATCTGAGCTGAGGGAATCCGATATATTCTTGTTTTATGTAGTGATCCGTATGTTTAAGTTTCTTTATCTGCGGAGAGAGATAATAGTACCTACCTTGCAGGGCTGCTGTTAGAATTAAGACTGTTTATGCAAATCGTTTGGAAGGTCCCTGCTGTCTACAGCACCATGTCGCTGCTGTCCTTCACATCAAAACTCCTCCCGAGGGTTGTTAATTCTTGCAGTCTCCCGTGACGTCCTCTCCTTTTCTCCTCTCAGACCTCTCTCTCTTTGAGCTATTTCTCTGGCCATCCTTGTTCTTACATTGTTCTATGCCTTCAAATACCATCTATGTGGTATGACTCCTCAATCCAACTTAAACTCATACTGCCTACTGAACCTCTCCACTTCCATGTCTAATAAGCATCTCAACTCAACATGGCCAAACTACAGATACCCCAACCTCTTTCCCACACCCCCCCCGCACACAACAAATCCTCTCTTCCCCAAGGCCTTCTCTCTCTCAATAAATGATATTACCTTTTACCCACTTGCTCAGGCCCGAAACCTAGAGCATATATTTGATTGCCTTTCTTCCCTCATCCTCTTAACAAATGAGCTTAAATTAGGTAAGTAAAGACCAGGATTCAAGGCTCAGAGGACAGCCATGAGCAAAGGCCCATGCGAAATTAGAAGGACAGTTGAGAAATGGTGAGTAACCCAGAGCAATTGGAAGTAAGTAGTTCAGGATGAGTTTGCAAGCATAGTTTGGTTACAGACAATGTTCATCCTTAAATAAAAACTTTACCCTTTGGGCAACAGCAAATCATGGAAGGATTTTGATCCTGATCTGACCATCGGGTTAGGAAGATAACTTTGACCATGATTTTAAGTTGTGAGAAATTTAAGACAGAGAAACTAAGTAGAAACCTACAGCAATAGTTCAAGTAAGTATGACAAGAATCTGAACTAGAGAGTAGATACAGAGAAGGAGCAAGATATAAAAACTTGCAATAGTAAAAGCAATAAGACTTGCCTGATTAGGTATGGGATGAGGAAGAGGAGAGGCATAAGGTAATTATGAGAGTTTCAGACAGTGTTTCTTGGAAGGTGGAAGTGCTAGGAACTGAGGCAAAGAACAGCTAAACAGTAGACAGATTTTTAGAAGGAAAAAAAAGGAAGCTGTTTCTAGCCATGTTGAGTTCGAGTTGCCTGGATTGTAGTGATGGAAATGTCCAGGAAAGTCTAAAGCTAAGAAAAGAGGACAAAACCAGAGAGTAATTTGAGGGTACTGAGCCAGACACAGTTTTGAATTTGGGGCCTAATCCAGTATCTAACATATAGTGAGTGCTCAATAAATATTGTCAATTGAATCTTATACCTTTGGGAATGATCACTATAAAGAGATATTAAAATTGTTGGAGTAAATGAAACTACCCAGTGAGAAAGGAAATCTGAGGACAAGGCCTGGAGGTATCCATCTTTTAAGCATGAGAAAGAACTATCATGTAGCAAGACTGATGTAGGATGAGACCATTGGAGAATGTAGTGTCATGGAACCCAAGAGAGAAGGGAGCTTCAACAAGGAAGAGGTTTGTATCCACACTGGACAGTCTTACCTAAACGTAGAGTAGAATGAGGGCTGATAAAATGCTATTGCATTTAGCAGATTATGTGTAAAACATGTTTTAATGAAGTAGTGGGAACAGAAACCACATCGCAGGGGCTACAGAATGAGTGTGTGATATGAGAGCACAATGATGCAGAAATACCATACAGTACTGAGTCTTTGTGAAATATTACAGACGTTTCCATGGTCAAATTTCATAGTTCTCTGGTAGTTGTATGGGCATTAATGAATCTTTTAGTCCTTCTGTCCACGCATATAACCATTTCTTACGAGCAAGTGAAATATGCACGTTATGACAGCTCTACTCAGCTTTCCGTCATGGTTCAAAACCAAAGCATAAATTTTACCCCACCAACATCATTTGCCTGTCATGAGGGCATCACATGTCTGCCCCAGGAAATGTCTGGGGAATAAAAGCTTTCACTCTGTGTGCCTTTGTAAATGTTTCTCCTAATGTGGGAAGTCTTTCAGTAGTTCAAGCAGATCCTTTACTTCCTCTAAGGAGAGAGGGATCTCTTTATCATTGAAGGAAAACATCATGGGAGAGTGAGTCATATTCTCTTGACAGCATAACAAAATGAAAATATGAACTAAGCAGGTTGAGAGAGATTATAGGAATCTTCTTAGTGACTATGACTTCAGATTTGCCATAACTATCATGAATGAATAGAGGATTAACAAGAAAGAGGTTTAACAAGAGAGAGAATGGGGATGGGGGTATGGTGGGGAGAGCAAGTAAATGATTCAATGTTAGCTTCCACCCTCCCCAACTGAGTCACTTTCAATTCCCCACGTGGCTGCTCTAATATCACCCCCAAGGACACTTGCTTTAGGCCAATCCTCCCACTGGCCTGTGCCCTGCCTGCCTTTGGAATTCTACCCTGGCCTCGTGGCACAGCACGGATGCTGAGGGCAAGGACCAGGCCTGATGCCTCAGCACTGCCCTGCCCATACCTACTGTTTGCTAGTGGGACAGAAACATGAAAGGTACACTGGAACACCAAATAAACAACTTCATTGTGGCTTTGTAGACTAGCTGAGAATGTTCCTCACAGCTGAGACATACCCGTGCTGCATCTGTGTCATTATGTGAAAGGACTCAGGATCTTTCTAGCATAAAATATCCAGATGCCTTACTCCGTTCAATGCTCCATTCCCTTGAGGTTAAGGTCTCCATGGTAATTGCCAGCTCCTCCCCTGGGAGACACGCCTTTCTACGCTTGCCCTTCAAAGTGAAAACCCCACTTAGCAGGACACCACTTGGCGCATGCCCTCTGCTTTTCTAACTTTCTTTGTGTCAAAAGTAATAAATCAGAGATTGTTTTCTGTGCATTGTGTAGTACTGGCCATTGCACAAAGGTCTTTTCCATTTTCTTTTTATTTTTCATAGGTTGCAACACGTCATTTGCCTCCCTCGGACCTCGCGATTATTTTTTTAGCATTTCCTGTATTTTCTGAGAGTGCGTTGTTTTCTTGTCATTTTCATTTTTTTAAACATCCTCTTCATACCTCCACAAGCGTCTTTGCCCACAGCGTGTATTATCAAGTTCAGTGTGTATTATCTCCAGTTCTCCTCCTGTTCCTCCGTCAGGAAGTTCTTACTCGTCCTGCTTGTAAAGGATGGAACTCTCTGGGCCCACACAAAGCATCAGACGCTTCCATCCCGGGGAAGAAAGACTGTGGCATGGGCTTTTTATTTACTAAAGGCTTATACGAAAGCAGAGTAAAGGCTCTGTTCCCAGTGTCCCCAGCTGTGTGGTTGTTACAGATGCTGTTGTCCTGCTGAGAGCTGGAGCCCCCACTGAACGTGGAGATAAATGCCCCCATCCAGCCCAGCTTCAGTGTGAGTAAAGGAAGAAAGTGCTTTAGAACCCCTGTGAGTTCACTCTGGAGCTCTCAGTAATCAGGAACCGCCACTTTTCCTTTCTCCTTGAAAGAGGAATTGCAAATAAATGAGGTCAGAAAAAGAGATCTAAAGAATAAAAGCCCCTAGTGGGAAGTTTTCGTAAAAATTAAGAAAATAGGTCATTGAAGTTGGGTGGAGGTAAGAGAGAATAGCAAATCAGGGGGACCGGTATTGAAATGTCCCTTTGGGGCACATGTTGTTTAAGGGTGCAAACTTGCAAGGAGTAGTAAATAAGTCCTAGAGAATAGTGCACAGCATAGCAAATACAGATAATAATGCGTTATAATCACCAAACTTGCTAAGAGACTAGAACTTAATGATTCCAATCACTGAAAAGAAAGGATCATTATGTAACATGATAGAGATGCTAATTATCACAATGATGGCAATCATATTACAACACATAAACGTATGAAATTAACATGCTGTACATCTTCAATTTGCACAATGTTCTATGTCAAATACATTTCAATTAAAAAAAATGTCAAAATGCACCATTGGGAAGGAGACCAAAAACTGGAGTCTAGAATCTACATTCCCACATTGCTTAGGGACCAAGCAATGAAATGGGTGAAATGGGTGGGGGGCCAGGCTGTGGAAGAAGTGCTCTGGCTATGGTCATCCTAAGCCAAGTTCAGGTTGGTGTACAATTCCGTATGCTGGGGAGGATGCTTGAGAAAAACTTTCGGGTTCTTATGAGTATTTACCCCTCAGCTATGCTGGGCTCAGTAAATTAAAGTTATCCACAGCACTTTCGCTTCCAACCTTTCATGTTCTCCTGAGTGTCTGAGACCACCAGGGGGATAGGGGAAGGAGTGTGGACAGAGCCAAAAATTGGGAACACTCCTTTTGATACCAACAGCAACAATCACCACCAGCATCTGAACTGCCCAGTACACCTCAGGAGTTATTCTCTTTAGGATGGGCACAGCCATCTTGGCTGGGCTGTATTCCCCTTTAGACTGATTCTGTTCACTCCTTATATTAGAAGAAACCTTTCATATACACTGACTTCTTTGAGTTTTTCCACAACACTCAAAAGCAGGCTTTATGATTATCAACTTCATTTTGCAGATGTTCAAATGAAGCATCAAGAAGACAAGTGGTCAACCTAAAGTCACACAGCTGGCAAGTGGAAAACGACTCAGTCCAGACCTTTGGTCTTTAAATTCTGGACTCCTGCGTGACCCTACACTTTTTACCTGGAGACAAAATAGCATGGGCAAAGACCAACAAGAGCAGTTATCGATGAAGATCAGCGAAATACAGCTGCGGAGTCCACGCTGCTCATTTTAAATGGTAGGAATTGTCCAACTGTGGTCTGGCTGATGTGGTTATTGTGGATACAGTCACGATGAGAGGAAACACCGCAAAATCAATTAAGCCAATTAACACCTGGTTGGGAATTCCCCCAGCAGAGGAATGGCTGCTTGTAGCACTGGTTATTGTCTTCAATTCATTCCTTAATGCAAGTTTCAATTCAACTGTGGCGCTCTTTCTTACCTTTGTCCTAGTATTCTCACTCCTGGGAATTTCTGCTGGGGACATAAGTCAAAGGGAAGAAAAAGCTATGTGTATGGAGATGTCATTGCAGCTTTATCTATAACAGCAAAATATTGAAAGATTTAATGCCCAATTACATAGGAATATCTAAGTTATGCTAGATCAATTTGATAGAATATTATGCAGCAATAAATACAAGGGTTATAACAATTATATAACAAGATGGAAAGACTATAATATTAAATATTAAAAGAAGAAGAAAAAATACACTGGCTATAGTTTGGTGAAAATATGTTTTTGTAAGGACAAAGATTGAAAAGATAAAGATAGTGAGTTATACATGAATATTTTTAAACAATTTCTTTTAAATGTTGTCCTCACAAATAAAAATCAAATAGAAAACGCAAAATAATAAATAACTGTTGCTCAGTATTAACCGAACTGCCATTGTGTGCCTGTGTGTCTGTATGTATGTGCATGTGTGTAGTCTAATAATGTATCATATCAATTTAAAGTCAAGATTCCTGCAAGTTAACACTCAGCATTTTCATTAGTAAGCTTTTTAACCTCTGTGGTTGTAAATTCATCCATCTATAGGAAGAGTAATTTTTATAGTAGGCGTTCAATAAACATTTCTGAGTGAATGAATGCATAGGCAATAGGAAGAGATCATACTCCTGTGAGGGACACGCACCTCGTTTCTAACAGACTTTTTTCAAACTCTTGAGGAAGGGAGAGGCAGAGTCACGAAGTTCTTTTGTGTTCTTGTAATGAGGGAGGCAAAGATATTTTCTGGACTGTCCTCACTCTGGTGTCTGTCATAACTTCCTCTCTACAGCGTGGAAGTGTGTGTCAGGTGTACATTTAAAAGCATATCTATTTGAATAAAACACTCATTGCATAAGTAGCTCCTAAGGGACAATGGGGAACCGATGTGACTCCATGCCCCCACTCCCCACTCTGCCCACACAACCAACACAACACATGGGTCCCTCTCGTCCAGGGTTCCAAGAAAGGAGGCTTTACGAAACTGCCCAACCCGGAGGAGAACTGGGATTCCTGAGTGGGTTGATTTTGGGTATTAAACCACCCAACATAGTTAAAGTGTCAAAACAAAATTCATTTCTCGTCTTCAAAATGATAATAATTACAATGACAATGGTACTTACTTTCCTTCAAATCATTGGATCACAAAATGGTCACAGTCATCTTTTATCACCAGGACCTGGCATGCTCTCTAGCACTGTGCTGGGCACAGAGTGGATGCTGGAGTGGACGAATTCTGTGCCAGCACCAGGGGACTCGGCCTGTGTGCCCCCTCTACCCAAGGGCCCACTCTCAATCTCCACAATTATGGTGTTTTCTTAAAGAAATCATTTTTTGAATAAGTAGATATAAGCAATTGGTAGAAAATTTTTAAAAGAAGAACAATATGTAGGAAAAATAAGTCTCCTTCCTGACCCCTTTTCCTAAGCCACCGGGTCCCTTTCCAGTGATATCTCTGTAGATACAAGCATACATGTGTTGAAAGATTTTTTGGAAATTCAAAGCATTCCATAGTGTAGATGTACCATAATTTATTTAAACAGTTTACTATTGATGAAAATGCAGGTGGTTTCTCATTTTTGCTTTTACAAATAATGGTCCTGTTAAAAAATAAGCTGAGGCATATTAAACTGTTTAAGAGTTTGTTTGAGTAAAAATCAGTTCGAATCAGGCAGCATCAAACCGGAAGTGGTTAGGAGCGCTCCCCTGACAGCAGCTCCAGGAGACATTTACAGAAGAAAGGCGGAAGCCAAGCAAGGACGTTCATTATTGATTGGTTGTGGCTTAAAGCCTAGTGGGCTGTTTGTGACTGATTGTCCTTGTTTCGATTTCCTAACCTTGAAGCATTCATGGGCTTAGGTTTTAATTTGCTTCTATCGGCCTCCACGGTGTTAGAGCCACCTCTGTCTAAAGGCCTCCTTGTTTAATTAATTTAACGGTACAAATGTACAATTCTGCACATGTGTGTATCCACCTGTAGTTTAAGTGCCTAGGTGAGGAATTGCTAGAGGGATGAAACAGAGAGTGGATATTGGGGATATCCAGATATCTATGACTCAGCAGGGACGAGGGAATATTTATGTCATGTCATTTACAAAGAGTTGACAATTTATGATGACTTCCTCTCCGAAAGTTTAATGTGTCTAGTTATTCAGTTCTCCTCTTACGTCCACCTTAAAATTTCCTTCATCTAAGACTTACACATTTCTTATTTAATTTTATTCCTAGCTGTTTTCTCTTTATTTTTGTTGCTATTGAAAATAGAGTCTTTTTCTTATACTTTATCTTCCAATTATTGTTTAGATATGTAAAGCCTGTTGATTTTGGTATATTAATTGTATTAATTGTGTAAAACTTTTTCTCTTAATTGTCTTAGGTTTTCTAGCTTATCATTACGCCATCTGTAGATATTAATGTTGTATCTCCTCCTTTCCAAATTATAGCCCTCATTTATTTTTCTTGCCTAACTGAATGAGCCAGTATCTCCAGTAAAGCGTTACCAGTGATATTGGTGGCAGCTTTGTCCTGTTCCTCACTTTAGTGGTAATGTTATTTTCAATGTTCTCAATCAAGGGGTCTGAAATAGAAAGTTCTATTGTTTTCTGATTGGTTGATACCTGAAAGTAAACACATACACAATTTTAAAGCATTGCTTGATTAGGAACGTTTTGTGTGAAGTAAGCAATTGTCCAGTTAATCATCCTGTAACAAAAACATGGGATGAATAAACCTAAGTTTTTCTATCATCCATACCCCAGAAGACAAAAAAAAAAATGTTAAAGGTGCACCATGCTTGAATATCAGTTTTAATTTCATGTAACAAAAAGTAAACTTCATGAAGCAATAAATTATATGACAAAATTCAAAGATTAGACAAGGTGAGGATGTTAAAAATAAAAGTATCGAGTCACTTAGACAAAAAGGCATTGACCAATGAGTGCTAGGTTGCTCTCTCGAATGCTTTCTGAAAAACACCAGTTGGATGGGGATTTTCAAGAAAACGTGCCCCGCGTTAGGCAGTAAGTGGTTGCTCCTGGCAAGGCTGTTGTGGTGGATTGGGAATGAACGGTTAGTTGGGACAGTGGTGGGTGGGCAGGTGGGCTTCAGCCTGTCTGAGCCCAGCCTTGACGGCCGCGGGACAGTGGGGCTCACCTCGGGCAGTGGGAAGTCAAGATTCCCGAGGCTCAGTTCCTCTGACTCTCCAGGAAGGACTTCCAAGGCAACCACGAGTTCTTAAGTGAACTAGTAAGTTCCATGGCTCAAAGTCCCAAAGAGACATTAAAGGCACTTTAGAAAGAACACCAGTTACGAGCATTCTACCTATCTCCAAGTGCTACTGTTGCTTCAGTGCTTACCAGCTCTGTGCCTTGAGGAAGTTAATTAGTTTCCTAAGGCTCAGTTTGGCCATCTACAAACACCCACATCCTAAGGTTGCTATAAGAATTAACGGTGATAATGACTTTAAAGGTCTTAGGACATCCCAGCACATACACACGAGCCCTTACATGTTCCCCGGATGGGCAGACCACCCCGATGGCAGAGGAAGAAAACTTTCTTATATTCATATGATTTGGGGAAGGATCATTTTGATCTTGAAATTTCAGGAAGTTGGAAGGAACTGAGGCTGTTACAGACTGAGAAGGTGCCCCGACTCGGGCTGCTGAAAGATAAACCGGCAGCCATTTCAACGCCAGCGTCTCAGCACGCGGGGCCATGTAATGTATCATTTATTCTCTCACACTGTGGCACAGGCAGATGAGCATCGAAGTCACCACTTTCAATCTGCCCTTTGGCTTGTGATCTTGACTGTCTCCATAAAAGTTTAAACTGTAATTGTTGTTGTCTTGTTGCTTTTAAACTCAAGCCTTAATTTCTTTTTATGTTGCCCTCACAAAAACTGCCCTGTATTATTGTTTGAGGTAAATGGTCCTGGGTCTTCTGTGGTCACAGTGGCCAAAGAGGGGGTTTGTCCTGAGACAGCTGTGTGGCCAGCGGAGGACCCCTGGCCTTTAGCAAGCTTCCTGACTGACTCAGACACCAGCAAAGGCTAGAGATGAGTTGCAGCACGTGGTAAAAGCATCATTCACCTGCCCCAGTACTTAAACTTGGTCAGGCCTCTCAACAAGGAAAGGAACACATTGTCCACTGAGGGTCCCAGAGAACCCTTATTTGGGGGGCCACTCAGAGCAGTTATCAGCTTCCAGGCTTTTCAAATACATCAGGACCTCACAGAATTATTCATGATGATGCCTGAGTAACACAAAACACTTGGGGCAGTGACTGTGAACATGCCTTCCATCTGGGAGGCTTTTTAAAATGACGCACGTCAAACTACGGATTCCTTATGGACAATACGGGCAGTTCTGACTCTTCCCAAGTTTTGCTTTACTGGAATCAATTTAAAGATTCAAGGATTTCAAGTGCCATGTGATGAGTACATAATAATTTTTAGCTATAGTTATAAATAATTCAGGAATTTGGTCCATCATCAAAAAACCAAGAATTCCTGGAACAAACCGATTATACTTATTAAAATATGTATCATATATTTTCAAAAATGCTGAAGATAAAACTGTAGAGAACACAACCAGCAAATTGACAATGAGCAAATTCAAACACTGTGCTTTGCTCTGTTCCCTGAACCGTGGCCAATGGCTGGTGTGAGCCGGGGCATCTCCTTGACTGAGGACAGCAGCTCTGCACAGCACGGGAGCCCCAGCAAAGCACCAGCTGCCTTCTGAAAATGACAGTGTGACTTCAGGAAGTGGCAAAAATTGTCTCATGTGCATAGATCCTGACGGAGGCAGGAGCTGCGCTCTTTCTGTAAGTATAAACGAGAACAGAAGTGCAAAAAGAGCAATTAGTCAATTAAACTCACCAAACTGTGGCAAATAGTTATTAAGCTCAACATTGCAAAAGTCAGGGTTTGGTCTCTAACACACACACATACAAGTGACGCAAACCAGGATTGGGACCACGACTTCCCCCAAGAGCACAGTGCCGCACAACACTAGATTGGCAGGATATTAATAGGATTTAAGTGAAAAAAAATCTATGACCCATTAAACTTGGGAAGTTTGGGGTTGCACAAAATCAAGCAGATTTCTTTACTATAAGCTCTGTCACAGGCTAATATGCTAATGTGCACTGTGGCTCTCCAAGCGGAAATTACGGCATGGCATATTTCCCAAACGTACTTGACGGAAGGGGGACCCCTTCATTTGTGGAGCATTTCTCAGAGGCTGTTTTCCTCAGTGCGCTTTACAAAGTGTGCCTAATTGAACTCAGCCTGTTTCTCAGCTGCCTCAGCAGGAGGGGCCCCGCAATGCCCCACGTGACTGAGTACTGCATGGCTGTACTGAGTATGCAGTGCCTTATTGAGTATGCAACTCCTTACTGAGTCCTACACTATCTTAGTGAATACTGTGCTGCCTTACTGAATACTGCACTGCCTACCTAGTACTGCACTGCCTTACTGACTACTACACTGCCTACCTAGTACCACACTGCCTATCTAGTACTGCACTGCTTTATTGAATACTGCACTACCTACCTAGCACTGCACTGCCTTACTGAGTACTACACTGGCTACCTAGTACTGCACTGCCTTACTGAGTAATACACAGCTTATCTAGTACTGCACTGCTTTATTGAATACTGCATTACCTACCTAGTACTGCACTGCCTTACTGAGTACTACACTGCCTACCCAGTACTGCACTGCCTTACTGAGTATAGCACTGCCTACCCTGCACCGCACTGCCTTATTGAGTACTGGACTGCCTACCTAGTACTGCGTTGTCTTACTGACTACCACACTGCCTACCTAGTACTGCACTGCCTTACTGAATACTACACTACCTACCCTGTACTGCACTGCCTTACTGAGTACTGCACTGCTTCACTAAGTCCTGAACTACCTTGCAAGTACTGCACTATCACACTGAGTATGTACTGTCTTACTGAATACTACGCTGCACTCGGATTTCCACGTCTGTGTCCTCCCTGACACCGCGTGGAACAGGCGTAGGAGGAAAATAAGAGGTTCAAGAGTTTAAACATGCTGCCTGATCCATTTATGTCCCCACCACCTTCCCACTCTCCCAGCAGGTGAATTTCAGAATATCCTGATGGAACACCAGGGACCCCTTCTGTAGAGTCGGGCATCGCCACAACAGGAAAACCAAAAGCCTGCACATCACTGATAGGCTGTCACTTTAAAACAATATCTTTAGGAATTTTTCATATTAATGCTTCTGAGATTACAGTGAGTCACAGGAGAAGTAAGGTGAAAAGCTGTTGATTCCAGACTCTAGGGTTAATTAGCTCCCTTATTCCACACGCCTGTAGGAAAGTGTAATAGGTATGGTGAGAGGGATTTATGTTAGGTTCCCTTTTTATCGGTTCTTGAATCAAGAGATATTTTAATTGCAGCAAAAAGCAAGATGGTACAGGAAAAGAGACATTTTTCTAGCAGAATTCATGCCAGCTTCTCTCTAATGGGGGCTGAGATGAAAAGCTTTTCAAGTCCTGTGCAGGATGCTCCTGTTAATGACACAGTCAAGGTGCCTCTGACTGACATTTAGAGGGAGATTCAGCAGACCCGTCCCCCCTCCATGGTCCAATGTGCAGACTTCCCATCTCAGCCTCAGGAGAGCGAATGTGATCCACCTTTCTACCGAGAGACCTCGAAGCTCTGTGTCTCCATAATTGATTCAGGCACATTGGTTACGCGGGGGAGGTGAGAGCAGCCCCGAGCATCCATATTGATGATGTGGTCACTCACCCTCCTTCCCCCATCCTGTCATGCCTCAGGCCTGTGCTTCCCGGACACCAGCTGTCACACAGGAAGCTGCAGCCTCTCTTTCTCCTGCGTCCTTTGCTGGCTGGAGCTGCAGGATCATGGCCTGCAGAGTTTCCTTCACCATCTGGAGCTCCCTCTTGAGAGACTGTGAGCACATTGTTAAGGAACACATGCGAAGGTGATGGGCGGCCCTCTGCAGCCTCCGAGGGATCTAACAAGAGCATGCCTGCCTGCTGGAAGCTGACAGGCACTGCCATCTAATTGCAGTTTCAAGTTCTTCCAAATTGTAGGAATTAAATATTAATACCAATTTTACACTTCTTTTAAGAGCCATTGCAATTTCTACAAGGCCCAAGGTTATTAACTATCTCAAGTAAGGTCTCAGAAAGGAAAAGGAAGAGTCAGCTCTTAGACCGAGACAGATGGCCAACGGGGACGCCCCAGGATACACAGGCAGTGTGACCGTAATTCCTGCTAAGCCCCAAGCTGGGGTGGGGAAACTGTCACATCCAAGTGCTCTGACAGTGGAAAGGGCAGAAAGCTGGCAATCAGAGCCTCCTCTGGAAATCAGAGCCATCCAGGATTTGGGGCCACCATAGGAGCAGAAGGGTGCTCTGACCCAGACTCCGAGTCATGAGTTATGGTCCCTGTTGGTCACCAGCCAGCCTTATCATCTTGTGCAAATCACTTTGAACCTCCGTTTTCTCGTGAAACGATGACTTCTAAACCCCTGTGGGTCCTAATCTGCTGTCACATGTTACACTCCCAAGTACTTATAGAATAGCCATTCAGGGTACTCAAGATTTGACCCAGTGTAGGGAGCTTGTCTTTTCTGGGTTTGTTTGTTTTTCCTTAAACTGTTGCGTTCTTAGTTTCCTAACCTGTAAAGCTGTTTCTCACATAGAGAAAACAATCACAGAGAACTTAGCAGACAATTATATGGAATAAATAAAGCTGTCATTCTCTTAAGAAATGGGCTCTCTTCTGAGTGTTTGAGCCGGGGAACGTTCACCCAATGGTGGTTTTCTGTCTATCCACAGTCAGGTCCCTCTGCTCTTTCCTTTTGTACCTGTAGTCAGAACAACTCTAAGATAAACACAGGGTGAGAGATAGGTTGAATTCTCTTAATTTAACAAGCAAACCAATTTAACCTCATCCAACAGGAATGAAGGCGAAACATAGCAATATGTCAACATCACTTAAACACCATTAAAAATCATCACATGAGGTCAGACCACTTAAATATTACTAGATCAGAGAGAGAGAAAACAGAAAGCTTTAGGGAAAGTAGCTCACAGAGAGCTTACCACTCACAGACTGTCTATGCTACAATGTTGTGGTATTTAAGTACAATGTCAATGCAATGTCAAGGGAAAAATACACCCTTAGGTTATAACTGTAGAAAGCTTTCTCTTTCTTTTTTAAATAAGAAACTCCGGAGGATCCTGGGAATCATTCAAATGAACCTCTCCTGAGCAAAAATGCTGAACCACCCTGAAAAGCTTTTGGCAGCTTTTCATCCTCTTGAAGCTTCATGAGAGGACATCATTTATGTAATTTACATACATTTACTATGATGGTTCACTCCTTTGCACTTGAACTCGAGGGGAATGAGGGTGGGGTTGGTTGGGTGCAAGGGAAGAGAGAATCCAACATTTGTCTTTTTTTTTTTTTCTAAGAGGCTTCATTTTTCTCCATTTCTCTGGACAGCTCTGCTAATCTTTAGTGAAAATACATATGACTTTATACAAGCAAAAGCATAAGTGGTCCCAGATCGAATATCAAGCTGCAACTTCATCACAAGCTATGCTACATCTATAAAGACTAAGCATGGAGCTTAAGCAGTTTATGAATCCTGACCAACTCCTGAGATTTAACTACCTTTCATACGCAGCCTGGGACTACACGCCCCTATTTGTAACATGCTAAATGATAACAAAGGTTTTTAGAGAGAGAAACTGAACCGAAATGAGATGCTTCCGAGAGACCTCGTAACATTTCTGGCACTGGCAGGACATGCTAAAAAGATTTTTAAAAAGAGAGTGATTGAGAAGCCATGAAAGACAAAGACGAAGGTAACTAAAATAACACATCATCCGTCTCCTCTGACACGTGGAGGAGTCAGAAGGTAAGGATTCGAGGATGCAATCCACAGTTATGGGGAGCTAGCAAATCATTGAATGCTTTAATTTTCTCACATGTAAATGCAGATTCTCATACCTTCTTCACAGGACTAGGGTTAAAAGAAATATTCTTTTTCGTGAGAGTATAGTGCCTTTTGTGAGGCACTATGAAATTTCAGGTTTATTTACTAATACAGCAGATGTAGCAAATACCGTAGACGCTAAGCAGGGCTAGACGTCAGAAATCCTGGAAACCTCATTTAGGAAGCCTGTGGAGCACTAATCCTCAATACGATTAAAATCATGTTTTTATTTATAAAATACTTCTCTCTAACCAACCTGCTTGTATGATTCTCTACTAAATGTTGAATTCCAAAATATTTTGAATGTATTCAATTGGAACAGAGTCCAGGATAAAATGTGGAGTGGGAAAAAAAAGCAAGTTGCCGAACAATTTGTTTGGAATGATCCTAATTTTCCAAAAAAAATTTTTTAAAAAAAGAAAAAAGATTCTAGAGATAAGCCATTTCTGGCTAGAAAAGTGTCTTAGGGGGACACAGTGGTGGACTTCTAGGATTGGTACTCAGAAGGAGATGGAGCCTTTTTTTCTTTTTCACACCTCTGAAATATTTACAATGGACATGCATACTTTCACATTTAAATCAGTGTTTACAAAAGAAACCACTTGAAACATTTCTCCATTAAGCACCTGGGGAAATGAAAGTGTGGCTAGAGATCCTCGTTCTTACTTTCATTCATTCAAATATCCAAGCACTTCCCGAGCTCCTACTGTATGCTAAGAAATGTTCCAGACGTAGGATGTGCAGGAGTGAAATGAAGTAAGTCACTGCTGCCATGGAGCTTAAGTGCCAGTGAGTGGAGCAGAAAATACACACACAGGCATGTACATAGACTGTGAAATGGGAGCCATGGGGGGTTTGGAGAAGAAGAATGACATGATCACTCTGGCCGCCTTCATTGTTAGTAGACTAACGGGAGCAAGGGCAGAAGCATGGAGATGAGAGGGGGCCATTGCAATAATTCAGTCAAGAAAAGATCATGGCTTGGACCTGGGCGGTGGCCCTGGAGGTGGTGAGAGGTAGTCAGATTCTGGATACGCTTTGAAGATAGAGCCAACAGTATATGGTGATGGACTGGATATGGAATGTGAAAGAAGGAAAAGGCATCGAGAATGACTCCCAGATTTTTTATCTAAGCAAAGAAGTGGAAAAATAGACTTGCAATTTCTCAAGAAGGAAAAGACTGGGAATGAGTCGGGTTTTCTGAGAGTGGGGAGGAATTCAATTTGGGACATGTTAAGTTGGAAAGGCCTATTGGTCTGCCAAGTGGAGATATTGAGTAGGAAATAGACGTGAGTCTGAGGTTCGGGGAGAGAGCCAGGCTGCAGATATGTGCTTGGAGGGTATGTCGAAAAATATACCTCAAAAATATTTTTACAACATTTTCTCACTGTATCCCATTTGATACATCTAAGCAAGATCTTCAGGCCACCGAGTAGTAGGGCAGGACTAGAATCAGATTTTCTGATTGCTAGTCCAATAACCTCATAGTGGAAACCCACTGACATATTTAACCTTGATTTTTTCAAAGGGCTGAGCTAATAAAGCAAAACTCTAGCACTGGAATTTTAGGTATATACAATAGAGGTGCTCACTACATCTAAGTACAAGAAAAGGTCTCAAAGAGCTGAATCATTCTTGTGATGCCTGTGCCATCAAAGCTAGGTATGAAGTCCCCCTGTGGCAGATGTGCCGTCAGATATCTATGGCATCTAAGAAAACTAGCACATTAATTACAATAATGGCACAAGGAGTGACAGGCCAGCATCTGTAAAACACCTTTGCAATCCAAGACCATTCTTTACCATCTTGGAACAGACGACACACATATCAAACAAGTGCATAACTCCTTGATAGTAAAATTGTGCAAACTGTATGTGCAATTAGTAAAGTGATAAGAACTTCCCTGGGGGGTTTGAAACATACCAAAAGTGTTCTAATCCCGGGTGTACTGCCTTTCCTTTGAAAGTGTGGTGTAGAAGTTGAAGGAGAAAAAGTGAGAAGCAAGACAACTTTCACAGATATTGTCCAGGAATACAGTGGGAAGGCAATATTGTCCTTTAGGGCAGCCATTTGCAAAGATCCTCCAATTTTTTCAAAGGAGTCTTTTGTTTATGTATAAAAATAACAGTGTCTTACAGTCATTTGGGATTCCTAGTGATCATTTTAGTAGCAGCGTCAAAAGTAGGTCTTCCGTTCATCTGACCTACTTTGGTTCAAGAAGAAACTACAGTACATCCTTTGAAACTGCTTCTCATTTGCTAAATTATTTCTTCATATCAACAGTGGTTCCTCTGCAGCCACTATGGGCTAAGCACTGGAAGATCTACCTTCACGGAAGAGCCAAAGGTGAGGAATACAGTTGCTGAAGAGCAAAGAAGAAAGCCTCGCCCCCACACATGTCCTGCTTCAGTGGATTTGATGCTTGTACAGGGCACTCTTGGTGGTGCCTACCTGATGCCAAGACCACATCGTGCTAAGCCAGTGGCAGGACAGCCTGGCATCCACATCTTCTCCTAGGCTTCCTCTTCTCCCCCACTGTGGTGCTCCATCTCTTCCTCTTTCCACCCGACTCCCTTTGGTGGGAGCCAAAGAGAAGAGCCCTGGCTGCCATGTTCACATCAGCTCAGCGTACACAATGCTTTAAACAACAACTTCTTAGGGTCTCAGTTTTGTTTGCTATAAAATTTGTGAGTGGAGCTCCATGATCCTCCCGATCCCTCTTCCAGCTCTTTAGCTCTACAAACGGAAACCACTTCCAAGAAGACAGAGAAATCTCCCAGATCTCCTGTTACTTTTGTCTGTTCAAGCTACAAATTCCAAAGTTGAACCCAACAAGGGTTCTGAAGCAGATGGGATGTTTGTGCATGTGCCTGGATGTATTTAGAGTATTTGCATGCCATCAAGCACCACCAAAACGAATCGGTTAGGCACCATGCATTCCAAATAAGCAGAGAGAATAGAATTCCATGAGGGTTTCCTGCACATGGATGTAAATAGAATCGCAAATACAATTAGCCTGTCCCCGTCTCATCTATGACTCAGAGGCAGGCAGAACTTCCCTGGGGGTGGGGGGGGTGTTGAAACAGTTGAAACATGCCAAAAGTGTTCTAATCTTGGGTGTACTTCTTTTCCTTTGAAAGTGTGTTGTAGAAGTTGAAGGAGAAAAATCCCTGCTTAAAAAATCACCTAAGCTAGATGGTTTTCAGTGAAAGCAGTTTGAATGTGGAGGAACCATTACAAACACTCAAAATGTTTTTCAAAACATGACTGCTAATTAGGACTCAAAATGACTGTGAAATTGTACTAGAGATGCAGACTAATGCTCCTGGAAATCCAGGCTTGACTGGCAGTGAAGCCACACCTCACGTCCTCTCCTCGGACACCAGGCGTGAGTCACCTCTCTGACGCCAGCTCTTTCAATTAATGGTGCAGACTCTCGCCACCATGGTAGCTGGCAGGCTTGTGTTGTTTCTGGGTCAGGCTATGTGTAATTTAGTAAGCCTGTCAGGATGATGAAGACACATAGCCTTTTTTTCTCCCTCTTCGAATCTGTGAATCGGGTGTCTTCTTCATAAAAGCAGGAGATGCCCAGCAGACTGCCGGTAGCCCCGGTATGAAGTCAGGATGCCCAGAGGACCTGTTTGGAAGCTCAAGCCCACTGTCCATCACTGCCCCCAGGCCGGTGATTTCACACAAACAGTGCTTTCCCACACACATGGCTTATGCAGAAGCTCAGTGCCCTCCACACGAAGAATGAGCATCGTAGCATCCAAGCCTTGAATCTTCTGGACGTGGATGTCAATGTGGACTCACAGTAATCACGTTCTCTCCACATCATACACACAATAGGCTCTGGCAAAGTGCTTTATGGAATCAAATCAAAATATTACCCTCACTATGCAATGCTTTCATGTTGTCGCTGGCAAGCTGTTTCCTCCATCCACCCTCAGTGTGGTATCTCTGATCAAGAATGGAAACACAAACCAGTCAGAGTTTGGCTGGAGGATTTCGGCAGCCTCTCTTGAATCTCTAGATAAGTTCTAATTTGAAACACAGGCTTTGTTTTGTGTAGGGAGGCGCCGCAGAGCCTCGTAAATACATCTTTCTATCTCAGAGCACCATGTTCCACTCAAACCTAAGTGCTGCTTTGTAGGAGTTCAACGGTACCTCTGTGTATTTACCTTCAATCGGAGACACAAAACAAAGCCTGGGCTTAAGTCTGGGTTAAAATCCATATTGTGGTGTAGATTTTATTTGAGGGGGTAGGAGGTTGACTTCAGTACCTAAACCAGTGCGCCCCAACCCCAGTTTACATGCACCCAGTATGTCTCCACTTACCTTAGCAAGGATCAGCAAAATTCTCAAAAAACATAATTTCAATAAAATACTTTTATTAAGCATAAATTTTTTCTAGTAACTGTATGTTGCATAGAACAGGCCTGTCCATTGACTTCTGGGCATAGTTGCCTCCTGATTAGTCAAGAAGGACCACAGGGCTGTTGGATGGAAGATTCTGCCACATTAGAAAGGACCTCAGACCAGCCATGTACTTCCTAAGCCTCAGACTTCTCAACTATAAAGTTGGGATAAGAACACCTATCTATCTATAGTAGTTTTATTAGAATTAAATGACTTTTCATATAAGACACTGTGTGGTTATTAATCAAGTCCTTCAAGCAGTTATTACAGAATAGTTGAATCAATCGATGTCGAACCCTCTTACATTCTTAAATGGTATGTGGTTTGAGTTTGTGACACAGACACTGAGAATGATGAGGCAAAGGGACTCGGAGAATACAGTTTTCTACCCCAAACCACTCACCACATATAAGAACTACGTGAAATGTACTTTCTGAATAAAGCTTCATTTGGTCCCCATGGAAACCTTAGATGTGCACGTTATTATCTGATGTTACAGATGAGGAAGCTGATGCTTACCGAGGCTTTATCAATTGTCTCTGATCTTGCAGCTACTGAATCTGGCTTGGATTGGCTGTGGGAAAACTAAAAGGATCTTATTTACACACAGCTCTGTCTGCTCTCAGCCTCCTCCCCACCACCCAACCCAACCTTATTAAGGAGAAAACCAATATCCTAGAATCAAACGAAACTTCTAGAAAATTTCTAAACAAGAGACCAACGCAGACTCTGATTGCAGCTTTCAGAACTGCTACCTGACCCCACCACGAGCCTGAGGTACATCCCACTGCTGGGCTAGGGGCCAGGAACCCTTCCATATGCATTGGCTCTATGCACAGTGTTGCCCCCAGGTGCCCAGTCAGATGGTCTCTTGCCCGTTTGCTGGAGGCCAAGCCCCCTTATATGAGCTCACATCTGTGCAATCCATAAACACAAAATAAACAAAAATGCAAAACAAAAATTCTTCTAGTGTTTCTTTGGCCAATTTTCTAATAATAGCTTAAACACTAGTTTTGTAAGAAAAATGAAGTTATGAAGAACAGAAAGTCTACTTTGAAAAATCTACCTTGCTCCACTTTGGTGGCCTTGCTTTGGTCCCCAGGCATAAACCTACACTGCTCGTCTGTCAGTGGCCATGCTGTGACAGAGGCTCACATACAAAAAGAGGAAGCTTGGCAGTGGATGTTAGCTCAGTGCAAATCTTCCTCAGCAAAAAAAACAATCTACCCTGAGCAATGTGAAAATAATCACTGATTAAGTTGAAGAAATTTCTTGCTAAGTTTAATAAGCAAGGTCAAAGATTTAAGGTTAGAAAAAAAAGGAAACATAGCAGTGAATTCACCCTTAAACTGTGGATCTGAATACTTGTGATCAAGATTAATCCTCGACCATTTGAAGCTACTTAAACACACACACAAACACACACTCAAGATAAAGTATGTAAGAAGCAAAATTCTGAAAATTAAGGCAGCAATGAGAAGCAAAGACCAAAATAGCTACATTTCCCACAAATACATCTAATAAAAGTCATACCACTAAATAGAAAGGATGAAAGAACAGAGAAACGTTTTCACCTGGAGAAATGTCAACTTGTGATTAACTAATTGAAAAGATACAGGATGGGGCTGCATATCCCTTATCCATCTGTGCATCCATCTGCTTGCCCTCATAAGAGGTAACCAGGGACAAGGGGCCGGCCCCATGGCGTAGTGGTTAAGTTCATGCACCCCGCTTCGGAGGCCCAGGGTTCACCAGCTCGGATCCCGGGTGCAGACCTACACACCGCTCATCAAGCCATGCTGTGGCAGGCATCCCACATATAAAGTGGAGGAAGATGGGCAGGGATGTTAGCTCAGGGCTAATCTTCCTCAAAAAAAAAAATGGAACTAACCAGGGACGAGCTGACTGCATCCACAGATCAACACGGGACACAGCGCTTCATACGGATGCAGACCCAAGCCAACATTTTCTCATGTATCTTGCTCACTGGTGGCTCGTTTTGATGAAGGTATTTGCAGATGTGACACCAAGTGTATCGTCTTGTGTGAGAAGAAATTGAAAAGGAGTGATCAAAGTCCCATTAGTGGTGATACTCCACCACCATTTACACGGCAGAATTGCCTAGTAAAGGAAACCTAAGAGGGATTTGGGTTCCCTGGTACTGATAAGGTTCCCGGAAAACTGAGCCCATCAGATCCACAAGTGTCTGAGCCACACCCCCCGAAAACTGCATTGTGCTTTGGCGTTGTGTGCACGTCTCAATTTCAGGGCTAATTTTTAGTGGTCAGATTTAATCATCAAAAATGATGCACTGCCTACCAAAACCTAGAGAGAAAACATTGCATATTGGGTAATCTCTGAGCTCCCAGGTGTGCCGTATTATAAATAACAGTAGTATCTATTTGTTTCCATCTGCTGAGGCATGGAAAAACTGTGTACTTGTTTGAGACTTCTTTTACAAAACAACCTAACACCTGCTTCATCCACAAGATGAAAAGGATATGAATGAGCTCTTCATCGTGACTCTGGATGGCTGTGTGAAGTTGATCCTCTAGGTACAATAACTTCTTGCCTATGGCTTCACACTTTTCTCCAAGTTCTGCAGAAAAGATGTAAGGCTCCTGGCCAGAGAAAAAGAAAAGGATGACTTGTGAGCTATAGACTTTTTCAGGGTCATGAACACATCTGTAATTTACCCGGCGGTCCACAAAGGGGAGATTTCCCAACAGAGCTCTCCCAGCTTCTGCAGCCTGGTGGAGTCATGCCAGAAGCTTTGTCTGCCCTGGAGGGCGTTCTTGAGAAGACATGAACCGATTTCAGGTTATTACTGAACGGCGAGACGTGACCACATAGCTCTACAGGTTACCACTCTTATCTGGTCATTTTAAAGCACTATTTCCAGTATGTCAGCTCCTAAAACGGGTTTATGAAATGGGACGCCTGAGTCTTCCAGTCGCATCCATGGGCAAATTCACAATATAATAGGAATTCTAAACAAAGTGGGGATGGGGCAGTCATAGGAACAAATAGGCTGACCTGTAAGAACAAAGAGATATTCCTTTACGGCTACCGGAATCTAAGAGGGCACTGAACATTTGTTTACACGCTGTTCACAGTCCCTGAGAGCGTGAATATTAAGGAGACCTTAAATGCCATGAAGTGTGTGTTATGTACACAGCTGTTGCTGCTACCACCATAGGTGTTAATTTTCTTTCTCCCTCACTGCAGCATAAGCCCCATAAGAGCAGGGACAATGACTGTCAAGCCCACAAGAGCAGGGACGACGATGTCTTGCTCACTGCTGGGTCCAGAGTTCCTGGCACAGTGTCAGACACATGGCAGGCACAACACGAATGAATAACTGAGTCTTGGAGCTCGCTCCTTCTCAAACGTTTCCCCTTCAAACTTATATGCCACATATGAGCCAGAAAAATGCCCTCTTCATGTCATTTTCCTGCACAAAACCACTACAGAGCAGAGTCCAAACTCTGCCCTTCCACAACCCAGCACTAGGCCCCCACTTCAGTTTTGTCCCCGCTAGTATCTAACCTTTGCCAACTAGACTGCTTCCATTGCCTTCTGCCACATTGTTCTTCCTGCCGGTCCCCTCTCTTCTATCCTTCTCTGAAACCCAGCCTCTCCTTCAAGGCCCCCAAACAATGTTTCCACCTTAGAGTACAGCAGTTCTGATACATGGTATGTCCTCACAAGTGATTGTCAACTCCCTGCGGGCAGGGCCATGGCATTCATCCCAGGACTTCAAGTGTAACGCCTGGCATACCAAAGGCCACGGATTTTTAAAAGAAAAGAATAAACAAGGTCAAGAAAACGAGGAAAGAAAACAGGGAATCTTAGCATAAAGGAAAAGGAAAAAAGCAGCATTATGCTTAGAGAGAGAAGTCAGACAGAGAAAGACAAATACTGTATGATATCACTTATATATGGAATCTAAAAAAGCTGAACTTGGGGTCGGCCCGGGGGCGCAGTGGTTAAGTTCGCTCGTTCTGCTTCTCAGCGGCCCGGGGTTAGCTGGTTTGGATCCTGGGTGCGGACATGGCACCGCTTGGCAAGCCATGCTGTGGTAGGCATCCCACATATGAAGCAGAGGAAGATGGGCATGGATGTTAGCTCAGGGCCAGTGTTCCACAGCAAACAGAGGAGGATTGGCAGTAGTAGGCTCAGGGCGAAACTTCCTCAAAAAAAAAACAACAAAAAAAAAGCCAAACTTGTAGGAACAGAGACTAAAATGGTGGTTACTAGAGCCTGAGGGAGTGGGGAATTGGGGAGATGTTGTTAAAAGGTACAAACGTGCAACTAGAAGATAAATAAATCTGGAGATCTAAGCACAGCACAGTGACTGTAGTCAACTGTGCTGTATTGTATGCTTCAAAGTTGCAAAGAGACTAGATCTTAAATGTTCTCACCACAACAAAGAAATGATAACTATGTGACGTGGAAAAAATGTTCGCTAAAGCTACAGTGGTAATCGTATTACAACAGATAAATGCATCAAATGAGTACACTGTACACCTTAAACCTATACAATGTTATATGTCAATTATATCTCAATAAAACACATAATAAATAAAAAAGCAGCAAAAAGTGAGCTCAGAATTAAAACTTCACCAAATGTAAAAGTAATATTTTCCCAACTAATAGTGAAAGTTTTAGAAAGGATACTAAAAAGAATTTTGCAAAAGAGAAAGAATTAAAACATATATTCAGATTAAACTGCAGGGTTACTACAAAAGCTGTAATTAATACCCCCAAATAACAACAAAATGCCCAGGTGTGGTGATATGTACCGTTAAAAAGTCCTTAGAGATCATGAGTTATATAATATTATGAGTGGAGTCCATGAATAACCATTAAATCCAGACATATAATTTAACACTCACTATAACAACTCTGGAATGCTTTAAAGTGTAAATCCCAAATGGTCAGCCATCTTAGAATAAAACAGTGGTAACGGGAACTATAAATAACTATTGTAAATTTTGCAGAAGTCTAATACACTGCAAGTAAATGT
The DNA here is from genome assembly GCF_041296265.1 of Equus caballus. Lineage (NCBI taxonomy): Eukaryota > Metazoa > Chordata > Mammalia > Perissodactyla > Equidae > Equus > Equus caballus. The sequence goes on from NC_091684.1 coordinate 90,616,129, forward strand.
ACATACAAAAGAAATCTAGTGACAACAACATATCACTTTGAGGACAAAGGAACGCAAGAAGGCGTGTGAAGCACGCATGAAGGTTTGCTCCCAATTGACCATAGCAGTGATGAGGAGAAGACAACAAATACACACATATATTTTAGTGATCCTAAAAATAATAGCATTATCATTCAAAGCTGTAGAATTACAGAGTAGGCAAATGACATGGAAGCTGAGACAATGGGCAATGAGTAACGCCACAGTCATGCGTGAAATAAATGAGACAGTAAGAAAAAGAACATCTGGAGGGAAATGATTGACAGTGGGGAAACCACAAGTCATACACAAAGGAGAAAAATACAGCGTTAGTGGGAAAATATATATGACTTAGAACACACTTAAAGAGAGAAAAAACCCAGAATCAGAACATGGGACCAAGGAATTTAAAGCACTCAGATGGAATCAAATGATTCAATCTCCATCTTAAGGCTAAAGTGAATATAAATCAAAGCTAAATTAAATCCATTCAAAGTATGGTTTCGCATTTCCCTCCTGTGATCGCTGCCTATTTTCCTTTTAAAACTGTATATAGATTGATAGTATAGGTTGATTGTGTGAATTTGGGAAAGCAATTTCAGACCATGTAGCCAAAACTTTAAATTGTTCATATCCTACAATCTAATAATTTCACTTCCTGGAATCCATCAAAAAGGAAATTTAGGTACTTAAATTTAATTAATTTTTATTAAGCTTTTTAAATGAGTATGGAAAAACGTCTATCATATATGTTAAATAAAAATATAATATTTCAATAATGCAAAAGTAATTCATTAAACATTTGAGAAAGAAGAAATAAATGTCCAACAATAAAAGGGACGGTTAAAATAAGATCCAGTGTATTCAATTCGTATTTAGCCATTAAAATCATCTGAATACAAGAATATTTAATGATGAGGAACCACTCAAATAGGCAGAGCACTAAAATATTAACAATTACAATTTGGAGAGGCAGTATTATGGCAAATTTTTATTTCCTTCTCTATGCTTTGTTGTATTTTCCACATCTCTAAAATATAATAAAGAAAAAAGTCACCAAGAACACTAATGCAAGCCATAATGGAAAAGTATGGAAGAAATCCACCTGAACATTTAAAAAACAATTTTAAAGATTAAAAAGACAAAGAAGCATAAGGAAACAAACTCAGAATGCTCAAGAGTCTATGACCTGTAAAAGAAGATCTGACTGTCATTCTCTCACAGGCTTTTTCTCCAAGTTATGGAATCACTACCAGGCTTTTGCACAAACCACTACTTGTTATCCTGACAGATTCTGATTCTGAACTGAAAACATACTGAGTGTGACCTGAGAGAGTATTATCTGAGGGGTTTATGGCTTTCCTATAATGCTCACATTTGCAATCCTGGGAATAGAATTAGTTTAAGACCTAAACTGAGAAGTGATAGCTCAAGAGAGGGTAGATTTAAATATTTCTATCAATCTGATGAAAAATTCTGCTCTGCTCAAAGGAATCCTGTTTGTCCACACACGGCAGAGCAGGACCAGAGTCATGGGTATCAGCTGCACAAAGTCGCAGAGGTCCTGCCTGTTAACCCTGAACTTGAGGGGCGAGGCAGAAGGTCCCTGTCTACCTCCAACGCTGTACCCAGAGAAGGCAGAGTGTACGTGTAGCCTTGGCAATATGGCTTTCCAGAACCTTGCTTCTCTGCTGTCAAGAAACAATTTATTACTTCCTCCCCTTGAACCTGGGTGGACCTTTGAGGATCCTTCAAAGAACAGAACACAGCAAAGTTGACATGCCTATCTTCCAAAGCCAAATCATAATAGGTGAGCGGTCTTCTCAGATCACTTGCTCTGGAACCAGGTCTCCATGTTGTGAGGAAGCCCAAGCCACATGGAAAGGCCATGTGTGGGTGTGTGGTTGAGAGCCCCAGCTAAGGCCCCTGCCAACAGCCAGACATGGAAGGGACTGAGCCTTCGGATGATTCCAGGCTCCACCTTGAAGTCATCCAGCTAACACCCAAACACTGTGGGGCAGAGACAGCCCTCGCCACAGTGCCCTTTCTGAATACCTGACTCATAGATCCATTCGTGTAATAAATGGTTGTTTTAAATCACTAAGTTGAGGGCGACTCATTATGCAGCCACAGTAGCTAGAACAGCAAGCTACACGGGTTATACCCTACACAGGAGCCTGCGTGGGTGGACAGGACTGTTGCCAAACAGTAGCAGGAAGTGCACCCTCATTGGCCCCTAGCTAAAGAGCAATTTCCCAGACTGACTAGATTTGAAGCTTATTGAAGTGCTAATGCCCAGACTTGTCTCAGGGTGGGAGGTCCTAGGCCTGCTGGGAGCTGTGGCTCTGAGGCTGAGAAGAGCAAGAAAGAGATGTTAAGGAGTGGCCACTGCTGTTGGTCAGTGGTCCCGGATCCCTGGCTCCGGGTCGAATGTGCAGGCTATTAAACAGTGCAGGAATGCATTCTGAGCGACATATTTGCTTGTAATTCGACCAACAGGGCCTCGCTTGCTTCTAGCTTTGGGAGAAATGGCTCTTTCTTTAGTAGACACTCAGCACAGCAAGGCGCTCCCATGGTGAGAGGCAGAAGGGTAAGAAATAAGCGGATTCCTGTGCAGGATCTCACACTCACCTGGGGCACACTCACAGCATGGAATGAACGACAAAGTCACTGCACCGTTTAAATGGTTATGTCCTCCTGGAATGTGGCTGTGCACACGCTACGTTCACATGGGGTGGCAGAGTCTCTGAGAAGCATCCAGTGTGCTCTGCTACCACTGCTTTCTCTGTTGCTTTGAGAACACCCTTCTCAAGTGTGTTCTTTTAAGCCAGTGGGTTTTAGGTTTTGCTCTGCAGAGATCCCACGGCTGGAGAGCAGAGACTCTACTGTCAATGCTACCTCCATTTCTGATGTCATCCATTTTATTTGTCTGAGTCTTGGTGGAAAGAGAAAAACAAGTAAAAGAAATAAGAGCTATTGGAGTGGATTTGTTTGCTTGTTGGTCACAAAAGAAAGGAAGCTTCTTTTCAAAGCTCGTCTCAATAAAAGCTTTGGAAGCACCGGCATTTCTGTTTAAGCCAAAATAGTGAACGGTAAGTCAGTGTACTGTTCAGCAGGCCCCCGCTTGGGACCTAACTGTGTGAGAGGTGGAGCCCCCCACCTAACACCCACCTTCTTTCCCAGAACATCAAATGCAAGCATTTCCAAAGGGCCACCCTGGTCAGGGCTGCTAAGAATGTCATGAGCCCTTCCCCAAGGATCTTAGTACCTTGAAGCAGACAGCACTGGAGCTGCCAGGGATCTTAGGCACTACCCAGCTCAATTCCTCCTTTTGCACACGCAGAAAGAGTCACAAAGACTCCTGTGACTTGCTGAAGGTCACACAATGAGAAAGTGGCAGGATGGGGTCTGAGCTGCAGGTCTCCTCATATTTAGCCCTTTCTTTCCTCTGGATCCGACTTAGCCACACTGAGGGAAACAGAAGGGGATTTCTGTGGGGCTGGCCCAGAGTGGGAGAGGGCTACAAAGCAGTGACAGAAATAAATCAGAGAGCAAACAGCACCTAAAGACATTACCTCTCTTCCCTTCTACCCTGGGAACTCTGCAAAGTCTGTTCTGATTCCTGCAGGGCTCAGCCTCATTAAGGGAGGTTGCGGGCTGGGCTCTTTCCAGGACTCAGATACATATCGACTGGAGGTGGCGATGATGGCAAGCAGGACAACCTGGGATGCAATGGTGATGCAATGTAGGGACAGGACCTTCGGTCTACATGTCCCTAAAAACAAGGCTGGAAGCAAAGAAAAGCAGGTGAGTCACACGGGAAGGGCAGCAAGAGTTTCCTCTTCCTCAGAATATCAGAGCCTTGATCTCTCATCTCCCACCACCTTGGTAGATTCCAAGTGAACGTTCTCTGAACCACGTCCAGTAGCTCTTCATGCAGTGGCCTCCTCTCCATGCGAAATTTATAATGTTGGCTTCCATTTTTATTATCAAATTAAATGTGGCAAAAAAAAACCCCTACATGACTGATACTTGATAATTAAAATATCGCCCACTACAAAGTCACTGGCCTTCCTAGCTGAAATAGAGTTTTGTAGGATTTGCGATTCTGAATGGGTAAAGTACAGGTTGTTTGGCATTTCAAAGTGTCTTTGAAAACTCTCCAGTAATTTGCCCCATCAGGCAGTCTTTTCAGCAATTCAAATTATGACTTTTTCTTTCTATGCATCCCTCCCATCATTTAGCCCTAGAAGTAACTATTTTCTCCACGGGCGAGGATGAAAAGAGCTGTACCAGGTAAATGGCCTCATTACTGAGTCTTTGCCCGCCACTGCCTGGCTAGTACCCGCCTCTTTCTTCAAAACCCTGCAGATTCCACTTTTCCAGGAATGCTTCTGGATCCCTGAATCTCCTGCCCCACCTCAACCCTGTGTTAGGGGTGTTCCTTCAGCACCGTGTGTTTCCCTCGAGCGTGGCACTTCTTCACTGGGCATACAGCTGTCTGTCTTCCCTACTAGACGGTAGCAGAATGGTGTCCTGCGATCCCTACAGCCGCAGCGACTAACAACCTGCCTAGCATTTAAAAGGTGCTCAGTAAATGTTTGTTGAAGCAATGAATGGAGACTCTTCATTCTCATGAGGTCTTGAGGAAGCTACACTTTCTCCAGCTACATGATCCAAGGCATCCTCTCATCCAGTATGTGATGAGCCAGGCAGGAGACTGATGAGAAGACCTCTCTGAACACAGTCCCCTTCTCCTGATGCAGCCAGGAGCAGCCTTGCCCAGGCTAATTCTCCTGCAGCCAGGAGAGCCAGCAGATGCTGTGTGCCCGCCACCGCACTTCCGTACAAATGCGTCTTTTATTAGCCTGGGATGAAGCCCTAAGGCTTCCTCCCGTCCCTCCACATGGGTGTGATTCGGTAGCACCAACTCGGCCAGGCGATATTTCAAACATGATCTGAGTAACTCACCTCGTGATCAGAACCTGTAGACTTGAGCGTTTGGGCAGAAATTTTCAGCTGTGTTGAATTAGAGCTGATGTCAGATTTCTGCCCTCCTCACCAGATTCGGGAAGAGTGATTTAAAAAGGAAAATAGGGGGGCCAGCCCGTGGCACAGCGGTTAAGTTCGCACGTTCTGCTTCTCGGCGGCCCGGGGTTCACCAGTTCAGATCCTGGGTGCGGACATGGCACTTCTTGTCACGTCATGCTGTGGTAGGCATCCCACATATAAAGTAGAGGAGGATGGGCATGGATGTTAGCTCAGGGCGAGCCTTCCTCAGCAAAAAGAGGAGGATTGGTGGCAGATGTTAGCTCAGGGCTAATCTTCCGCAAAAAAAAAAAAAAAAAAAAAAAAGCAGGATTTCCTTTGTCAGGCAGAATCTTTCCATTAAAATGACTTTCTAGAAACATTTGTCTATGAGAATTTAGACTCAGATCCAAAACTGCATTTCAGTTGCTAGTCTGAGTGGATGCCTAAACCTCACACACTGGTGAAAAACACTGTCACAGACTCCATGGCCAGGGCGTCCAAGGACTTTTTAACTTACTGGTATTTCCTGTAAACAAGGTTAAGTCCTTGCCTTTGAAATTTGGAAAATATTGACATTTAAAGTTTTAAAACTAGAGCTCATATTCAAAGGGTAGGAGATACATTAAATAATAATAATAGTTGTTTTGATAAAAGCAAACATCTGGTTATCTGGTACGAATATCACATCAGCTGTATCTACAGTGATGAGGAAATCATATTGATTATTTTTATTCTGAATAGGAGATGTATTTGGAACAGGAAACTGTTCAGGTTAAATTGTTAGTTAGGGGGCCAGCCCGGTGGTGTGGCAGTTAAGTTCGCACGTTCTACTTCGGTGGCCCAGGGTTCGCTGGTTCAGATCCCTGGTGTGGACCTACACACTGCTCGTCAAGCCATGCTGTCGCAGGCGTCCACATGTAAAGTATGGGGAGAAAAAGGAGTACAGATGTTAGCTCAGGGCCAGTCTTCCTCAGCAAAAATAAGAGAGAGAGAGAGAGAGAGGAGGATTGGCAGCAGATGTTAGCTCAGGGCTAATCTTCCTAAAAAAAAAATTGCTAGTTAGGCAGGTACTGCTATAGCTGCCAATTTTACTTATGCTAGTCTTCCGCACTTAACAGAGCATACCTTTTCAGAAATGTTATTCATCAGTAGTGATCTGCCACAAATCTGAGCAGACAGGCTACTCCTTGGGTTAAGTCACAGGATCAAGAATACTTAAATCGCTGACTTTTTAAAACGCTGTCAAAAGTAGTTCTAAAGGGAGAGGTAGTATGAGGTGTGAAATGGTATCAAGTAATAGAACAAGAAAACCCTCCTGACTGAAGTAAGAAGTATTGGTATGATTTAAAAATTAACCTGAGAAGATCAACAAGTACCTTTCAGGTTTATACTTGACGTGGGAAACGCATTGCACTGGATGCTGTCATTTAGAGCATCCTTTGTGTCCACCCTTGCTGGGGATCAGTGACGTGTGGGAAGGAGCCCCCATCTTAAATATCTTACCCTTCGATCTAACTCAACCAGCTTATTCAGATCCTTATTTTTCTTGGACACGTAATAAGGCATCAGCAACAGTTGCCTACTTATAAAAATATTTAACTCCTGCAGTGAAAGTCAAAGGCTATATAATAAACACAGGACAGATGACTGAACATTCTTCCTTATGGTCGTCAAGCCATTTGCATTTACGGATTGCTGAGCCACAGCGGTACTTAAGTTTGAAAAAACTAAAAACCCCACACTGCGTGCATACATACTTACAAACCGAAAATGTGGCTTGAGCCTCGTGAGGTTTGCTCTGTTAAGCTCCATTCCCTCTCCTATAGCTTGAGGTAAACCAGATGTGACTTCCTCCCTCCGTGAGCTTAGCTGGCGCATTAAAGCATTTCCTTAGCTCCGTATTAAAAATCTCAGCCTTAAATATGTTCCTTTGGGCCGCTTTCCAAAATACTTGCTTGGTAAATACATTCCAGGAATGCTATATGGTTTTCTCTTTTTTTTTTTATTGTCCACATAAAGAATATTTACCTCAAACTCCTGTCCATACCGCAAAGAATATCTTCACATCTATTTGAAGTAGATTTTATAAGTATTCGTCTTTCCACATAAACACTGTGTTCTACAGTCATTGTCTAAATGTCAACAAGCAGAAAGGCACAAATTATGACATTAAAGGTACATCTTTATTACCCGATATAATGTAAGTATTCATCCCAATATCCAGATTATATTGCTAACACCCTAAGTAAGTGGATATTTCTTTTAAAAGCATCCAGATGTTTTAAGGGCTAAGGCAAGCATCTGAAATATTTAGATGTCTTTAGGGCAGAGCCAGCAATGAATCGTCTTCTGGTATCTGCATGCTCATTACACAGAAGGCATGGAGAAACAATTCTAAATAGAACCAATTAACCGACCAAAACAGTTGATAAAAGAACTTGGCTGATAACTCGTGTATGCTAATTGGCCTATGCTTTCTAGTTCATTTATAAGGGCAGTCTGAAAGCTATATTTTATATTACATGGTCATTCAAGAGAATGTGGACCGCTTTCCTTTCAGCACATCAAAGCTGAAGAAGGCCAAACTCTCAGAACCTCTGAGGAAAAACCTAGTTGTAAATGAGATTCATAGCATCAACAGGTACCTAAATATTCTCTGCTTAACACAGGATTCAGATTCTGGGAATAGTGCCGTCAAACCATAAGACTCTTGTGGATAAGAAGATGAAAATAGAACACAGCTGGGAGAATTCTGTTTAAGGGGGATGTGCTCTGCAAGCTGCCTGTTGTAAGAAATCCTGAACCACAGAGGGACCATGAGAACAGAATCAAATGCCAACTTTCATCTGTGTTCATTTTAGATTAAAGAAAATTGTGAATTTCTAAGTGTTTTTTTTGTAAACTATGCCACTATGAGACGACGAGAATTATTGTTTTTAAATGCCAGCGTTTAACCCTGGTTCTGGATGTTACCCTTTACAAGCAGAGCATGCTGTACCCTCTAGAATTTCATTCCAGGCCTCTCGCTGCTCCAAGCTAAAACAGGCAGGAAGATCTGATAACTAGCTTTTGCGGGACAAGAAGTTCCTGATTTTAACTGCCCTGGCCCCCAAGAGGCGAGTGCTTCAAACACAGCTTCAGTATGAGAGGTATGCTAAGGGGGCAGATTGGGAGTTCATTTCCCGGAAATGTGAAACCCAGGATTAAAAATCTCTCAGCCACTCAAAAGAAACCTCTGCACATTCGTTAGCTAAGCCTCCTATGTCACAAATGCTGGGTTAGCCCTTGCCATCCAGGTGGTGACCGTCCTCTGTCCATCCCTCAGTGTTCATCAGTGAAGGACAAGGAATTTCCAAAGTGAAAGAGACTCCAAGAGCCCGGAGGTTGTTTTCCCCAGAAGCACGGAACTATGTTTAATTAGGGGAAGAAGTGCCACGGTGAGACCCTGCAGCACAGAAAATGGTGCCATCATTTTCCAAAAGGAGGGAAAGCAGGCAGATCAGAGGAGTCCACTTCCTTCCCTTGGGCAGGTGAAGGAAGCTGACAAGCTGACGACGTTAATTAACTGAGAGAACCAGCGGGAGTCAGCCCATTGATGACAGTAGATGCCTCTCTTACCACCTGCCAGGTTGTCCTGCAGCTCTCCTCCCTCTCAGACTAAAGCAGGGACCAGACGGGCTGGGAGGAGCCCCTGTGAGCCTGCGCACTTCTGTTCCTATTGGTCGAGTTGTGTTTGCTTCTAAACCCTTTTATGCCAGTTGTACCTAAAATTCTAATTACATAATTCAAATAAATACTATGTAAAGCAATGAATTATTAGCGTGGAAAGGGAGTTCTTATCTCCATATAACTAAGTAGAAAATTTTGGAAAAAATAATATTTAAGAGAGGGAGAAGAAAAGACTGAGGATCGCTTTGCAAGCGCTCTTTAAATTTCCAGTCCACTTTAAAGAAACCCAAGCTGGGAACTGTAGATGATGCAGTATTGCTGAGGATTATGCCAGAAGGACCATGTGAAAAGCCAGACAGTAGACCTATACAAACCAAAAGTCTTGGTCCTCTCGAAAATGATTAGTAAATGAATACATGTGTTTACTGAAAAAAAAATAAAAAGGTTAAAATGCACATGTATCACTTTTTGTGATTCTCTGGCTTTTTAATTAATCAGTCAGGCACCAATCCCGACTGCATCCTCATTACTTCTACCGCTCTGCTCTTGGGATAAGACGGCTGGGTTTGCAGGACAAAATGCTAAATTGGAATGAAGGTACAACGTCTTATCACGCCCCAGCTCTTTATTTTCTTCCAAAAGGCATTAGACAAAAAGAGTAAAGCCAGCTGATAGGTAAGTGAGAATTTTCCCTGAGTGTTGTCTTCACAAACTCGGAGGTGAAAGAGCTATCAAGACATCATGTGGTCCAGGGTCTGCTCTTTTCACCCCTTTTCACTGGCAACTGATCCTCTGAGAGCTCAAGCGAGCCAGGAAGTGATAGAAAAGCAAGAATCCAGTCTGCACCAGCCAATACTGAAGAGGAAGCCCTTTTGACCACTGCAGATGTTTCTAGTATTAGAAATCAGTTTAAGATGGTGAGGACACACGTCTTCGCCATAGATCCCTTTCTCCAGCTTTCTTTTCACAGGAAATTGAGTAAAAAGGAATTGGGAGATATCAAAAACAATTTCTGGGGATGTATATAATGTAATAAACAAAGCTACACTGTCTGGTTGGCTAATTCCTTTCATCTCGGACATCTTAACACACTGGCTGCTCAAATATTGCGCGAGATGGCTCAGAGGTGCTTGTCCTTTTTTGGCCTCTTTTAGCCTCTTTTGGTGGCAGCTGCTGGCTCGGAAAGGAAGCAGCTGGGGTGAGAAGTTAGGGGAGAGTGACGCTGTCCAGGGAACTCGACAGGAGGGGAGCCCACTCGTAGTAAAAACAGAAAGCACCCCAGCAGGACAGGCTGCAGACAGGAAAGTAAGAATTACGCAGGTATTATGGCCAGAACAGCGAGTACAAAGGAGCAACTTCATAGCGGAGGAAGCTGGCTCACTGATTTCCCAAGCTCCTGTCTGGCCCCCGTGCAATTTCTATAATGTCTATAAAGCAGGGCCAACAGCAGCTGATTGTTGCCAGAGTCTGAGGAAAGGCTTGCAGGAGAGCTGTAATGAAACTGAAAAAGAAGAGGGTGCTTACAATTTGAGGAAGCGCGTGCTAAAATTGGCCCTTAGCCCTGTCGCTGACTTCCTCTGTAACAAAGCCCAAAGCAAATTACTTTGCCTTAATGGGCCCAGCTGTAAAATGGGGGAAATGGTGCTGGGCAGCCTGGCGGGACCGTAAACACAGCGAAAGCTGTAATTAATGACAAAGCACTTGTTATAACCAAGGACAACCCAAATGCATGGAACCACGTGGGCCGGATGAGCACAGCGAAGGTTTTGAAAATCCATCTCCCTATGGACCTCCACAAGAAGTCAGCAATTTTTCATGGAAGATTTGGGTTAAAAAGAAATTGACTGCCTTCAGGGCAGCAGGCTTCAACAGAGAAACCCGGGTGGGATGACCAGCCCCAGCTGGGAGCTCCGAAACAGACCCAACTCACAGCTGTAAAGCAAATAGACATTTTAGCCACCAGATAAATACCCAAGGACCCAGATTTCAGTGACTCCCTGAAAACCTAGGCAGGCAAACAAAATCACCTTCCTTGGTCCTCGATTCTCTGCACCTGCAGTAGTCTGCAATTCTCCATCCAATTCAAACAAGATTTCTCCTTTATTAAACCCTCCTTTTCTTGGATATCTTCCACTAATTCCACTGACTCATTGCTCGCTTCTGCTTCTTGGTAAAGGAAGCCAGGCATATTATTAAAAAATGTTCTTAGCGATACTTACGACTGCCCGAAAGAGTGATACACACACAAAAACAATTTAAAGTCTCTATTATGTCTGTGTCACTCACTTTTAGATGTATTATTTTATTTAAATCTTCACCACAACCTCACGAGACAGTGTTCACTATGCTCATTTTTTGGTTTTTGGGTTTTTTTTTAAGCAGGTAAGGAAGTATTGCCTGTATATGGCCTCAGAGCCTTGGGCTCCTTTCATCACGCTCTGCTGTCTGCTGATAAGACCTGAGCCAAGTGCAACTGAGTCCAACACCTATAACCATGCTTTTAAATAGGGAGATGGTAATTTACAGATTTGAGTCATTTTTGTGAAGTTATATACAGTGAAATTCACTCTTTTGGGTGTAAAGTTATAGATTTAGACACATGCACACAGACATGTAACTACCACCACAATCAAGAGACAGAAGAGTCCCACCAACCCCCCAAGTTCCTTCATGTCCAGAAAATATCCACCATCTTCACATTCCTGCCACTTAGGAATTCAAAAGATGCCCACCCTCCTCTGTGCATGTAAAGCCAGGAACAGCAACGCAGGAACTGCACACGGGACTGACGGGGCACAGGGCAGGAAGATGGCACTGAAAGCCTGCAAAGCTTTACAGTCCCCTCTGCTCTCCCCCAGCCCCAAGAGAGCAACAAAAACTACAGGACATCATCAGCGTTTCAGTTGGTGGCGAGGAGCCGGGGGCGGGTGGGGTGGTGGGCGGTGATGCTCCGTGGGAGGGCCTGGAGCTCAGAGAAGCAGCCACTGTGGCCTGTAGCTGTTCTGATCTCTTGGTCACAGCCTGGGCCTGTCCTCCCCAGAAACTTCAAGTACCATTCTATAATAAGGCTCCACTGTATTCATCCTTGACTCTGAATTTCCTACTTTTAGGCAAACATAGCTCTGTTTTCCTATAGCCAGCTTGGCAGGTGCTTGTTACGTTATGCAAATTGGCAGGTGCTTATAATTTTATGGAGGAAGAATAACCCTCCTACCCCTAGGAAAGTCATCCTCCAAGAGCCTGGAGGGACACATAGGCACAGTGAGGAGGGAAGGAAGGAAAGATGAAGAGAGGGAGGGAGGGAGGGAGGAAGGGAGTCGACCTCCCACATGCTGGAAACTGCTGAATCAGTCCTGACCGCCAGAGGTGTCCACTGTCCCAGCAGACCCCCTCACATACTGGCTTGGCTCCTGCCTGTCCTGTCACTGAGCTCCTGGGAGTCCACTTTGGAGAGCCAGCCCCACCTTCAAAGACTCACTCCAGGGCCCGCAGCTTCTTCCACTCAGGGCTCCTAGCCCCTTGCTTAGGCAGAACTTCCTTCCGTACCAGAATATTCTTTCAAGGCCAACTGCAACAGGTGGCAAGCCTTCAACACCTCTGCCAAGAGCAACACCTCGGCAGACAAAGGAGTTGAGGTCATCTACAGCTCAGTTTAGAGCCTGATTTCACGAGGCCAGCGGGAGTCCAGAGAGTGACAACAGCCTGCTTGCTCATAAGGTTATTCAATTCAAATATAGGACCAATATTCCAAGGGGTCCAGAAGGCAGCGACTGTAAGCACACGTTGTCAGCGAGTGCCTGCTCTGGAAAGACCAAGGTCCTGCAGGCAGGGCGGGAGGCAAAGGCCCCAGGAGGGGACACAGCTAACGTCAAATGTGAGACATGTAGCGACAGGTTCCTCCAGCCTCACCACGCCTTTATTTCCTTTCAATATTCAGAACACCTGGGAACCTGGCCAGAAAACAGCTCTAAAGTCTCCTGTCATGGCACTAAAATTGGGGGGAAAATCCCTAGGGCCCTTTCATCGAAAGGAAACGTGGTAGGGTTCCATGGGAAAGTGAGTGAGAGGAGGGGGGGGGGGGAGAGGAACCAGGGAGGGGATCCTAGAGCAGGGAAAGGCAGAGGAAGGGAGTGGAGGAGGGGAGCGTAGAGGAGGGGAGGGGAGTTCCTTTCTGTTAATCTAAATCAGCCTTGGGGTCAAGTGTTAAATAAATCCCACATTTTAATTTTTTTTTTTGAGGAAGATTAGCCCTGAGCTAACATCGGCCACCAATCCTCCTCTTTTTGTTGAGGAAGACTGGCCCCGAGCTAACATCCGTGCCCATCTTCCTCTACTTTATATGTGGGACGCCTACCACAGCATGGTGTGCCAAGCAGTGCCATGTCCACACCCAGGATCCAAACTGGTGAACCCTGGACCACCGAAACAGAACATGTGAACTTAATCACTGCGCCACTGGGCCAGCCCCTAATTGTTAACATATATATCACAAGCCAAGTTTTAAGCTTTTTTTAAAATGAAAAGAGCAGATGACAAACGTCCATTATCATCTTGTTCTGGCAAAAACAATGCTAGATATATATTTAGAGATGATCACTATATATATATTGATTATATATATATCTGAATGTTTGATTTTAATAAATAATGATATATTGTAAGATAGATTCTAAATATATACTTAAATATCATATACGACATATATAATACATAGTATATACAGTAACTATATGTTATAAATGACATATATAGTGTAGGCTATATATAGCAATCATATATTAGACTATATACTCTAACTCTAGCCACTAAATTAGACCAAAAATAGAACTATGTATGCCGAAAGTTTTTCTTTTTGCTTCTTTTTTTTAAAGATTGGCACCTGAGCTAACGTCTGTTGCCAATCTTCTTCCTTTTTGTTTTCTTCTTCTTCTCCCCAAAGCCCCCCAGTACGTAGTTGTATATCCTAGTTGTGAGCGCCTCTGGTTGTGCTATGTGGGAGGTGGCCTCAGCATGGCCTGAGGAGCAGTGCCATGTCCGCGTCCAGGATCTGAAGTGGTGAAACCCTGGGCCGCCGAAGCGGAGCGCGGGAACTTAACCACTCAGCCATGGGGCCAGCTCCTCTTTTTGCCCTTCTACATTTTCAACTTCTTCTATAAAAATTCTACATTATTTTGTAATCATATTCAAGAGCTATTAAAACTTTGGAAAGTTGGTATGGCTCAAGGCAAAGCCCGCCCAATATTTACTGCCCCCACTTGGAATGTGGCCCCAGAGCACCCCTCAGAGTAGGGCCCTGCTGAGCCTATGAGGATGGACAGACCTCTTTCTGTTCACTGCCAGCACAGTGAGGAGATGGGGTCAGGTAAGCCTTCCATTCTTCGAATGCCTGCAAAGGGGTCTTCCTCTCATCTTCAGAGTGGGGCCTGGAGGGGATGGCAGGAACGGTTGCACAGGTGGCTCCCCCTGAGTCATCCATCTGTCTCTCATCTTCTGCAGACAGGCTGCCCCTGGCCTCCCGGAGCTGCAGGCTCTGGATAAGCAGCCGACAAGCTTCCAAGTCAGCTTCCCACACTTTTCCAAGCAGCGGACACTTGCAGCTAAGAGGAAAGGGAAACAAAGGCATAAAAGTTAATTCATTGGCGTTTCATCAGACGAAGTCAATAGCTTGCCTACTTGGCTGAAAGTTAGCTAGTCATCATACAGCTAACAACTTAATTTTACATTGTCACAAATGATTTCAACCAGAAGTTTCAGAAAAGTCAAATTTGTATACAATCAAGTAACTGTGAAATAAGTATTGGTCTTTCTTAGCTACTTGGTCTGTAAGGACGTCCAAGAACCTGTGTACTTTCCCAGACTCAGTGGGCCAATACAACACAGCCCCCACTCATGTCTGTGCTCCAACCCTGCTGGTTTTCTTTAAGTCCCAAGACCTACCCAACTTTCCCTGGCTAAGTCCTTTTCCAGGTGGTATTTCATCTGCCTAGACTGTCCTTTCCCCACCATTTCCCCTTACCAACACACACTCACTCACGTAATGTAAATAAATGAAGCAGTGCAGGGCTAAGATAAACCGTAACAACTGATATTCAGCCTCAGTGGCAGAAAGCAATCAACAGGCGTGGACTGGCTAGTAGAAAGGACATATCCCTCTGCATGAAGTCCTTCATAAGCTCAAGCCAAGTGAAGCTTCAATTCTAACTAAAGAAATGTAGACTCAACGTTGACAAAAATTTTGATTTTTCTTGGAAGCCAAAAATCTGGGATTTTAAATGAAAATATTTTTTTCATACATCCATTCAGCTTCAGGTTGGATATTTTCTACACATTTATCTTCCATTCAATAATCTTTCCTTCTACTGTTTCTAATCTGCTATTCAATTTATCTACTCTGTTCTAAGTTTTAGTTACTTTGTTTTTCAGTTCTATAACTTTTATTTGATTTTCTTTTCTATATTTCAGTTCTCTGCTGAAATTATCCATCACGTCCTCTGTTTCCTTGAACATAATAATCATTATTTTAAAGCCTGTGTTTATAAATGATGAATACAGCAGGGAAAAGAAAAAATGAGATAGAAGCAATATTAGAAGAGAGATTAGCTAAGAATTGTCAAACATTGACAGAGGACATCAAACTACACACCTAGGAAGCACTACAATCTCAAAGCAGGAAAAATGAAAGGAAAAAACACACCAAGGTTCATCATAGCAAAACAACTGGACACTAAGGACAGAACAAAACTTTTATAAGCAGTCAGAGAAAAAAACAGATTCACTTCAAAGGATGAGTCATGTGGGTGACAGAAACGGTGGAAACTAGAAGACAGCAAAACAGTGTCTTAAAAATGCTGAAAGAAAATAACTGCCAATCTAGAAATTATACACTCATTTTCAATTTCCTTCAAAAATAAAAGAAAAACAAAAATATTTTCAGATAAACAAAAACTGAAATACTTCCTTGGCAGCATATCCGTAACGAGTCAATGATCCCAGCTGGAAGCAAAGACAGGCATAAAGGAATGAAAAACAATGGAAAGAGCAAATGTGTGGGTAAAACTAAGTGAATATGGATGCAAATAAAAAGCAATGATATCTTTTTCAGTCTAAAATATATGTAGAATTAAAATACGTGACAACCAGCACAAAGGGAAAGAGGGAGAAAAAAGAACTAAAACAGTCTCAGCTCTTCATGTCGTCCAGAAAGTAGTAAAAGTGCTCATTTACATTAGACTTCAAAATGTTAAGGACTCAGGGGCTGGCCCTGTGGCTGAGTGGTTAAGTTCGTGCGCTCCGCTGCAGGCGGCCCAGTGTTTCGTCGGTTCGAATCCTGGGCGTGGACATGGCACTGCTCATCAAACCACGATGAGGCAGCGTCCCACATGCCACAACTAGAAGGACCCACAACAAAGAATATACAACTATGTACAGGGGGTTTTGGGGAGAAAAAGGGAAAAAAAAATTTTAAATCTTTAAAAAAAATAAAAGAAAAATGTTAAGGATTCATATTGAATCCTTTATGGCAATCATAAAACAGAGAGGTTAAAAGAATGTATAACTGGAGGCTGTCCTGGTGGCGCAGTGGTCAAGTTCGCACGCTCTGCTTAGGCAACCCGGGGTTCACAGGTTTGGATCCCAGATGCGCACCTAGCACCACTCATCAAGCCACGTTGTGGCGGCATCCGCATAAAATAGAGGAAGACTGGCACAGATGTTAGCTCAGTGACAATCTCCTCACAAACAAAAAGAAAGAATGTATGACTGACATACAAATATGGGAGAAATTTAAAAAATTAAAAGTACTTAAGTATTGCTTTAATTAAAGCAATAAAGAGACACGAATGAACACAATAGAGACGGGAAAAATGGTAACACAAATATTTATACCCAAATATATTAGGAATTACATTAAATATCAATAGATAAATACTGTATTTAAAAGGCAAAGATTTTAGACCAGAATAAAAAATTGAAATCCAATAAAATGTTGCTTAAAAGAAACAAATTAAATATAAGGATACAAACAGGTTGCAAGTAAAAGGATGGAATGACATGTCATGAAAGCATTATTAGAGATAAAGTGTAGTGGGGAAAGGACAATCTTTTCAACATATTGTACTATGTTAATTAGATGTCACTATAGGAAAAAAGTCAAATCATGACTGCTGGCTCACACCATACAAAAACTAATTTCAGGTGGATTGTAGATCAAAATGTGAAAGACAAAACAATAAAACTTCTAGAATTAATACAGGATAATATCTTTATGACTTTGTAGTACTCGAAGATCTCTTAAACAGGATGTAAAAAGTACTAACCACAAAGGAGACAAAGGATAACTTTGACTTCATTAATATTAAGAACTATATTCATCAATAAAACACCATTGAGAGAATGAAATGGTAAGCCACAGAGTGGGAGAAATGATCTGTAAAACATGTAACCAACAAAGGACTGATTCCAGAATATAAATATAAACAGGACTCCTACAAGTTAGTAAGAAAGAGACAGACAATCCAGTTTTGAAAAAGGGCAAAGACTTGAACAGGCACTTTACAAAAGAGGACATCTAAATGGCCAATAAGTAACATGAAAAGATGATCAACACCACTAACCATGAGGAACATACATAGTAAACCACAGTGTGATGTACAACGCATCAACAAGATGGCTAGGATGTAAAAGCTTGATGAACCAAGTGTCAGAAAAGATATGGAGCTACTCGTCCTCTCATATACTGCTGGTGGGAGTGTACATGAATGCAACATCTTGAAATCTCTATGACATTGTACTCATGTTGGAAATATGTTGATCATACGATGCAGCAACGCAACTCCTAGGTACAGGCA
This sequence comes from Equus caballus, assembly GCF_041296265.1. Classification (NCBI taxonomy): domain Eukaryota; kingdom Metazoa; phylum Chordata; class Mammalia; order Perissodactyla; family Equidae; genus Equus; species Equus caballus. The sequence continues at coordinate 90,633,693 of NC_091684.1, forward strand.
TACCTCATTTTATTGTGCTTCACTCTACTGTGCTTTGCAAATACTGTGGTTTTTACAAGACCCTCCAACAGCACAAAGATTACAACTCTCTGAAGGCTCAGATGATAGTTGGCATTTTTTAGCGATAAAGTATTTTTAAATTAAGGTACATACATTGTTTTATTAGACATAATGCTATTGCACACTTAATAGACTACAATATAGTGTAAACATACTTTTATATGCACTTTTATATATACATTGGCTTATATAAACCAAAAAATTCCTGTGACTTGTTTTATTGCAATATTCGCTTTATTGCAGTGGTCTGGAACCCAACCCGCAATATCTCCAAAGTATGCTCATTACATACTCAATGAAATGCATAGACAGTCAATTCTCATTATTCGCATTAGCTATGTTCTATAAAGTCACCACGAGCTCTGAATTAGTGGATACTGAGCAATCACTCCCAAAGGAGACATAGGGTTATGCTCCCATGAGCCTCTTGTCACGTTTTCATCAACCAGACAACATATAATCTTGTTTTATGTGTGTTTCTGCTTAAAGACACCTTATTTAATATATTTTGTTGATTCATGAACACTGAACTCATGGTCAACGGCACTATAACTCATGCCTGAACAAAGCTCATCTAACACCAGTATATTCTCCACAAGGCGCATCGCACCATCCTTGCACTTGGGAGCACTCGACAGCACTTCAGCACTAGACTGGGGGGGCATTTTAAACAGCAAAACCACCAAGAAAATACACAAAACTGCAAAAAACATGGCACTAAATAGACAGCAAAAAGTGCACCTATTTACAGGATGAGAACTGTGATGAGAAGACACAGTGATGCCTTGATCAACCTCAGCGGGGAACATGCACAGCGGGTGACTCAAATTTTGAGCCACTCTGTGCACATCCATGAATGACGGTGAAAGTTCTGCAGGTATTGATTTTGGGGTTACAAATAAATTCTAGCGAGCAAGCAAATTCACAAATACAGAATCCAGAAATAATGAAGATCAGCTGTAAATCTGATCATGCAACATTATTTGTGACAGCCAAAACCTGGGAGGGAAAACAAATGTCCAGAAACAGAAGAACAGGCAACTTGTGGAATATTCATTCATTAGAATGTCATACCGCAAAGAAGATGAGAAATTAGTACAGTCCACAACAACATGGATGAATCTCATAGACATAAGTTCAGGCAAAGACAAAAAGACAAAGGAGGCACTGTGATTCACTTATTTTTATATTTTAAAATATGCAAAACTAATCAGTGGTGTTAGAAATCTGGATAGTGGCTGCTTTTGGGAGAAGGAGGGTAATGACAGAGAGGCATAAGGAGGGCTGCTACTGTACTAGGAGTGTGTTATTTCTCAAGGTGGTGGGGATGAGTATGTTCATTTTGTGAAAATTCATCAAGCGGTACATTCATGCTGTGTGCACTTTCTGGGTATGGTATATGCCGGTCTAAAATAATAAAAAGAGAGAAAGAGAGAAGACAGATTTCCAAGCCAAGTCCTGGAGCAGCAGTGTGGGAATGGGGTCTGGTAACACGAGAAGCACCAATCTTTAGCAAGGAGCACTCAACTGGTATTTTCCAGCTTCCCAATTGTAGCCAGTCTGATAAGTGTAAAGTGGCATCTTGCTGTTTGCGGTTGTGTTTCTTCACTAGGATCGCTCCGTAGCCACTCCGATTTTCTTCTGTGAACTGTCTTTTTACATCCATTGCCTGTTTATTCCTTTCTTGGGTGCCCCATCCTCTTCCAAGAGCTTTTGTTGAAGGAAACACTTTATTGCCACTTCAATGTCTTTAGTTTTTCTAGTCTACTCAATTTTCTATTTCTTCTTGTGTCCTCACATTTTATATCTTTCACAGAAATCAATCCATTTTCTCCTGGGTTTCATATATATTGTAACTTTTGTTCATAATTTTTAAAATTATTTTTAAAATCTCTGCTGTCCATAGACATTTTTCCTTTTCATTCTGTTTTAATCATTGACCTCTTTTCTGATTTATCTTGTTCAGCCTTATCAGAGGTTTGCTGTCATCTTAACCTTGTCAAAGAACCGACTTTTGCTTTGTTTATCTCTGATATTGATTTCTGTTCTCTATTTCCTTGATTTCTGATCTTATCTTTATATTTCCTTTTTTATCGTTTCTTTGGATTTATTATCTTTGTACTAGCTTCTTCTGTTAAACTCTGAACTCACTTGTTTCCTTTCTTTTAGTTTCCTCTCTTACTATTTTAATTTTCTAATAAACGTATTTAAAGCTCTAAATTTTTGTCTGAGTAGTACTTAAACCATGTCCAACATATTTATTTATTATGTTTGTTTTCAAAATCTTAAATATTTAAAATATACAGAAAAATATGGAGAATAATTTAACAAACACTTGTATACCTACCATCACACTTATCAATTTTTTAATATTTTCCTGTAATTGCATCAAATGTTTTTTGAGAATTTACAACATTATTGTCCCACTAATTTTATAGTGTTTTCATTGTCTTTGCTCATGGTCACCTCTTTAACTCAAGAGCTATTTAGTAGTATGTTTTTCAATTTCTACATGGAAGATAATTCTTCAGCTCCCTTTTTGTTAGGTTAATATCTAACTTTATTGCATAATGGTCAGCAACATACTTTATAAAATTAATTGAGGCTTCCTCTATCACCTAGTAGTTGATTGCTCTTTGTAAATGTTCTATATGTGTCCAAAAGGAATGAGTGCTCTGTGCATTGAGTCCAAAGTTAAAGCCTATTATGCTATTAAAATTCTTATATATTTGCTTTTTTTTGGTGTTTCATCTACCAGTTTCTGAGATGAGTGTTTTAAACTTCCGACTACAATTCTTTTTTCTTTTTTTTTTCCCTGAAGAATATTCACCCTGAGCTAACATCTGATGCCAATCTTCCTCTTTTTGTGTGTGAGCCGCCACTACAGCATGGCCACTGACAGACGAGTGGTATAGGTCCACACCTGGGAACCAAACCTGGGCCACTGAAGTGGAGCACAACAAATTTAACCACCGGGCCACAGGGACTCACCTCCCTAACTACAATTCTTTTTTTTTTCTGGGATGAAGATTAGCCCTGAGCTAACATCTGTTGCCAATCTTCCTCTTTTTTTTTTTTTTTTTTTGGCTTGAGGAAGATTAGCCCTAAGCTAACATCTGTGCCAATCTTCCTCCACTTTATATGTGGGGCACCACCACAGCATGGCTGATGAGTAAGTCTGCACCCAGGATCTGAACCAGCAAACCCAGGCCACCAAAGCAGAGTGTGCAGAACTTTAACCATTTGGCCATAGGGCCAGCCCCCTACAATTCTTGATTCTTCTATGTCCTTCCATAGTCTTTTTGGTTGTTTTATGTATTTCAGATTATGATGTTAGTTGCATGTGTTCCAATCATTACATTTTTGACTGCTTCTTTTCAGTATATGATGCTCTTCTGTGTTGATATGATATTTTAGCCTTAAAATCTATTTTGTCTGATATTATAATTGTCACTCCAACATTCTTTTCAATTTTTCCTAGCTTATATATTTGCCACCTTTTATTTTCAACTTTTTTACATAGTTTTTTCAAAAATGAATCTAATACAAAACATTTTGGTGAATTTTATAAAAATCTATTCTGGGATTTTATGTTTGGGATTGGCAGATTTAACCCAAGTATTCACAATTACTATAATTATTATGTGATTGTTGCTGTTTTTCTGATTTATTACAACAAAGAATTTCAATTTTTTGATTTTTGTGTCTCTATTTCATCTTTCCTAACTTTCTTTTTCTTTTCATTGAATTCAAATACAGTTGTGAGAAGGAATACAGAGAGATCCCATATACTCTTTCCTCAGTTTCCCTCAATGGTAACACTTTGCAAAACTATAGTACAATATCACCACCATGGAATTGACATTGATACAACCCACTGATCTTATTCAGATTTCCTCTCATTTGTGTGTGTGTGTGTCCATAGTTCTATACATCTTTATCACTTGCGTAAGTTCATGCACCTACCAGCCCATTCAAGATACAGAACGATTCCACCACATGGGGATCCCGATGTCCCATTTTATAAACATACTCACCTATTTCACACCCTGCCCCCCATCCCTAGCCCCTGGGAATCACTAAGTCTGTTCTCCACTTCCAAAATTTTGTCATTTCAGAAGTGTTATATAAATGGAATCACAAACCATGCAGCTTTTGGAATTGGCTTTTTCCATCCAGCCTAGGTCCCTGGAGATTCGTGCACCCGTAGTTTATTATTCCTTTTAATTGCTGAGTAATATTCCACGCGATGTTTGTACCACACTTTCTTTAACCATTCACCTGCTGAAGGACGTCTGTGATGTTCTGAGTTGGGGGATATTATGAGTACAGCTGCTATGAACATTTATGGACAGGATTTTGCATGAAATAAAATTTTCACTTCCCTGGAATGTCCAAGAGTACAATTGCTGGGTTGTATAGTAATTGCATATTTAGTTTTGTAAAAAACTGCTGAACTGTCTTCCAGAGTGGCCATACCATTTTACATCCTCACCTGGAATGTATGAGCGATCTAGTTTCTTTGCTTCCTCACTATTCGGTGCTATTACGTTTTTTTAAGCTATTCTGATAGGTGTGCAGTCATAGCTCACTGTCGTTTTAAGTTGCATTTCCATCGTGTATAACGATGTTGAGTATCTTTTCCAGTGTTTATTCGCCATCTGCATATCCTCTTCAGTGAGATGTCTGTTCATGTCTTTTGCTAAATTTCTAGTTGTATTGATTTTTCTTTAACATTTAGTTTTGAGAATTCTCCGTATATTCTAGACTACAGTCCTTTGTTAGATATGTGGTTTGCAAATATTTTCTCCCAGTCTGTAGCTCGTCTTTTCAACCTCTTCACACAAGATTTTGCAGAGCAAAAGTTTTTTACTTTAATGAAGTCCAGTTTATCAATGGTTCCTTTCAATGAATCGTGCTTTTAGTGTCAAGTCTTAGAAATCTTTCCCTAACCTTAGACTTACTCCTACTTTTTTTTCCAGGGGGATTTTTACTTTCATATTTTACAGCTAAGTCCATGGTCCATTTTAAGTTAATTTTTGTATAAAGTATGAGATTTAGGTCACAGTTCATTTTTTTACCTATGCATACCCAAGCAATCTCTCCAGCACCACCTGTAAAAACTCTACCCTTCCTCCATTGAATTGCTCTTACATCTTTGTCAAAAATCACTTGACATATTTATGAGGATGTAATTTTTAGGATTCCATCTTAATGTATTTACAATATTTTGGATTATATCTCTTTGAATAGCTTTCATAATAGTCGCCATGTGTATTACAATATACATATGTGAGATTAAAATCTACTGGGATTGACATTTTACTATTTTGAGAATATGTGTAAACCTTACTTCCATTTAGATCTCTCTACCTTCCCCATTTTTAAATATCATTGTCTTAAATATCAATGGTGTTATAATTTTTGTTTTAATAATCAAATATGTTTTATAAAACTCATAAGAAAAGTCTACTGTACTTCTGCTCTTTCCATTTTTCTGTCTTCTTTCCTGAAGCTCCAATTCTTTCTTTTATCATTTTCTTCCTGTTTCAAGAACTTCCCTTGGCTAATCTTTAATGTCCTATCAAGAAATACATAGTTTCCTTCATCTGAGAATTTCTTTATTTCCTCTTTGTTCTTGAAGGATAATTTTGCTGGATATAGAATTCCAGGTTGATTCTTTTCTTTCATCACCTGAAAAACGTGCCATTTCTTTCTGGCTTTCATGGTTTCAGATGAGAAGTCCACTGTTACTGAAATTGATATTCGCCTATAGGTAATGCATCATTCTTTCTGGGTGCTTTCAAGGTTTTTTCTTTGTCTTCTAAGTTTTCAGAAATTCTATTCTGATATGTTTTGGTCTGGATTTGTCTGGATTTATTCTGTTGAGGATTTGCTAAACTTCTTGAATCTGTAGGTTTGTGTCTTTCACCAAAATTTGGAAGGTGTTGGCCATCATTTCGTCAAATAATGTTCCAGTCCCACTCTGTCTTCTCCTCCTTGGTACAATAATTTAAGTGATGGATCTTTCATTATTGTCCCTCAGGTCTCTGAGCATCTGTTCATTTTTTTTTTCACTTTCTCTTGATCGGATGGGGTGAATTCTATTGAAGTGTTCTCAAGTTCATTAATTCTATCCTTTGGCACCTTCACTCTACTGCTGAGTCTCTCCAGTGTGATTTTTGTTTCTACTTTTGTATTTTCAGTTCTATAATTTCCACCTGGTTCTTTTTTTTTTTTTTTGTAATTGTATATCTTTGCTGAAATTTTCTTTTCCTCTTTTCATTTATTTCAATAGAATTTGCATTGCTTAGTGAAGCATTTTTATGACGGCTGCTTTAAAATTCTTGTCACTTGATTCCAACATCTCCATGTTGATGCCACTTGATTGTTTTTTCTCATTCAAGCTGTGATTTCCTTGGTTTTTATTATGATGAATGATTCTCAATTGTATCCTGGATATTTGGGTAATTATGTTAGGAGATTCTGAGTCCTATTTAAGTGTTTTACTTTAGGAGGCAATAACCCTGTTTACATTTATCACAGAGGTCCTGTTCTACTTTTATGGGCTAGGGTTCCCATGACATTTTAATTTTAGGAGCCTTTGCAGTGAGTTTGTTTGTGGGAAGAGGGTTGTTCCATTTTGTTTCATTTGTTTTTTGTCTGCTCTATTTATCTGTTCACACAAGGGCTTCCACTAGCCCCAGCTGGATTGCCTGAGGAGCAAAGAAGTTTCCCAAGGCCAGGCCACTGAGTGCCTCTGGGAGGGGAGGGGAGGCTCAGGCCAGCAGGGAGGGAGAACACTTCTCAGAGTGCCCTTTGCTGGTGGTGCCAGGGTCACCAGGTGTTGTTTGAAGGACTCTCTTAGATCCAGGGGAAGAATGAGCCTCTCTTGGCTTCACCTTAGCACACCTTCCCCTCCCTCTCATTCTACCCCCATCCTGCCTCCAAGGTGATATATTTGTATATATTTTGAGACTATATTTTTGTTCTAGATTTTTACTAAAACGTATTTTTGTTTTATTTGTAAGTCCTCTATTTCATCAACAGTAAAATTACTAAGGTTTTTCAAGCACTCTCTCACATATCTCTTACTGTCTTCCTGGATTTATCTTTGTTGAAATACTTCCTCTCAGATTGCTTCAGAGAAGATCACAGATGGCAAAACCTTTTAATGACTTATAGGTCTGAGAACATCTTCATTTCACACTCAAACGCAAAACAATGGTTTAGCTTAATAGTCTGGTTTTGACACTTTGAAAATGTTACTCCATGGCCTTCTTACATTCTGTGCTGCTATTGAAAAGCATGAGATCAGTCTAATTCTTAAATAGCTGATCCACTCTTAGAATTTTCTTTTTATCTTTGTTATATATAAATTTTAATTACAAACTATTGAGGCCCCTCCCCTTTTTATATCTTGTTTTGTACTCCATTAATCCCATCAGTCTAAAGTCTTACATCTTTTCCTTTTTCTGAGAAAGTTTCAGTCATTAGTCTCTCAAATATTTCCACCCTCTCTTCTGTTAATTGTTTTCTTTCCTTCTGGGATTCTTTTCATATGAACATTGATCAAACAATTCTATTCTGTATATTACTTATCTTTTATCTTTCCCTTCTCTCTGTCTACTCCTGATGCCCTCAGAATTTTTTGACATGATATTCTGGCTTACTAATTGGTTCTCCAGCTGAATCTATTTGGCTATTCAATCTATTTACTGAGACTCCCCCCCCCCCCCGACCCAATTTTTATATTCTGCATTATCTCAATTTCCATTTGGGTTTCTTTATGACTTCTTGTTTATTTCATATCTCCATATCCTCCCTTATCTTTGGGAAATATTTGATAAGCTTATTGAACATCTTGTTGTATCTAATTCAGTAATTATGCTCCATCAGATAAATGTCTTTCTGTTGGTTGTTGTTTTTTTATAGCAGCTGTCCTCCTAAGAAGCCTCATTTATTTTCCATACGAGTTCATATTTCCTCAGGCATATTGACTACTTTGGCTGATGATGGGTCCTTGGAGAAGGGATAATGACAAAGCCCAAACTTGTATCCATCATAATAGGCTTAGGTGGTGGGAGGGTGGGGTACCATCTCAGGGAAGAGAGTCTCTGGTGGAATAATCTGTACTTACGTGCTTGCAGGAATACATAGACTCCCTCAATTATAATTATCTACCCCTCCGGGAACAGGGAGGCCTGGGGGATGCTCAAGATCCAAGCCATCTGTTCGATATCCTCCCATGGCAGTGCTTCTCTGATGCTGGTTTTCTAGTCCTTTCTCCCATGACTCACTGAGCAGCAAGTGCTTGCCTGTTTGTAGAAGCAACATGGTGGGCACTGGCCTCCCAGGCAATGTGGGAGGAAGAAAAGGACATGCTTGAAAACTTCTCTTCCACTTTATCACCTGTTTCTTCCCCACATGGGGACCAAATCACCTTCAGTTGCCTGAGGGGTTCTTGGTTATTTTTTTATTATTAACTTGACAGATCCATCAGCAGCTCTCTGGCTTCTAACAGGTGTGCAGGGCTTGACTCAAGGGAAAGAGCCAGCAGCCCACTTCTCATAACTTTCCTGAGGGAAAAAAGTGTGCTGTTTCTGTAAACAATTTTCTACATTGTACTGATGTGAATACTATCACTTTGTGTCCACTTGCTGTTTGAAAAAATAGAGCATGTACAGTCTTTGAGTGAAAGCGGGGCTTGTCCTGAAATATCTCTTAGAATGCACATGTCAAAGTCTGGAAGCCAGTTTTAGAGACGTATGCTGAATGGTGAGTAAATCATGTAAGTGCAAAATTGCAGTGCCTCATTATGGCCCACGTAATAATTTAATCAAGCTTCAGATTTTTGAAATATCCTCTTATTGAATCCATTTGTACTAAAGAGAGTAGTGGTTGATTTCAAGGTCTTGAGATGCTTTGCTATTCCTGCACAGGAGAGTAATTAGGTCATTAGTAATAATTCCTTAAATGAATGACTCCAAGCTTCTTGAGCTATGTGAGATCTTTGGTGATGTTTCACAACCAGTAATGAGGCAATTGGAAGATATAATTTCAGTGTTTGGGGGAAAGTTCTTGAATAGAGAATTGAGATTCATCATTTTGTTACTCCTGCCAGTTGGAAGTAAAATGAGGTTGAAGAGGTCATGTGATTATGGCTCCACTCCTCATGGAACTGAGGCATGTCTGTGTTATTCAGAGGGAATGATGATAAGAGAGAAGGTAGGCAGGAAGTTTGCAGGCAAGCTTCTATCCATTTTAGAAATGGAAATACTGATTTCTAGCACAGACATCTATCATTTCTGCTCTCATCACCAAGCTCTCTTTCCTGACTTATTAATATTTACACTTAAAGGCACTTAACATTTTACCTCATTCTGTACAAACTTTGACAATAATCAGGTCTTTTTATTGAACCATGATGCAGTAAAATATCAAAGCAATATGTGAATGCCCACGGTACTAAGCTTTCAACTGCACACTGCTTAAACACTAATGTTTCTGAAAGCATTTCATTCCTTGTCCAACAACAATTTAATCTCCACTTCAAAAAAATTGTTCTTATTAGAAATCTTCAAATTTTATTCCTTTGTCTTTTAATTTTCAAGAAAGAAAAATTAACACAATTCTCCACTGAACAAAGACTTTTGGATTTTAACCTTTTCCCCAAGATGCTATCTGATAACATGACAAGAGGAAATGTAGTACAGGAAACAGTGTGTGACCAGGAAACTGTAGTGGACACTGTTGTTTGCTGAGCCAACATCCCTTGCTCTTTTCGTCCTTCCTAACAGAATTCAGGTAGTATTCAGGTAACCAACCCTCCCTCCTTAGGACATATTGGATGGTAACCGTTTCCTAGCTCCTCAGGTAGACTGTGATTAGATGAAAGCAATTGACCTATAACATTCCGCTGGACAAGCCTTTACAGTCCAGGGGTTGGCAATTCCAAATAGCTCAACCAAACTCAATCAGACCAGGTCTGGTGGCCCATGCTGGGGCTGTGGTGGGTGAGGAGTGGTTTTTACTTTCTCATCCAACAGCAATGAGAAAAGACGCCACTGCATCTATCTTGTGACCCTAATGGAGCCAAACCTGAGGCATTATGAATGGAAATGGCTGAAAAGAGAAATGGAAAGTAGCCAGCTTTTTGATGACAAGTCTGAGTTGCTGAATCAACCAACGCTGGTGCCCATCTCTTTCCTGTTTAAGCCAGTTAGAGCTGGGGTTCCTGTTATTTGTGGCTGAACACAGAGCTGATTCAATGAAATCAGATGACTTCAATGGGAGTTTAGCCTCTACTACAAAGTTTGGTGTCCTCTGGAAAATATTTATCACAATTTGAGTTTCTACGTTTGTAATATAATATCTCTTATGTCCATCTCAGAGGATGAATTGTAAAAAGGAAGATACAAAATGATGTATACAATATGTGAAAGAGCAGTAGTAGTGGAAAAAGTATATAACTTCTAAAATCTTAAATAGTAGGAGGCACTGATGAAATGAAAATCAGTCTTAAATATGTATGTATGGTGGCCAAGATGTGACCATTATTGTCTATATTAGTTTACAATTCTCCTATTATTATGTAAGACGTATAGATTGGGTGAGACCAATGATTAATTCTACCTGAGATTCAACTTGCCAGCAAGAATAAAAGACATTTTGCAGAAGGGTAATGCAGTTACTCATCATTATCAGCATCGTCTTCTTCCTCATCATCCCCATCACTACAACCACCATCACCATCATCACTATGGTTAACAGTTATTAGTCAGGAGCTATTCAAAGAGTTGTTAATCCTGAAAACAACTCTATGATGTAGATAGTATTGCTACATTGTAGCAGTTTTAAAATATAATTCAAATTCTTTACCATTCCTATAATCGAGAGGTGCAATCTAGGTTCTCTCCTCTTGAGTCTGGGCTGGTCTTAGTGACTTTCTTGTAACCAATAGATCACAGAGGTAGTAATACCACGTAACTTCCAAGGCCAGATTATAAAAGGCCATGGAGCTTCCACTGGGTGATTTGGGACAACTGCTCTCAGTGAGGCCAGCTGCCATGCAAGAAGTCTGTCCTGAAATCACCATGCTGGAGACATGACGTCCAGCCACTTGGTCAACGGCATTAGCTGTGATCTCAGCTCACAGCCCCCATCAGCTGCCAGCCGTGTGAGTGAGCCATCTTGCCCGTCCAGCCCAGCTGAGCCGACATGACTGCAACCTCTACCTCGTGACTTCAACTCCAAGCGAGGACGGCCTTGTCAAGCCCTTCCCAAGTCAAGACCCACAAAACTGTGAGCAAAGGAAAATGACTGTGTTGGCACAGACCTCTGTTTGACAGGTGAGAAAATTAAAGTAGCCTCAGAAATCAAAGATATATTCTGATCATAAACCTGCTCAGCTTCCCTTTCCTATTGTGGATAAGCCAATCAGCCATGGATTTTAGAGGTCCTTTCCAACTGTGCAGCCTATTTAAAACTCTAAGTAACAAGTCACTTTTCTTTTCCCCTGCATCGCTCAGTGGTAAACACCAGGTGAAGAAGGAAAGAGAATGCCACCAGGAATAATTAGATAGATAATTATCTGGAACAACCATTGAACACTCTGTTTTAGGACACAGAATCAAAGTCATAAGGGATCCCCATCAAACCAGCTCCTCCTCTTAATTTCTCTGTTTATATTCATGGTCTCTTTATTCCTGCCTCCTCCTGGCTTGTTCGGTGTTCTCATCCCATTAGAATTCAATCCCTTGAGAAGGGGAACCCTGTCTGTTGTGTGGACTGCTCTATTCCCACCGCCAACACATGGTAAGAGAGTGAATTGAACGAAGGCCAGAAATCAGGGTCACTTTTAACCCTTTCTTTCCCTCAACCCCCATATCCAACTATAGATTGTAAATGGAGAATACGGTTCAGGCCTATCTTTTTCCTTTTTGATTGCCACTCCAAATTAAGCATTTCATTTCTTTACCTGTGGAAAACTGCAATTAGTGATGGGCCTCTCTGCCTTCAAACATGTCACTCTTCAAGTGTAGCCCATATATTATTGTTCCAAAGATGTTAGTGGCTCCCATTCCTTGTCAAATGGAAAGCGAAGTCCTTCAAGGCCTCTCCCAAGATGACCCAGCCCTGTTCTGGACTCATCCCCATTGCTCTCCTGGGTGTTCCTAGATGTCAGCAAAGTGGGCCCCTCAATCTTTGCAGGACAAATGTACCAGTTCCTAATTACAGTTGACTACTTCTCATGCCCGTTCTTCTCTAAAATGCCCACCCATTAAAAATCAACCAGTTCATCAAGGCCCATCTCAAATGTCACTTTAATAAAGAACTCTCCCTGATCCCAGCCCCATACATAATGTCTCCTTTCTCTGAACCCACAGGGCATATTGTAGTACTCTTAAGATGGTTATTACATTCTGCCTTGATGTCTGGGTTTGTGTACGTATACCTTCTTCTACTCTATCTACTTAATGAGATTTGAGAATATTGCACATTCATTTTTTTTTAAATTCTATGAAGCATATAGCCTTGCAAGGTATCGATCATGATAGGAACTCAGTATTTGATTAACTGAATGAACTCAGGGAAGTCACATTTAAAGGACTCCTCAGATTTGAAGCAAAGAAAACAATTAAGTTGAAAAACTATCATCCTAATAAACGTTAATAGGGGAAAAGTTTTCCTCATAAGTGATCCCAGTGAAGTGAGTACATTAAAAATTCGAGTTTCGTGGTAAATCTCGATATGGCACTCTACTCTGCCGGTGCTGTATTGGCTTCTAAGCTGTCCAATGACTGGGTGGAAATTTTAAAATTATTTGACTACAATTTCAAAGGGAGGAACCTTTCTAAGCAAGCCACAAAACCTGGCAGTCAAAAAGGAAAAAAAGTGATAAATCTGGATGCATATAAATTTCAACTTCTACGTGGCAAAAATGCCATAAATGAAAGACAAAATGTGAATGACCTATTAGGAAAAAGTACTCCTAACATGCAGCATAGTCCAAGAGTCAAATTCCTTAACCTTCAAAGAGTTTTGGAAATCAATAAGAAAAAAAGCAAACTTCCCAAGAGAAAATAGGCAGACTAGGAAGAAGAAATATAAATGGCCAATCAATATATGACAAGGTGATGGGCTACATTCAAGGTAAAGATGTGCAGATTGGGAAATGAAAGTCTAAAAGTTGCAGAATTCACTGTTGGAGAAGGAGGGAAATAAATCAGTACCCTTTTTCATGAAAGTAACTTGGAAACATTTGTAAGATTGAAAATGCACACGCCCCTTGAGCTAGCTGTTCCTCTTCCAAGCATGTACCCACCTGACATATTCAGACAAGGAAAAAGCGATGTGTGAAAAAGAACAGCGACTGCATCATGCAAAGCAACCGGAAACAAGAAAATTTATTGCTACATTCCGTGCAACCATTTACAACAGGAGGCTAAGCTCTATCTCTTAAAGTGGAAAGACCGCCAAGAAAAATTAAGCGCAAATAGGTAAAGCGGAGAACAATTGGTATTCCGTTGCTCTCATTTGGATTTTTAAAAAATAACAAAAGGCAGGCACATATATCCATACATGCCCATGCATGAGTGAAATATTTCTGGAAGGATATACTTGAAACTATTTCCTCATGTTGGAGGGGCTATAAGGGGCTTTTACTTTACATTTGACTGCTTTCTGTTGTATTTTTTCTTTCAAATAAACCACATGCATCCTTTACTTTTATAACAAGAAAGAAATTTTAAATTTTTTAAATGTGTCCACTTCTTTTGCTTCTGCCATTTGCCAACATTTGCATAGCCTTTACTTTGGGTGCTAATCTTGCCCCTTTGCACAGAGTCCTTGTCGTGGTTTGTGGGGCCCCGTTTTAATCAGTGCAAGCTGGAAGTCAGAGAAATGGCTTCCTAATCAGAGCTCTTCAGAAGTACAAGAGCTACATTTAGTCCTGAGAGCTACAGGATAAATGGAAACACATGCTCACACTGAGGGCAGCCCAGGAATTTTAAAGGAAAACAGGAGCAAGACAAGAGAGAGCACGCTCCTCGTAAATCGCCTTGCAGCTTATCTGCTGGGCACATTCCAGTAGCTCAACTCGGACAGAAAAGGCGCTGGCCAGACCGGGCACTATAGGTGAAACAGACTATTCTCCCTACCTCTCAGAACTTTCCACAAAGAGCTCACTAGGGAATGCCAAGAGAATGGAATGGAAGATGACCTGGTAGAGAGCTCACACCCCAAGTGTTTTACCTGACAAACGTGCAGGCCAGAGAGTTAAGGAGCAAGGATTCCATGCAGCTAAGTGGACACTTATATCTGGGGGTTGGAAAAAGAAAATATAGAAATATCTCCAAATGATTTTGGGGTAAAAACTCCTTACGGGGGTTGGCCCAGTGGCATAGTGGTTAAGTTCACGCATGTGCTCCACTTGGATGGCCTGGGTTTGCCGGTTCGGATCCCCAGTGAGGACCTACACATGGCTCATCAAGCCATGCTACGGCAGGGGTCCCACGTATAAAATAGAGGAAGATGGGCACAGATGTTAGCTCAGGGCCAATCTTCCTCAGCAAAAAGGGGAGGATTTGGAGTGGTTGTTAGCTCAGGGCTAATCTTCCTCAAAAAAAAAAAACCTCCTTAGGAATGAGTGATGCTGCTCTGCCCTTGCATCCAGCCTGGTGAGGCTGACAGCTCAGTGTGGCAACTGCAGAAAACTGGGGCTGTGTCAAACCTACGTGGTGCCCTGTCATGTTGAGCGTCTTACATGTGCTTTCCCCGGGGCCTGGCATTTCCTATGCACGAACTGCGGAAGGTGGTAACATTACCTCCAAACAGACAATAATCGCAGCTCAGGAGACGGCCAATAGCCTGCTTACGGGGCAGAGCCTGTTTCTAGCTTTGTAAAAGGAGCCCAGCAAGCGAGCTGCTCCTTCAAGAGGGTGTGTCTGCGGGCTGTGCTCTGCGGCAGAGTCACTCCCAGGGCCCAAGAACAAAGGATGTGGCCAGTGTCCACCTCCGGCAAAGGGAACTCAAACACAACTTCCTTACGAAAGATGGGCCACAGGTGCGGGAAGAAAAGTACAGAAGGGAGACCCCAGCGCTCCTTCTGACAGCACGTGCTCAGAGGTGGTGAGGCACCCGGAGGAGTGTGACCACAGCACTAAGCAGCCGGGCACACCGATCACGTCTCCCTCCCAGGCAGCCTTGTCTCTTATTCACCCCCCAGGATTCCTGTGGTGTAAACACAGTCCCAGAGTGGACAGTGGTGTTGGGAGGGGCACGGTGGCCTCAGCTGGCAAGAAGGAGAAGCTGTGAGGCTGCCCTGCACATTTGCTCTCCTTTCGGTGTCTTTCAAGGACCTCACCGGTGGCCAGGACTCCCTCATCTGCAACGGAGAGGGAAGCCCCTCAGAGACAGAAGGGGAATGGCTGTGTGTGGTGTGGTCAGATTCCCATAAACGTGGGAGAACGGAACCACGAGATAATGCAGAGAAATACTCGGTTCTCTTTTCCCCCTTAACCCAGGGGCCCTAAGTTTTACATGGACACATAAGGGTGAGGATGGATAGTGTTCATTGATGAAGTGAGAACAGTAGGAGAGTGGGAGAGAGGAAACAGCGAGTCCCGAGTCCTAGGCAGGGCTGTGCTGCAAGTGCATCATCCTCTAGGCAAAGGGAGGCACTCTGCGAGGGAGTCGAGCGTAGAGCCACTGGGTGAGTACCAGCTATGCAATCTTCGCCAAGTTACTTAACCTCACTGTGCATCTGTTTCCTCATCCAACAAGGCAGGACTCTTGGGTTGAAAGGACTACACAGGGTACTGTGTGTGAAGGACTCAGCACTGTGCCTGTCCCGCAGAGAGCAGCATCTAAGGGTAAACTATTATCTCTACCTGCTTTCTCACTTCTGATCATCTGCCTCCCTTAACTCGATCTTCCTGACTCTGTAGTTTCTCGCAGTGATCCATCCCATAGTCCTCATCTCAGGCACTGTCCTATTCATCCTTCAAAACTCAGCTCAAAAGATGTCTTCTCCTTGATGCTCTCCCTCACTCCTCTTGGAAAAGTCAGTTATTCCTCACTTCTAGTGCCACAGCGTTTTGTCCGTACCTCTACTCTGATGTGTATCACATATTGTAATCATCTACGTATATTTTCTCCCTACCAAAGCAAGGCCTGTTGAAGGTCAGAGCACGCCCTTGAGAGACAAATAAATCAGGCAGTGAGTGAACAGACTTCTCATAGGGTTTGCTTCAATCTGCCTTGTGTTTTCCTCCAGGCACCACCAAGGCTTGGAGGAAATCAAAGCGCAGAGCAGAACACAGAGGTGAGCTTCCTGCAGAATGGATGCTCTGTCAGCAGAAGGAGCAGGCAGACCTAGTCCCTTCACCTCCTCCTGGAGCCTGATGGGCATGGAGAAGAACTTGGTGCTGACACCATTCTGGCCGCGTCATCATTCTACAACGCCTGGTACCCCATCTCTAAGGTGAGGAAGAAAGCAAAAATGCACAGTAGCCAAGCAGGGGAAATGATGGCAAAGATTGGTAAATGAGAGCTGCAGGGATGACAAGGACTGGAGAGGCTGACGGGCGACGACCCCTGAGGCCGGCACCCCTTAAATGCACAAGATCCAGGCATCAAAGTGAAGACTAGTTCCATATGACAAGCAGCAGAAACATGGGTCAGCAAGGTGGGGGCCCCATGGCATTTGGGGGCTCCACCAGGCGTGTCCTCAGATGCCCACGAGTGAACAATCTTCACTGAAGTCCATGGAACCTGCATTCATCGAAATTACATGCAAAATCTTGTGTGTAGGTACATTTTTATAGGAATAGGGTCGACAAATTTCATGAGATTCTAAAAAGGGCTTGCGATTTTAAAAAAAGAAAACAAAAAGTGATTCACGTGCATACAAATCACTTGAAGATCTTGTGAAAACGCAGGTGCTGGTTCACGAGCGGGGTGGGGCCCGAGACTCTGCTCCGATCGCATCCAGGCGATGTCAATGTTGCTGGTCCGCAGTCCACACTTTGAGTAGCAAGGACCTCAGTGGGCCTTACATACTAAAACTGACGGCCTCTGTATTACCAAGTCACATGCACCCAAGGAATTCAGTGTGACGCAAAATAATCTGAATTTTAGCACATGTGGCAAGATACACATGACACAAGACAAGCTCAGGCAGGTATTACCGGCCCCTTCTAAGATACTTTGGAGTTTAGGATCAGCTCTTTCCTAATAGAAAAACTAGGAAGACGGCTTTCCATCACCGCTGCGAGAAAGATGTCTGGAGTCCCAGGTGCCTGGGCCCTTCGTGTTTGTTCAGAAGGAAATCCAGCAAAGAAAGAGTTTTTCCTCATTCTGGCTTTCATCTACCCGCCCTGGGAAACTGGCTAGAAAAGCAAAGACGGTTAGGTGAACTCATTTTGCTCACAGGGAATTTACGTGGCGTTAAATATTTATGCGTGTGAAAGATGAGATTAAACCTTCACTAAGATTGAAGACTTGGCGGTTGCTGGCAGCAAGTTCCACTGGAAGACACTGTCGATGCACGGCGCATCTTAGCCCTCTCGGCCTTCTCAGCTTTGGCCACCAAGGAGAGCACCGTGACTGCGCAGTGCTGAGATGCGGGCCTGAGAGAGGAGCCTGTCAGGGGCACGTAGAAAGCCGAGTGTCTTACAGCTACATTGTGCATCAACAGCTCTATCCCCAGAACACAAAGTATCAGAAAGGCTGAAATCTAAATTGAAGTCTAAAAATAGCGCGATAAAATTATTTCCTTCTTTCATTCCACCAGAGAGCCAGCCGGCTGACATCAATATCTGCAGGGCACAACTGACTTCTCCGGGTTTACAGGGAAAGAACGATTACACAACTGCCCTTTCGCGCCTGCAGATCGACTGCCCCAGAAAATCAGGAAGGGAAAGCAATTACACTGTTGCTGAAAACCAATAATGGATATTTGATTATGATTATTAATGGGGAGAAAAGGAGACAGACCGCAGAGCAGCAACCAACCAGTAAGTGAATCTGCATGAGATTTCAAGAGGGGATTAATTTTTTGTTTTCTTTTCATCTCTCAGCCAGTCATTTGAATGTGACGCCAAACTTTAAGCACGGCCTGTCACTTCCTTATCAATATTCAGTGACACTGCACTATGGTCACATTATCTCCCCTGGATACCCAAGTGACAGGCTCCTTGCTGTGGAGGATTGTTTTCCTTTTGCCTCTAAATGTGAGGCGGATGTAGCAGCCAACCGACTTGTCAGATACAGGAAATTAACTAATTTTCAAGACATCAGAAAGACATTTTGTAGCAAATATTTACTTCTCTGTTTCTTTCCTACTGATATTGAACACACATTATCTAATCTGGAGGATGTTGGATTTACAGTCTCTGCGAACAAAGGGATGTTACGGCTCATTCTGAAGAAAACAACGCCATCAATTCCTTCAGCCCCTGGTGAAAACACTACTGCAGGTTGAAGTGTATTTGTCATAAAAGAATAAAAGGGACCGTGAGGGATGTAGGTAGAGAGGAGAGTGTGCGATTTCTCTGACTTTATATCGCACTCTGAAAACCAGTTCCCCTATACTGTCTATCCAGCCATTGAATTTCCAATTATTATCTGCCTCAAGGTCCACATAAACACGGTAGCTTCATCCACAGTTGGCCATTAGCAGCTCGAGATCCCCAGAGAGGAAGGCTGGGAACAGGGAGGCAGAATTAGAAGATGCTGGGGAAGCAGACTGAGGTGCGTCATGCTCTCTGTGCCCGGCGGGGTACTAGGCACTTTTCACACAGTATTCCATTCTATTGTATGATTTCACTGTGAGGTGAGTATTATCAGGATGATGACGTCAACTTTACAGATCAGGACACGAGCTCAAGAGAATCTGGTCTTTGCTCAGAGTTACCTAGCCAGCCAGTTGGTGGAGCCGACATCGAATCTTATCCCAATGACAAAACCCACGATCTGATGGTGCCAGATTTTCACTCATTTTATGAGAAATATTTGCCCTTCTTCTCCACCTGGGAAACACCATTTCCTATTCTATACTGAAATCAAACCAAACACTTAGGAACTCATGTGACTGATCTCAAATATACAGCATGAGACCCATAAAGCCACTCTTACCTGATAATTTTTTTATGGCAGATCTTGCTCATTTCTGTGCAAATAGAGGAAAATTTCTCTTGAGATGACAGAAACAGCAGTAGTTATAAATGGTAACAGACAAAACAGGAATTCATTATTGTGTGCAAAACCGAACATTTCCCCAGGCTGCCTATTACAAAAACAAAGGTTTCAACTGAAAACTTTTTCAAAATTCTACATACATACACATGCACCTGCACATGTATATTATGACGCGCTTTATATTGAATCCTTATTATTCTTCCCAAGACTCTAATCTTCAGCCTTTTTCAATAATAATAATAATAATAATAATAATGGTAGCAAACCTTTACAGATCACGTGCCACTATTTATGACAACATGCTTTATGTATCTCATTTGATCTGCATAATACCCCTGTGAGGAGGGTACTATTATATTTTCTTTTATAGACAGGAAAACTGAAATTTAGAGAGATTAAATAACTTGCCCAAGGTCACAAAATTAGAAAACATAAAGGAGGCCAGGATTAGACCATCTAACCCCAGAACACATATTCTTGGCCCTAGGTTAACCTTTTTCCCATCAGTCCCATTAGGCCAGGTCCATCCAATCACTGGCCCTTGCTGGGGCTGGCCCTGAACCCACGATGTCTTCCTTCCGCCAGCTCTTCATCCAGCTCCAACCCTACCTTGGCACCTTCGCTTGACCTCCTGCTTAGGCCACTTACCACTTTGCCTTAGACTCATAGAGAAGCAGCCATGTCTCCACCATGAGACAGTGAGCTCCCTGAGGGAAGCCAGGGGCCTAACACCTCCTCTCCCCACGCTGCCCAGCACAGTGTCTGGTGCACAGTAAACGCCCCATGTAGAATTGCATACAAGCCCATCCACTGGGTCCACGTTTTTTGTCCCCCAACCTACCCATTAGCAATGAGGAACATTTTATCAAGATCTTCCCAGTGGCATCCCTTTATATAACAATAATTTTGAACTTTCTCCCTCTTTTCTGCTTTTGTTAAGCTAAAGAAGGCCAAAGTCCGTGAAACCGTACTCAAAATATTATTTTCTAGTATTTTCATCGCTTCAGTCACCCAATTTCTTCACCTTTCCCACATGTTCTATTCTAATTTATGTTTCCTGGTACATTTGCACCTTATTTTTAAAAGTAACTAAGACTTCTGAAGTTATAAAAAGGAAAATATGGGTGGCTGGTTTAAAAGGGTTGGCCGCAAATTTCTTTTAAGTACTTAGCTTTCCTGACATGTTTATCTGCCTGTTCAAAGAGCAGTAACAACTTGATAGAGTCTGGCAGGCAGATCTGGAGTCAGAACGCTCAGGTTTGAATCCCGGCTCCCCCATCACTAGCATGTGACTGTGGGCAAGTGACAACCTCTCTGTGCCTCGGTCACCTCATGTGTAACGTGGAGATAATAGTATCTACCTCGCTGGATTGTGAAGAAAAGATGAGTTAACATGTAAAGCCCTAAGAACAGGGCCTGTATGTGACAGACACCACTATCAATACCTCTACTGTCACCTCCATCATCACCACCATGACCAGGCCCTCCAGGATCAGGGCACTGACTACCTCGATATGCCAATTATGAGTTTATTGCCTCTCAGCTCCAAATTTATCCCTCATTGCCTGCTTTACAAAAATTTAGCTGGGCTGTTTAAATATTTTTCCTTTGCCAGCTGGCACAATATTAAGCTTTTTCAGTAGAGGAAGCTGGACAGACATTGCCGGGTGGGGGGGCGGAAATGGTGGGGGTTCCTTCCTGGTCCTAGTGTGCTATCAGCAGGCTCCTGGAAAGCAGATGGCTTTCCTCCAGACCCTGCTCCCACAGCATGCACAGCCTCTCCAGCACCCAACTCCTGGAGCACATGAGGTTTCCCTAATTCCCAACTCCTGCAGGGTGGATGGTTTCTCCAGTGCTCGGTTTCTGCAGCTTATATACCTTCTTCAGCAGCGGGCTCTTTAGACACACAGCTTCCCCAGGGTCCGGCTCCTGCTGGTGGGCAGTGTCTCTAGCACCAAGCCTCTGCAGCGTGCACCGCTGCTCCAGCACCTGGATGTCAGCAGCTCCCAGAAGCCAAGGGTTTCCCCCAAAACCCCCTCAAGCAATTTTCTAGCAGACCGCCTCTGGTGAGACAACTCCTTGTGAGCAGTCTTCTTTGGCACCCTGGAAGGTGGATTCCAGAAAGTTCCAGAAAGAGGACTTCCAGTAAGTTACACTGGTGTGGCACCACAGCAACTTCTTGACCACCCGGATTGCCATGGTCATGCCCTTTCTAACGAGGTCTGCCTCTCAGCCTGGAGGCAGGGGTCTGCATCTCTGCCTTAGCTACTCCTATATTCTTTAGTGCTCTCTTGACTTCTTGCTGGTAAATCCCTCATTCTTCCAGTCCTCTGTCACAATGAACAATTCTTTGTATTATACTGCTCCTGTTCAAATCACTGTTTGGGTTCTGTCTTCTGCTTTGGCCTTGACTGTAACGCTCACTGCCCTCATCTCCGTCCCCTTATTATGAACCCTCCAGTACCTTCTGCCTTCTTTTTGTTCTCCACACACTCCACGTCTATTCTTGTCTTAAGATATTTGTTTTTTCTGTCCAGAATGTCCTGAAATGCCACCACATCTTCACATGGGTGGTTGCTTGGGCATTTCCTCTGAGTTACTTTCCAGAATTTCCAATCTAAATGAGTCCCGTCCAATCCTTACAGCCTCGACCACCGTTAGCATATGGCCCCGTTTCACTTTCTCCATAGCACTTATTACTCTGTGAATTCTCTTGTTCTTTCATCTGCCTCCCTCCCTAATTAAATGCAAATTCTATGTCAGCAAAGATTCTGCCTCTATTGATTACTACTAGAGCTACAGAGAACAGCTGTCAGGTAGGAAAGCATTTGATAGATGGATAAAGACGATGAGAAGGAAGAAGAAGAAAGGTAAAAAAAAGAAAGGAGGAAGGGAGGGACAGAAGAAGGAATTCACCATATCATCCCCCACCCCATTCTAATCTAGTTCCCATCCTAATGTCCCTGATTTAATCAATTGCTTTCATTACTCATTCTCCCAATCACTGACGCTTAGAATCCTGGAATCACCACTGTCTGTTTCATTCCACACTCAGTCACTAAGACCCACAGATTTTTCTTTTAAATTTGTCCTTAGTAGTTTTCATCATTCTCCATAGACATCAGTCATGTCTCCATGACATTATTATCTTAATAGACACCTTACCGGCCTCTTTAATTCTAAGTTCCTTCTCCTTTTTAATTTGTTCTGAATAGTGTTGCTAACCAATTTTTCTAAAACACTGCTTTTCACTGAGACTTTCTCCACTTCTCCTTTCCAGACCACTTGTTACTTATTTCATCAGGCCTAAACATATTTATCTACCTTCTAAGGCCCTCCTACATTGGCCACATGCTACCTAACAAGCTGCAGTGCCCATCAAGCCACAGTGACCCTTTCTGTCTGGTCAGACTGGTTCTCCCCACCCCCATGAATGAGCCATGACGTCCCCGTTCACTCCCAGGGACTGTCTCCCTCCTGATATTCCGGAAGGGGGCACCTCTTACTCTCCATCCCACAAAGCAACCCCAGGCTCCACTGGCACCCACAGGCTCACTGATCAGCTTCTTCTCTCAATTCCTATACTCCAGAAAACATCCGGAATTTTTTTTAATAAATGTATGTTGTCTTTTCCTCATCTTACCAGAAGAAATGCGCATGCTTCATACTTCCCTGTGATTTGAGGTAGAGTGTTGAACAAGCAGTAGGAGATAAACAATGATAAGCAATTGATAGCTTCCCGGTTGAGGATCGATATGAGTTCCAGGACCCAGAGGACATGCCTGTGGCAACCTAGGACCCTGTTCCACTAGAATGCTCTACAACAGTTGTCTGACCAAAATCACAGTCTTTCTCATTATTCAAATATTAAATCTGATATGACACATTTTGTGTGTGCCTTATATGGAAAAGTTATTTTAGGAAAAAAATTAGAAATAAGAGTATTTCACAAAGGTCTTTGTTTTTCAAAAGGGCCTCCTCCTGTCTATCTTCATCCCTTGTACTTTCCATAGTTTCCTTCTCTTGAAATTGTTAAGAAAAAAGACTTCCTTTGGGAAGAGCAACATCTTGCCCCCGCTTCCAGCTCTAGAAAAAAAGGACCTGAGGAAGGAACACGAGTGCCTTTCAGTTACATGGTGTCAGTCTCCCTCAGTTCAAAGCTTCAAGGCTCTTGAGCAAAGAGAAATTAATGTTTTCAACCATCATATAACAAAAGTTAGAAACCAGTGAAATGCCCTTCAATGAAAGATGGTTTAGCAAATTGTAATGTGTGTACTTATTGGACCATTAATTACTACTAAAATTATGGCTGTAATTATCATATAGTACCATAGGAAAACAAACCACTCGTAAGAACAAAAAGAACTGCACAGAAGTCTTAAGTTGTTTTTAATTATTACACTATTAATAACAATTTCAGTCCTATTATTCGGAAACTATATATATATGCTTATATCAAACATACTATTATGTATAGATATACTATATATATAGTAAGGTATACTATATATGTGTAGTCAAATATACTATTTCACATATAGAGATAGACAGACGATATGTACATAAGTAACTATAATAATGATGTTAGGAACCAAAATTTTCAGCATAAGAGAAAAGAAATACAAATATAAAGTCAAAGACGTGAACCATGGAATCCTAAATTTGAGCTGGAAATAACACTATGAATTTGTGATGCAATTTCTTTGTCCAAATTATACTAGCTCTGTCTACTGAAAAGGCCAAGAAATAAGAACTAGCCCAGTAGCTGTGAGCACCCAGGCTTTGGTCTCTAAATACCATTTCCTACTAAACTTAACAAAGGCTCCTTGCAGAAGATGCTGATTCCAGATCTGGACCAGGAAATGTCCAAGATGAGTCTGAAATATCTTGCAACATCAGAAAATAAGGAAGCTTCTAGGTTGATGTTAAAAGATTCAGGAGCCAATTTGAAAAGGCTCTTGGCCAAACATGGGAGAATTTGAAAAAGAATAATTTCTGCAAATAACTGAAACATAACAAACATGCTAAAAATCCATGATTTCATAATGACTTATATGCACACATGCACACCCACACAATTTTTGTTCACCTTTGGAGGATGCTAGAAAACCAATTCTTATTCTGAAAACTGGTGCATAAAGAGAAAGAATCAAGCATTCATCCTGTCTTTCTTTCATAAATTGTAGCTCAGGACAACCAATAGATGTTGAAGGAAATTTCTTTTTGTTGTTGTATTTTAGAGCTTGAAACATCTATTTCCTTTCCCACATCACCAATCATGGATTATCATGAGTGAACTGAGTGGCCGCATCTTGCATCTCTTCAGGAAAACATAGCACTATTGAGTGTGGCATCCTTCAGAGAACTCAATCTTTGGTCATAGTGTTAAGAGCTCTGGTTTCACAGACCCAAAAGCCCTCTCTGAAATGACCTAAAGAAATTTCTTTTTTTATAGAAGAATTCTAGGTAAAAAATAAGGACAGGGATGGAATAGGAATATAACCATTTTTGCAACTCACTAATGAAATAAATCCAGTCAACAATCACCAATGTAGGTAAAAAACTGGTAGGGACTTTGATGCAAAAACCTCCCAAAACCTGAACCGAATGATCAATCTCAATAGCACAGGAGGGAAATAACAGATATTATTGGCTTCCTTACGTGATACAGTGGAAAGTTACAACACTATAATGAAGCGCTCTTGACAATAAATCAAACTTCAACGTAATCAAATCTCTAGGTCTAACTATGAATTTATGGGAAATACATGGGGTAAAAATCATGTTAGTGACCACAAGGATACAATTAGCCAAATTCTGTAGGACTAACAACTTGGTTTCTTCAACGACAAGCAAATAAAGTAAAAGGAGAGGGAAGCCGCAGATTAAAAGAGATGTAAAATACATATCTTAATTTGAATAAGCCACCTGTTAAAATAAAATTATGAGACAATTAGGGAAATGAGGGAGACAATTAGGGAAAATTGACTGCATATCTGATGATATTGTGAAAGTCTTGTTAATGCTTTTAGGTGTGATAATAGTATTACAGTTATTTTTCAAAGTCTTTATCTGTCTGAAAATATGTACTGACATATTTATGGATTAAACAAAATGTCTGAGATTTACTTCAAAATATTCCTGTTGGGGTAGAGTGGGTGCGGTGGTCTGAATAATGGCTCCCCAAAGATGTCCATGCCCTGATCTTCAGAACCTGCGAATGTTACCTCACATGGCAAAGGGGACTTTGTAGGTGTGATTGAATTAAGGGCTTTGGGATGGGCAGGATATCTTGGATTATCTGGTGGGCCCAATGATGTGATCACAGTGGTCCTTACGAGAGGGAGGCAGAAGGGTTAGAGTCGGAGAAGGTGATGTCATGCAGAAGTAGAGATCGGAGTAATACGCTCTGAAGATGGAAGACGGGGCCACAAGCCAAGGAATACAGTGGAATACAGTCAGCCAGCAGCTGGAAAAGGCAATGAAACAGATTCTGCCCTGAAAGCCTCCAGAAGGAGCCAGCTCTGCCAACCTTGGACCTTAGCCCAGTGAAACTGATCTTGGACTTCTGAACTCCACAGCTGGAAGACAATACATTTGTGTTGTTTCAAGCTATTAAGTGTGTGGTCATTTGTTTCAGCAGCAACAGGAAACTACTACAGTGAGAAAGTGCATGGGAGTATAGCTGAAATCAGTTTGCCATGTGCTAATAATTGTTGAATTTGTCTGATGTGTATATGGGGGCTCTCTCATTATAATTTCTCTAGTTTTATATATGTTTGAAAATTTCCATAGTAATTGGTTTTCTAAAAAAAAAGTCTTACTAAGGGAATTTAAATCAAAAAGCCCATTTTTAAGATATAATTTTCAAGTTTCATATGTCTGTCCCATACCCAACTCCAGAATGCTCTAAGGGAGGTTGGGCCAGACAGACTACCACACCCAAAGAGTATCCCTGTGGGACCTTGGCTACGGGGTTTGCTGTCTCTGAGCCTCAGCTGCCTTAAATATCTGGGTTAATAACAGAGCTTGCATGTTAGTGGGTTATTGGGAGGCTTAAGTGAAATAATTCATTCAAAACGTTTAGTGAATTATCTGACACACAGTATCTCTTAATAAAGGTTAGCTATTGATATTATCATTGCATGTCATTTCCAGCTTTCCAACAAACATTTGAAAAATATCTCAAATCAATCTCTATTATGATCATTGCAATCCTCTAAAAAGTATTTGTGACCTAGTATCTAGAGTCTATTTAAGTCACCAATATTCTGTTTTTAAAAGCTCTTGTTTTTGTTCGATTGTTTTGTTTTGATGGTCTCCCGAGATAATGAGCAACTCAGAACCAAAGAGAACGAGGGAGGCGGAACAGGGAGGCTGTAAAGACAACCCTCTCCTGAAAAAACAACCGGCTGGCCTCTCAGGTTCTAAATAACCGGCAGTCCTTTCTCCCAGTGAGTGTCTTCGTTCCTGGTTTCTTCCTCAACACGGAGCTAAGAATCAGCTCTCTCATTATTCTATGGACACTGACGGGAGACCTTCCTTGTTCTGTCCCAAAGTTACATTTTCCTCTGGAGCAGCTGCAGGAAAGGGCAGACCAGCAGCGGCATGGACAAACTTGCCATAGCTGTTCTGCGCCCGGCTCCTTGCAGACGACCCTGTTCTGCTAACTGGTGACCACAGGCTTCCTCGTGGGGCTTCCAGCTGGAGTGGAGGCTGACGCCCGGAGGCTAGGAAGTAATCAGCATTTGTAAAAACCCCCTCTTCCTGTGCACCGTGATGTCTCAAGTTCACCTGGGGCCCCGGAGTCACAAGAGCCGGAGATGGGACTGTAGGCCCATTAAACGCTTTGCACCAAAACAGAAGCTCTGCTCCTGAGAAACGTCGGGGAGGAGGGGCAGCCGGAGTCCCCTGCAGCCGGGCCCCTCTCCTGTTTCAGAAGCCACAGAATCTAGGAGGGATGTGCAGGCAGCCAAGGAGGGTCCTTTAGACACTTAACAAGTACACTAATGAGCAAAGGCTAGAATAGTTTTCAAATTACTCTGTAGGCTTTTGAATTTCCTAAAGAAAATTACTATGTGGATTGGTATTATTGGTTCATTTTATTATAATGCCAGACCAGACTTACAAGAGCTGGCAGAAACTCACTGGCTGAAATATCAAGTGTGGCTATGAGAGTTTAGATCAACGCCGACACCCTTCTAATTCTCTCTAGGCCTTTCTCAGGCTTCTGATTGTGGAAGTTACAAGGACAGAAGCATCCACCAAACTGCAAATACCAGTTCCTCCCTTAAAATCCACATGGGGGCTAGCCCTGTGACAGAGCAGTTAGATTTGTGGACTCCGCTTCAGTGGCCCAGGGTTTGCAGGTTTGGATCCTGGGCATGGACCTAGCACTGCTCATCAAGCCATGCTGAGGTGGTGTCCCACAAAGAAGAACTAGAAGGACCTACAACTAGAATATACAACCATGTACAGGAGCTTTGGGGTGAAAAAAAAAAGAGGAAGATTGGCAACAGATGTTAGCTCAGGGCCAGTCTTCCTCACCAAAAAAAAGAAAAGAAAAGAATAAAAGCACTCATTTAAAAAAAAAAATCTGGGTGGACGTGAAGGGGTTGGTAAAGCAATGCCTGTTACCAGATTTTCATTAGACTCGTTTTTCACATTTTTGAGGACCTGAACAACAGGGATGGTATTTATTCTCATGACTTAAGAAAAAAGACCAATAAAACGGCCCAATAGAAAAATGAACAATAGGATCATTTTAAAGGTGGCTAAGTTTACTTTCGGCGGCTGTCACGGTTTGTGTCTATTCTGCTGTTGTTTAATCAAACTCTGAGGAGATGCAGAGGCTCAGCATGCAGAGAGAGGCTGCCCATGCCAGTCTGAGACCACGGGGAGGTCAGCCCAGGGCACGCAAACTGGCCACCTCCTGAGCCTGCCCTACTGACCCCTGAGTCACGTTTCTCTCCTGCCGTCACTCCGCCTGGTTCATGAGCTCTGAAGATGACAACTTGCGGGGCACAGCTGCAGGAAATACCAGGCTGCAGACATAAACATCTATGCCTGCCAGAAAAAGTCACTACTAACTCAGAACCACAGAAACAGCCATAGGTTCAGAGAGAAATAATGTTAGCTTGGAGTGGGACTGAGGGGGGAGGGGGTCCTCCATGTCAGAACTTGCCTGCCAGTGAGTAACAGCTGGCTTTTCTAGCTTTGGACCTCTTGACCCCTGAAAATACACAGTACTGTTGAAAGTGTCTCATTCTTATTGTTAGTAATACAACTGTTTTTTTAAAACGGAAGCCTGGCTTCCACCCTGAATTGGACAGTCTCCATTGGTAAGGAAATGCTAACTCCACTGTTTGGGGAGTGGGGGAGGGCAGCTGTGGGGCTGGGAAAGATACGGACACCATCAATACAGACCTGAACTCAGGACGTCAGGAGGCGAGAGGAATCGGCTAAGGCCTTGAGCGGTTGTTGATGATGTAATCATGTCCTCAGAGATGCCTGTTCCCATGTGTGGAAACTAGGTCTGCAGTGTCCATGACCCACGTGATGTGGTGCATTTGAAGGACGTGGAGAAGCCTACCCCCCCCCGGGGGGAGCAATCCCCAACCCAGGAATTCCTGCTTCTAGATCTTGAAACAAAGTTGCACCCATCTCCCAAATGTTTCTTTTCTGTTTTTTTTTTTTTTGAGGAAGATTAGCCCTGAGCTAACATCTGCTGCCAGTCCTCTTTTTGCTGAGGAAGGCTGGCCCTGAGCTAACATCCGTGCCCATCTTCCTCTGCTTTATATGTGGGACGCCTGCCACAGCATGGGTTGCCAAGTGGTGCCATGTCTGCACCCGGGATCTGAACTGGCGAACCCGAGGCAACCGAAGCAGAACACGTGCACTTAAGAGCTACACCACCCAAATGTTTCTTTATCCTTCCCTGAAAGAGCAAGACATTGACCTAGTTAGCATCACAACCTCCAAAGTTACGATAGACCAGGATCCATCAAATGAGGCGAGTGGGGGCAGGCTGCTGAGGGTACCATAAAGGCACGAGAGGAGGAGACAGAGCCCAATATCATGGGCCTCACACTGGAATTAGGGCCCATGTGCCCCATAAGCAACATAGGTCACTGCTCTCTGGAGCAGTTTGTTAATTTTTCCCTAAACCTGAGAGCCGGTTTCATTCCTTTCTTACTTCCTGGGTTCAGGCAGTGCTGACACCTAGCATAGATTATGGTAGTAACAGGCTGATACATCACTGGCCATTTTTTTATCTGCCTCCAAAATCCTCATGTCACAAGGTATGGTGGCTGTTATTAAGAGTCAAACTTGGAGCCAAGTGACTAGTCCATTTGCTTTTACGAGTCCATCTCTCAGGATTTGAATCTCTGGATATTATCCCACTGAATCTTAGAGAAGAATCTTTCCTCTTAGACTAAGAAGCTTGAGACGGGAAGCCCACCGCCCATTGTCTCAGCTGCTACATATGGGTCTAAATGCTGACAACCCAGAAAACAAAGATGGGACCAAATTCATTCTAAAGTTGTACAGTTACACTTGGCGAAACCCTTCTAGTGAAAGGATTCATAGTCGCTTACAGATGCACAGAATCAGATGAAACACACTCCAGGTGAGACCCTGCCCCACTGGCAGGCAGGAGGGCAAGACAACTTACAGAAACACGTCTTCCCTTCACGCTCCAATAAGCCCCACAAATGAGCACACTGGCACCAAAGCACCACTCCAGAACAATTTCCATTCTGTAACTACAAGAGTTGACAAATGCCGTCAACAAAACCAAAATAAGTTCCACTAAAAAGCAATAAATCAAGAAAATTCTAGAGACAGGGCGTCAATTAAAAGAGACAGGCTTGAGGTCATTCGCAAAGTGAGACAGGCCAGTCTCTGCCAGTGGAACCCATCTCATGCAAAACCATAGCTTCTAACCAGGGCATTTGCCTATTTTCCCATTTAAAGAATAATAGAGGAAATAACTCAGTCCAATTGCTTTGTGTAATTGTCGCAAGTTGTCATCTTGGTGATTCTCTTCTCTTCTTTAGTCCACTAAAGAATTTTATGATTTCTTTTGGGACTTTTTTTTAAGAAGCAAAGCTAAAAGTCTCAGTTTTGTGATGAATGGGAGCTACAGAATTATCTGTTGAAGCTTAGCATACCATACAATCCCATAAAATTCTCCCAGCTCGAGAAATGTCATCTTTACATCAGCAGCCACAGAAGGAAAAAAAACTGTTTTCCACCTGAGGCGGTTGTGATAAGGGATTTAGAACCCATCGTGGTGTGAGCTACGGATATAAAGGAATGCAGCCCAGCACAGAAAGTGTCTACAGCTCACTGCTTTGTAGCCAATGTTCACACAGCTGTTGTATGACGCAGGTGGCTGGGGGGGCGGCAGCGTAGGGAGGAAAAAGGAGCAAATGAGTCAGAGAACATGTTGTGCGTAATATTTTGTCTAATCTACATTTGCCAAGACTACTGTGGAGCTGTTGTCTCACTTTACATGCGATAAGGGCACTGAGCAGAGTCTTAAAAATGACTGCACACTAGAAGTGAGCATCTGAGAAATTCCAGAAGGAGTTATGCTTGTATTAATCATGCATCTGAAGCCAACAGGTTCGTAGCATGTTAGCAAATTAAACTATCATACAATCTTGACAACGCTTCCTTGAATCGTTAAACGTCTTCTCGTTGTAATTAATGACAAATTGGATATCTACCTACGGAGGTTTCCATTGATACAGCAATTAATTTTTCTTTAAGATATCTCATCTCCCTGCCAAAATGCATCAAACACACGCAAGCTGTAATGGCTTCTCTTCAGTTTGTAAAAATCACCTTAGTTCGGACATTCCCTATTGGTTAGTTATAATTGCCTTTTTAAAAATGTGACAGGCACCTTGAAATGTGCACGCTCTGCAGCACACTGGCACATCTGGAGGGACAATGGGCACACAGGCTCCTGGAGCACGGTGGACATAGCCTCCGCTGGGCTGCCTGCCTTAGTCCAGTCTAACGCAGCAATCACTGCAGAATGTCTTTCTCCCACCTACACGAAACAGAATCAAGAAGGAGGAGCCACTGGGCTTCTTGCCAAGCCTCGGGCCTCCTTAAATATTGGCTGATTTCTTAATTGATCTCAGTGGGCAGAATGATCATATCACTGCTTTAAAGCGGAGAAACTTCGGCTTGAACTGCACAAACTACAGCAGAGTCGGCTACCAGAGCCTTCTGTCTTAAATTGTAATCAACCTCCTGCCTATTTTCTATCCTATTCGCCAAAATCGCAGTTATCTTTTTTCTTTGTCAGGCTGTCTTTTACAAACAGCACCACATCCAAGTAAGTGCTGAAGTAGCGACGACAAGGAAAATGATGACAGGGGAGACAGACCTCGTCCCCAAATGTATTCCAACCTTTTAGTCCTGTCACAGTAATCAAGACTGTGCCTTCTTGTACCACAACCCTTATGCTACCCAGACTCCTCCCACTGTGCTTCATCCTGGGAAGAACTCCCTCCTCCTTGAAGCTCCTCACCAGACAAGTGCAGGGGGCTTCCATCAATCCTTCCTCTCCTGTCCTTCTGCCACCCTCTTCTCTAGGGCAACATTTTTGCTTTCTCAAAGGAAGACATCAGAGGGAGAGAAGCAAGTATATTGGAGTTACCGTCCCCCTGAAAACGCTCTCTCTGAGGTTGAGGTGATTTTTTGCGGAGCTCCACAGAGGGGCAACGTGAGGGGCCTTGGAGCCCCGTGAATCACAGAAGAGATGATGGATTCTTCCCAGTGCCTCAGCTCTGCAGCCGGGGAACTCGGGTCTTTCTCAATCTCGAACACTCCAAAACCAGCCAGATTGGTTCTAAAGGCAGCAGTTGGCTCTAGGATCCTAGCCATTTGGTCATAGAAACCATGGGAAGTTCTAAACCTCGTCACAGCCATTAACAAGAACTCAATTACCTCATTTCTCCCTCTTTCCACCCTCTGCAGGGGGTGCTAACAGCTGGCCAAAAGGCAGGCAGCAGAAAAAGCTCAGAGTTTCGAGAATCAACAAGATTTGGCAGACCCTTAATGGAGCCTACTGATTATAAGCCAACATGTCTTCTCTCCCCATCATTTCACCAGGAAGATAAGGTCTTCTCTTCTGGTTTTATAAACTAAGGGTTTTTTTTTTTTAATGTAGATGTTTCGGTTTCACAATTTTCATGGTGTCATAGCTGCTGCTAAGGTCATAACAGCTAGCATTTACTAAGCCCTCTTTGTATACAAGAAATGTTCTTTACCTTACTCGATTATTGGCCCATTTTAACGATGGAAAATTGAGTCTTGAAGAGCTTTATTAACCTAGCGATGGCCCACGGCTCAGAAGTGGCCGCACATGAATCCAGACCATCTGATTCCAGAGCCTGCACTTTATCTAAAGGTCTCAGGTTCTCCGCGATTGCCAGGAGAGAGACTATTTGTTTGAGGGTTTGGTTTTTTTTAAACAGTAATACTTTGATGAGAGAGAGACCCTTCATATTAGTTCCCGTGTCTGGGCGCTGCTGCTCCGCATAGCTAGAAGGGAAGACTGGACTCCGTGCCCTTTGTGGCCCAGGTGTAGACACAGATAGGATTCAGGGGGTGGCGGCTACTTTTCCTGCCCTGAAGGAAAGATCTGCCTAATTGGGGGTGTTGGGTGGGGTTCTAGAGGAAAGAGCTCTGCTTTCTCTTTCTGAAGAACCGCATGGAGGCCTTTTGTAACTGAGCTGAGAGCTCTGGAAACTCAAGTCATCATAACTGAGCATTTCAGGGGGAAAAGTTCTTTCTGAGTAAAAATTCACTACTAGAGTTCTCAGAGAATGGAAAGTATTGTAGTGAATTGCAAGGCAAATGCAGACATACAAAGTTTCTTATAAATTACGCCATTTACATATACTTTTTATTTTCACTTTTTTTTTTTTTGAGGAAGATTAGCCCTGAGCTAACATCTGCTACCAATCCTCCTCTTTTTGCTGAGGAAGATTAGCCCTGAGCTAACATCCATGCCCATCTTCCTCTACTTTACATGTGGGACACCTACCATAGCATGGCTTGCCAAGCGGTACCACGTCTTCACCCGGGATCTGAACCAGCGAAGCCCGGGCCGCCAAAGCGGAACATGCAAACTTAACTGCTACATCACCGGACTGGCCCCTACATATACATTTTAAAGTGTTACTTAGTTTTATACATGTCAGTCATCCTTAATTCAGAGTCTAGCATAGTAAACTACTATGGCGGTGCCTCTAATTCCCATAAAATGTTACCAGTATTTCCCCTACCCTTGTTTTTCCTTCTTTTTTGCCTACTCTTTTTTAATTCGTGCCATTTTGTTATATTTTATGTATTATTTTTTCTGTATGAATGTGTCTTTATGTACTTAAGCATTATTATTTTAAGTATACTTAAAGTTTTCCTGGTATGAGATGAAATAAGTTTAAAAATTCAGTATGAACAATCAATGATTACATATTAAATTAATGATTAGGTAGAATTTTATGGAACTAAGTGCTTTACATTTTCTTCTCAATTTCAATTTCAAAATAATAAGGTATTTTAGATCATTGTTTCTCCTGGAGAATTAGACAATATAACCAAATTGCTTCACTATTCAAAAGTGGACATATCTAACCATGAATATTTTCATGAAGGCTGTCATGTAAATGATGTGTAGGATCAATTTATCTGGTTTTAGAGGGGAAATGTGGCCTTGCGACAAAGGTCTCTATCAACCAATGGATGAAGTCACAAGTATTTCCTACGTGTGAGGACTGAGCCCTGAGGGTGCAGTTGAGGTGAGAAGGCAGAACATGGACAGATCAAAGGAAAAGTCATGTCCCAAGGCTGTGTGAGAGACAGGAGGCAGGGGAGGAGCTGGAAGAGGGAGAAATCACTGTGGGCCACATCTACTGAAACAGCATCTGAAAGGATAGACAGGCTTCAACTCAGGAGAGAGACCATGTATCAGGCAGGGATGAAAAGGAACAATGCACTTCCCAGTGTCTGCATCCCGACCCGTCTCCTGCTAATGAGAGAGCCGGAGCTGTTACAAATCCCCCCAAGCTGGGAATGGAGGTGGATGCGCGAAGGTCACGCCAAATCAAGGAGGGGAAAGAAAGAAGCTGAGCACCCCCGTCTTTCTGAGACTGCAGAAGAAAAACAAGAAGGGGTCAAGGTCATGAAGAAACAGGAGAAAGGCACTGAGCTCTCCGTGAAGAAGCGAGGTCTGGGGAGAGCAGTGACATGTCTGACTTGTGCCTGTCAAGAGGGAGAGGAGGAAGGCATACGTCGGTGACAAAACAATAAAATAAAAGTACGAAAAATAAATGGATATGTCCACGTGCATCTGCTTTCCTCTTCTTTGTACCAAGGGGGAAGAGGGTTCCCATGGCAGCCAGTTGCTTATTTACTGTCTGCCATTTCTTATATTCATTTCCCTCAACAGCTTTTGAAATAAATTCAATGTGGGTTGAAAATGGATTGTTCCGGGTCCACGGGAGCTTCAAAATTACCTTGCATAATTTAGAATAAAGAGCATTATATGTGGAGTCTCAGAGAATTCCATTCATTGTTGAACTCCGGTTAGGAAGTAAGGGAGCAGCCTCTATGCCCGCCATGAAAGCTAGCATCGCTCGGTCAGGTTTGGAAAGTACTTCTAGGATAAGCAGACTCTCAGGCTGGCAGCTATTATGTTGTCAAGGGCCACACCGACAGTCCCGCATTTTTAAATTCCCTCTCCTCTGCCTCTTGTGATTCTGCCCTTTCAGTCTTCACATTTCTGTCCTCTAATATCTCCTTTGTGTGGTCTGAAAGAATTAACTCTTTTCTTTCTTTGTGGATGTGAAGACAAAGACGGCTGCTGGATGGGGTGGTCATAAGCTGAATGTGATATCTGATTCCATATTAGAAAGCAAGTAAATGAATATTATCTCCAGCACTGTCTCTGATATTTTTTATGATGCATACACTCATCAGGAAGAAAATTATGAACATGCCTCTAACATTTGTTTCATAAATTGTAGTACTATCTATCTATCTATATATATATAAAACATTTTCAAAGACAAACTTTAAATGAGCGAAATGCAAAAGTAAATAGAAATTCTAACATGGTCTTCCCACACCTCAGTGGGCCGCCCTGTGCGCAGCTGCTTCGGAAACAAGTGCCCTGGAGACCCCATCTCCAGCCCTAATTCCCATCTTCATTAGATTGTGGGCAGCTGGTCATCAACACTTGCTTTTGGCCATGACCGACAGGCTCTGGGAGCCTCGGCTGAGGGACAGACCTTGGTCTCAAAGGCGCCTGGGAGCACCCCTTCACCTGGCACAGTTCTGGGTGCGATGCTGCTTCCCCACTATACGGCATGCCCTTTGAGCACAGGGACATTGCCTTGGTCTTCTTATGTCCTTCACATCTACAAGGGTGCTGGCTTAGATAGAAGGTCGATACAATTTCGCCGAATGAGTACTCGGGTAAGCTGTCTAACTCAGATTTTGCCAACTTCTGGAGTGAAGGCAGAGCTATCCAGAAAGACAAGCTGAGAAGGTGGTAGGGGACCCAGGCAGAAGCCACCATGACTTTCCTCTCCCTGCTCACTCCAGCTGGCCACTTCTGGATGTGCATGAGCAGAGTGAGTTCTCCTAGCTACCATTTCGCATCAGGCTGTCCATGTTGAAATTCCAAGGTAATTAGAAACTAAATATTAGGGTTTTTTTCTAACAAAACCAAGTCACCTTTAGAAAAACATAGTCTCTAAACTTTAAAGTAATTTTCAGATAAAACCAATGAGTTCTTGATAGTTCCGTCTAAAGCTGAGCAGGGCCTCTAAGAAGTTATCTAACTACTTTCCATATTCAAAACAGATTTTAATGATTTTTCTGTTTTCTTTTCTGATTATAAAAGTATGATGCCCACTCAAAAATAAAAAAAACACTTGAGAAGAGCACAAGGAAACAAAAACAACCTATAATCCATTCAACTGCACCTATAGTTTGCAGAAAAGTTTTACATTCAACTTCAGGAAAAAAAAAAGTAGAGATAGACTGAGAGATGCTAGAAAGAAGAGAAATTTTCCTATTAGCCATGCATACAAGACATTCCACGAGTTTAAGTGGAGCCACTACTCATAGCCTTAGGGTGAACGGCTTGGTGCACACGAGCCAGAGACATGAGTTTGCCGTTGGACAATAACGAATTTCCCCTGTACAATGGTTAGAGATAGAAGACAGAACGTGATCAATAACAAATGTAGTCAAATACTAAAAGCCATCAAGATTTCGAATACTTCTTTAGACTCTTTGAGAAAGATAGCTAACAGAGAATAATAACGGGGAGAAAATGGAAATGAAAGCAAGTTTCGGCCGTAAGAAAAAAATGAGCTAGGCCAAAATATCATGCAATAAACCTGAAGGAGTAAGAATAAGTGTGAAAAGCTTTTTAGAGCAGATTTTTTTCTATTCTTTTATGTACCACTAAGATTTGATGGCAAGACAAATGGAGTTCCGGTGCGTTACATCTTCTTAGGCTGTCTTGACTTTTTGAATCTAATAGCTAAGGATGAAATTTCAAGATGCAATTGCTACTTATCCAGCATTCTTGCATTCAATACCATTTTATTGAATGTTTACCACATGCCAAACAGCGTGAAGCCCCTTGGAATACAAAGCAAGTAAGGTCTGGAACCTCTGCTCAAGGAGCTCACAGTCTAATAGAATCAGACTGAAGTCATTGCAACAAATGGTTGTAAGTGGCTCCCACCGTGGTACCAAGAAGGAAGCAGGAGGAAGCCGGAAAGGCTCTACAGAGAAGGAATATAGTGCTGAGTGGTGAGGGTGAGTGTGCACTCACCCACCCTCAGGGGCTGGCTGGGGACAGGGCTCCTCAAAGGTGCTACTCGGCTGTGCAGGAGGTGAACTGGGGGAACCGAAAGCATCCAGCCAGTTTGGAGCATTGGGCACTGGCTGCAGGTGAGATTACAGCAATGAGGTTGGAGCAGTAGGCTGGAGACACCTCGTGGAGAGCCCCTGGGGGATGATAAGGACTGTGGATGTTATGCTGGATGCAAAGGAAGCCTAAAAGGATTATAAAAATGACAGTAATAAAGTCGCTCTGGCTGTGGGAGAATAGACTGAAGTGGTGTGAAGCCAGAGGGAGCGAGGCTGTTAGATTATTTAACGAGCCAAGTCAAAGGTAGTAGCAGTGGGAACAGAGTTTAAATATATACTAAAAGCCTCCATTTGATATCTGACCACTTTTTATTTTGTCCAATGCAGTATATCCCTTTGAACTGCTGACAGCATCAGATATTTCCTAACTTTCCAATTCTTTTGACTTTCTTGATAGAGAGTGGGACGTTGAGCCTACCCCAGTGTGTCTCAGTATTTGGGTCTCCAGGTTTCAGTGTACATTGAGATAGTAACACAGATATTGTTGCCATTTACATTTGTCTCCAAAATCACAACTGGCTACGTCCAAATGTTGTTGTTTCTTGAATTACAACGTGTGTCCTCTACAACATTCTAATGGGCAATGGGCAATCTATTCAATTCTCAGCTATTTTCTTTCTAAACCCCTGTAAGACCAAGAGATGCTACAGACAATCAGAATAAATAACAAAGATTTCATTTGCATCTATCCCCTAGCTTTAGTCAATATCTTGCAATATTAATTGGGCGGCCACTAAGATGCAAATCATACCAGGTGCTAAAAATTATGTTTTTGTTTTAAGATGTTGATTCTCTTGGAAAGAACCGTGACTATAATGGGATAATCCAACCATCACTCCTCAGGCCTGGCGGGGAGGAGGAATCCTGTCGCAGGAGGGAGAGCCTGACCTTTACCACAATTTCCACCGGCATCCAGTCTGGCCCCCTGCTCTGAGGCAGCAATAAAACTACCTGTGTGCCCCTCAAGTGTACCAGTTCTCGGCCTGTCTGCTACTCTCCCTACTGCCAGCGGGGCTACAGACCCCCAGCTGCTTTTTCTCCTCTCCATTCCATTGTTTCTACTCTACCAGTTCAAACAAATCTGAGCCAGGCCCCTTAGCAGCTTGAAACAGCAATGGAAAGAGCCTTCAGGAAGTAGGCTGTAGGATGGGCCACCTACCATTCTGGTCATCTGAGACTGTTGAAGGATCTTAAGGAAGGAATATGTGTGGGTCATGTATCTGCATAGCTGGAAAGGAGGAAGAGAGACAGAAGGTGATGCAAGATGAGACGGCGGTGTCTATAAATTAGTTGCATTCATTCATTCATTTATTCAATCATTCATTCAACAAATATTTTTGGGGCACCCCTATGCTGCTCAGCACTGTCAAATCACTGAGGATACATTCTGAACAAGACAGACATAACCTTCAATACCTGATATTAAGCACTTTGAAAGTGAGAAGAATAATTCAGTGCGAGCACATTACTCAGTCTTGGGGACTCATGGAAGGCTTTAAAGAGGAGACACCTAAAACTTGAAGGATGAAAAAGGCTTAGACAAATGAAGGGCTGGTGGGCGCTGGGAGGGCCCATTGGAGCACATGCAAAGGGAGAGGTGAGAGCGGGCAGCCCAGGCATAACCCAGTGTGCACAAGGAAGGAGACTGGCCAGTCTCAGGCCACACCATCTGCCCCTCCTGAAGATTACTTCCAATCTCTAAGTATTGGGTTGAACCATGTGAAAGTGCCATTTTCCTTCATCAAAAATGGTCTAACATCAGTATTTTCACATGGTTCAACCTAATTCTTTCCTGAATAATATCCCTTGACCATTTCCCCTCCTAAATTAGTTTCTCTCCAGAACAAGACACAGTAGCATTAGGAAAAATAAGAGAATCAGTAAGACTGGAGAAGGGTGGCGACAATGTGGTGATGGATGATGCTCAAGTATACACAGAGGCCACATGGAAGAAGGCCAAGAGCCATGGTAAGATCTTAAGGCTTTATCTTTAGACTGATGGGGACATGCAATGACCAGATTTTATTGGAAGTTGCTCATTAAGACCACCTGGAGAATGGAGTGAAGGGCAAAACTGGAGACAGGAAAACACAAAAAGCAGCTATTATAGTCATTCAGTGAGAGAAGACAGACCCACACTAGCATGGTGAAAGGAGGCAGGCTGGAGGATAGTAAAGACACAGAATTGGCAGGACTCAGTCACTGAATCTAAGTGGGAGATGAGGGAAAGGGGAGGGAGCATGAGTCCGTGGTTCCACACATGCAGCCAGCGGGAGAGCCTGACCAGGTGGGTGATGGGCAATTCATTGGGCTGGATACACAGCAGGAAGAGCTGGCTTGGAGGGAAAAGGATGAGTCCTGGGCATGACTGTTCCATCAGTCTGATGATAAGGAGAGTGAAGATCAGAAGCAGGATGAAAGTAACTAACATTTGCTGACTGCCAACGATGTGAGTGTTTTACGTACAGTGTTTAATAAAATCCACACAGTGACCCCGGAAGGGAGGTACCCTCCTTTCCATTTTATAACTAAAGAAACTAAAGGTGAACATTTACCTGATGTTAGGTAGTTGATAAGAGGTAGAGCTGCAATTCACGTGGGCATCTGTCTATCAATACCCGTGCTCTTGCAACTCCAACTTGCTGTCTAATACCCTATAGGAACGTATGATGTGCGTGGCGCTTATGGCTAAAAAATGGTTGCCAGAGTTAAGATCAAGAGGGATATGCTAAAACCTGCCTCAGATCACATGGGAGAGGAGGAGGCCCGACTCAGAGCAGCACACCTGACCCAGACAAGCATCCTCCTTTCTAAGAAGGAGAGGCATTTCCTTAGAGGATGCCTCTAACCTGCATGTGCTCCTTACCCCACACTCTCCACTGACCACCTTCGTCATAGTTCCTCCCCAAGTCAGGGGCACGGGGAAGCAGGGAAATATCAGTCAGTGGTTGGAAGAACTTACTTTCCAAGCACTAGAATAAATCCTGCAGTACCTTGCTTGCTCTGCAGAGTAGAATTCAGCAAGGCAGCCTCTCTTAAGATCTCTTAAGGGAAAAAGCAGTATTTTAGCCGATGGCATTATCTTAGCAGACAAAGGTTTAAGGCATAGCTTATTTAAAGCTATTTAACAATTTCCAAAATAGTAGCAAAACTTCTTCATAAAGCTAAATGATTCCCAGGGAAGAAGGCACATATTACATTCTCGTACTTGTTTCCTTAATTAGGAACAGATCCTGGTGGCTGGGGTTTATTTTCATGAGTACACATCCACAAAACCCAGAAATATCTTGACTGCAGCATCCCAAATGGTTTTCAAATCTGAATTCCTAATTGGGTTAAAAAAACCAAAGAAAAGATAACCAGGAATTTTCACGCTGGTTTTGATTCGGGATTCAAAACAGAACCTAAGATGTACATTTTTATATTGTTCTAAAACATATATGAGCTTGGTCAAAATCCATAAGGGCCCTTTCAGACATTATAAAGAAAAGAAAAATGGACCAAGGCATGAATTCTGAATTTAACATACCAAAGATTCTTCTTCTTCTGGAAAATAAAAACTATCCTGTAATCTTCCCCAGACACTTTTAAACGTCCTAATCTATTTACCTTTTATAACAGGAGAAAAGGGTTAGGAGATGCTTGTACGGCACCTGCTTCTTTTGTTACAGGATTCAAAGGACTTCTTTTTGTGTTTTTCTTTGTTAATTTATTACAGAAATTAACTAGCCTTTTTTTTCCTTTTGCTAAATCCTGTTATAATAAAAATCCCAATGCGACATGGTGTCTGTAAGGAAAAACTGTCATCCTTACCTGCGCAGTTTATTTTCAAGCACTTCCATGTACTTCACAGTATTCTCCTTCACACTTGTTTCTGCAAAGCAAAAACCCAAGTTGATGCAATCGTAGCCAAAGAATGAACAAAACCCAGAACTGCTCAACTAGAAGCCAACAATCAAAGAATTGCGGTCAAGCCACTAATAATGATAACATCGTGTGTTTGGAAAACACTTGAATGCATTTAGAGCGGCTGCCTGGAACGATGCTTTGGAAGGGTCTGAGGCCTCCAGTGTCTCTGCAGGGGTCAGAGCCCAGGAACAGGGCACTATGCTACCCCTGTGCTGAGCTCTCAAAGGCAGCTCATTTGGTGTCCAGCATGGGCCCTGTTGTGCTCTGTGCCTCTCGCCTTTTCCCCCTGGTAGCCAAGAGCTTGGCTGTAGAGTATGGGAAAGAGAACCAGAGACAGGAACAACTCCTGGCCTATGGATGAACCAGAGGAACCTCACCAGTGGTAGTACGGGATTGCACACCCTTTAATTGAAAAATAAATGGAAACATGATCCTGCCAGTAAGTGGAAATCAATTGCTCAGCTTCCAAAGCTGTGACATCAGCTACTCAGTAGAGATAAACTCAGTGCTTCATAATCACCAAATGGTGAAGGGGTATGGCACAGTCACGCATCACTTAACAACGAGGATACACTCTGAGAAAGGTGTGGTTAGGCAATTTTGTCATTGTGTGAACATCATGGAGTGTACTTACACAAACCTACATGGTATAGCCTACTACACACTTAGGCTCTATGGTACTAATCTCATGGTTCCGCTGTCATAGATGTATTCCATTGTTAACCGCAACATCATTACGCAGCACATGACTGTAGATGATTTTATGGTTCAATGGATCAAAGAGGTACTTTACTAACAAAAAAAAGATTTGGTGCATTTGGGGCAAGCTCTGATACCCTCTGCTTCCTCCTCTGAGGAATGAAAGTGCCTTCCTCTCAAGGTCATCAATGATGGAGATGTGAACAGGAAGTGCCCAGAAGAGCAGACAGCAGCAGAGAAGTTTCCATCCAATGGCAGTTGTAGTGATCGATGTCGTTGCCATTTCTATCATCACTATTATTAATGTTATTGTTGCATTTATCATTATTTTTATTCCAACCCTTGTTCTCAAAGGTAATTTATGCCGAAGGACACATTAACACTCTCAAGTTGGCATACCTGGAAAACAGAAGCCATGCTGCCTGACTCTCTGCCCCAGAGACTCTTAGGACCCTACATTTGTCAACACATGTGTGTTGGGGTGAGGGAGAAGGGGCAGTATTTGGAACCGGAAAAAGTACCTTGAAATTCCTCATAAAGAAACCAAATATTGAGACAGAAATTCAAACAAAAGTTCTGGTTCATTAATTTATAACAGATAAAAAAAGAAATTTACACAATGAAAGGAACTGTTTAAGTTTGTCTGTTTTGTTGACTCATTCTGGCCTAACCTACAAATGAAGTGGTGCTAAGTTTTTTTCTCCAAATAAACTAGTTAAATATTTATTTTTCAGCATCTACTATGTGGCAGGTACTGTGCTG
Organism: Equus caballus; assembly: GCF_041296265.1. Classification (NCBI taxonomy): domain Eukaryota; kingdom Metazoa; phylum Chordata; class Mammalia; order Perissodactyla; family Equidae; genus Equus; species Equus caballus. The sequence continues at coordinate 90,676,302 of NC_091684.1, forward strand.
GCATGGGGACTTAGTCATGGTGATATGGTTCCATAAAGCAGAGATCTGCTCACTGGTTTATCTGGAGCAAGTACTGCAAATTCAGAATGTCCCACCCAGAAATGCTCTGTTTCCCATCTTATACATATTTATGTGCCACACACTGTTCTTAGCCCTTGAGATAAATCAGTGAACAGAAGAGATAAAGATTCCTGCATATGTAGTGCTTAATTCTGGTAGGGGCAGATAATAAATAATAAACCTAAAAGTTCCATAGACTACTAGAAACTGGAAAGTACTATAAAACAAGAGAAGGAGATCAGGATGGGGCTGCAGAGTGGTCACTGTAGGCATCATGGAGAAGTGACATCTAAGTAAAAGCATGGAGAGGTTAGGGGGAGGGTGAGCAGGCACGCTGGGAAGAGCAGAGCAGGCAGATGGACCAACCAGTCTAAAGGCCCTAGGGCAGGAGCATGCCTGAGTGCTCCAGCAACATGTGGCTGAAGAACGTTCTCTGGGGAGAAGAGATGAAGGCAGAGAAATAGCACAGGTCCAATCATGTACGCCACTGTGGCAGATTATATTCCCAAAACGTGCCATGCTGATATCTCTGGTCCCACACACTCTTCCAGAACTTGGCCACTCTCCATCAAGTGGTGAAATCTATTTCCCTCCCCTTGAATCTGCACAAGCTATGACTGTTTCAACCAACTGAGTATGACAGGAGGGATACTATATAACTTGTGAGGCTAGCGTCCAGTTCTGCCTGGCTCTTTCTCCTGGGAATCCAGCCACCATGTTGTGAGGAAACCCAAGCCACATGGAGGGACTGTCTGTAGGTGTTCTGGATGATGGCCTGGGCAAAGGTCTCAGCCTACAGCCCACCTCAACCATCAGATATGTGAGTGAGTGAGCTTTCTGATGATTTGGGCCTTGCAATCTGAGTATCCCAGACAGCATGGAACAGAGACAAGCTATCCCCACTGCTCCCTGTCTCAACTCCTGGCCCACAGAATTTTTGCACATAATAAATGGTGGTAAGTCATTAAGTTCGGGGATGATTTGTTAGACAGCTGTAGTAACTGGAAAGCCATATCAGGATTTTGAGTGTTCTGAGTGAAATAGGAAAACACTGCAGAAGGATGGCTGCAAATTGGCTTGTGGCTGCTGTGTTGAGAATAGACTGTAGGAGGACATGAGGGAAGCAGAGACAGAGAGGTTAGAGAGATCACCCAGGACAAGGTAATGGGACTTAGACCAGGGTGTCAGCAGGAGTTGGTGCTAAGACGCAGATTTTAGATACATTTTGAAAATACAGACAACAGGAGTGCCTGCTGGACTGAATTCAGGTGTGTGAAAAGAGACAAGTCAAGAATGACTACAGTGGCCCCAAGCCACTGGACAAAATAGAGTTACCATCAACAGAGATGGGAAGAATGTAGGTGGAACCAGTCTGAGGAGACAAGCAAGAGTTCCATTTTGGATGGAAATTTACTAAGAGAGTAGACCTTAAATGTCCTCACCAAAAAAAATGGTAAATATATGAGGCGATAGATGTGTGAATTAACCCAGTGAGGGGAAATTCTTTCACAATGTATGCATATATCAAATCATCACATTGTACTCTCTAAATTCTTATAATTATTTTGTCAATTATACCTCAATAAAGCTGGAAAAAATAAAGGCAATTGAGAAGCTTAAAAAAAGAGTCCAATTTTGGATATGACAAATTTGAGTTCTTTAGACCTCCAGTGGGGATGTCAAGTGTGAAGTTGGATATCTGACTCTAAAAAAGGTCTGAAGTGCAGAGGGACATTTGGAGGACACTGGCATTGAAGCAATGAGACTAGATGGTATCACTAAGGGAGTGAGAGTAACTAAGTCCTTTGCGATCATATGATTATGTTGTGAGAGCCCCATTCATCCAAAGGATAAAAATGTATAGCACCTCCTACCCTGAGGAAAACAAAGCCATATTCTTATGTTTAAAAATAATTCAGGTGTATACCACATTAATGATTTTGTTAAGAAATTGAACGCTAGGCGGAGCAAAAGGGCGGGGTGAGCTGACCCGGGACTCTCTCCCCTCCAAAGTACAACAAAGGACTGAAAAAAAAAAAAAGAAGCCCTGAATTTCAGCTAATGAACCTAATGCCAGGACTCAGAGACCTACAGTATCAAAAGACAGAAGACAGAGCCCCTACTGCCCGCCTCGGAGGAGCTGGAACGGGGTAAGAGGGAACATCGCTCCATCCCCTAGAAACCGGGATCGCCATGCGGGTCCAGGAAGGAGCGGGGGAGGGGCCCCGCGACCAGGAGATCGTCTAGGACTCCCGCCGCTAGTACAGTGGAAACCCGCTGACGGGGGAAAGCTTCCCTGCTGGGGGACCCCATAAACACAGGGCGGGAGACCAGAGAACAGAACTGATCTAATCCAGATCGGTGCGCGAGAGAAACCGCCCCCGCCCCTGCAGAGCGCACTGGGTGCCGACATCTTGCCCAAAGGCGGAGAGCTCAGAACACGCGGCTCTCGACCCCCATCTAGTGGCGACAGGCGGTAACTGCAACCGAATTCTACCACCATGCAAAAAAACCGCTCCTCTACCATCCAGCAATTTATAAAAGCCCCAGACCAGAAGGAAAACAATAAAAACATAGAATTAAGTCCTGAGGACTTGGAATTAGGTAAACTAAATGAAAATGAGTTCAGAGCAGCTATAATCAAAAAACTCAATGAGGTAGAGAGAAAGATAGAGAAACAAGCTGAGTTCTGGAGTTACTTCACAAGAGATTGAAATTATAAAGAAGAATCAAACAGAATTACTAGAGATGAAAAACACAATGGACCAGATAAAACAGAATACGGATTCCCTGAATGCTGGGGTAGACTCCATAGAAGAGCAAATTAGCATAATTGAAGATAGACAGGCTGAATGGCTCCAGACAGAGGAAGAAAGAGAACTAAGGATTAAAAGGAATGAGGAAAGTATCAGAGAGATAGCAGATTCAATGAGGAGAAAGAATTTAAGGATCATAGGAATTCCTGAGAACGTAGAAAAGGAAAATGGAGCAGAAAGTGTGCTTAATGAAATTATAGAAGAGAACTTCCCAAATCTAGGGATTGAGGGAGAAATGTGTGTAGAGGAAGCTTTCAGATCTCCTAGATTTGTCAATGTAAAAAGACCTACTGCAAGGCATATAGTAGTAAAATTGGCAAAAAGGAATGACAAAGAAATAATACTCAGGGCAGCATGAAATAAGAGAATTACCTACAAGGGAGCCCCTATCAGACTTTCAGGGGATTTCTCAGCAGAAACCTTACAAGCTAGGAGAGAATGGAGTGACATATTCAAAGCTTTAAAAGATAAAAATCTTCAGCCAAGAATACTCTATCCAGCAAGAATATCCTTCAGATATGAGGGAGAAATTAAATCTTTTCCAGACAAACAAAAGTTAAAGGAATTTGTAACCAGAAGTCCTCCACTACAAGAAATCCTCAAGAAGGCTCTCATACCTGAAAAAAGAAAAAAGGGGGAAAGGGGTCACAAACCACAGAGTAGGGAGACAGATAAATAGAACCAGAGTAGGATAGCAAATATTCAACCATAGCATTAGGATAAAGGTAAGGAAACTACCAAAGCAAGGACGATCTTATCACTCTAACTACAAACTCATAACACAAGTTGGAACAAGAAGTGAAAATAATAATTTAGGAGGGGAAGAGCAAAGGGACTAAATTAGTCTAGGCCAAGTAAGTAAGAGACCACCAGAGAATAGACTATATTATACACAAGATTCTAAATACAAACTTCAGGGTAGACACTAAACTAAACAACAGAACAGAGACACAAAACATAAATAAGCAAAAATCTAAGAAACCCAGCATAAGAAATTGCAGTATCAAATGGGTAGGATAAAGCACACAGGAAGAGAAAAGCAGGAAAGCCAGATAATGAACAACAGATTGACAGTTTTAAGTCCACATGCATCAATAATCACCCTCAATGTAAATGGATTGAACTCTCCAATAAAAAGACACAGAGTGGCAAAATGGATTAAAGAACAAGATCCAACAATTTGTTGCCACCAGGAAACACACCCCAGCCCCAAGGACAAACACAGACTCAGAGTGAAGGGGTGGAGGACCATACTTCAAGCTGATAGCAAGGAAAAAAAAGCAGGTGTTGCAATTCTTATATCAGACAAAGTGGGTTTCAAAATAAGACAGGTAAAGAGAGACACACAGGGACAATATATAATGATCAAAGGGACACTTCGTCAAGAAGAAATAATGCTTATAAATATCTATGCACCCAACATAGGAGCACCAAGGTTCATAAAGCAACTATTAACAGACCTAAAGGAAGATGTTAAAAACAACACGATAATAGTAGGGGACCTCAACACCCCACTCACATCAATGGACAGATCATCAGACAGAAAATCAACAAAGAAATAGTGGAGCTAAACGAAAAACTAAAACAATTGGACTTAATAGACATATATAGATCACTTCACCCTAAAAAAGCAGAATACACATTCTTCTCAAGTGCACATGGAACATTCTCAAGGATAGACCATATGTTGGGAAACAAGGCAAGCCTCTACAAATTTAAAAAAATTGAAATAATAACAAGCATCTTCTCCGATCATAATGCTATAAGGCTAGAAATTAATTACAAGAAAAAAGCTGAGAAAGGTACAAAGATGTGGAGACTAAACAACACACTACTGAACAACCAATGGATCATTGAAGAAATTAAAGAAGAAATAAAAAAATACCTGGAAACTAATGAAAATGATAACACGCCATACCAACTCATATGGGACACAGCAAAAGCTGTATTAAGAGGAAAATTCATCGCAATACAGGCACATCTTAACAAACAAGAAAAATCCCAAATAAGCAATCTTAAACTACACCCAACTGAACTAGAGAAAGAAGAACAAATAAAGCCCAAAGGCAGCAGAAGGAGAGAAATAATAAAAATCAGAGCAGAAATAAATACTATTGAAACGAAAAAGGCAGTAGAAAGTATCAATGAAACAAAGAGCTGGTTCTTTGAGAAGATAAATAAAATTGACAAACCACTAGCCAGACTTACAAAGAAAAAAAGGGAGAAAGCTCAAATAAACAAAATCAGAAATGAGCGAGGAGAAATAACAACAGACTCTGCAGAAATACAACAGATTATAAGAGAATACTACAAAAAACTGTATGCCAACAGAATGGATAACCTAGAGGAAATGGATAAATTCTTGGACTCTTACAATCTCCCAAAGCTCACTCAAGAAGAAGCAGACAATTTGAACAGACCAATCACAAGGAAAGAGATTGAAACAGCAATCAAAAACATCCCAAAGAATAAAACCCCAGGACCAGATGGCTTCCCTGGGGAATTCTACCAAACCTTCAGAGAGCATTTAACACCTATCCTCTTCAAGCTATTCCAAAAAATTAGGGAGGATGGAACACTTCCTAACACATTCTATGAGGCCAACATCACGCTGATACCAAAGCCAGACAAGGACACCACGAAAAAAGAGAACCACAGGCCAATATCACTGATGAACATAGATGCAAAAATTCTAAACAAAATTTTGGCCACCAGAATTCAGCAATTCATCAAAAGGATCATACATCATGATCAAGTGGGATTCATACCAGGGACACAGGGATGGTTCAACATCTGCAAATCAATCAACGTGATACACCACATCAACAAACTGAGGAATAAAAACCACATGATCATCTCAATAGATGCAGAGAAAGCATTTGACAAGATCCAACAGCCATTTATGATAAAAACTCTGAACAAAATGGGCATAGAAGGGAACTACCTCAACATAATAAAGGCCATATATGACAAGCCCACAGCCAACATCATACTCAATGGGCAAAAACTGAGTGCCATCCCCCTGAAAACAGGAACGAGACAAGGATGCCCTCTATCACCACTCTTATTTAACATAGTACTGGAGGTCCTGGCCAGAGCAATCAGGCAAGATAAAAGAATACAAGGAATCCAAATAGGGAGGGAAGAAGTGAAACTCTCGCTGTTTGCAGACAACATGATCTTATATATAGAAAACCCCAAAGAATCCATTGGAAAACTCTTAGAAGTAATCAACAACTACAGCAAAGTTGCAGGGTATAAAATCAATTTGCATAAATCAGTAGCATTTCTATATTCTAACAACGAACTAACAGAAAAAGAACTCAAGAACACAATACCATTCACAATAGCAACAAAAAGAATAAAATACCTTGGGGTAAATTTAACTAAGGAAGTGAAGGACCTATATAATGAAAATTACAAGGCCTTTCTGAGAGAATTGGATGACGACATAAGGAGATGGAAAGACATTCCATGTACATGGATTGGAAGAATAAACATAGTTAAAATGTCCGTTCTACCTAAAGCAATTTACAGATTCAATGCTATCCCAATCAGAATCCCAATGACATTCTTTACAGAATTAGAACAAAGAATCCTAAAATTTATATGGGGCAACAAAAGACCCCACATTGCTCAAGCAATCCTGAGAAAAAAGAACAAAACGGGAGGCATTACAATCCCTGACTTCAAAACTTACTACAAAGCTACAGTAATCAAAACAGCATGGTACTGGTACAAAAACAGGTGCACAGATCAATGGAACAGAATTGAAAGCCCAGAAATAAAACCACACATCTATGGACAGCTTATCTTCGACAAAGGAGCAGAGTGCATACAATGGAGAAAAGAAAGTCTTTTCAACAAATGGTGCTGGGAAAACTGGAAAGCCATATGTAAAAGAATGAAAATTGACCATTCTTTTTCACCATTCACCAAAATAAACTCAAAATGGATCAAAGACCTAACGGTGAGACCTGAAACCATAAGGCTTCTAGAAGAAAGTGTTGGCAGTACACTCTTTGACATCAGTATTAAAAGGACCTTTTCGGGCACCATGTCTTCTCAGAGAAGGGAGACAATAGAAAGAATAAACAAATGGGACTTCATCACACTAAAGAGCTTCTTCAAGGCAAATGAAAACAGGATTGAAACAAAAAAACAACCCACTAACTGGGAAAAAAATATTTGCAAGTCATATATCTGACAAAGGCTTAATATCCATAATATATAAAGAACTCTCACAACTCAACAACAAAAAATCAAACAACCTGATCAAAAAATGGGCTGGAGACATGAACAGACATTTCTCCAAAGAAGATATACGGATGGCCAATAGGCACATGAAAAGATGCTCATCATCGCTGATCATCAGGGAAATGCAAATCAAAACTACACTAAGATATCACCTTACACCCATTAGAATGACAAAAATATCTAAATCTAATAGTAACAAATGTTGGAGAGGTTGTGGAGAGAATGGAACCCTCATACACTGCTGGTGGGAATGCAAACTAGTGCAGCCACTATGGAAAACAGTATGGAGATTCCTCAAAAAATTAAAAATAGAACTACCATACGATCCAGCCATTCCACTACTGGGTATCTATCTAAAGAGCTTGAAGTCAGCAATTCCAAAAGTCCTATGCACCCCAGTGTTCATTGCAGCATTATTTACAATAGCCAAGACATGGAAGCAACCTAAGTGTCCATCAACAGATGAATGGATAAAGAAGATGTGGTATATATATACAATGGAATACTACTCAGCTGCAAAACAGAACAAAATCATCCTATTTACAACAACATGGATGGACCTTAAGGGAATTATGTTAAGTGAAATAAGCCAGTTAGAGAAGGATAATCTCTGTATGACTCCACTCATATGAGGAATTTAAAAATGTGGACAAAGAGAACAGATTAGTGGCTACCAGGGGAAAGGTGGGTGGGGGGTGGGCACAAAGGGTGAAGTGGTGCGCCTACAACACGAATGACAAACATTAATGTACAACTGAAATCACACAAGATTGTATCCCATCGTTAACTCAATAAAAAAAAGGTGAAAAAAAAAAAGAAATTGAATGCTAAATACTTGATGCGCATAAGCATTTGGAGCTCCAGTTAGTGACATGCTGGACCTACACAGGAACATCCAGGCAATTTCTTGGGCTTTTCTACTTGCCCGGAGGCTGCCATCTGAAAGGGATGCTGTGTTGAAATATCGTCTTTACTGGATCCTGACCCCTCTCCTAGTCAGGCAGCCTAAAATGCCTTGTGCGCACATTCACGGGGTTGACTCACAACCTTTCAGAGAGGCCAGCACTGTAGACAGAGAGTTTAGGTTTCTAACTTCTTAAATAATATGCCCACAGACAGTGACTGAGAATAGAGCTCATCTTTTCTTCTCTTCTCCCCCTCCCTCCTCTTCCTTCTTTTTCCCACCATCTTAGAGCAGAGACTAAGAGCATGGTGTTGGTTGTGAGACAAGGTTCCAAAAACCAAGGATGGTGCTGAAGGAAGCTGAATACTAAAGGAAAAAGGAGATTGGGGTCACCAGCCCTCCTGATTGGGAAAAGGCAGGAATACTGTAACCACAGGCCCTCTAGGACCAGCTCAACTGACCCCATCTTACCAGCAGAGTAGTGATGCGGGATCGGTGAGCTGAGGAGTCGAAAGAAAGATTTCTTAGACTCTCAAGATCTGGCAGTAGTGCTCTTTTATTTAGAGAATAGTGTGGAATAGCACGGGGACAGGACCCATGGGCAGTCAGAGCTTCTGCTGCCGCCGCTTCTGCTGCCCCCGCTGGCATGGGGACAGGGCCCATGGGCAGGCAGAGCAGCTGCTGCTGCCCCCGCTGGCATAGGGACAGGACCCATGGGCAGGCAGAGCTGGTGCGTGGGGACAGGACTCACGGGCGGTCAGAGCTCCTGCTGCTGCCCCCGCTGGCATGGGGACAGGTCCCATGGGCAGGCAGAGCTGGTGCGTGGGGACAGGACTCACGGGCGGTCAGAGCTCCTGCTGCTGCCCCCGCTGGCATGGGGACAGGTCCCATGGGCAGGCAGAGCTGGTGTGTGGGGACAAGACCCACAGGCAGTCAGAGCTCCTGCTGCTGCCCCGAGTTGAGGGTTAGGGCTAATTTTATAAGGCATGGGTACGTGACTTATTTTTACGGGAAAAAAGAAAAGATGATGTAAAAAGTCATTAAATGACTTCAGTGCAGATGGGGTCTGGTTATTGTGCGGTCATATAACTTTAGATACGAATCTGGCCATATAGATCGGCATGTAGGTGAGGATGCCCTGGGCTTCTCTCCCTGGGGCGGTCCTAATTCATACCATAAAAAAAGTCCACTGGGTCGTATAGTTTGGCATGTAGGCCAGGTCACCTTGGGCTTCTCTAGCTGGGGCAGCCTTAATCCACATCAAGTAGTAAGAGTGGTTTTCCAGGAACAAAGACCCCTTGTCCAGTTCAGGCCAGTTGAGACCACTAACCCATCAACTGGGCCTGAGCAAATGCCCAATGAGGGAACTTTGTGACATCAAAGGGCTGAAAACTCCACCTTCAGATCACGCTGACACCACCACCGTGTGAACAGGCAGCCTATGAAGAGCCAAGAAGCTTGGCTACACTTGTGCAGCTCGTCAATTACCTCACGTCTCCTCACCTCCAATCATCTGTTCCCACTTCAGACCACCCTGCCCTTCATCCCATAAATGTTGCCATGCCCTGGACCAGGGAGACAGATCTGAGAGCCTATGCCTCCTGTCTCCTTGCAGATCAATCTAGCGATAAAGCTGTTTTCTTCTCCCAAAAGCTGATGCCGTAATAACTGACTTTTTCTTAGCACGTAGGATAGGAGAACCCCATTTTTGTGCAGTAACAACACTTCCCCTCCTCCCCATTTGCTAAGGGAATCTGATATCCAGATTTGGGCCATAATATCAGAATAGGATTCATATACTTAGTTTTAAGAATCCAATTTTAAAAACTGATTGATAAGTAAGTGCAGTAAGTCTGTGAAAAGAGTTAGCAAGAGTGCATGGCACGAAAACAAATCAGTGTTACAGGAATTTGACCTGGGTCCTACTGCAGGCAAGGTACTATACTAGGCACTATTTAAGTATAAAACAGACATGGCTTCAAGGGACACAGGAAGAGCTGTGGGGCCAGACTCTAACATCGATCTCTCACTGGAGCATACAGCAATATTTTCCATAAATCTTCATGATAACTGATCATCTAGAAATGTCTCTATGAGTCTGATGAAAGAAAATTACCAAGCAACCCAACAATATCCTTTTCAGCATAAACAAGAAAGGTAGGAGAATGTTAAGTGGAAGCAGGTCTAACTAGGTTTCACTGAATTAGATCCTTTGTTTGCATAACAAAAGGACAGCAGTATTTGTCATGAGAATAGTACAGGAAACGAGTAACACCTGGGCAGACTCCCTATCAGGCTGAATGAAGCAGTGACTCCAAGAAACTTTACCCCCCTACCCTCAGTTAATAAGGAGGGCAGCATCAGATTGGCCAAGAAACTTTACCCCCCTACCCTCAGTTAATAAGGAGGGCAGCATCAGATTGGTACCCGACCTCAAATTTGAAAATGGAAGCCAAAGGGACCTCATCAGGTTGGCATTCATCAAAAATTTTGGCTAACATTAACCATTTTATTGGAATTTTCTAAAATAAGTACCAAGTGAGGACTGGCCTTATTTTACAAACGTAAGTCATCAGATTTCAAAGATCAATTTAGACAATTTCGATTCAAGGATCGATTTAGACAAGATTAACTCCCATTAGTAAAATCTTCCAGAAGGAAGATGTGAAAGCAAAGGAGAAATTTTAGAATTCTGAGAAATTTTCGAACATCTAAAGTATTATTCTTCTATCTGAGTTACGAAAGAACTTCTGTTTATTTGGGTGATTAAATCATGCATGGAGATGAAGTGGTAACAGAGTGCTAACAAAGACCCGGGGAAGTCAGGAATACAGAAAAATGGACTTGCAGCTAGATTGTCATGATAGGAATAAGAGATGGAATAAGATTGTGTAGGACCCTGAAAGCTGGCAGAATCCATTATATGAAATGCCACACAAGCCAAATTTTACACTGAAGGGCAAGATGGAAACAGCAGCCATGAGCTCCCTCTGGTACCAAAGAGATCTTGACTGTCACAATGGAAACCTGATGGGCAGAAATACATGATACCAAGACACTTACATCAATTTAGGTAACTTTTTATTGAGAACTTCCAATGTGTCAGGAACTGTTCTAAACGCCAACCAGCAATAATACCTATGAAGCAGCTCTGTTATCCCCATTTTACAGTTGGAGAAATGGAAGGGCAGCAAGGATTAAAGTCACCTAGCTAGTGAAGGATAGTCCCAGAACCCATTGTTACAGACACATGACTTCAATTTTAAATAACACAATAGGAACTCAGGAAATGCACATTGAAGAAATGCATGTGAAACTCTAGCCACCCACAAAACAATGCAGGTGTCCAAAGACAGAGTAAATTCAGGAGAAGCCAAAGACTGCTTAAAAAGCCACTTACAAAGAACACTGGCAATTGGAAAGAACAGCCATCAACAAACGGAAACTGAATCATATGTAAACTATACAAAAGAATGCTGCTAACATACAAGCATAAAATAAACTACCCCTGCATGATATACACATATATTTCATGTATACATGTGTAATATATACGTATATATCATATACACATATGTGTGTGTGTAATATATATATAAAGGGTATGAGCCAAGGTGATTTCAAAGTTGGCTGCAACAAGAAAATGATTAATAATTTTCTAAGACACATATTCATGTTGGTTCTCTTCTCCCAATAATAAGATGTCAAATTCATGTGGTTTTACAGATTTATATTTACATCTATAGATTTGTTTATTTACAGCATTTTTCTGCTACCCCTATATGTGCTGGTCATTTAAACAGAACTCTCAAGAGAGGGCTCCTGAGTTAAACCGGATACAATCCTTCATAAGCTTTAGACTAGTCATTGTAAATTCTCTAGGGTCGGAACCAAATAAATACACCATCTCTAAATTAGCAATGGATTCACTTCTCATTGGCAGGACATCATTCCGTGCACTACTGTGAATTCTCTCTCTTTTCCTTTGATATTGATAAGAGATTTGCAGAGAGAAGAAACAAGATCACATATGAGTCCTCCAGAACTAATAAACTGTGACACAGAGAAGGCTTCTCTCTGGGGTTCTATCTGACTCTCATGCTTACTTGCGTCTAACATTTCTTAAATGCCCACCACGTGCCAGGTTGTGCATTAGGCACTGGGGCTGCAGAGATAAATCTGACGCCGACCTTGGCCCAGAGAAAACCGAGTGTGGTGACAGAGACAGTCACATAAAGGGATGACTAATAAAAGCAATGAGTTCGGTTCAGTGACAGAAACTTAAAGCAGCAGTCACTCTGGGAGCCTCACGGAAGGAGATGCAGCGCAGCCTGAGGGGTTAAAAATTGACTCCCAGAGGCAGTGACTGAAGTAGAGATCTTAAAGGATTTTCCATGCTGGCTGAAGCCAGAGGAGGCATGGATAATCCAAAACAGCAGTTGCACATAAAATAAGATTTGTGTTTTAGAATATCAAGCATTTAATGTCATATCATTTTACCTTCCCAATAATTTCCAAATCATTTTTTCCCTAAGCTTACATTAAGATTACTTGATGTAGTGCAGGACCTCACACCAAAGGAGGACAGGGGGGCTGTAGGAAATGGGCTGGTCCAAAACCCAGGCCCTGAGCTTCCGTCACGGCTGGCACAGCCACACTTGGAAGTGGATGTGGAGATTAACTCGTTTGTTCTGCTTTCTCCCTTGGGTGACGTGAGTGAGAATGCTATGTGATGGTAACTTCACGCTGGCAGAGGCACCCAAGGGGCCAACAGTGGGAAAGCTTTTTCAGAACTGGAGAATCATCATATGATTCCGTTGTCCCTGAAGAAAGTAAAGCTGATTATCCTGAACTGCATTTACGCTTCCACTTCTACCGTTTGGCCTCGCCTGATGGTGCACGGCTGCAGCTCTCCAGTGAGAGCCCTGCGCTAGTGTCCTTGAACCCAGAGCGCATCTCAGGGACTTGCCTTTACACTCATGTCAGTAGAAACTGTGCCTGCTTAGGTGGGAAGAGATAATGGGCAGGAGGAAGGGAAGGAGAAAGGAGTAGTAAGCTCCACCAGGATTAAAAACGGCTAAAATATAGTGAGTGCTTATGCCACGTAAAAGATAAAGCCGGAGTTCCAATTTCACCTGCTGTGCTTGTCACGAGTTAATTGGGTATCATCTGATACAGTAATTCTCACTTTCCCGGTTCAGACCTGCTCCTACACGCTGTCTGCCTGTGCCCTTGAAGCACGCAGCCTAATAAATCAGCACTATTCAATGACAGAGAAACACAAGTGCTCATGATGGGGAAAGCAGGTCAGAAAGGAAGCCCACAGACTCCGTTCCAAGCAGCCTCACGCCACAGCCTCCCTGCGCACGCGTCCTCACCGGGCAAATGTTTCTAGTAAATGGAAACACAAGCCGACCCCCAGCCCTCGCCTGCTCACAGCAGCAGGCTTGGGTGTGCCTTCTTGCTTTCTAGCAAATGTAATTGCAAGAGTGGTGACCTGGAGACTCATTACAATATTTAAAAATTGCTCAGAATGTCTATTTATTTGTCTTGCCTAACCCTGTACATTTGAGAATATACACTCTCATTCTCTGATTCTTTATCCTTAGTTTCCGCAGACATGCAAGCGCACACACATGCACACACACGCACACACACAGATACACTTTACTTCTCTTCCTTCTTTTTGATAGAACAAAAAAATAGAATTTAGGACTTTGTTTTTAAAGTGGAATACTATTTTCTTAAACAATTTGTGTTAAAAAATTTTTTTTTAAATCCCAAACCCACACTTGATCTAATTAAGCTAAGGAAAGAGAGCTCGCGCTAGGTGCTGGCAGGATGCTGTCCCGCGCGTGCACGATCTCATCTAATTCTCACGATAACTCTCTACATCCCTTCTGAGGATGAGGAGACTGAGGCTGAGCGAAGTTAATTCAAGGAGTAAATAAAAAATTCAGAGCCAGCTGGGTTTCATGCCAAAGTCTCTGTTTTTTCACATACACAACACTGTTGTCCAATCGTTATGAAACATAATTTCAGAATTTTGCAGAAGGAATTCTCTATTTCACAGGAAGAAAGAATTTACTATTCCCCCTAAAGTAGAGGGATGCCTTACAGATGACACTGTTAAAGGTTTGAAACTGGAATCTCTCCATTTGATGCAAAAGCATCCTGGGGCTGACCGTCTGTCTGAGCCACTGCCGTGGGAAAAGACATCCTGGAACGTGGGCAGGAACACACAGAATGTGCTCGAGGGCAAGGAATGGCAACCATTTTAAGCTAATCACATCTCCCCACTACATGGTGTCTCTCATGTTGGCGGTGCCCCCTGAACTGCCTTAGGAAGTGACTGAGCAGCCAGCCCAGGTGCAGCCTGCTCCTTGTACCCTGCAGGTTTTGGCAAGGTGGCACTAGGAAGGCAGAGGGAAAGATTTCCACATCACCAACTGCTCTTCTTATCAGTCCCATAGTATAGCACAGGCACGTTCACCACTTCCAGCAGAGGGGTCATCTGTCCAACGCCCCTCCCTTTTAGGGTGCTCATCGTTCTCAACCCTGCCCTTTGCCAGCACATCCTAGCACCCACATCTTAGTTGAGTCTGTCCCAGACTGAGGGGGCATGGACAGGAGCTTCCAAACTTGCACTAACTGAAGAGGACACTGCCAGCGCCGGAAAAAGCGGCCTGCAGCCACAGTTGAGTCACAGGGTGAGAAGGAAGCCCACACTCAGAGGTAAAGAGAGAAGAAGGAAGGAGAGAGAGTCCTGATGGCTTCCTTGGCCCCTGGCTCAGCTTCCCACTGCCAGTCACACCCCTGCCTCCAGGGTGGAGTCTTGAACGAACGGTCCAGTGCCTTTTCCAGTTCTGAAACCTGAGCCTTTGCTCCTACTGTTCCCTCTGTCTGGAATTCCCTCCTCAAATGTCTTCTGCCTTTCTGCCACCCAGATGCTCTCCAGGCTACAAGATTCTGCTTTCTTGCCCTGCAGCCCCTCTACCCACGGTGCTTCCTCTCTTCTAAGCTCCTATAGACCATTCAGAACTTCCTGGCCATCAAGTTCATTTAGGGCAGGGCTTATCCTCTCTGCTCGAATCTTCTTTGAATCCTTAGTGCCTAGTACAGTCCTGGATTCAGAGAAGGTGCCCAAGTACATAATACATCGTGCAGTACCAGCTAGGTACTATGCCAGCCACTGGGGAAGCCACAATGAAAAAGATGTGGTTCATGTTCTCAGGGAATTGACAACCTGATGAGAAGAGAGAAATCAGAACAGGTTATCAGGAAGCCAAGTAACTGAGGTCATCAAAGAATGAATTACTAGAGGTTGGAGGAGAGACACAAATGCAACCCAGCCTAAGGAGGAGAGGGGGGGCCATGTGGGCTCCTGGAAAAGAAGGGCTATGAGCTGAGAAGGAAACCAATATAAGGATATATTTCAGTTTCTATTACAAACAAAGTCGAGTGGAAGGAAAAGGAGAGGAAGAGGTATGATAGGAATGAAATAAACAGAAGAATTCAAAATTTCCATCTTTAAACACTGTCATCAATAATGCCCCCAGCATCACAGGGCTGATGACCTCCTGCTCCTGGTGGTGTTTAGTGGGCCCCAAACAGTGCCAATCCAGATGAAACTGGTTTACATATGGACTACACACACTTTCCCAACCTCTTACAGGCCATGACAAAATCCAAAAGCGAACTGGCTTTTCTTATTTTTTTGATAACAACCAGACAGGGGCCACTGCTTCAAAATGGTCCCTCCACCTGGGGTGAAGAACCCAGAGTTTGGGTCCATTTGAGGCTCTGGACAAAGGGCATGCCTTTTCCAACCAGTAGATATTACCCACCTCCAAGGCATGAGAACAGCAAACTCAGCCCAGAGGATCCAACTCACTGTATCCCCAGCTTGTCCACCGCACTCAGGAGCCCAAATAGGCAAGTGGACGCCAGCATCTCAATAAGACATCCCCGAGAAGGTAAACTATCTGTGAATTGAAATCTAAGTCATGGTGAAATGCAACGATTAGACTGACAAACATGCACTTTGGAAAGTTTGAGAAAACTTTGACTTATCTTCTCAAGCCTTTTACAGAAGAAGTGGGAAAAAAGACCAAATTGGCCACACTGAGGCACATAGTGAGATAGGACCAATTTTCCATTTGGCGACAATTCACAAAAGTCTAGGTTTTAGTTGGTTGTGAAGTTCCTTCCACCACTAGTGACATGCGCCCCAACCAAGGTACACGCACACTGTGCCCATGTCCAGGCACTCACCATCACCCCCATGTGGCCCCTCAACTAGGCCACACATAACTGGGCACCTCTTGCTTGTAGACTAAGTCTTGTTAGAGACCGGATGCCAAACCAATGTGCCCATCCTTTCCTTCAACATGCAGGGGATACATGGGCGATGAAACAAATATGTTTAAAAAATTAACAGAGGAAAAATATGTATCATTGCATACCTGCTTCATCAGGACAAACACATGCCAGGTGGGAAATAACCATCCAATAAAAATCTCACAGGAAAACAGCCTAGATGAAGCCTCTTGCTTCTGCCCCAAGCAGTTTATCCTCTAAAACTCATTAATCCAGGATTGTCCTATGACCAACCTATGTGAGAGGGGCCCTGCCCTTGGCCTCACACTTTAGAGGCCTCATTCTGGGCCCCCTTCAGACTGGCCCTCCCTAAAGAGTGAGGGCTCCACAAGGTCAAGGGACTTGCCCTTCTAGCACCTTCCCCCTCCATTGTAGCCCATGTTCTTGGGACCCCAGATGGTGAAATTGCCCATGCAAATGTCCCCAGGCCCACTTCTTAAACTCAAGCAAGCCTCTTCCCCAGCTTGGAGTCCTGAGGGTCTACACCACTGTCAGCATGTGTACCCCTAGGCCTGAGGGAGCCTAGGGGTGGCTGTCTCACCTGGAAGAAGCAGGTCCCTCCTTCCAGAAGGGGATCTGAGTAGTACATTCAAGCCTCAGGACAGAGGGGCAGACAGAGATTGGACACACAAGGTGGAGTATCCACATAGTTGTATGCGAGGCACTCATGGTAAGGGTCATCAGAGATGGGCAGCGAAGGGAGGCAGCCCCTGAGAAGGAGGCTGGGGCCAAGGTCAACTCTCCTTCTCCTCCAATTTCTGGCACAGAATCCAACAGATCAAAGACTCCTAAATTCATACCAAATCTCCTAGCCATGAAGAAGTTAACCCTGTCAAGTACATTCATCCTAATTTTATTTCTGTATTTTATGATGCTTTGACATTGGGGCCTTGCTGACCCTGGAGGAACTGGCCAGGGCTAGCCAATTCCTAGAGACAGCAAACAACTCACCCGAGAGCAAGCCTTTTGTAGGAAACCAACCAATCCAGAGCCCACACCCCAACCACTCTCAGGGCCACCATGCCCCTGCCCTAATCACCCAGGGCCAGGTACCAGACAACCAGGGACAGCCCCTCTGCCCAGAGCCCAGCAATTATTCAAAGTAGCCAATCCTCAGCCTGCTTACCCTGCCTCACCTGTTCCTTCCCAGGGAAATCAAAATAAAGGCTCTTGCCCAGGGTTCCCCTCCTCCCTTTGCCTCCTGACCGACCCTGGTGCTCCCCCGTGTGGCTCTGTATGGCATGGGGTCCCCCTCCTCTAGGGAACTGCAAGTAACAAACTCTTTTCTATGGTAATTGTCTCCTGATCTGTTGGCCTCACCTACCTGAATAATAATAAAACCTACATTTTAAAACTTCAAGTTATAGCAACAGCACATGTTATATTTAGCCATTTTCCAGACTGACATAACTTCAAGCATTCACAGACAAGGTATGTGGGTCTCGTGCTGTACCTTCGCCCAGCCCCATGTGTATCGGGGATGAGCCTGCTCTCACCAACGCCTGCAGTTAATTCTATAATGGACGAGGGAAAAGAAAGAGACAAGCCTTATCAGCAACGAACACGACATTATGAAAGAGCTGAATTTCAGTCTTATCAGAACAGCTGACGACAGGGAACATAATCCTCAATCTTCCACAGCCCAGGCAACCACGTGTGTTAGGAGACTCCCAGACGGCACCTTCCTGGGCTGAGCATCAGCGATGGAGGCAATGTCAGTGTTCAGCACAAGGGCTGGTTAGTTGCGGGCCAACAGAGCCCACCTGGCTGCACTGTTGAGGGTGCCGACATGTCGCCTTGAACCGAGGTTTGGCACATCTAGCCGTTGTATTTTCCATTTCCCCTCAGCAGAGCTGCTAGGCAGAGAAGCTGAATGCCGAAAGCTGATGGAAGCTATCAGTGCCATCTTCTCCAGGGCCTGATGGGGGAGGAGCTGCAACACCCAACCTGTCTACGCTGGCCCTTCTCATTGGAGAGAGAGCCTATGAATGCCTGCTGAACACCCTGCGCTGGCTTCCCTCCGCCCTTGGAACAAAATCTAAACCCTCCACAAAGCTGGCAGGCACTGGGCCGTCAGCCTCACTGCTGTCTCCATCCGCATCTCGTCCCCTCATCCCCTCTCACCCTGGTCTGGCCTCATCTTTGCCACACTGGGCTCTTTCCCATCCTCCCTCTGGCATGCTTCTCCCCTGCCACCCGCTGCAGGGGTGGATTCTAATCCTTTAAGCCTCAGTTTAAATATTACCCCCTTAGAGAGTACCTCCCCCTACCGCTGTTGGCTGCCTGCCACCCAGATTATTTTCTCTCTGATCCTTGATCCTCCGTAGGCCTTATAACGTCCTGTGATTATTTTATTTATGGGTTCATTTACCTGTTGTTGTTGTTTTCTGTTTTTATTTTTCTGTCTCTCCCCTTAGAATTCAAATTTCAGGAGGACAGCACCCCATAGTGGGTTCTTCATATCCGTTGGTTAGATTATTTCTTAACAAGCTCTGTTACAAAGTGTGTCTCATTTCATGTTCCTGGCCTTGCTGGTGAGTCTCACTCTTGCTTCATTAAGCAGAGAACAACTCGTGGGGAAACATCCTGGTTATGGCATGGGCAGTGGGCATTCAGGCATCCCTGGGGAAGTGTGAGGGGAGCTGTGTGTGATGCACCAGGAGACATAGGGCTCACTGGTGCCTCATATGCTCAACTTCAGTGTGAACGCTCAGCACCTCCTGGCTGCAAGAAACCTTCAAATTCACATCCTAGGTGTGCAGAGCAGCTCGGGAGCAGATCGGAAGGTTTTGTACCAACTCTTAGCCTGGGAGCAAACCCCTTCACCCACCTGTTCACATGGGTGCCTATGAGAGCATCGTATGTAAGTCAGGGGGCTGTACCCCTGCTAATGCCCGTGTCTTAATCTGCTCCCACCTGCTGTCTGCAGTGGGCATGGCAGAGACAGGGGAACACGTCAACTGGAAAGCAGAAGAAAGAACGTCAAAACTCCCCACCATGACTCATGGTGCAAGCTGGCCATGGCCCCTTCTCACATTTGAGAACACAATGCAGGAAATATTGAGGCCAAATCCCATTTTCAGGCTTTGACTTTGGAAATTGTATTTGGGGTAATGTTAATGGGTATTTTGGGGTATTAGAGCAAAATGCAATAACATGTGGCTTCTCTAACAGCTTACAACGAGGGTCCTCCTTCCTGCCTTGCCCCTCCCTCTCAAACACAGCCTAAAGAGCACAAGATCCGTGAGAAGTTAAAAATAGCCTAACACGGATTTCAAGTAGAGTAAACCAAATGAGTCCAATTTTCTATGCCTTTCATTTTAAATTATGCGCTAAATGTCTAGAAGCATAAGATCTAAGTGGGGAGGATGGGACATTTAAAATCTAATTTTCAAAAACTGGGTCCTAAGGCAGAACAGTGAAAATGCATTTACACATGTAATTGCGCCTACAAATCAATACTGGCAGAACAAGTGCCCGTTTGGCTGGTGAGATGGCCTGGCTGGGGCTCACCACACCTCAGGAAGCCAATTCACTCACTCGGTGGGTATTCAGTGAGCCCCTGATAGGTGCCAGCTGGTGAGTGAGGTGCTGAAGTACGGCGCGCTCTGCAGCGGCGGCTGCGAGAACCTTGTGAACTGGTGAGGGAGTCACACAGGTAAAGAGGTCTAGACAACACACAGAGAAGAGGGAGGAAAGATGCCAAGACAGAAGAGCTCGTGAGCATGATGTCAGGCACTTCACACGGTGGAGATATCCTGGGAGAGGGGAACAACCAAACTGAAATACTAGGACTGAGCAGGGAACGGAGCCGGTTGCCAGAAGGAATGAGCAGGAGCAAGGAACCATATGCAAAGACTTGGAAGTAAAGAGAGAAAGGGCTTATTCAGGAAACTGAACATTCAGGCCAACTGAAGACTAAACTGTAAGGAAGGAGAGGGGATGAGAGGGCAGTGGTGAGAAACGAGGGTGGAGAGAGAAAGCACGTCAAGAAGGGCATTATAAGTTCCTATGGGAATGTGGACTTTATCCTACAAACAAAGGGAAGTCATTCAAGGGTTCCACAAAGGTGTGTGTCATGGCCAGACTCCTAGCCCATTAGGATATTTCCCTGCAATGTAGACAGTGGATTGTAGGAAGAATGGGATTCAATGTAAGAGGATTAACAGAATATTGTTGCTATGAAGCACAAGGCCTGGAATCAGAAAGTACTCGTGGGATGGATAAAGGTGGGTTGGTACAAAAGATATTAAGGAACTAGAATTGACAAGGTTTAGTGCTAGGTCAAATTCATTCATTCATTCATTCACTCAACAATGACATATTGAGCAGCTACTATGTGTTGGGCACTATTCTAGAAGCTAGAAATAAAGCAGTGAAAAAGAGTGTTAAATAAGGTGACACTTGTAAAAATGCTTAGAGCAGTGCCTGATATTTGGGAATTATTGGGTTACTGCTTACTAAATAGCATGGAGAAAATAAAACAACATGGAGCTCATGTTCCAAGCAAGAGATAGATAAGCAAGGAAGTAAATATAATACACCAGACGCTGAAAAGTGGAAAGGCACCGTGTGTAAATCAGGGGAGGGCTGCCATTTAAAAAGGGTGGTGAGGGGGGCTGGCCCCGTGGCCGAGTGGTTAAGTTCGCGCACTCCGCTGCAGGCGGCCCAGTGTTTCGTTAGTTCGAATCCTGGGCGCGGACATGGCACTGCTCATCAGACCACGCTGAGGCAGCATCCCACATGCCACAACTAGAAGAACCCACAACGAAGAATACACAACTATGTACCGGGGGGGCTTTGGGGAGAAAAAGGAAAAAATAAAATCTTTAAAAAAAAAAAAAAAAAAAAAAAGGGTGGTGAGGGGAGATCTTTCCGTTCAGTGAAGAATTGTCAGAGGTGAGACCTAAACAAAGAGTAAAACAGAGAGGAAAGAATCCAGCCTGACGCCAGGTTCTAGCTTGGTCAACTGGCATTGGAGAACACCAGAGAAGAAAGATTTGGGAGGAAAGAAAACTAGTTCACTTTCTGCCATGTAGAGTTGGACATGTCTTTACGATATCCAAGCATAGTTGCCCAACAGGAAGTGGTTGTGAGGGGGAGTAATTCAACAAGGTGGAGAACAGGGATTCCCATGTCTACGCTGTTCAGTGAAGCTGTGAGAGTAGAGGAGATTGTTCAGGAGGGGTGTATTAGTTTGCTATGGCTACTGTAACAAAGTGTTACAAACTTCGCCACTTAAAACAACAACAATGCAGTATCCCACAGTTCTGTAGGTGCAAAGTCCAGCACAGCATGGCTCAGCTGGTTCTGTCCTCGGAGTCTCACAGGCTGTAATCAAGGTGTTCACAGGGCCATGTTCCTTTCCAGAGGCCCAGAGGTTGAATCAGCTCCCAGCTTCATTCAGGATGTTGGTAGAATCCGGGTCCTTGGGACTGAGGTCCCTGTTTCCTTGTTGGCTGTCAGCCAAGAGACATTCTCAGAGGCCTGGCTCATGCCCCTCCCCCAATCTCCGGAGACAGCAATTGCATTTCAAGTCTTTCTCATGCTCCACATCTCTCCCACTCCCCTTCTGCCTCATCTCTCCCCTGATTCCAGCCTGTGAAAGTTCTCTGCTTTTAAGGGCTCTTGTGATTAGATAGGGCCCACCTTTATGACCAAGGATGCTCTCCTCACTTCGAGATCCTTAATCTTGATTGTGTCTGCAAAGTCCCTTTGGCCATGTAACATAACATATTCACAGGTTCTGGGGGTCAGGGTGTGGATATCTTTGGAGGCCACTATTGCACCTAACAAACTGGCCACGTAGCGTGAAAAGAAAAGGTGGCTAGGGACAGACTCCAAGGAACCAAACCTTGAAAAGAGGGGTAGAGAAGGAGGAGCTGGCAAAGACAACAGAGATGGAGTGGTTAGAGAAGTAGCAGGACCCCAGAAGAGGAGAGTCTGCAGAAGCAAATGAAGAAGAAAGTGTTCTCAAAGTGGTCAAAAGGACTAGATGCTGCCAAGAGGGGTGGAAAGGACCATCGGCGTTTTGCAATAGAAAGGATTCTTAGTGATCCGCAACTGCCTACACACACACACACACTACTCAGAAATTCCTCTTTCACACTGCTTCCTACCAGGCTGCTGTCTACCCCAGCCCCTTGCAGCTTCTCCACCCTACTGGAACCGGGTTCCTTCAGTCCCAAAGCCTTTCCTTCCCTCTGTGATCTCCTGAGTGCCTACCAATGGCAGCCCGGATATCCTACAGTCCACCCCTCTCCACCTAGCTCCTCTCCTCCCGGGACCGGCCAGCAGAGCTGCCTGGAAGGGACGACGTTTCCAGGTTGTCTTGCTGGCTGGGTGCCCGGACCTTGTCAATCACATAGACATGAGCCTGGTTTTGAAATACTCAGCCTGAGTTTCATCCCACATGCACATTCCCGCTCCCGCGGAACAATATGAGAGCTCTGTGTGCGGAGGAAGCAGAGGATAGAGGCCTTTCCTGCTAAATCCGCCGAGATTGACCCCCCGATTTGAGAAAGCACTAAATGCTGACGGAAGATCTGTTCTCCAATCCCCATAGTTTCCTGGTATTTGTTTTAAGTATTTAAAATGCATTAGGCTTGACACTAGAATGGTTAACAAGTTAATATCCTAGATATTTAGGAGGAGGTAGGTATAAAATTATTGGCTTTAAATGATCCCAGTGAAACTATTTCTTCTGACAAGATCATAAAATGCACTTTCCCAGTGAGTCATATATAACTGGCTCAACTGTGTAATAAAATGGGGATACAGGTTTAATGGAAGACAGAACCTGTTAGACCGCAGATAAAGTGTAATTTTCGTCTCACACTGCTGTGTGGTTGAGGGCTTGTGGTATCTTTTTTTCGGATACTCTTCCTGTCCTCGGACTGAGAGAGAAGCGAGCAGTTTCTGCTTATCACAGGGCCACGATATAAATATGTGAGTTGGATGGTGACCTCTTGAAATGAAAAAAAGAAAAAACAGGACGTCTAAGCCTTATTTTTGATTTTACAGATGATATCAGAAAGGCCCCGTGATCACCTCAGAATCCCATTAAGGTTTTAACAGGGAGTTAGTTTTACAAGATTATAAAAATAGATTCGTTTTGTTTACATATCAGAAAATGATGTGGCTGAAACTCCTGGTGGCTTGTTCCTAATTACAGGGGTTGAGATGCAGAGACATAAAGGACAGTGGCCTCAGCCTCTAGTATGACAACAGTTGCCGAATTTTTTGAGACAGGTTTGTCAGCCTTGGTGTAAACCCAGCCCTGCCAGTTTTCTCACTTCCACCATTTTAATTATGCAATTCTTTTTGCTGTCTACCTTCCACCAATAAAAACATTTAAAAACTCACTCAAAATGAAGAATGCAATGCTGCCCTCTCACTGTTTTTCATGGTATGGGTGGAAGGGGCACAAAGGGACAAGATCTGCCCCACCTCATCACAGGTGGCCGCATGGTGTCCAGACACGCAGTGCAGGACTCCTGGACAGGGCACATTGTTCTCCCTTCTGTGACACCCCCCCCCCCCCACCCATCCCCTCAGCTGCTGGGAGTGACAACAGTGCCTAAGTAGCCACTCTGAGTGGATTGCAGAACTAAAAATTGGGGCTGGGTGGGGCTGGATGCTGGGAGAACACAGGCAGGCTGAGCAGAGCTGGTCTGTGTGGAAGAAGTGGAGGGAGCAGAGCGCCGCTGGGCTGCGAGTCGACGGTGCTACGTGTAACTTCCATACATTAATAGTGTTAAGCTGGTGTGATGCCATAAACATACTGGAAAATTATATTTTGCACGCATCTTCCATTAAATGTTGTGCCCTGTACACACATACATACTCAAATTCGGGGGGGAAACCATATATATAAAAGCTTGGGTACTTTATTTTATGGGCAACTTAAGAGATTTTCAAGGGCAATTTTAAACGCGCTTTAAGCGTTACCTTTAGAACCCAACCCTTTGTAAGGTAGAAGGCCCTCTCCTAACTGAGCTGGCTTTCAAGACTGCCCAGTGAACACCAGGATTATTCAGGGATGCAAGCTGTTTGAAAGGTGTTTTTGGGCTTTCCTCATAAAAGGCTTTACACTCATTCTGTTCTCTGCACTCAGGTATCGTGGAGCAAGGCTCTCTTGCATGTGAAGGACAATAGGTACATTTGGGAGGCATTCCCAACCTTCAATCTAAACTTTCCTGCTTTGAATAATTCAGGATCTGAATTTTGAGAACCACTTGAATAAAATTTAATGATTTCCCTTCCCCACCCTTTTGTGGATTTATCCCCTTTGTATTCATGAGGCTGTTGACAAAAAATGTGTTGAAAAATGGGGGGACCCACCCACCATTGTTCCCATGTGGCTGGGCCTCCCCTGGGAGATGCCGCTTGCGTGGGAAACCCTCAGGGGATGTGCTGCAGTGCCCTGAGGCTCGGCTCGGCGCTCCCTGTAAAGTCCCGAGAACAGACTGGATCATCCTGCTGTATTAAGATGTCCTGAACTCTCTTTAACACAGTCCTTCCTTGTCCCATTTTGGAAGAGCTCCCTGCGAATGCGAGCACGCGAGGGCTGTGTCATTTATCTCTCTGGCTCAGACTCAACCACAAGTTAATCCCTCTGGGCTGTTCAAACAAGAGCAGGAGGCTCTGAGATAAACCTTTTCCTCAGGTTTCACCAAGCCTCTCTCTAAATCAACTCCACTGGAAGATGCACACCCCAGAGCAAGCTCTGCCCCTCAGATGGGAGAGGCCTGGGACACCTGCTTCACCACCACAAGCCTTTGACCCGCCTCCTCGAAAATGAAAGGCAAGCTTCAATTATGAAATTGAATAATTTCCCATCTGATCAAAATAAAGAACTACACATTTCTGGTAATATCATCAGATCATTCACATAAGATACAACAATAATTGATTTAGCTATTTGTCATCTAATTGGTTAACAATACATAAAATACATATCTTATAGCTACAAAGGAGTGCATATTTAAGAAAAATCAACACTAAAAAGATTTGACCTTATAAGTATAATATTTCTGCTGGGATTTGTGTTACTTTAAAAAAACGATCCCCTTTTTCTTTCATTTATCTGTGCTATGTGGTGCCCGTTAAAACTCAGCACAGACATGCTAAGAGTACCCATCCTTCACTACAAAGATAGGGAGACACTGTTTCTGCCAGCATGACCTCCAGGCAATGGATATACATTGAGACTGAAAACTATGCCCATAAAACATAATGCTGAGTGGCTGAGACTTCCGCTACATTTTTAAAGGCGTCTATTTTACTCTTTAACCAAGCAAAGGTGAATTAGAGGCTGGGTAAAGGGAGAGGAAGAGGATGGAGACAGAAATGGAGTCCCCAGACCAGAGGGTGTGCCCGACTGTGGCTGGGTAGCGCTCACAGCCATTACTTCAAGCTGTAACTTCATCTCCTCCTCCTTTCTCTCCCCTTCTCCCCACATTCTCTGCTGTCTCCTTTGTCCATCTTTCCTCCCAGAGATATCATGGGATAAATCTCAGCTATGTCGAAGGTTGAAAAGGTAGGTTAATGCTGGCTTCCTGCCTCTGCCTCCTCTTCACGTCTCATTTTCACAACTAGAATTTTGTGGGGTCTGGAGAGCAGAGCCTGTAGAGGGAATGGAGAGTGGCTCTTCCCAGCGGTACATGTCCCAGGGGAGGTTCTCGGTGACCCACACTCACTCAGCTTTGGGGAGGGTAGGAGGCCAGGCCAAGGAGAGAACTCTGGGCAAAGAGGGAACTGCTCGATTTTGTCCTAAACTTCTGGATTGTAACTATATCCTGACTTAGTTCACAATACCAAGTCTTCCCCACTGTCTTAGTCCATTTGGGCTGCTATAACAAAAATACCATAACTTTTAAAGCAGCTTCACAATTTGACTGGTACTCTTCAAGACTGAGAATCAGAGGCATGATATGATTTTTCACAGTGACAAATAGAAATGGCAAGCGATAGGATATATTGGAATATATGAGGAAGCCATTTGGCATAAACCTAATTCGGCCTGACTTTGTTTTTTCCAAAAGGGCCTGACTGTGGCCATTGAGCACGCATTGCATGTCTGCTTTAAAACATTTCCTATGGTAAGAACAAATGGCCTTAAGATAAAGGTGCAACTTCCCCCCACGTTGGCATTTCCTTAGGGATAAGTATCTTTCCTTAGGCTAGGAACTGATTGCTGTGCTCACCTTTGACCACCCAGCTCACCTGTGACCACCCAGCTCAAGACAACAGACCTGCCACCCTGCTGTGTTCACCGAGACAGCAGACCTACCTGCTGTTTCATCAATCGCTGTGCCGACAGAGCAGTCTCGCGACTATTGTAAAAGGGACATTTCAATCATATGTGAAACATCCTGTTTGGGGGTATATAACCACTCTGTGCACCCCACTTCTTTGGTGCCCTTTCTTCCTTCAGGAAGAAAGGCCCTGGGCCATGGTCCTCACATTTTAGCTCAGAGTAAACTCTCCCAAATTTTCATTTATAGATTGGTTATGGATTATTTTCATCAACAATACTGAACAGACATAGCGATTGGCTCCTGGAGGGGCGGTAGAGCATAGGAGAAACTCAACAGCTGTGGGTTGCACAGCTCCAGAAGCACTGTGCTCAGGAACTATAACGTGGATGGTGCCCCTGGAGTTAGGAGGTGCCATTGAGGCTCAGAAAAAGAGCATAGACTTTGAGGTCAGATAAAATAGGATTCAAACCCAGCCCCTGCCATGAACTCAGGCATGTTCCTCAACCTCAGATCCACTTCTTAACATATAAAATGAGAAAAATTATTCCTATTTGTTAGGTTACTGTGAGAATTAGAAATAATAAATGTACTGGCCCAAGCAGTGTGTTCAACAGGTGTTCAATACAGAGCAGGTATTGATATTACCATAGCTATTCCTTCTGCCATTCTATTAGTTTTAATATTAAATGGGGGACAAACATTAGTCTTAGTCTAGATCACTTTCCAAGGATTTTTAAATAATGGCATTTCCTGCCAGCATCTTCCCTGTTACCATTTAAGCAGCTGGTCCTGATTATGCATCCCTAAGAGAAGATGAGAGGCTCATTGTCACTTGGTAGGTTACTCTGCAGGGTCAAATCTTCCCAGGAAGGGTCACCACTCTGCATAACTCCAAGGGCATCAGTCTCATGTGAGACCCTGCCATGACACAGCCACTGATTAATAGGCACTGTGCTTGCAATTAAGGACATTGTCCCCTGGTGTCAGTGCTGAGCAATAACCACACAGTACAAATAGCCTGGCATCCCACAGCCAGGAGCAATAGATACACATGTCAGTGCTGAAACTGAGCTATACAGTGGGCCCTCAATAGATGGTAAGGTCATTGTGTGTCAGAACAGCACAGACATCCTATTGCTCTGGAAACACTTCTTAGCAGACAATGGTTCACTTATTCACTCACTCATTGATTCACAGAATCAACAAATATTTATTGACCCCGGCAGGATCTGCTGAGTCCAGTGAAAGGTTTGTAAACAAACTCTCTCCTGGTCACCACATCATGAGCAAGTCCATAAGGCATCTTCTGTAGATCGGCATGCAGACACACGTGCATCAGAACAGAGAGGTGCTATGCCGACTCACCCACTCCTCCCCCTGAGATTAGGATGGTTCCTAACCAGGGCTCTGAACATCTTCAGGAGTCCAGGCTGCTTCTGGCTTCTCTCATGTGAGGGACCACCAGGAAATCATGACTACCTTAAAGTGGGCAGGGGTGGTCTGGCTCCACTCTGGCAACCGAGAACTACCTCAATCTCCTGGGGTTGCTCCCAGGACAAAACATGACCCCAAGACTCAGTGGCATAGCCTAGTTTGGGAGCCCACATTCAGAAGTGGACCAAAAGCAGAACGACTAAAGGGAAGAACTCGCCTCACCTTGAGTTTATCAGGTGAGGCACAGGAAGTCTGACGACTGGCCACTCAAGCATGTAGAGAGCTAGGAGAAAATCCAAGCGGCAGCCAGATTTCTGGGCCTCCATCCAGACTTCTGCTCGCCAGTGGACCCTGAAACTAGATTTGCATCAGGCTCACAGTCTCCTATGTTCAGTTCCCAAGCCATCAAAGCACTACATGTGACATCATTCTGTTTTCTTTCTGCCAAACAGCTGCAGGGAGCAACAGCCCTGAGTTTCTGTGTCCCCTCAGCGCCCAGCCGTGCTGATGTGACGGGTCCCTTCTCTTTCAGTACCTTAGAACACATTTTTCCCCTAGGGATGTGATGTTATAAAGGCTGGTTAGAATCTCAGACCAGCTACTGAAACCTATTTAAGGCTGCGCTGGCTGCGTGGGGTAGTGGCTCAGGGCGGGGCTCCGGAGGCTCATTGCTTGGCTGGAATCCCGACAGTCACTTACTTCCTGGCTGTGGGACTCTGGGGACAGACTAAACTTTGCTGTGCCTCAGGCTCATTGTCTAAAACTACATCAAATTAACGGCAGTACCTCGCACTGTTATGGGGAGGAGTAACGTGAGCGATGCCTGGCACGTGTAAACACACAGAAAACGTTAGAGGGAAAAGAACACCAAAGCAAGAGATAGAAGGTTCCACATGGCTCGCTGTGAACTCAAACCCCACGACCTAAACTTCTCCGACCTCATATCTCTCATCTGTAAATCGGAAGCGTTAAATTGTATGATCTCTGAGGTCCTTCCAATTCAAAGACCAGAGAAAAATAATGTTGGGAAAAATTTCTCAATTTGTTTTCTGAAACTCCCTATTTAAAAAAAATTATTTTTTCTTTTTCAGTGGTGTTGATAATGAGAGCCTGGTTCTTCTCCAATTCCCTGGGTTATAACCAGTCCCAGAGGTTTCCTGGCAACCTCTCAGTCCAGGCTTGATGTCCAGAGCCAGCAACTGGCTCCACAGGCCCCTCTGTCACCAGGCATCTGGTTCCATATTAGCAGACTGGTCTAAGCGGCCCTAGCCCCTCCCCCACCTCCCCAGCCCAATGCCGCTTAAATACAAGACCTGGGGAAAATCGGAAGTAGTTCTCCTTCTAGGAAAAAAAAAAAATGGTGGACTGCCCTCTTTTAAAATAACTTTCTCCCATCAGTCTCATGAGGAAACCAGGCTTATTCTCCACTTGTTTTTTTCTTCCTATCTGGCTTTTAAGCCACCAAAAGCCCCTTTCCACCCCGCCTGAGCCACACTGGACTTCATAACCCAGATCAGCTAAAGAAGTGTCTGCAGAAAGCATCCGTTTGCTGGTCCCGAGCACCTTCCCTATGGCATGTTCTGAGAAAGGCTGATGACTTGCACATTTTCAGAGCGGACTTGTCTTTGCTTGAAGCCAGTGGTATGCTCCTTGGCAGCGGGCGCCGCGAGGGCTCATTAAGCCTGGGAAAAATAACAACACAGCAGCAGACTAATAGACGACAGCGTGAATGATTTAAGCCATTTTCGAAGTCTCGGGGTTAAAAATACATTCTTCTGGCTGTGAGATTGTGTATTGTGATCAAGACTTCTTGGGGACAGGATTTCCATATTTTGTCAGGAGTGGGGGAGGCGAGTAGGAGAGGAAGGATGAAGAGAACAATAATGTTACTCGAGGGTGGCTCTGTGAAAGGCTAGCACATTGCAAGCACAGGAGGGTACCGCCTGCCGTAGTGAGGAGACCCATGCAGAAAACAACCAAAGGATCATCTCTAAATGCCACTGTCCTTTCCACGACACCATTTACTTTACCTGTATCTCGAGAAGCTTTGCGTCCTCATACCATCCTCCCCCTTTGCGTGTGCCTCGTCCCTCCAGTTTTAACATCCTGAGAGCAGGCTCAAGTCTTATTCTTCACGCTTTTCTATGTCGTTCAGAGCCCTTCATTTACTAAGTGATGTCCCTAACTTAACGGAATAAACACAAGAATGGGATGTTAGAGAGATGATAGAATAAATCTCCCTTCAGAAAAGTTCCCTAAACCAGAGCATGTGCTCCCTCGTAGGGTGATTTGTATACAGACCCGTGAGAGAACTGCTGTAGGGAGTGCCTGGGTCCCAGCAGGCAACGCAGGCACCAGCGTGGGACTGAAAAGGATGGAGTGGCCTGGAGGGGGTGGGGACCTGGAACTATACCTTCGAATTTCAATGAGACCGTGATGGGAGATCCAGCCAGCTGCCGGCTTTGGGAGGAACTTGAGATGCTCAGCAGCGCCCATTACCACAGGGGTCCAGCATTTGGAACCAAGCTCCTGAGCTACTTGCCCAACCTCTCTGTTCCCAAAGAAATCCACCTACATAACTCTCATCACATTTTATTAGGTCTGTCTACTTACTTGTATGTCCCCTCCATCACTTATACCTCCTTCCCATTTTACGTGTTTGGCACAGTTTGGGGCACAGAATGGTGACTGAGGAGTGGAGCTCAAGGATGGGCAACCTGGGAGCAGGGATGCTGGCAATGCAGACAGGTGGGTGAGGAGTCTCCAGGAAGCCAGGCTCCCACAAAGAGGCAGAACCACAAGACAAAGGACAGCACTATAGCAAGACTGATATGGGTTCCCTAATTCTTGGGGCGCCAGACACGTTCCCAAGATAGGATTTGATAGCCAGAACATGATAAGCTTCCAATCTTCTCAACTGCCCTGGGTAGAAACTAGGTCTTGGGAATTTGAAGCACCAAGTTATGCAAAGATAGTTCAACAGTAAAAATAACCTGATGATTATGCATTTTAATGTTCCTGACCCAGAAGTGGGCATACATGCCTCGTGCTTTGGATCAGGGTTGGTCCTGGACTTAAAGGCCAACAAGGGCTATAAATGGAGATCATGTGGCCCCTGCTGCAGTGGGGTGGAAATCCAGACAGGGAATGAGGGTGCTGAGTCTCCCCGGCCTCTGTGTCTCAAAGTAAAGGGGATTCTCCTTTGCAGTTGGAGAACATCGAGTTGGAAGGGCAATCCATATGCTTTTATCATTCCCAAAGGCTTTGTGATTAGGTTATAGAAACACACTGCAGCAAAAACATTCACCATTAGTGTTATTGGTGAAATCAGGGTACTTCAAAACCATTGTTGGACTATCTGGAATTCTAAGCAAAAATTCCAGGAAACCAATGGACTTCTGAGAAAAGCACATGAAGTGATGAAGACAATGTATCATCCCCTAGGGAAAGCCTCATTCCTCAAAGCTGGCCTTCCTTAAAGGAGGTCACGAAGGGAGCATGAGAATTGAATTCACATTTAAACCCTCGCTCCATCCAGGCTTTCAGTCCTTAGATTTAGTGGAGGATAAATCTCTGCCCTGCCTTTGCATCCAAGGAGCTTCCTCTCTCTTTTGTTCCCCTTGGCTCTCCTCCTACTGTGTGTAAAAGTGTTATTACTCCTCCCGCTCCCCCTTCAGCCTGATCTCTTAACATTCAAACTCAAAGGTAGCCACTGAAACTGGGTCAGGGACAGATATGAGAGTCTGAGACCGATCACCAAGGCTATAAAAATTGTGAGTCGCAACAGCTAAACCTCCAGATCCGGCTGTCCTGTGCCAGGAGGACAGCAAGCTCTTGGGACGAGGGAAGGCAGGGTGAACACAGACTTCTGGTAAGAGCCTCCACCCCTGCCATAACTGATGCTGTAATACTTGATCTGGCATGCTGAATTTCATCATCCTGAGTTTTATATTCTAGACTCCATGTAGATAGCACACTAGTGCTCTTGATGTAAACCTACTTTTGATATGCGTTTGGATTATAGAGAGACTCTATTGATCCAAAAGATATTAAATTGCTTATTCCAAATAAGCATCCCATTCTCTTAAGTCCATCCACAAACAGCATGTGGGGAAGAGCTTTTCGTTTTAGTAAGTTAGCCGAGAGCAACAATCTGGCTTGGGAATGTTCCTGGAAGTGGGGTAACTGATTCTCTGCAGGAACACACAGTCCTCGTGCTGGTAGTCACCATAGCGGCGGTCGTAATTCTTAATCAAGCTGGCATTCATGGAGTGCTTATTATGGGTCAGGTATTGTATTCGTTTCCTGGGGCTGCTGTGACAACATACCACATAATGGGTGACTTAAAGCCACAGAAACTTATCGTCGGACAGCTCCAGCAGCCAAAAGTCCAAAATCACCTTGTGGTAGGGTTGGCTCCTTCTGGAGGCCCTGAGGAAGAATCCATTCCAGGCCTCTCTCCTAGCTTCTGGTGGTTGCCAGCAACCCTCGGCATTCCTTGGCGGGCACATGCATCGCTCCAACTTCTGCCTCCATCTTCCTGTGGCGTTCCCCTTTGTGTATCTCTGTACCTCAAATCCCCCTCTCCTTTCTCTTAAAAGAACACCAGTCATTGGATTGAGGGCCCACCCTAAATCCAGGATGATCTCATCTCAAGATCCTTAAATTCATCATATCTGCCAAGACTCTATTTCCAAGTAAATTCACGTTCACAGGTACCAGGTGTTAGAATGTAGACATATCTTTTGGGGGACACAACTCACCCCGTTTCAGGTATAACAGGAGGCACTTTGCATGTGTTATCTCACTGGTGGAGGACACCTCAGAAGTCGTCTTTTGCCCTGCCTCCGTGACCCGAGAACATTCTCTGTAATGCCCCTACAGCAGCCATTCAGCTGCAGCCTGAGGGGGATGGGAGCCATGCCAGCTTCTGACTGCTTGAAGGGTTCTAAAGATTTTCCCAGGCACACAACTTCACCAGGGAGTGGGATTTTCTATTATCACCATTTTTTAGATGAAGAAACTGAGGCCAGGAGTATGTGACTTGGCTAAGGCCACGCAAATAGTGAGCCAGGATCTACGTCCTGCACACTCAAGCTTACACCGTTCTGATTCTGCAGGGAGTGTACGGGGAGGAGGCAAAGTTTGTGGCGGAGTTCGAAAGGCCCTCAGTAGCACCATAAAGATGAACTTCAAAGCGCCAGAATAATCTTGCCACATATAACGCCATCCCAACCTTGCCTCATCCATAAGACAAATGCTGAAGCAACCGGTGCCAGGCCAACAATCAGAACAAATGAATCATTAAAAAAAAAAAAGTCCCAAAACCCTTTGCAAACGGCCTTCTGTTGTATCAACAAAGCGGTCGCTTCACTCTTCTGCTTGGCCAGTGCAGACCCTTGTGTGCATCTCCAGAGAGAATCAGGACTCCCAATGTCACCCCTTCTCTTCTTCTCTTGGATTGTTCACAGGACCACGTTATCCTCGTTTCACCTAAGCAGATATATTCACACCCACCCCGCACACTCTGCTGAACATCACACAAATGTTTCAATAGATTTTCCAGGGGAAATATTTCCGTCCCGTAACTATGGTGCTCACATGCGCCTTCTTTGACGAGACCGCTCCTTTCCCTCCCGGCCCCAACGTGTGAACTGGTACACGGCCTCCCTTGTGTGCGCAGCTGCGCGTGCTCTGCCGCAATGGGTCCCCACACACCCAGGGACAGGTGGACCAACGAGAGACACAGGCCTTTCCCTCTGCCTTTCTCCTCCTTTGATTGATGTCGCCCTTACTCCCTGGGAGAAAAGGTTCATCTTTTCCACTTTACATGTATTTATATGACAAGCTCCTTAAATTCCGTGATTAAATTGCCATTGACCTTTGGGGGAAAATAAAGAGACGTTGAAATAAGCGACCCTTAAGCCCATAATCCAGGAAAGAATTAGTGAAGGGACACAGCAGGACCTGCCCAGTGAATACAAACGAATGCTCGGTTTTATAACCTCAGAAGCACCCACGCCTCCCCTGAGCTCCCGCCAGGCCTCCTCTAGCGGAAGATGAAGCTGTTCAGAAGTAGAATTCTTGTTTCTAGTTCTCAGGCTGCCCTGGCTTTCACCACCTGACACCCTATATAGAGTGGTAACAGGAGGATCTTGAAAGCCACGGAGCTAACTGCCGACATCCTGTCCACGTGATGTAACACTGGAAACACACATGACCAAATCCACACCCCGGCAGGGATGCTCCCCCGGGCTGAGCCCTCAGAAACAGCGCGAATGTGCACCCCACAGGGTGAGTCTGCAAGGGTGCACGTGGTGGTACAAGGTTTATCCGCAAAGAAAACTGTACCAGGTGAGGTGATGTCTGTCTGCAGCCACCAGTGACTAAGGGGGTCTTTCTAAGCTGCAAAGGAAAACATTGCAGAAGAAAAAGTGGAGGAGGCCAAATTTTCAGTCCAACATTGAAACTGTCGACACCTCTGAACACCTGGTGAACGAGTGAGTTGGGAGGACGGAATCCTCAGGACAGCAAACGAGCAGGAGCCCCAGGAGCCTCAGGCAGCCCAGGCCAAGGTTTCCCCTTCGCAGGAGAGCTAAGTGGTAACTGATTGACTTCTTCTCTGAGTCAGTATAGGAAAATTAAAACTATTTTGTCTTTTGTAAAAAATAGGTGTTGCATTTTCTCAAGTTGGGGGTTGGTGACTCGAGTCCTGAGTCCACTTGGATGCTTTGCAAGTTGGATTTTCTGAATAGGAATAGGTTGGAAGCACTGAAGATATTCTCGAACATCCTTCCTGAGGGCTGGGCTTGAGGGGCTGTAAAGCATCTCTCCGGGAACCAAGAAGGCAGGGACCTCCAGGGTTATCTTGGCTGAACTGGCGGGCCACCAGGTGTCACCTCCTGCCTCAGTGCTCCCCACATGTGTCACTTCTGTGCCCTATGTTCCTTCCAGAAGCACCATCCCACAGGCAGCAGTGTAGCTGAGCAGTTAGGATAACTATTCACTCTGGAATCAGGATGCCCCAATGCCAGTCTCAGCTCTGCCACCCATGGATTCACTTTCGGGTAAACTAAACTTGTCTGCGCCTCAGGTTCCTCATCTGTGAAAGTGAATTATCGTGGTACAAGCCTCATGGATTCAATGTGAGGATTAAATGCAACAGTACCTGGAAAACCTTCAGGCTTGTACACAGAACACAGTAAGCACTTAATAAATATTAGCAATTATTGCTCTCCTTGTGCCATCAAAACCTCACGCCAGCTCCATAGCTAAGTCTAGTTGAACACCAAGTGCCAGATATTCCATAGCGGGAGCTGTAACTGCATTATTTCCTCCCAGGGTGACCTCCCAGGGTGACCCCATAGAGCAGGGCATTTGTGTCATTCCTTTATCATAGACGAGGAAACTGAGGCTGAGGGTAAGCCATCCAGAGTGGATGGCAGAGCCAGGATTCACCAAGTCCCTGTGCCTCAGAGGCAAACGTCTAGACAGCCACACTCTACTGTCTTCCATCAGGTAGAAATAATCTATTAAGTGGCTTTCTCTGGGTGTTAAAAAAAAGTAAACTGGGAAGAGAGAAATCATTTGAAATGGAGACAAGTAGCCAGTGAGGACCCAACTTACTTCTTTAGGTTGACCTTTTGAAGAACCCACATGATACTATTCTCTCTACAATCACCTTAATAAACATTAATTTACCATAATTAATGGGCAAGAAGCAGATCAAAACAAAAGTTCGACAGCTCCACGACCTTTCCCAAATGGAGAACGAATGGTTGTTGACTCACGAAGTTCCAGGCATGCAGATGTGAGAGTGCCTACATCCTCCTGTGTGCTTTGCTGTGCTGGGAGTCTTGGAATATCCAGGATTTTACAGCAGGTCCTATGTGCCAATCCCAGCTACCACTGCTGTCCATGCAGCCCCGAGGCAGGGCCCAAGGAACGAGGGCAGCTCCTAGGGCTGCGGTTCTCAACTGGGTAGCCTTCCCCAATAAAACAAAATACAGAATGCCCAGTTAATTTGAATACCAGGTAAACAATAGATCATTTAATATAAGTATATTCCAAAATTGCATAGGATATGCTTATACTAAAAAATCATTCATAAGCACCAACGTTCACGGGAGCATTACCTGCAATAGCTAAAAGGTGGAAACAAGCCAAATGTCCATCAACAGACCGACGGGTAAACAAACTGTGGTATATCCTTACAATGGAACATTATTCAGCCTTAAAAGGAATGAAATGGTGACACATGGTACAACATGGATGAACCGTGAAGACACTGTGCTAAGTGAAATAAGCCAGACACAAAAGGACAAATACTATATGATTCCACTTATATGAGGTACCTGGAGGAGTCAAATCCAAGGAGACAGGAAGCAGAATGGTGGTTGTGAGGGACTGGATGAGGAGGGGAGGAACGGGGAGTCAGTGTTTAATGGCGACAGAGTGTCTGTTTGGGAAGATGAAAAAGTTCTGGAGATGGATAGTGGTGATGGCTGCAAAACAAGTGAATGTACTTAGCGCCACTGAACTGTATGTTTAAAAATGATTAAAATGGCAAATTTTACATTACATCTATTTAACCACAGTAAAAAAAAAAAATGTGACAGTTTATCTGAAATTCAAATTTAACTGAGTGCCTCTGTGTTTTCATCTGCTGACTCTGGCAGCCCTATCCCGGGGGACATTAAGCAAGGTCTGGAGACATTTTTGATTGTCATCACTGGAGACATCACTACTGACATCTAACAGGTAGAGGCCGGAGACGCTGCTAAACATCCTTCAATGCCCTGCACAGCCTCTAACAACAAGAATTATCTGGTCCAAAACATCAACAGTGCCGAGATTGAGAAACCCCACCCTAGAGGGATGGCAGGGAAATTCTCAGAAGATTTTGCCTGGGGCCTGGGAATTTAAACTTCAGCCACTGATTGCAAACAATAGATTGATTCCCACAGGAATATAAAAGTACACATGTCCTATTTGTATTAAGGCACACGTAAAAATTATTTTTAATCTCTGCACATTCCTTTTATACCCAAAATTGTTTGTGAGAGAGACTGCAACAGCTATTACACATAGCCAAAAATAGACGCCCTCACAGAACTCATTTTGACTCATTCCACTGAAGGTTAAGAGCTTATCAGCAAAGGTCTTGCTGTCCAGTCTCAGCATCAAATGCTTGGTGAGCCACCTTAGGCACAAAAATAAAATTAGGAGATTAGCTAAGGATGAGTTTAAACAAAATCCCCACAGCAAAGTTCATGCATTAGCCAGAAAGACGCACTTGGGCCACTGACCAAAACACCCACTGGAAGCCCTGTGTCCCAGGGAGAGGCTTAGCTGTCCCATTTGACTCTAAATTCACTTGCTAAACCTTTAAGCATAAGAAGAAAAGGAAATCCACCAAGAACTTGAAAACAAGCATGGTCAAGTCTCAAGCACATTTTTCACTGTTATCAATGAAAACACAAACGCATGGTGTTTCATTAATGCTCAATTAGGAATCAAAGATAAAGTAGCAGCTTATTGTCAAAGCTGTCTTGAGAACAACAGCAAAACAAGATTAGTGCCATGGAGCTGTGTATAAATTATACTCATGATCCATCAAGAAAATCAATCAGTGAGGAGCAAAAATGGTATTCTCTACTTAAAAATCATCACGATTCATCCATCAACAAAGACTTTTAGTGCAACCAAAAGCGTAAAATCTGAAGGAAAAGAGATGTTGGACAAGTTAAGCACACTAGAACTGGAAAATCACAGATTCTTTAAAATGGAGGGGCTTTATGAAAGTTATACAAGGAAAAAACTGTGTAGAGAATGGAATGTAGAAAACATATAAATAAGAAAGGAAATCGATAACCAAAATTAGGTCACAATGGGACAGCTGCTCCCGAGGTTTCCGGAGGCACGTTGGTGCACACCGCCTCCCTCCTGGGTAAAGAACTTCCCATTTGTTTCTTTCTTGCTGATCCCATCTCTTTCCTTCCTTCCCCAAATGTCTCTTCCTTCCTGCTGGCCTGAGCCTCACAGCCCTTGCAAGCATTCAGAGCCATTAAAAAGTACCAAGGAACCCTCAGAACAAAAGAGATGTATTTCTCCTAACTGAGGGTCCTACGAGATGATTGTAGGTGAAATGTGAATTTTAAAACCATCTTCGAATTTTACAAATGTCGTACTCCAAATAACACCAGCTCTGTACAAATACAGACAGAACACACGCAGGCATGTGCAGAGCACCATGAGGGCTCCGATCTCACTTCATTGGAATGAAACCATCAACAAGCTCCTTGTACCTGGGACACAACCCAGAACCAGGAATTAAATCTGAACCGTCACTTAGGAACCAACAGGGATGTCAGAGAGTTTGTGACCCTTGTTGACAGCATCTCATGCAGCTCAGAGTCTGTTCTCTCTCACCACACATAAGGTTCTAAATTGACTCGGTTCTCTCATGTCTAAGGTCCTATCAGATGAAAACAAACAAAAGAGGGAAGAGCTGAAATAGACAGGAACATTACTAGCACAAATAGAGCTCATAGGTTGGATGGGGAGAGGACAGAAAAAGGAAAATGACAAAGAAGACACAGCTCAAAATATAGCCGTGTCCACAGCCATTCAATGATGGAGCCCATGGCCACATACCACTCCACAGACCCCAAGGACATTACTGTGCAGACAAAGTCATGAACTTGGAGTCAGACGTTCCAGTTCTGATTCTAATTTTTGCCTTTACAAGTAATTTCGCCTCTTTGAATTTCAGCTCCTTCAATCGTAACATGAAGATAATCGCAATGCCCTTCCTGATCTTCGTGTTGAGTATGAAAACGGTCTAACAATTATAGTGTGATAACACATACAGCCGAAGAATATTATTTCATTAATAATTAGTACACATAATATTAACCCGAAGTCATCAAGAAGAGGTTAAATTATAGTCTGTGTCTGGAAAGCAAATCCTATATTTTTTGCTGCTGTGCGGGAAGGGTGAAGGGTCAGCCACTCTGCTCCTCCCCCCACCACGCCACCCCCACCCCTGCGCCGTCCCTGCTTCCTCCAGCGTGCAGCCTGCTAGAGGAGGAAGCTCCAAGATGAGGAGTAGGAAGGAACACGTGCAGCCCTGGTTCTGCATCTTCCTGTGTAACCTCAGGAAAGTGAACAAAGTTCTTAACTTCAGTTTTCCTCATTATAAACACGGCTGCCTACGTGACTCTTAATTGTACATTATCCTCTTTGGAGCCCACAGTACTACATGAAGCATCTTGAAAGCTCTAAAACGCTCCTCACATGTAAGACAGATCTCTCTGATTCGTGTCACCCACGGCACATGGCAGTAACACATACCTGGACTTTCTTTATGGACAGTAAGATATATTGCATTCAGTGAGAATGAAATATACTCCTCGAATTTGATCTCATCTGAGTAGAGCAGAAACCTTTCAAACAATTAGAATTGTCCAGTAAAGCTGCAGGAAAAAGATGGGGTGATCCTTTCTCAGGCATATTAGAGAGAAGTGTCCTTCACGTTGTGGAAGGATCCTGTGAACCCTAATATTTCCAACCCTTGGAGCTTTTTTTTAATCCTTGTTTTTGATGATTTAATGACAAAGTATTTGCATTTTAACATTATGATAATTCCTTATAGCTTTTCAATTTCCATTTTATGTCACACCCCAGTAGTCATTGAGAAAAGGCATTTCCGGCACAATGGAATCGATATAAAAAGGCAACTCCTATGACAATGCCAGTGGGTTTATTATCCTTGTAGGGAGCAAGTACGCAGAAACTTACCTACCAGCCCAAGTGCTGGCCAGGTGGACGTCCCCTGGTAATCAACTTGTCTGACAACATTCAGCCACCGCAGCCAAACTGAATTCATCTTCTCAAGGAAAATAAATTCAGCGCCCACAGTATTTGCATCATTAACAAGAGCAATGGATTAAACACAGCTCTGGCAACTCTTCTAGACGCAGGTAAAGATTGTGGATGTTCAAAGAAAAGGAAAATGTATCATCGAATAAGAGGCCTCAGGTTAGATGAAATATGCTTCTGTGGGTCACAGAAAGCACGCTGTGCTATGTAAATACTATATGGGAGAAACGGCAGAGATTTGAGATCTAAGGACTCAGAATCCTTCTAAGAAATTGTGACCTGTTGAAGCGACGATGCCCTCTTGGAGAATTCAGTTAGGCAACTTCCAAAGAAAAACTTTCTACTACTCTTTTCTCCCTCAGCTAAAAATTAGTAAAACTTCCGACTGCTGCAGAGATTCTAAATTATTTCACGGAGAAGAGTTCTTCTTTACAACCCTGCAAAAGCTGCTGATCAAGCTTCCCCAGGCAGTGGTACAATCCACCCCTTATGGGAAATGCCCGTGGTCTGCCGGGAGGGGCAAGCGCTGATTCACGCCAACAGGTCCCGGTGGGATCCGTGGCTTGGTGATCCCTGTGGTGACCTTCTGATAGAGTGGCTGAGAAGAGGATTGTGCCTGGGCAGAGACTGCTAAGTGCCTCCCAGTATCCATTCTCCTCTCCATGCAGGATAGAGCTTTGAGCTAGACTTCCCAGAATACACGTCTTGGCCTCCCTTGCAGCTGGATGGGGCCATGTGACTAAGACCTGGACAAAGGGCCATGAGTGGAAGTGTCATTGGGCAGCTTCTGGGACCCTTCCTCGAGGGGCAGCATGCATTGTACCTCATGCCTTGTCCCCGCCTCCTTCCTGCTGCCTAGATTGTCCAGCTTCCACAGGCCATGAGGTTGAAGCCACACATGAAGAAGCAGAGTAGCAGCAGCTTGGGTCCCCAAAACCACAAGGAACCAGGCCAGCCTGGACTGTCGTCCTGTGCTTTCATGTGACAGAGAAGAAAATCATGACTATTTTAAGCAACTGTAAGTAATGACCATGTGAGCTTTTCTGTCACAGTTGAATGGAATGCTCACAATATAACATCAAACACAAGTAGGATAGAAGAGACAGCTTGAGGTGCGTATTTGGTCAATGTGACACATTGCCTCTTTAGGCAGAAGAATCTAACCAACCTTACTAGAGAGAATAAATGTTTCTCAACTACCTACCCCTCACTTTTTTACTCATTTCATCCTTCACTACTGGTCTTCTGTGGTCAAGACAGGCTCCCGACCACTACAGGGCAGTGTACACAATTCTCACACTCCTGCCTTGAATATCGTTTTCTCTCCACATATACAGGCCTCTCCTTTCCTCTTTGCCAATATATATTGATCAGATCTTTCAAAATTTAGGACAGGCTGTAGTGTACCTGTAGAAAGTTCTTTTCATCTGTTATTGTCCCATTCTCAGGGAAGGCACCCCTCCCCCATGTGATAAGGTGCAGATGACGAGCATGACTCATGTCCCCGGTAATCCCAGGGATGGACATGCCACCCAAGATGAACCAGAGTCCTCCCTGAGATTGACATACAGGAACCAAAAAAAAAGTTTCCTTCCTGTGGCAGGGATGATAAGGCAGGGAAAACAAGTTGGAGGCTTCCAAAGGCCACCCTGATGGCCATTTTCCCTGTCACATGGGGTAACATGTCTGTATCAGTTACCCACCCAATAGTACCCAATAGTTATTCTCCTCATATAACCATCGTTGGAGAGCAATGTGCTTAGCTAAAATTAAATAAACTAAAAATTAAACAAAACAAACAACCAGAACAACTAGATTTCATTTTCTCTTCAGAGAGGGTTGCTAGAGGACACAATAGTGACCAATGGATTAGAAGCATGAGCTACTGGTTGGGCCTGGGAAAGCTCCATACTAGAGAAGCAGACTCATCTAGTATACATATTTTGCCTGTTGTCTTCTCTCTGCCTGGAACACAGATGTTACGCTGAAGGAGGGGCAGCTATATCGTGAAGGAGAGAAGCAATGCAAGGGATGGCTGAGTGGAAAGATAGAAGGATCCTGGGTCTCAGGAAGTCACTATGCCAGCCCTGGGCTGCTTGCCTCCAGACTTCTTGTTACAAGAAAAGTGGAAATCCTCAAATTCATTTGAACCACTGCATGGAGTCTTCTGTCACTTACAGCTGTATGAAATTCCCACCTGATACAGAATTTGTTACCTGGAAGTAGGATCTTACAAGAAACAGAACCAAAATGGAAACTGGCCGAGTAGAGAAGATGGAGCTTTGGGTGTGTGGCTAGAAATCTAGTATCTTCTGTTGTGTGGTAACAAAGATGTGGTGAAACTGTCACCTACTTTATCCTGGAAATGCTGCTTGTCAAAAGAAGTTGTGATATTGGGGAGCATGGCAGGAACAATTCAGAGCACTGGCATCTGCTGGTTCCTTCCTGACTCACAAAAGGGAGACAAACTCAGATGACTGTGGGCGCCTACAAGGCGTTTAAGAAGGTGCCCACACACCCTGCCCTGCCCTTGCACACCTCTTAGAGTGACACCTCCTTAACTTCTTTGTCCTCGGGGGTCTCCCATGCCTCCCCCTAGTCCTAGCCTGCCCTGTTGCAAGCAGAGAAGAAAGGAAGGAAATGTAGCTCTTCTAGGAGACACGCTCCGCCTGAAGCTTGCAATACAAATTGAGAGTCCCATACTCTCATGGCTGAAAAGGCCAATTTCTTCTCTAACCCAAAGTGAAGCATTTAATGAGCATAAGCCATAAAATGACAGCCTTAGCAAGAGATAAAAATGATGTCCCCCCAGCCAGCCACAGGGGGCAAGCTTGCCAGCAAAGATGGGACTATGGATATTGCCCTGGGGGGAAGGACAAAGCACAAAAGTAAAAGACGAAACTCTTCAACTTAAAAAACCACACCCAGACAGAATATTTGAATGCAGTCATTCTCTCATGGGATTGACTGGAAGGAAATAAAACAGAAGTCCGCTAAGTGTTTTTTTCTATTTGTGCTTCCTTTTTTCTTCCCCAATACATACGCAGCTCACGTTTTGCCTTGAGGGAGTCAAATATAGTTAATAAACACGACCACAATGTCTGCCACAAAGCACGGTGGGAAAATAATGTCAAGACACCATTGCAGGGGCCGGCTCCATGGCCCAGTGGTTAAGTTCGCGCGCTCCGCTGCGGCGGCCCAGGCTTCGGATCCTGGGCGCGGACATGGCACCTCTCGAAAGGCCACGTTGAGATGGCGTCCCACATCCCACAACTAGAAGGACGTGCAAGTAGGATATACAACTGTGTACAGCGGGGTTTGGGGAGATAAAGCAGGAAAAAAAAAAGGCACCATTGCACCTGAACAGCTTTAGAAACTCTTCTTAATCTATCACAAAGCTTTGGAAGGCACAGCTCCCTCACAGAGCTCCGCTATGGCTTTCTGGCAGACCAGAGTCAGTGTTTATTTTGTTTTATTTTGGTTTTGTCCTTGTTGTCACATACCCAAGCACCATCACTAGGGAGGGCCTGTATTTGTCTTGAACTCACCCTGTAGCCCAATTTCAGGAAGCACCAGGAGCCTAGACTATTTTATCTCCGAACCCATGACAGGTGAGAGCATTCAGTACTGGTAGATTTGCTAACCTCAAGATCAGGCCCCTATAATTGGCCATTGGACCTGTGTCTCCTTCACTGATTCCCAGATCAAAACTCACGCCCTCAATGAATTTATTTTAAACAATCACAAGTTTCAGAAAAGTGGCAAACACAGTACAAAGAGCTTTTCTGCTTCCTGAACCATTTGAGAGTTGTTGACCTGATGCCCCTTCATTCCTGAAAACGTCAGTGGACACTTCCTACAAACAAGAATGTAACCTACATAACCACACGACAAACACCGAAATCAGGAAATTAATACTGATAGATTACGACCATCTAATTCTCAGGCTTCGCTGAAATTTTGCCAAATGTCCCAAATAATGTCTTTTATGACAGAAGGATTCCCCACCCCCTTCGGAATCAAAGCTGCATAGAATTCTCAGGTCTCCTTGGTCTCCTTGAGGATAGAATGGCTCTTTGCTCTTCCCTTGACTTTCCCTGGCTTGCCCAGCTGCACTTCTGAAGATGACAGGCCAGTTACTTTGTAAAATGTCCCTCCATTTGAGTTTGTCTGGTGTTCCCTCATGATTAGATTCAGGTTTGCATTTTGGTAGGAATATCACAGATTTGATGCCCCGTTCTTCTCATTGCTTCCTGTCGGGTGGCACAGGATTTCAATTTGGGAGTTACAGATGATGTTGACTTTGATCATGTGATTACAAGGGGGTCTGCCAGACTTCTCCACTGTAAACCGACTCTTTTCATCTTTGTATTTATTAAGCATTCAGAGGGAATGTAATTGAAACTACATAAATACCCCATTCCTCATGAAACATTCAGTGTATTTATTTGTATGTATGTGGACTCACTCTTTACTATTTTATTCTTGGGTTATAATCCACTTATATCATCTTCACTTATTTGAATGCTCAAATGATGCCCAGTTTGGCCAAGGAGAGCCCATTCAAGGTGAATTCTGGGTCCTTTTGCTATGTCCCACCATTCTTTGGATGCTTCCTTGCTTTCCAGTGCCAGCATGTTCCAGGGCCACCTTGCACATTCCCTGACTGTAGTCAGCCATTGCTTCTAAGAGCCCTGCCTCCTTTCAGTGTAAAAAGGTCTTTAGAAGCCAGGAGCTGGATTCTGGGTATATTTACTGCTGTCAGGGCGTCACTGGCAGAGTTGGAAGATCTATGCATGAATACATATGTATACATACACATTTACCTTGGAATTTCAGTTTGCCTAAACAGATTGAGAACTTTGAATTCATATGATGCCTCTAGTTTTACTCCAACACCACAAGGCTCCTTCTAGCCTTCTCCCTCTCCTTGTTTGTAACTCCCTTCTTCAACAACGAGAAACCGAGCTTCCAGAAGGG
Source organism: Equus caballus (assembly GCF_041296265.1). Taxonomy (NCBI): domain Eukaryota; kingdom Metazoa; phylum Chordata; class Mammalia; order Perissodactyla; family Equidae; genus Equus; species Equus caballus. The sequence continues at coordinate 90,721,277 of NC_091684.1, forward strand.
ACATTACAGAAAGAACAGTGCAGGTTCCCCATCAGGGACACCTGCTTGTTCTATCTCATTTGATGTCCCTAGGACTAAATTGTTCAAGAGGGAAAGGAAGGGAAAAGGAAGAGGAAGAAGAGCTCCAATGAATATTTGAGGGAAATATGATGTTAAAGGAAGTCTGCAACAACCTGTGACTGTTAATCCCTAAAATCATGTTTGAGCCCCTAAACTTGTATCCGCAGGACGAGCAGACCCTCCAGTCCAATACCTACCTCAAAGCTGCCATAGATGATGAAGGATGGGGCAGAACCAATGATCAGGGAGGAAAGAGTACGTGGGAATTCGCTCCCTGCAGGTGCTGGAGTCCTCGGGCCCACACCGCCTGAACAACCATCCCCTCTTGCGCGCTCTATTGCAGTAACTGTGTCTGCAGCCCCTTCTATGCCCAGCTTGACTCTCTATAGTCTAGTATTCACCACGGCAACAATCTTTTAAAACATGAATAAGAACATGTCACTCTTCTGTTGAAAACTCTGACATGGTTTCCCATCTTAATCAGAAAAGTCTTAACATCCTATTATACACAACCCTACATGAACAGTCTGCTTTTTCCTCCCTGTTCTCACCTCCCACTGGCCTCTCCTCATTGAATTTCTCCCACACAGGCCTCCTGGCAGCTCCTCAGAGGCCCAACATGCTCTGGCCTCAAGGCCTTTGCTGTTTCCTCTGCCTGGGAAATCCCTCCCCTGAACTTACACTGTTTGCCTACTCCTTTCATTCAAGTCTCTGCTCAAATGTCACCTTATCAGAAAGGCCTTCCCCGATCAAACAGTCTAAAATAGAACTACACACGTGCGTGCGGGCACCTACACACACACACAGACATCACTGCTATGCCCTGAGGCTGATTTTTCTTCTTTGTACTTAATGCCACTCATATATTATATATGTATTGTTTGTTTGTCCTCCATATCAGGCTATAATCTTATAGACTCCATGACTATAATTGGTTGAACTGTGTCCCCAAAAAAGATATGTTGAAGTCCTGACCCCCAGGATCTGTGAAGATGACCTCATTTGGAAATAAGGTCTTTGCACATGTAATTAAAGTTCTGATGAGGCCATACTAGATTAGGGTGGGCCCTAAATCCAGTGATCAGCGTCCTTATAAGAAGAGGAGAGGACACGCAAAGCCACAGAGATTCACAAGGAAGACCATGTGAAGATGGAGACAGAGATTAAAGTGGTGTGTCCACAAGCCAAGGCAGGCCAAGGATCGCCTACAACCATCGGGAACTGGGATGAGGCAGGGAAAGATTTTTCCACAGAGCCTTCAGAGGGAGCACAGCCATGCTGACACCCTGATTTCAGACTTCTGGCCTCCAGAACTAGGAGAGAATACAGTTCTCTTCGTGGTAATTTGCTAGGGCAGCCCCAGTAAACCAACATAATGACTGTCTGTATTTTATCACCATTGTGTCTCCAATTGCCTAGAACAGTGCCTGGTACACACTAGGTACTAAAAATATAATTGTTGTATGAATATGTGAACAACTTTCAAAATTATCCTGTCACCCATCGATATCATCAACTTATCTAGGGCTATCGCTAGCCTACGTGGTACTGCATTCATGCAAATTAGAAAGAGGTGCCCTTCTTCAAGACACTTCACTTATTTTTGTTGAAAAGTTCCGTACATAGTGATTTTATTAGGATTGGATCTAATATACACAATAAATGTAATATGATTAATAATTGTAATATACTTGATAAGGATACTAAACATTCAATGTGACTGGTATCCCATGAGACGTGGGCTCTTGTTCACGGCACAGCCTGCACAGCCATACACAGGGGCCCTGATGTGGGTCAATCACACTTCATTCAAGTACTTAGGGTAGGAATCAGAATTCAGGTATAAGATGTAGGGAAAAGGCAACAACAAGCCACACCATCTCTTCTCCAGTCACTCTGAGAAAGAAAATAAACATGGCATGATCTGAGAATGATATGAAAGCAATACACAGCATGATTAAATATATGACACAGTTTGGAAAATAAATGTGCAGGTAAACAGGAAAAAAGGGATCCGAAGAGGAGGGCAGCACTGCATTTGGGTCATACGGAGAACTGCTATTCGTCAGCATCTGTGGACTGAGGCTCACAGCACTCCTGGGCACCAGGGTTCCCTCCGGGGAAAAGCAGTGAGGTGTCATAACCTGCCCCAAACCAGGGAGCTAGGATGCCGCAACACTGACATACGACCTGGATCTAAGTGGCTACCAAGCCCACATTTGCCATGTGTCGTGCTGCCATCTTTAAGGAAATTAGGGGCAAGCAAAATTGGTGAAGTGAGTTTTTTCCAAATTAAATGTACCGATTTTCAGTCCTAAGTAAGAAAAATACCATGTACATGGCACTTTTCTATCCACTAATTATCCACATATACTATATATAACTAAATTCTGAAATTAGTTTTTTGTTTTTGGGGTTTTTTTTGGTGAGGAAGACTGTCCCTGAGCTAACATCTGTGCCATTCTCCCTCTATCTTGTATATGGCACGCCTACCTCAGCATGGCTTGATGAGCAGTGTGTAGGTCTGTACCTGGGAACCGAACCCACGAACCATGGGCTGCTGAAGCAGAGCACCCGAACTTAACCATTGTGCTACAGGGCCTGCCCGTGAAATTAGTTTTGACCTGATAGCTGGTTTGAAGATAGGCCAGCCATTTACAAAGGATGGGCTCACTGCATGACTTAGTATACACCATTGTAAGTAAGACAATTTTAGAACTATCTTCGGCAGCGACTCCCAGTTGATTCACTCAAAACTACCCCAGTTCCCCTGAAACATGCTTTCCTCTACACTAGAGAGTTAAAACAATGAACTACATTTCCCATACTCCCTTGCCATTAAGGTTCAGTTTGTGGTTGACTTCCACCTTGCTGCCAGGCCCATGTGAGACCACGAAGGAGGTAATGGACATTCAGAGGCAGCTGCCCCAGGCTTTTCCAGCAGCGTGGTCCAGGTGTCTGGCATTTCTGAAGCTGCGGGGGGTGTGATATTCTCTGTCCAGTGCCTGGTTCTGCGAGGTTCAACCAGCAGAGGGCAGCAGCACTCTCCACTGGCCCAGCTGCATGGGGGGGATGCGCATTTCTCCTGGCTGTGCCACTTCCAGCTGTGAAGCATCCGAATTTGGTTCTCTGGACCTCACAGAAATTTTGTAGCTAACTAACATATTCTAAGAAACCTTTCATAATGAGCTGGAGTACACTAGGTGGCCTGCATCTAAGAAAATGTATCTATTTTTTAAATTCTTAAACACTTTGGTAAATGAAACTAAAATTGCTCTGAATATGATCACTAATTACTATAGGCAGTAGAAAATTACCAGCTTCCTCGTCTAATCTCCTTGTCCTCCAACTCTCACCCCCAAAGACAAGCAATAACGTTGAAGGACTCTTCAAAACTGAACAAAATAAACTCTTCTGGCATGAGCCATTTTTCCAATTTTTGCAGAAGAGTGAGTGACTCTTCACAAGGCTTTACAAACAAACCATTAATTCCGTTCCTAAGAATTAGCAAAAGGATGTGGCTTTATCAGGAAAAGAATGGATCATAAAACCATAATTGTTTGCCTGTCATATTACAAGGTGACCTTGGGCAAGTCATTTAGCAAACTACTGCCTCAGTCTTACTTCTGAAGGACATAAATGAAAAGTCTTCTATTACTGAAGTACTTAGGCCAATTAAAAGTATTATTTGCGGACTTCTTTCAGTTATTTGACTGCACCCACTGGTGCTGGAGATAAAATTCATTTCCAGCAGCCCAGCGATGGTATTTTCCCCTGAATGGAGAATGTGTGCTAGCCTGCCTAGGAACAAAGAGAATGTGAGCTACGATTTTCAGGAGTTTCAGTGCCACCTCCTGTTGCAGGACAAGGAGGAAGAAGAAGATTAAACTATATAGTTCCTGCCAGAAACAGACATGAAAGGCCGCAGGGGGCAAGAGAAATTTAAATCCCAAACACAGACTGGACTATTCAGAGGAATTCATCTTAAGTTAACACTATAATAAGTAAAATAATTTTATTTTCATTGCATAGCTTCAGAAGCTTTTACTCTGGGAACAAAATCTCTATCCTAGAAACACCAAAATCAATTATACATTCCTGTATAAATCACGAAAACCTAGTAAATCTAGTCTTATGTATTATGTCTATTTTTGGAAGCAGGGGAGGAGTAAGATGTATAAAATAACATACAATGGAAAGTCTGTACATTTGGTCACTCTGGACTAACCTATTTGGTGCTATATGTACAAAAAAGTACTTTTCTCTTTTATTGGCAATTACTGGAACATATGACAATCTCAACAGAAAACAACAGTCAAATGCCCATGCTTAGATACTAAACATACACTGAGGTGATGGTGATTTTTTTATCTCTAATTTCAGCACTAATGATGATGATGATTAAAATATACATATAAAGAAATGGAACTTCTGGTTTTAATAGCGAAGGGAGCAAAGCTCTAAATAAATACCTATTGCTGTAAGAGTAATTTCATCCTCAAAATTAATCAGCCTATCCAAAACCAGATGCAGCATTTTCACTGGGTAAACCTTAGAGCCACAGTGAATAACAAAAGAAAGGCATAGATCAAGTGGTGGGCCAAGATCCTCCTACACACTTTGATTTTCCCAAAGTTATCTCACTGTTGATAAGAAGCAAGGGACCAGTGCAAGGAACCTGGAAGTCTGTCATGAGCCATACTCACCCCAAGTAGCGGTTCTCAAAATTTGGTGCCCAGACCAGCTGGATCAGGACCTCCTGAGAATTTCTAAGAAATGCACATTCTCAGGCCCTGCCCCACACCTATGGAATCAAGAGCTCTGAGGGTGCAGCAATTTATGCTTTTAATATGCTCACCAGGTAATTCTGATGCACATTGCAGTTTGAGAACCACGCCCAGGAGCCTCAGGTAGGGAGCGTAAGGTAGAATTCTGTCCTTTTCCTGACTCCTCGGAAACTAGTCTGAAACTCCTCAGGACATACAAGCAGCTTGTGGCTGACTGATTGGGAAAGCCCACGTTGCTTAGCCAGTGCGATGAGAATTTTTTGGTAATATTTGTCGCCTGGTCCTTCCGTCTAGGCTAGTTATTTATTGATGTAGAATGCCCAGCAACTATTTCCAACTCTACTTGTTGACTTTCAACATCAACTCAAAAATTATATTTTGTTTTAAGGTGTCTATTTACTCCAAAACTTTCCACGGCAAAGGAGCAAGAGGCCAGGTTTTTCTCCTCTTTACCTCCCTTGAAATTCAGCTAAAGAGAATCTGTGTTCAGTCAAAATATCCTTCCCGCCACTACCCTTCCCTTCTTGGCCAAGCGTGCCTCGTCTTCTGGACAGTCTGTCCAGTTGAGTGGATGGTAATTCCTCCTCAACGTGAAAACAGCAGAAAACAAGAATATGCAATTGTTTTTTCCTAGAATCGGTATGTTAATTTTTTTTAGATCCTAAGTACATAGACATGAACGTGGTTGGATAATTATGGTGATTGTAAGAAATCTTATTGTTACCACTATTTAACATTTGCTGGAGGTCAAAGTCATGACTGACCTAATGGAATATTTATCGATTTAACCCTTTCTCTGCTCACTCTCCTGTGTACATTTTATACTGCTTTAATTGATTACATCTTGCTATTTTATCTAACGTGTATGTATATTTCTCCATGATTCTATTCTACATTCCTTGAGGGCGGCAACCACACCTCTACTTTTCATGAAATAGAAATGCCGCTGTAATGAGAGTCAATAAATACTTGCTTGCATATATTTAACCAAGTGCCCCTTCTCCCCATAGCCCAAGGTATGAGCCTCTAAAACCATATTTTGGTGGTTTATCCCTTGAAATTAGATTTTCTCTGATTTTAGGAAAAAACAAAAAATAGAACTCCCTTGGCCTAAGCTAACCCTAAAGGAGCAACTGGCAGATAAAGCTGTATCTGTTCCTGAACAAGCCAGTGACCGGGTGTGAAGTAAACAGGGTCTTACAACGCACCGGGGGCCTGGTTATTACACCAGCAGGTGGTGACCAGCTCCAAATCAGCCAATAACTTTGCTTTCAAGCACTGACAGCAGCCCAAGGTGGCAGACTCTACAAGAAAGGACTGCAAAATGTCACTGCAAAGAAGTTTCTCAGATGTTCCAAGGGGGCTGAAGGGGGTTGCGGAAAAAGGAAAAGGAAAGGAAAGGACAATTTAGTCAGCGCCATCTATGTGAAAGAAATATTTTGGCCTTGTTCTGTAAATGATAACTGAAATACTATCTGGACCAGTCAATTTATCAGGGGAAAATAAAACAGCCTGCCACTGCAACCCAGAGAGGAGAAAAATAAGGATAAAAGATGAAAGAGCTCCATTCATTTCAAAGAAAAGACACAGTGACAAAGAAACTATAGCAGGCCTGTCTATTAATCCAAGACCTTCTGTGATTCTGCCAGCAGCACGCCCAAGTCAGTTCACCAAGGTCTGGCTGCAATATGCCCTCCCTCTATTGAACGTGCCCTCCCCACAGCCTCCGTCTGATGAGATTTCGCACATCCGTCAAGATTTACCTCCAGTGTCACTTCCTCTCTGAAGTCTAGTGAAACCCTGCCGGGTAAAAGCAGTCCCCTCCCCTCCTAGCTTCCACTGCACTCCTGGTGGAGCGTTGTGATTCTGGGTCCCACACCAGTCAGTGACGCCAGGAGGGTGGGGATCATTCCTCCATCACCTTTGCTTCGCCCACAGAACCTGACAGGAGGCCTGACACCTCGCAAGCCAGTGTTCAAAACATCTTCTGCTGAATTGCTCAACTGAATTATAGACAGTACTTCATCTCCCAGGAGTGAAACTTTATTTGATGTATATTACAAGTGTCATATTTCTTGAACAACTCAGCACAGGGCACTATGTTGGTGCTTTACGTATCGTGTTCTTTAATCCCTCATGTCAATTCCAGGAGGAAGGGATGCTCAGAGAGGTGAGGAAACCGTGACACTGAGGCCCAAACCAAGTCTGCCCGAGGGCCATATTTTGTGCCCCGGCTCTACCCCACGGCCACATGTGCCCCGGGCCATGCATACAACCCCTGTGAGCCTCAAAGTTGTCCTCTATCAAACCAGAATGATTCTATTTTACTGCTGTAGCTCACTTTCTACAAAGGCATCAGAAGATAAATGAAATCTCCCCATTTATTGAAGAAGGGAGAACAAGGAAAAGCATAAACGAAAATGAAAAAAAAGTTGCACTTGACATATTTTTTTCCCCAAAGTTTCAGCAATGGCACCTCATCTGCATCTCCTGAAGGAATAGCATTCAGTAGAAGCTATACTTTAGAGGGCTGTCCTGACCTTTATGAAGAGGCAGCTTAAAAATGGGCAGATTTTTATACCAATTATTTAAATACTATATCCTTGTTGTAAAAGTCTGCCCTAGACCCCAAATTCAGGGAGAATGCAGAGAATGTCAGGTCACTGCATCTTCAGTGCCATACTCATGACCATTTCCTAAATGTTTTCCACATAAGTAGACCCCAGGTCACACCACAAAAGTAATTGCATGAAAAATGATGATGGGGAGTTAGCTGTTAACAGGCACCACTGGTACAACTAAAACTCCATAGGAAGTGGGAATATGGTGGTGGGAAGCTGCCGTGACCCAATACCAGACTTTTGGTCACATGACACCATGTCAGCCTGTACGATGGCAGAGAAACTCCGGAAAACAAATAATTAGTGAGTTGCTAAAATGAGCCATGAACTGCTATCAGGCTGCTGCAGTAATCCACGTAGAGGAGAATGGTGCCCAGAGAATATAAAAAGATGGACATCTTCCCCATCGTTTCATAAGACTGGAAAAGGTAGAATGAAGAAACAAAATCATAGTTAATTTCAGTTACTAATATAGATGCAAAAATGCTTTAAAAGTTAGTAAAATTACAGCACAATATTAAAAATAATAGAGTTTATCCCAAGAAAGGGAACAATAACAATTTTGAAAACCTGTTGATTTGGGTTTATAACACATGTGGAAGTAAAAGAATGACAATGAAAGCACAAAGGACAGGAGAGGAAAAATATAAGTATACTCTTATAAAACTTACTATACATATATGAAATATATATGTATAAAGTGGTATAATATTGTTTGCATGAAGACTGTGACAAGTTAAAGATGCATAGTGTGAACCCTAGAGCAACGAAGGAAGAAAATCAAACAAAGTAGAATAGTAATAATCCAGGAGAAGAGATAAAATGGAATACCAAAAAAAAATACTCAATTCTAAAGGAAGGCAGAAAAATAATAAAAAAGAAAAAATTACATATGGGAAAAATAGAAAATCAATATCAAGACATTAGCCTTATACTCAAACATATTAATAATTACGTTAAATATACATGGATTAAAGATCCCAGTGAAAAGAGGAAATTGTCAATCTGGATAAAAATGTAATATCAAACTATAGTATATTTCCAAGAAACTCACTTTAAATATAAAGACACGTAGGTTAAAAGTAAACGAATGGAAAATGATCTATCATGCTAACACTAATCTTAAGAAAGTGGAGAATTCGTCAAGACAATTCTAAAGATCTATGCTTTTGGTACAGCCTCAAAATACTTGAACACTAGAACATTGAAATATATTATTTGATGGAACTGAAAGGAGAGACATACATACCCACAAGAAAAGTTGGAGAGTCCAACACATTTCTCTCAATAATTGATAGGTCAAGTAGACATTAAATCAGTAAGAATAAAGATTTGAACGGTATCAACCAAGATAACCTAATCAACATTTATAGAACATTATAACCTAATAATCACAAAATTTACATTATTTTCATGCACACATAAAACATTACCCAAGATAGACTATACGTTAGTACATAAAACAAGTCTCAATAACTTCAAAAAAGATTAAAATCCTATCAAGAATATTTTTTAACACAACAGAATTAAATTAGAAGGCAATAACAGAAAGACATCTGGAAAATTCCCAAATATTTGGAAATTAAGCAATCTATTTCCAAATTCATAGAGCAAAGAGTAAATCACAAGGAAAATCAGAAAAAAAAATTTGACTTGAATGATAATAAAAACATAAAATTTGTAGGCCTTAACTAAAGCAGTGCTTAGAGGAAAATTTATAGTTTTAGAAAAGAAGATTTGAAACCAATGACATACATGTTGACCCTAAGAAGGTAGAAAAAGAAGAGAAAATTAAACCCAAAGTCACTAGAAGTAAGGAAATAATAAAGATAGGAACAGAAATCAATGAAATATAAAATGGAGAAACAACAGAGAAAAATTAATGAAACAAAAAAATTGGTTCTTTAAAAAGATCAATAAAGTTGTTAAAATCATAGCTAGACTGATAGAGCTAAAACTAGAGAAAACAGAAAAAAATTAAAGAAAACAGCGTCAGCCAAGAAAAAAAAAGTAGACACATTACTATAGATCCCAAAGACATCAAAAGAATAATGAGGGAATATTATGGACAACTTTATGCCAATAAATTCAATAGCTTAGATGAAATAGAGAAGTTTCTTGCAGGGGCAAATTACCAAAATAAAATTAACGATAATGACGAAAGAAGTAGAAAATCTCAATAGTTCTATCTATTAAAGCAATTGAATTTGCAATTTAAAACCTTCTTTCAAGAACCCCAAGGTTGGGGCCGGCCCGGTGGTGCAGCGGTTAAGTGCACACGTTCCGCTTCTCGGCTGCCCAGGGTTCGCCGGTTCAGATCCTGGGTGCAGACATGGCACGACTTGGCACGCCATGTTGTGGTAGGCATCCCACGTATAAAGTAGAGGAAGATGGGCACGGATGTTAGCTCAGGGCCAGCCTTCCTCAGCAAAAAAGAGGAGGACTGGCAGTAGTTAGCTCAGGGCTAATCTTCCTCAAAAAAAAAGAAAGCTAGGAACAGGAGAAAATTCGAACGCGCTCAGTGGATGCGTCTGTGTGCACATGGGACGACGGCCGAGCAGATGCCCAGGTTGGTGCTGTTCATGTGTCTGGGTAACAGCTATCGATCACCCAAGGAGTTTTCAAAAAACTTGTAACAGGTCAAAACGTTCCAGATAATTGGAGGATAGACAATGCAGTGACATTCATGTATGAAACAGGAAACCCCGCTCATTATTGAGGGCAGAACTGGACGAAGAAGCACAGTATCATGAATCATATTGCCCAGGAGGATACCCAGGAAGACTCTGACACCTTTAATTATATACTATGTATGGATGAAAGTGATCTGAGACATCTGATCCGAAAAAGTAATCAAATTAATAATGACAACTACTTGGGTGCCATGATCCGCAAAACAACTTCTTCTTAAAGATCTCTATGATGGGAATGACCCTGCCTTGGAGAGTGTGAGGCGCTGCACAGCCTTCTTGGACAAAGTTCACTAACTCTGTGTCTGCTGCGGCAGACAACGGGCCTAGACCCCACAGGCTCCGCATTTCTCCGTCCACGCGTCAAAGTGGAACAACGTTCCACAGCTCAAGGCCACAGGACTGTTTCTTATCTTACAAAAATAATTGTAGATGGAAATCACTTGCTGTGTTTGGCAAAAGAATGAATAAAAATTTTGCTTCAGACAGTTCACAGGGTACGTTAAGTGTTCTTAGACTAGTTGAACCTCCCACTTTGCTCCGGTTACAAAAATAGTGGAAGAAATAAAATAGCAGAACAACAAAATAGAACATAATGAAGTAAAGCATCTCTTCAAGGCCCAGGTCGACGTGTGAGCCCACTGAGTCTGATAAGAAATCTGCTCCACCTCTTCCCTCACTTTGCAGATGGCTCGATGAGGACGATTGCCCTCCGTTCCCCTACACTCTCTCTTTACACCAGGGCCTTTCACCGAATAACACCCCATCCATAGGAGGTCGCAACTAGACGAGGAGCGTCAGTTCACACACAGTGTTAATTCATAGTGCACAGGTGTATATTTTAAAGATAGGAAAGAAAGAAAGACTTATGGAATTAATGTTTAGCACCTTTCATACTTCCTAGTTGTTGTTTATCTAGTTTATTTCATAAGGAAGTGAGTTTATTTGCTCCCATCCGAACCACTTTGCCTTTGGAAATGTAATTATATCCACAAAGGAGGATACTTGTATGCTGGTTTGTCTCATGGTCAGTTTGAGGACTATGCCTACTTTTATATGCATACATAACCCAAATGTCAAACATAAATTAGCTTAGGTGGGAAAAAATAATTTAAAATTTTGGAAAAGTTCTTTTATGTTGGAATGGTTAAATGTTGATATGTTGATAAATATTCATTAATCAGTCCTTAATTTATAGGCAAATATAGGTAATTTCTGCATTCTTTGAGATAATAATCTAAAATTCTTATGAATGTATGTAGAAAAGATTGTTTTCAAAATAAACTGGCAAAATTACAAAAACACCAATAAAAAGAAAAGAAAAAAATGAAGAGGAAAGTCCCCAGAGTAGGAGAAAATATCTGTAATAAACATACCTGACAAAAGACTTGATTCCAAAATATGTAAATAGCTCCCCAAAAACTGAATAGCTAAAAGACAACCCAACAAAACTGAGCAAAAGAATTAAACAGGCACTTCTCAAAGAAAGCCACATGAATGGTTAATAAACATATGAAAAATTGCTCAATATCATTAGTTATCAGTACATAGCCACTAATATGGCTAAAATAAAAAGACAGACAATATCTAGTATTGATAATGATATAGAACAATCAGAATTCTCCAACGTTGTTGGTATAAATATAAAATGGTACAATTCTGGAAGTTTCTCATAAAGTTAAACATATGCCTACACTTTGACCCAGGAAGTCAGTTTTAGATATTTACCCAAGCAAAATGAAAACACAAAAAGACTTATGACAAGAATGTTCATAGAAGCTTTAGTCTTATTAGTCAAAAACAAGAAACAACCCCAATGCCCATTAGCAGGAAAATGAATAAACAAATTATAGTGCATACATATAATGAAATACTACTCAGCAATAAAAAAGGAATAAACTACTGATAACCACAACAACACGGATGAACCTCTAAAACATTTGCTGAATAAAAGATGACAGAGAGAAAAGAACGTACAAAGCATGATTCCATTTATCAGAGTTTTTAGAATAGTCAATACTTACCTGTAGTATAGAAATGTCTGGGCCAGGAAGTGGGAAGAATTAACTGCAAAGGACACCAGAGATCTTCCTGGGTGGAGGAGATGCTCTCCGGTTTTACAGGGTGTAAGCTACATGGATATAGGCATTTCCCAAAGCTCACCAAACCATACACCTCAGATTTCAGTGTCGATTATATTGCGATATAAAACAAAAATTTTAATTATGGGTTTAATTCACCACTTCAACATATTAAATGGAAAATATATATATATATATATATTCATCTTAACAGATGAATAAAAGTAGTGATAAAAATCCAATACCCAAAAAGCTCTTAGCAAAAAGAGGAGTTAAAGAAAACATCCTTAACCTAATAAGGTATCTATTAGAACTGTAAACATCACGCATAATAGTGGAACCTTAGAACTGACCTTTTAATAGATAAAAACCAAGAGCACCGGGTATTACTGCATCTATTCAACATAAGACAAGTGGGGAAAGCAAGGAAAAGAATAAAGAAGAGAAAGAAGAGAATGAAATGCCATTATTTACAAAGGATAGAATTTCTACATAAAAATCAAAGAGAATCTGTAAAAAACTAAGACAATTCCAGCAAAGTTGCTGGAAACAAGATCATACAAAACACAGTGTAAAGGAACATAAATTAATAGGCAGAAGCTTTTTTTGTTACCATTTATAATAGAAAAAAAACCTTGAACTGTACATAGGATAAATGTAACAACAAAATAATTGTATAAATCATAAACACTATATAAATGTAGCCATATGAAATGTTCTTGAAAGGGAAGGTCAATAAGGTAAATTTGGCCATCTTCACAAATCAATGCAATCAAGTTAAAATCTCTATTTGACAAGTTGATCCTAAAGAGCCATGAACAGCCAAGACAATTTTGAAGATAAAAGATGCTTAGTCTTGTATGTGTGTGTATTGGGGGAGGAAGGGGTTATGCCCTCCACATACCAAAATGTACTATAAACGACAAAGTTATAGCTATTAAACAGTGTGATATTGGTTCAGAGAAAGACTAACAGATTGATACAACAGTATAATGACCCATAAGAAAATGCACACACACACTTACAAATGGCACACAAATCAGTGGAGATCACGATGCTATTGGGTACTCACGTGGAAAAAGATAAAGTTAGATCCTTATTTCATGCCAAACACAACAATAAGTTCCAGATGGGAACAAAAATATGTATTTAAAAAAATAAATAAAAGTATAGAGCAAAAATTTCAAAATTAGAAGAAAATATAAAAGAGATCTGTATGATATTGGGGTAGGAAAGAATTTATTAAACAAGAAATAGAAGGAACAAACCATAAAGAAAAATATAAAGTCATCTAATTTAAAATTTAAAACTCTGTATGACAAAGACACTGGGAAAAGAAATCAGACTATCCACAGAGTAGGATAAGTGACATTAGTTTTTTTTGTAATATTTCCTTAATTTTAAAAAATTGAAAAAATAAAAACAGAGGTTGATTTGAACCAAATGTACTAAAATGTTAAGATCTACAACAAATGGGTGTCTATTATTTGATTTTTCTGTACCTTTCCATATTTTTAAAATATTTCATATTAAAAGTTAAAAATTAAATGTAATGAGATAAATTAGATACGCAAACATTTATGGAGTGTAGTCTCTGATCACTATTATATGTTTCCTCTGGCCCCAGAATGTGAGTTGATTCCTCCTTTCCGCTCCATGTCAGCAAACTCACCATGTTGTTCTCTAACTGCCTGTTTTTATACTCATTTCCTCCAGTGGGTCCCACGAGAGGGGGGACCAAGTGTCACTTATTTTAATACGCAGCACAGATGACATGGTAACTTACCATGACCACCATCCTCTCTGACATTTATCGTTCTAATCTTTTTACAAATGTTCTCCTTTAGTCCTCACAAGAAATCTATGAGCTTGGTATTATCTTTATTTTACAGGTAAGGATACCAAAGCACTGTGAGGTTTAGCAATTTACTTAAGGACACAGTTTGTAAGTGAGGGGAGCCACTGATACGCCATTTTGACTCCACATTCCATGCCATTAATCGTCATACACGCCGCCTCCCATGGAAATGTTTGCAAATGAATAGATCAGCCAAGAATTCTTTGTTTCATGTTTAACAGAAAAAATCATTTCTAATGGAATCAATGTTATTGAAGAATCATTCGGGGGGAAGAGGCAGAAATTGATAAACTGAAATGAATTTTGCAGAACAATACAGTCCTGCCTCTTGTTTCTGACATCTACCTCCCCCACCTGAGGCACTAATACTATTTACCTTTGGGAGGTCATTCCCAGACGTGTAAATGTTCTATCAAGTGTCAGCATTTTTCTCTGTTTAGAGCAACTAAGCCCAGAAAATGCTCTGAGGTGAGACAAGGGGAGGTCTCTTTCTAACAGGGACTCCCTCTTACGATGTATGGAACCTCTAGCCAGGATCATTCATGGCAGTTGGGTCAAACAACTCACCTGGATGAGCTGGCTCAGATTTCCCACCCCTTTAAAAACAGGTGGGAAATCTCTGTCGAGCTGAGGCTGGAGTCTGCATTGCAGAAAGGGGAGGCCGTAGGTTACAGGCACTTCTCAAACATGGAACACTCAAGTCCACACAGATTTGTGGTGGTGTATCACCCAGAAATGATGACCTACTGCTGGGAAGAGATGGCCTGGTAGACATAATATCGTTTTTTCAAATATTCTTTTGACCCAGTTTTGAGGGCCTGGCTAGAGGCTGGTCAGTTCCCCTTCTTGAGCAAACAATTAAGTCTACACACCCCTTACCTCCCTTATGGGGCTCTCATCCTCTGGGCCAGTATCCTCCCGCCCTAGGCATCCAGGGCCAGGTACCAGACAACCAGGGACAGCCCCTATGCCCCAGAGCTCTGAAATTACTCAAACTAGCCAGTCATAAGCCTGTTTACCCTGCCTCTCCAGTTCCTTCCTGTAGAAACCACAATAAAGGCTCTTGTTCTAGTGCCCCCCCACCCTCCTTCCGCCTCCTGACCAACCCTGGAGCGTCCCCATGTGGCCCGCCATGGCATGGCAGGTCCCCTCCTCTTGGGGTCTGTGAGTAAGGAACTCTCTCTTCAATAGCAGTCGTCTCCTGATCTGTTGCCCTAAACCTACCTCACATTTTCTATTAATACACTGTGTTTTGAAACAGTGGAAGGCAGGTTCTCCCCCGAGCCAGTGGACAAGGGAGCGGCAGGGCTGAGGTGACTCCACGTGAGCATCTCCACCCTTCCGTTTCCATAAGGCTCCGGTGGGGCCGTCAAACAGATGGTGAGAGACGAACGCACTGCAATTATTCCCACGCTTTGTCATAGGAGGAAACGTGAGTATAGCTTTAGCTATTGAAAAAATTACAAATGCTGAACACAGCACCCAAAGGAAAAGAAGAAAAAACACATTCAGTATGGAAAGAGAATACATTTTTCAGGTGGGATTACCAGTAAATAGGAGATTTGTCTGAAATTATGAGGATATAGTACCATTTTTAATCTTTTTTTATTGTGGTAAAATACACATAACATAAAATTCACCATTTTATCCATCTTTTTTTTTTTTTTTTTGAGGAATATTAGCCCTGAGCTAACATCCACTGCCGATCGCCTCTTTTTTTGCTGAGCAAGACTGGCCCTGAGCTAACAGCCGTGCCCACCTTCCTCTACTTTATATGTGGGACGCCTGCCACAGCAGGGCTTGCCAAGCAGCGCCATGTCCGCACCCAGGATCCGAACCGGCAAACCCCAGGCTGCCGAAACAGAACATGCAAACTTAACTGCTGCGCCACGGGGCCGGCCCCACACTTTATCCATCTTTAGGTGTATGGTTTAGTAGCATTAACCACATTCACAGTGTTGTGCAACCATCACCACCATCTATCTCCAGAACTTTTTCATCTTCCCAAACTGAAACTCTGCACCCATTAAACACCAACTCCTCATTCCTCCCTCCCCCAGACCCTGGCAACCACCATTCTACCTTCTGTCTCTATGCTCCAGGTACCTCTTATAGGTGGAATTATATATAGTGTCATTTTTAAGGAATTCTAAGTACTCTGTGATATTATTTAAAAGTGAAAAAAACCCAACTGATGTGACTTCTCTCTTTGACTTTTCTTTTTGCTTTGTGAAGGTAGATTTGTGCCCAATGAATGCTGTATAGATAATTCCATATTTTGTGTGTGTTCAGTACATCATTTCACAGGGACTTTACTGACAAAGAAATTTCCACCGCTTCATTTCAGCAGTCACTACGCTTTTTGCTTACACAAGATCAGAGCCATTGAAGGCAGAGATGACTCACAGGTACAGAGTTAAAATACGCACAGCTGAAAAAAGGCTCTACACAACAGGAGCACGTGTATAAGCAATGGCACACCTTGAAATATCCAGGAGAGGAAAGCGAATTTTTAGCAAATCAAAGAGGAAAACACTCCCTAAGCAAATTCAGGAACCTAGAAACAATTTCTCAGAACAACAGTTGCAAAAGCCAAAAAGCACCAGAACAATAAATATGGAACAAACCACAGCTCCCTTTAGGATTAACCAATTTCAGTCTTTAGAGCGAAACCTAAATTACGATTATACGTGATAAGCAACATTGCTTTTCTAAAAAGCTTTAGAGAAGGGGATTTCCAAAAGCAGCTGCTGCTGATATTTCTCATAATCGGGTTCGCATCGTGTCTTCTATGACAGCCCCCACATGCTTTACAGAGAGACAGTAAGGGCGGTAGACAGGAAGAAAGATGGAAGAAACACTGCACATAAAGAAGCGTGCATGTGCACAGTAAGAGGAGCTGTAGGTAGGGCGTCAGAAACCCAGGGTTTTAGAGGCAGCTCTGTCTCTTCCGGTGTGGCTCAGCCACGCCCCTTCACCTCGCAGGGGCTTCATTCCCTCAGCTGCAAAACAAGGAGGGTGGGGGCCGGCCCCGTGGCCAAGTGGTTAAGTTGGCACGCTCCGCTGCAGGCGGCCCAGGTTTTCACAGGTATGAATCCTGGGCGCGGACATGGTACCAGTCATCAAGCCACGCTGAGGCGGTGTCCCACATGCCACAACTAGAAGGACCCACAACTAAGACTATACAACTATGTACCGGGGGGCTTTGGGGAGAAAAAGGAAAAAAATAAAATCTTTTAAAAAAAAAAAAAAAACACAGGGAGGGTGGCTTCTTAAGAATCCAGAAACAGGGTGAAATTCTCCTTATCTAAAAGGAAAACGCATCACCCATTTACCAAACACGCTGCCCGGCACCCTTTAATAAGCAGGCGGCTTTCATGTTTTGCCACACTCAAGGTGATCTGAAAATGAAAGCCTATCTACAAAATGTGTTGCTCCCTGGCTTCGATTTCCCATCTCTCTCTTCCCCTCCATTTGTCACGTCTCTCTGCATTCAGAAACACTCTTAGCGTTGCCCAGGCTTCAGTCTTGGCGGCATGTACCTCACGTTCCATACAAGGGTGGCTTGTCCTGCCCACCTGCCCAGGTCATCCCACCTTGCACACCAGGGCACTGAGGCTGGGAGAGGCACAGCGGCCACCAGAGGCAGGCCCGGAACTCTGAGCCCTTGCTGGCAACTTAGGTGCATTCCAGCCGAAGCCTGGAGGCCTCTACTCACTGAAGTCCTCAAACCTGCCATGTGACAGGGCCCCCTTCTGCAGCAAGATGCTCAAGATACCGGGAACATGGCCCCAGGGCCACGAAAGCCAGGGTGGAGACACTTCCCACGTTCAGAGACATGGGGCTGCGCAGCCTCCCCCAGAGGATCCCGTACAGGGATGTGAGGCTGTAGGGCTGCAGCAGGCTGGTGCCAACTGGAATTCTGTCTTTTAAACCAAAACTCATCACACAGCTGGACCGTGGAAGAAGGAAGATAACATCATCCAGGCCCTGAGTGGGCTGCCCAGGGCCAGGGTGCACAGCAGCTCAGTAGGTTGGCGCCCTGGGGAGGATACTCCCGTCCTGGCCTCCTGGGCCAGGGCAAAGCTGCCTCCATGTGGACTGTCACCTCCCTAGGAGAGAAGGGGTTCCTAGCATCCTTCATCTCCTTCCTCCACCAGGAATCCTTCCACTAGTCTTGTATGCTTTAGCACCCACGCCCTCCTGTCCGCAGCACCAGCCCGTGTGCCTGGAAGCCTGGGCTGGCGAGCCTTCTGCATGTTTTGGTGCTCCTCCTGACTCATGAATGCACCCCTGTCCATTCTCAGACCGCGTCCATTTTCACAGCTTTTCTCCTGTTCTTTAAATGTGTTGTGCAAGACTGAAAATATACAAGGATGAAGATTGTAAAATAAGCACCATGGGCCAAGCGTTCGGTTTATAAAAGAAAATTTTACTGAAACTGCTGAAGGCCCCCAGACTTCATTGTGCTCCACTGCCGACCCCAGAGGTGAAGATCGTTTTGTGTGTTCACCATTTCCACGCATGGATTTATCCTTCTCCTTCCTATGTGTTAGCCTTAAAACATATAGAATGTTTTGCTTTTTTTTAAACTATTGGTGTTGTACTGTATACATTCCTCTGGAACTCGCTTTTCTCACTGAGATTATGTATGTGAGATTCATGCAGGTTGATATGGGTGGCTATAGTCCATTCTCTGTCACAACTGTATAGTATTTTGTCATGTAAGTCAAGTATTCATAAAAGAAATACTCAAACTATAAAGCAAGGACTAGCTCACCCTTACAAGCGAAAAGTCCTAACATTAGAACGGAACAGAGAGTAGTGGTCAGTCTCTGCTTTCTTTTCCCCACCCCCCTCACCTCAATTTGAGATCCACAATTAATTTAGTTGCTAAGTAAATTCAGTTATGTTTACTTCTGGAGTGATCACTTACAAGTAATCCCATGTTTTTAAATAAGAAATAGGTATTCGTAATAGAATACAGAAAAACAGGGCCAGTGGCCAGGTATTAGTGACCTGGTCCTGTGGATTTAATGACATAACTCACAACATAAAGTTTGAGAGAAAAGCTGTGGGGAGAAGGATTACGCATCCTTCTAAAGATGTACCAGGCTCCGATAGTCTGCAAAAGGAACTCTCCACATGAATGGAGCAAGTCCATCTGTCAATGAATACAATAATCCAGCCTGGCACCTTATGTTCATCTTTCCATCATCAAATGGAAGAGAAAAAGTCAACTCTAGACAACTCCTTGGTGCCAGGGAGAACTGAGGTTGGCATTTGAAGACGCTGAGGCACGGAGAGGAATGGAAAATGGCAGCCGCAGAAGAAGCCAACAATGTGAAGAAACGGTTGGCCCATCTGTCTTTAAGAGTTGCTTCAAGAAGGAACCAGCTGTCTGATATTGGGGAAAGTAGAATAATAACTTGCATTTAAAACAAAATTATATTAGAAGGCAGACAGGTCTGTTCTGTTTTGCTTGTCTTCAAATCACAGCTGACGTCTTCATCCTATTTTATTGGCTTTGGGGGCTGAGCGCTGGGTATTTTAAATCATTTTGCAAAATTTAGCTAAGAGGAATAAATTGCCAGAAATCTTGAGAAATCCATATTATTTGTATTCCATAAGACACAGGTCTGGAAATACACATGCAAACTGGACTGACTCAGCTATGGTATCTGGCGCCTCGAGGAAGGAAGGAGAAAAGGACATTTGGCTTGTCCTCATGCTTGTGTTCTTTTCTTGAAAACTCAGACACACCTTTCCTTCATGAAAACTCTTTCCTTAAAAACCAACCTCACCAGGAACTTTTAACCCACAGAAACTACCCAAGGGTTTTGAAGACATACCACAAGCAAACCATAAAGAGGGAGCCTTGCCAATATTGTTTAATAATGGAGATCCCCGTGAGGTTATTACTCATTGCTACAAGGAGGTGCGACAGCTGCATGAGAATAACTTGACTTTACAGTCTCCTTTCCTTTGCTTGTTGCTCAAGATCCCACAGTCCTTTCCCTTGCTCGCTCCTCCTTGTCCTCCCCCTCCTTTTCCCCTGCCACCATACACACGGTGAGAAAGAAAATTCCTCAGAGCCTCATTCATTCACAAAACGCATATCCACAGAATGGACACACAGACTTACTTGTTCAAGAGAGATCCAGAAATCGCCATCCATAATCCCACACCATCCACACACAGGAGCAGGAGAGGGGGGAGCCTGTAAGTAATCCTGTGGTCTTTATTGAGGCTTCGCTTCCCACTGAGTGGCTTGGACAGGCTCAATCAGGCTTCAATATCTAGCTTCTCATTTTCAGACAGACAACAATCACCACAGGAGTGTCACAGAAACTCACTCCCCCACTCTACTCCTTCCCTCGGTCTTATCTCAGTAGTCCCAAAATGCTAAAAATATTAACTATGATTCAGCTTTTAAAACTTCTGTGGTCCTGTCATAATAACAGCAGGCCAGACGCGAGGGGGCAAGAGAGAAAATCCAATTAATCCCTCCCCCAGGGGCAAACAACCTTATCAGATATTTTCCTTTAGCCCTAGCCCAAGTTTTGCATGAAAGAGCCCACCTGTCAGTTTTTCATACGTTTCAGCACAAAATCTCTGAGGCAGCATTTTTATTTTAACTCAGAGGTGTTTTATTAAAAATGCCTGTTACGGCCAGCTGGTGTCAAACTGCTCGTTTGCTAACTAGGCATCGACTCAAGAGCCTGTAAATCTCTCTCTTTCATGAAGATGAGCACCACAAACTATTAATAACAACTTCTAAAGCTGGGCTGCCATGGGCCAGGTGGACCACAGACGGCAGGAACCCCGGTGAGAGAGAGAGGAGAGGAAAAGAAAGAGGGGAGCCTCTCCAGTCACATATTCCTGTCTTAGCAACATTTCGTCCCCCATGCTGGACCGATTCATTCTATAAAACTGGATCACACGAAGACACATCCCAGAATTACGTTCCAATTTTCCCGTTACCATATTTGTTATATTAGCATAACACATGTTAGCAAACACTAACACTGTGCGTGTCAGACACAAGACACCCCAGAAAAGACTCATGTTCTCTCACCCTTGGAAGCTATTTGCACAGAGCAGGAACAGAGAACCTGTCAACCCAGTCATCAGCTTAGTCACTGAGCAGCCAGGACACCACATGTGGAACGCAGCTTCCCCTCTCCAGAGGAGAGAATATTTCTCACTGTCGAAACGCAGATATTGAATCCAGAACTGCCCTTCCCCTGCCACCTTCCCTAGACAAGGGACCTTCAGAATTTTACATATTAGGCCACCAGGTGTTGTCATTTATTTGGCTGACCCTCTGCCATTGGCATTCTGAAGCTGTGTGATGACAGGAGGGCGGGAGCTGGTATGACCAACCACTCTAGTCCTGGGCTCGGGCCACCCTGGTGCAGACCAGAATGGACCTTAAGGGGAGAGCACTAACGCCAGGTTCCAGCTCCAACTCTGCACACACTGTTGCCTAACAAGCGTGAGCCTTGGTTTCCTGTCCTCATGGTGGAGATGTTCATAGTGCACACCTCGCACACTGTAGGCATTCGATATTGTCGTTAATTCACTTTGGAAGCAAGCTTGCAAAAACACCTGAAACCCTCTGGTTTGGGTTCATCCTTCCTCCATAGGAAGAAGACACTCTTACTTCTGATGTGCCCTCTGGGGAAGCCTACAGAATTCTGGAATTCACAAGCAAGGTGGCCACACTTAAACTCGTCCATTTCCCCAAGACCTGCCTCTCTTCCTCTATCCGACCCTTCAGTCAGTGGCACTGTCACCAAGCAGAGAGCCAGGAAGCAGGAGTCATCCTAGAATCCTCATTCTTACCCTCCCCCACCATGGAAGCAATTGTCAGAGCTTATGGATTCTTATGCGTCCACACTGGCCTTTCTCCCTCCTCATGCTGGGCCCCCTTGGCTCTCATCAGGCCTCTGGCTTGTGTCCTGAGTGGACTCCCTACCTGTTGCCTTGTCCCCTCTGCCGAGTGTGCCATCTAAGACTGACGATATGACCCCCGCTGAAACCAGCAGTGCCTCTTGGTAGCCTTCAGAAGAAAGTTCAAGTTCGTTGGCTGGTACAAAGCCCCTCATTTGGGACCGGGCCCCTGGCCGCTGGACCCTACATGCATCCCCTCTGACCCACCCACATCCACTCACACCAACCTCACTAAAAGGCCCTTCCCGCACTATGCCGACCCTTCCCTGCCCGGCTGCCTGGCAACCACTCACCTACCAAGGATGTGAATTCCCAAGGGCAATGGGTGGGTGGGGGTATCTTTTTTGTTCATTGCTCAACATCCTGTACCTAGAGCAGCGTCTGGTACATATTAGCGGATACCTAGTAAATATTGTTGGAAGAATGAACGAACAGTTATTCCAGACTCAGAGTAAGTATCATTTTTTCTCGGAAATATTTCTTGGTTCCTCTTCTTAATCTCAACAACCAAATCTGTTATCCTTCATTTGTGCACCTCTTTCTGCCCACACCATCCTGCAGGTACCTGTCTCATAGCATCTGTTGCTCTGTGTTCTGACGGCTCAGTGTCCCCTGTGTCTTCAGCACTCCACTGCAGCCTCTTGGGAGCAGAGCTGTCTAACATTTGCTCTAGTGTTCTCTCTCTGTCTCTGTCTCTCTCCCGCCTCTTTCTCCCTCTCACCCCAATCCATCTTCTCCTGCACATCTGATACAAACAACCAGGTATGGGTCCTGTATCCTGGGTGTCATAAGCATCTCTGTAGGCCCGTCATTAAGCAGAGTGACGAATACTTACTGGGCTATCCATACATTGTAGGCCATTCCACATTCACACCTAGATAAAGAATCTTTCTTCTTGGGTAATTCCTGGGTTAATCTCACCAAGGACATGATCAAACACACACCACCCATCAGTTCCACAGTACAAATCTGAGGAGGGAAAGGGGTGCACCCAGAAATGTGAAGCCGCTTCATGGTATAGACGATAAGTAATGTGCCGACCACAATGCACAGGTACTATAATGAGACAGGACATGGCAAACATTATATTTCTTATCTAATATGTTTTGTTTATTCAAACAAGACCCGAAGGATTTGCATGGGGAGAAAATGAGACAAATAGACTGATGAGAGCAGTGTGAAATAATCTGCTTTAAGGTGTAGAGAAGAAAAGTCAAATGCATTTTCTCTGAAGATATCCAAATATAATTCCAGTTGAGTCCATTTCCCTCTTTTTCGTGAATGAACGAGAAAGGATTTGGGGAATCTCATGATCACTTAGTTTGAGATGACGGGGAGCATCACCGTGTGTCATCCTGAAAGATAGATGCTCCTCTCTCTGTTCATTTCTCATGGATCTGGGGAGTATTTAGAGAGTATCTCTTTCCCAGCTGTAGGGACCCTGACTGCGAGCCCTGCAAATAACTCAGCCTGAGCTGAGGAGAAGAGCACACTCACTTGAAAGGGAACTCTTAAAATCACCGTGTTCAAAATGAAAAAACAACCCACCAACTAGGAGAAAATACTTGCAAATCATATATCCAATAAGGGGTTAATCTCCATAATATATAAAGAGCTCACACAAATGAACTACAAAAAGACAAGTAACTCAATCAAAAAGAGAGCAGAAGATATGAACAGACATTTTTCCAAAGAAGGCAGACAGATGGCCAATAGGCACATGAAAAGATGCTCAACATCACTAATCATCAGGGAGATGCAAATCAATACTACACTTAGACACCATCTTATACCCATTAGAATGGCTGTAATCACCAAGACAAAAAACAACAAATGTTGGAGAGGATGTAGAGAAAAGGGAACCCTCATTCATTCACTGCTGGTCTGAATGCAAACCAGTGCAGCCACTGTGGAAAACAGTATGGAGATTTCTCAAAAAATTAAAAATAGAAATACCATATGATGCTCATCAATTCAATGAGGTAGAAAATAATACCTAGTTCACAGGGCTACTGAGAGGGTTAAAGGTGAATTTGCAAGGATATGAGTTAAAGAGCCTGGTACATAATAAATGGGAGTGATTATTATTCTCATGGTTTTGCTTCAAAATTTTTGGTCATTTGGGGGTCTCGTAAGATAAGAAAATGTCAACTGACTAGCTTGCTTGCCAGGACAAGACACAAAGTGGGTATCAGTTAGAGTTCTATGATCATGCACATAGGGAGGGACACAGAAGCTATGGCCTGGAAGCAGGACTGAGGCTGAGAGGGTGATATAGGTTAGATTGTTCCCCCTAGAAGAGATATGCTGGAGTCTTTAAGCCCCAGGGCCTCAGAATGTAATTATATTTGGAGAAAGGGTCTTTCAAGAGGTACTTAAGTTAGAATGAGGTCATTAGGATGGGCCCTAGTCCAATACGACTGGTGTCCTTATAAGAAGAGGCGTTAGGACACAGACACACGCAGAGGGAAGACGATGTGAAGACATGGGAAGGAGACGGCCATCCACAAGCCAAGGAGAGAGGCCTCAGAAGGAACCAGACCTGCCAACACCTTGATCTCAGACTTCTGGCCTCCTGAACTGTGAGAAAATTAATTTCTGTTGTTGAAACCCCCGATCTGTGGCACTTGTTACAGCAGCCCCAGGAAACCCATACAGAGGGCAAACGGATGCCCCTGCCAGAGAAACTCCACCGTTGGCCACTGGGGTGTTCTACAGCAAATACAAACGTCTCCCACTTTTCTCCAGGCCACAGCATGGTGTTACCGTCTCTACTCTACCAAATAAACAGTTGCCTAACAATCCTCAGCTTGAAATAAAATTGAGAGGAAAAATTCTTTTTAAAGTGTTCAAAAGTTTCATTTGAGAAACTGCTCTCAGACTAAGAAGTAAGAGAATTGAATTGGACCTTCTCCTCTCTCTACTCTCATCCAGGGGCTCCTCCCTCCCCTACAGGGCTGTGATGACTCTCAACGTCACATCCACTGGACTTCCCCCAAGGCCAGGCCTCTACGTCCAACTGCCTCCTTGATTCCCACTGGGACATCTCGAATGGACTTCAAATCAACGTGTCCAAAACTGGAATTATGATCCACACCTTGCCGCCCCAGGTCCACCGCCAGAGTTCAGACATACACCACCATCTAACCGGTCTTCCAAGGCAACAACATAGGGTCTTTCTTGTCACCTCTCTCTGCTCCCTCACCCAATAACAATCCCTAGGACCATCACTGTTTCCCCCACCAGACTCCTGAATCTGTGTACTTCTCTCCATCCCAGCTGACTTCACTCTCTCCTCACCTGCCCTTTGCCTGACCCAGCCCCCCAGGTCTTCCCAAACACTCCTCCTTTGCAGTCCATTCTCCTCATAGCAGCCCACATGGTCTTTGAAAAGCACAGATCTGATCATTTACTGTCTGCAGGAAATCTATGGGAACTCCCATGCACTGCTGGTGGGGGTGTGAATCGGAACAGCCACGTTAGCAAACTGGCAGGATCCATTTTAGTTAAACATACATAGACCTTAAGCCCCAGAAATTCCACTCTTAGGAGAACACCCAACAGGAGGTGAAATGGAATCACCAAGTAGTTCACAGTAGTACTATTCCAAATAGCCAAACATGGGAAACTATCCAAATGTCCATCGACAGCAGAACTGATAAATAAATTATGTTGTATTCACACAGCAAAAACTACTGCTCCAAGCAGCAAATGGATGAATCTCATAGTGTTGAGTGAAAGAAGCCAAACAAAGAATATAATGGTATGACTCCATCTACGTACAGCTCAAAATGGTCAGAACGAACCTGTGGTGTTCCAAGTTAGGAATGGCGCTCCCTTGGGAGCATGCTAGTGGCTGAGAAGGACACAGGGGAGCTTCCGGGGTGTTAACAATGTTCTGTTTATTGACTTGGGTGCTGGCCACCCCGTGAAAATCAATAAGCTGATCTGGATGGGCACTTCTCTGTACGCATGTATCATGGACTAAATGTCTGTGTCCCTCCAAATTCACAGGTTGGAACTCTACCCCCCAATGTGATGATATTAGGAAGTGATTATGGTTAGATGAGGTCATGAGGGACCAGCCCTTACAAATGGGATTAGTGCCCTCATGAGAGTTGAGAGAGCACTAGCTGCTCTCTGCTCTCGGCCACATGAGGACACAAGAAGGTGCTGGTCTGCAACTGGAAGAGGGCTCTCACCAGGACCCAACCATGCTGGCACCCTGACCTCAGACTTCCAGCCTCAAAAATTGTGAAAAATGAATGTCTGCTGTTTATGAGCCCCCCAGTCTGTGTTGCTTTATTATAACAGCCTGAATGGTCTACGACAGCACGTTATACTTCAGCAAAACAAACCAAAAAAAGTAAAAAGCTATAACACTGGCAAGTTTCCATTGCTCTTTATATAAAGACCAAAGTCCTTAACTTGCTTCCAGAACTTTGTTGGTCTGGTCAGTGTCTATATTTTGAGCCCAGGGCTCCCCACCCTCCTCCCCCCACCCCTGGGCTCCAGCTATACTGGGCTCACTGACCTTCTCTCCATCCCTTGAAACCACTAGCTCCCACTGGCTGTGGGGTCTTTGCACAGGCTGCTTGCTCAGCTGCCCTGGGCTCTTCTTCCTCTCCCTTCATCTGTTACTTTCTACTCATCCTCCAGATCTCAACTCAACCTCACTTCCTTGGAGAGACCTTCCTCTGTCTCCTGTCCCCAGACTAGTCAGGTGCCCGTGGTACATTCTTGTACTTTCCTTCATGGCACTTGCCACCATTTATAATTACATGTTTGTGTCTTTGATTGCTGTCTGTCCCCCGACTACATTTAAGGGCCGTGCGGTCAGGATGTAGATCTGCCTGTTCATTGCCCCATCTATAGCAGCAAGCCCAGCACCTGCCCTGTAGTATGTGCTCAATAAATATTTATGGAATGAAAGAGCAAGACATTACAAGACAGCAGTGCCATTTCTCTGCAGCAGACAGCTCAAAAGACTGCCCTCCAAAAGTTGGAAGTTTCCTTCTTAACGTCTAATTCCTTTCTGCTGCAATTTGAGTTCATTTACCCTCATCTTGCCCTCAGTGCAAATGAATTGAGACACTTACACTGAATTTCCATTTTCCATACACTCTTCTTACATCTTTGAAGTTAGCTGTTAAGTCACTTTTGATTTTTCATCTGTTCAGTGGAAATAAGCTGAACCATGCAGATCAGTTATTCATTTCTATTCTCTAATTGGGTTTTGTTTAAATGTAAGCTCAGCCATGCAAAGCTGCATGGAGAGAAAAAGTGGGTCTGAACATACATGTTTCACCAATCAAAGTGGACAGCTGCATCGCGCAACCTCATAGAGCAACCTGAAATAATATTAACACCTAACGTCCATGGAACACCAACTGGATGAGGGAAACAGAAAGTTGGAGCACTCAAGTAACATGCTGAAAGTGACCGAGTGACTAAGTACAAGAGATGGGACTGGAAACAAGCCACCCAGCATGAGCATCTTAACCTGTACTCAGTGAGAATACAGTAATACTTATCCTTTTCCCTCCACCAACAAGTGAGCTACAAAAATGCAGAACTTTGGGTGCCTGTATCTTGACTTTCCTTTAAATAGTAATAGAGGCAAGCTGTAGTCCCATCGCACATCGAATTTAGCCATTAAATTCATCATGATTCACTAAGTAGAATGTGATCTTATCCCCTTAGTACTCTGAGCCATAACATAGCTTGTCCATAACCTAGATCAGGAATTTTGTAAATGAAAAAGACATCTGGGACCATCCAATTAATCCTCCTGGCTGTATAAGTTTGGCCTCTGTAATCAGACCCATTCTAGCCATTCCCCAGTATGGTGGGTGCTACGGACCTCTGGATGAGAAAGGGCATCCTCATATTAAACTAAATGCTCCCTTTCTCATTTTTAGTTCATCCCTTTTGGGGGAGATTGCCTTGTGACTGCTGACTCAGCCCTGTGATCATGTAACCCCCAGTCCACTCCCCCTCCAGAGTGGCCCTTTAGCTGGGAATACTGTCAGGACCTGTTCTATGGCTCCCATTGGGACCGTGCTCCATCCAGATGGAACCATCTCTCCTAAGCTGTGGGCACCCTGGACACACCTTACAATGTCCCAAGGCCTCACACTTCACCATTAACAGTAGTAGAACAAAGGGAGGTGGGAGGGACAAAAGAAGTCCACACAGCCATCTCTGAGGCAGCAGCAGGCAGAAAAGAATCCTAGCGTCATGACTCACCACAGCTACCTGCGTCCCTCTGATTGAGCTTCAGAAAGAAGCAGCAATGGCCCCTGAAAACCACAAGCCCTCGAGATGCTCATTCACTGCAGAGAATTCTGGACTCTGGGAGGCTGAAACCGGGGGGATGTTCAGACACAAAGCTTTAAAACCCAGATTTCGGCTGCTGTGGGTCAGGGACCCCCACATCATTTCCGCAAAAGGCACAGGTGCTCTTCATGATTGCTAGGACAATTAGGTGCCGCCACTGTTGCCACATATAGTTAGGAACTCAAGATGCTAAAAGACATAGGAGATGAGAGAAGGTCCTTCAGAGGACCCCACTACCCGCCAGGACTCACAGACCTTTTTCAGCCCACACTTCACACTATTTCCACAGGGAACCAGTTCAGGAGCATGCTTGGGAAACACAGCCAATGAGCTACAAAAGGTCCTATTGGCCAATGTGACCTGGCCATTTATATATCTTCTGATGTCATTTGCTCTATTCTTTTTGCCCCTTTGGTTCTGTTTATTCGTGATTCCATTTCCAAGGCCAAACTATACTGGAGAACCATCCACTATCTAAATTCTCCATTAAGGACCTTAAGAGAAAGGCAGAAGGAAGAAGAGCAAGGCCAAGCAGCACTTGCTGTTGCCAAAGAGGAGAGAAGGGATGACTGCGGTGTCTTCAGCTTTGCAATTTACAGCGAGAACAGTTCAGTTACAGCAAACCAACGTGTTTAGATAATGACAGACCCAGACGAGCTGGAGGGGAATTCACCGATCCTCTCAGCTATTCTGCTCTTTTACAAATGAGCAAACAGTGAGGCCAAGACCAGCAAAGTGAATTGCCCAAGACCCCTCAAGTGGTCAATTCTGTTCACTGTCAGAGCTGTAGCCTTGGTAGGCAGGTGGCCATCCCACACAGGCAGACATCAGCCAGTGCACCTGGACTCCAGTGTGAGGAGTCCTAGGATGGCAGACACTCAATGACAGGTGGCCTTCAGCTGGTGGCATGCTGACCCACAGGCTCAGCTATGGCGACTCATCTCCCTACCGCTAACAGCATTCTGGATCATCTCCTCCAAACATTGCAGCTCTAAGAGTTTGTCACAGCCTTAATGAAAACTCAGCTTGCCACCAGACAGGGCATATTGATTTCTCTATCAGTGTTTATATCCACGTATTAGACAAGTTTGAGGTGAAAGTGGGGTCAGACAGAGCTAGACTCCTATGGTCACATCCAGAGGATGCTATGAATGAGCCCTGAGGGCTTATGACTCTGCACTCTAGATTCTGATGGAAATAGTTTTAGTGCCTTCATTAATACCTCGTTTCAAAGAAGAATTTTCTTAATAATTCAGATGACTACTAAGGGGATGAATTGTGTTTTATTTTTTTTTGAATTGGAGGGCTATGCAAAGAGAAAATGTTTTTGAGTGGAAGAGAGAAAATCAACGGAAGGGACGTAGCTACTAAGGCTTTGACCAGACCAAAGCACATTTGAGCATCGCTGGTTAAGATGATTTAAGATGCCCTCATGTAGTTGTAGAAATTGGAATTTTGACATTTTGATTACATCTAGCCCACAGAACCCCTCTTCTGACTTTCTGTCTGGGAGTCCACCGCTGGTCCAGGAGAGAGGACCCCTGCAGGAAAGATCCGATGATGAGGTTGAACCTGTTTTCCTCGATAGCTTGAAATCTATCATTTCAATGTTCCTTCACAGGTTTCCTACCATGATTTTTCATTGATAAAACTAGTCCTTATGACTCTAAACCCTTTCAATTTGGTTCCCTGCATGAATGCCCCATTGAATTTTATGATACTCATATTTGCTCGAGTTTTCAAATCATTAATGGACTGTTGTCTAAGACCTGATGCTACGGGGCACTGGGAGGGGACATCACAGAAAAGTGCTGAGACTCCAGTCCTTTGACTGCTCATCAGGCTAAATTCAGCCTCGCTTCCCACCTGTAGCCCTATTATAAATTGCTTACCTGATCTTGGCTTTAAATCGTAATCAGTAACCACCGCTGATGGTCCTTCCCCTCTCTCATCAGGCCGTGATGAGAGAGGACTCCCAAATCTTTCATGGTGACTCAACGTTAGATAATAAGCTTTTCCTCCTAAAGCTCCTTAAAATGGTAATTTATGGCTGGAGATCTTATCAGGATCTGGGCACAGAGAGGACACTTGTGGGATTGGGCCCTGGGTGTGACGTCCCTTCCACAGCCACACGTGGAAGATGTCAGGGCCCCTCTCATGATCTTCTTCCCAACCATCTCTGCGTAAACTAAACTGACGCTCATGAGCGGACGCCTGGAACACATCTTTATACGTGGTAGTGGGAAATTACGTGCAAAGGGAGATTATCTTAGCAAGTAAAAGGAAACATTAAAACTGAAAGCATATGTCAAAACCAATTTCTTAAATAATTGCTTATCTAGGGTACAAGGAACCTGCCTCAGAAATATGGACTTATCTTGAAATATGCAGTAACCCCAACAATTGGTTGTTTGTGGAAAACGAGTTGAGTAGACAAGTAATTTAAGGAGAATTTTCTTCTACTGGAATCCAAAGCATTGTCAAGATTGTGCTCCTGTCATCTGGATTGGTTTAAAATAAAACTCAGTGGTTTTTGGGTTTTTTTTTTTTTTAAAGAACAGATGGAAAGAGGGCCACAAAAGCGAACAGTATGCAAACAACAGCAGAATTTCAAACAGTAGTGGGTAAGGAAATGGAAAATAAACACAAATCTAGGCGAGAGCTACAACTTCAGTCCTAGAAAGACATTCCTCTGTCTTCGACCCTTGTGTCAGACTGCGGGTCTCCTAGGGAGAGTGGGAGCCTCAGGACCCAATATGCAGACACCAGGAGACCAGAGTCAGACTTTCAGGAGCTTTTTGAATAGTTAAACCCATAAAAGGTGCTGGTCGTAATAAGAAAAAACTTTCAAGCAAATGGCGAGAAATAACCTTACAACAGGAAGCAGTATGACACACACATTTTTTTTCATTACTAAGATGGGGAATTTTTTTCAAAGAACGAAAGAAAGCCAACGTTAAAAGGAGTAAAATGCCTACATAATTCAATAGAGTAGATGATCAAGTACCAAAGCAAAATTCTCATTTTTGAGACACGGAGATTGATGGGCCCGACAATAACGTCTGCGTGCATCGCATTAATCACGTCTTCACGCCGTAATCAGGGTCTGGGGAAGGCTTCCGGTGCGCCAGGCACACAACTCTCCTGCTACGCGGGGGAGGGCCTCGGCGTGGCACAGTCCCCCAGGAAGACCCAGGAGAGCGCAGGTTTCCCCTTTGGTCATGAGACAGAACATCGCAAACCTCTGAAAGAGACTCCATACAATCAGTGGCTCTCCTTTTGGATTAAGGCACGCAGTGGAGACGAGGGAGATCGCAAAGAGCCACTGGCAAACGCCACGTGCAGGGTTTGGCCAGGGTGCCACTGAGCGGCCCGGAAGCAATTCAGAACGCTCTCATGCCCCCTGACCCCACACACCACACACATGCACACACTCACACACATACCACACACTGGTACTCACACACACAAGCACACACGTGCATACATACCATACACACCACACACACATCCATCAAACACATACCACACACTGGCACACACACATGTACACACACTTCATTTCCTCTTCCAGCTATAATTATTGTCTCACTGCCTCTATTCTCTTTTTTTCTCTGTCGCCACCTCTTGTCTTCCCCCACCCCAAATGGACTTCCAGACTATGGGCAATCCTCACAGGTACCAGTTGGTCCTGCTGAGGTCATCAGGTTTGAAGATGACCTGAGTCTCGCTCTCGGTACGCAGACGTGTGTCTGGAGAAAGCTGAAGTACAGGGTTCCAGGGTGCCCGCCCCCCACCCCCATGCGGTTCCAGATGCCCTGCTCTGAGGGAAGATAAAACTCCTAAAGGGGGCTGGCCCAGTGGCGCAGTAGTTAAGTGTGCACGTTCCGCTCCTCGGCGGCCCGGGGTTCGCCGGTTCGGATCCTG
The DNA here is from genome assembly GCF_041296265.1 of Equus caballus. NCBI lineage: Eukaryota > Metazoa > Chordata > Mammalia > Perissodactyla > Equidae > Equus > Equus caballus. The sequence continues at coordinate 90,753,596 of NC_091684.1, forward strand.
GGTGCGGACACGGCACCGCTTGGCAAGCCATGCTGTGGTAGACATCCCACATATAAAGGAGAGGAAGATGGGCACAGATGTTAGCTCAGGGCCAGTCTTCCTCAGCAAAAAGAGGAGGATTGGGAGCAGATGTTAGCTCAGGGCCAGTCTTCCTCAAAAACAAAAAAATTCCTAAAGGTTGATCTGGCTATACTAATCAGATGATATTTAAATCCATTATGAAATAGAGATTCATTAAGATCAGGCCTGTTATTCAAGATAAGTAGGAGGTGGTCATGAATGAGACAGAAATCTTGTAAGGAATTGCTCAATGTTCTATGTTCATATACTCGATATTAAAAAAGCGGCTTTTGGGGAAGAGGGTGGTATAGGAAGGACATTTTGTTCAACTCCATTAGCTATGAATACCAAAAGTCTTCGCGACTATGTCCTAATTGGTACCTCCTGACTAAATGCTGGAGCTCAGGCCAGGGGTGCAGTGCAGGACGATGGCCAGGTCAGATCCCCCGGAAGCCCCAAATTTCAGGTCCAAGAAGCCACGTTTACTCTACCATCCAGAGCTGGCAAAGCCAGCATCAACAAGTTTGGCGTCTGATCTTACAAGGGCAGGGCTGGCCATGGTAGTACATCTATGTTCTACCCGTGTTGGTTAGGGGACCGACGTCACAGGTCAAATAGGTCTCATCATCTGATAGAGAAGAGGCTGGGATCAGTGGAGCTGGTCTCTGGAGAAGGAGTCTGGCAGGAACCCTGAATGAAGTCAGGCTCATGGCAAATGAAGAAGCAGGCTCTCCCTCTCATGTTGCCACCTTGAGGATGAAGGCTTAGGGACTCAATGGCAAAGAGGGCAGAAGCAGTCCTGAGCCAGGCTACTGGCTGAATTTAGTCCCCACTCACCCAAAGATCAGCCATTGGTACGTGACACTCCTTGTTCAGGAGACTCAGTCACAATTGAGGGCTTGCCCACTCCCAGCGGGCACAAGATTGGGCTCCCAAAACAAGAGAAATGGATAGAAAAAATCATTCCAACAGGATGAGAAATTGGTAGTCTACAAGTCAGAGCTACTTTAAGTATCTGGGGTTAGTTCACCAAGCACGTGACCCCAGAAATAAGACTATTTCAGACCCTACCCAACAACAGAGACAAATACTAGGCCTACCCTCATTGTCTCAGGGCCCGGGCCATGACGAAACCACAGTTGCCGAGCAGGGTGTGGGCAGAAACGGATGGACGGATACAGAGGGAACGCTTTGGCGGTGTGTACTGAGTCCTGAAGGATATTATGGGCCACTTTTCCAGATCAAAATAATGTTCTATACCAACATGCCCGTAGAAGGCTGATGTCATGTGCTACGTCTTACAGGTAGTACGTGATACACAAAGTTTGCATCAGTTACTGAGCTAATATTCAACCCCAGGAACAAAGGATTCAAAATGAAATAGGAAAGCCAGAGCATCTATGGGGAGACCAGCCGGAGTGGGCGGGGGGGGCGGGGGGGGCGGGGGGGTTGGCCCTGGTGAGCTGTCAACGTGTGGTATCATCCAACTTAGAGTATGAATCTTGGTGTACAGACATCCAAGCTGGACTCAGAATGCTATGCCTGTGTTACCTAAAAACAAACCTTATCATTAAAAAGGAAGAGAGGAAATAAATGTAAGAGATGACCTTCAGTTACACGGGTCCTGAAATACAGGCAGCCCCACAAGCCAGAAGCAACAGCCTGTTTCACCACAGCCTGGCAAGGAAGAGAGATTGTCAACAAGCAGAAATCAAGGACACCCTGAAAGCAAATTCAAACCTTTGGCAGACCCAGAGGCTGCTGGGAATTTACACCAGGAGTGGACAAGTAGACCTGCAGAGCCTGCGATTTGGGGCAGGCTCATTTCTTTTGAGACAGAAGTGCGGCAGTCCATCAGGCAGAGAGGTGGAGGTTAAAACACAGTCAACTGACTAGCCATTGTAGAACCCACAAACAGGAAGGTCCCGCCAGCCTCCAATTGTTTGAATTCAACTAAACTTCTCCACAAATGGCATGATTCTGGTCAAAGAGAGAACTACCTCACAACTGTGGGCAGAAGACTGGGTCTTCTCTCTCTAGAAAGGCCCAGAACTTTCTATTCTTCTCTTCCCCCTACCAAGGGCTGCCTTCAGAGCCCACCAAAACTCTGAGGAAAAAATGATGACTAATTGGCAGTGCTTTGGAAAGCATATAAGATAGTCCCCCTTACCTCCGGCGAATATGTTTTAAGACCTCAGTGGATGCCTGAAACCTCGGATGGTACCGAACCCTACATAGACTATGCTTTTTCCTGTACATAAAAACCTGTGATAAAGTTTAATTTATAAATTAGGCACGACAAAGGATTAACTAATAATAAAATAGAACAATTATAACAATATACTGCGATAAAAGTTACCATAAATCTCAGCAACCTCAGTATACGCCTTTTTTCTTTCTTTGTCAAATTGAGAAGTTGCATCTTTTCAGTTAAAGGAGGGACTTTACGGCTTCTCTTTGGCATATCTGAATTGCCAGCATCACCACTCTTGCGCTTTAGAGCCATTGTTAAGGAAAATAAGGGTTACTTGAACACAAGCACTGTGATACCTCCACAGTCAATTGGATAACTAAGATGGTGGATACGCTGGAAAAAGGGACAATGCACATCCCCGGTGAGATGGAGTGGATAGCATAAGATTTCATCATGCCTCTCAGAAGGGCACACAATTTAAAACCTATGATTGTGTATTTCCAGAATTTTCCATTTGATATTTTCAAACCACGGTTGACCTTGAGTAACTAAAACCTCAGATAAGCGGGGGACTACTATATAGTCTAATGTAAAGGGAATCTGTGACTCTAGACTTTCAGGCGCCACCCTACAAGAAAGGGAAGCTGGCCAGGCTCTGGGCTTGCTGCATGAACGAGTAAAGTCAGCTCTGAAGACATCTAAGAAGGGGCGTCTGCCCTGGTCCACGTAGGCCTGGCCCCCACCCCATCCCCAACAGCATCCCTCCCCAATACACAACAAGAAGAAAAATGCTGGATTCGTATCACAAAACTTGAGATTCAGGTTTATTCTCAGAAACTGGATTATTAGAGCAATATTCCAAAAATAAGGTAACTTTGGGAAAAATATTTATTCTATAAAATATAATCGAAATTAATATTTAAAACAAGTCAATTCACTGTTATAAAGATCACCAGGCATATCTCAGTTTATGGCGGAAGGACAACAGCATAATAATTGAAGAAAAAAATTAATTGCTAATCTCTAAAAACAGACTTTGTAATAAATTAACATGAAAGCAATAGTGAAAATACGTTCATCACTCTTGTTTGTCTCCTTTAACATGTTTTTGTGGCCTTTGTAGGGTGCTGCCAATTTCCCCAGCTTCTAACACACAACAAGTCCACGCTGCTACTGATCAAGCTGGGGCTATACAAGGACAGGTGCCAACACCCCCGGTCCAGACACCTTCACACCACAGGACGACAGGATAACATCAGGATAACGCCAACAGACAGCTCAGGCCCTCCGATCATAGGTCACAGAGACCTGCTCAGGTTGGCCAACGACTGAGCACAAGCTAGTCAGGTGCAGGGCAAATCCATTTCCCAGGAGATCAAGGGTGCGTTACAGGGAAAAGAAGGGAAGACAGGCATCCATAATTAGAACTCTCTGCCTAGCTGGTCTAAGAAAGGACTTTAAAACTATAATGGTCTGTCGATGTTTTATTCTGAAGATTATGTTGGATGCCCAATGGAGCCCCATGCGCTTATCAAGTGGCTCCTGCCACCAGGAGGAAGAGGGACAGTCCTGCCCCCTTAGTGCATAGAGCACTAAGCCTTTGCCACCTTGGTGTCCCGCCCTGGGAATGACGTTCCCACACCAAGAGCTCTCCTGATTGTCCTAGGCAAAGCGGCGGCCAGGTATGCAAATCTCATCTGCCGGGCCTTCCTCGCTCTTCCTCTCTTGCTTCCCACCCCCACCACAGAAGCCCACGTGGCCCAGGCTCCCAGAACCTTCGGGCCTCCTAGACCCACTGCTTATGGACTTCAGCAGTGCCCACAAGAGGGGGTTCCTTTCCTAACTTTTTCCTACTTGAAATTCCCTCTTGTGTTCGGCTCGTCGATGCCAGTTCTAGTCCAGAGACAAAGGACAGTAAAAGCTTTTATCCAGAAAAAATGGTGAGAGCTGAGTAAGGCGAGACCCCCGCCCCTCAGCAGCCAAGGCCCAGACCATTTCGTCACAAGATCCTTATGGAGAGACTCTAACGCTGAAAACTTCCAGGCCTATGGTTTCCAGAATTTTTGTCAGGGGCCACTTTGACCTTTTTCACTCCACACTAGAAACGACCAGCAATTCTGCTCCTGAGTTAAGAAGTGTTTGTGAAGTGAGACAGACTCACTCATGGTTGCATGTCTTCCGGGCAGAGGCTCCTCCGGGTCCAGTCATCTGCTTCCTTGACAGCTTTTCATCTGCTCACTCACTCATTCGTTCATTCCAAAAACCCGATATTTTTGAGTATTCTGTATCCTAGACTACGTCTCCGCCAGGTCAGCACTCTCTCTACTAACCTAGAGAACTTCCCGTCATGGATCCAACAATATGGCTTCCTCCTTCACGCAGGGAAGGGGCGGCGGAGACAATACAACGTACCTCAGCTCTTGTCCTAATTATTATGAGCTCCACTTTACAGCATTTCCCACTGCTAGTTTCAAAAACTGTATAACCATTGACCCTTTCAAAAGAACCTGGATTTGATTTCATGTTATTATCTTCTTCACTTTTCTCACAAAGAGAACAACAAAAAAATTAACTTTCCATTAGGGTAACCGCTGCTTTGAGGATGCGCGGCTAGAGGCTGGCCTACACCAAGCCCAGGAGCCAAGGACGCCTGGGAGTGTTAGCCTCGGAGCCAGATACTGCCGACAGGACCACAGCATCCCTTGGAGGGACTAAAGATAGGGATGAGAAAGAAAATAAAAGGAGGAGAAAAGGGATGAAAGGGGGAAAGAGGAATAAAGGAAGGAGTGGTGAAGGAGAAAAGAGAAAACAGGTAACAACAAGAGAGATGGGAGGGAAGCAGAATAGAAGGGTCTACACAGAGAAGAGTACAGGGTTTGGAGCCAGATGCTCATCAGGGCTCCTCCTTGCCTACTCTGAATCCCAGCCACATGCACACGGCTTTTTCAAAAGGAGAAATAACTATTTATTTTTTATTCCTCCAGAGACGAGTGTCCTCTGAAGGTTTTTTCCCCTTGTCTGCCAGCCAGCTAAGCAGGAGGCTTAAGTTCACTCAGAATCAAAACACACTCACTGCAAAGAAATGGAGTATCGGCAGAGGAATGCCAGGATGAAGGTGGGGGCTTCCTTCTCTCCCTTCCTGATGGTGAGGTTTCAAGTCTCTGCTCACTTTCTCGAGATGACCTTAGCCAAACAGATGACTCAAGCTTGGTGGGTTAAAGAGACTGGGTCCTGGTATTATGCCAGACACAGCGCTCTGATTGTTTACTAACCAGGGTTTCCAGTTCACCCGTTTATAATCATTTGCAATGACTTAAAATGTTTTTCCTAAACAAATATAACTGTAAGGGCAGATCTGTTTTATGTATCAACACAGTCGGTGAGGAGAAGTGCTGACTGATGGCTAACATGAAAATCACATATGGCCGCGGGGTCGTGTGCAGGAGCCTCATCTTTTCTCAAGGCTTGAAAATGAATTCCTCCCATCCTGCACCCTCAGGAGGGTTGACTTGCAGCCCAGCTAATTAAAAGCATCTATACATCCTATGGGGACGGTCGCACGGCTTGAAAAGGCACTGTGGCTTCTCCTGGGTACCTTGCTATTCCATTCTTTTTTCTTAAACACGGTTCCAAGCTGCTCTTTACCGCCTCCAGCGTCTACCGTGGGGAGCCTTGCAGGAAGCAGCCCCAGCTCCCCGGTGCTGCCTGTTCTCATCTGAAGCAAAATAGGTATATCAGTCAAATATTAAACAATTACTGTCTTTAAATCTGTCTCGTTTCCAATCACGTGGAATGGCAGTGTGAAGCTAACCATACATGTGAATAAGTAATGAAAGATTAAAAAAGAGGATTTAAATAAAATATCCATCATTATCGGGCTTAATTCTATCTACCGCTAAGAAGACAGCCATCTGGAGCATTATGGCAAGGTGAGTTCTAAGAAGCCAGGCACCCCACGATGTAATACAGAGCCAGAGATTTGCAGGCCGGCCTTCAGAAGGCTGGTGAGGTTATCAAGGAGGAGTGTGACTGTGTTGATTTATCTGTTATTTTCACTCTGAATTTTACAGGAATGATGCCAGGTTAACCCAAGTTGATAAAGCAAGTCTTAGAAATGCCCTATTTCTTTTGAAGTTCCTCCCAGGAAGTTGGGCCCTCCTATAGCACAGAAGATGCGCAGGCAGTAAGCTTTGCCAGGGCGCCCTCTAGTGTCCGAAGAACCCCACTGACGCAACTCTCTAATCCCCTCCCTGCCTAAGAAACCCCATTATTACTTTAATTACAGATTAATTACACTCTTTCATCAAGGTTAGAAGACGAATCAGAACAAAAGCATGACAGCTGGAGAGTAGAAGGCATGCTTTATTTCTTCTTATTGTGACACCATTTCTTTTCAATGCTTTTTCAACTTAGTAGTAGTTGGGAACTGGGCTCTGGAGTCAGACCCTCAGGGTTCCAGTCACAGATCTCTCACTGGCAGGCTGTCCTCAGGCAAGTTATTAACTTCTCAGTGCCCGGTATCTGTCTCCTAAGGTAGATGTAACAGTAAATGTAAAGGGCTATGACAGTGCCTGGGACCTTGTAATAAATGTTAGCTGTTGGTCGTTGTTATTATTGTTGTCATTGTTTTTGTAATAAATCAGAGAATTGCTACATTTGTGCTTGAAGTGACTTCAGAGATAATTAAGTCCAATCTCCTCATTTTACAGGTGAAAGATCTCCAGGCCAAAGGAGCAAAGTGACCTGTCCACAGTCACCGAGATTCAATGGCAGAGCTGAAATGAGAATTCAATTCTTCTGGCTCAGTCGACAAGATCCAGGTCCTTGACTGCCCTGCAGAATGGCCCCCTTAGGAAGCACCCCTTTTGCTCTCAATGTGCAGGGTGTGGAGCAGGGCTGCTGGGGGTTGGGGCATACTGATGGATCAGTAACGAGCCTCAAATACCAGCCAGAGTTTCGGGCACAGGAGTAAGGAGGAATCTCTGTCCATTTGTTATTAGGAGAGTGTCAGGATGATGAGATCATCCAAGACTGAGAAAGAACAGGATGAGGTGACCTACAGTCTACCTAGAAGTACTGGCCTCATACACTTTCAGGAAGCCTAAAACGACCACACACAAAAAAATTAAAGTCCAATACTTGTCAATCTGTTTCCAAAGACTAGCTTCCCAACCTTCCACGTCTTTTGAGATAATATCTGTCTCCAAGGGCCAAGCAAGCTTCCAGAGGACCTTGCACGAATGTGGAACCAAGAGGCGTGTTGGCTATGGAACTGACTTCTCTCAATGAAAGGTTCTGTTCATTTTCCTTTAATGAAGATACTGTACCACAGAAGGACAAATGTTGTATGATTCCGCTGACATGAGGTACCTGGAATAGGCAAATCCATAGAGACAGAAAGGAGAACAGAGGTTACCGGAAGCCGGGAGAGCAGAATGAAGTTATTGTCTAATGGATGTGGCCAATATTGCCAAGGAAATATATGCCAATCTGCTGATTGCTAGTTCTTACATTTTTAACCCAACTTAATGTTTACTTTATTGGGCCAAAGATTATTTTATCTTGGATTAAGACTCATAATACAACAAAAGCTTAATGAGGTAATAAAACCTCCCCTCTTGGGTGAACTTCTGAGATTTCTTAGCCCCCTTTTGATTTCCTGACAACACTAATGCTGATGCATAAACAAACAAGTGTAAACACGATTACTGGTCAGGGTATCTGGTGGTCTTTGGCAAACATGAAGAGCGGCCGTTAATGAATGACACTGGAAAACTCTCTTCCAAAGCAGACAAAGTTTCCATGTGGACTTCAGACAGGAAAGGTCAGCATATGGCAATGACCAGATTCACCAAGTCAGCATGTTTATGTATAAAAAAGCTCTAGAATGGAGATTAGAAGACCAGGTTCTCGTCGTGGCCCACTCACTCACTAGCTGTAGGACCTTGGCAAGTAGCATGACTTCTCTGGGCCTCAGCTTGCTTCTCTCCACAACAGACTCACTAGGTGGTCTCTAAAGGTTTTCAGCCATCATTCTGGGATCTGGGCCAAAAACTCGTCTTGAGTCTACCATGGCCATAGCGTAGGGTACTATCCACAGCTAAGTAATCGAAAAACTTCCAAAAAATATTCAACTGTACTAAAGTTACAGTATTATGCACCAAATAAAAAAAATTCTACTTTCTCTTGGTGGAATAATCTGCAAAGGCAGAATGAAAGATTGTACATAGGATTTCACACATCAAAACAAAAAGAAAGTTGGAGGAACAATGTACAAGATTTTTAAGATCTTCCTCTTAACATCCACTCGTTCTTTTTAAACAGTCCTGCAATGCAGTCCAGTACCGAAAACGGCGTCACGGAAATTCCCTCAGATTTTCTGATGACAATACCAACATGTAGAAAATAGAGGCAACTCTGGCTAGTTATATACACGGAAGAACAAGACTTGCTTGAAATCCAGACTAGATATGAGATCATGACACAGGGGGAAAAAATGAAGACTTCCAAAATTTCTTGCTGCTTTCATCTGAGAATTTCCCCCCAGGGATGAGATAAATGAAAACTCACGAGTACCATTTTATAAGCGTGGTGAGTTGTATGCATTTTACATTGTTAACTTTCTATAGCAAAAACTATGTTTATGCTCAGATGTTCATATATTGCTAGCTGGCTCTACTCTGCACAAGAATGTATGAAAAAGATCTTCGTTAAAAAACATCTACGGTTATCAGCCACCGCAGCCCTTTTGTAAGGACAGGTACTAAAGCAGAATTCCCCTGCGTAAGGGCAAAGGGCATTTATCTCTTCTGGGGCAGTGATTTTCCCCCAGAAAAGGAAGAATTGAATACTCTCTTTGATTCTGAGTTTCCTCTCGTGGACTTCTGATCTAGACTGGTTCCTTCCCTCCCCATCTTGCCTCGGGGGAGTGGGAATAGACTAGACATTGGCAGCAGCATCTTTTTATTCTTACAGAGTGTAGAAACAAGGGACTCATTACCCTACTTTCTTAAAAAGTTGAGGACAAAGAAACAGATGAACTAGTCTAAAGATCCCGAAGTTGTGATCGGTCTCCTGACAGTTTTATGAGTTTAATCCTTACAAAGAGTCTGAAAGAAACCGTATTGTCTCATTAAAAGTAATGATTCAAATTTATCTGAATTTGACATGAAACCATACTTTCATTAAAAGAACATTTTATAACTATGTCAATCATAACTGAATTCTTATTAATCCAAGATTTTTGTGGCAATGAGGCTGCAGGCCCCGAGGGGACATCATTATGGGCTTTGTACATGCTGCTACTTGGTGCTTGTCGAGAAGCTAAAGAAGACACGTTTGTTGTTTATTATTCCTTATCAAAATGGGGTGACCAACTTTATCATATGAAAACTATATCCGTCTTCGGGAGTCAAGCAGAAATGGTTCAAATATTAGCTCTGTCATTTACTTGCTATGTAAATGTGGGCACGTTTTACCTATACAGGTCTCGGTTTCAGCAAACGGCAAACACTAGTGCCTACCTTCAAGGTGAGAAGCAAACGAAATAATACTTATAAAGTACCCCCAACAGTGCCTGGCAAACAAAAAGTAAAATGTCCAGTAGATGACAGTTGCTGCCATCATCATTCCACATTGCAAGTCATTTTAAGATGGTCACGTTTGTGATGTGAAAATAGTGCCATACTGATGCAACAAATGAAACAAACTAATGCAAAAAATGAAACAAATGCAACAAAGACGTCCAAATGTTTCCTGGGTCACTTGAAATGGCTCAGAGACACTTACTAAATTCTCTTTAAGAAAAGAGGAAGGAAGAAGTCCTTCTGGTAACTAAGGGCTGCCTGAATACTGTCCTTAAGTAACAAAATATTATAAAGCAATCATACCCAAAACACTTTATTTGAAGACAAAAATGATACCCAAAGATCAGAGAGAAAAAACTCACGAAGCTTTTTTATAAGCAGGCTATTTTTCTTGAAGGTTATTCTCAAATAACTAAAAAATGATTAATATACTAAAACAATGGAAAACTAGTCATTTTGTGACACCTCTTTAGAGGTCAAATATGACACCGTTCAGGGAATCCTCACAATGGGAAGCAGTTGCCATGAGTGACACGAGCACCAAGGATGCTAAGCTCAAGGGCAGAATTCCATCCCCGCCCTGCCTAATAATGGCCGTCATGGCTGTTTCCAGTCTTTAGGTCTCTGAGTCTCAGATTCCTCCTGTATGTTACCAGCTACACTACAGGGTTATTTTATAAATCAGAAACAAAATTATGATTACAAACTTTTTATAATCTGTAAAGTGATATAACTGTTGTCAGTAATGGTGTTTTGGACCCAGCTCATACCACCTGGCGAGAGAGCCAATTCAGAAATTTTCAAGAATTTTCAAAGCTACTTGTTAAACCATTGGTATCTTGAAATCAGGCAAGATGGGAGTATTTACACCACGGAAATGGGCAGACATTGCAATGCTTTTTTCTGTTTTTGGAGAGCTGGTTATTAAACATTTACCAGCACGCCACTGATTCTAGTCTATATGGTAAATATATATGAAATTTCCTAAGCCTACAGATGAGTGGACAAAAGTTCAAGGAAAAAGATCGTATTCTGTAGTGATATATGTCAACCAGATTCTTAAAGTAGCATTGTATTCAGAGAGAAAGGACATAGTGTAGCACTTAATTAGACATGTTAAGTCAAAATATGAGGGAAGAATATTCACTTTAATAACAATGCAAGTAACGTAAGAGCATACTAGGAGATGAGAATGGAAAAACAACACAAATGACTGCAATCTTTCGTACATCCTGTAGTCTGAATTTGATTTTGAGTGGCATCAGCATGCTGCATAGTCCTTAAAGATCTACGACAATGTAAAACAAGTTAAAAGATAGGTAAACATTACACAAGATACAGAGGCTATTGTCGTGAAACCAGGAAAAAAAAATAAATGCAAAGTAATAAATAAAAATTAGGCTCTGAGAAAAACTCAATAGGTATGTCCTTTCTGAGAAAGAAGCTTCCAAAACTACAACAACAAAACAAAACTTGTTGAAAACAGTGACAAGAAAGGTTCTTAAAGAACCCAAAAATGTAGGAGACACTCCAGCTGAAGGACAATCTCATCGTGGGTCATTGAATCACTGATGGACATGTAGCCAGTCTGCACCCTGAAGGGTCTGAATTCACACGGGCGCTTCCCCAGAGAACCTGGATGAAACCCGTGCTGCTGATGCTGTGGCTCAGGACTTGCAAGTGCAGACATTTACAGGAACAGAAGAAAGCAAAGGTGAAGACTTTCTTACGATACAGAAAACAGGAAAAGTTGTTTTGACTAATATCATTCAAAGGCAAATATGCCCCTTAAAACATGTTGACGAGGTATAGAACCATTTTCAGATGCTTGGTCCAAGGATGCCATCTAGAATTCTGCCAGACATCCTGCATCCTGTGGTCTGCCCATCACACAGACCAGACTTTGATCCTCCTGGCTCTTCACCAGGCACAGGCGACTCCACTGTCTATGGTACGGGGCAGGAAACCGGCTATGATTAGAAAGATTTGCCCCAATTCAAGGAATTAACTGGTGAGAGATAAGGGCTAGAAAAATGAGTCTCATTCAAGCCAAATTTCAGTTTTTTTTTTTTTTTTTAAGAATGCATTTTTTTTTTAAAGATTTTATTTTTTCATTTTTATCCCCAAAGGCCCCCCCGGTACATAGTTGTGTATTCTTCGTTGTGGGTTCCTCTAGGTGTGGCATGTGGGACGCTGCCTCAGCGTGGTCTGACGAGCAGTGCCATGTCCGCGCCCAGGATTCGAACCGACGAAACACTGGGCCGCCTGCAGCGGAGCGCGCGAACTTAACCACTCGGCCATGGGGCCAGCCCCTCCAAATTTCAGTTTTTATAAGTATACACAAAGATAACAAAAATGAGGAATGAGAGAAATATAAAATGCCTAGTAGTGATAAGTCTGAAGATAGAAATGAGTGTACAGTCTTCACTGGGCAAAAATGTTATGACTTTAGGGGCCGGTCCGATGGCACAGCAGTTAAGTTTGCACGTTCCTCTTCTCAGCGGCCCAGGGTTCGCCGGTTCGGATCCCGGGCGCGGACATGGCACCACTTGGCAAAGGTCATGCTGTGGTAGGCATCCCACGTACAAAAAGTAGAGGAAGATGGGCATGAATGTTAGCTCAGGGCCAGTGTTCCTCGGCAAAAGAGGAGGATTGGCAGTAGGTAGCTCAGGGCTAATCTTCCTCAAAAAAAAAAATGTTATGACTTTAGAACAAGGAGGGGAAGAAAGTTGGCTCTTTTTTTCATAAATTCTTTACTGAGAATGTGGACTTTTTATATCTACTTGACTCTGAGAAGTTTGCAAAGATGCCCTTTCCTCTCTCTCACACACACACACACATACACACACATAACACATACACACACACAACATATACACACACATATACACACAACACATACACACACAACACATACATACACACAACACATACACACACAACATATACACACATATACACACAACACATACACACACAACATATACACACATACACACACAACACATACACGTATAACATAGACACACAACACATACACACATGTACACACAGCACATACACATATACACACAACATAGACACACCACACATTTACACACATACACACAACACATACACACATACAACACATACACACAACACATACACACACAACATAGACACACAACACATACACACATATACACACAACACATACACACATACATATACACACAACATACACAACATAGACACATCACACATATATACACAACACATACACACACATACATACACACACCACCACAGAGACATTACCAAAAAAATCCTGCTTTGACTATTATTAAGTTGAATATGCCTTTGGCTTAGAGGACTATCAGTTTTTCATAAACTAGAAAAATCAGTCGGATGCCAAAATCCTTAAAGCTTAATAGCTTTATAGATTAATCTGTAATAAAACCTTAAACTATTTAAAATTAATCAGTTTGTAAACATGAAATTGTCTGGAAATAAATGACACCTCTACCTTTCTTAACGTAAGCACTTAGATTTTGGGGTTCTTCAAGAATCTTTCCTGTCACTGTTTTTGACAGTTTCTTAAAGACACCACTACATCTCACTCTTGACTTCCAAATTCCTGTGGTACAGATAGAAGACTTCTGCCCCAATCCAGGTTAAAGCATGAAATTTAAGCTCCTTCATCACCAAGCCTGTCACAGGTGATGAAAGCAGGCAGTCACCTTGCCATGTGATCCCGCACGTGCTCTGACTGAAAAACTATTCACTGTGGAGGCAATAACTGGACAGAGGAGGGAGGAGCCCCGACAAGGAGCTCGGCTCATGCCCCCTCTGGATCCTCAGTCTTTGAGTAACTCAGAATTGGCAAGAGAGCCTGCTTCCAGGCTCCCCATTGCTCAGAGCGCTCCAACATCTAATGGTGCTTCTTTTCTTAAGAAGGACAAACAACTCAAGCAAAATGCAAAAGAAAAGAGAAGCAAGAGTTACATGGAAATCTGCTTTCAGAACGAGCCAAGAGAGATTTCGAGGCAACAACAAAAAATTTTGAAGTTGGCATAAAATGGAGATAAACAGAAAAGAAATACAGCAGGGTAGACAGACTTAGAGAATTGATGAAGAAACAAGTGAAAATATGTCAGGTAGACAAAGAGCATGTTGCAAAAATATTGGAGGAAAATAACCGTAAAGGAAACAGAAAATTGAAACAGAAGCTGAATTTTCAGAAGTATGCTGGCTTCCAAAGTGTCTCAGGTAAAGAGAGGCAGCTTCCACAGATGAGACAGTGAGCTCAGACACCACTCCCCAGGGCCGCTTGACGGTGAGTGAGCAGTGCTCAAGACTTATAGAATGTATTCTAAAATAGGAAGTATGTTCTGGAATTTGAAGACTTTGCCTGGAAACCATTGACTGATCCATATCATTTGTCAAGGTCACTCCACAGCTCATCAATGTCTTATGTCCAGGGCTCCTTTGCTGATATTTTCACTTTCCTCAGATACCCAGCACAAGAAAATCCCGAAGAGGCCAGGAGCATAGATTAGGTAACTCCTCCAGCATGCCCCAGAGAAGCTGAACAAGAGGTGTGAACCTGGACTTCACAACATCTGTGTGAAAGTAAATAGAAAAAGGGAAAGCACAGGAACTGACTCCAAATTATAACCTTCAGTTGAACAGCAACAAAAACCTCTAAAATGGAATGTGGGTGGACTAGTGAGTAAGAAGGCTGGGAAAGAATGGAGAGAAACAGAAAGGCAGTGTGCAAACAGACGCGAATGAAGACAGACTCTTGGTAACCAGAGGCAAGCACAGCACACTGCTTATATTCAAAACAGTACGCCACCCTGTTGCCAAGATCTCCCATTCAAAAAGAATCCAGGGGCCAGCCCCGAGGTCGAGTGGTTAAGTTCGCGTGCTCTGCTGTGGCGGCCCAGGGTTTCACTGATTCGGATCCTGGGGGGGACATGGCACCCCTCATTAGGCCATGTTGAGGTGGCGTCCCACATGCCACAACTAGAAGGACCCACAACTAAAATATACAACTATGTACTGGGGTGATTTGGGGAGAAAAAGCAGGAAAAAAAAAAAAGATTGGGAATCGTTGTTAGCTCAGGTGCCGATCTTCAAAAAAAAGAGAATCCAAAGGAAGTGAACTGGTTTTATCCATCAGACATTTGGTGATCAGCTATAAATTAATTATAAACTGACTAAACATTAAAGTTACCTGGAGTGCTCTGAAAAAAATGCTGATTCCAGGCCTCCCCTCAGATCCAGGGCCTGCAAGGTGGTTCTGATACTCAGCCGGGGAAAGAGCCACCACTACAGACAGCACTGACCTCATGCCTCGGAGGAACCAGGCAGGAAAGTCAGTTAGGCTCTATTTCATGGGGCAACCGAATTCTTGATGGAGTTAGCAAAATCTGTTTTGTTTCACTTTTATTTTTGTTGAAACAACTGAATTGACCTTAGTGGTTCATTTTGATTTCTGCAGGCTCAGTCTGAAATTGCCTTGAGCACGGTAGGCCACAGGAATGAATTTCCCCTTGGCACTTGACCTGGGCCTACAGCTGAGCGAGCAGTGGACGTTCTCTTCTCTCTGCTCAATTGCCATAGGAAGAATCTGACTTCAAGGTGGGGTGGTGGCAGGTGCTTGGAAAATAGAACCACAGAAACCAAGTGGCACTCTTTTGTTTTCTCAGACTACTCTTTTTTGTCAATTTTTTTTTTTAAAGATTGGCACCTGAGCTAACAACTGTTGCCAAGTTGTTTTTTTTTTTTCCTGCTCTTTTACTCCCCAGATCCCCCCAGTATATAGTTGTATATTTTAGTTGTGGGTCCTTCTAGTTGTGGCATGTGGGACGCCGCCTCACCGTGGCCTGATGAGCGGTCCATGTCCACGCCCAGGATCCGAACTGGCAAAACCCTGGGCCGCCAAAGTGGAGCACGCGAACTTAACCACTTGGCCATGGGGCCGGCTCCCCAAGTGGCACTCTTGAATGTATGAGGTGCCCTTCCCCACAGCCCTGCTTTCAGCATCCTTTCTCAGTGTGGCATCTAATTCTGACAATGAGAAGTCACTGCTGCATTTGGGCTATGCTGTTCCAGAAGAAAGTAAACAGACCTCAGCTAACGTCCAGATTCTAGCTCACAAGCCTAGGTAATTGTTTGCCCATGTTATTTATAAATTCACGGCATCACAAAAAAAATACTGCCAAGGTCCCTGCGGAATATCTAGTAGAAACCTTTACTTTGCCATGAGGAAACCAAGGCCCAGAGTGTTTCAATGACAGGGCCAATGTTGCTCAGCTGAGGAAAGACCTGGAACAAACCCACAGGTCATGGTTCCCAAGCTGGTGGCCTCTCCACACATCAGAGGAGTTGACCAAACCTTGAGTTCCTGTCTCCCAGATTCAGTGGGTTCAATGACAATAATCCAGGTAATCAAACACAAAATTTTAAAATCAGTTCAACAGATCAGAGTGTTCCCTTGCTGGACAGGCTGAGTCTAGCAACTGTTTCACTTGTTCAACAAAGGACTGTTGGAAAATTGTAAAACAGTAAGAGTGACATTTTCATTTCTGCGGCGGATTTGTGATTGAAAAGCTGTGGCTGACACTGGAGTCTCTAGGTCACAAAACAAAGCTCTGAGGGGACATCTGAAGAAAAATAGCCCATCTTTAGTCCCCCGCCAAGCGGAACTGGGAACTTCGACTGCAACCTGCTCACGAAGGGTGGGCAAGCTCCCAGGTCGCATCTGCATGAGGACCCCACAGTCTGTGTGGGCAGGTTTTCAACCAGAAGTCCTGCTTCTGAGCACAGGGGACTTGACCCAGAGCAGGAACATGGCAGAAAATCAGTGCCTGGGAACTAACTGGGCTTGCAGCAGCTAAAAGAACATATACATAAATTCATCATTCAATAAGTAAGACAGATTTCCACAAAGCTGAATAAGTTTGATTTCGAACCCACTTTTGCATTGTCAACTGCAGAGGTAACCCCAGAAGCAGAGGGGAATGCCGAGTAGGCAAAGAGGATGTTTAACTGTTCTCAGGCTCCTGGAATTGCCACCTTCCCCCTCCCTCTTCATTGCACAGAGTTTCTGCCCTGCCTTTCCCCATACCACATGTGACAGGATTCATTAAATTTCAATACACTGTGACACATAAAAATGCGACCCAGCTAAGAGCCCACAAAGGTCACCATCCAAACTGGGCCACCCATCTCCCACCCAATAATTCCAGCAGCTAATGAACTGTCTAGGCTCACACAGTTTGACAAACATTTGTACAAATTTATGTTCTCCAAATCCTTCTACACGTCCGCCCAGCCAAACACAAAGCTATGAGTACAATAGCCGGATAATCAAAGGAGAGTTACAGCCTAAGTTTCACAACACTCACATTCTAGGGGCAATTTTAGGATTTGAACTTAAACAGTAGGTGGCTGATTCGGATATTACATCAAACTAACGGCTGACCTGGCACTGAGAAGCTGCCTTAGAATACGCACGTGAACACATCCAGCAAAGAAAGATGTGTCCAGGGTTTATCAGACTTTGAACCACATTCCAAATTGGAGGCTCACTTTTGTGGACTGTGAAATGGATCAACAAAAGAAAAGCACAGAAAAGGACACTCCCCTTTAGATACAATCATCCATAAATTATTTCTCACAGTTAGCAAAGTAAATCATACTTAGGAAATGGGGGGCATACAAGTGTTTTGGTTTAAGGATATGAGTCACATCTCAATTATATTCCTACCTGCAATCTCTACCCTCCAATATTTGTGGCTTAAGTTGTACATTGTGATATAAGAGAAGTAACTGCTTTATGAAGAGAGAGCAAAAGGAGAAGAGGAATTTCTAGTTTTGGAGGGAAAATTATTTGTTCATTTTGATGAAAAGTAAGTTTAATTGCGTGTATCCAATGGGGTACCTCATATCACCATGGGTGACTTGAGCTCATTGATAGAAAGGTATTATTTAAATATAAGACAATCTTTTGTGGTTCTTTACACTATAGTCTAAAATTAAAGAAGAAGCCTAGAATAAGGTGGAAGTTTTCAGAGGTGTCATTCACAAATTTAAGAATTTGCAAAGGAAACTGCATTGACATTGAAAACCACAATTATCTCCAACATTTTAAAACCTACCCAATAAACTTCTTTCCTTACCTAGAAAATTTCCTTAGACTCTTACATCACATATGGCCAAGTATATGGGGATATACTATGCACCGCATAGAATTATAGAAACAACTTTGAAGTCTAGGACATAAAACTGAACATTTTCAGTCTAAACAAATATAGAACACTCCTGCAAAGACTGACAGAACGATGAGAGGCTGGGAGCAGGACAGGAGCGTGAGAATTCACAATTGCAGCCAGGTATTTCATTAGAAGTTTATGTATATTACTCTATATGTTACATAATAGAATTATATGTAGCAGTATATGTAATATATATGTGCGATTTACATATTATGTGTATGTTACATATGTGTATTACTATATGTAATATGGACATTAGTAAATATATATGCGGAGAGTTATACACATATTTTGCAGTTCAACAGGCATTTTACTAAAAGTTTTACACTTTTTATATTATCACCTCTATTAAATTTTATATTATCACATGCATTACCTCAGATGTCCTTCACAATGACTATAAGCAGATTTAGCCTCATTTTAATAGGTGAGGAATCTGAGGCTCAGAGGGAAAGAAATTAAACGCCTTCCACACCATCAAACAACCAGTAACAGGCCAGCCGGGATTAAAACCTGGCTCCACCAAGCAACAAAGCAGAAGCCGGCCTCATTTTTTTAATTTATTTGTTAGCTGATGGGTTGGTTGTCAGCCACAAAGTAAGTACTTCACATGAGGCTCCTCGGGCCTTCGTATCAAGCTTGCCACACCAAACATGTGGGTTGGTAGCTTGGCTCTTTTTCTAGAATGTTGCTGTGTTCATCCCAATCCTTTGCAACAGACAGCAGATTATATTGTCAATTTAGCACCTAAAGAGGTTTTTAAAAGGGGCCTCTTTAATCCCATCAGTGCTACTAGGCTCCCCAAACTTCAAGCTCAACCATAAATTCACATGCAAAGAAGACACAGAGCCAGCATGGAGCCAGGACAGGGCGGCTGCTGTATCGGCCCCTGGCCAAGCCTGGAGCCCAACAGGAGCCCATGTTCAGCTGGGCTCGGCGTGGCCAGCCCCTCACCATTCAACCGCGTTTAAAACATGAAGCTGTCCCTGTTGCCTCTCCATCCTGCCAGGTCAGAAGCATTTCAATACTAGTGTTTGATTATTTTGTCTCTGCCAAATATTTTTCTCTCCAGTCCTTTTTGCAAGGACAGCAGCATTTTATTACAGAAGTCTAAATGCCTCCAGAAAGAATGCTGAAGGCAAACATCAGCAAAGATGTCTAGCACAGCTTTCACGCATCCCCAAACAGCGTGACTCTTAAAAGCAGGAAAGAGTGGAATTAATTTGGTTCTGTTTAAAAATCAAATCCAGAGGGCATTCTCCACTGAACTGCAGTCTAATCTTTTAGAGTTGCTATAAGGTCAAATATCGGGCCCAAACCCAAAACTATCTGGCATAATCCCTTGTCATTTAAGATGGGATTTGCACAGCAGAGAAACTTAAACTTAGTTACAATTCTATTTCCCTTTCACATTGGGAAAAAAAAGTCCCTGACTTCTTCCTACTCATTATCGCTGATAGTCTGACAAAGGCATTCTCCTCTATAATCTTCGCTCCTGACTTCATCCCACAGGGGAGATGGAATCGGCGGCTGACTTCATTATTACCGAGCTGATGGGCTAAATGCAGCCCATGATGCTAACGCCAGAGTAGGCAGAGAGGAAACCCAAATTGAAAAGCAAGGACGACTGGTTAGACTCTGAAGCCTGAGGAGTGAGAGCACGTGGCCACGCCTGCCAGTCTCACCCCAACTTAAACAAGACCAAGAGCATCTCATTTGCCCAAATGTCAGGATTTGAATGCTCTACAAAATATTAGAAAAATTAACGATGATACTGTCTGGTTTTGGTTAAAGCTAATGTGTCCAAGGAAGATGCATATAAAAGCTCCATCTGGTTTTCTATCCTCAAACCCTCGCTGTATTCATCTCTGTGCGTGGTTCTCTTACTTTTCCATGACTTATGCAAAGGAAAGTGAAACCAATCAACAGCTTTTTAGAGCCTTCCAAATCTAAAGGCTAAGATAAATAAAGCTCAGAAATAAAGATTCAGAATAACTGGATAAATGATCAATTCCAAAAGTAACCTTCCGATGCCGTGAAATGAGATGTCCCTAGTCTATTACACAAGAAAGATAAAATCATTGGAGCGGTTTTTGTCTGTCCAGCCTTTGGAGGGTCTACCACTTACGAGCTGTACCATCTTGAGCAAGTTACTGAAACTTCCTAAGCCTCAGTTTTCACTGCTGTAAATAGGAATAACAACTTTCCCTCCTGCATCGTGCTGCTGCTACCACACCAATAGAACATTCTGGGCAGGCCACACATCTCAGAGGGCAAGATCTCATCCCAAGCACCCTTTCCTACAAGGAGAATGCGGCAGGCCCCTGGTAATGTTTTAATCTTGTCCTCCAAAACTGCCCTTCATCAGTCTTTCCCCAGGTTAACACTTTGGTGCTCCCTCTTCAAACACAATGTCCCAATTTTATATTCTATGCCTTTTATAAATAAGGGCTCAGCAGACTAGGGGTCCACTCTCCCCAAATGATGGTCTGAAGGCATGCACGTTCCTCCACCCCCACCCTGCTCTCCCACTCACCCGGGCGGGCCTGCCCTCAAGGCCAGCCGCCCTTATTGCTCTGTTCTCCTTTCACGGTCTCCCCCGTCCCCATGTCCTCTAAAACCTTTAACATGCTGGGCAAGACCCTGCTCTTCTTCCAGGTTTGCAGTTCCATTGGAGGTATAAAAGGGTCACATCTCTGCCCACTTAAACAGAGCTGAAAGTCTCCCCCAGCCTGGGGTTGCCATGTGAGGGACTAGATTCAGGTGCCTGCTGCTCGGGCCTGACTCCGTTTTATACCAAGTTTTGTAGCATATTTATCTTCCAGATCTGAGAGGAAGCTCAGTAGGCAAGGGGAGTCATCTGCGTGCTCACTGTTTCTAAAGGACACAGAGTTGACGAAAAGAAGTGAACTATCCACTCAGCACACTGGTGGATCTAAAAGTAGATAGTCACCCATATGCAAGTGAATTCTTATGCACTTAAATTTGTCTTGGAAAAACATAGTTCGGATATATCCTCAGAGGTTCTTACAACCCAAATACTGTAGACCTGTAAGGAAATTTAGGGTAACAACTACTAAACGTGTGTATTGAAATGTACGGAAGGTAGAGAAAATGCACTTAGGAAGTCTTACACAGTGGGATGCCGGGCCCCTTGGAAAGGCAGGGCATACACAGACCTCACCAGACACGTGCTCTTGGAAAGCACTGTTGCCCTTGCTATGACCTTCACACACAACTAATGCTGGCTTCCCTGTAAGGGTGTCTGAGATGACTAGGTGACAGCAACAGCCTAAGGAAATCTAAAATTTTTAAAATGAGCTATTTGTGGTTCCTGCTCTTACTGATGACTGACTGGAATAAAGCAAAAAGCCAGGGCCTCAAATTTTCCCAAAAGGAAAGGGGATCAGAACAATGCAAAATAAAAAACAAACCAAACAGTCTCCCTTTAAATAAAAGTTTCCCTACTTTTACCATATTTAAAACATTTCTGATATACTAGTCTTTTGCAACTTCATAAAAGACAAAGAAAGATCTTTTATCTCTTTTTTCTTTCTTTTTTCTTTTTAGTGCATTTCTTAATAGAGTGACAATTGGACTTTGCATTCATATAGTTCCAATATATCTACCATTTATTTTTCTCGCCTGTCACTATCCACACAGTTGATACCAGCTCAACACAAGGTTGATTTAAGGGAAGCCATATTGTAGAAAAGAAACCAGATTATAACTTTGAATGACCTCTGATTAACTAACCCAGCTGGATGTGCACCCTCCAGGAGATATACATGCTCTGTATGGCCCCTCCCAGCTGCAATAAGTTGATAACTTTGTTCTTTTGAGTTTCTTAGGAATGTGATGGCCCCCCGGGCAGAGAGTCTATGCTGATAGCCATCATCAATGGCAACTGAAAGATCTGGCATGGCATCTCTTGCTATTCCTCATAATTAAACTGGGGATCAAGTGTGTTTCTAAACTAATCTCTAAACTGTGCGTCAGTGACTAGACAGCTCCCTCTCCAGAGTCATGGCGGCAACACATGACGACGGTTTCATTCAATGGTCCCCTTACCCTGACCCCTTTCAGCAGGAAGTAGCCAGACAGACAATGATGACCCTATTCCTGTTATCAGCATATGATTATGCTGGGTCACAAGTGACAGTGGGGAGTTGTTGGCACCACTCATGTAAACAGTAATTTTTACTACACATAGTAAAGATTTTGTTCTTATCTTTAAACTAAATCAGGGTATAGGGCATTGCTCTGGTCTCTGGTGCACATCCAGTAAAACAAAAGATCATTAGGAACTAAGACCAGAGATCTGCCCCACCCAGAGACCAGCCCCCGTATAACTGGCCTGCAGTCTTTGTTCTGTAAGATGGTTCTTTTGGACACTAGTCCCCCCATCTTCCGATCTGCTAGCTTACCGCTTAATAAATGCCCTTTCTCTCCTACCACCTTGCCTCTCGACTGTTGGCTTGTCCCGCGGCGAGTAGGAGAGGCCCCTTTTGGCAGTAACACAGTTATTTCAGAATATTCCCTGTCAGGGTCAAAGCAGGGGTTCAGTTTTGTGCTCTGCACAACTCTAGAAGATTTTCATCTCCCCAAAACATACAAGAGAAATCTATGGTTTACTAGAATTTTAAACAACTTAAGCCCGACCTTGTTTAGGACATGTATTTCACAGACAGGCAAGTCTTTCAAAGGCAATGGATTTACTTGACGGTAAACTTTGGCATGATTCTCGACTCCCTAAGGGCTGTCTGTCATAGAATCTTACCTTATGCCTCTGTCTGTCCCCCGATTTAGCCATCAGTGATGCCAGTGGGGACAGAATAAACACAGCAGCAGGAAAGGCCCTCATTGCCTTGAAGCACGTGACGGTTATGCCTGGATTCTTCCCCACCTCCCTCTGTGCCCTGCCTGGAGCACACAGCGTGCACCAATCCAGCCTTAGCAACTCCTGCTCTGGGCAAACTTCCAGAGTCCTCTCCATGTTGGGCCTGGCCCTCCACTGGCATTTGCTCTTTCACAGAAAATACCATAAATCAAAATTAAGCAAGATAAAGAAACCTCGAGCATCCAGAGAGTTGGTGACCTTTGAACACCATCATGAGTGCTGGTGTTCTTGAACTCAGGAACTCTCTGATTCTGCCCAGTTTTCTCCGTTTTTTTCCTAACTTATCTGACTTTATTCATTCATTCAGTAAATAATTGAGTGACACTATCTGCTGGGGACCACTTCAGGGCTGGGAGTACATTAGTGAGAAGGTAATGAGGCCCCATGAGCCAACGACAAGTGCTATGCCAAGAACTGGAACAGGGAATGAGATCTGGTGTCGCTGATGGCTGCTCCAGTGGGATGGTCAAGGAGGCCTCTAGGAGGGGCAGGATTTGACCCAAGACCTGAATGGCAAAAAGACAGAGCTGTATACAACTGAGAGGAAACCATTTCAGGATGAAGGGACAAACCCTGAAGGTGCAACGAGCCTGGTGCATCCAGGCATGTAGGATGTAAAGAAGGTTCTGGGCAGGTGGAGGAGAAATGAGGGAAATCATGAGGTGTGGTCTGACAGTGAGGGAGGGCCCAGCCACAGCAGGATGAGCCAAGGTAAGGATGTAGATTATTTGCTGTGTATGACCAGAAACCCCAGGGAATGTTAGGTAATGATCTGATTTTCAATTCTCTTATTATAAAATGTGTCAAGTAATCTATTTTGGGCTGAATTGTGTTCCCCCAAATTCATGTGTTGAAATCCTACCCCCTCCCCCCACTTCAGAATGTGACTATATTTAGAGATAGGGTCTTTAGAGAGGTAATTAAGGTTAAATGAAGCCATTAGGGTGGGTCCTAATCCAATATGACTAGTGTCCTTATAAGAGATTAGAGCAGAGATGCACCCAGAGGGAAGACCTTGTGAAGATGTGGGGAGAAGACGCCATGTACACACAAAGGATAGAGCCTCAGAAGGAACCCACCCGCCAATTCCTCCATCTTGGACTTTCAGCCACCAGATCTGAGAGAAAATAAGTTTCTATAGTTTACACCACCAGTCTGTGGTATATTGTTAACGCAGCCCAAGCGAACTGATACGCACCCAATGTAAATTTAAGAACATGACCTTGATAATGACACAACAGCAACAGCAAAGCCTCCTGTACTTTTCTAATTGGGGAATGTTCTTAGAACGTTTTTATTAGCCTTCATAACCCTCTGTGAATCTTCAGTTGGCCCTAAAAGTCCTTCGGGCCAATGGGCTAAACTCCTAGTCCTGCCTGATTCCCCGAATCTTCTCTCAACGGTTCCTAAACCAATCACAGAGTGTGCCTCAGTTTTCCTCTCCAGTTTTCCTACCTGAGTTTCTCTCAGCTAAAAAACACTCATGTTTTTCCCTCCAGTTTCGGTTAAAATTCTGTCATCAATTTAGTGATTATTGCCTAAATTCTAAGATGAATCTTTATTTCACTTTTTTTTTTAACATTTTTAAAAATCAGGAGGCGATCTCGAATTAAAGTGAATGTGCAGTCTTAGTGTCTATCCGCCAGAAAGCCGTTGTCAAGTCCATGGTACATCCCACAATTGCTGGCATCGTGAAAGTAAAAGGATGCAGTGATGTTCTGTTCCCTTTGAAAAGGTCAGTGAAAAGCCAGTACAGAGGCCCTTTTTCCTTTCCAAATTTTGGCAGCATGCAGTGGCAGGGATCATGGGAAAAGTATAGATTTTGCTTCAGAAGGCCAGGATTGGAACCCTGACCCGGGCCTTCTAAGGCAGGGGCTGGGCTCGGCAGTGTCCCCACAGCCATTCTGTGCCGTGGGCCCCTCCCTCCAGGGCTCTGCTGTGTCATCTAGGATCTCCATCTCTTGCTTACCAAGTCTGCACACTCTGGCCCTTCCGGAGTCTTCCTCTTCCTCTTTACCCTGACAGTGACCTGGTTGTCCCTCGAGGGTCTCATGGCCCTGGCAGCTCACTCAAGTGCAGGCCCCTCACTCCCCTCGTCCCATCCCCACACCCGCTCCTAAGAGGTCAGTGTCGCCCCTGGTTCCTAGAGTGGCTCTGTGTCATGTACAGTCTGGGCTCCTTTGAGGCCCAGAGCATTCAGCCTCCTTCCCTGGAGGCTGTGATCCTGCATCGCCAGCTTCTGCACTACCCAAGCCCTGATGTCATCCTCGAATCAATAGGTCAACGCCGGGGCTTCTCAGTGCCTTGGCCTCATCTCCCAGTGACCTTTGTCTCTACCGACAACGAGCCACTGGGTTCCCAGCCACTCCTGGACTCTATCACCTATGAGCATGTTCCCTTCCAGCCACTTCCTTCTTCTACCTGTTATTTCTGCCCCAATTTTATGGCCACATCAGGCCATCTGGTCCTTGACCCCTTCACTTTCCCCCCATATCAGCCTCACTCCCTAAGGCCAGGCTGCTGAGCATGGCTGGAGAAAAATGACACAATCCAAGAGGCTGATGCCACTAGAAGTCATTGGGTCAAATCCCAAATGGGCGCCCCAACTACCCCAGGCAATTCTTCTGTGTTTCCCACTTTAGATGTCTCCCACCTCCAAGGCAACCATTGCAAACCCTCTCCACTTGCCTCAAACCTCCACCCCATGGCCTTCTTCCTCACTCTTTTACTCACTCATGTATTCCTTCAAAAATATTTGTGGGGAACGGATGCTGAGGCCAGCCCAGGGCTGGCTCAAGGGGCCCTGCTCAGCCAGCTATCTCCTTTCTCTATTTTCTCTTCAACCTCTGCACTGACTCCCTCCCACTGGTATTCAAAAGAGAGAGAGAGAGGAAGAAAGAAAGGAAGGAAGAGAAGGAGGGAGGGAGGGACAAGGGGAGAGAGAGAAAGGGAAAGAAAGAAAGAAACAGAAAGAGGAGAAATTCCTCACCCCATTGCCTTTTCCTTTCCCTTTACAAGGAACTTGTGGAATGATCTCTCACTCACTGCCTCTCACCTTTCCTCCTCACCCCCGCCCTGTAACCGGATTCCATCCCTCTCTCTCCCTGGACCTGCGTGTTCCTGAAGCCAGTGGACACACCCTGGCCCCATTACATCTGCTCCCTCTGCAACATTTGCCGCCACTGCCCCCCTTTTCCGAAATAACGTCTTCCCTTTGTTTCCCTATCAGTCAGAAGTCCTTTGTTACCCTGTAGAAAGCTGAAAAAGAAATACCACAGCCCAGCTCAAACCTGCTTAAGCAAAAATGAATCTATTGGCTCATCTAACTAGGAAGGATAATGGGGCCATTCCAGAACCGGAGGCAGGAAAGGGTTTAGGGCCCAGATTCTTTGAAAAAAGGAACTAGAGCTTTGCAGATTTGCAAGGAACTAGAGATTTGCAAGGACTCTCCACCTCCCCTCCCCATCCATCTCTCATCTCTGCTTGCCCCCTCCTGGCTTGACTGGGCACACGACCTTTCCACATGGCAAGAAAATGACGACACCCAACTCTGGAGCTCCATCCTCTTAGCCTTCCTTACTCTGGTGTTTGTGTGCCAAGCCAGGAGGGGGCTCTGCAGAGCCCTGCTCAGGTCAAGTTCCACCACTTGAATGATCCCTGCTGCCTCTGAGAGTTCCATGATCGCCCATGCTCGGCCACATCGATGGCCACAGAGTTATCACTACAGTCAAGATCACTGGGACTGCAGGAAACAGGAAGAGTGAATCCTTAATGGAAGGGGAACCCGACAAACAGAACAATCCCTGCTCCTCAGAGCTTCTGGGATGTCCCACTCTTGCCTGTCCTCCCTCTTCTCTGACCACAGTCCTTCATGCTTCTTTACGGCTCCCTTTCCTCTGACTGTCCCCTAAATGTTAGTGCTCTTTAGAATCCTCCCTTACGTCTCTTTTTCTGTGCACTTGCTCTTCCTGTGCACTCGCCTTTCCCATGCACTCTCGTCTATTTCCATGGCTTTAATTATCATCCCTGTGCTGATAAACCACGTGATCAGCCCAACTCTCCTTCCTCAGCTTCACCACCAGCTGTCTGTTGAACGTCTCTCCCTGGATGTCACACAAGATCCGCAAACTCAGCTGGCTAAAAGGAAGTGTACAACCTCTTCCAAATCTGTTGTTCTTATAGTCTTGATTCCGATGACACTGCCTACCCGTGGGCCAGGCCGGGAACCTGACCTTCCATCTCAACTCGTCCCTCATTATCTCTAAATGTCCAATATCAAGTCCTGTTCGTTCTAACTGCCAAACATCTCTGCGGTCTGCCCACTCCTCTCAGTGCTCATGGCCACAGTCCTGTTTCCAGCCACCTCCCTCTCTCTCTCCAGGACACTGCAGCAGCCCCCACGAGTCTCCTGCAGGAGGACGGCCTCGTGCCCGGCCCAGAGCCACTCTGCAGCCTGCAGCCAGGTCCAGTGTGGTCTTTTTGTTTTAATGCAGATCTGATCAAATTGCTCCCTGCTTAAATCTGTTCGATTGCTCTATCTTGCTCTTACAGTAATTTCCAAGCTCCTTAACTGGTACACAAGCCCGACTGGCCCTGCCTAATTCTGGGGCTTAAGATCTCCCCACTCCTCCATTACATTAAACAACCGGCCACAGTGAACTTCTGATCGTCTCTAAACAAAGAACCACCATTCTCACCTCCAAACCTTGCTCTTTCGCCTGCCTCAAATGTGCTTTCCATACTTTTCTCTGCATTAGCTTATCTATGTCCTAAGTCACAGCTTGGGTAGCATTTATTCCAGAAATCTTCCCCCGGCACCCATGCTTCCCCATCACAGCACTTCTCATCCTGCACTGCAATTGTCTGTTCTAATGGTGTCTCCCCACCTCTGAGGGCCGGGCACACAGTGGCCAGCTATAAAAATTAGCAGAAAGCAAGGGCCGATTCACCATGAATCTAATGACATATACGCCTCAGGGCTCCTCACCTTCATGGGCCCCTTCCAAGCCCTATAACTAATTTTGATTAATAATTTTGTATGCTTTTTCTTAAATAAGACCTACCTCCAAATTGTATACGTTTCAGGGCCCACAAGACCTGGATCAGCCGCTGGCTATATGAATCAATGAGGCAGGAACTGAGGTTCACAGAAGGTATACAACTACCCATTTCATCTTCTGCTTCACAACACAGCACCATCGGGATCTCCATGTGCGTGTGTCTGACCACACAGCTCATGCTTCGTCCAGTGTGCTCACTGAGAAAGTCAGCTCCTCACTCGTGGCCTCAGTTTCCTCATTCAGGAAGGAGAACATATGTGTCATAGGATTGTACAAGAAATAATTCATACAACATCTCTAAAAGCTCATATCCAGGAGCTGGCACATGAATGATTCTGAATATAGGACTGTCGGGTGAATAGGACTTCAAAATACCAAATGTCACAAATTCCAGTTGGTTCTTGACTTCCGTATCCATCTAATTCAGCCAGCCTTTGCTAAGTGCCCATTCCATAAGCAGAGCAGAGACACTGGCTGGGGGGAGGAGGGGACAGGCAGAGGACTAATGACCTCAAAAAGCTATCACAGAGGTTGGGGAAATAGATATTTAAACAAATAACTATAAAATATGCAAAAATAATTCAATTTCTTCATCTTTTTTACTGTTTCCCTTTATTTAATATTTTCTTCTTTCTGTCTCTCTCTGAGGAGTTATCATCTCCTCCCCTCTGGCCTGAGGTTGACTGTATTAGTTAATTAAGAGCTCTACTCAGCCACAGAGCTGCCTTGGGTTATAACCTGAATGATATTTAAGGAAACTAAGTTAAAGCTGTGAATTGAACAAAGTTTTCACTGGTGTCACCATAAAAACTCTCCAGGGAAGTACTAGCTTCCTTGAAAAGAAGCCAGATTTAACTTAGCTAAAAGTACAAGTTAGGAAGTCAGAGATAAAATATTTCATAGCCAACTCCCTCTCTGTGACTAATTCATTTAAAACTTTTGCCCATCGGTAAAATTTGAACTGCAGAACCAGCAGGGCACACAGAGCAGCAGACACTGACCAGCCAGCTGGATAACTGGGATGCACCTGGACCCGGGGCCGAGAAAAGCGGCCACTGCCCCCTCTCCAGCTCCTTGAGGGTAGCATGTAGTCCTGTGGACCTGGAGAGTGGCAGAAACCTGGCTTGTGCCAGGCTCTGCCTTCTGGAAGGCATGTGACCTTGGGTCGAACCTCACAAAGCCTCATCTTAGTCAATAATAATAATAGTGGATAATATAATAACAGAGATAAGAATAACATCAACCTCTTAGGGCAGTCGGAGGAGTAAATGAGAGAAAACAGGCAATGCATGCAGTAAACGAACTATAATTCAGAGTTTAAAAAAAGTTTTTTTGCATTTACATACAGTAAAATTGACTTTTTTTTTTTTTTTTGGTGTGTAGTTCTATGGATTTGAACTCATGGATGGATTCTTATAATCATCACCACAAACAGAATAAAGAACAATTCCAATACCCCCAGAGAATTCCCTCCTGCAGCCCCTTTGTGGTCAGACCCTCCCCAACCCCTTAACCCTGTCCCTGGAGGTTTGTCTTTTCCAGAGTGTCATACAAACGGAGTCCTAGAGGATAAAGGCTCCCGAGTCTGGCTTCTTTGATTCAACATAATGCATTTGAGATGCATCCAAGTGGTGTGCATTAATAGCTTGTTCCTCTGTATCGCTGAGTAGCATTCTATTGTGTGGATGTACCACAGCTTGGTACTCCATTCACCCACTGAAAGATATTTGGCTTTTTTTCAGTTACGGCCAATCATGAATAAAGCTGCTATAAACGTTCGTTACACGTTTTTGTGCAGACGTAACTATTTATTTCTATTGGATAAATAAATATCCAGAAATGGAACTGCTGGATCACATGGCAAGTGCAATGTTTAACTTTATAAGAAACTACCAAACTGTTTCCCAGAGTGGCTCTACCATTTACATCCACCAGCAAAGGATGAGAAGTTTAGTTGCTCCCCATTCTCGTGAATACTTGGCATTGTCAATACTTTTTATCTTAGCCATAATAGGCATGTAATGTTAGTTATTTTTTTAAGACAGAAACATGTACATGAAATTGTATCTGTGGGGGATCAGAATTGGCCACCCCAAAATGTGTCTCTTTGCCTTGTCTTGATTATTTTTAAGAACAAAAGAATCTCGGGAAGAAACTTTGAACTCCATCCCTAACCGCCTAAAAGAAATTTAAGATAAAGGCCTGTCCCCAGGACAGGCCATCACCATAGATAACTCAGGTTATGGATAGACTGGGAGGGTCCTTGCTAAGCCCACTCTTATCAAAGTTCTGTTTACCAAACATTCGCTTTTCTATTTCCAGGTAAAATTGCCTTCCTTCCCTTTGAAGTCCCAAATCACTACCCCCAACATCTTTGTCTTTAGCTGAAGATGATATTTAAGCTGGCAGTTCCGCCATTCAGGCGAGTTACTCAGCTTTCCTGGGTTTCTCCCATGTATGCATGCTATAAAGCTTTGTTTGACTTTTCTCCTGTAATTCTGTCTCATGTCAGTTTAATTCATAGACCAGCCAGAAAGACCTAGAATGGGTAGGGGAATTTGTCTTCTTCCCCTACATATCTAATCATCTACTTTATAAGATAAGAATGTTCAGGGGTGGCTGAGGTCACAGAAATCGAGTTTCTTTAACAGCTAACCACAACCTTTGAAAATCTTGAAAACTCCAGCACGACAAACAGGCATCTCGTGACCTGGTTCTTCACCATTTCTTCAGCCTCGTCTCTTATTAGCCTCACTCTTGGATCCTTCAATGTTGCCACATCAATAATAAGGTTAAGTAAGATTGATTGAGCTCTTATCATGGCCAGGGCACTGAGCCAAGCCTGTCACATGGATTCTTTCATTTCATCCTCTCGCAGCCCTGTAAGGCCCATGTTAGTAGTCGTCGTATTACCATGTTACAGAGGAGGAAACTGATATTCAGAGACATCAGGAAACTTATCCAGAGTTACACAGCTGCTACACGGCAGGGCTGGGATTTGACCCCTGGTCTCATCATGCCCCAATGTGCCAGCACCCAGGACCTCTGAGTCTGTGCTCACCTCTTGCTGGAGTCCTACAGTGTGTCCACTCTCATCAACCTTCAAGCTCCAGTCCCTGCTTTGCCTTCTCCATGAAGCTCTCCCTGGCTCTTTCAAGGCACACTGAGCTGTCCTCAGCTCTGCTGTCATTACCCTTTGCTGTTTTTTGTTATTATTTCATCCTGACCCACGGTGTCCTGCTTGCTTTGCATGTTTGCCTCCCCCACCAGGGATTGCAAGCCTCTTGAGGCCAGGAATCAGATCTTTTCATCCTTTCCCCAGTGCCTGGCACCTAGGAGGTGCTCAGCACCTGCTGCAGTGTCCAGCACTCCCTAAGGCTTCTGAACAACAGACCAGGCGGGTCCTCCAAGAACCATTTCTGCACAGGGATTTGAAACATACTATAAGCTGATAGTACTTCAAAATACATCCATATACAAGCATTGTATACTGGGTAAAAACTTACAGTCAAAGAAAGGCCACTACACAGACTCACACATGACTCTTGAGATAGACTCAGATATCCATCCCTATCAGCATCAAACAGAATTTGGGATATAATAGGAGATGACCATGCTAACAGCTTTAGGCCAAAGGGGAAAAAAGAGTGGAAGAAAGAAGCAGCCCTTTTTCATATTCATGCTACAGCTGTTTCCACCCTATTTACATAAGCATTGTGGCCTTTTTTTCCCTCCATTTATGTGTAGCAGGGCTGTTAAAATTTTTATTCCTCTTTTTTTTATCACTCTCAGTAAAGAAAGATCATTTTTAATAGTAAAAACAATTCAAATCAATTCATTAGCCCAGAAAGCATCTAGGGATGGGGACTAATTCTTTGCCTCTGGCAAATCTGACCACAAACCATTCCAGATAGATGGTGATTCAGCCACCAGCACAGCTCAGACCCAAAGAAGGCCAGGGAGAGGCAGCTCTCTATAGTGTATGCGTTCCATGAATGGATGTTCAATTAACAGATTAATTCTTTAAATTGAGGCATTTAAGAGTATCAAATGGCAACCATCCAATGTTCCATGGGTCTCAGAATGTTCTCCAGTATTCTCCCAAGTCAGGAATTTGAAAACTATGGAGACCATGTGCATGCACTAAGGAACCCGAGACTTTCTTATCTATCCTATCTATTGATAAATGTTTGTAAATTCTAAAGGCTTGAATACAGAAGGTTAGCCTCGCCTAACTCAGAGCACAGCAGCTTAGGGAACAAAAAAAAAAGAAACAAAATGAAGGGGTATTCATACAGAGAAATATATTCCTATTTCAACTACAGCAAACTAATTTGCAATCACTTTCCTCTGGCATCAGCTCCTCCAATGGCATGTTTTAGGTTCCCAAGCATGACCTGATTTGGTCCTAAGGTGGAGTTATCCCTTGCCCCATAAGAAAGCTCATTACCCCGACTCAGGGCCACCGCCTCACCTTCTCCCCATCCTTTCATCAAAGTTTATACATGGAGAATTAAACACAATACTGTTCCCATATCTTAGTGAAATCAATTTTTTAAGTAAGGTAGACAAAATGATCAGAAACGAACTAGTGTTCTTAAGGTCAAATTTCTCCATTCAATGTTTTCGGTACTCCATCACATCATGCTTCATGGGTCAGAAAAAACCTCATGTAATTTGGTCACTGAAAACATAGAGGAGAACTTGCTTTAGAAGTTTCAATTTCCTTGTCCAAATAATACGCATGTTGCGTGTTTGGTACTTAGATGTAAACAGCCACACTTTGGGATAAGAAGTATCATGTCTTCCTCTTGTATTTGCACACAAGTGCACTCATACACTTCACATTTACAGCCAGGAGCTGATTGATATATCTAACAGGGCCTGGCAAGACAAGATGACCTTTCTAATTGTCATTATGAGAAGCACAATTGCAAGTGACTTTGAAACATATGGTAAACTTCATTATGCTAAAATATAATAGCTTCTACTTTAGGGCTCATGATGAATATTAATGTCAGAGCTGCTGAGAAAAATGTGCTCTAAATTTTATATTGTATAAAACCCTTTCAATACCAAAGAGAGCATTTATTTATAGTCTTCAGGCTTCTTCATAGATGCTATTAAATATTCCATTAAACATGGCACAATGGAATGAATAATCCTGGAACATTAAGGGAGAATAATGATCACCTTCATAGTATCAAGCCAAGCTTCAGGCAGGGCAAGAACTAAAAGACTCGGACTATAAATATGGGTGTGAGGAGGACATAGAGTGTACATACATACAGGGAGTCAGTGGGTTCGTCCTGACATAGATCTCACGGGGGGCCACTCGTGGAGAGATGTGGGGGAGGCTTCGGATATTTCATCCAGAGCACGCAGAGATCGTGAGAAGTATAGAAGGTCAGAGGGAGCGGCCAGGGTGAAGCTTAGAAAGAATGTAGGGAGTGGGCACATGGGTGGATAAGTTACAGGATATTCCAAAGGTGGAAGAAAAAAAAACAGAAAAGAATGCAGAAGCCAATGGGAAGCAGCAAAAAGCCGTGGGAAGACGTAGTTGGAGGGGTGGGAGAATCTGATACCCAACAGCTGCCAACAGGCGAGAAGGTGCCTTTATGAAGCCGAAATCATAGTAATTTATTATGATTACACACCATCAACGGAAAGGGATCTTTGCCTTAATATCCAATACTGCTTATTGTCTGCGGAAAGACGGGGAGGGAGCTGTTGCAAACCCAGCCGTTCTCCATGAAAAGCTGGTGACAGTTTAAAAGGTCACCCCGTCGGGCGTTCTTCCAGGACAGGCACGCCTTTCATCCACCACATCCTTTAAGGCTCTCCCTCAAACTGCGGCTTCAGCGGCCACACACACCATATATAGATACTCTCCTCCAGTCCATGCAACAACAGCCTGCTTTGGAAGAAAAAAATTCCTATGGGCAGGAACTGCTTTTCTAATAGATCTATTCAAGAAAATGGGGAATTTTTTTTAAAAAAAGGCCAAAAAGAGAGTGGAATACTAGACCTGAGAGGCATCACGGAGAAAAATAAGGCAATAGGTCTGATGTTGCACACGTCTCTCAGCCTCTGGATTTTAATGGTCATGAAAATGTAAAATAATACCTTTCCCAGATTTATTGTAAAAAATGAAATGGGTTTATTACGGTCCCAGTTGCAGCAGTTCCCTATCTGTAGCATTTGTCTGAAAAGCCAGGCCCAATGAATATTAATGCGCAGACGGAAACAGGATGCCTTTACTTGGAAGGCTTACCTACATCGTTGTTTGTTAAATCGTTGGCACCCTAATGCCTTCGCAAGTTTCAGAATTCATTCTAAACTCTTATCTCAACATGTTGTCATTGTTTATAAAGCTTTCTTTTCTTGGTCCATTATTAACCATGATAAGGGGTTAATTTCACACACACATATACATACACACACAGAGGGAAAAATGATAATAATCACATTGTGTAAAATGAGGAAAGCATCAAGTTCCCTTCCCCCGTCCCAAAAACATGGACAAAGGACATGAACAATACGCAATGAAAAAAATTATAAAGGCACAAAAAGGAGCAAATTCAACCTCATTATTAGTCAAATATATGCAAAAATAAGGCATGAATTAAAGACCATTTTATTATTGTTATTATAGTAGTAATTTTTTCAGAAATAACACCCAGCATTGGAAAAGACGGATTGGTAGCATCAATTAAAGTGGTATAATCTTTTTTTTTCTCTTAAAGATTTCTTAAAGATTGGCACCTGAGCTAACAACTGTTGCCAATCTTCGTTTTTTCCCCCCTGCTTTTTTCTCCCCAAATCTCCCCACTACATAGTTGTATTTTTTTAGTTGTGGATACTTCTAGTTGTGGCACGTGGGACGCCACCTCAACATGGCCTAATGAGTGGTGCCATGTCCATACCCAGGATCCGAACCCTGGGCCACCAAAGCAGAGCGAGCAAACTTAACCACTCGGCCACAGGGCGGGCCCCTGGTATAATCTTTTTGAAAGTCAATTTGCAGCAGGTACCAAGCCATAACATTGATTCTGCTTTTTAGCTCAGTCATCCCAACCTGCACTTTATCTTCAGAAAAGAATTCAAAAAGTGATCATTAAACGCATCAAAATAAGGGGGTAGTTAAATCAATCATGGCATATTGGCTCTTGGAATGTTATAAAGATCATAAATACTAAATCAGAACACTAGGCTGCCACAGGGAGATGTAAGCGTGTGATGAGGTGCGTGGCTCTGGAGCCAGACAGGTCTGAGCCACGTTCCAGCTCCTCACTCCCCACCTACAGCTCTCAGCTCACTCAGCCTCGCTTGTAGCATCTGCAGAATGGGGATGATAAAGTGATGCAATGCTTTCACTATTGCCGTGTAAGGCTATGGGAGGAGAAAGAACGTACAGTTGCCTCCATACCCTGAGTCCAAGCGTGTAAAACCTCTGCACGTGCTCCAGGCACTGAGAGGAATACTCAAAATGAAACCAGGAGCTCTGTTACCAAAGTTGTATGATGGACATTTTCTGTTCGGCTCTAAAAATGTGTTTTCTTCTTATGATATTTGGTGGAATAAATTAAAAATTGAAACAAAAACACTTGAGTAACTCCAGGAATTTCATAAGCTTCAACTTCAGAGGATTCCTGTATAATCCATACAGGAAATTACTTTGCCTCCAAAAGCTGACGCATTCTCGGGATTCTAAACCACTGAGGAATTTCAGTGTTTGGTGACCCTCCAGGGCGGACATGGAGTTTGGTATTCAGCACCTACTGACAGCCCCTACAGTCTCTGAAAAAAAAAAAAAATGGGGGCGGGGGCCAGCCTGGTGACGCAGCAGTTAAGTTCTCATGTTCCGCTTCTCGGGGGCCCGGGGTTCGCCGGTCCGGATCTCGGATGCAGACATGGCACCGCTTGGCATGCCATGCTGTGGTAGGCGTCTCACATATAAAGTTGAGGAAGATGGGCACGATGTTAGCTCAGGGCCAGGCTTCCTCAGCAAAAAGAGGAGGACTGGCAGTAGTTAGCTCAGGGCTAATCTTCCTCAAAAAAAAAAAAAAAAACAAAACCATGGGGTTGGGTGAAGGGCAAACAGACATTTGCCAAACTCTAATTTA
Source organism: Equus caballus (assembly GCF_041296265.1). Lineage (NCBI taxonomy): Eukaryota > Metazoa > Chordata > Mammalia > Perissodactyla > Equidae > Equus > Equus caballus. Next base: position 90,789,789 of record NC_091684.1, read on the forward strand.
CCTGTCTTGCCAATACAGTTGGAGCATCTGGACCAAAGTCAAATGCTGGGTCAGACACAGTTGAAAGAAGCTCAAGACTCCAGTCACCTTGTCGGACCAAGCCCAGGCTTCCTTTCATTGAGTATACCCTGAAATCATCATATATTTTCACTAGATTATTTCTTGGGAAAGGTAATATAACATTTGGGGATACGTGAAGTGTAAAGCAGCCACAGTAACACATTGGAAAAGAGAGATGTCCAAAATGGGCTAAAATAACTATAAGTTTATCATTTTGGCAAATGAAAAGAGGAAAACAAAATTTGGTTGCAATGAAATCTAAAAGCAAAATACGCAATCAGTTATTAAGGAGTTATAAAGACTTTGGAAAGTATAATGTCAAAAGAAAAAATTACATTCTATAGCTACATGAGCACGTGAAATACGAGCATATCTGGTTTATAAATTTTTGATGCTGTCAAGTCAGCAGATCATTAAGTAACTCTTGATGGCTCCTGCCATGCTATGCAACGGCAGAAATACATGCAAAAAAAATACATGCAAATTAAATTAAATTGCAGTGTATTGGTGTAGGATTTTCCTCCAGTGACCCAACCCTCCCCAATTAATAAAAATCTGGAAGGAAAGTGGATGAAGCAAAATGGCCACCCCCAAATACAACAGTACGGTGGCCCAGAGCAGCAAAAATTGTTGCAGTAAAGTTGTCAGGGCGGGAAAACATTTATCCGTAGTCCCTCTCTCCTTTACAAGAGCTAAGAAAACCTGAAAAGTCAGATTAGCAACAAATGATGCTCTCAAATAAGTTTTGTCTCTCTTGGATTTCTGAATAAATGGCAGCTTCAAAGAAGAGGAAGCACATGGCAAAAACAGCAGGAAGCCGTAACTCATGGCAACGCCAAAGAGGAAAATAAAATGTTTCTTACAAAATTAATCATTAAAAAAACTGTGACAGCATAAAAGATGTCATACTACCACTAAAACTGAATTCTGCAAAACCTCACAAAATTAGACTCAATAAAAAAAAAAAAATCAGTCCTAATTCCTCAAAGTCCTGAATTATAAAATATTTTAAATGTTTTATTTAAAATTCAAAAACTCACGCAAAAGCAGCTTAGAAAGATGACCATCACATTTTGCAAGCTGAATTCCTTGTAATCAATAGGATGACATACTAGTAAATTCTTACAGGCAAACAGGCCTTGCAATAGTCCTCTATCAGAAACTCTGGATAGTGCAACCATCTACTTATTAACGCCTATATTTATAGGAATATAAACGAAAACATTGACATTCAAGCATTTTAGAACAGGAAGCGGAACTATCAACAGTTCTTTGAAAAAAATATCAAAAGGTGGGTTGCAGTTAACAAATACGTATCCAGTTAAATTTCTATAGTTCGAATTTTCTCATTTGTTGTAGGATGCTAATCCCTCTTAGTTGCCCTTCAACAATAAAGGATTTGGGTTTTAATGCAAAATATGTGACTGTCCTAAGGATGGTAACCTCTAAGAACCTCCCATCGAGTTAAATGATCCATCTGGTGTAGCAAAATTGCAGACAGTGGGTCATCATTTCAGCCAGAGTGTATGTAGAAATTTCAAAAATGAACAATACTCTCTTTTCAGGGCACTCAACATTGTCCAGAGGTGATTTTTAGAGGACTTTTGTTCCATAATCATGACTCTATGAGTGTGGTATTTAGGTAAAGGGGTGTGACTGAGGGGTGAGTAGAGAAGCTTGTGCTAGGAATCGAGCTCATAAAGCACATAAAATAGTGTAAAAGGTAAAATTGCGGGAACAAAGGATTCAAATCCCAGCCCTGACTCCTCATGTCCATGTGACTTTGGACAACGTGCTGATCCTTTCTAACCTTCAGCATCTTCCTCTGTAAAACGGTGACTGTCCTGGGGCCGGCCACACAGTATCAGAAGCATTAGATGACCAAATGTATGTCCAGCCTTAGCGCAGCACCCAGCCCAGAGAAAGGCTTAGGAACAGAAAGGAAATAACCAACATTTGTTACTGAAGAGAAAGCGACAACATACGGGGGATCATTCTTTCCTTTCAAAGACAATATTAAATCCACTATGGTCACAGCTAATCTGTGCACAGAGCAAGGGACCCAATAAATACATGCTGAATATATACTGTAAAAAGCAGAGGAAGAAGTCTTAACTCATTTTTAAACCTATGAGGATCTATATAAAAGATAATAAGAATAGGAGAATTAAGACTACTAATTCCAATTAGGTTCTAATAATCATAGTAATGATCTATTTTCTAATCATAACATAATGCTGAAGCTGTTCAGCTAACTGAGGGTGGTACTGCTCCCACCCAGGGACATTTAAAAAAGGGGGTGGGAGGAAGAGTTGCACAAAAGACAATCATCAGGGGTGAGAAAGATTCTTCAATACGTGGCACAGTCCCATGCAACAAATAATCCCCTCACTCCCCAAAAACAGCCTTCACGGCCAAGGAGCATTCCTCCAGGAATCATGGAGTTCCACTCACAATTCTTCCCTTAGTCTTCAGGAGAGAGTGTATGAGTGTGTGAGTGTGTGTGTGTGTATACACACCAAAGTTACCAAAAGCCCAGAGTCCAAATGAACTGTAAAAGGGATTAGGAAAAGCACTGGTTGCCAAGAATGAGCTACAAAGTAGAACGTCTGTCAGACACGTAAGAGTCACATGTACCCACCCTACCATATAGAAGTAAGTTCCTGCTCCAAACAAATCAGCATGCCCAAAATCTGTCTATTGCAACTGGGTATGAAACACAATGAAAATCATCATTGCATTCCCACCCGGGGGATGTGTGACTGAAGTATCGTTAAGGGAGTATAGAGAGCAAATGGAGAGACAGGTGGAAGAGGACGTAACAATGGTAAAGATTTCTAAAAAAAATTACACGGACAAAAATAGGAGGAGGAGATCAGAGATAGTTGAGAGCAAGAAAAAAATGAACAAAGTTGGATAGAATCCTGGGAATTCAATACTGGAAGGAACTAGAATGAGCAGGGACTTAAGTAGCCTCAGGGACTGTCTGATTCATTCTGGACCACAAAGGCCTAGCATGGTGCCTGGCATATTGTAAGTGCTCAGTAAATGCTTATTGAAGCCATGGGTCTTCGGATGAAGATGAAACGTAGAGATCTCTTTCTACTGTGTCATACATCAAGCAACAGAGAAGGAGAGAAAATCCAGTCACGTGCTAAAGATCATTCATTCATCAAACCTCACATTGTGATGCCTATATATGCCAGGTGCTATGCAGATGATTAGCAAAAACAGAACTGAAATTAAACTGAGGCCTCCCACATCCTCATACAGGCTTTTTACGCTGTTGTGGAGATGGCTACCTCCCAAAAGAATTATCACAATTAGTTAATAAAAAAAAGGAAGGAAGACATTTGCAAATTTCAAGCTCAGAAACTCACAGGCAAAAGTGGCTGAAGAGAAATAACCATACTAATAGCGATGCAATTGAAAATAAAAAAAAAAAAGCCATGGAGGGAAATTAAAAATGCAAATAGATAAATAGATATTTAACTGGGAACCTCACAACATAATAAATTAATAAGATGAATCAAAGGTAAATGATTAGAGATGCGAAAGCTCAGCCATGGGAAAACCTGAGAAAAAAAGATTTGGAAATCTATAAAAATAAGTTTTCCTCCCAAGGTTTGTAGGATATATATTTTTAAATCTAAACAAACGTGAATTTCCAGTTTAGAAAGGCAGACACAAATAAGATATTTCCCGTGTAACAACCTGAGTTCCTCCCCACACAGAATCTGCAACACTCCTCTGGTTCTAAGACAAGTAGCTTGGTCCTTAGTTATCAGGTACTCTGTCACTGTTCTGGCCCAAACAGCAAAGTTGTCTACTGTGCTGATCTTAGTCAAAGCTCAGAGGAGAGAGGTGACATTTGGCGAGTCTACAGAATATGATATCCAGCCACCCTTTGAAGTTGCAGTCTCATCTTTGAATTGTGTTAGATCACTGGAAGATTCCATATTTAAGCTTAATTAGCCTGAGCTCTCATTAATTCACTTCCATGGTATTATATTTTAACATAATGTTTCTTAAAATTTGGGAGCACTTAGAATGACTCCTTTAAGAATCTGCTGATTCTTAATCTGGATCTTTGTGTGGAAAAAAAATGTCCATACCCACAGATCTGAAATTTGTGTACAATTTCACAGTCTATCCACAAACTCCTGCTTTGAAGGCATCCCTTGATATTTTTCCCCCAGAGGTGGTTGGTAACAGCAATATGAAAAGTGCTTTTGCATTTGTTATAAGGACTTTCCATTATGCTCTCAAAAGAATTGTCCTTAAGAATTTAATACCACTCCACATTCCTGAAAACTTGGTGCTTCAAGTTGCTTTTGAGGAATAGGGATGATGTTTCAACTGTCTTTTTTGCCCTGGCTTCTAGGAAGCTCATTATCACATCATATGCTCAACCAAAATAATTCACACTTGTCATTAGCATTTTCTTCTGTCTCAACTTGTGAATTTTATTTGTTAATTTGTTATTTACTTCTTTGTTACACATTTTTTTCCAATTCTCCTTCCTCCCCCCACAAAAAAATAAGACAGATTTTATTCTTCTCTTCTAATTTTTCTTGAAAATTTCTTCTAAATACATCTGATAAATGTGTATATTCAGACCCGGTAAAGCACAGGATCTCTAATTTGAAAGCCTTTTCTTAATAGATGTGAGGTGACTAACGAAAGAAATTTCACCCGTGGGCTTCAGAGTTAAACTAATATCTCACTAAAGGATGTCATACTTCCTTTTATTAGCTATTTCAAGCTCAAAAATTACGAGGTAGTCCAAAAATAAGGGCAAGATCGTGTCAGTGTGGATAGATGGCCTTTCTAACCTAAAGCAGAAGGCAGGGGCTAGCCCCAAACCATAACTGAAAAGTTGAGTCCATGCCAACTTTCCTACTCTTAAAAACTGCCCCTTCTCCGCCTTCCACTTCCTCCTTACTTACTGAAAGGCAAATGAGTTTAAAATTGGATGCCACCAGGGTCTGGCCCCGTGGCTGAGTGGTTAAGTTCGAGCACTCCACTGCAGGCGGCCCAAGTGTTTCATGGCACTGCTCGTCAAGCCACGCTGAGGCAGCATCCCACATGCCACAACTAGAAGGACCCACAACGAAAGAATATACAACTATGTACTGGGGGGCTTTGGGGAGAAAAAGGAAAAAAATTTTTAAAAAAAATTAAAAAAAAAAAAACTGGACGCAGCCAGCCATCACTCCCAGAAAACACGAAATCCTGCCATTTGACATTCGCACTGACAATCCTTTACATATTTTACAGATCCTCAACATGGATTCCTGACAGCTCACTGGGCCCCAGACCCGGCAGGGTTTTTGAGCTACATCTGCAGTATTTTTTGACTTAGGCAGCTGGCATAAAGTGGGAAAATTCATTAACATGCTAATGATGTCCTATTTAAAATTCTAGCCCTGATTATTCTGTGATTAAATCTCTCCCCTTGACGTCTGCTTCCTTTATATCTGAGTTACAGTGCGAAATCAACAATATTAACAAAGTACAATACAGATTACCAACTTACACACAAGGGATGGAAAAACAGTGGTGTAAATCTCAGGGTTTGTCTTTTTTCTGAAAAACTGAAGCAGCAAACTGTAAAAAAGTGACTGATTTTTTTCTTCCTACTCTCCCTTTATAAAAACATTGAAACCCACGATAATTAAAGGTTCATAGTTAATTTCCATAAGTATTCAGGGGTTGAAAGATAGACTTAGCTTTTCATTCTATTTCACTGCACTTAAAATTGCTCAGAATTCAAACGTGTTCTCCTGAAGTCTTAAGAACAGTTGATAGGACTTAAAACATACCCCTCTCTCGCCTCTTCATAGAGACTGTGTCACTATGACAAAAGTCAATGGATTCAGTGATTTCTGTCTCCCTTCGCCCTTTAGTACTTTGGCATAGTCAGTCCCTTTTCCTCATATTGTTCTGTCTGCTGACACCCCAATCTGAATATCTGACTCAGACGACTCGAGCATCTTGCATGAAAGACTATCAAACTTATTGTTGCCCTCGTTAAATTGGAAAATGAATTTTAAAATTTTTTTAAAAAGAAGATCCAAGGGCCGGGTCTGTAATTCAAAATACAGGAAGAAAGGACTAATGTTTCACTGCAATGTCTGGCCCCAGTAAATGGACAGCTATTTATGGTATATTTACAATTTTTAAAGACACCAAGCTGAAGACTGCAACAATACAAATGAAACCTAAGGACAGTGCTTGACCTCAGTGGACTTATAGCCTAGCCAGAGACACAAGATGTAATGATATTGTAAGTGATGAGCAAAGCAGGTTCATCTGTGATGAGTCATTACATGCTCACTTCCCGTCAATAGGTGTTCTCTGTATGCGAAAGACTGCTCCTTGCCTCCTAAGACTGTACATCTCCTCTTCTGCTATCGCAACAGAGTGCCTGGATGGACTTGGACATACACGTGGCTGGGTCAGCCATCTTGGGCCACACATCCCATGTTGAGGGGCACAGAGAACAAAATAGAAGAGCCTGGGTCCCCATTATTATGGAGTTGCTCGTCCATCCCTGAATTGCTTTTTCCCCTGAATGTTGCATTCTACAACCACTGCTGGAAATCAAAATCTGTTTTTAATAGCACTACATATTGCTCATTTCTTACATAGTCTTATTTTTAAATGTTTTATCTAAGAGCAAAAGGAGTCAGCTCACAGTACGTACATTTATATACATACCATTCCTTTGTATTTGCTCTACATTTAAACGAGCTCAGAGCTCCTCCTGAATTTTTAACTCTCAAAACTCCAACAAAAGACCCACAACGAAGAATATACAACTAGGTACCGGGGAACTTTGGGGAGAAAAAGGAAAAGACTAAAATCTAAAAAACAAAAAAAAAATCCAACAAATGACAGAATATGGATTTTGGCCTAGTTTTATTACATTTCAATAGATAAAAATTTCAATTTGCTAAGGAATTCATTATTTATTTATTTGTCTCCCACACTCTCACTAACCCAAGATTTTTAATTTGGTTCACCTGAAGCCAAGTCACCTCGGGTTGGTTAAAAATTAGCTTCAGCCTAAAGCTTAGAGAAAGGGCAGCTGATTCAGCTAAACCCCAGCATAAAACATAAAGATCACCTTCACAACAGTAATGAGCCATCTGCAATTTAGAATCATCCATGGTAACAATCTCTCATTCCATTTGTTTATGTTTTATTCATCATTTTGAAAATAGTGAAGTGACAAAGATGAGATTCAAAAAATACTGTACAGCTCTTTTTTTTTTTAAAGAGATATTAATGGCTTTCCAGAGCTCAACTGTTCCAATGAAAATATTGCTGGACTAAATTTGTCCAAATTTGTTTACATCTTCTTTATTCTTAGATATACTAGATTCCCCATTTTGCGCCAAAAATTATGTGGTGGTAACATGAGAAATTTCATAGTTTTCATTGTTGACGCATGTAAAAAGTCAATAGCAAAAATTCATTTAAAATATATAATGTTCAGGGCTGGCCCCGTGGCCGAGTGATTAAGTTCATGACCTCTGTTTTGGCAGCCTGGGGTTTTGCGGGGTCGAATCCTGGGTGCGGACATGGCACCGCTCATCAAGCCCTACTGAGGCAGCGTCCCACATGCCACGACTAGAAGGACCCAGAACTAAAAATACACAACTATGTACTGGGGGGCTTTGGGAGAAAAAGGAAAAATAAACTCTTTAAAAGAAAAAAAATATATATATATAATGTTCATTCTTATCATAACGTAATAAACCACACTGTTACATCTTGGGGGATCATATTGTCACTGCTCAGTACTATAGTTATATATTAAGGCTCAAACACACCGTCTCTAGTTACATATTCGGCAAAAACAAAGCTTGACCTACAAAAGTGGAAAAAAAGACGCTCCGAGTTGTTGAGCCAACTTAGAGGTGTCCATTGCCAAGAAGACACAATGGCAACTAAACACCCTATGTGTGATTCACAAGACTCTGTGAAGAAACCTCTCTCGACACAATTTAGCAAGGCTTTCAAACAAAATGTATTCACAGCGAAATGACGCACCTATTTCTGCCAGCTGATTTCATATTTATTTGGTTTTAAATATTAGCATTCATTTACTTCAATTTATGCAACATTTTAGCCCTACTTTGAATCTGGCTACCTAATATCCCCATTTTTTCTTATTTCTTTTTAAATAAGCATACTTTGTACATATAGTCACTTGTTAGTGCATATGTCTTTCGTTTTCTTAGTAAACAACATTTATTTAGGGACCATGACATACTACGTATGACCCCTGCCCTCCAGTCACGTCACTTCTAGTTCCTAAGAGTATTACAGAGGCAAATAGACACACACACACACAACTCAGGATCTTTGTAAGTTACCCCACTTAATCTGTACCACTTAATCAGCCTATGAGATGGATATTATTCTTCTCATTTTACTGGTGAAGAAACAGGTTCCAGCATCGAATATATTTTAAATCTGAATTTTCTTCTTATGATTTCCTTCCGCATATTGGAAACTGAATCATCAGAAATCCTTTACTTTTTTTTTAAGAAATAGGTTTTCACTTTACCGATTTGGACTGAACTGGCATCTTCCAAGACTATCCCTCAGGGAGCAAACCTCGAGGTGACCTCAATTATCTTAAGAACTGGTCAGGAAAAGAACACAAGAATACTTGAACTCCTCTGACCAGCAGATTCTTGGGCTAAGGCAGCATTGGCATGTCTACATCATTCTTCCTGGGGAAAGAAGCTCTCGGAAAAGCTCACACACAGAAAAGCCGCTTCATGGTCTTTTCTCAGTCTTCTCAGAGTCGCCCTGCTTTCGTCTGTGATTGCGCGAGCCAGAAGACTGAGCCAACAAGCGAAAGGAAGATAATTGTCAAACAGAAAATTGGCAAGACCCGTGCCAAGGGAGAGATTGCTCTAAATAATCACCAGCCCATTAGCAAATCCAGAGTAGAGGAGGGGAACAAGACAGAAAAAGAAAAGATGTCACATGTGATAGCAAAACAAAAGCTGACAAGAAATTCTACCCTATTTGCAAAGGCTGCTGCCAAAAAAATCCTCCAGGAATACTGTTGTGTGCTCCAGGATGCCTTTCACAGTGACAATGTTCACATGAAGCACAGAACGCCCCGCCTGGCCACACAATACAATAAATATGAATATTTCGCCAGGCCGCAGTTGTGACTACTTACCGTAGGCGGCTTCCCCGTGGTCCAGTTCTCTTCTCAGGCTGTTGTAATCTTCTTTAACACGTCCCAGCTTTTTGACATTCCTGCAACTCAGCACCAACAGCTTGTTGAGGAGTCCCTCCAGCCCGTCCCTCTCTGATGTTAATGACCTAATCTCCTCTGTGAGCTCCTTCGCTGTACAGAAATGGTTTCCTGCAGCACATTGTGGGAGAGAAGGAGGGAAAACAAACTTTACAGCATCCCCACACATGGAAGATTTAGCGACAGCTAACGTGCACCAACAGTGTGAGTAAAGGGGACTGAACTTTGCAACTACATTCAGTTGCATTGACAGTCTTCTGTGGAGGAATCTGGAAAAACAGACTGTCCTCTTGAAGCTAGGAAGCCACCAGTCTCTTTATCATCTTAGTCTTGTTATGTTCTGTTTTAAGGGTTCCATTGGCCAATTCATGCCCTTGATGACACAAAAATGCCCCAGTGAAACCCAGGGAAGCTACATGGCATCACTCCTTCAAATACCCAAATGTCAAAGAGGTGAAATATTAAGGTAGGGTGGAAAGGACTGGACCTTGGAGTCAGACGAGACCTAAATTCAAATCCTAGTCCCCCTGTTATTCAAACTGCCTGACTTCGAGCAAAGAAATTGTCACATGTAATGTCAGTTCAAATTTCTTATAAATATGATCACACTAACACCTGCATCATAGATGGAGCTGCAAGAATAAACATCTGTAAAAGCACTGAGCAAAATATTTGTAACATTGAATTTAGCAAGGCTGCAGGATACAAGGTCAATATACGAAAATCAATTGTATTTCTAAATATCAGCAGCAAACAATTGACAGGTGGATTTAAAAATATATACCATATACAAGATATTTTAAAACTCAAAATACATAGGGATAAAGAAACATGTGCAAGATCTCTACACAGAAAACCATTTTTAAAACTTCTGAGAGAAATGAAAGAAGACCTAAATAATTAAAAAGAGGTACTGTATATACATACGTTGGAAAACTGAATATTGCTAAGATTTCCATTTTCCTCAGATTGATCTATTCAGTCAATACAATTCCAATCAAAATCTCATGAGAGTCTTGTAGAAACTGACAAGCTTTCTAAAATGTAAAAGAAAATGCAAAGGCCTCGATAAACCAAAACAATCCTTAAAAAGTAGAACAAAGTTAGGGGTTGGCCCCGTGGCCGAGTGGTTAAGTTCGCACACTCCGCTGCAGGCGGCCCAGTGTTTCGTCGGTTCGAATCCTGGGTGCGGACATGGCACTGCTCGTCAGACCACGCTGAGGCAGCGTCCCACATGCCACAACTAGAGGAACCCACAACAAAGAATACACAACTATGTACCGGGGGGCTTTGGGGAGAAAAAGGAAAAAATAAAATCTTTAAAAAAAAAAAAAAAAAAGTAGAACAAAGTTAGAGGACATATACTACTTGATTTCAAACCAACACTGAAGCTACAGTAAGTCAAGACAGTATGGCATTGGCATATAAAAAGATAAACAAATGGATTAATAGAGTAGACAGTCCAGAAGTGGACCACACTCACACAGACTATTAACCTTCAACCAAAGTGCCAAAGCAAGTCAATGAGGAAACAGGAGTATTTTCAACAAACGCTTAGTCGAACAACTAGCTAGCTATATGGGGAAAACGTTATCCTTAGACATACATCAAACCATACACAAAATTTAATTAGGGATAGATCACAGACCTAAATGTAGAAGTGAAAACTATAAAGCTTCTGGAAGAAAATAGAAGAGAATATCTTTCTGACTTTGGAGTAGGCAAAAACTTTAGAGAGGACACAGAAAACACTAACTATAAAAGAAAAAAATGGATAAGAATGGACTGCACCAGAATTAAAAACTTCTACTCATCAAAAAGTGCCATTAAGAAAATGAATAGGCAAGCCACAGACTGGGAGAAAATGTTTTACGATACCTATATCCGACAAAGTTGACCCCTACAACTTAATAATTAAAACACAAATGACCTTATTGAAAAGTGAGCAAATGACTCAACTGGTACTGTACAAAAGAAGATATACAAGTGGCCCATAAACATATGAACAAGTATTCTTGATGATTAGTCACCAGAAAAATGCAAATTAAAGCCATAGCGATTTCACTACACCACCATTCAAATGCCTCAAATTAACTAGACTGAAACTGCCTACCCCGGCAAGGATGTGGAGTGATCAGGACTCTCATACATAGTGGGAGTATAAAATGGTACAACCACTTTCAGAAGAGCTCTGCCAGTTTCTCATAAAGTTAAACATACACCTCCTTTTTGATCCAACAATTCTACTTCTAGATGTTGACCCAAGAGATGAAAACATGTAAACAAAAATACTTGTACTCAAACGTTCACAGAGGCTTTACTCATGATGGCCCCAAACTGGAAACAACCTCAATGTCCATCAAGAGAAGAACACAGAAGCAATGGCATGTCTACACAATGGAAGACTACTCAGCACAAAAAAGGCACGAACTCTTCACATACACAGTGACATGCAAGTATCTCAGAAAAAGACACAGAGTACCTACCACGTTATCCCATCGTTGTTAAGTTCTAGAACAGGCAAAACTAATCCATGGTAAAAGATATCAGAACAAAGGCTGTCTGGGGAAGTGGGGGATAATGAATGGGAAGGGGCCTAAGAGGGATGTTTCCGGGTGATGAAAACATCTTAATAGGGCTGCTGCTAACACAGGGGTCAAAATTCATAGACCTGTACACTTAATATCCATGCATTTCATTAAATGTAAATCAAATCTCAATAAAAAAGGAAAAAACATATTAGGGAAAATTTAAATATGAAAATTATACCATAAATTAATAAATATATCACATTAATGAGTGCTCCATAAATAGTTATCGTTTCTAGAGGGCTCCATTACCCTTCCTAAGACTTTATTATAAGCATAATTGCAATAATAGCTACAAACCTTCTCTCCTTTAAACCACATTACAACCCTGGGAGGGAGGTTATACCCTGTCTTCACTATTCTAAGAGGCACATTCTTTTCTACATGTTAACATCTCTGAAATGGGGATGTATCCACAGTCGCTATCAGCCAGGAGATAGCCCGGATGAAGTTGATGTTAGGTGATTGTTATTCTTGGGGAGCTAGCTGACCATCTGCAACCCCCTGGCGCTTCAATGGACAAACGACTTAAGGACCATTTGAGTCCTGGCTGTTGCCTGAAAACCTTCTGGTGACGTGGATTTGTAAGATCAGGAAAGCACCAGCATTTAAAATTTGAACGACAGAGTTAGCAGCTTGGCAGAAAATTCTACAGGAACCAGTAGTTCGTTCTTAGAGGAAAAAAAGCTGCATCACCAATAGCTTCACTGACATAGAGGATGATAATGTGTGGAAAACACGAGCCTCGACTACTTCAAGTTGAAATGTGTTTCGGAACCCTCAGACTCTGAATATGAAGATTTTTTAGGAAAACGTCAACCAATTCATTTTCCTTTTTTAAAGAGTAATATGTGATTCTTCAAAAGCCTAAATATAGCTAAAAGAGCTATTGCATTAAGTGTAAAATAAGAATTCTAAGGCACAGAAAGCATTGTTTCACTGTTTAATTGACAGTAATGTTTCTTTCCTAGTAGTATATAAAATAATGGGGTATCACTGAAACACATGCTGTTACTGCTACTTTACAATTGAGAAAATTGAAATCCAGAAAATGAAATCTCTAACTGACGATTGCATAGCAACGAAATACAGGGAAGTTTCCTACTCAGACATGACTCCAGAATCCCTCCTCTTATGTACCAAACTGTGCTGTTTACTTCTTTATTATTATTATTTAATGGGCAGATTTCAACCTGAAATAAATGTGGGAAAGGTTACAAAATGCTTTCCCACGTTAAAAGCCTTCTGAACACCCAGCGTGTATGATTTCTGTCACTGAAATCCATAGTTTTCAATTCCATGATTGGACAAATGTCTTTTGAGACTATTCTCTGTCCATCGCTGTAGCAGGCAAAGACAGCAGAGAACGAGGCACGGGCCCTGCTCTCCAGGAGGGAGAGCATTAAATGAAGGAGGTAAGATGTTGTGTAAGACATAGGTAAACACACGCTAGGAGAGCTCAGAGAAGATAGATTGTTCCAGAAGGGGAGACAGAGGAAGTTTACATGAGGAAAGAATGCAAGGTTTCCAAAAGGAGAAATGGGAAACCTGGTTGAAGGGCAAAGGATCTTGTCTTCAACGGGTGGCAGGAGACATGTGGCTGAGACAGAGATTAGACTGACAAAGAAGTTGGATCCAAATGGCAAAGGGCCCAAAATGCCAAGCCAGTGAGTTTGGACCTATTTAGGAAAAACAAAGTCTTGATAAGGAGAGCAGGCTGGACTTCCACAAGATTTGAGTTGTAAATAGAAACACAACTAAAATATTTCCTGCATCTGTGATTTCCATCCAGAACAATGACCACGTTAAGGCTGTTGTGGGGGGAGCTGCCTATGGAGTGCCGCAAAGAAGCTCAAGGGACACTCCATGCTCTTGGGAGCATGTGGGAGGCCCAGTCCCAGAGGTGTGACTACCTCTTGGCAGAGCAGCCACAGGCATAATGTGATGACTTCAAATGTCCCTTCTTGGGCTGGCCTTAGGGAGCCTCAACCCTTCTGCTGGACCGTGTTTTCCAGCAAGAGGTTCACCAAAAAGTCAGGTAGGCACAGATACCAGGCAAAATAAGCCACAGTGTGCAATCTCCTCCCGAGAATAATTCAGAGAGCAAAGACCTCTAAAAGCAAATCAGAAGAGGCTACATACGCAGAGCAGGTGTATGTTACAGAAGATTCGCTGGAAATACATCCTCAGACCCTCCTACAACTCATCTCAAGTTCTAGATATCAGGGTCCTAAATAAAACATGAGAGAGATCACTAATTAAAACCTAGGTCCCTTCCTTGATCCTAAGGAATACGGCTTGGGAAAATGCATAGTGATAGATGTAGAAGTGTTATATATGCAGAACGAGTGTAAATTCCCAAAGAGACAGTTCATATCAAAACCCAAGCCATGAGAAAATGCTACACTGCCCTCAGTTAATATTTTATAAGCATTTTGGCCTCAGAGTCAAGCCCAGGAGGTAAATCTTGCTTGATGCAGCCCTCCCTGATTGCTGAAACCGGCCAAGAGCTCTGCGATGAAAATTTAGAAAAGTGAATGCTGAACGCTGAAGGAGGTCCCCTCAGTGACTTGGTGACCCCAATCTCCATAATTCTAATGGGCCCTTCTCTAAATGCCATAGGGGGATTTGTGGAGAGATTAACATCCTGCCTTCGCCACCATGCTGCACAGCGGCTGCCTATGCAGCAAGGGAACCGTACTGGGCCCTCCCATCAGTTTTTTAAAGCATCTGTCAAAATATTTTATTCTACAAATAACACAATTAGAAACCTCTAGGTGTATGCCAAAGCCGAAGCTGATTTTACCCACTCTGGTCTTTCTAACTTTATCCTCAGCATCTCTGAATTTCAATATCCTCCCCCCACCCACTTCATAGTATCTCAGGGTCATTTTTTGAGGTCATTATTGGAGAGTCCGATTTTATAGATTACAAAGCTCTCTTTATATGAATTGTCTCATTTCGTCTTCCCAACAATCTGGGAAGGGGGTCTTATGATTGTTCTTGGTTTCCAGTTGAAGAAACTAAGACCCAGAAGGGGGCCTTTCCCAAAGTCACAACGTTTTGGAGTTCTAAAATCCCACATGAGGTTGCTGAACTGAACTTCGTTCTTCCAACCTCACGTTAGTGCCTATTCCACCAAATACAGCTCCATAAGGGACTTGGTCAAAACATGGCCACAAATCATCCATAGAGGGAGGGAGCACAAAGGGGTTGGGGGACGGATGCTGTGCTCAGATACAATGTTTCCTCTGGTCTGTCCTCAGGCCTCACTATGCCTTTTGCCTAGGGAGACACTGCACACACGTGGGACTTGCCTGGGTCCACAGACATTTTTGTTTATAACGATCCTCCTAAAATGATCCACTTTTACCTACTCAGATTTGAGTTATACTTTACTGGGGAAAAAGAAACAAAGCCAGTGCTGAAAACCACCAGATTCTACAAATAATAGAGTCCTGCAACTTTTTCCTGGCATGACACCGGATCTTTTGAGGAACTCCAAGCTCAAATCCACATGGTTAGGCAAGACCGCATTCAAAGCCCCCCCCTCAGTACTGTCATCAGGGCCACCTGCTGGGAGCTGGGGCCTTTGTCCAACAGACAAGCGCAGCCAACTGCCCTCCACCTCTCCCTGGAAGCTCCTGCAGCTGGAATTTGCCATTTTCTGTCTATTTTGCTTCTTTCTTCCAGTCACCATAATTTCCTGAGACAGTGAAAGCATTTTCTGTGAGCAAGGCCCGAGACTGGCTTTGCACATCAAACATTTTAGACGTCCACGCATTCCCTAGAGAAGACGAGGGGCAACACAGCACTGGCACCTACCAGATTTTATGTAAAACAGCTTCTAACAGCTTAAGAAAATGTGGTACCTGGGGAGAGACTAAATATATGAACAGACAATGGCAAGATCATGTATAGAATAGAAGCCTGAGCCACAACCTGCCCAGGAAATCAACCCATGTATCAACAATAACCAGCCCAGGAGGCCAGCCGGCTCTAAGGCAGACTTGTAGAAAGCCAGATTGCTGTCTCCAGTGACAATCCAGGAAGCTAAACAAAAACTTCTGTAACTATTGGCCCAAAATGGCCAGGACTTGATCACTGACAGACAGCTTCCCTAATTTATGTCTCTGCTTCCAATTTAGGACCAACCGGAGAAAGCCTAAATGCCCCGCTAACCAATCACAAAGGATGCTCTAGTCAGCCTGCCTTCAACTTCCCCAGGCCAGCAGCCTCCAATCACAGCTGAAGCCTTCTTTTTTTCCACTACAAAGCTTTCCCACTCCTCTGCCTGCCCTGCAGTCTCTGCCAAACACAGTGATGGTGGCTGACTCCCCCGCCACAGCAAGCTCTGAATCAACCCCTCTGCTTCTTCTCATTTGGAGGGTTGTTATTTACACACTGGATAGACATCATCTTTGAAATATGTTTACTGGGCCTATCATCTCCCCCCAGCCAATGATCTAAACCATAGACATTTTCTAGAGAGAAGGAAACATTTTGTGCTTATCTAGAAAACATAGTTTATTTCTAGAATGTTCTTATTCCCCCCAAATCATAAGCTAAGAAAGAAGATTTCAGGCTGCCATTTAGACACATTTATCTGTAACTAATGCATTCTAAGAGTAGACAGGTTTTATTCTCTACAAAGAAAAAGTCAAATTGAATAAAACCATCTTTTAAAAAAAAATTGGCTTGGAGTACCAGAGACATCTTGATATGCTATTTAAGAATAAATGATTATCTGAACTGTTTGTTCCTTGGAAAGAGATAGTAGGAGGCAGGTGGGAGAGAAAATGTACCACAAACTGAGGGGAGACCCAAAGGAAGTACAGAAATAGATTTTGGGGATCAGCAATCAACAAATGAGGATCCATTTTTTTAAAAAACAATTACTCTTATGGACTATTTCCTGAGTGCCAGGCATTAGGCAAAGCCGAAGAAAAATACAGCAGGGTGACTCAACAGATGGACCAGATCAATAATGGTAGATGATTCAAGCAAGGAAAGCTGGAGCCAGAAATGCATGCATGATGTCAATGTCAGAAAAATATCAGAGGCCAGGTACTTGAAAGCTGAGCCTTAATCCTAGGGGAGAGGAAATGGCTAGAGCATGACAGGCCCCATGCCAGATGAATACTGGGATATTAGTCAGGTTACAGAGCACAGACAGAGGTAGAGCCCCGTCACAGGAGCTGGGGCCCCATTCAGGACTGTGTCTCCACAACAGTGCAGACCCAGAGTCCAAGATGGATGGCCAAGGATACACAACATGCAGAAAGATGCTTGTTGCTGAGTCATAGGTGTGGGTTACCACCACATAAATATCTTCTGTTTCTGGGCAGGAAAAGTTCTGGGAACTGGAGAAGGGTTGAGGAGGACACAGCTGTGAGGAGGGCCTGGCATGGAGAGGGTGGGACTGAACTTGAGCTCAAGACAAAAGTGCCCATTGCTAGAGGTCAATGGGTGGGCAAGGCCCAGAACGGTTCAAGAGCAGAGATAGGCCCATACTTCCAATGTTGACATCTTAACCACAGAGCTTGTGTCAGTCACACCCACACACTCTCTAGAGGGCTCCGAGGCCGTCCCCTCACTTTGCCCCCAGAGGGCCAGAGGGTAGAGCTTTCAGTGAGGGCAGCAAAGAGGTTAAGGAGCCCTTGTCTGGGTTGAGTTCCCTTCTGTGGAGCACCTTTTGAGAAATTTGCTCTTGTTTCCTTTTCAGACAGCCAGTTCAACGACGTGGGTCTGGGGCTGCCTCCTGTGCAAAGAAGCCTCTCAACCTTGACCCAGAAACCTTAGAGAGGCCTGAAGGAAAGGGGCCTGAAGTGGGCAGTTAGATCAGACCTGTTCTGGGCCACGAGAAGATGCTCTTCTTGGTTCATCTTACTGGGCAGAATCCAGCCATGACAGTGACCAGACCTCCAGGGCTAAGGTTAATATATGGCCTGGGGAGAGGACCCAGCAGGGCTCCACGCTTTTGAATTCAGCACTGAAAACCAAATGGACAAACAATCCTCACCATCAATGAGGGGCCCAGCGTAGTTCAGCAGGCAGGAGACTGCATCGGCATTTGGGGCTAGAGCCACCTTGCAATGAGGGGTGTAGAAGCCACCACAGCCCTTTTCCTACCGGTACACTAGGCAGGAACCTGCATCAGTGAGTGACAGCGGCTCAAGGAGTCAGCCTCTGGCCAAATCCCCTCCCACTCAGACACACGGCTAACAATTGCTAGGGAAGCACATATTTACTCTATGCAAGGAAACATCATGCTCAGATTTGTGATTCATGTATTACTATACTAATAAATCACATTATTTTAATTCACTACTGCATTTAATTCTTATAACAAACTAATGTCATGGGTGTTACTATTATCCTCATTTTATGGATGAAGAGACAAGACTTTAAAAGGGTGAATAATTTGTCCAAGGTCACCCAGCCAGGTGGTGATTAAGCTGGACTTGAACACAGACCTCTCAGATCCAAAGCCTAAGCTTGTATTTCCTACACTGGATGGCCTCTGTTCTCAAAAAAAGAGATCTGTCTGCCCGGGTCAGCTTCTCCTTCTAAGCCTCTATGCACAGAGCTAAAGGAATGCACTTTCCTTCTCTGGGAAGGACGGTGACAACAGAACCTACCTGGATACAGTGAGAAAGATGAGTGTATAATTTAAACGAAATCATTCTCTGCCAAGAGAAGGGAAAGAAAAGAGATGAAGAAGATGCAGTTAAGTCAAGATTGTATAGGTCGGTGAAGACAAGGGAGAAAGATATATTAATATTATAGAACACTTGAAAGCCGCAGGGGCAGTAGCTAAGAAATGGACTGCCGGTAATTTGGAGAATCCGTTGTACAAGGCAAAATAAAGTCTGAGGTATTGCGGCTTTTGATGTATTACCATTGTCTACCTTCTTATCTCATATGACCTAGACTCAAGAAGAAATGATGGGCTTTCTAGCTATTTTTGTTCATGTACATTGTACCACACTCAGCTGGAGATATTAATACCAATTAATAGCCCCATGGCTCTTCTAAGTATCTACAGAACGTTTTGTATACTAGCCTTCATTTTTTCCTTTTTTATTGCTAGCATCCTAGTTAAGTCAGTGACTCCCGGTCCCCAGACATTCCCCCCTCTATCTCACCATGTACCAGACTGGGCTTCCTAAAGTCTGGCTTTGGTCATGTCATTACCCTGCTTAGAAAAGGGGTGGGGGGGATGGCTCCCCAATGCTTTGATCCTCAGCCTGCAATTCAGAGCCCCGTGCATCTGGGTCCTAACCAATGTGGACAAGCTTATTCCTACCATGCCATGATACTGACCCTATGCTCTAGTCAATCTAGACTACTCCTCCTCCCCAAAACACAGTCGTGCTTTTCCTCCACATCCAGGCCAACCCAGAACATCACTATCAAAGGGAATGGATCTTGTCCTGTCCAATACTGCACCTTTATTACCGAGAGCCAGGCCTGCACTAAGTAGGTGCTGGACGCCGTTCCCTGTGCCTGAAAAACTCTCTGACCACACCTTCAGTTCACAAAATCCTACTGCCTCCTTAGTTGCTGTGGCACTTTTTAAAACATGGCCCCAAAAGTCTTTGGCATACCTCCCATTGAGAGTTGTCATCTGTGTCCCTTTTCCCTTGAATCGGGCCCCAGGATAGCTTGACTGATAAATCCAACAGAAGTGACACCCTTATGGTCGTGCCCATCAAATTCTTTAATACTGCTCTCTTGGGGTGGAAACTTCTTTCTCTCCCCTTGAGTGTGAGCTGGGCTTAGTCACTAAAGCAAAAGTGACAGTGTGAGATTTTGGAAACTAAGTCCTAACAAGGCACTGTGGCTTCTGCCTTGTTTGCTTTTGCTCTCAGATCACTTGCTTTGGGGGAAGTCAGCTTCCATGTCATGAGTGGCCCTATGGCATGGCCCATGTGGCAAGGAACCAAGGCCTTCTGCCAACAGCCTCGTGGATGAGCTTGGAAAGCAGATATTTCAGCCCCCATCAAGCCTTCAGGTGACACCATTCCCATCCTACTTCTTGACAGGAAGGTCGTGCGAGATCCTGAGCTAGAACCACCCAGCTAAACTGCTTCTGGATTCCTAACACCCAGAAACCGTGTGATGTAATAAATGTTTATTGTTTCAAGCTACTAAGTTTTAAGGTAATTTATCACACATTAACAGAGACACATACCAGTTCCTGAGTCCAGGCCTTAAAAATGAAGATACTTCCATTTCCTGTCTCTTGGAAGACTCACTCTTAAAACCTAGCAGCCATGTTGTAAAGAACCAAGCTGGATATAGTGAGGCTCACATAGACAGGAACCAACAGACAGACCAACCTGCTGGTCATATAAGTGCCCATCTTGGAAGTGGATTCTCCAGCCCCCGCTGAGCCATCTGAGCTATCTCTGCCAAGCGCTACTCAAATTGCAGATTCATGGGCAGAATAAACGATTGGTCATATTTTAAGTCACTAAGTCTTGAGGTGGTTCAGTATGCAGGAATTGATGATAAGAACAGATTTTGGTATCTGAAAGTGGAGTGCTGCTTAGAACAAACCCCTAAAATCTGAGGCATTGACATTGGGACCAGGTGGCAGGCAGAAGCCTAACAGGCTTCAGTGAAGGCTGAAAAAGAAACAAGAAAAATATTGGAAGCTGGAGGAAAGGGGACCCTTGTAACGTAGTGACAGAAAGGCTGGTAACATTAACAAGCTGAAGTAAGGTAGAACAGAAATCCTCATGAAGTTAACCACATAGCCAAGGAGATTCCAGGCAGAATACAGAAGGGCCTACTGGCTTCTTGTCACAGCCCATAAAATGCAAGAAAAGAGAGATGAGTTAAAGAATACACTAATAAATATAAAGAAGCTAGGACTTGCTGAGTTTGAAAATAAAACTTTTTTTTTTTTTGAGGAAGATTAGCCCTGAGCTAACTCTGCCAATCTCCTCTTTTTTCCGAGGAAGACGGGCCCTGAGCTAACATCCGTGCCCATATTCCTCTCCTTTATACGTGGGATGCCTACCACAGCATGGCTTTTGCCAAGTGGTGCCATGTCCGCACCCAGGATCTGAACCAGCGAACCCTGGGCCGCCGAGAAGCAGAACCACTTAACCAATGCGAACTTAACCACTGTGCCACCGGGCCAGCCCTAAAACTGTTTCTTATTCCCAGCCTCTGCAGATAGCAAATGCCTCTCAAATTAAGGAAGGGCCCCAGTGCATAGATCAAATCTAGAATGGGAGATCTAAGACAGTGAATCATAGAAAGTTTCAGACTGACGAAAGGCCCTCTAAGAATCTTAAGATCCTCTCCATTCAACAGGGCTTCTAAGACTCTCAAGGGCATTGTCCCTCAGCATTCTCACAGGGAGCACAAAATAGAGAAAGGCTTCTCTTGGAGAGTTTGTCCTGTGGCTTCTGTCTAATAGAGTGAGGGTTTGCCACTCCGAAGGTACTCCAATAGGCCCGTCAGGATCCCAGTGGAAGAAACTTTTCACTCCTCGGGCCCTCCCTCCCGTGAGTATAGCTCAAAAGGAAACAGAAATCGCATCATGTGCAGAAGTTGCAGAAGAATGATGACCCCCCCCGCTGCCAAGAGCACAACCCACGGGGTTAGCCCAGTGACTAAAAGGCCGGGTCACCAAGGGCCTAAAGAGGAATCAGGAAACAGGAGGTCAAGGCGTGAGTTCCCATCCCAGTTAATTCAGGTCATCCCTCCTCTGATCAGGCCTCACCGATTCTCTCAGCAGATCAAAGAACTAAACAGAAAACCCAGGCCCTGTATGCAATATACCATCTTAAGAATTTTCCCCAGGATTCTAAAAAGAGATTATTCACATCTGAGACAGGGACCTCTCTGCTGCCTGAATGATGCATCTCCTCCTTTGGGCTTAATAGAGACACATCCACCTGTATTCCTAGGAAAGATATATTGATTAGGAAAGGCAAAAACCCTAACTCAGAAGCAAGATGATGTTCATCTTCTTTTTTCTCTGAGCAAATGGGGCCATAATTCCAAGTAAATGGCATGTGAAGCTGTTAAGAGCCAAGCCCCACATTCACATGTCGACGTTCTACTGGTTGTAAATAACACGTGTGACTGCACCAGGGACCAAATTGCTCCGTAGCTGCCAACATTAGTTGTTTAATGATCTGAAGAGCAGAAGCTGCCAATTATTGTATTCCCTCTTAAAATGCCATTTAAAACCCATACATGTAATTATTATACCTTTTCGTTAAATTTTTATGATTCTTCTGAAGCTGATGAGCTGTGGGCTCATTCAACCTATAAAACTCAGAGAATCCTGGAGGATGTCATGCAACTGAGCTAAAATCCATGTATCACACCTGGACTCTAGACCCCGACCTGCCACCACTCAGCTGAGTGAGTAAACCCAACCAAAGGACATACCCCAGGGCCTCAATCTCCCCATCTGTTCGTTGGGATCCCAGCATCTCTCCCACCTTCCTAATACAGCTGCTGTGAAAATAAAATAAAGTAAAAAGTGCTGAGGCATGTTTAAAAGCACTGTTCAAAAGAAGAGTAAGATACTATTCTCAGAGACTCGTGTTTGCAACCTAGTGATTAATGGAAAAACATACCCCTTAATAACTACCAGATTAAGGTGGGATTATGATCCATGGAAGATCCTCCAAACATCTATCACCAATGACTAGACTGTTAACATGAGCGCATCTCCTTGTCCCATGTTATTACTCCTTCCCCCTACAGGAAGGGTTGGTCACATCCAATAATCCTTCTTGAGCATCTGCAGATACATAACGTTATGTAAACATCAGCTAGACTTATATGGCATACAGAGTACATCTAAACTCTTAAAGAAACAGAAACTGGAAGTCTAAAATAGGGTACCTACACAAATAGCGTATTTTATAATGTGCGTGCACGTGTATTTTTCAAAGTCTCATCCATCCTTGAATGAGGAGATTGCGTTGCCCATTTATTCCACGGGTTTTAGTGAGACTCCCCAGGAAAGCTCTGAGGTGTCTGAGTACGACATAAGGAACAGGTAGACTGTTCATCAAGGACAGAATAGGGATGTGGTGCTGGTTGTCATGGGTCCACTCCACCCGCTTCAGTGTCTCCTGTATTTCCAGTTACCTGATACGGCAAGCATTTTGGCCTCCAGCAGCACTGGGAGTTGGGTTTCAATATCGTTAAGTTTCTTCCTCAGAGTACTGCAGAGTCTCTCACTCAGACAGATCTAGAGGGAGAGAAACAGCCACCCATCATCGTTTATTCATCAGAAGGCACAGAGCAGCCAGGTCAGAGATTTCTGGGTTTATAAGTAATTAAGAGGGGTGATAAAGAGAAAGTGGAGGGGAGTTCTTAAAAAGCCAACAAAGCAAAAGAAAAAGGAAAAAAGGAAGGAAGGAAAGATCAATAAAGCAGCACTGGCATATTCCAAACACAGGTCCTACACCTTCCCCCACACCCAAACACAAAACAGACGTGAGCTAACACAACAGGGCGCAACCACAAACTAAAACCACCTCACTACTGTGGCTGCCCCTGCCCCAGAGGCACTGACTCCCTCCTTCTGAAACACTCTTGCCCCACTGGCTTAGCCCACTCACTCCTTCAGGGCTCTGCTCAAATGTCACCTGGGCAGAAAGGCCTGCTGATGACCTGGTACAGCAGCAGCCCCCTCTGCCCGCCCTCCCCTTCCGCCTTTCCCCGCTCGATGTTCTTCCATGGCATCCTCTCCAGCTGACACACTATTTATTTTAATTCCTTTGTTTCTCTGTTGTCTCTCTCTGCTAGGATACAAGATCAATGTGAGCAGGGACTTGGCCCCGTGTTCGCACATGGTAGGCAGTAAATAAGGTGCACAGACGTTGAGACCAAGGGCAGAGCGGCACGCGAGATTGAATTACTCAGAGATGCTGTCTAATGAAACTTTGAGGGTAGATGCTTGCTGGCAAGTCAGATTTGATCGATTCAGTGAGTGGATCTCAGTGAGGTTTGCAGGTTTTACCATTTCTTTTTCCAGGACACTCCAAACACTTCCTATATTTTTCTTTGCTTTTTCAAAAATAGCAAAAATCTTAAATTTCCGTTTCTTTTTTATCAAATGTCTTCGGATAGCTTTCATTTTGTTTGAAGCTAAAACATCGCAAATTTTTTCTTTTGTTGAAAGCTAAAACCACATATTCAATTGATATCTCTACTCAGATTAATGAGCTACCTAGAAAAACTTCCAGTTCAACAAAAGCATACAGCACAGTTGACTGGGTGATCCACAAAGGATGTTATCTGGAAGCATTCCTCTTTTCTTGCTAAAAATCTAAGATTCCAGTTGGATTCACAGAGCCCAGAGAAAATATAAAATTTAATTTCCCCAGAAGATTCTAGATCTTACTAGCTACCATCAGTTTGAGATTGAAATTGAGATTGTTTTTAGAATCAAAGACATCACCCATCCTGCCTAAAATGCTACGCCATATCTCCCATGGCCTTAAACATGGTTTTTTTCCCCATTAAGTGACTGTAATTTCCTAAATCTCTTTATAAAACCCACTGCCTCTCTCTCTTTTTTTTTTTTTTTTTTTTGAGGAAGATTAGCCCTGAGCTAACTACTGCCAGTCCTCCTCTTTTTGCTGAGGAAGCCTGGCCCTGAGCTAACGTCCGTGCCCATCTTCCTCTACTTTATAGCAGTGGGATGCCTACCACAGCATGGCTTGCCAAGTGGTGCCATGTCCACACCCGGGATCCGAACTGATGATCCTGGGCAGCCGAGAAGCAGAATGTGCGAACTTAACTGTTGTGCCATTGGGCCGGTCCCACCATAAAACTCACTCTCGATGAAGGTAACAGGGTGGTAGCCTCCAAACCAAAGCTTGTACCAGCATTACTGAACAGCTACATGTCCAAAGAGATTAATTTCGAGACCCTTTCGATAGTCCTGAGATTTGTCAGGAAGTCACAACTGGGAGTTAGAAGGAAGACACTCTGAACACCTTCCCCCCAGCACTGTCTCAAGTTGGCTCGATGCCTGATGACTGGCACATCCCCTCCCATTCGTCTAAGAATGTCACGGGAAGTCTGAAAACATTTCTGTTAACTCCCTAACACCAGCCATAATTCTTATGTCTCAACCAATGGATGTCCTGCGTTTCTCATTTTAGTTAACAGTATCTCTTAATCATAACTGGGTCAGTTTCTCCTTTGTTGAGCAAATCTATCCTTCAAGCTGTCACTATTAATATGAAACAACCTCTCTAAATCTTATTAAATGGCAATGCACATTCTTTCAGGCGCTGCTGGATGTAATCTAATATCTACCAATCTCCAGATATCTCATTTATTTCCAACTATTTCTTCCATTTCATTTATCCCTCAATTACCTTTGGTTTGGGTAACCCCATAAGAGTTGAAGAAATATAATGAGTGGAAGGACGGTTCCACCTCCCTTTGAGGGAGGAATGGAAAGAATATCAAATCTATATATCTAATACTATAAAGAAAGAAAACTGCCAAGCTGCAATCTCTACTTCAAGGTCACCAGCCAATCAAGTTCAAAGCAGAAGTTTGTTTTGTGTGACTAGGCAGTTTTTCTTTAATTCTCTGTAGACTAATATGTGACCCCCATACACACACACATTCATGGATGTGCACGCACACACACACACACACCCCTATACACACACATACACGCCCCAGGAAATCTGCATTTCCTTTTATTTTCAAATAAAATTGGACCCTGAGGAACTCATTATCAAATGGAGCTTTTACATTTACATTTTAAAATCCTAAATATGAATTCCTTAATTTTATGGAAAAGCAAGGGAATTATAAGTTCTTTATAAATGCATTAGAGAAGGTATGCAAACAAAGCTAACCACTTTTGGCATTTGGGCAAAGCCAGTAGCTTTAACAGTAGCTGAGAGCATCAGCAAGTGGCAGCATCGTGTGCCTATGGGCATATGTGTGTGAACACAATATTAAATGTCATAAAAACACACACACATATATAAACACCATCTGTATTATGTAACATGCACACCTGCATTCTCACGGCTGGAATACAGACTCATTCATATGACACACACACTATTTCTGATACTCAATACACCCAAACCCAAGTCCTTCCACCTTTTAATTCTACACAGAAATTAGGCCACGCTGATACATGGCACATATTTACAGAAGAAAACACAGGAGAAGGAATACATCTATCGCCTTCCCCATCCAGGAAGCTGCGGCCTCCCCTCACCTCCCTGGGCATCGCCTGGAGGTCACAGTGGCAGAGATCGATAGGGCCATGAATACTAGCGGGCGACATTGCTGTGACTTGTCAGGCAGAAATCAGGTCTGCTCTCTAACACTCCCTCTCCTGATTCATACAACAAAATTGGTAAACCAAATCTGTCTCTGTTGCCCCTACAGGTGTGCAGGGGAAAAGGTCTTGGCCCCGCCCAGCATGGGAGCCTAAGACAAAAGTCCTTTACCAGAATTGCCTGGGGACTCTGGTCCTCGCGCTGCCCGGAATAAAGCAGAGCCTTGAGTCTCATCCTGCTCTTCTTCTTTGGGTGAACGTTCGTGGAAAGTTCTCCAGGAAGGCAGAGCAGGGTTCAAACTTGCCCAGGGCCCTGGCCCCAATGCTGTCTAATGGATAAGACTTACCCCTACCAGGAAGCTCTCCTTTTATGCGGGGCATAACGGCCCGTCAAACTGCTGCTGTGTGATTTTCAGCAAAATCTTTTAATGCTGTTCTCAGAAATGAATTAGACACAGAAACTGGGAAAAGGGTCAGACTAACTGGACATTTTTGCGAACAACACATCGGCAGTCTAAGCTTAGCTGTGGTGATCCGCAAGACCATAGGAGCTCTTCCTGATCTCCTTCCCTGGGCACTGAGAACAAGAAAACCTTCCCTCCAGGCCAGGAGACTCTTGTCTGCGCTGCTTTCTGCTCCAAAACCTCTTCTTTTTACATTTGGATCATCTTATAAGCACCCCTGATCCCCAGACCTAACACAACTAATTAATGATTCATACCTAGTTCTCTGCCACACATTTAGCAATAATTCAAGGAGTAATGGCTCCTACCACACAGTTTCCAGTAACTCAGTCGGGTAGGACTATCTCTGTAGGGAAGGGCTCTGTTTCGGAAACTGTGGTTATCCTAACTAACCGTGACACTGACTATTTAATTGAATGGACTGTGTGCTCCCAGAGAATATTGAAAGAGTGCTCTATCTCTACACAAACTCTGCTTCTGATATGAAGTACAAATGGCAGATAAGATAGGCAGATAAAATCATTCAGAAGTCAACTTAAAAACTTTAAAACACAAAGGACAACATACCATTTCCGTATGTTTGTGGGGAACCTGAACCTTGCCTTTCCAGGAGGAAAAGTAATTAATTTGTCAGATTATCCCCATCCAGAAAGGCTTTTGAAGCAAAGACATTTGGTTGTGCACAGCACAGTCGTTTCCATTCCCCAACATCAACAGCTTGTTCTGAAGCAAAGGCCAAACTAGTTAATTCCCAGGGGGACCACAGGTTGGGACCTCTACCATGGGAACGGCCGTCGCCCCTGGCTCTTTGGCTCATCGTTTGGCCTGTAGAATGGCTTTGCCAAGTCCACATTTCTTCCAAAGCCCAGGTGTCCTGTGAGTTAGACACGAAACTAAGTCAAGAGAAAACTTCAGAGATTTCTTTAGAAAATTGGCATAAAAAGGTACTTACCTTGGCAGTGATTTCTTTAAGTGACAAGCTGAGGGATTTTATCCTTTCCTGGAGGCTAGAAGAATTAGAAAGAGGACATTGGTCTTCTTGGCATCATAGTTCAATACCACCACATAGGGAACACTATGAAACATGGACCTTCCGTCAGCCCAATGGCTGAAGAAGCACATTAGGAAAGATGATGCCAAATTGGTTCCATTTGACAGTGGAATTAATACACTACTGGGAATCAGATTTCCCCTCCTTAATTGTGCTCTACTGAAGTAGTATTAAAATCTGTTATCATTTCCACACATACACTGATAGGGTGACGGCACAACCCAGATGTGCTCCTGGCATCAAAAGATTAGAATTTACATTCCTGCAACTACCTTTCAAGACGGATGGTCTACATAGGGTAGTGTTTCACAAGCAGGTAATCAAATATTACCTATTTGGGCACACTGTGCAATTCAAGCAATATGCATGTACTGAGCCACTTCTGTGTTTGGCAGTGAGGTGGAGCACATAGGAGATACATATATTTAAAGTACATCTAAAATAGAATTCCCTTACTCTTTAGGCTCTCCCCAGCTTCTTTTTCCTCCTTAGCATTATTCACCTTGGCATATTCATTTATTCTTGTATTTTCTCCCTCCCCCCATTGGAATATAAGTTCCACAATTGCAGCAACTATCTGTTGTGTTCACTCCTGTATTTGCAGTGCTTAAAACAATTCCTGGAGCTCAGGCACTCAGTCAATATCTGCAGAGTGAATGAGTGAACAAAACTAAGACTCAGACCTTATTCTCAACATTGTTATCTAATGGAGAAGAAGTTCATGCAGACAGTCAACTATAATATAAAGCAAGACGAAAAAATTACTATAAGGGGAATAGAAACCCAATACCAGGATGAAATTGCTGCATAAAAACTGTCACTGGTAGAATATTGTCTCCACGCCAGCAATGGAGCAATAACTTGCACAGCAATTTAGAAATCAGGGGATTGGTGGGAAAGCTTAACTGAAAGAAGTGGAAAATGAGCTGAGCCTCAAAGCAAGAAGAAAGAAGAAAGCAATTTCACCGAGAAGATGAACCCAACTGGGCCAAAAGGTTCACATGGTGAATTGTGAGAGATAAAGTTAAAAAGGGGAATTATTATTTTTAATAGAAAGGGAGGGGGGAGGAAAGGAGTGGGAGGTCTACCTGCATTTGTAATGTTTGCTTGCTTATTTATTTAAAAAATAGATGGCGAAAATGCTAACATTTGTTTAATTTCAGTGGTAGGAAAATGAGTGTCTGTTACAGTTTTCAATTTGTTTGGAATATTTACAATTAAAATAATTTTTAAAGGACTATCAAGGACAAGCTATAGTCAGTATTGAATGCCAGGCTAAGGAGTTCTGAGCTTTATCCCAGAGGCAATGGGAAATCATTCCATTTTTGAGGAGAACAATATGAAAGAAATGGATTTTTTTCTGGGAAATTAACTGGGCAGCACTATGAGAGATGACCTGGAGGAGGAAACACTGAATGTGACAAACCAGGCAGGCAGCTTCAGCAAAAACCCAGCTGTGAGGTCCAAGGGCCTGCACAGAGGGATAGAAGTCGGAAAGGAGAAGAAAGGGGGGTCCTTTGATGATGATGCTGAACAGCAGCAAGAGCATCTAGAGCTTCTCGTGTATTCATTCATTCACAAACTCATTAATTCTTCCAGTATCTACTGGGCACCTAGTAAGGGAGGAAATTGGAGCTTAGAGGTATGGTTTCCTGCCCTCAACAGCTCACTGCTGCTAGACAGGAGCCCAAAATGCAAAAAGACAAAGTTACAAGTACTAGACTTGTAGTGACTTGGTAAAATGGTGAGCTACAGAGGGGCACTGTCAGATTTCTGGAATATGTAGGGGAGGGGGGTCAGGAAAAGCTTCCATAGCAGGGGTTGCAAAGTCTCAGAGCAAGCTCATCAATTTGCTGATTGTTGTTGCTCTTCAACCATAAGAACTGGTTCTGAATGTTATCACCTCCACCAATGTGTGACTTCTAAGTACAGTAAACTCATTTCAATTAAAAATCCCCCAGAACTGGTGCAGGTACATTCTAAACAAAGCCATTCCCACTCTAGACCTACATTCAACAGAGGAGAGTGTCCTAGCTGAGCTGAGGTCCGCCCAGAGGGAGGAGATGAGAGGCGACGAATGGTAGGGCACGTGGCAGCAGACTTTTCTGAATTCAGGAGTCACAATATGGCAAAAATCAGTGTGCTGGATGGGAACAGTGTGGAACAGCATGTGGAATCCTGCCTGGAGAATTCTACACACTGGCTGGATGGAGACTGGATCTTTTGAAGGGAGGTAAGTCTGAGTGGCGTATAACACAGAGAACGAGGAGCAGACTTGAGATGTTGGGGAGAGAAGGGCAGAGGGTGTCAAAGATGGGTCTGTATCCATTTTGCCTCTGATCCTAGTAGCAGCACCAGCTATGTGTGCTAATGTCTGCTCTCCAAATTTAAAACCTTCCTTAAACAGAAATGCACTTTCCCTTGCCAGGCTCATGGGAGTCCATTCAACCAATAACTTTCCAATAAAGGGTTCACCACAAAATTGTTCCTATAAGACCATTTAACAGTATCTTATACATAGGTGTTCCCAGCCACACACAAAGGCTAGTCCATGCAGTAACAATGAAGATAGTTAGGTGGTGGGTACGCTTACTGACACTGAAAATTTAGCTGACCAAAATGGCAGTGCCTTTAGCTAATGCCCAATAGGTCAAGCGCCATCATTCCAGGGGTTGACACAATTCACTGGTCTTGGCTCAGCTCTGGCCCTAGCCCAGAAAGAAAATTCATCTCCTCTCAAACATTCATGTTAGAGCAGACAGGCAGTGATGCAGATAATTGAATGCATTGCTTTATATTTGATTTGATTTCTATTTAATTTATTTAATTTATGCTATATTACTTTTTGCAGTAGATTTACCTTTCTAATTATGTTTTGCTCAGGCTAATATTAACATTACTTGCATCCCTGGGGTATACACAGAATGAAAGCAACAGGGGGCAGGAGAATATGAATAATCTACATACCGTGCCAGTGGTTTTCACGCTATTTTTAGTAGTAGAACTCTTGCAAAGAAAATTTTATCCAGAACTATAATATATAACATAGATAACAGAGGATCTGTTCTGATTGAGGTGGGGTGTCTGGCCTGAGGTGCAACTGATGTCACATTGACCCTCACACACTTAATGCCACCACCATCACCCTGTGGTCCCCAAACCACGACTCCAGGAACCAGAAAATACATTGAAAAGCACCAAATTAGATGAGTTAACTGTTTCTAAACAAGAGTTACATGTACTCAAGTGATTAAAGGTAATCCTCATGTTTCTTTGAAGCTTGCATATTGTTAGTGACAAAGAAGAACTATCCTCTCAGATCAAATTATGCTGTACCCTGGAAACACATAAGTGGTCTCTACAATTAGCAGATAATGTTTCGACAAACACACCAGACCTAATTTACTCAAATGAGTAACTTCGTTCAAAGCAGCCACCCTACAAATAGTAATATCAAACATTTATTGAGCATTTACTGTGTCCCAGACACTCTTCTGTGTTCCTTACATAGATTAGCCTTTGAAATTCTCATAACTCTAAGTCAGTACTATAATGTATACATTTTCAGACAAGAAAACTCAGTCAAAGAGAGATTTAAGTAACTTTCCTAGGCTTAACCAGCTGGTAAATGGGTAAATGATAACCAGGCAGTCTAGCTGTCTGTTCTCCTAACCAGTAAACTATACTACCTCTCCTAGAAGCTGTGTACTTCTTCGAAATATGCTGTCACTGTCCAGACGGATTTTTAGAACTCTGTTTTAGAATTATGTTAAATTTACAGTACAGTCAATGTCATTATTTGGAAACGCATATTATTCTTTACTCACAAACTGGTGTTTAAATCACATGACCAGAATTCACCCTCAACAAATGAAGCCTTAGAAAAGTTGAGACTGCTGACGAAAACGCACTACAGAGAAAGCCCAGCAGTGGCATATGGGCCTGGGGCCCCAATGGCAACAGGAAATCGAGTGCAACGGGGTCATTCCAGATTGATTGTGCCCCGCTCCCCAACCAATTCATTGTGCTGGTGTCCTCAGAATGGGACCTAATTTGGAGGAGATAGTATCTTTGCAGACACAGTCAAGTTAAAGTGAGGTCATTAAAGTGGGCCCTCATCCAATATGACACGTGTCCTTATGGAATAGGGAACTTTGGAGACACAGACAGGCACACACAGAAGGAAGTCAATGTGAAGAGACACAGGGAGAAAAGGCCATCTACAAGCCAAGGAGAGAGGCCTGGAACAGCTCCTTCCCTCTAGTCCTTAGAAGAAACCAACCCTGCTGACGCCCTGATCTTGGACTGCCAGCCTCCAGAACTGTGACACAATAGATTCCTGTTGTTGAAATCGCCCAGTCTGTGGTCCTCGTAATGACAGCCTCAGTGGGATTTTCCATTTTTAATAGTATGATTAATCCTATGTGTTATTAAGATCCTACATACTGGCGCTCCAGGGTCCAAGAAGAAAAAAATCGCTACTGTATCTGGCAGCAGCCAGACAACAGGAGACACAACAGCTCTTTTCTTTGCTTCAGACTAACAGACGGTTTCACTTTCAACTCGCCCAAGTGGGAGACTGGGAGCTGCCACAACAATAGACATGTGCAGAATGTAAACACTCTTGTTGGTAGTGTAGGAGCTAAGGATTCTGAGGGGTGGCTATGGAAGATTTGATGCGAGACTGTCTTTGATTTTTTAAAAAATGATGTGGGATCCTCAGGTTGGTATAGGAGCTCACAAACGCCTTAGCTCCATGTCAGAAATGAAAAAGGGCCCCCTTAAATGCCCCTGCAACATCACAGGAAGAATGCTACCACTGATGTCAAAAATCTCAGTAATGAGAAATTCAGTTTGGGGGAGGGGGAGATTGCTTTTCAGCAATAATTAGATGGGAAAATGGAGCTGAAGTCAATCCCAGAAACTAATCTAAATAGTACAAGCCAAGACTTGGTCAAGGGCCAGAATGAGACACTTATGCAGGAGAATATCAGCCAGGCAATTTGGGTTCAACGACTTGGGGTGAGAAACAAGTCTAAGGAGGAACCACCTGTGCTGCCACCACTCTGGCCCAAGCCACCCCACCCTCCTCTGAAATGCTGAGTGGCCTCTGAACTGGTCCCCTGCTTTTGGCCCCACCCCTCTCCAGTCTCTTCTCAAGACTGTAGCCAGAGGGCGCCTTCTCATGCCCGTCAGATAAAATGTCACTGGTCAGCTCAAATCCCTGTTCCAATATGTCCAGGGGAAGCCAAGTCCACGGGGACCAACATGGTCCATCTCCCATCACATCTCTGACCTCCTCTCCCACAAAGCCCTCCTTCACTCACTCTGCCCTGTCACATGGGCCTCCTGACAGCTCCCAATCTGCCTTGGTTGGCGCAGGCCCCTCAGCCTGAGTGTTCTCCCTGCAAGACACACAGAAGGCCAACTCCCTCCTACCTTCAAGTCCTCGCTCTGACCTTATCCTCTCAGGGAGCCCAGCCTGACTGCTCTACTTAAAACTGCTAATTTCCCATCCTTTTCTACATTTTCCCCCCATCGCATTCACCACCTACTAACCTACTAGGGAATTTACTTATTTGTTGTTTATTGTTTACTTCTGCCTTTCCCACTAGGAAGAAAGCTCCACGAGGGCAAAGATCGTCCATGGAGAAGTACTGGCACACAGTTAACTGACATTTGCTTAAGGATGACGCTCACTTTCTTGTCTTCTGTCTAAGGAACAGGTGGGGCATGGCGGGAACATCCTCACCTCTCTGAGAGTCACGCCTAAACCACAGGATGGTGAGAGGCTCCAGCCTTGTCCCCACCTCCACCACTGCCCCAACACGAGTGGGCATGAAAGGCCAGCCCTGCTTGTCACAGGTGGAGCTTCA
This sequence comes from Equus caballus, assembly GCF_041296265.1. Classification (NCBI taxonomy): domain Eukaryota; kingdom Metazoa; phylum Chordata; class Mammalia; order Perissodactyla; family Equidae; genus Equus; species Equus caballus. The sequence continues at coordinate 90,823,425 of NC_091684.1, forward strand.
TGTGAGAAAGAAGATGTAAAAACAGAGTCTCCTCCATAAGATCTCCTCTCCTTTTTCTAAACTTCATCTCTTAGATGTCTCACTCTCTTTGACATATCTCTTTTGGATGGTTTCTTTTCATAGCGGGTGAACCGCGTCCCTCTAAAATTGATATATTGAAGTCCTAACCTCCCATATCTCAGAATGTGACCTTATTTGGAAATCGGGTCATTGCAAATGTAGTTGGTTAAGATGAGGATGTTAAGGTGGGCCCTACTCCAATATAACTGGTGTTCTTATAAAAAGGAGAAATGTGGACTCAGGAACACACAGAGGGTAAGACAGTATGAAGAGACACAGGGAGAAGATGGTCGTTTACAAGTCAAGGAGAGGGACTTGGAACAGACGCTTCCCTCCGAGCCCTCAGAAGGAAGCAGCGCAGCCGACACCTCGATCTTGGACATCTGAACATGAAAGCTTTCTGTGTTTAAGCCACCCATCGGTGGTCCTTTGTAATGCAGCCCTCGCTAACCTTCTGCAAAAACCTATAGCTACCTTAGGCATCTACATGCCCCCAGTCAAATGGCAACTAACAACTCTTTACTCCCTGTTTCTCCAGATGCTGCCACTTAGGGAGGCAAAACTCAAGAACCTTATGACAAACTTGAATCTGTGACTCTCTCTTAGTAATACTTTCCAAACTTCCCATAGATCCAGGCACCAGATCTTCCTTACACTTAGACTGAAGCATCTACAGGGCCAAAGGTCCATGCCCACCCAGAGCTGGTCCCGACTGCCCAGACCAGAAGTGCCTTCCCCAAGAGCCAAGAGCCCGCTTCCTGCCAGGGCCTCTTCTCAGGACAGTCCGCCCAAGGGTGGACCCCACTGCAGCACACATACCTCCAGTGAGCAATGCGCAAGCAGTGGCTACTTTGAAGGGGAGGTATCTACATGTAAAAGCCCATCACAGTGCAGGACACACCCCAGGTGGGAAGACAAGGTCGCAGTACCCTTGGTCCTCTTCCTCCAGGCCACACGTGTTGGGCGGGTCTGGATGGACTCCTTTATGGTCACGGCCTAGAGAAACTACCTCTCACCCTATGTGTTCATTACGCTTCCTCCTGCCACCGCTAGCCCAGCCATGACAGCCCTTAGCACCAGCCGCGGCCCTAGGCATTAGACTCACATCACAAGTGCCAACCATGTACCTGCTCCGAAGACGAGCCTTTGAAGAACAAAGGCTCTTATCTGTCCCTACTCTTATCTGGACTTTTGCCGCAAAAGAATATTAGTGACGCTCAAAGAATTCCACCACCATCCTACTAACTTTCTGCAAGATTTCAAACAAGTCCCTTTCTTCTGGGTCTCTATTTCCTCACCCGCAAAATGAGGAGGCTCGACTATGTTATTTCTACAACCTTCCAGTCCTACCATCCAAGATTCTTTTGCTGTTCTACCAATCAAGATTCTTTTACTAATATCATTTTATTTGTAGCATTTAGAGAATCTAAAAAACACATAGGTTGTATAAACTGCCAGATAACATTTGTGACCAAAGCAAAAATATAGGCCAGATGCCTCATTTTTGCTAAGCAAGGAAGGCACGAGTTTTTCAGCCCTCAAAACTGAGTTGTCTGCTGGTGGTTGCCCATCCATCTTCCTGCCTGCATATACCTAGCCTTATGCTGAAGTCCTATTTTAGCAAAAAGCTATGGGAGAGGAGGAATATCAATTTTGTCTCCAAACAGCCTTCTCCCTGCCCCCTTTCTCTCTCCCCACTCACAATCCCCCCCGCCCCCCAGCTGTCTTGTTTAGTAAAAATAAGTTTAAGAATGAGAGATTGTTACCAAAGCAAACCAGAAATGACATAAAGGGCAAAATGACAGCTACCCTAGCATAGGCGCTACTCGGGTCTTGAAACAAACAAACGAAAATACAGGAATCCATTGACATTAACAACCTTGCCAATTACTGCTCAGTCCTCCAACCTTCTGCTGGGGGCAAGTGGTTACAAAAATGACAGCAAAAACTGCCTTAGGAAATGCAGGATTTTATCTACTTGGCCTTTTTCCTTCCTTGGACCCTTCTCTCCTCACAGCTGATAATGTCACATGTCACTGGTGGGACATACTTGGGGCACAGGCAACAAAAATGCCAAGAATTCCTCCGGGCTTCACATGATCTCATAAAGGCACAGTAGGGCACATATACTCATCAGGAGAAAGCCATTCCACTTGGCTATAAAAGCTATCGAGCTGGTTATCTGAGCCAGTGACTCCCGGGGAAGGCTGCATGGTGCAGTGGAGAGAGATTTGTACCAAGAGGTGGAAGACCCAGCACCTCTGCTGGCCACCCTCACCACCTTTGGCACAGCACGCAATCTCTTTCCTGTCCAGCAGTGGGATGCGAGTCTGACGTTAGAGCTGCACACATGACAGACACTCACATTTATGCCGGTCAAACAGCTGGCTCACCTTTGGAAGATCTTGGGCAGAATGAAGTATAGAAAAAGTTTTAAATAAATCATTCATACAAATAACCATACCTTTATTAGAATAAGAAAATATTTTAGAGTAATCTAACAGAAATTGAGCAGCAGAATTTTTAACTAGGGTGAAGTAAATATATTTGGCGTTTTCCTCTCTGGCCCAATCAAAGGAGATTAAATGAAAGAACCGAAACAAAACAGGCCAGCGAAATCCTCCGACTTACAGCCCGTCATTCTTTCTCTGGATATGGATCACATTAGTGACTCATATCCTTAGAGAACCTTCCTCTGAACTTCAGGGATCCCAGGGCCAAACTTTAACTAGGACACTATATTCTGTCACTCTTGAGTCTTTACGGTAAAGCCCACCTTCTCCAACTACCTCGGCCAACTCATATTGAGATGTCAAATTTCATAAGACTATAAACTCTGTGTGATAAAATCCATCTATGTAACTTACAGAAGTACTCCTAAAAGGAGAGAGGGAAAGTGAGGGAAAACAAGGGTTTCCAGTTTCTTAGAAAAGACTTCCTGGGGTCAAGGTGCTGATGGGAAAATATGGTGCAGAGGAAAATAACCCTAAAATTGAATTTACTGGATTTGCAGAATTTTCCAGATTTGCTCATACGAATAAGATATAGCATAAATGCATGCACATGTGCACACACGCGCGCACACACACACACACACACACACACTTGCCTCACGTCATCTCTTGCCAATTCCCATCCCCAGTGGGAAACTCTGCCTGACATTAGAGTCACAGCTTCCATCTAAGTCCAGTTCTATCAAAAATCACAGCTTTATTTTCAACTGATTAACTTGGTATTTTGCTTATGCGAATACTCCAAGTGTTAATTCATCCACATCTTGCTCACTGCCTCTGAAACAATCTTATTCCAAATTGAAACTACAATTCATGTGCCAAAAACATTTGACTTACAGACATTTGTCTGTAAGCGATTTTACTTGTTTAATAAAGAAGAAATGAGAGCAGGAGTCAAAAATATGAACAGCCTTATGTCCGCATCATAACTGCTCTCCTTTCTACCCCTTCCTCCCAAGGTGTTTAATGATACCTTTTAGCACACAATAAGAAAAATTGCTGGCCTCCTATTTTTTGAAGACTGGTAACCAAGCTGCTCCACATTTTCAACTATTGTCATAACCCAAATGTATTTCAATATTCAAACAAAATTTTAATTCTGGGGCTCTCAAGTTCTTCTCCACAAAAATCCTGTGAGTTCAGTCCTCAAAAGACTACAATTCGATCCAAGGAGGATATGATCCTCCCTCTACTAAGTGACGCAAAGGCAACTTCAGATTTCCATTTTAATCACTCTCCCCCTAATTCTGACTATTTAATAAGTAATGTCCCATTCCTCCCAGAGCTTTTTAAAGAAATACCCTGAATTGCTTGTGTTTCCATTTAACACTAATTTTTTTTTAACGTATGCTGTTTTTCCTAAATTTCTAAACATGTAAACTTTCCATAACTATGAAGCTTGCCCAAAAGGTTTTACTTTCTGCTTTGGGTTTGTTATGCTTTTCTGAACCATCTTTAATTATCTGCCGTATGGCCAAGAACAAGCACATGCACAGCTAAAGCCTGCAGAAACAGTTTAACTTTTACATTTCTCCCAGGCTTTCTCAAAATCCGATGACAAAGCAACAGATCAGTCAGATTCCAGAACCAGGGGGATATTATCAATTTCATTTCCTAAAATGTTTTAGCGGGTAAACTTAAGATTAACACATTTTATTGAATAAGGATTGTGAAAATAGACTGTTGAACAAAATGAATGAACAGCAGGAAAAAATCCAGTTGACTCAACAAGGAATTGATTAAGAAATCAAACACCAGTATCAGTACGACTCAAAGAGGAAGCTGAGGACTGCGGCAAAAAGGAAGCACGAGGTGGTAATGAGAGTGGGCAGCCAGGATGAACCCCTCAATGAAAACAAGCCCGCACAGAAGGCGCAGGGCCGACCTGCCGGCATCTAAAGGAAACCTTGAGGTTCTGGTTGTTCAGGTCCTCCCAGTAGCCTAGGAATCAGCACAGGAGAGATGAAACACCCCTTCGGCAGCTCAGAAAGGAGGTGCTGTTAACTGATTACATTCCCAGCCAGCACGGAGCAGGATTTCCCTGCTCACTTGAAAAGGGTCTGTCTGAGCACAGCCCAGTCACCTTCTGCTGAAAGAGCGTCCAACTTTCAGCGCAAGGTCTGAAGGACAGTTTAGTCGGGTGTATTAAATTAACATCTGAAGAGTTAAAGCGGGGAACAGGAACATACGAGCCACAAACAGGAAAACATTCTTGGGATATGTGAAGAATAAGAAAATAAAGAAGGGGAAGAGAGGATTGTAGAAGACACACAAATTACAAAGAAATTAAGTACAGAACAGCTCTCAAGGTGATAAATAATGGAAAACAAAAACTGAAATTGACTAGCAGAAAACCTTTTAAAACAGGCCACGTGCTTTCACGTGTGCCGAGAGCTGACTTCCAGTTGCAATATTAGGAGAACTAGCTACAATCATTCTAAAATAATTATCTCCCATCTTTGAGGATCCTTGGGGGCTCCAGCTGAAAATAATTAGCCTGATACCTAAGTTATAAAAGAGGAATGGAAGAGTCTGCAAATTCCAAGCCTCCCAAGAAGAAATATCTAAATAGTGATAATAATAATAATAATAATAATAGAGCCATGTTGTAAACTCCTTGGAGAAAACAAGACTCAGAGAATTTGTAAAATATTAAAATATAACATTTAAAAATATATAATCACTTTTTCTTCCTCCTTTGTACTATTTTTTGTTTGTTTTGTTTTGTTTCGGCTTTTTGTGAAGAACATTGGCCCTGAGCTAACATCTGTTGCCAATCTTCCTCTTTTTTTTTTTTTCACTTGAGGAAGATTGTCACTGAGCTAACATCGGTGCCCATCTAGGTCTGCACCCAGGATGGGAACCTGCGAACTCCAGGCCACCAAAGCGGAGCACGTGAACTTAACCACTACTTCACCAGGCCAGCCCCAGTACTACGTTTTTTTTAAAAAATCATAGTAAATTTACTCTAGCTCAAAATAAAGTCTGGTTGGTTGGTTTGAGGAAGATTAGCCCTGAGCTAACATCCACCGCCAATCCTCCTCTTTTTGCTGAGGAAGACTGTCCCTGAGCTAACATCTGTGCCCATCTTCCTCCATTTTATATGTGGGACGCCTGCCACATGGCTTGGTAAGTGCGTAGGTCAGCACCCAGATCAGAACAGGAGAACACCGGGTTGCCAAAGCGGAGTATGGGAATTTAACCATTATGCCACCCAGCCAGCCCCTAAATTCTGATTTTTTAATTTGTAAGTAAGATGAGATTCCTCCCTTGAACTTCTCAAATATACTCAACAAAAAACAGAAGTCAGGGTCCTGTTTTCTTGGGGCAAGTGGCATCTGTACCTGCCCAGATGGTAGTTTCAAATCCCTTTTCTCTTTTCCAACCCTTTTCCTTTTTTTCCAAGTTGTGGTTTGGTAAACTTTTCTCATTGCCTGTAATCAGGACTTTCCCAAGGAAACGAGAGGATGCAATGGTGAGGCGAGTTCCAACCTCCGAACAGTAGCTTCAGTGCAAGTTTCCATTCTGATCCGTGTAGTAACATGCTAGTCATCAGCAATGACTCACTTAGAAAAGAAAGAACTCCAGCCCCGTAGCCCATGGATGTCATGGTTTGCCAAGGAACTTTGCAGGGGAACTTATTTGGGGGCTATTAGGAACGGAATTTCCGGGGGTTTGGGGGAGGGGGGTTAAAGCAGTTTATTTCAACTTACTTCTCAAAATCCTAAATGCAAAGTGTTCCAGATCTGGAAGCAGCCTACAACTTCATCTAGTTCAAACTTTGATTCTATGAAGCTCCTCTAGCACAGGCCTCACTCGTTCAGTTTCTCTTCCTCCTTCATTCCCTTCTCTGGAAGTGCTGGCAGACCTCTCTGACCTGAACCAGTTGCCTGCTTGGTCTCCCCGGGCTGCCTGTGTTTACAGACCCATTTGCTCTAATCCCTCTCGGGTGACACCAGGCAATCTGCAGGGCACAGAGACACCCATCACTGGCCTGGAAGGACATCCATTCTCTTTAGCTCGAACCCATGGACCCACGCTCTGCCTCGCTTGACTTCTTTCCATTGCTTGCCTGAGCACTTGGTTCCAAGCCCTGGTCTCTCCCAGGCTGTCAACATCAACCATCTCTCTCCCCCACATATCAAAAATTGGCCAAAGATGTCAGGACACTTACTGCTGCATGAATTTGGACCCTTAGCAGCCTCATCTGCAAAATGGGCATAAAACTAATATATTATCCAATACCATATAGCGTTACTGTGAGTAAAAACGAGCATTTTGTAAACAATAGCGATACTAAAATCAATGTATTGTTATTATTACAAATCTGAACGAGAGAGACAGACATGATAAATAGGAGAGTTGAGAGGACAGATCTCAAAGCGGGGCTATTGATTTTTTCCCAGTCAATTGTGAACTGCTGAATTTCATTATTTCAAATCTCACTGGAGAGGAGCCCTCACATCGGCCTGGACTGCTCATTGTGGACTGAGTGCCCTTGTGATGGGGATGCCTGAGCACCCTGAACAGTCAGTCACCCTCGCCGGGGAACCATGGGCAGTCAAGCCAACAGGGAGAGGGGAGCAGCCCTGGCTTGCCGCCCACTGCCCCCTGCAGCAGCCCAGCCATGCTGACTGAGGTCCCAGATGCACCCACCAAGGTCCAGCCAATTGAGTGTAACCAGTTGAGTTTGTTTCACAGTTTGCGCCAGTGGTTTGTGAAAAGATGTGACACGTTTCTTCCAAATGCACAGTGAGAGGCAATTCATCCATGAGCTGCCAGAAGACATTTCACACGAAGCATGAAAATTCCAGGAGCTGAGGAATGAAGAACTCAACCACACAGTAATACAAGCCAGTCAAGTGTCTCTAAAGAATGTTGGAAAGGATCGTGTGCAGCCCTCATATCACCACTGTTGTTATTACTGTGATTATTCCTGCCACACTTTACAGTTAGCCACATGTGTGCTAGATGGGGTCACAGCCCTCCCCTAGTGTTCAAGGCACACAGACCCACAAAAGCCGGGAAAGATGAGCTACAAGTCACTCCCCTCTTCATCTTACACCAAATAAACAGATGAAACCTCATGCCCCACATTCAGGGATGTGGCCCACAGAAAACCCCAGAAACTGTCACCTCCTTCCTCCCTGTGCCCCCACACCTCAATTCCATTACCCCTACACCCCAATCCCATCACCAAGGTTGGGAGTGGAGTCAGTATGGGACGGAAGGAGAAGAACCAGTTAATATTGGGGGAGAACCAAGCTCTCTGGATGAAAGCCATCCTTCTAGACCTCTCCCATCAAGGGAAGACTTGCAGGAGAAAACCAAGAGTTTCTTTTAAAGCCGAAGGATTGGAACCTCAGGGATGGGGGAAATTCAAATGAACGCATCTTTCAAGTGGCTCCTATCCTTTGTAAATCCTTGCCCTGTCAGCTTCCACACTGTGTCGGTCCCGATTCCCCAGGTGCTTAAAAATGTTCTCCTCCCATGTGAGCCAGCCCTGTGGCTGAGTGGTTAAGTTTGCGCACTGCCCTTTGGCAGCCCAGGGTTTCACCGGTTTGGATCCTGGGGGCAGACCTATGCACCACTCACAGAGCCATGCTGTGGCAGCATCCCACATAGAAGAACCAGAATGACTTACAACTAGGATATACAATGATGCACGGGCTTTGGGGAGGGAAAAAAAAGTTCTCCTCTTGTTCACTGGAAAAGAACCATTCTCATTGGCTCTAATCAAAAGGCAGCTATGATGGGTCTGAGAAGGCAGGTCTTCGTTCCATCCTGCTAAGATATTTGATCTAAAATACAGACATTAGAAAATTCAAACAGCTGCTTTGCTTTCTATTATAATATCCGAATAAAGAGCCACTGGGTCTCACATCCCCACGCAGGCCCTTCTGCTTCCAGCTTTGGTCTAACACCAGCCAGAGAATTTCCAAGAAGCTACGGTCAGAAATGATGGCGCCCAGGCAAGCACAGAGTCTCCACCAGCAATTCGCTCAGAACTGCCAAGTGTCATTAGGAAGTTCCTTTTCAAGCTCAACGTGTGGTTGATCCAGGGAAACAAACATAGCCTTCCCTTTGAACTTGCAAGTTATTGAGTTGAGTAAATCAGAAGCAGCTTCTCCCCAGACAGCACCCTGAGTTTATAACTGGCCTCTATGAAAAATCTTTATGGATGATGAGTGTAATAGTTAGGAAGTTGAGTGGTCTGTTTCTCTAGATTTTTGTGACAATATTAGACTCTGCAACCTCTGTTCATAAGACTTCAAGATATTCCTATTTCACAATTTGTCTGGATCTCTCCACCCGACCTAAAAAGAGACCATTCTCATAAACGACAAAGACAGCTAATGATGTATATAAGATGACTTCTTCTGGCTGGGGCACTTACGGGATATAGCCCCCAAGTCAGCATTTTCTAAAAGACAACCAATACTGCATATCAAAACTAAGTTAACAGGATCACATACAATTAGTTAAAAAAATACCAAACCAAGCCATCTCGCTTCTGTTGAGCCCTAAGACTCCACAGTGGCTTCTTTCAAACGCTCTGTCTCTGGGAGTCTGTGCTGCATCTCATCAGCTTGGAAAAGGTATGTCTTCCTCCTTAAATGGAAAGCCCACATAACAACGGTGGTTTTTCCAATTGATATTTATGGCAGGGAACGCACGATGCCTCCCCTCCCTAGGTGGAAGAAAGGAAGCTGACCAGTCAAAACCTACACCTACACACCCCGAAGCGCCCAAGGCAGGGAGGTGCCTCCCTGCACCACTGAGTAAATAAAGGAGGTGCCAAGGTGGCCGCTTGCAGTGTCACCCAGATTGTGAGGATGTCTCAGGTGGTCGCGCTCCAGCAGCACACAACCTCTCCCAGCTCTGCTCACAAAGAGCATCCCATGCTGATTGCACCTACAACGACTTCACCATTCGGGAAAGGTCACGCCATGAACTAGCCCTTCAATTGCCCATGTTTCTTTTTATCTTTGAACCACTCCTGTATTTTCCTTCCTACCCTCCCATGCAACTCTCAGTTCTTATGTTCCTAAGAGTTCCTCCTACACAGAGCCCGGGAGTTCTGAGTCACTGAGATACCCAGATTTTCCCAAGGTCATCTCAGCACGAAAAGTGAGAGCCTGCTCTTGACCTGAACTCTGTAACCTCAGCGGGAGCAATTGCATTCGGGGATGATGAAGCCCCAAGAGAGCACTGTGCCATGCTCAAGAGCCATCCTCAGGTCCAATTTCCCCAAAAGCGTCATAAAATCCAATGGCCACAAACTTTGAAGTCTTTCAAGAGCCCGTTCAATTGATTAGAGCACTGGATTACTGGGCAGAAGTCACACTTTTGTTGCATGTCTGCATCTCATCCTGATGAAAAGGCAAGCTGGAGTACACGGGCAGAGAAATCGACTAGAATAAGAAGATGCGAGTTGGGGCCCAGCTTAATCAGCCAACCACACTATGGCATTCCTTGTTTTAGACTAAGAGAAGTAACTTCCTTGGATCTCTGGGTAGAAACTGTCTTTTACTGGTTCAGACCCAAAGGCAGCTTCAGAGGTGTACAAGAATCTATTAGTAGCTACGTAACCAGGGAAATGTCTGAGTTCCCGTTTCCTCATCTCTAAACGGAGGATAACAAGGAGAGCCCGGCTGCCACAGCGGCTGCTCTGAACACCAGGAGCTAGTGAGAAAGCACTCACCCTGCAGCCCTCACATCTCTGTGCAGTGTACAGGGCCCACCTGCAGCGACATTCCCCAGGAATTCAGCTCAAAACACAGAGGCTTTGTGAAATACTGCAGTGGATTCTAAGTTAAGCATGCCCCAGCTTTTTCCCTCAAAGAGCCATCAGCCTCTGAAGAGAGGAGAGGAGGATAACAACCTCTGCTGTTAAAAGCAAAAGGAGAAATCAGTAGGACACATCTGGATGGTGCAACCACACAAGGCTCCTTTTAGGCCTCATGTATACATATATGCATCTATAAAAATATATTTACATGTATACTGCATCTTATACATATTACATATGTGCGTATAACTTATAACATAGTGCATATATTATATGTATGCATGTATAATTACATATAACACATGGTGTGTAATATACATGTTATGTGTACTTATACACATGTATGTATACACAGACAGAGAATGACTTCCACAGGAGAACAAGGGAGCAGGAACAGGAAAGATCCTTAGAGGCTGAGGCAACAGCGTAAGGACACATACGAAAGGTGCAGGAGGGACAGCACAAGGCAGAGGCAACGATCCGTTCCCTTTGGCTGAAATTTGGCAGCTCTCCCAATGTCTCCCCCTTCAGCATGGGCATAAGCCATGGGGTTAGATTTCTGCGGTGAAATATTAGGGCTGGGAGGGGGATGGGAGGAACTCCTGAGCCGCTCCCTGGAACACCATCTGTGACTTGTGCTCTAGGCTGGATAGGATGTAACACATGTGTAAGCGGACAGTTATTCACTAAGGAGTCTGGGACACATTTGGATGGGCAGTCTGAAGGCCTTCAGGAGACTGGAATCCCCATGAGAAAAATGAGAAACAGTAAGGATAGTAAATTGCTTGCTCCCATCCAGGCGCTGCTATGAGAGCTCTACGTGTCTCAGCTCCATTCACCCGCAGAACAGCCCTGTGAGGTAGGCATTATTATCATCACCCTGCCCCGAATAATAAGTGGTTCCCAGCCAACAAGTGGGTGAGTGAGGATTCAACCCAGATAACCAGATGGCAGAGTCCACAGTCTCAACCACCACAAATGGTGAGTTGACCATGAATCCCTCTTGTTGCCCTACACCCATGGCGCTCCCATCCTTCCTACCCACCTGCACAGTCATTCGGGTACAAATCACTTTCTGTCTAACATGTGTAAGTGTGGGCTCTGTCTTTCTCCAAAATAAGGCTATGAGCTCCGGAGGAGCAAGAGGCAGAAGTGCATCTTATGGCTATTCCTCAACACAAAACGCAGGGGAGAGTCTCACTCCATGCTAAGTGGATAAAAAACGGGGCTTTGAATTAATGAGCAGGAGTTTAAGGATCAATTTTGCCTCTTATTAACTGTGACTTTGAGCAAATTATTAACCTTCTTAAACTTTCTTTTTCTCATCTGTCAAATGGATATAATAATAGCAGCAATTCATAGAGTAGAGCTGGCACATAGGAAGCACTCAATAAATGTTAGCCGTCATTTATAAGAAGTCATTCTTCCAGGTGGAAACCCTGTCATCGATTGAGTCTCCCCCTCTCAATGGTTGGTCCTTCACCTTGGCGAGAAAGGTAGTTCACCTCTCTCCAGACGACCATCCTCAGCACAGGTGGGCATCAGAATCTCTAAGCAATTGAGTTCCAATAGATCTCAAAGGGGTGTTTGGAAATGGGGAGGCCGCCCATGAGAATGGAGAAGAATACCGGCCTTTAGCCAGTTGGGTGGCCAGGATCTAAAATATCTTGGCCATGCTCAGGAGTGCCCCACACAATGAAGAATTTTCCCGCTCAAAATAACGATAGGGCTTCCACTGGAAAAATACAGCACTGCTTGGAAAATATTTATAGATGAGGGACGGCAGACGAAATCAATCCCATAAACAGGTCAAAGAGGAGAGCAATCCAAAATCAGTTAGGAAATCACCAATACCTCCTTACGGTTTCAGGCGGTTCTGCACAGAGGGGAATCTGATTGGCTAAGACCAGGGTGTCATGCACAGCCTTGCTGACCTCCTGCAGCTCACCCAGGGACAGCCTGCCCATCAGGGGAGTCAGGTCGCAGCCCTGCCACGGGAGGAGCTGCACTTGAGCTTCTATTTCCTTTCTCAGCTGGTGATCTTTTGCTTCCAGCACCGACATCCTCGCTTGGAGGGCTTCAATTTCCTTCTGTAGAGAAAGGAGAGACCAGATTTTATAAGCTAACTCTGCTCATGGCAAACTGCTCTGCTGACAACAAGCCCTTTAAATGAGAGTCGGCCATAGGCACGAGCGCCATGAAGATCCCCTTCCGAGGCAGGCAGATTTTTGGAAGTTTGCTGAACTGGAAAAAGGATACCAGCTTTATATTTCTGATTTGTTGGCATAAGGAAAAACATTCCCTCCCAAGCATTAAATAACTATGGCGGGGGGGGGGGGGGGGGGGGGGGGAGGTGAGCCAAGAATTTGACCTGGAAGAATCCAGCAAATATTTAAATGCCTTATGTCATTTCAGGTGGAAGAGCTAGAACCCAGGATGGCAAACATCATGTACTTGAGATACGAGGTCTGCAGGTACCACGAGCCACACACCAAAAGAGAAAAGCAAACAGTCCGCGGTTGGTCTGTCCCCAAATGAAAATTCCATGTGTAGAGAAGGATTAAAAATCAGAGCTTCTTAAGTCTGCAGGAGTCAAAGAACAATGAGATGCTGCAGATAGTGCTATGCAGTCTAAAGTTCAGAAAAATATTAAATAAATTAATTCCCACTAATATAGCAAAGCAAAATCCAAAGACCCCATAGAGAATCGTCCAATTGAGGTCAATGAATAAGTAAAACAAGCAGCAGGTAATTGAACACCCATCGTGTGCACAGTGTTCTAGCAGATAATCATCTCACCGCCCATAGGATCCTGAATGGCAAATGAGACTCTTTTAATTAACGCACTCCCATGTTCCGTGCATTGGTTTCTGGCTGATAAGAACACAGCTCTAATCCTGGATGTCTCCTCATCTCTTATATTCTCTCAACACCAAAGGACAGATCACCTACAACTTCTACTCAGCGACCCCACTTCCAGCAGGGAAGGGAGGAAACTGAGGAAGGACTCAAGATCCACCTCTAAGACAAGCTAAGAAGAAAATAATACACATCTCCCATTGGTCCAAGATTACAGTATTATTGACATCGTCTCCCAACTAACGTCCCTACCTCCACCTTTGACTTCCCACACTTTGTTGTTTTGTTTTCTTTTTTTTTCAGTTTTTTTTTTTAACTGTGGTAAAATACATGAAACATGAAACTTATCACCTTAACCATTTTTAAGTGGACAGTTCCGTGGCTTCAAGTACATTCACACTGTTGGGCAACCATCACCACCATCCGTTCACAGAACTCATCTTGCAAAACTAAAACTCTGTCCCTGTTAAACTGCACCTCCCCATCACCCCTCTTCCCTCAGACCCTGGCAACCACCATTCTACTTCCTGTCTCTGTGACTCTGACTCCTCTGGTGCCTCATATAGGTGGAATTATATAGTATTTGTCCTTTTGTGACTGGCTTATTTCTTTAGCATAATGTCCTCAAGTTTCATCCATGTTGTAGCATGTGTCAGAATTTCCTTCCTTTTTAAGGCTGAATGATATTCCATTATAGAGATATATCACATTTTCTGTTTTCTTTTTTTGCTGAGGAAGATTGGCCCTGAGCCAACCTTCCTCCATTTTGTATGTGGGATGCCACCACAGCATGGCTTAATGAGCAGTGTGTAGGTCCGTGCTCGGGATTCAAACCCACAAACCCTGGGCTGGCAAAGTGGAGCACACAAATGTAACCACACCACCAGGCCGGCCCCAGACCACATTTTCTTTATCCACTCATCCACTGATGGACCCTGGGGTTGCTTCCACCTTTTGGTTGTCGTGAATAATGTTGCTATGAACACATCTCTTTGAGTCCCTGCTTTCCGTTGGTTGGGGCGTATCCCCAGAAGGGAATTGGCTGGGTCCTGTGGTAATTCTGTTTTTAATTCTTTGAAGTATCACCACCATAGTGTTTCCCACAAGGGCCCTACACTCTGTTCTTAACACAGAAGTCAAAGTGATTCTTTAGAATGTGGTCAGATTACGTCACTTCACTGCTTAAAACCCTCCAACGCTCCCCATTCCAATCAGAGAAAAGCCCACTTTCTTACAAGGCCCCCTTTATCTCTGACCCTCTCCTCTGCTCTTCTCTCCCACCCTGGCCTCCGGCTGCCCTCTGAACAGGGGAGGCACACTCCCACTGTAGGCCTCCACACGGCTGTCCCCTCTGCCGGAAATGCTCTTACTGGGCACCTGCCTGAGGCCTACTCCCTCTCTTCCTTCAGTGCTTGCTTCAACCTTCCTTCTCAATGAGTCGACCCCATTACCCCACAACCTTAGTCTATGCATTGCAGCCCTTACCACCCTACAACACAGCAGATCTATAATTTAGGCATTTGTCGTGTCTTGTCCATCTCCCCACTCGCACCCTTACTAGGACATCAAACTCCACAGGAACCCTCAGTATCTCAAACAGTATCTGGTACATAGTAGGTCCTCAATAAATCCCTGCTGAATAAATGAGTATCTACCTTCCCCCAGAGTGTTACCAAGAACGCTCCCTTCTAAAATTATTAAAATTCCCTGGGCTAAAATTATTTTCTGTACACTCTGACCTCGTCAGGAATTGTGTAGACCTTTCACTGGTGAATATTGTCCGAAACCAAAACCCAGATTTCACATTGTCAGCCATCCAAACTCTACGATGATGCTCATTGACTATATAAGTACTCAGTTTATTGGAGAATATTTTCAGATTGTGACGACTTTTGCTTCCCTTTGCCACCTTGCTATTGTAGGGTCTTGGGTGGACAAAATCAGCTAACAAGCATCTTCTGCATGAGGCGGTGGGGATGATGGGGTTCCAGTATTTTCTCCAAGGCCCTGTAAACTTGTCTATTCATTCAACTGTGTAGAGCCTAAGCCAGGATTTGGACTCAGGTGTTCCAGAAGTCATGTTGCCTCCATCACTGTTCCCCATTCCTGCCTCCAGCCTCCAGGCTCAAGAAGGTGTGGGGCCAGCTTCAAGGTTCCCTGCCTTGGGGGCCCTGCCGACTTCAGAGCTCCTGATTGCCTCCTGGCTTTGCTTAACTCAGGACTGCTCCTAGATTTCTAGCCCCTGGACGATTCTTGGCCACTTTTGATCCACTGCCCTGGGCCAATCTGGAGCTTCCATGTGCTGCCTGCTGGTCACTCCCAGATGCACCTGCCTCGCCCCGTCTGTACTTCCAGCTCTGCCCCTGACAGCTGCTACTCACAGTCTAACTTGATAGCCATTTCCATAAAGGATTTTCAGAGCACAGATTTCTTTCGGCTTCCAAAAGATCCTTCTAAAGGTCAAAATGATAAGAGGTGACAAATTAGCCTGGCAGACAAGGAAAGCCTACTCAAAGGTAATGAGGAATACTGAAAACAGGAGCAAACGCTGCTGAGCTTTCAACTCCTCATTTGTATGAGATTCCTACAAGCTCCCTCATCATCTCCACGCATCTCTCCACTTGGTACTTCACGGGTGGACAGCCAAAGCTAATCGCTACACTCAGGCAAAGCAAAGACCCACTTTGCTGCATTTGGCCTCAATGGATGAGAAAGATGCTGTCCTATTTCTTGAGATTCTTCATCTGCTTACCTGCAACTGCTGCTTTTCTTGAAGAAGCCAGTCTCGTCTGGTGATGGACACATGTAGGTTATCCTGAGCAGTAGGTTCCAACGTCTTTGGCTCTATCCTGAGTGGGGCCTGGGTGTCGTCACCACCAGCCCTTGAAATAAAACCGACATACTGGTAAAGATATGGAGATCTACAAGAATGTTAACAGAAAGAAATTCACAAAGTGGCCCCAGCTGTTCTTATCCTCAGGCGCATCATAGGAATGAGGTCCCTAATGTAAGTTTCTGTTCTAGTGACAGTCTACTGGGGCTTTTGCTTTTTTCCCATAGCCAACTTGCTATTATTGGACCTGCACTGTCCCATACTGTAGCCACATGTGGCTATACGGGCTGAAAGTACAAAATACACCCCAGATTTGAAAGACTTAGTATGAAAGCCAAGAGTGCAAAATATCTCATTAATGATATTTTCTATGTTCATTACGTGTTGGAATGATAATATTTTTGATATATTGGTTGAACTAAATATACTCTTAAAATTAATTTCACCTGTTACTTCTTACATTTTTTAAATGTGGCTATTAGATCATTTAAAATCACGTTATTGGACAGCACTGCCTTGACCATCCAGACAGTGCCACATTCCAGGGCTGACCTTGGCTTGGGGATTAAAAAGAGGTCTGAATGACTTGCAGATGCTTGGGTCCAAGCTTCTCAGAAAAGGTTTTGCTAAAAGACGGTCGAAAACCACTGAACATCTATTTGGCTTCCTCTTATGCTTGCAGGAGCTGGCGTATTCGGAGAAAGCCATGCTGGTGAGAATGGGGCACAGGCTGGAGCCTTATGCTGGTGAGCAGCCTTTGCAGGCATCTTGCAGGTTTGATCATCAAAGGATGACATGTTCATGCTTACAGTGAGCAATTTCTAACTCAGTGCAGGTGCACAGAAAAAAATTTACCCTAAGCAAAACAATGTCAACAATTCAAGGAAACTACGTCCAAGAAAACAACATCAACTAAAATTACAAGGAAAACAGAAGGTTGGGAAAAATATTGCCACCTATGGGTCAGGAAAAGAGAAAATATTGCTAATTTCAAGAGTTCTATCAAATCAAGAAAAAGACAAGCACACCTACCAGAAACTCAAAAAAGGAATTACAAAAGGTTAAGGAAAATGTTTTATCGTCAAAAATGGTTTTATTTCTTTATTTTATTTTTTTTAAAGATTAGCACCTGAGCTAACATCTGTTGCCAATCTTCTTTTTTCTTCTCCTTCTTCCCAAAGCCCCCCAGTACGCAGTTGTATATTCTAGTTGTGAGTGCCCCTGGTTGTGGCATGTGGGATGCCGCCTCAGCATGGCCTGATGAGTGGTGCCATGTCTGTGCCCTGGATCCGAACTGGCGAAACCCTGGGCCGCCAAAGCAGAGCATGCGAACTTAACCACTCAGCCACAGGGCCGGCCCCCAAAGATGGTCTTAAATGTGAATTCAAACAACATAAAATATCATTTTTCACCTAACAAACTGGCAAAAGTTTTCATAAACCATAATTCCTTGATGAGCATTGGGAATAGGAACTAGACTTAGAATATAATATAATTTTGTTTCCCATGTTCCCATGTCTAAGAATTCATTGTATATAAATAATCAGGGATGGGCACAAAGATGAGCTACAAAAATACCACATTTTTTCTTAGTGGTCAAAAACAAAACACAGTAATTGAGGCCCCAAATGAGGACCAGAGCAGTAAACCATGGCACAGCCAACCGTGAGGAGAGCCACACAGCCACTGAAATTAGGTCACCAAAGAATTCATAAGTGCATGGAAAATGTTCAATACATTGCTTTTTTTTTTTTTTGGCTGAGGAAGATTCACCCTGAGCTAACACCTGTTGCCAATCTTCTTCTTTTTCTCTCCTGAGAAAGAGTCGTCCTGAGCTAACATCTGTGCCAATCTTCCTCTATTTTGTATGTGGGATGCCACCACAGCATGGCAGATGAGTGGTGTAGGTCCAGGCCCCAGATCTGAATCTGCAAACCCAGGCCACCAAAGTGGAGCACGTTGAACTTAACCAACTACACCATGGGGCCAGCCCCCGACATTGCTACCTTCTGAAGCAGGTATTATGGTAACATGTATAATATGAACCAACTGTTATAAAAATAATGCACATATAAAATAAAAGATATGAAAATATCCACCAAAATGCTATCAGCTCTTATCTCTGGGTGTTGAGATTACTTCTTTCGGCCAATCTTTTATTTTCTAAGTTTTCTATAGTGTGCATGTATTATTTTTATAAACACAATTAAAATGTTTCCTACTACATACACTAAGTAGCTGTACTATTTACTTAAATATTTTAACATAGCCAGCCTGTTATAGCCCTTGGACAAAATGGACACGTCCGTGTTGGAAATAAATCCCACTCATATTTTAAGGATCAAGGACATCTTCCCCTGCACAGACGCAAGTATCTAGAGCATCTGACAGTTTGAGGCATAAACTAAACCTGTCCGCACCTCTCCTTCCCCATAGCTGGAACGTGGCTGCACATGCGTATTGACTGCAGGGCTCATCAAGTAGAAGCATGAAGCTTTATGTTCTCATTGGTACATTCACACAGGGTCTCACTCCCTCCACATCTCCCAGAAAAGATAATGAGTAACGCGTCCTAATATGTGTTGTGCTCTGCTCATTTCCTTTTCCTGCTACCGCATTTCACTAATTCATTCAGAAAACGAAAACTCATCACTAAGCCCACCTACAATGGGCCATGGCTGGTGCTTGGGTGCTGGGGACCCAGCAGGAAGCAAGACCTGGTTTCTGCACAGAGCAGGGGAGACGACCACCGACAGCAAAATGCAAGGCAATGGATCAGTGCTCAGCCCAAAGCTTCAACCAACTACTGACGGAGCTGCAAGGTGGACGCGACTCTCCCACTTCCCAAATCTTAACGCAGCACTTACGAAATAAGCGAGCCAACTGAACACAGCAAGGAAGCAGCCCTAATATTTTTAGAAACAATGGTAGAAAATATGTCACCTCAGCTTTTCTAAGTTAGAACACAGCTACGGGAAAAGCAGCCTTGCTTGTGTTCCTGGCATTCTCTGAATAATCCTGGAAAACGCTTACTTATGGTAACATACCACACAATTCTGAAATTTATTTTAAGACCGGTTACTCTCTGTTTCATGCGCTTAAAGGCAAATAATCAGAGCAGCACCGATAAAAATTTTTAAATGGATAATAGTACAGTAAACTAGTATGTATTGAGAATTGACTGTACACCAGACATTACCATTTTTATCACACACACTCATTTCTTATTACAGACCTAAGAGGCAGATATTATTATTACAGTTTTGTCCATAAGGATGCAGACTGTCAGGGAGATTAAGCGACTTGCGCTTGCTCACATAGGAGCAAGAAGCAGAGTTGAGGAGTCAGAGATGCATCCGCTGATTCCAACTTTCCAGCCCCTTCCTAGACACATATGCCATTCAGGCTCGCAGCAAGATTATAAACTTCTGTTTCCTCCTGGCTTCTGGTCCTGTGCCACACACCCCACTGATGAAGCCCCCTTGCCCACTATTCAACAAGGGCAGCTGAGAATGACAGAGAGGGCTTAGCACCTGGAGGCAGACGATCATAGTTTGAGACTTAGTTTTACCTTTTTCCAGCTGTGTCCTTGGACTTGTCTAACCTCTGTGAACCTTACTTCCTCATTTTTAAAATGAGGATGATGAGGATGATGATGGCTTCCCTATATGGCTGATTACGGGATGAAATTTCTTCAACAAATGACCACTGGGCACCGACTGTGTGCGGGTCCCACCCTCACACTGGGGCCATCTGGGGAAGGACACAGAACACCTCTGTCCTAGGGAGCTTGCTGTTTACCATCCCACGCATCTCAAAGTTTGCATCAAGAAAATGAACGCTGTGCTCATGTCCAGTGGACACACTGTCCTACTCAGAGGAATGGAAATTAAAGATGAAATGTTTCCTAGGATCTTTGCATGTATCGGAAGAGGAAGTGTCTGCAACGAAACATGGTCAGCTATTGATGTCTGTGGGAATGGGATGCGCTTCCTCCTTGGGCTCCAGTCTCAGCCTGTTCACACAGCTGCTTGTTCTAGGCAGTAAGCCTCGGAGGAAAGAGACTGAGCTTGTGTCATGTTGTTGTCCCCGGTGCCCAGCACTGCGTAGGGGCAAATATTTGTTGAATGATCTAATGAGTCTGTGACCTAGAAAATCCAGAACTAGTTTATATTCCGCTTTCTATTGCACTAGATCATTTCTGCGCACTAATTTATTTCCCAATTTGCTCTGCTTATGCAAATATTACAAGTTTCCTGAATTTCCTAAATAGATACCATCTGGGTCAGGATGGGAGTTATTGAAGGAAATCAACATGGAATTGAAAATTAGCTACAGAGGACCTACAGGTGGGTAACTGGGAATTCTCTATATTATTGTTAATCACACTAATCCATAAGAAAAGCCTGTGTGATTAACCAAAACTCCTCTCTCTGTGTCTCAGACTCTGACTCCGGGTATAGAAAGCCATCCACAGACAGCTAAGTGATGGCCCCAGGACACACTGTGCTCAGTAATGAAGCAAGGGATGGGTTTCCATCTTTCAAATCTTCAGTCCTCTGAGCCATGCACCCTCTTCCTTCCTCAATGTTGTTCCCTTTACATTTATTAATTCTCAATGTGTAATCCCTAATGTCAGTGCAAATTAGCGTTGCTGCAATAAACTAATCAGTATGTAAAATGAGCAAATCCCTCAGGGGCAAGAATTAAAAACATGAGGATTGGAATGTTAAAACAGCACGTGGTGTCAGTGGGGACTTGGGGGTCTAAGATCCCACTCTCAGCCCTGAGATTTCCTGCAGGCCGGCATCTGGGGCTGCCCAGTGCTGGAAAGATCCCGGCCTTTCTACTTTTGTCTTTCCCATCAATCATTTGAAGAAGGATAAAACCCATTTGTAAAATGAGGTCCTACGCCACTGAAAACAGTTTAGCTCTAAATTGCACAGGAGAACACTTCCAGCCCAGTAATAACACGCACGTGACTTTTGTGAGTCCATAGTTTAGTAACATTGGGAAAAGAATGAAACACCATCTGGGTGTCAGTTTCCTGAGCCAAATGGCTAATGAGTGGCTGCCTGTGAAGCACCCACATTGCCACCTCCTCCCCAGCCAGCACCCCAGGGCCCCAGGCCCTCGGAGCCCTCCCTCTGCTCATGGGGCCATCTTCAGAAATGTCTGGAGTGAGAATACTGACAGGGCAGAGGAGAGGCCAGACAATCCACCTGATAGGACATCCCGTGCCAGAATGGCTCATGGCAATTGCCATGATTTATACAGTTGTATGTTTAACACAGAGGGCCCCTTTCCCAGACAGGAATGCCAGTCTTCACGGTGCCAGAAAAATTTCTGTTTTGTGCCACTGCTGGAATCGTAGAATTTCAATCGAGGAAAGGACCAAAATTTATCAAGGTCGATGCTCTCATTGTCACAGTTAGGAAAACCTCAGTCGAGATGACTATTTCTGGCAACAACAGTTGAGTGTGGCCCTTCTGAATATCTTTGCTAATCGCTGCTCCCAATTCATGACCACTCTATCAAATTTATGTCCTGTGAATTTTCTGTTTCCATTTCTCTCTCTTTGGGAAGATGCGGAAAAAGAAGTGGTTTGGGCCAGTCATATAATCACTGAAGTGTGCTTTAAATCTAGAAATAGCTTCCTCACCCAACAGTGTCATAAATTATCAAGGCCACTCTGATAGCACAATCAAATCTTGTAAAATTGCCAGGCGTGATACAGGTAGCTTTACAGTTCTGCCTTTAGATGTATGACTTGGGTGTAGAAAGTAAGGAGAGTGGAGTAAACGTCATATTCCTTGGGAAACTGAACATTGTTTCACAGTCTTATCCCACTCATAGAAAAGACTGCCCTGCCAAAGCGATACATGAATATTTATTTGGGTTTATAATGGCTGTGCCCAATGCCACTGGCTTCAGGACTGAGTCCAGCTGAATTTGAGCAAAGAGGATGACATGGAAGAGCGCCATTTGGAAGCTTTTATTTATAATCCTCTCATTCTGAAACAAGTTCTGAGGAGTTCTCTATGGATCAACTCAACTTATTCCTCTCCTCTCTTCCTTCATCCCTTATCTTCTGGAAGTGATGACAAGGGGCCAGCAGTGGGTGTCCTGGGAGTGGGACACAGGCCGCGCTAGTGCCCATTTGGCTCCTCACCTCAAGCTCCGACTCAGGGTTCAGAAACATATTCCGGTTTGTTGGCAATAATGATCATTTTTATGCTGTACCATGACACAGCCATCTTGTTTTATATCTCTGGTAAAAGGTGTCTGTAACAGTTCTTGTCTAGCCTTACGCGGTATACCTTCATGCCAATCTGTGAACTTGGAGCTGACTGTCACTGAATTCTGTGGTGTAATGGTCCCAAAATGACAATAAAATGGAAATAAAGAATCATGTGTTTCAAAGGGAAGAGAGGAAGTCAGAGGAAAAATGATTCAGCTGCAGAAGCATCATGAGCGACACAACATTTATTTCTTCTGTTCCCATCGGAGAGGAAATATGTGAGGAGGAAACATTTGGACAGGCAAACGGAGCTCTATGGTTTCCCACTGGAAAACCATTGTTTATCTTTGTTTCTAAAATTTGTTGTATTTTGTTTACTTGTATTTTAAGTCATCTATTGGGAAAGGGTCTTTGAAAAGGCACATTTTGCACACACACAATTTAGGTTGTAAATATGACCAGTTTTAATGTCCATATTTGTGAAGATTCACTGGGAAAACCCATAGCATGTATAATCAGAGAAACAGAAAGCGTTAAAGAGAAGATTATCAGTTATACATAAAACAGTAGGACAAATCCCTCTCTTAGGAGAAGGAAAAAATAACTTTCTCTTGACCAGGTGAAAAATACAGCAAGAATAGATGGCTCTCTGTTCTCTTCTGATCATTGCTGTGACAGGGTACGGAGCTGGAATTTTCTGGTTGCTCCAGAATTAGAAGCTTAAGCTGAAGGACACAGGTCTAAATGCCCTCCATTCTAAACCTCCAACAGTGGGTAGGGGGCCCACCCCAGGGGCTGCTCAGGCAACGCTACCACAATCAACCGCCACTCTCAACACACACACACCCGTTGGCCAAGTAAGAAATGGAGTCTTCATGAGAGATGCTTTTCCTTCCCCTTGCCCCGGCCCCATATGGGGCGAAGGGGGAGTAAACTCTCCCATTCAAACCACATGAAAACAAAGGAAACCCACTAGACCCACTCATAAAGATTGGGAGTGCCCTGAAGGAAGGAAGACTGACATCTGATTCTCCGACATGGATATCTGCCTAATAGCAGAGTCTGAGACAAGGATCTGAGATTGGGCTGTATTTTGGAGAAGTGATTCCCAAGAAACTTGAGTGAGGGAGTGAGAAGGAGGAAGAGTCAATCAACGGTGCATTACTGAGCTGATCACCACATGGGCAACTGGGACTCAATCCTACTAGGAATCTTCTGGAAAGAATGTGTGGAACATGCCTTAGAACTGTCCCCCCAGAGGCTGGGTAGGCTGAGCATTTATCCACCAACTCCCATCCCAGTGGCTGAGGGTTGATTACCCACCCCCTTCCTCACAAGCTTCAGAGAAGGCCCTGCGGCAGACGAACCTGCTGGGAGCCTGAGGCGGCAAGTTATCAGTGAGCACAAAACTGTCCATAGCTGGAGTGCAAATCAGGGGGAGTGCCACAAGACAGTGGGCATGTCAACACCTATATACAGAGAGTATCCCAGCCTCTGTTAGCCAGGGAAGCAGTGATGACCAACAAGGAGAGGACCACAAACGCTGGAGAGAGAAAGATTTGAATTGGATGTATAATAGAAGTTTCAAACTGCTCTGGATGAATGTCAGTAAGCGAAAATGACCCAGACATTTGTGTTACCTGCCCAAGATATCAGAAACAAATGGGAAAGATGTGTTCAACAGAGCCCAACAGAGACTGGAGAATAGTGAAATCACGTTGCGTTTGTACCCCCACTGAGCAGAGACACCCCAGTGGACCAGTTACATTACTGAGCAGTATGGAATCAAAAATAGACAGGGACAGGGTGCCAAATGATCGGAGTATCTGTATCTGCTGTTGGAGGGGCCCGGTCAGCCCCTGAAGGCAGCAGTTAAACTCTCTGGCTGCCAGAAGGACCTGAACGAATCGAGTGTGATTTGGGGTGGTATTCCGCACAAGGTTCAGAGAATTAAACAGCTTTTTTAAAAGCTGAATTAAATGGGGATTATTAAGAACAAAGTGACAGTAAAAATTAAAAATGAAGCTCCTGATTCTACTTGGGTATTTACATTTCCTTAAATCTTATTCCAAACCAAATTTTCTTAACCTGAGATCTAAAGACCCCCTAAAGAGTGAACGGATAAGCCTCAGAAGATCTGTGAGGCTCTGGAAACTGCATGCAGTGGTGTGTATGTTTGTACACATGTGGTTTGGGGATGGAAGAAGTCTATAGCTTTTACCAGGTTCTCAAAGAAATACTTCATCCCAAAAAGGTTAGGAGGCACTTGTTTATGTTATAAACTACTATTGAAAATTTGCCATGTCAATACAACTATTTTATTTCTATAGGAAAAGTATGGTTCATTGGAAAGTATTCTATTTCCCCCTTGAGTCAGAGAGAGTCCCTGGCCTCAGAGAAAGTCCCTGGTCTGTGAGGAACCTTTTTGTCCAGGCTCTGGGATGTGTGAGCTCCAGCCAGCACATGGCCCCTTGGTGGTCGCTGTGAGAACTGTAGCCACAGCCTCCAACTCAGGGGAGACCCGCAAGTCCAGATAACCCTGCTGATGACACATGTCACAGGCTAGATGGGCAGTTGGCACACTGAAAGACAATTCTTTAAAAATTGTTAATAACTATATAATTACATCAACATCCATTAGAAAAACGTAAGAAAGAAGTTGATTTTGAGTCATTATTTTCAAATTGTGTCAATAATAGGACACGGTGGATTTGGCAAAAGAAAAGCCAAGATAACAATAAATAACCAAAGTCTGGAAAACAGTTATCAGTTCAACCCTCTCGTTTTCTGATGAGGGGAGGGAAGTGTGGGGAGGTTAGGAAACTATGCCAGGTCCCACGCAGCTGGGTAGTGGAAGAGACAGGACCAGAACCCAGGTTCCCTGACGTCCAGTCCAGGGTTCTATCAAGATACTTGAAAGTCCTTCTCACTAGGGTGTCAGAAGAAAGGCTGAAGGAGCACTTTCTCTAAGGCAACTGAACCACATTAGAGTGAAGCTTCTCTCTCTTTCTCTCTCAGTAGGTATTCCCATATATCTTTGTAAACCTACAGATAGATACATACCATATGTATCACATTCATTCATTCAATGAATATTTATGGAATACTTGTTATGGGTCAGCCACTGTTCTAGTCTCTAGGAATAAAAAGATAAATACAGTACAGTCTTGTCCTCAAGGAGCTCTTGTCTGTCAGAGCAGACAGATATTCAAGGAAACAGATTTATTTAAGAGCCAAGACAGAGGTGAGTTCATTCCAGGCGCTCCAGTAATTCAAGAAGGAGATGGTGTGACTTAGGGGCAAGGCAAGGATGGTAGCTGAGCTGAGTCTTGAAGAATGAGCAACAGTTAGGTGACAACAGTGGGGCATGCACAAGATCATAGAATTAAGAAAACATTCAGAGCATTTAGGTAACATCTAATACTTCAAGTACGTGTGGCTTGCAGGTGCTAGTGATGGCTAGTTAAACTCTGGGCTGCTGGGAAGCTGGGCAGTAGCTGCATTGGAAAAGCTTAGAATGTCATGCTAAGCAGCATGGATTTTATCCTGAAAGAAGTGAGGGCCACTGAGCATGATATGCTATTTCCATCTGTGGCACTGTGGAAGATGAATGGGAGGGAATAATATTGGAATATCAGCAAGGAGACCACTGCAATAAACCAGATTACAAGTTTTAAAGCAGAACAAAGGCATTGATATGAGGTGAGAAGAGTGAGTAGGAATGAGATGGAGGTAGACAGTAGAACCAACAGGACTTGGGAACCAATGAAATTGGGTAGTAAGGCAAAGGAAGGAGCCAAAGATGTCTCCGAGTATTTGCTTGGGTAACTGGGTAGATGTTGACATTTAAGTCACTGAGATTGGGAAATAGGGGAAGGGGCTGAATGGGGAGAAAGACAGTAAATTTAAGAAGCGGTTTTTGAAACTAGTATAAAGGCGAGGATAAAAAGATGGTAAATTTTGTAGGCTAAAATAAGGATAAGAAAAATAGTGAACTTAGTAAAGGTCAGAGAGATGTTCAGCAGAAAGCTGAACCATAGTTTGGAACTCTGGAGAGAGATCAGGGTAGAGATAGAAATCTGAGGGAAATGAGTACATTAATTGTACCTGAAGTACAGGAGTGTTTGAGATCATCCAGAAAGAGTATATAAAGTGAGAAGAGAAGATAGGCTGGAACAGAAGACAGAGGAACGTAAATATTAAGGAGACAGGGAGAGGAAGAGGAGCTCATAAGAGACTGAGAAGATTGGCCAGTAAGGTAGCAAAAAGACCAGGAAAAGCTAAATCATGAAAGCCAAGGGGAGAGAGAGTTTTAGGAATGAATCTGACTGAGTAAAAGTTCTAGACACTGAAGTGACATAGAGCAGAATAAGAACTGAAAAATGTCTTTTAAATTTAACATCTAGAAAAATCATTGCTGACTTTGACTTTGGTAGTAATAGAGATAGAAAGCAGACCACAGTAGGATCAAAATGGGACCGGGAACTAAAAACATGTTGACAGGGAACTCCTGTGAGGAAAATGAGGGAGGATAATAATTAACAAGGGAACCCAACAGTTTACACTGGCTTCGTAAATAGTTGATAAAGACTTGTACTTTTATGGGGGACATATTAAGTTGAGTCCTCTGAAATTGCTACCTTTATAGGTCACAAACAGTCAGATATAAGAAATGTCAGAAGGTGTAACCTAATTGAGGGAGAATGCACGATATTGCCTTTATTTTTGTTCATTGTATTCTATGAGAAGCTCAGCCAAGACCATAACAAAAGCATCGCTCTCCATAAGATCACATGTAGACTAAAGAGAAGATCATTGAAACGCCTTTGCCAGGTCGACTTAGAGAGGCAGCGCAGCATGCTAGTTCCAAGCGAGGACTCAAGCCAGGTGGCCGCATTTGTGCCTGAGCTCAGCACCCACCACTGGGTGGTCTGCATAAGACCCTGAACCTCTCCTGGGCCTAGTTTCCTCATCTTTAAATGCAGATATAGATATAGAGGATGAAGATGTAGCTCTCCATATAGACATAGATATCGACACATAAAATAGTGCTACTCCCTGAATTGTCTTGAGGATTAAATGAGTTACTTCCTGGCCATCAACGGAAAAATAGATAAGCCAACAGTGGTACATCCATACAATGGAATATTATTCCGCCTTAAAAAGGAAGGAAATTCTGACACATGCCACAACATGGATGAACCTTGAGGACATTATGCTAAGTGAAATGAGCCCATCACAAAAGGACAAATACTGTATGATTTCACTTATATCAACTCTTATAATGACAACTCTTATACCTAGAATTGTCAAATTCATAGAGACAGAAAGCAGAATGGTGGTTGCCAGGGGTTGTGGGGAATGTGGAGGTAGTGTTCAATGGGGACAGAGTTTCAGTTTGGGAAGATAAAAAACAGTTCTGGAGATGGATGGTGGTGACGGAGGCACAGTAATGTGGATATACTTAATGCCACTTAACTGTACACTTAAAAATGGTTGGAATGGTAAATTTTATGAAAATGAAAAAAAATGAGTTACTTCTTAAAGCACTTAGTAACTGCTATGCAAGTGTTTGCTAAATAAATAGAAACATAATGCATTGGCAGATGCTAAAAATGGGCCAAGACTGGAGTGGAGAACAAAAATGACCCCAAAGAACAAAAGAAAGAAAGAATTACGTGAAAAGTCAAGTTGGGAAGGACCCCATGATGAAAAAGGGAGAGAAAACGGGGTGATACCTCAATGTGAGATGAAAAAAGCATAGAAATGGGGAGGTGGAATTCACCTGCTCTTTAAGAAGACCGCATAAAAGTTCATTCAACAAACATTGAGAAGGAAGCACCTACCAGATGCCAGGCACCATGATACGTGCTCCCAGGAAATCTGCAGAGCCAGCACACGAGGAAACAACTGGCCTCAGTGTTAAGACAGGCTTCGGGGAGACACCAGGCTGAAGTGAATGTAGAGTGCCATGTACACCTAACAGGAATAGGCCAGACAATCTTGTGATTGTCAGGGCCAATTGGAAGCTGGAAACAAAGTGTAATTTCCATGGCCATGTTTATCCCTAAGTAGAAGTAGACCTGAACTGTGATTAGGCTGATAGTATTCAGCAAGCCTTCACCCAAGGAGAGAGGGAACAAGCAGACAGACGAGAGCAGTGGCTCTCAGACTTTTCAAACGCACCAGTGTGTGGGTCACACCCTCAGAGAGCCTACTTTAGTTGATCTGGGGTGGATCCTGGACATTTAAAAACTTTCCAGGTGATTCAAACACGCAGCCAAGATTGTGAGCCACTGGATTAGAAATAGCACTTGCTCACTGTATATAATCGATCCCAGGGGACCCTCGCGCAGCAGAAACAGGAAAAGCTGTTCAGGATCTAGAGGTGGAGTCAGGAGGAGGATGTGTGTTCATCCCTCAGTCAGAGGGGACTGTCTGTGGATCTTAACACAACAACAGAAGACCGAGCTGCCCTGACAGGAGGAAATCCACCCCCACCTCCTCGGAAGGTTGGGCTCCCACGGGAAGCTTTACCCCCAGGCTGTGGCTGTGCTTGTGGAGGGTCTCTTTGTCAATTAGCAGAAAGGCCTTCTTAGGAGAGCATGACCCACAGTGGTCTCTCTCTCTGGAAGGAACCCCCACTTGCCTAACCAACACAAGTGTACTCCCCGGGAAAAAGCAGCTGAGGGTCTCTCCAGCTAAACCCCTCCCAGCTCTTCACTACATGGGAGCGGAGAAAGCAAGAGCCCGAGGAGAGGAAGGTGGTGGCAATCCCAGGTACTTACTGCTGAGCGGCCCGGCGCAAGGCAGCCTGGGCCTGTGCTCCCAGGTGGCCCAGGAGGCTGCTGAGGGCCGGCTGCCTCGAAGGAAGCTGAAAGTGCAGGCTGCTTTTCTCTTTCTCCAGGTCTTCTAATCTTTGGTTCAACATCTCAGCTGGAAATCCAAAATGATGAGAGGGAGAAATAAAGAACCATGAAACTCAAAGTAGATAGTCCAGTGTCTCTTAGCCCCACTCCCAGTCAACATTCATGACCTCATACAAAGGTTACCAGTTTCTAGGCCAGCACTTCATCTCTCAGTCGGTGCTTTTAAGAATCTTCTGTCTTTTTACTGACAATACAGCCCTCCCACCCTTCATTCTTCTAACTATCAGAGGGTCTAGTTTATGTATTTATATCACGGTCATAATTATGATCATCACATAGAAGGATACTTAATTCTTTTTAAAAACCCTCGTGGTCAATTGGGAGGAAATCTGCTAATTTTGATGAGTTCTATATAGACAATTGAATCAATGCTTGGGCATTGATTTTACAAATGTTTCCTTAGAAATTGCCCATCAAAATAGAAACAGTCACAGTCCCCAAGTCATAGATGTTATGCTCATATTCTATCACGTTGTACATGACCACCTATCCACTTCTGTTAGAAAGGAGGGGTCCTATTATTTTTTTAATGGTCTTAAGTCTCCTGAGACAGGCATAAATATAGAATCCCTGTAAAACAATTTTTCTTTAAAAAAACCAACTGCAGAAATTGGAATTTCCTCGAGTGAGAACTTACCATCATAATCAAACACCCAAACAATTGGAAAGTTTCCCATAAAGCTATTTTTGCAGAAATGTAAGGTGTCGGTTTAAAAAATACCATCTGCCAAAGTTTCCCTCCCGCTGGTCCTTGCCAGGCGGTTGGGCAGACGTCTCGATCCCCTCCACCCTTGGGTAGTAGGTGGGCCCTGGGGCTACCCGAGATCCCAGGCAGCCGCCTCTGGCCTTGAGTGCCTAGTGCTTCCCCAGGAGTGCAACGCAAACATTGTCCTTCGCTATTGACCTACTTTTCAAGTAGGTCATTTCTAGAAGACTCCATTTCAAATTAAAACAGTTTTCAACAAGCTTGTTACTTTGAAAGCACCTTCAGAACCTTTTATCACATACCAGCAGAGGTCAATACTAATCACAGTGCCGCCCTCAACATGACACTTCTCTCACACCAGCCCACTCCTGGGGGACACACCTGGGGGAGGAAAGGCAGGCCTCAGGTGTCATGGACAGCAAAATTGTGTCTCTGGGGATGTCAACTGAGAGATCTCCCCATAAACTTGCCATATGCATTGGGACGGATAGCCAGAAACTTGCTAAGAGAATTTGCCATGGATTCATTCTAACGATACCAGAAAGGGTCACTTATTTACTATTCAAGACCAAGTCACAAGCAACAAGGCTCTCAGTTCATGCAGCCTTCTTCAAAGTGACAAGATGGAGCTATTCCTGACACCTCACTTACAATACACAGTGGAGCGTGGCCTGACAGGTCTTCCAGGATAACACCGAAAGGTACACGTTCTGTAACACCAAGCTTCAAATATTTTTTTAACTTACTTTATTTTAATTAATACTTTTATTAATTTATTTATTATTTAGTTATTAACTTATTTCTTGCTATATAAAATCAAACCCTCAGTGAAAAACAATTAATTTCTTACCTTATATGCTTTAAAATAACATATTGGTGCCATCATAACGTAGTGGCAAAGATGTGTCAAGATACCATTACATGGGGATTAGGAGAAACCTGAGTTTGTGCCTCAACTCTGACATTTCTAGCTGTCTGACCTTCCAGTTACTTAACCTTCCTAAGCTTCAGTTTACTAATCTGCAGAAATGGGGCTAATAACAGTATCTCCATCGTAAGGTTTTCTGAGGATTAAATGAGATAATCTGTGCAAAGCATTTTGCAGGAAGCCTGGCACCTAGCATGTGTCCAAAAGGACTGGCCATCAAGTGTTCGCAAGAAAGTTAGACACTCAGTCTGGTCTCCCTCAGCATCTACCAGATTCTAAACCGTACCCTCCCACTGCCAGGGGAAAAGTCCCCAAAGAATGCAAGCCAATCCAGCAAAATAAAACCCTGGAAGTCGTAAATTGGCTGGCAAAAATCATGGCCACAATGAATCCCAAAAGAAAATATGAATTATGCCAGGTAATATCTGCAATTAGCTATGTTCTATGCTGCCACTTGCCTTCAAAAATGAAGATACCTCAAGTTATTTCTATTTTATGATTAGAAAAGTGAACAAGGATGGTGACCATCGATTTTGTAGCTTATCATTATCTCTAATTTCTAAATGATCTCCCACTCTAGCCTCTCGATTGGCTCTCGGCTCCAAGGGGTTCCATTTCACATGCCGGCATCACCTCTGGTTGGCAGAGGGTACATTCTACTGGTTCTTGCAAATTACAGCCCTGTTCACTAATTAGATATCCCAGGCAGAGGGAGCTCCCAGCCAGGACAAAGGCCCATAGGTAGCCAACAAAGAGGAGAGTAGTAGGAGATGAGAGGAGAGAGGGTCCTTGATCATCAGGGCGTCAGAGGCCATCGAAAGGACTTTGGCGTTCACCTCGAGGGGGATGAGAGCCACTGGAAGGTTTTAAGCAGTGGAGTGACGTGATCAACTCACGTTTAACAGGAAAACCCAGATGTTCCGTTGGGAAGACCATAAAGGGCAGAAGTCCAGAGACCAGGGACAAGGTCACCACAGTCCCCTGGACAAACCTAATGGTGGCCACCTAGAAGTGAAAGTGGGGGTGGAGAAAGGTGCTGGGATTTCAGATCTTTTCTGACAGATTGGACACCAAGAATGAGAGAAAACAGAAGTCAAGAGTGACTCCAGTGTTTTTAGCCTGAGCAACCAGAGGATGACGTTCCCATGAGCTGAGCTGGAGGAATCTGCTGCTCCCTCTCCCAGAAATATCCTTCCCACACGGGCCCAGGATCCAGGTCTCAGTATCCCCTCTGAGGGCACCTTTCCGGGCCCCACCCCATCCTCCAGGTGGGCTCCCTGGTCTATACCTTCCCTAAGCGCCCCCGGACTTCTCCTTGCACGAGGTGCCTCTGTTTGTCTCTTCTCATTCAAGGCCCCCTGTGTCCATGAGAGACAGACTGTGTCTGGCTGCATGCCCACTTGTGCAAGCAGTGTGGCATAGACTGCAGACAGACTGAAGAAAAGACAGACCTGGAGACAGCGAACAAGACATAAGGTTTATGGGGACTTACATACAGGGCATGTCCAGGGGCGGCCAGCTGGACAGACTTACACACTGTTACCAGGGGCAGGGAGGGGGTTGCTGATATAGGCGGGGGGCACAAAGACTATGTGCTTGCGAAGAGGGCTGTCCCTGGGACAGCCAGCGTTCCCAGGACAGTAGCTCATGTGGAGGGCTCCGTGTTCCTTCATGATGTTCTTTGAGTGCGATAGGTGAAGATCATGGCTGGCCAGGCCCTGGCATCCTGCCCAAACAGTTGGCATCCTGCCAGAAGGGGGCCAGAAGGACACATGGCTCTTAAAGGGCTCGAAGTTTATTGCCCAGCAAGGGTGACCCTACTGCATCACCATGCTTGTCATTGTTTAATCACCAGGAATGCCGCCTGGCTCAGAGCAATTGTGCGCAAAAATGTGTCCAACTAAATTCAAGTTTAGAGTCCCTCATTTTGTTCATTGTTTTGTGTATTTTCATAAGCCGCTTTAAATGCTTTTCATTAGCAACTAAATGAATATAAAACATAAAACTCATCAAATCCACTGCCTAAGTTGCAAGACTTTACTCTTTCTCCCAAAGGCACCAACCGGGTCCCTGTGACCCCGGCCTGCAGGTCTGGATTCTCTGAGTAGCCTGCTTCTGCATTTCCACATCCTTGTTATTTTCCCTTGTGGTGTTCACCACACTCATGCCTTCTTCTCCATTCCCACTGCCTCCAGTGCTGCCCGGGTCACCATCACCTCCGCAGATGAATGACTTCTCTGCTTGATGGCTCTCACTCCTTCCATCATCTCCACATGGTGGACAGAGCGCCCTTCCTAACTCAGACGTGTACAAGCTAATGAATGAATGAATAAACTGAGGAATGAAGAGACAGTTGCTTTGTCCTGACACTGTTCCAAGCACTTCCGTATAGGTTATCACAAAACGTTCTCAGAATCCTGGGGGCCTCCTCCGGCCTCCAGACAAAGGCCAAACATCTGTGCCTGGCATTCAAGACCACACGCAAGCTCACTCAGCCCCACTCTCTTCTCCTACACCAACACTCTGGTCCTAGCGACACGGTGGCGACACATCATTGGAAAGAACACGGAATCACAACACTGAGAATGAGGGCACCAGAATTCTGCATGAATTTGACACCAACTGCGTATACAATATTTGACAAATCACCTTCCCCATTTAAGTCTCAGAGCTTCATCTGCTTTATGGCAATAATATCTCCAATGAAATTATAATTTTTATTAAACAGCAAAGAAGTGTATTGGAGTCTGCCTTAGCTTAGTCTGCTTGGGCTGCTATAACAAGGCACCACAGACTGGGTGGCTTAGACAATAAACAGCTATTTCTCACAGTTCTAGAGGCTGGGAGTCTAAGGTGACCGTGCCAGCGTGGTCAGGTCCTGGCGAGAGCCCTCTTCTTGGCTGCAGACAGCCAGCTTCTTGCTGTGTCCTTACATGGTAGAGAAAGAGTGGCCTCTTCTTATGAGGGCACCAATCCCATCGTGAGGGCTCCACTTCGTGACCTAATCACCTCCCAAGGACCCCACCTCCTCACGCCATCATGTTGGGATTAGAGTTTCACATATTAATTTGGGGGGACACAAACATTCAGTCTATTGCATGCCTCAAAGGGGGAAGAGAGAAGCTTCAACCAGAATGGCCCACTTTATCCATTAATATAGACGGTGTGGAAAAACGGTTCCTC
Organism: Equus caballus; assembly: GCF_041296265.1. NCBI lineage: Eukaryota > Metazoa > Chordata > Mammalia > Perissodactyla > Equidae > Equus > Equus caballus. The sequence continues at coordinate 90,857,469 of NC_091684.1, forward strand.
TGGTGAGGAGGAGTATTTGAAAATAGTATTTTTCACTTTCTAAATGCCATGCCTATTTATTATTTCATGTATTCACTCAATTAACAAATACCTCTGATAACTCAATGTTGCTAGGCTGTAGGGCTGCAAAGATGAACAGGACATATTCCTGGTTCTTAAGGAATTCAGTGACTGGGATGGGGTCAAAATTATAAACAGGCCTTCTCTTGTCTTCCTGTGCTTCATTGGTGGGGGGGTGGGGGGGGCGGCGCATGAAGGAGCACATAGGTGACATGCCCACCAGCACCCGGGATGTTCAGGAAGCCACAGAGAGGCATGTGATGGCATGCTTGGTGATGTGCCCACCAGTGCAGAGGATGAGGCACACTGACGGGAAAGAGGCTGCAGGTGGAGCAGACAGCCAGGAGGGTGGGAGATGGGTTATACTGAGAAATATGCCAATAATTAAACAATTAAATTGATGGACTAAGTAAGTAAATAGATGGAGGATAAAGAGAGCCAGGTTTCTTAGTATTGGAGAATAGACTTACAATTATGGAAAAGGGTAAGGGCAGAAAGAATTTAGGTGTGTTGCATTGGAATTGAAAGTACTGGTATGAATTAATGGTTTTTAATACAGATACTCACAGATAGATATGGAAATAGTTATAGACGTATGTGCTGTGCATTTACATATATTTTCTTTATCCACTGAGAAAGCCTAGAAGCAGCAATACTCCAGTAGCAATGGGCACACCAAGCACACAGATCCTGATTTCGAAACACCATCTTCTGCGAAAGGAATCAGAGCCCTTGGAGAAATGGCTGATTCCAGGCCTGAGGCAGGACCAGTACAAGATGAGTCTGGAATATCTTGTCGTACAAAAAAATTAAGACATGCTCAAAGACGGGTGGAGACATGTCAATAGAACCCAGGAGCCATCTTGAAGGAGCTCATATGGGCCAAATCTTGGATAATTCAAGAATCAAATAAATAATATTAACGAAGTACAACCCATTGAATAGTACACGCACCCATGCATTCATGTTAATAGGATGCCAACTAATAAAAAGGAATGATGCAATAGAGGTTTGGTGGGGCGCAGGGTACCAGTGTAATCTTAGGACACCTCCTTCACAGTATACCAATCAATTTCCAAGGGAAAAATGGCAACTTTGTGGTGGAGAAACCTGGAAGCCACTAGCATAACCAGATGGTCAAGGTTAACATCAGCAGTAGTGGCACAGGTCTGCATTGTGTGACACCTGATAAGATGCACCAAGAAGCACACAGTGTCATTTCCATTATGTTCTTGTCAGGGCTGCATGACCTGAATCAAGTCAGTAGGAAACATTAATGGACCCAGACTGAAGGTAGACCAAGAAAGTGGAAAGTCTGCACTCCTGAAAACTTTCAAGGACGTAAAAGACAGAGAAAGACTGAATATTGAAGAATTGCTCTAAGATGGGAGGAGACTAAAGAGACTTGATAGCTACAAGCAGTGTGTGTTCCTGAACAGGAAAGGAGAAAAGAATAATGTTGAGATCACTGGTGAAATGTGAGTGGGATCTGTAGACCAGATAGGAGTGCCGTATCAATGTTGACTTCTCGACGGGGAGAGTTGCAGCTTGGTGGCGTGTGAGAGTGTCACTGTTTGGGGAAATACACAATGGGGTACATAAGGCTGATGGGCATCATGTCTGCAGCTCCCTCTCCACTGGTCAGAAAAAGGCTAGTGATAACGGACATGTGCATCCAGTTGGGAATCAGAATGAGGGAGATATGTAAGTTCTTTGTACTATGCCTGCAACCTTTTTGTAAGCAGAAAATTATTTCAAAATAAATTCTTTTTTAAATTATACATAGATAACCACAGCACTGCTAAATGCTGCATTTGTGACTTTTATGTCCTTTTATTTGTGTGCATCCTGCTGTGCCTTTAAGAAAATCTCTCCTATTATTCTCTCTGTTTGGCCCAGTGGTCGAGGAAACACAACTCACTTTTTCTGGCTTTTCTTTCTTTTAAACCTTTGCAAGTTCCTGTAGACATTGTTAATCTGATTTCAGCGTGTAGCTCAAGATTTAAAGCCAGAATTGTAGAGAGTGCTGCACACAGCAGGTGCTTAATAAATGTGGTAGACCGACCATCTGACTGGCAGCAAGAATATTAGAAATTTTGGTTGCATTTTGTAGACATAGCTGCATAGTAAAAACAAACAAACTCCAAGTTAACATGGAGGATATTACCAGGCACGAAGTAAAATGACGCATTGAATAACATGTTCTAATTGACACTATACATTCAATTTCTGGATCTAACACGCTCGCTTGTAGGACTTCAGCAATAAACATGCTAACCATCCTCTCATTCCATTTGGATCAAGTAAATGTATTTTTTGATGCTACAACAACACATTTATTAATGTTTAATTGAGGGTCAGTGCTCATCTGTTATTCCTTGGCACAACAATAAGTGCCTGTTACTTGGGCTACAATATGGAAACAGAAAGAAAGAAGTGTACTTTCTACATCTATGAATAAATAAGCAAATAAGCATTTATAGAGCAGCAAGAAATCTTCACACATAAAGACATCCTGCTAAATAGATTTCATTCCCACTGCCTTGTTCTGTCTGTGGGAAGACAGAAAATATGGTGTAAACCATTTTCTTGGCCACGCAGCCATCCAATATTCTAAGGAGGCCCTTTACAGTTAAGAAGCAATCAGTGTCTCCCTAAGTTATTTTTCCTTGGTTTTTACATAATAGCCAAGGTACGCTATTCATTGAGAGCTGAATATTCTAATAATTCTACATTACCATATGCATCACATGCAGGTGACCAGTTTACAAAGAATTAGACTGTAATAAAATGTATTTCAGACTAACCTGAGCACAACTGAGCCAGTCTTTGAGATTTTAGAGTAGTGGAATTTCTTGGATTCATTAGCATAAAAATCAGCCACTATTGGGGCGCTGAGACTTCAAGCATAGTAATCATTTTTGAGCATCTACTACAGGCCCGGCATCATATATACATTATTTCTGAGCTTCACAACAACTTATAGTAGGAATACAAAGGCAGAAACTGAAATCCAGAGAATTTAAGAAATTTGCTCCAGGCCTCGGAATAAGTAAGTAGCAAAGTCAGAATTTGAACCCTGATCTTTTCTGGTGCCAAATTCCAGCTTTTTCTATTCCACTTCCCAGGAGACACCCCTGCTCCCAGAGTCTCCCCAGTCACACAGGGATCTGTCTGTCTCTCCATTTGTCTGGGTCCCTGGACACTGTGGATGCACTGGTCAGAGACTGGGCCTCATTCAACTCTGCCTTGCATTGCATAGACATTGGTGTCTAGCTCAGTCCTGGGCACACAATAGGCACTGGGTAAATGCTGAATAAATAAAGGAATGGCTGTTTCTGCTTGGATGGGGTGTACTGTAGACACAGAAAAGCAGCAACCATGCTGTGAGCAGTGCTATGTGCCAAGCACCTCGCCATAGAGCAATCATTTAATCCTCACAATGACCTCATGAGGGAGACGTGGTTATGCCCACTTTGCAGACCAAAAGACTGAGGCTCAGGGAAAGCTTAAGGACGTCTAGGTTAGTCACACGGCTATGTGGATTCAGAAATAAAGCCCAGGTCTGTCTGACTCCAAAATCTGTGCTCTTGACCACTGTGTTCTACAGGAAGATCTCATCCTAGAATGCACGCCATAACCTGAAATACACACCCGAATGCATTACGCAAATGCAAACCATTCTACCGACCCATTTCCCACTTCATCCACTCCTTTCTCACAGAAGGCATTCAACAGCCAAAACAAACAAGCAAATAACTTGCAAAAGTGGAAGCAGCCTCAGATCCAATTCCAGGGGAATGTTAAAACAAATTATGGTATATCCACTCAGGGAATGGTATGTAGCAAGTCAAAAAACAATGAGGAAAAAATGTGGGGAATATGTACAGAATACATGTACCTATTATCTGGACTTTATTATTACAAATATGTTTTTTTTAAAAAAACCCTATAAGGAACTAAGAGTTTTGGCATCAGTCAGTATGATTCTGGGTGACTTTTTCTCAATTTCTCTTCTTATGAAATCAGCTATAAAATCTTGAGCTGTTTATTATTAAGAAAAATACTATATTTTTTAAATAGCCTACTGGTTACTTATGCTTCTCTTTGATTTCTGTATAAAAATGGAGATTTGGCTTCCTCAAATTCTTAATGCTAAACTGCTTAGGGTAAGCTTGGCTCCCTGGGTCATAGATCTTTTCAGAGTACACCAAAGAGGATTTCTGGAAAGTTCTATTTGAAGCTCGCCAATGTGTGGAGACAAGACTGAGAAATCACTCCAGTTGTGGTATAAAAGGAAAAACAAACATTTGAGGGAGGTACAGAAAGTTTGGAAGACAAGCAATAATTTAACTGTGATACTTGCCCACTGAACACTTAGCTGATTACCTTGTTCTTCATACATATTTGTTGATTTGTTCTGAAATATTTCAGTAGAATATTTGGTTGAAGCATCTGTTTTTTTCTCAGCAAGAATTTACCAAGTAAAATAAATTGTGAGTGATCAAAATAGCAAAAATAATGAAACTTCTAGTACTTCCCCAGGTCTTGGATATGTCATATGACTAGCAAGCTATACGTGCATGTATAAAGGAGTATATGTATGCACATGCACACATGTGCTATCCATAGGTTGGCAAACAATACTTAAAGTTGCAGTGTTCAGACACAGCGGAAAACATAGAAAATTCCTCAGGATCATGAGCTTCTGAAAGAGTGGCTTGGTTATCAGTCAGTCCAAAATACTCTTTGCCTCAACTCTTAAAACTAAATTCATAAGAAAATGTTCCTTTCACCAAAGGCCAATCACCAAATATCCCAGGGAAGTGACCAACTGAATTTTGGTTACTTCTTACAAAAGCCTCAGATTTTCAGAACTATAAAAACCTTCTCTAAATAAAAACCTACAGATGCTGTGGAGAACTGAATCACTGTAAATGCGGTCCGTGTCCTTTGTTCAGAATCTGGGGTCGCTGAATCCCCACTGGCAACAGTCTGTTGCCCACTTCTTTTTAAGCGCCATGGAACGTTCCCCACCGTCATGCCTACCACTTCCAACATTACTCCCACCATCTCCTCCACTCCTACCACCACCACCATCAACAACAGCAACAGCACCAGCACTACCCCTGTCACCACTCCTACCACCACTGCCATCCCCTCTGCTGATTACATTAAGAAGAGAGAGACCCATCCAACTGTCCAGCTTTCTATTAGGAGATATGAGTTGAAAGCACTTACCTAAGAAGGAGGAACATTCTTTAGGTCATTTCCAAATAGCTACAACACAGACAAGGACAAGAGGAGGAAAAGAAGGACAGGAGAGGAAAAGCCACTCAGCAGAACAAGGAAAAAAGTCAGAAAGGACGCATACCAAAATATTACCAGTGGTTATCTCTGTGCCATGAGAATAAAGGTGATTTTTTTCTTTTATTTATATTTCTGAACTTTCTAAATGTTTTTACAATATCATATATTGCTTTAATAATTAGTAAAAAAAAATCCGCTGTTAGAAATAAAAGGCAATTATCAGCTCGTACATTCAGGGAACAGCAAGTAGGGTTCCTACCTGGGGTCAACCAGCACAGATTGTGGAGTCAAATACAGTTGAGTGCGGTTTTTTTTCAGCCATTTAAAAATGTGTAATCTCTGAAAGAAAAGCTCTTGTTTAAATCTAATGGCAGATCCTCCTACGTGAAACAATTTTTTATGCCATGTTCTTCATTTTCATTGAGTTTAGATACACAACCAGTCATTACCAGAATGGGTTCATCACTTACACAATTACTAACTCACTGAGCAACCTAGAAGGATGGCTGATAAACCGACCAACCCTGTATACTGAATATTGAAGTTTATTAGGGATAGTCTAGTTAAGAGAGAAATTAAGAGAACAATTCTTTATAGCAGACTGCCTATACCAACAAGGCCCTGGGAAATTTCTGGCAGCAATAATACAACTTAAAGATTGGGCCAGTGATTCTTGGGCCTTTTCCACATCAACAGTAACCTTGTAGAATGACTCTATTGAAAATCCATATGGTCACTTTGGAGTCTCCACTCCTGGGCTCCTTTATCTTTCTCCACGTGTGTTAAAGGGCTTTGGGACATTTAATAGATGGACGTGCCTCTCAGACATGGGAACATGCTATTGACAGCAAGGCTATTTTTAGAAATTATACAAGTAAAACAATTCAAATGCCTATTCATTATTTCTCTCTATTGGTTTTGGTTGTGCTCAGTTTTCACGATTAAACTGGACATGGCATTCAATTAGTTCCTATGAATAGACTTTCCATGAGTAATTTGCTCTGCTGGTGTTTTCATAAAAAATTAGCTGGACACATCTGCTCATCAGTGCTCAAAACCACAGGCTCTCTCACCTTTTTAATGGCAATCACTGCAACCTGTAATCTTTTAAGACTTAATTGTTTTTTGTAGAACATCTTTTAACATATTCATCTCTAATGGAATTCAGATATTAGGAGCGCATTATCGAGCAACCACAATCATCATTATTTTTAAAAATGTGACACAAACCATGCTGATGTGTATATCTCTTTCTGCAATGGACAAATAGAACACACGAATGTGAGCTCAGTGCCAGGAGGATTGCACTAAATTGGTCTCCGGCTAATGATATGGCAGCATGAACAGCTTAAACTCTCTGAGTGGCATAAAGGGATCTAGATACAATGGCATATTCCAAAGAAACTAAGAAGATTAAATAAGTTATTTCCACTAGCCTGAGCCATTCCAATTAGGATGAAATCCAATCAGAAGGAATGAAGCATGCTAGAATATTAGTTCCTTGGAACCAAGTTGAATTAAGCCGTTTTCTTTTGGCTGAAGCCCCACAATACAAATAAAACAGTGACCTTCAATTCAAAGGCGAAATTAACAGAGAGAAATCACAAAACAGCAGCCAATGATAAGAATGACTAATAAAGAGCAATGCTTTTAGCATGCTGTGAACCTGCATATGTACCGGTTTCAAGGAATGCCTCTATACTTACTCACAGAGGAGTAAAGAGAAGCTAAAAGATTTCGAGGGCTCTGCAGGACTAATTCTAGAAGTATCTTCCCAGAGTCCTTAGGTATCACGCAGATTTTTGAAGTTGGAACATTTTGAAGTGGGAACGTTTTCCCAGAGCAGGAATGCAATAGTAACAGAAAGCAGATGCAAGAAACACCTCGGGTCCCTTGTAGAACCAACTAAATTCCCCACATGGTTCCATAAGGCATGAAGTCATGGTCCCCAGCCATGAGGCACTTCTATGGTTAAGCATAACTCTGAGGACAGAGCTCCAACACCCCTGAGCTCCAAAAATAAGAGTAGTTGACAGTTTAATGACCCCTACTTGGTGGAGAAGTCTAACTCCTGGACCCAGATGGAAACTCCTGGCAAGTGCTGTCCGGGAAAAGAAGAACTGAGCTAGGGGCCCCTGAAGGCAGGAGACGATATTGATGGCTGACTGCCCAGTACCCAGTGCAGTTTGTGCTCTAAAAGGCACCCAATTAATATTTACTGAATGAAGGAGGAGTGCTATATCCACGCTTTCAAAACAAATCTTGGCTTTCTAATGCTTAATACCAGAAGCTTAAAGATAAACCATCATAGATAGTGTAAGAAGTTATCCTAAAGATAAATATCTAAGGATGTATAAAATAATCAAGCAAATAATGAAAAAGGGAGGGTTGTTATTCCTCTCTCTGGGAGGTTTGTGATTCCTCTCTCTGTGTGTAAGATCCTCTAAAATAAGAAGAAAATCAAAATTTTTTAAATGATTTATTTGCTCAAGGATCAGAAGACCCAGATTTCAGTCCCAGATTCACTGAGACCAACTTTGTAATCCTGGGATTACTTAACCTTTCTAAGACCCAGTTTCCTCATCTAACATAAGAGAACACTAACACTAGTCCAACTTGTGCCGCTGGATTATTGTGAAACAGTAAGAAAAGAACGCCTGTGGACCGTTTTGAAAAATACAAGCGGCAGAGTTCTTACAAAAAGTAAAACTAATTAAAAGAGATTGCTGTGATGGCCCTAGCTTGTTGATTCAGATTTAGTGCAATTCAAACGGCATCTCTTTAAAATTCGGCATCTATTCAATGTGATCCAACACCTGGAGGACTGCCACATTCAGAGGAGTTTACGGCCAGTCTTGCTCCTTGCTTCCTTTTTCATGATGTAACATGTACAACAGCTTCCCGTCCTTCCTGTGGCTCCCTCCCAGTGCTCCCTCCACACACGGCAGCACAGGCTTCCTTTAGCTTCCCAGGTCTCAGTGGTTCTGAGCCACCTGGAAGCCATGAAGCCCTCTGAGGAACACCATGATACGTTGATAGACTAAATTCTATCATACACATTAGCAACAATATCAGCAACAGAAATACCCATAAGAACGCAATATAAAATTACAGTGAGCGGCACTGGTGTCCATGAAGCAAAGAGGAAAATAAACAAGCTGTAAGACTAGGCATGATGAAGAATTTCTGAGTTTTCCACTGATAGTCTTATGCTATGTGTTCATCCATTTTATTACCTTGCAGACACCGGCAAACAAGTGGTAGCAGGCGCTGATGCGCTGGTGTTTTAAGAAAAAATTATAATCAACTACCAAGTATTGACTGCATTGTTATGCCAGCTCTACTCCTAGGTTGATTCTGTTCAGTTTGAAAGTCCTCTTCTAACTAGCAATCCTGCATAGTCACACACCGGATTCTTGGAGGGGAGGGGTAAAAGCTCACTGTTGACTCTTATCTATCAAAGGCTAAGAAAGACTATATCTCAGACATTTCCAGGAGGGTTACCCAGTCCATCCTCTTCTCTTCTCTTGGTGTCCTCAAACCACTTCCTGAATCAGGACAGAAGAGCAGAGCAACATGACTTGGGACCATACAGTGCGGGCCACCTACAGAACTGTTTTTGCCTAAATGCATTTTGGGGTGATACTGTTAACCTATAAGGACTGGCTCCTGCTGAGTCCACTGCTTTGGGGATATTGTCTTTTACATTACCTAGGGAGGAAATGCTTCCTCCTTGCTCCTTAGGTGTCCATGAGGAGGATTTCCCCTGCTGCCCCAGCCCTTACGCTGGCCCAGGGAGATGGAGCGAGTTTCCTGGTTGGTGAGTTTGGGAGCAAGATGGGAGCAGGTGTAGCTCCACCCCTTCCTCCCTCCCTTCTTTTTGGAGGCCAGATGATCTTGGGAAGCACTCATTCTGCTCTGCTCCTCCAAGAACTCAGGTTTACAAGGGCAGAGCCCCACAAAGAAGACCTTGCAGCTATCACTGCCTGCGGCTGGGTGGGTAATTCTTATTCCGGGGTTTGGTATTAGGAGGGACATACCTAAACCACAGTCTACAATATTGGCTTTATCAGTTACAGAGCTGATATTTAGACCTCCCTCTGCTTTCCCCCTTTCTGTTATCTCTTAACTGGTTCATAATATGGAAAAGCAAGACGTTATTTTGGGGATGTGCCAGCTGTTGTCTCTCAGTTTTCAGCTTTTGTCTTCTGCTCTGTGCTGCTGGAGCTGGACCTGTGCAGACCAACCCAGCTTATAACTTTGCTGCCGACTTCCCTCAGGCTCTGCCAGTAGAGGCCGCTAGAGAGAGAGGCTGCAAGACTGGAGGAGGCAGAGATGCTCCTTGTCGTCTGCTCCTGGCTCTTGCCTTCCCGTTCTTGTCTGTGACACCCTAGCAACGTTAAGCTACAGCATTTCATTCCAGTAGCTGAGTTGACTCCAGTTTGCAATTTTTCCAGCACTCACAGAAACAGCCTCATCCCCTCAAAGACACCAGCCCCAACAGGGCAGGGCCACCCCCTCAGTGGCATGGATCCAGGGACCCTTAGCCAGCTCAGGCAGTGCACACTTGACTTTTTCCAGCACACTAGGAAAACACTACCATTATTCTAGCATGTGTTTTGTGGATGTAAAATATGAGAATTATTGTAATCAATAACCAAGATAAAACCTAAGTTCCCCTTGACTGTGGCCTCTCCACAGAATCTGATCACGGGGGACTTCCTTGTGGCTGGTGCAGACCCAGGGCTGACTCCCCATGCCCATTTCTGCACCACTGTAGCCCTCTCCGTGGCCACTTGGGAGCAAGACCAACAGGAACATGGTAGAGGGCCTGGAGTCAAAACAGGCCATTAGGGACAAGATTCAGTGCTTCTAGAAATAGACAGTGACCCCATAGGTAATGGGGATCTCTCCCATGGTGAAGTGGAGAAGAACATAATGGATGGGGACCAAATTCTGTACAGAAAACCAACTGTATCTGGTTAAATTTCAGTTGGCCCTTTTGTTTGTAAGAGCAAAGCCTTGCTAGGCCCTTGGTATTCAGAGTCAACATGATAACTGGCCAAACCCAGCAAGAGTGAGACTTGAGAGTGTGAAATAATCATCGAGAACCTTCTCTTCTTGAGCAGAGGTTGAATTGTTCATACTCACACCAAAATTACAATGGAGACAGGCCACAGTCAAAAACAAAAGATATGAGATGCCTCATCTTTAATTCCAGACTCTGGAGCCCGTTATCCTACTATAGACTGCTAAGAGAAGGAATTCCTGAAAAAGTATGCCCCTCTGTCTATACACAGAGGACTAAAGAAAAGAAGTAAGGAGAAAAGATTGTCTTTGGGGGAAGAACAGAACTCAAGTCACAGTACAGACTCCCTTCCCTCGGCTCTCCTACAGGGCAGGAGTCACAGCACGCTCTTTCTCTGCCCTAGGTCAAGGTCCTCAGGAAAACCACCTAGAAGTGGAGAGATGTCTGAAAGAAGGGTAAACTGCATCTTATTTGGGGTCAAATGTTTGCAGGGTTCTAGAACCCACAGGCCCCTCTGGTGCCACCTTCAAACATGGTCAGAAGTGCTGGAGGAGCCAGCAGAGTAGAGGAGCAGAGGATGTGCCAGCTGAGCATTCATACTCGTCTCAAGGACCAGAACAGTCTTTTTCAAAATGCTGGCCCCACCTGTTAGTGGGTGGTAATATCAATTTAAAGGATGGAGACCAACATTCATTTTTCATGAACTAGAAGAGAATGAATACAATGTCGAGTGGGCTGCATTTTTGTTCCATGTAAACATAGGATCATGGTGTGTTTCTTAGTGTGGGTGGCTGTCAAAAACTGTGAACGCCACTGACCTAGAGAATTAATTATCCAGACATCAGCACTGGGTACAACAAGCTTGCCACCAGGCACTTGAGTTCCTTGGGTAAGCAGATGGAGCCCACCCCACAACCCCAAAAGAGGGAGGAAGACGGGAGGGAGAGGACAAAATATCAGTTCTTGCCCTTCCTCAGCCCAGCGGGTCCCAGGGGCTGCAGAAGTCTACCTGTACAGGGAGGAGGGGGCGGAGGGTAGAAGCCCAAGTTTGGGAATAACAATGAACAATGGCTGAACAACAACACTGAACAATGGTAATAACCCGATTGGTGAGACAAAAGTCTCCAGAGCAGACTATAAACTATAAAGTTATAAATCAGAATGGGATCAATATTTTAAAATGTCTGCTCTGAGCAGGTTATCAGAGAAGTCTGATATAACAGACATGTTATAAGAAATTTAACCTTTGATGTAAGTGTGAGACTGCACAGAGAGAATGGACCAGAAATAAGTCCCGTAAGGCCACAGCCAGCGCATCTGACCTCAGCAACATTTCTGGAAGAGAGGAGGAAAGGCTGTCATCATGGGACCAACCTGAGTTTGCAGGACAAGGAACTTCCTATCCAGATGCTCGGCTGCAATAAGTACATACTGCCGCCAAGGGGAGAATGAGTGTTTAGTTATGGTCCTGAAGGTCCCAAAAGTTTAATTCCCATAACTGACATTAATCATAGCATATTTTTCCATTCACTTTTGGGTGGGGTTTTTTCCGACAAAAATCTAATTGTTCAAATACAGATGTTGAACAATAATGGTTTTTCATGCCGTGATAGCGGATGAGGACATTAGTGGGAGAAGTCTTAGGGTGGATAGAAATGCCCAGTTGACTTTTCTCAAGCCCACGGCCAGCATCCAAACAACGGCAATCCTGAAAAACAGAGAGAGAAAGAGAGGAACAAGATGCCCCTTTTATCTTACATGAGCTTGTTCTTCCAGCTGAATCTTCTTTTTCTTTTCACTACATTTAAAGGAGTAATGGTTGGCTCTGTGTGGAGATCTATGTGTTTTGTTTTATTTAAATTTGGGGAGTTTCATTAAGAGGAATTTGGTTCAGGATGTTGAGGCTTGCATGGTGGATCCAAAGCAATTGGTTCCAGCTGCCAAGAAGAAAATGAATACCTCTAAGTGGAATGGACACGGAATAACATCCTTGACTGGGGCTAACAGTGTGTGAAGCACACTGCTGTTTGGACTGGAAAACCACACTCGCGTAGGCTAATCAGAAGCATTTGTGCCCACGGGGTACCCAGAAGGATCTGTTTCACAGCAAAGCATGCCGCACAGCCCTGTCCTTACTGTTCAGGACCCGATTCGAGTCAAATGCCATCATCCTTCTAGGCTCAGCACTCTAGCACACTGTGTTTGTGGACACTCAAACATCGATCTTCCATTAAATACGGAAAAGAAACCCGGATTCAGAAGCCTGTCCTCCCAACAGAGTTTCAGAGTTTCTGAGGTATCATTTTTAAGTCCTATGGCAGTGCTTTTCAAGTTTTTTTGTTTACTTCTTGGTTTTTTGTTTGTTTTGTTTTGCTTCGGTTTTGTTAGCAATGGAACCCCTTTGGAGATGAAATCTTATAGGAATATTAACAACAGATAAAAGTCAAGGTTCTCTAGAAAACCACAGAGCGCTCTTTTCCAGCCTCCCCTAAGGCGTCCCTGTGACACCTCAGAACACAGTTGGAAAATCACAGTCTTCCGGCATTCTGAAGAAAATACATAGATTCAAAAACATTGCAGATCTACAAATATTGCCAGCCCCAGGTTGCCAAGTTTTTGTTGCTGCCCCAAGTCCATAGGATGTAAGCAAATACTTTATTGTATAAGGTCTTTAAGAAAAAAAGATGTCTATCTTCATCCACTGATTTGATAGAGACAGACTCCTATTTCAAAGACGCAAGTGAATTTCTGATTCCACAGATATGCATAAAATATTAATCTCAGTGAGATTTACTTACTTGGAGCATGAGGCCAAAGCCTCAGCTGTGGTACTGAGGGTTTTATTAGATTTCCAACTTTCCAAAGCATTTTTTTTATATTTCCTTCTAATTTTTTCTCCCTTAAAATTTTTTTCTTTCTTTTTTTCATGTGTAGAGTGGAAAAGACCACAAAGCAGAAAACATCCACAGCTCCCCAACCAAACATAGGCCTAGCTAATATGTTGGCAGAGTTCTTTCAATCAGCACACTTTTTGTATCTATTAATCCCTTTGTTTCTCACATGGGCCCAGAGAGGTGGATAGGGCAGACGTTACTGTACCCATTTTGCAGACGAAAATATGATTTCTGACATCACAACAGATCTGGCTCTGGGAAAAGTTCCAGAATGACACGCCCATTTTTCACTTTTAAGTTTCATGATTGGGACCAACAGTTGCCATCCACTGCAAAGAAAAATGTAATCCTTCCACCGGCTTCCTAAAGAGGTGAAGTAAATGACCTGTGGTCATCCAGGCAGTCAGTGCAAGAACGAGGGCTACAACCCAAGTCAACGGATTCCCAGTAGCACTTTTCTCCACCAAACCCGCCAGGCTGAACCCTAACACATTCTCTGCCTGCTTCCCAGAACCACTTCTGCCTCACCACTTTCTGGGAAAAGAAGCAAACTTGCAAAGTTCACATGCCGGCCCTCGTGGAGGAAGCCTCAAGGGAAACCACCCAACGGGAGAAAACTAAAGGGAAGTGGTGAAGTTTGGGGCAAGGCAGAAACAAAGCAGAGAAAAGATGAGAAGAAAACAGCCTGTGATATTTTGGCAAAGAAGCGAGGAAGAGAGCTAACAAAGACAGAAGAGTCAGGCTCTAGTGTGGTTCATGCAGAGAAATCAAGTCCATGGCAATAAAAATTCATTATGAACAAATCTCATTTAAAAACAAACTCCCAGAGGAACTAATTACACTAAATGTGCTGGCAGTGACTTAGGTAGTAGTCATTTCAGAGCCACCCTTGGGGATATGAAAGTCACCACGTTCTACAGCTAATGGGGGCTGCTTCGTTGCCTAGCTCCTTCAAACAATACGCTTCTGTCAGCTTAGTGCTCTATCAAGCCTGTCAATTGCAACTTATTTTGTGTTAGGAGACAAGCTGGCACATTGTATAAAGGTCAAGTGGGAACTGTCCCTTCTGTTACATCATTGTCATCAACTGATAAAGGTCATTCCACCCAACACATTGCTGTGACGGAAAATAACTCTGTTTGTCTACTGTGAAATCTTAAAAAGTCCCTCTGTTATGGGCTTTCTGGTTTCTCTCTGCTCTCAAAAGGCATCAAACGAGGCACTGTAAGGGATTCCAGTTTGGAGGGCAGCTTCCACAGCTGCTGCTATGACAATAACCTGTTTGTAAACAAATTTGAACAGAAAACACAAAGATGGTAGGTTTAAAAGACTATCTATGGCCAGCCCCTGTACCCTAGTGTTAGTTTGGCGTGCTCCACTTTGGTGGCCCAGGTTCAGTTCCCGGGCATGGATCTACACCACTCATCTGTCAGTGGCCGTGCTATGGTGGCAGCTCACATACGAAAAGAGGAAGATTGGCACAGATGTTAGCTCAGGGTGAATCCTCTTCAGCAAAAAAAAAAAAAAAAAAAAAAAAGTATCTATACAGACTCATAATATCTAAATATTTTACTGGTGATTATAATTGTGGTAACTGACATTCATCCAACATTATATAGAACCCAAACATTTAGCATACACCATCTCATTTAATTTTCAAAACAACTCTATTATCCTATTTTACAGATGGGAAAATTGAAGCTCAGAAAGATTAAGTAATTTGTCCAATCGTTTACAGCTGGTATATGGCAGAATCTGACTTTGTTGTCAGATTTTTAACTAGGTTGACCTGAAAGGCACTAATACTTCATAATTCTATTGTTAGTCAAATTATCGATTATTAGTAACAAAATAATCATCATTTGTAGATAAGATGTATTTTGAACATTCACTTGTTCATCCAAGAACCATTTCTTGAGAGTAGACTTTGCCCAGGCACTATGCTAGGTGCTGGGGAGAAAACTTAAAATTAGACCAGGTCTCTTTCTCTCCTGCAGGCAGCTTAGAGTTCAATCAATGGGACAGCCAACAGCTATCTTAAGACGTAGTATGTACAAGGATAGGGGAAATGTGCAGAGTCTCCAAAAGAAGGGACGTTGAAACCAAGTCTTGATGGCCTAACAGGATGTAAGGTGGAGAAGGGAGTAGTAAGTGCAGGGAGAGGTGTAAAATCGTCCTGGAAAAGGCTACCTCCTTCGAGAGCTTCTGAAGGACTAGAGAGAAGGTTGGTTGGGGTGGAAAAGAAGTGGCAAGAAATGAAGTTAGAAGACCAGGCAAGGGCGAGGGCGAGAAGGTGTTACTGCAGGCTAAGTTAGCATCCTAAAACGTTCGTCATGGAGACAGGTGAATGGGAAAGTGATCCCACAGGCATTTAAGAAAGAAGACCACCATGTAAAAGATGAATGGGAGGGAGTGAGAATGGAAGCAGGGGCCCTTTAAGAGACTAGTGTTTTAGTCCAGGCAAAAAATGATGAGATCTAATGACAGAAGGAAGAGATATTTAGGAGACAAAATCTAACAGACGTAGTGGCTCAGTGTCCAGGGACAGGTGAGAGCCCAGCATGACTCCCAGTTTTTCTTGCTTGAGTTGCCATTCACTGCAGGTGGAAATACAGCAAGAGATGCTGGGCCGAGACACAGACGAGATCAGAAATTTATAGAGGGAGGGATGGTAGGGAAAATACAGTCCTTGGTTCTTAGGTTGGCCATTCTATACAATAGTATTGCGGGGAAAGTGACGTCGCAAATTCAAGTCCTTTTTCTTATTAATGGAGAGATTTGACTTTCAGGAAACAAATGTACAATGAAAACAATTCTCAGGCTAGGATGAGCAGGCAAATGAAGTAACGAGCTTACAGAATAGTCTGGTGTATGTGTTCACAGAGCACACAGACCTGAAAGGTGTTTCATTTGTAGAGTTTGGAGATTTTGGGCAACTAGAAGATTGCTGGAGTAGTCTCTCTCTTTACTGCTTTATTTTATGACTCCACTCAGTCCCTACTCCAAATACGTGCCTTGCCACCATAACCCACTTGGTCTTCCTTTCCTTGTTGATAAACAAGACCAAAAGGACAATGCAGCATCCCACACTAATGGCTCAGTGAGGCTGAGGCAGAGGCAGCAGGGGAGCTGGTTCAGAACTGTGTCCAGGCTCCTGGTCATGACCCTAGCCACCAGCAGCAAGGTAAAGGTGAACGATTCCACCTAAAACTTTCCACCCACAATCCATAAGATGCCCTTTGGTTCGTAGAGTGTCTGCCTCCTTCCAACTGAAGATCTTGGTAAAACTTCAAAAATTTATATACCGTAAAGGTTTTTGTTTCTGAGTCCTATAGGAAGCTTATGCAAATTTCCCTAGATAACTTAAAAAAAAAAGTGGGACGCAATTCATCTCCCAAAGACAGGGCCTCCAGAGCAGCTGCTGTATTCGTGCCTTGCTTTCAGCCCTCATTGATTTGGGAGCTGGAGCGATAGGCAGAGAGCAGCAGAAAAGAGGCTGCAAAGCTTGTTAACTCTGAAGGGAACAGCCACTCAAGGTTTTATTCTGGTGTGACTCTCTGTCATCCAGAATGTGTTGGTAGTATATTTGCTGTCAATTTTTTATTAGACAGGATGCAAGATTTAATTAAGAGCCTGGACAGTTTATAAAAACAAATTAGCTGTCCAACGATGTACCGCCCAGTGCAAGGAGCCCCACGAAGGAGCAGAGGCGCCATTACGCAGAGGAAACGGACGCCATGTTTGGAAACGATCGTTTTAAATGAACGGATTAAACAGTTGTCTGGCAATTGCACCTTAACCTTCTCTGCCCATGAGGATACAGGTCACAAAACAGCAGAGATGTACAGAAAAATGACCAGAACACAGAAAGTATTTCCATCTCTTCTTTGGTCTTGTCTTAGCACTCCATCTACGTCTTGTTTTCTTCCTTTCCCATTTTTTTCCATCCACCCTCAACACCAAGATAACCAGTTCTTTCAAAGCAAGCAGAATTTCCATTTTTTTTTCTCAATGACATCCAATGTCATACAACAGAGAAGGAGGCAGAGAAGGAGAGACTCAAGGTCGTGAAATTTAGAATGCAGAGAAGAAAAATGGTGTGCCATGGGAAGACATGAAGAGTACTCAAGCTTTAAACGCCTCATTATAATGTGCATGTTTTAATACATATTGCTTCACCTCATTTCTGAAATTTTTGCAGCTTGAAAGAAATCAGACTATGTGCAAATAAGCTTCTTATTGCCAAATAGAAAATAAGGAGCCAAATCATTCAATCTTATTTTTTGCTTGCTACTCGTGTTAACTGCTGGCAGAGAGATTATTCAGAAGCAGCAGCCACACTTTATCCAGTGTTTTCTGACACATAGTACCTGGGGGTGGGGGATGGAGGTGAGGGGTGGGCAAAGAAAGAAAAGAGAACAAATAATCCTTACATATCTGCGCTCCAGGCACCTCACATACACCGTTATCACATTTAACCTTCTACCCCAACAGTAGAACAGATGTCATTACTCCTAGTCTATCTGGGAACAAACTGGTGCTCAAGGACAGATGAAAGGATGCAAGGGCACTGCCACAATGACACCCATCTCCTTGCCCAGCCCTGGGGCTCTCCACTCTGCCTGCCAGGCTGTCCTCCCTCAGAGGTGCAGACAGGGCTATTAAACATTTCACAGCTCATTGTACAGAAATTATACCTCAACTAAAAATATATACAAAATTAAAACTAAATATGTAAATAAAATGTTAAATTTTTCACAGCTCACGAAGGTGTTTTTAAGTACTGACTATCTCAGGTTGAATAAGAGTTAATTATTTCTAATTGTCACTTCATGTAGAAGTAGAAGGGTTAATTCTGCCAATCGGATTCATCAATCAGACAATTCAGTGACAGGACGCGAGCCAGTCAGCCCCATATGATATACGTACAATAACCAGCTGATGAACTGAACTGTCCCAAAGCTAACACACAAAGCTCTGCCAGACGCTGCCGCAGTCAGAGAGAAATCAAAGTTTACTTTGCTTCCTAAGGAGGATTAAGACAAAAGTCTGGAAAATCTCTAATAAGAGACAACTTCAAGCTAATATGTCAGAGCAGGTTTGGGGAGGGAAAAGATTGTGTCTAATGCCCTGGGATTTCCCACTGTCAGCAGAATGCTTGGAAACAGCAGGCATTCAATAAATGTTTCATGGCTCAATGAATAAACTCTGTACAGAGTGTTTCCATTTTAATCTTCCTGTATATTTGTAACATGCCTCATTTTCAAAGTCATACATTGCTCTCGATCGTTCTTAATTACTTCATGTGTGTGTGTTTCATGAGGCAGGAAGTGTACCAGCTACTATTTTTATCTGCTCAGTCCTAGTTCCCCCGTCTTCTCATAACACACATACCCCACTTCCTCGCAGAAACAGACAGGTAAACATGCTCGGCTAATTACAACATCTCACCCCTTTGGCTACAGTAGTTGGTCCAAGGAGTTGGTATCTGACCCAAGCCCTTCCTGAAAGTTTTCATACTGGAGCCAAGGAAGGAAGGCCCCTTTCTTCTCCAGTCATGGCACTGTTAGCACAAAAGACTTGAATTGTCACGTAGAATACTGTGGTGAGATCATTTTAAAACACTCCTCCATCAAAAAGTTGTCTAATTCCTCTGCCCTTGAAGACGGGCTTCGATGACTTAAAGGACTTCGATGACTTGCTTCAAATGAATAGAATGTGGTGGAATTAACACTACATAATTCTTTAGATGAGGTCATAAAAGATGATAGAGCATCCTCCAGCTTCCTCTCTCTCTCCCCCTTGCCCCTCTTGTACATTCACCATCAGGCTATGAGGAAGCCAAGCAGCCCCATGGAAAACCATGAATAGGTGTCCAGCCACAGCCCCAGCTGAGCCCCAGCAGACAGCCAGCATCAACCACCCGACATGAGAATGAGCCTTCAGATGATCGCAGGCCTTGTTCTTTGAGTCACCCTGCTAGCACCAAAGGAAGCAAAGAAGGGCTATTTATGCTGAGATTTCCCCAAATTATAGATTTTTGAGTATAACAAATGTTGTCATTTTGATAAGCCACTAAGCTTGCGGGTACTTTGCTATGCAGCAATAGATAACGGGAACAGACTTGGGTACCATGGCATGGTGTGGAAGGTGCTACCATAATAAGGCCCAAAACACGTGGAAATAGCTTTGGGACTGGGTGGTGCATGGAAGTTGGAAGGGCCTTAAAGCGATGGTCAGGAGAAGTATGGTGATCTTGAGGATGCTCTTGGTGAGGACTTAAAGGAAAGAGGAAAATATTATTAGGAGCTGGAAGAAAGGACCGTTGTTTAGCAGCTGAAAGTTTGGGAACACTGTTACCTCAGGTGACATGGAAAATAGGAAATGTACCCCTTAAGCTGGGTGGGCTGGCTAAGGAGATTTCCGGGCAGGCTACTGAAGGGACCACCTAGCTTCTTCTCACTACCTATAGCATAACGTAAGAAGAGAGAACTAAGCTAAAGGAATAACAGTTAATATCAAGGAGCCAGGCCATGCTGAGATTAAAATTAAAACTATTTCTTATTCCCAGCCTCCCCATAAGGCAAACAATGGTAAGATTAAGAAATGACTTGAGGGCTGGTACCCATAGCCGAGTGGTTAAATTTCCATATGCTCCACTTTGACAGCCCAGGTTCACAGGTTCAGATCCCAAGTATGGACCTACTCCACTCATCAGCCATACTATGGAGGCATCACACATACAAAATAGAAGAATACTGGCATGATGTTAGCTCAGGGCCAATCTTCCTCACCAAAATAAAAGGAATGGCTCCAAGGCAAAGATCAAATCCATAGCACTGCCAGGAAAATATGGTCAAAAGATGATGCCAAAGACACAAACTGTAAAACCCTTTTTAAGAACTCAGAAAGACTTAAAGTAGGGCATCATAGACCCTTTCAAATAGTCACATGGCCCTTTAAGAATCTTAAGAGCATTGCCCCCTGTTCCCACAAGCCTTACAGGAAGCCTGAAAAAGAGGCTTATCTTGAAGAGATTTATGAACATAGCTTTTGTCTGATGGAGTAGATTATAAGTTAACACATATGAAACCCAAAATATTTTAAGAAGAATTGTGCTAAGTTGGAAAAGAACCAAGAAAGCACAAAATGAAAAAATGCATTTGAACCTCCAAACTTGCATGGGTAGAAAGTAGGCTGAGAAGACTACTTGGCAACAAATTCAGGCTACTTCTGTGGAAAAGGAAGGTTGACTCAGAGTATAGAACCACGAGCCCATAGGTCAGAGCTAAGTGCCACAGAAAATCCTTTCCACACAGTAGGGCTAAGCCCTAATCAATGAACTGATGACAGGTGCACAGCTGGATTTCAGAATTGCTATGGACCAGTGGCTGCTGTGTGACTCCCATTTCCCCCCTTTTTGAACAAGTATCTATAGCTGTTATCCTATGTCTGTCCTGCCATCATATATTGGGATTGTGGGGGCTGACAGCCTGTCTCTTTAGTAAACAGGTATTCAGATCATCAAGACAAACCATACTCAAGAAGCTGTGCTCCAGGAGGCACAGCTGAAGAACCTCATCTGCTCCTGCACCTGAATTAGACATGGAGATCCCAGACATCAAGCCTGAGCCTGATGCCATCATATGCGAGACTTTCGAGGGACCTTGCGATGGGATGAGTATATTTTGCATGTAGAAAGAAGTAAAAACATATGAGAATAGAAGGCAGTCTGTGGTGCTTTCAAAAGATGCCCACAAATTCTTTAGACCCTCTTCCCATCAACTGACAGAGTGTAATTGCCCTGCCCTTGAATATGGGTCACCCTTAGTGACTTACTTCTAACAAATAGAATGCAGCAGTAGTAACACCGCCTGACCTCCAGGTTTAGTCCATAATAAGTGACAGTTTTTGCCTAGTTCTTTCTCTCTTAGGATGCCATCACCATACGATGAGGAAGTCAAGCAGCCACATGGAAAGACTATAGCAAGTGGTCCAGCCATGGCCCCAAACAAGTACCAGCAGACAGTATCAACAACCAGACAAGTGAGTGAGCAAGTTTGCAGATGATTCCAACCCCTAACCTTCCAGCTGCCCCAGTGGACACCTGGAGTAGAGATGAGCTGTACTCACTTAGCCCTACACAAATTGCAAGTTCACGAGCAAAATAAATGTTGTTATTGTTTTTCTTAAACAGCTTTACTGAGTATAATTCACATACCACACAATTCATTCATCTAAAGAGTGCAATTCAAAGGTTTTGCTACATTACATTATTAATTTTGTTAATTGTGGTAAAATATATATAACAAAATTTGCTATTTTAACCATTTTTAAGTGTACAATTCAGTGGCATTAAGTACATTCACAATGTTGTGCAACTGTCATCACTTTCTATTTCCAAAACTTCTCATCTCAAACAGAAACTGTAACCACTAAGCAATAGCTGCCCATTTTCCCCTCCCTCCAGCCCCCGTTAGCCTCTAATCTACTTTCTGTTTCTGAATTAGCCTATCCTAGGGATGTCATATAAGTGGAATCATGCAATATTTGTCCTTTTGTGTCTGGTTTATTTCACTTAACATAATGTTTTTAAGATACACAAACAAATGGAACAGAATAGAAAACCCAGAAATAAACCCACATGTCTATAGACAGCTAATCTTCAACAAAAGAGCCAAGAGCATACAATGGAGAAAGGCAAGTCTCTTCAATAAATGGTGCTGGGAAAACTGGACAGCCACATGCAAAAGAATGAAAGTAGACCATTATCTTACACCATACACAAAAATCAACTCAAAATGGATTAAAGACTTGGAAATAAGACCTGAAACCATGAAACTTCTAGCAGAAAACATAGGCAGTACACGCTTCAACATGGGTCCTAGCAGCATATTTTCAAGTACCATGTCTGACCAGGCAAGGGAAACAACAGAAAAAATAAACAAATGGGACTACACCAAATCAAAAATTTCTGCACAGCAAAGGAAATCACCAACAAAACAAAAAGATAACCTAACAACTGGGAGAAGATATTTGCAAACTATATATCTGATAAGGGGCTAATATCCAAAATATATAAAGAACTCATACATCTCAACAATAAAAAAAACTAACAACCCAATTAAAAATGGGCAAAAGATCTGAACAGACATTTCTCCAAAGAAGATGGCCCACAGGCACATGAAAAGATGTTTAACATCACTAATTATTAGGGAAATGCAAATCCAAACTATAATGAGATATCACCTTACAGTCATCAGAATGGCTACAATTAACAAAACAAGAAACAAGCGGTGGAGAGGATGTGGAGAAAAGGGAACTCTCATACACTGCTGGTGGGAGTGCAAACTGGTACAGACACTAGGGAAAAGAGTATGGAGATTCCTCAAAAAATTCAGAATAGAAGTACCCTACAATTCAGCTATTTCACGGCTGAGTATTTATCCAAAGAACGTGAAAACAGAAATGCGTAAATATATATGCACCCCTATGTTCACTGCAGCATTATTCTCAATAGCCAAGACTTGGAAGCAACCTAGGTGCCCATCAAGGGACAAATGGATAAAGAAGATGTGGTATATATACACAATGGAATACTACTCAGCCATTTAAAAAAAGACAAAATCTTGTTCCTTGTGACCACTTAGATGGACCTTGAGGGTATTATGCTAAGCGAAATAAGTCAGAGGGAGAAAGTCAAACACCATATGAACTCACTCATAAATAGAAGATAAAAACAAAGAGGAAGAAACACAGAGACAGAGATTGGAATGATGGTTACCAGAGGGGAAGGGGGGAGGGAGAAGGGCAAAAGTGGTGATTAGGCTCATGTGCATGGTGATGGATTGTAATTAGTCTCTGGGTGGTGAACATGATGTAATCTACACAGAAATAGAAATACAATGATGTACACCTGAAATTTATATAGTGGTATAAACCGACGTGACCACAATAAAAAGAAAAGATTTGTCTATGCTATAGCATGTATCAGAACTTCATTCCTTTTCATGGCTAAATAATATTCCATTGTATGTCTATATCACAGTTTGTTTATTCATTCATCTACTGATGGACATTTGAGTTGTTTCCACCTTTTGGCTAACATGAATAATGCTGCAATGAAGACAGGCATACAAATATCTGTTTGAGTCCCTGCTTTCAATTTCTTTGGGAACATACTTTGGAGTAGAATTGTTTGGTCATAAGGTAATTCTATGTTTAGTTTCTTGAGGAACCACCAAAGTGTTTTCCATAACACTCCACCATTTTAAAGTCGTACAGCAATGTATGAGGGCTCCGATTTCTCCACATCCTTGACAACACTTTTTATTTTCCATTTTTTTGATAGTAGCCATCCTATGGGTGTGAAGTGGTATCTCCCACTGCATTTCCCTAATGACTATGATGCTGAGCATCATTTCATGTGTTTATTGGCCATCCATATATCTTCCTTGGAGAAGTGTCTACTGACGTTCTTTATCCTTTTTTTAAATGGGTTGTTTATCTTTTTGTTGTTGAATTGTAGGAGCTCTTCATATACTCTGGATATTAAACCCTTATCAGATACATGATTTCCAAGTATTTTCTCCCATTCTGTTGGTTATCTTTTCACTTTCTTGATAATGTCCTTTGAAAAAGAAAATTTTAAATTTTGATGAAGTATGATTTAATTATTTTTTCTTTTGTTACTTGTGATTTTGTGTCATATTTGAGTCCATTGCCAAATCCAAGGTCATGAAGATTTATCCCAATGTTTTCTCCTAAGAGTTTTTTTTTTTTATTTCAGCCCTAATATTTAGGTCATTGAAGCATTCTGAGGTAATTTTTGTATATCATGTGAGGTAGACATCCAAATTTATTCTTTGGGCTATGGAAATCCAGTTGTCCCAGCACCATCTGTGGAAAAGACCATTCTTTTCCCCATTGAATGGACTTGGCCCTCTTGTCAAAATCAATTAGCCATAGATGTAGGAGTGTAATTCTGAACTCTCAATTCCATTCCATTGGTCTACACATCTATCCTTATGCCAGTACTACACCGTTTTTGTTGCTGTAGCTTTATAGTAGTTTTGGAATCAGGAAGTTTTAGTCCTCCAATTTTGTTCATCTTTTTCAAGATTGTTTTGGCTATTCCAACCCCCTGCAATTCCATATGAATTTGAGGATCAGCTTTTCTGCAAGAAAGTGCATTGCAATTTTGATACAGATTGAACTGAATCTGCAGATCACTTTGGGTAGTACCAACAACTTGACAATACTAAATCTTCCCATCCAAAAACACAGGATGTCTTTCCATTTATTTAGGTCTTTAATATCTTTCAGCAGTGTTTTGTAATTTTCCGTGTAAAAGTTTTTCACTTTCTTGGTTAAACTTATTCCCAATTATTTCATTATTTTAGATGTCATTGTAAATAGAATTCTTTCTTAATTTTCTTTTTAGATTATTCATTGCAGGTGTGTAGAAACACTACCAATTTTCTGTGTTGATCTTGTCCCCTGAAACATTGTAGAATTTGGTTACTAGCTTTTCTAGCTTTCTCATGGGTTCTTTGGGATTTTCTATAAGTAAGACTATGTCATCTGCAAATAGAGACAATTTTTTCCCCTAATTTCTCTGGCTAGAACTTCCAGTACAATAGTGAACAGCAGTCATGAAAGCAAGCATCCTTGTCTCATTCCTGATCTTAGAGGGAAAGCTGTGGATTTTTCATAAATACTCTTTATCATGTTGAGAAAAATCTCTTCTACTCCTAGTTTTTGCAGAGCTTTTATCACAAAAAAGTGTTGGCTTTTTGTCAAATGCCTTATCTGCATCCACTGAGATGATCATGTCTCTTTTTTCCCTTCATTATATTAATGTGATGTATTACATTGATTTATTTTCTTATGTTAAACCATCTTTCCATTCAGGATAAATCCCACTTGGTCATGGTGTATAATCTTTTTAATGTACTGTTGGATTAGGATTGCCAGTATTTGGTTGGGGATTTTTGCATCCACATTTATAAGTGATATTAATCTATGATTTTCTTTCTTGTGATGTCTTCATCTGGCTTTGGTACTGGGATAATACAAGCCTCAGAATGAGTTAGGAAGTGTTCTCTCCTCTTCTGTTCTTTATAGGAGTTTGAGAAAGATTAGCATTAAATTCCTCTTAAATGGTTGGTAAAACTCACCAGGGAAGCAATCTGGTCTTAGACCTTTCTTTGTTGGGAGGAACTTTTTGATTACTAATCCCATCTGTTTACTTGTTCTTGAGTCAGTTTAGGTCATTTGTGTTTTTCGAGGAATTTGTCCATTTCATCTAAGTTATCTAATTTGTTGGCATAAAATTGTTCATAGTGTTCTCTTTCAATCATTTTTATTTCATATGTTTGGTAGCAATGTCCTCACTTTCATTTCTAATTTTAGTTAATTCTGTCTTCTTTTGCTTTGTGAATTTGGTTGATATTTTCAAAGAAATAAATTTTGGTTTTATTGATTCTCTCTATTGGTTTTCTATTCTCTATTTTATTGATCTCTGCTCTAATCTTTATTATTTCCTCCCTTCTACTAGCTTTAAGTTTAGTTTGCTCTTTTTTCTCTAGTTCCTCAGTGTGTGTAATTAGGTTATTGATTTTGAGGGGTTTTTTTTGGGGGGGGGGAAGATTGGCCCTGAGCTAACATCTGTTGCCAATCTTCTCCTCTTTTTGTTCTCCCCAAAGCCCCCCAGTACATAGTTGTATATCCTAGTTGTAGGTCTTTCTTCTTTTCTTAATGTAGGTATTTATAGCTATAAATTTGCCTCTGAGCACTGCCTTTGCTACATCCCATAAGCTCTGAGATGTTGGATTTTCCTTCTCATTCATCTCTAAATGTCTCCTAATTTCTTTTGAGATCTTTTTTTACCCATTGGCTGTTTAAGAGTGTGTTTGTTTAATTCCCACATATTTGTGAGTTTTTCAGTTGTCCTCCTGGTTTTCATTGCTATCTTTATCTCATTGTGGTTGGAGAATATACTTTGTACGATTACAGTCTTTTAAATTTATTGAGACTTGTCTTGTGGCCTGACATGTGGTCTATCTTGGGGAATTTTCCATGTGCCTGTGAGAAAAATGTGTATTCTGTTGATGTTGAGTGGGTATTCTATATATGTCTGTTATGTCTAATAGGTTTATAGTGTCAGTCAAGCCCTCTATATCCTTATTGATCTTCTGTCTAGATTTCCTATGCATTATTGAAAGTGGTGTATTGAAGTCTCCAAATGTAATTGAAGAATTATTTCTCCCTTCAATTCTACCAATATTTGCTTCATATATTTTGGGGGCTCTGTTGTTTGGTACATCTATGTTTAAAATTGTCATATCTTCTTGACGAATTGATGCTTTCTTTTATCAATATAGAATGCCTCTTTTGTCTCTTGTAACAGTTTTTTACTTAAAATTATTTTGTCTATTTTTTCTGATAGTATAGACACTCAAGCTCTCTTCTGGTTAAAATTTGCACGGAATATCTTTTTATGCCTTTTCACTTCAATCTACTTGTATCTTTGGTTCTAAAATGAGTCTCTTGTAGGCAGCATATAATTAGATCATTTTTTTGTATCTATTCTGCCAATTTCTGCCTTTTGATTGGAAAGTTTAATCCATTTACATTTAAAGTAAATACCATAAGAAAGGACTTACTTTTGCCATTTTATTATTCATTTTCTGTATAGTTTTCTCTTTTTTGACCCTCATTGCCTCCATTACTGTCCACTTTTGTGCTTAGTTGATTTTTCGTACTGAACTGTTTTGATTCCTTTATAATTTCCTTTAGTGTATATTTTATTGACATTTTCTTTGTGATTGCCATGTGAATTACACTTACCATTGTAATTTTATAACAATCTCATTTAAATTGATACCAACTTAACTTCAATAGTATACAAAAACTCTGCTCCTATACAGCTCCATGCCTCCCCCTTACATTATTATTGTCACAATTCACAACTTTTTACCCTGTGCACTAACATAGATTTATAATTTTATAAATTATAAATTTGTGCATTTTAAAATCATACAGAAAATTAAAAATGGAGTCATAAACCAAAAATAGAATAATACTGGCTTTTATATTTACCCTTGTATTTATCATTACTGAATTCTTTATTTCTTCATATAGCTTCAAGTTCCCATCTAGTATCCTTTCGTTTCAACCTGCAAGACTTCCATTCACATTTCTTGCAGGGCAAGTCTAGTGGTAATGAGCCCCTTCAGCTTTTGTTAGCTGGGAATGTCTTAATATCTCTCTCATTTTTGAAGGACAGTTTTGTTGAATATAGAATTTTGATTCACAATTTTTCCTTCCACACTTTAAATATATCTTCCCACCACCTTCTTGTCCCCATGGTTTCTGATGAGAAACTGGCTGTCAATCTTATTGAAGATCCCTTGTATGTGATGAGTTGCTTCTCCATTGCTGCTTTCAAGATTCTGTCTTTTCTTGGGGCTGGCCCTGTGGCCAAGTGGTTAAGTTTGCGAGCTCCGCTGCAGGCGGCCCAGTGTTTCTTTGGTTCAAATCCTGGGCGCGGACATGGCACTGCTCATCAGACCACGCTGAGGCAGTGTCCCACATGCCACAACTAGAGGGACCCACAACGAAGTATATACAACTATGTACTGGGGGGCTTTGGGGAGAAAAAGGAAAAAAATAAAATCTTTAAAAAAAAAAAGATTCTGTCTTTTCCTTATAACACTTTGACTATAATGTGTTTCCATGTGACTCTCTTTGAGTTTATTTGTAGTTCATTGGGCTCTTGAATTTGTAGATACATGTCTTTCATTAAATTTAGGAAGTGTTCAGCCATTATTTCTTCAACTGTCCTTCTCCTCTTCTCTCTCTTCTCCTTCTAGGACTCTCCTAGGTATATGTTGGTCTGCTTGATGATGTCCCAGAGGTCTGTTAAGCTATCTTCAACTTTTCTTCATTCTTTTTTCTTTCTGCTCATCAGACTCAATAATTCCAACTGTCATATCTTCAGGTTTGCCAATTCTTTTTCCTGCCTGCTCAAATCTTCTGTTGAACACTTCTAGTGAATATTTCATTTTCATTACTATACTTTTAGTGGGAAGATTCAGTCCTGTTTAGGCTTTTGTCCCTGATCATAGGCACATCCCTTCTAGTTCTGTTATAGATTTCTCAATCTGTAGAAAGAGGAAAAATACTCCTTGAAAACATTTGAGAAGTAGAGTGAAATTGTTGACATTCCTAAAGTCCTGAGTACCTTCACAGAAAGGGTGGTCACTCTATCTCGGTGAGCTGGCCCCAGACAATTGAAGTCATTGCTTTGTCCAGTTCTGTTTGGCAACCTGCAGAGCAGCTGAGTTCCCCAGATGGAACATCCCCTCAGATAAGCTTGCTCTCCTGGGATCCAAGTTCCAAGTGTGTCCAAGTTCCAACAAAGTACTTAAATGGGGAGAAGAGGTGGAGGAAAAGAAGATTTTTTTGTTTGCCTTGGTGTTTTATATTCAGCAGCATGTCTAACCTTGGAGCTGACAGGTTTCAACATGAATAATAACAACACACCATGACAACACTCCACATGATCCTAGCAGGACAGACCAATTTCCTTACAGGCAGGGAAGGCAAAGCAGAGGTCCACCAACCTGGGGGACATACTGTGACATGGCCATCAGGAGGGGATGTCCACACCACCATGCGTCTACCTCCAGAGCACCAGGAGGTCTAATAGATCTCATACCTTAACACCAGAACATAAAAAGGAGCTGAGTGTGCCCTAAGCTGAAAGACTGAGGAGAAAGGCATCACACTAAAATCTCGTTTTGTGCTACAAATGAAAGGGAAATCTATCATATGCAGATAAACCATCTGGGCCTGTGCACAAGCTCAAATCTGAAGTAGGTGTTACATGACTTCCTGCACCCTTACCACTCAAGAAAAATGCCAACACACAAATCTGCAAACACAAAATGTCAGTTATTTCATTTGGTTGCATTGTTTTAGCTTTTCTTCCTATTTAAAGGAGACTTTGTGATTGCGTAAGTGAAGGGCCGAGATCTCAGCCAATGGTGACTTTCAGCATTACTGTCTATGTTTGCAGATTTGTAAGTTGGCATTTCTCATGATTGCTAAGGATTCAGTAAGTTGTGTAATACCTACTTGAGATTTGAGCTGTTGCT
The DNA here is from genome assembly GCF_041296265.1 of Equus caballus. NCBI lineage: Eukaryota > Metazoa > Chordata > Mammalia > Perissodactyla > Equidae > Equus > Equus caballus. Next base: position 90,886,925 of record NC_091684.1, read on the forward strand.
TTTGTTTTTAATGGAAGCCCCTTTATCCAAGGACAAGGGGACACTTACTGCAAGCTCCCCTCAGAGCCATGGGAGAGAGAGCCCTGTAGACACCAGGCCAGACCAATAATGTTTCCAAACCCTGGGGTGCAGGGAGAAAAGAAAAGTGTGTGTGGAAGGGGGCTGCAGACAGAACCTGCACTCTATTCACCACGTTCAGTGCTGCTCCCTCTCCGTAAACATCTTAAAGTGCCACTTTTGCTGGACACGTCTCTCTTACCGGACGCCACATGCAGTCTACTGTTTAAGTCAGAACACAAAACAATACAGGCTACCAAGAGTAGCATTTCTGTTCCATGGACCCCAAAATGTTATCTACCTCCCGTTTACTCTGGCAGTCCTACAGCCATAAAAATGACCAGATTCTATTAAATCTTGTTTTCTTCTTTCTAAGCTTGAACAAAATGCAGTGAAAAGGAATGTGTGGATTTTCACTGTGTTCAATCACATCTGTTGGGAGACGAGAAAGCAGGAGTTCCGGTTCTAAAGATTAGGCTCTAGGAAGCCACTCAGAGGCCAGACCCTGAAGCAGGTATAGAGTGGGGTTCCCCACGAAAGACAGGGGTGTCAGGCTGAACAGTTTACACACTATCACCTAAGAGCAACTGTGCATAGAGAAATCTTGCTAAAGAAAGAATTCAGAGAAACAAAGATATGGCAATTTAGAGAAGAGCTGGTCACTCTCTCCACTGGTTTTATGCTTGGCTTTTGCTGTGACCTTTTTTCTTCCAATGCCTCATATTTTTATACTTCTAGAATTTTGTCACAATGGATATTGGTTGAGAGAAATAATAGAGAAACCAATTCAGTGCTGACTACTTTTCACTCCCGGAAGGAGATTCTAAACCAGCAGGGCAAAGCCAGCGATGCCACACATCACATTGATGCGAGTCGCTGAAATGGTGACTTCCTGAAATTTTGCTCCTGCTTCCTCACAACTTCACCTTGTTCACTTCAGAAGTGAAGTGGTGGACACAGTCTCTGGTGGACCTGGGCAGGCAGGGGGACATTATAGGCCACAAATCAATGCAAGAGCAACTGGAACAGTAACCATATTGAAAATTGTTGTGCACGCTCTCCTTTTCTCTGTGTTCCCAGCACATCACAGATCCTGACCCCTCATCTCCCATCTCTGGACTGCAATCTCTCCCTCCATCAGACTGCAAGGTCTCATCCTTGCCCCTCAGCTGACCACAGACATGGGACAAGCAATAATGCCATACAACCAATGAAGCATTTTGAGCATCTTGGAGAAAGACCCTAAGCAAATACCAAACAATATTATTCTTTTTCTCCCAGGCCCTCCCAGCTTTATGCAAGAATATAAGGAAATATTAACTTTACTTCCCTAGTGAGGGAGAGATGTAATTAGAGCCATGAGAAGTTTTCCCCACAAGGCATCCGTGGGTAAATTTGCCAGCACTTGGATGAGATAAAACACAGAACTTTCTATTCTGTACCAATTCCTCCTTTCTCTGGAACACAAAGTCATTTTTATGAATGAAACTAGAAAGAAAGAAAGAGAGAAACGCAACAAAAACAAAGGGAGATAAGGTCACCCTCCATATTCTCTTGGTGAACACGGTGGTCTCCAGCAGACCCCTTCCCCTGCTTCAAAGCACAGCTGCACCTGACAGAGAAAAAGAAGTGAGTCCACACAAAGACCATAAAAGTTGAGTGTCAAGAAAAATCTCAACAATCCTTAAAACTTTTATTAATAAGCCTGGATAAACTAGATGACAAAGGAAATTTTATTCAAATCCTATTTCAATAAATCTCATCACAACAAATTCTCCACCTCAAGGTTGTTCAAACTTCCCTAATGACATAGCAATCGATTTATGAGAATTTCTTGATCACTTTCTATGTGCCAGTCCATGCATTGGGCCCTGCATTGGTCCACTGCAGACAATAGCCAGTTTCAAATCTCATTTCAAGACAACCAAACTTTTGGATGGTGGCTAGTGGTAAAGGTGGTTTTTCCACCTCTTGGACTTCTCTAAAACCCATTCCAGATGCATCCTACTCAACCTTTAAGGTCCATCTAAGTTACCAACTCATCCATAGGGCTTTGATCCTTCACCCACCTCAACATCTAGCAGAAGTAATTTCTCCCCTTTTTGGAATGTCCTTTGTCTACATTTTAAGGGGCATGTTATGTATAACTTTATTGTCATTATTGCTATCTCCCCTGCTGAACCATAAGTTCCCTGAGATGAAAATCTTGAGGACAGCACTCAGTGTGTCTTAAAATGGCATTGTTTACTTCCTTGCATCTCATCACCACTCAAAGTGTATTCCTCAGGACAGCAGCGTGAGCATAATTTAGGATGTTATCAGAAAAGAAGAGTCTCCAGCCCCACCCCACGGCTACTTAATCAGAATGTGCATTTAATACACTACCCAGGTGACTCAGCTATGCATTAGTTTGAGAAGCACTGTTATACACAATGGACGCTCAATAGTATTTTTTACATAATAAGCCAACTTCTACACAGAAATTTTCCCCCTCACTCACCCCATGCTGTAGACTGCAGATGAGCTGAGGAGCAACCCCATCATGAGGTGGCAAGAGGGATTTCTCCTTGCTTTCACTCTAGCTTACCATTCATGGCCCCTATGCATTCAGGCAGCAAGTCCTTTATTCATTCACTCATGAAACATTGATTGAGTTCTTACCCACCATGTGCCATGCACCTTGCACATTTCATAAGAACACTTACCTCTCAACACGCTGAACCAGGTTTGCAGGTTTGATGAGTTTAAATAGAATGACAGTGGTATGTGACTCTGTGTTAAGTGGCTACCAGGGTATTTGTCCACTCCACAAACTCCTAGTGGATCAGGAGGGACATGGCCCAGTCAATCACCCTCACCTCCAGGACTCAGCTCGCTGCTGCATCATGGTCTGGTTCTCCATGGAGGAAAGTCCTGCACCAGTGTTTTCTCAAACATCATCACACATCCCAATCACCTAGAAGGCTTGTGAAAACATGGAATGCTGGGCCTACCCCCAAACTTCTGATTTGCTAGACAGTGACAGGCAAACAAGATAAAAAACAGAAACACTAAATAGAGGTGCCTTCATTCTTTTAGCTTCCCTGATGAGGTGTATCCTATCCAACCTCATTCCCTTAGGTGTTTCAGAGATATTTGGAGAAAAGACTAAAGAAGTGAAGCCTTCATTTAATGAAGTCCATTGAGAGAACCAAGTCCAGAAAGTTCCCCAGTTCTTTATCAGAAAAAGAGCCTGGTTTCCACTTGTGTCATAAGCTTTGTGTGTTACAGCAGAGCTGTGTTGTTCAAGGTAAAAGGACCAAGACTCAGCCCATGGTAGAGAAAATAAATCTGTGCCATAGTGGGGTGCTTCAAACTAGATTTAACTGTCTTTTACAGACAGAAGTCAGTGGGCGCAGCCTGGTCCAGGAATAGCTCATTTGCTCTCTGTCTACAGCTGTACCGAGGACTAAGGAGAGTACCTTCCATTGCCTTAGACTTGCCTCCTCTCTCACACACCTCATCCTCCACCCAGCATCATTCTGAAATCAAGACATCCTGTAGAAAGAGGAGTGGGAGAGTCCAGAGAGTTCCACCTCCATTCCCAAGTTCTCATCTTCCTCCCACTCCCCTGTCACTTTGTAAAGCCAATCTCAATGGTATCTGTAATGAGAACACCAGATAGCGTCAATCCTGGGTATTTCCTAGAACAGGATTTGCAATGCACTTTTGGAAATCACTCACCCCATTCCTGTAGTGCCCCAGTTCCAATGGTCCATGACGTACTCATTGGAAATACCAGAATATGAGTCACTAAGCTTGAAGACCCAAGCCCCAACACTAACCAGCTTCCAGAAAAATCCTTAAATCTACATTCTATTTCCAGAACAGTTCTGGGTGTGCTAAACTTGGCTATCACCAGGAGTATCTATCAAGTTCATAAGTGTCTAGGGGAACCTAGAAACCCTTTGTCTTCCCCACATCCAGCAGAAATGGGTGTGAAATCTTGTGATCAGCATCCAAAGTCCTTAAGATTCTCCACAGGCCAACCACACCAGAAAGCCTGCCTTTGGCGCAGTCTAGCCTGTGTCTAGTCAGCCGCCATCCAGCCCTCATCTGCTTCTGCTCCAACTCTGTTTTAGTGCCTCATCTGAATTGTTTGGTTTCTGACCAACTCCTCTATCTTCTGGTCTTGTGTGGTTACTTCTTTCTAGCTTGGATATTTGTGTCCACTTTCATGGGAATTTGATACATTTGACCCCTTTGGCACAGCCTGGCGTCTCTCGGACTCATCCCATTTCCCATCTCTGGTCCCGGAGAGAATGAGGTCAAAAATCTCTCCCTGAGAGCTTATAGTTACAGGTATCACAAAGCCAGATACTACATCTACCTTACTTTCCCATTCCTGCCACCTGCCTGGCACATAATAGGTGTTCAACAAAAATTTTCTGATGGATGAATAAATTATATCACACCTGCAAGTACTCCAAGGGTTGCTGGACGATCAATAAAGTTATACTTACAACCCAAAGGATTAATACTCCTAAAGCGCTTTGAAAACCACAAAATAACAGTGCTGTAAAATAGTCAACTGTTACTGAGTGGAGATGATCAGAGGAGCAGATTGCACAACTCATTTCAGATGTAGAAGACAGATTTGAGAAAGGAGGGAAAGAGAAATGGGACGTTGTGGGGGAAAAAGAAGAAATAATCAGTAAACAAATTAAAACTCACCTTTATCAAAATCATCATCCTCAACTGCTTTTTCTTGAAGTTTCTGAAGCTTTAATCTTAAGGATTTTACCTATGTTGGTTTGAAGGGGAGAAAATGAAAACCAAATTACCATAGCAGTCAAGCAAACAATTTTGTTAAAGCTAAGAACATTTAGAAACTATTTCAAAACTGAACTTCTTTATCTTCCTCTTAAAAAAGAACCACAAATGTACATTTTTCCAATGCCAGACACATTAGTTTCTCAAAAAAAAGTTTTACGAAGAAAAAGTGTAATTTGAGCATAAAAATCCACAGTTAGAATGTTATTTTAAACAAAAACATCACACTGTAACCTTTGTGCCCTTATCTATGTGAAAAATGCATAATAAAAAGTAGTACAAATTTCTTGACCTGACCAGATGGTCTCTATTCTAAAAATCACATTAAAATTATGAAGCTAAACACACCAAAACTGGAAGAGAAACCAAAAGAAGAAGAGCATGAACTTAAACTCAGTAGGCTGTCCCAAAGGCTGGTGAGAATGACAAGAAGGAATTCATAAAACCCTTGTTAGAAGTCCTCAGGTTCATATATTTGCCATTATAGAAAAGGGCATTGTCTTGTTTAACCTGCATACAGACTCAATGATCCCATCATTTGTTTGAGAATTATCAGTGTGTTCATTTGTAATTATAGTCATGCACCACATAATGATGCTTTGGTCAACAATGGACCACATATATGAGGGCGGTCCCATGAGAGTAGTAGCATACAGCCTAGGTGTGTAGCAGGCTCTACCATCTAGGTCTGTGTAAACACACTCTATGATGTTAGCACAATGACGGATGCATCTAACAATGCATTTCTCAGAAAATGTCCTCCTTGTTAAGTGACACATGACTGTATTTTTCTTCTCAACAGGAGGCCCAGAGATTTTCTGAAGATGGATTCTTAGACTATGAATGAATAGATCTGGGCTTGCTCCCTGAAAAACACCTTCCTCCCATCCTTTGCCTGGCTAACACCTATATTTCCTTCATCACCTAACTCAGGTGTCACCTCCTCCAGTCTGTTAAATGTCCTTTCTCTATACTACCATTGTGACCTGTTCTTGCTTCTATTCATACTATCCATTTAACAAATATTTATCGAATGCCTCTTAGGTCTTTGGAGCCCCCAAATCCCTCTGTGGAACTTGAAGCATAAGCCAGAAACATAAATTTTGTTATGTTAAGACTCTGATATTGTGTGTGTGTTACTAAGCTATTTTAACTAATATAATCTAACTAATAAAATCTCCAAAGCCAGACACAGGGTGTTGTACTATTAGTAGTCAGTAAACACAGTCTGAATGAATGAAAGAATGAATGAATGATCACATTAACCCCTTTATCCTCGAGTTGCTCCACATATCACATACAAATTTTACCAGTAACTTAGTCTTACATAGTAGAGATAGAAGAAAGGCTGTATGGTGGTGCAATTGCCATATAAAGCAAGAGCATTACCATCACCACACCCAAAGGATGGTATTATTAAATTAAAAAAAAAAAGCAGGAGCAGAAGAACTATAGAAAAGAAGGTCAAAGAGGGGGCCGGCCCAGTGGCGCAGTGGTTAGGTTCACACGTTCCACTTTGGCAGTCTGGAGTTCGCCAGTTTGGACCCCAGGTACGGACATGGCACCATTTGGCACGCCATGCTGTGGTAGGCATCCCACACAGAAAGTTGAGGAAGATGGGCACGGATGTTAGCTCAGGGCCAGTCTTCCTCAGCAAGAAGAGGAGGATTGGCGGCAGATGTTAGCTCAGGGCTAATCTTCCTCAAAAAAAAAAAAAGAAGGTCAAAGGATACATTTATAGCCAATGCCCACCTCACCTTACCCCTCTCGTCAATTATCCCTGTAAGACCCTGACTTGATGCCCTGGGATATGTTTGAACGTCCATCTTCCCTGGAAGCACAACCACTGATGGGCACGTCTTACCCCGTGACCCAGCCCACGTTAGGCAGGCAATTAGTTTGTTTTCCTCCAGCTTCCACAAGCTGAGGTGGGGCCTGACTTGCAGGGTTCTGCCCACTTCCCCCCTCTGCCCACCCAGTTAGCATTTCCTTTTATCGCATTTCTCTCAGCCCCACTCAACCTCTGGCAATAGTCCTTGGGTGGCTATTTCGAAATAGCAAAAAATACGCATATAGTCAATTCTCATTCATGGTAGTTATGTTCCATAAAGTAGCTGGGAACATCAATTAACAAATACTCAACCCTGGCTTCTGGGGGAAACACAGGGTTAAGTTCATGAGAGCCTCCGGTCACAACATTTTTGTCAACTGGTCAATATATAACCTTGTTTATGTCTGTTCCAGTTTAAAGACACCTTATTAAATCTGCACTGCTGATTCATTAACACCAAACTCATGGCCAACAGCACTCCAGCTCATGCGGGAAAGAAGCTCACCTAATACATGTGTTTTCTCCGTAAGGCACATCACAGCCTTCTTGCACTTGCGAACACTAGACAGCACTCAGCATTATGCTTGGGGACCATTTTAAAAAACAAAATCATCAACAAAAATGCAGAAAGATGTGGCGTTAAATAGACCACGAAAAGGACACTTGTCGACAGTACAAGAGCTGAAACAAGAAGGCAGAGCGTCACCCTGTTCACCCTCAGCCTGGAAAGTGCACATCAGGTAACTCAAATTTTCAGCCACTCTGGGCATGTCCACAACTGACCAGGAAAGCACTGTGAGCATTGACTTTGGAGTTATTGATAAATTTTAGCAAGTAGGCGAATTTGTAAATATAGAATCTGTGAATACTGAAGATCAACTGCATTTTAAAAGGAGCGAAAACTCAAGTTCCTGAGATTTGTGTTTTGCTTAAGGAGAAGGGAGAGGGATCAAGGAATTAGACCATAATCTCTAAAAGGCCCCACAACACTGGAATCCCAACCCTTCAAAGAATCTTTTTGAAGATCCTTAGCCCAACCTCCTCCTCAATCCTGAAGGCCTGCCCAGGAGCCTGAATGAGCAATGTGGGGCCTCTGCACAAACACAGTGGAAAAAGCTGGGCTCCCCAGCAGCCCCCCTCATAGTGGAGGACTCTGGGTGTCAGGAGCTTCTTCTTCCTTTCTTTTTTTGAGGAAGATTAGCCCTGAGCTAACATCTACTGCCAATCCTCCTCTTTTTGCTGAGGAAGACTGGCCCTGAGCTAACATCCTTGCCCATCTTCCTCTCCTTTATACGTGGGATGCCTACCACAGCATGGCTTGCCAAGCAGTGCCATGTCCGCACCCGGGATCCAAAATGGCGAACCCCAGGCTGCCAAAGCAGAATGTGCAAACTTAACCGCTGCGCCACTGGGCCAGCCCCTCTTCCTCCTTTTGAAACAAAACCTGCCTTCCTCTCAGTCCTATGCCCTGGAAAGAGTTCTTTTCCATCACTCCCACCACACAGAATAAAGTTGACCCTTCTTCCACACAACAGACATTCAACCACCTGAAAATGGCAGCACGCTTTCCCCTGTCCAGGTGTTAGATCACCACAAACAAAGACACTTAAACTACAGTTAAGTGGTCTCCAGATCCTATTGTTTGAGACAAGACATGAGTTTAAATTGAACTGTGGGGAGAAGGGTGAATTTATTCTTCTTTGACTCAAATTCTCTCAATCTGAGCTGTTTCTCTAGTGATATTGATGGGCAATATCCTGGGTACTTGCTCGGTGCCAGACTCATCTGGAGCACTTTGCATGTAGGAGCACATTTAACCCTCACGACAGGCTAATGAGGTAGGTGCTGTGGTTCTCTCTCCTTCTACAAGAGCATCTTGAGGCACAAGACAAGTAAGCCAATTACCTAAAGACACACAGCGAGGAACAGAAAGAACGAGGCTACCACCCAGGCCGTCCCACTAACTTGCCACGCTGCAGCGCTCCGTGGGTAACACCCACAGGCCCCAGCAGGCACCACAGGCAGTAGGGCTCACCCCCTCCAGAAGCCCAGTAGTGTGGGAAGCGTGCGCCGGGCACTGTGGCCGTGTGCAGGTGCCATGGGTGAACCAGCAGCAACCACGCCCTTCTTCCCCACAGAATAACTCTCTAGTAGATTATGACCAATTATTTCTTTTAAAAGCTGCATTTGGCTGGTAAAGGAGAAAGGAAGAAATGTAGCTAGCATTGATTTTATTTCTTTTTAAAACTAAAAATTATGAAATCCAAAAGGTGAGTCACGGTGGCTTTCTGTAGCCACAGCCCCTGGAATTTCAGCTCACGGTCCTCCAATGTCTCGGTGGCTCAGAGAGCCAGCATGGTGAGCCCGTGCACAACTGGGTCCCCAGAGAGCCACATTCGCTCATGGTTCACAGACTCCAGTTTACCAAAAACTCCAGGTTCTCAAGAGGAAGTGATCAATCTCCAGGTAGGAGGAGCTAAAAGGAAGAAAAAAACTATTGGGGCTACCAAAACCCAGCGGGCCGAATCCTGTGGACTGCCATGGGATCCTCACTAAGGCAAGTTTCTGATTGCATGGTTACTGGGCGCAAGGGAAGCTGGTCATTACAACAGCATTCTACTTTGGCTTCACTTGAGTCAAAATCTGGATTTCTGAGATGGAGAAATGCAGATATATTGCCCAGATTTTTTTAAAAGTTCTCAGAAATGCAGTGTTGAAAACTGGCATCTAAAGTCAGAAAAGTATGATGATGCCAACCTCTACTTGGTGCCTTCGTCCTGTGTGCATCTGCCTCTCAGATTCTCTTCTTATGCCTTAGACAGCTGAGCCAAGAAATCCATCAATTAGATATCTGTGGCCCATCTTAACAAGATTGAGTTCACTAAAAATAAAAATTAGTCGAGCTCCTGCTGAGGGCCAGGAAATAGGCGAGGCATTTGGCATCCCAAAACGTCTAGCAGAAGCGATCTGTGGTTATGGGGCTCGTAGTCAAGTGAGGAACTTGAACCCACAAACAAATTTTTATTACCTGTGGTGAGTGCTATTATGGAGCATGTCCAGAGTGCTATGGGGACAAATGGAAGATGGGATTCATCTGGTCTAGAGGGGGCAGGAAATGGCTCACAAGGAAGTGGCTTTGGAGTCACGACTAAAGGGATAAGTAGGAGCTTGGCAGGCGGGAGAGTGCAGGAAGGTCAGACCAGGCAGAGAGAAAAGTAAGCAAAGGCCTGAAGCACAGCTTTCTGTGGTGTCTTCAGGAACAGGAAGCAGCCCCAGATGGCCGAGCCGGCAGGAGTAAGGCACTGGGGCAGGCTGCAGCAGGTTGGGAAAAGTCTCGATGATCAGGATAAGGAGCTTGGATATTGTCCAGAGAGGAGCAATGAGCCACAAATGGTTTAAGCCAAGGAATAACACTATCCCGTCAGTGTTTCGAAAGATAACTGTGCTGGCCACACAGAAGATAAATTGGAGAAGAGAGACACTCGAGGAGGGTAAATGTGTCAAGAATCTCTTGCAAAACCCCGGTGAAAGATAACAAGGATTCGAACCAGGGCAGTGACGGTGGCTTGAGACGAGGTTAGCTGTAGGACTGAGAGGGTTTGGAGGCTGAGCAGATGTGGGGAGGGATGGAGAGGGAGGTATTAAAGATGACTGCAGTTTCTCTAAGGAAGTGAATAGATTCTATTGATTCAAATCGACAAATACATATCAAGAATGAGGCCCTTAGAACAGGTTTGGTGGCGAAGACAATGGCATCAGTTTTGGACACATCTAACTAGAGGGTTTCACACATCACCTGGGAATAGAGACCTGCATGTTTGGCCTGGCTTCGCTATCTTCCTGGGTTGTAAATCAGATGGCTGGGCTGAGGTCCCTATAGGCCAGAACAAAGGAGCTAAACATCACGGAAAGTCGATGAGATGCGACTGCTGAGAACGAACGTGAACTTCACATTTTCAGGTACTTCTACCAAATGCCTGATGAGGAGTGCTCCACTTCCCTGCTTACATGTATGTGTGCACACACGTACACATATGCACATGTGCACACATACTCGTGTGCACACATACACAAACACACACCCCAGAAGGAAAACGCAGTCTTTCAAGAGGATGAGGCACACAGCCCAATGGGCCAGCCACGAAGCATCTCTCCCTTGGTCTCTCTAGGAACTTTCTGGGGTGGAACAATCCTGCCTACTCCTGGCTGTACCCAGCCCTCAACAACTGGGTGGACAGCGCTGTCATAATGTAAAGACTTACACTGACACTGTCTGTCCCAATTTCCAAAGCACTTACATATTCATTTGAGCTGCAGAGAATCCTGTGCAGTGTTGATACCTCTAAATAAGGAAAGTGAGGGCCTGAGAGGTTTAGTACCAGAAACAGTCTCCTGAGTCTATGTTAGGCAGTTCCCGCTGCAGCAGGATGAAATGAGATGAGGGCAGTAATGCAAATGAGCTCAGGACCACCCTCAATGCAGGGCATCACCGTCTTCATATCCCTCAACCCCTTCCACACACCAGCCAGCTGCGTCTCCCTGCTCCCTGGCCCGGATTTCCCGTTTCAAAGCAGAGCTAGGCGGAGCTAACCACACACCACCCAGGCCAGGAAGTGCAGAGGAGCTGGGGGCCCACAGAGAGCAAATCAGAGCATCGAAGCAACAGAGAAGACATAAGCGAGAACAGATTTGTGTCCAAACTGAAAGAGAAGACACAGAAGTACAGGAACATCTTCCTGCAGCCGGCCGCAAGAGGAGCTGCTGCGATTTCTAGGGTGGAAGTGCGTCAACCCCAGAACCACTTATTTCCTGCCCTCTGCCCAGAGCTAATCTGAGCTGTGACGCTCGTGGGGCCCCAGAGGCTGGGGAGACACCGACCTCCAGTTGCCTCCGGTCACTCAGCAGGCAGTCCAGCAGCACGGGCTCGCATTTCCCAAGCAGCTCGTCCCAACGGTGAGAGTCCCCCAAGCTGCTGCCTTCAAACCATGAGGAATCTGGGGAGCAGGAGGAGGCAGCGTCCGTGTCCGACAAAGACACCATCTCACACTCCAGCCGGGGGCTGCCCGCTGCAGCCTGGGCAGAGTCTGCTAGGCCCTGAGTAGCCTTGAGGTTGAAGGCGGGAGAGAGAAGTCGAGGGTGTTCGTGGGGGCTGTCCAAGCTGACAGCCTTGGCTTCCAGCTCCTCGGGCCTCTGATGAGGGGCCTCGGCCTCTCTGGATGGTGGGCAGCCTTCCGCTTCTCCACGTTCCCCGGCAGAGCCAAGTGAGAGCTGAATGAAGCTAAAGCTGGAGGTGAAGGCATCCTGAGAGCCGGCGGGGGCTGAGGGAAACTTCAGGCCACTTTGGAGGCTGCAGCTGTTACTACTCATCTCCTTTGGGGCAAGACAGCCTTTGGTCCAGGTGCCCCTTCCTCCTTCAGTGCAGGCTGCATCCCAACCAGGGCCTGGGGCCTCAGAGCTGTCCATGGATGGAAGCTCCTCCTGACACCCAGTGTCCCCAGGGCCACAAGACCTGGTTAGCCTGTCGGGCAGCTTGGTGCCAGCTCTGAGCTGAATCCCAAAGAGCCCTGAGGTTCCTCTCACAGGGGTCAGAGCCAGGCCTAGGTGGTCCACAGATGTCACAGCTGTGATGCCCTTGGAAACAGGATTCCCAACGGAGGGGCCTTGCCCCTGGCCTCCAGGGTCAAGGCCACATGGGTTGGCCCTGGACTCAGAGTGGTGGGACTCCTCACTGCACATCCCTCCCTGGGCCCAGAAAGGAGTGCCCACTGCTGGGGAGAGGAACCCGATCCGGGGCCCAGCTGTGCTTCTCATGTAGCCTGGCCTCCGTGCCAACCGCTTCTTCCGGAAAGAGGCTGCAGGTGGTAAGCAATCCTGGCTGCCTGGAAAGAAGAGAGAAAACAGCACCGTAAACACACAGATCTCACTGGCCTAGCTGGAAGTGCATTTGGAGAACATCATAGGCTTCGAGGTCATCTTTCGGTGCCTCTGCCAAAGAGAGATGCTGGCTCAGTGGTCACGGGGCCAACCGGTACGAAAATTCTGATGACCCCTGGGAAGTGTTTGCCTTGAACGTGTAGAAACAACACAGCAGCCCAGCTCTTCTGTTGAGCAGAGCAGCTGGCGTTGCTGTGTGTTGTGCCAACACGTCAGCATGCACAACGGAGACACCACCTCAGCAGCTCCTTCTGAAGCCCCAGCCTCTCGCCTCTTAGTCTTTCAGGCACATCAGCACTTTCATCCTGGCGTGGGCCTGGAAAGCAAATGATTTGAAACTGAATGCCAGCGCACTCCTCAAAATGCGATCCAATCGCTTACTCTAGGTACTCATCGAACAATACACGAGTTTCCATTATCTGAACTATCAGTGTCCTTGCATGCCTGTGGACCACGGAGAGCCAGCTGTAACACAATTTATGCCCATCAGTTCATCTCACATGGTGGATTACAGGGGGCCCTGCTTGACGTGTTCTCAAAATCAGGGCCTGTCCTCCTCCCGGCTATGTGAGAGGAACAGAAACAATAAACAATATTGATGCCTCACAGAGGCAGGATAGGACAGCAGTTGAGAGCATAGACCCTGGCACCTCCTTACCTGGTGCAAACCCTGACTGTGCCATTGCTGGCTGTGTGACCATCCGCAAGTTACTTAACCTCTCTATGCCTGAGTTTGCTTCTCAGTAAAATGGAGATATTAACAGTGCCTCTCTCATAGGGTGGCTGTGAGCATTCAACCACATGAGTTTCTAGATATAGACGGCTTAGAACAGTGCCTGGCACATGTAATAAATGTGATCAAAGCATTAGTTATTATTTTTACATTGCATAACACATTATTCATAATGTGTTTTTATCTACATTAATTTCACTTGCTCCCTACCAAAATCATGTGAATCAATCAGACCAGGAATCATAACTTTCCTTTTATAATTAAGGAAACTGAGGCTCAGAGATTCGACATTCTGGAAACAGCTGCAAGTGGCCGAGAGACCAGTGCGGAAGTCTCCTGACTTTACTGGCTCACACGATGCCCCCACCTCGCAGCCCTGCCGCAGCGAGAATCAGATGAGATGGAGGCATACAAGGAAGAACATGCAGCACTAAACACAGTTGTAGGTATACTACAGCCTGTGGCAACAGTGGAACAAAGCTTCTCTCCAGGCCCGCACAGCTTGCTCTGCCTCCCAGAACAGAGACGGTCACGGTAAACAGAAGGTGCTAGGCATTTAGGATCCCACAGTGTTAAGATCATGGCACACACCAGTCTCTGGAATGGGTGTCATTGACAATCCCTGGGGAAGTGAGCACAATGACCCATGGGCCACCTGTTCCCTGAATTTGAGCATCTGAGGACAAGAGAGTACAAGATGTGTCCACCCGGTGGCCTGCTCTTGCCAACCGGGTATGCCAACTGCTGAGACCCCAGGAAGGGTTAATACCACCCTGAATACACAGAATTCTGGAAGCCTACAGGGAAGGAAGGAATGGAAGCAAGGGCTATAAGCAAAGGAGTGGGAGTGGAAGTCAGGATAAAGGAAGGGAGGGAGGCATGTAACACTACAACCCTAGGAGCTTGGTACCATTTCATTTTATAAATAATAAAATTAAAACTCAGAAGGTCTTAATTTGCCCCAGAAGTCCCTAATCATAATTTACCAAAGCCTGTTTTGCTCACTACTTAACAATCAACCAGCACAATGCCCTACATTTAAGTTGCTTCATAAATCGTGAATGAATGAATGGATGTGTGGATGGATGGAGGGAAGGAAGGATGGATGGTGGGATAGATGGATGGATGGATGGATGGGTGGGTGAACTGAGGCCTATCTGATTCCAAAACACATGCTCTTTCTATATCCTTTGCCCCCAAGTAGATCACTTAGGAGAACTTGAAATGACAAGAAATCAGAAGAAAAATTTATTTTTCTTTGCTTCACAACAGAGGCCATGCAAAGTTGGAATCAGCAGAAAAGGACATGACGAAAATGTATGGAAGGAAACATTAATATCATTAGTAGCCAAATTGGACTACCCATTAGGATGGCTACCATAAAAAAAATAAGATTTGATGAAAATACGGAAAAATTGGAATCACTGTGTACTGTAGATGGGAATGTAAAATGGTACAGCTGAAAACAGTATAGTAGTTCCTCAAAAAATTAAAAATATAATTACTACAGGGTCTAGCAATTCCACTTCTCGGTATATACCCAAAAGAATTGAAAGCAGGACTTCAAAGGGATATTTGCCCACCCTTGTTCATTGCAGCATTATTCACAATAGCCAAAGGTGGAAGCAACTCAAGCATCCATCAATGGATGGATGGATAAACAAAACACGGTGTGTACATACAACGGAAAATTATTCAGCCTTATAAAGGAAGGAAATGCTGACACATGCACAACACAGATGAACCTTGAGGACATTATGCTAAGTGAAATAAGCCAGTCACAAAAGGACAAATATTGTTTGAATCCATTCATATGAGGTACCTAGGGGAGTCAAATTAATAGAGCCAGAAAGTAGAAGTGTGGTTGCCAGGGGCTGGAGGCCAGCAGGGAGAAATTATGGGGACTTAGTGTTGAACGGGGACAGAGCTTCAGTTTGGGAAGATGAAAAAGTTCTGGAGATGGGTGGTTGTGATGGGTGAACAACAATGTGAATGTTCTTCATGTCACTGAACTGTACACTTACAAGCAGTTAAGAGGGTAAATTCTATGTTATACATATTTTACCACAGTTAAAAATTTTAAAAAAAGATTTTAATAGACCAAATTGGGTCACCACGCTCTCTGGTCCGGTACCTTCCCTCAGGGATTTCATCATCTGAGGATGTCCCCTGCACGTTGTGGTCCTGACTACAAGGAGAGCAGTCTGCAGAGGTCTGCGGGAGCTCAGGTGTGAGCAGAAGGAGGCCAAGGAGAAGAAAGACTAACTCTCATGTGCCCTGTAAAACTGGCAAAATAGTTTTTAAAGAACAGTGACTCCAAAAGGAAGTACAGAGAACACTGAATTCTGGCTTCAATTACCAAAGGAAAACAATTCAGCAATATCATATCTCAAGAAAGGGGTCCTGTGAAATCTATATTGCCTTTTGGCTTCAAAAGTCTGAACTATTTTTTTTATGCAAGTACCAGTGACCCAAATAACGCTTCTACAATTAAAAGATCAATGTTAAGTGGAAAATATTTGTTTGAAATTTCATTTCTTTTCAAATGCCTGAGGGCACTTCAGCCTGAGCAGCATTTTCTCAAGCCATTTAACCAAGGGCCCAGCTCCAGCATCCACCTGAGCACTCATACAGCCTGCCCCCTGGCTTGGGCCTTCCCAGAGGGTGGCCCAAGAAGCAGAGACTGTCACACACTATTAATCCTAACCCTCAAGAGAGGGCAGAGGAGCTGACAGAGCCAGATCTGGAGGGCACTTCTGGAATGAGCTAGAAGGATTGGAAGAAATTCATACTGGGCTGACAGCTGCTCTGAAACCTCTAGGAAGACCCCCAGTTCCCCATAACCAAAGTCCCCTATTTACACTTTTTTTTAATTTTTATTTTTTGAGGAAGCTTATGATGTCCCCCCTGACCAGAAATCAATTATCACTTATATATCCTGCCTGAAATCCTACCTATTAGATTAGTGTAAAATCCAAGGCCTGCCATCAGGCCCTGAAGTTAAGGAAGGGTAATGATGCACTCAGACCTTAGAGAGAAAGATTCCTTCCTGACATGCTGCAGTCAGCTTGGGGGATGGAGGTTAGAGCAACCAGGAAGTACATCGTGGCACAGCAGAAGGCCCGAAGGGCAGGCAGGCTTGGAGAGCTGGCCCAAGAAACCAGCTGTGCCCTCTGTTCTTTGTAAAACCCAGAGGTGGCTTTGTTCTTCCCATCTGGCCCCAGAAAGGCTGAAATAGAAGAGGAAGCCTCACTCAGCCTCCTCCATCCCTCACAGCCTCCCACTCCATCATAGATTCTAGGGAGGGGAGGAATAGACTCCTCCCCATCATACAGACCTCTGGTCCCTGGTTATATAGGATCCTCATCTCCATCCCCATTCAACCCAATGAGCTCTGAGACCGAAGGGAAGCGAAAGATAGTAGCGTAGATTAGACCCCGATGTCAAAGGACCTCTATATATGGTCCAGACAAGGTGCCCAGAAATATCTGCTCACCTAACTTATTGGGACAATTAGGGGAAGCCAATGTTAACCAGCCACATCAGTGAGAATTCTGCCCAGCTTGCCTCTGATGCTCTCCCTTCCTCCATCCAAATCCTTCCAATTCTTTAGCTTCCAACTCCCTTCCCCATCAACTACCCTGTCCTGATCACCCAGTTCACAGGGCTTCACCAATTGTCCACATCACTCCTTTCCCTCTATTTATTAACAGCCAGCACTGCTGGTTATTTTCCTTGGTGTATATAAATTGTTCCCAACTTACACTATATATAAGCTTCCTGAGGTCCTTATAATTCCCCCAAAAAATCCTAGTATACACATTGGCCAGATAATACTCATTTTTAAATAGGAAATCTAAAATATGCAATTTAAGAAAACACGATACTCATGAATTTACTTGAAAGATCTAAATATCAAGACTCAAAGCTAAAATCTACACAAAATGCTCACTTGGGTTTGGGCAAGTCCTTGGCTGCCCTATACCACAATGATTCTCATGTCTTGTGGGGAAAGCCTGTCTGCCTTCTGAAGGGGAGATACAGAGGCCACGGCTGAGAACCCATAAATAGAGAAGAACAGGCACATAAAGGCTTTACAGAACCAGACTTGGGTACAAACGTAGAGTGGAAGCATAAATGAATACATTCTTTGCATGGAAGGAATTTTAATTCTGTTTGTCATGGTTGGGGCTAAGACTTGTATGTGTGTGTGTGTGTGTGTGTGTGTGAGGAACACTGGCCCTGAGCTAACATCTGTTGCCAATCTTCCTCTTTTTGCTTGAGGAAGATTGTCTCTGAGCTAACATCAATGCCTTCTTCCTCCATTTTATGTGGGATGCCACCACAGCATGGCTTGACAAGTGGTGCTAGGTCCGTGCCTGGGATCAGAACCCACGAACCCCGGGTGCTGAAGCGGAGGGTGCGAACTTAACCACTATGCCATGGGGCTGGCCCCAGGGGCATAAGACTTTTATACAACATTCAAGTTAACCAAAGATTCAGAATCTTAAAGAAACCACACATCTCTGTGGATTAACTTAATTCCAAAGACCAGAATCAAATAATATAACTAAGCACAAACACTCTACTGAGCATGAGTTCATCTTTCTTGGATAGTTCAGAGAGCACTTGAGGATTTGGAGGGTTGTTGTAATAAGCATCTACTGAGCAAGGCAAGTACTAGTGTAAAATAAATCAGCTTTTCCGGCATTTCCATTTAAATTGTGCAATTCGTTTCCAGAGTACTCCCTAATTTATGTGCCACCCCAAAAAACCACCTCATGGGATTAAAGGGAAGAAGGGTGCTGACACAGGATCACTCGGTGGGATGCAGGACAACTCTAACAAGCAACTTTGGCTCCAGAACTCCCCATCAGCCTGGCCAGAATGCAGCATCTGGGTAATTAGTGAGGACGACTAGCCTCTTCCATCTGCGCTGTAGTCTGAGACCTCCTTCCCTCCCTGTCTCCTCTGCAGGCTCTCCCTGCCTCCTCCTGCTCCCCTCTTTGTCCTTCACAGGCATATTTCCCTCATTCAGCCTCTTGCATGTCTCATTCTGTCTTGGTGTCTGCCTCTCAGAGGACCCAAACCCTGTCCTAGAGAAAGCACAGCGAGCAAGCACAGGTGGCCCTGCCCTCTGGGGGTTTACCATCTTTCGGGGAAGGAAGAAAGTAATCAAGTGACCACATAGAGCAATACCAATGGGCTGATGAAGGACAGATTTGTGGTGCTGAGCCACAGATGACAGGGCACCTGGCTCTGGCCACATTTGGCTGAGATCCGACATATGAGTGGGAGTTTTAGTGGTCACAGGGAAGGCTGATGGGAAGGGGCTGAGAGAGGAAGGAACAAGGCCAGCTGGAGGACACCGGTGATGGGCACAGGACAGGAGGCAGCCAGACACTGCAGAGCCTATAGACCACATGAAGGCTGGATCTTTGCCCTGAGAGGGATGGGAAGCCTGTGAAGGACATTAATCGGGAGAGAGGCACGATCTAATCTCCATGTTCTAAGAGATCCCTCTGTGGAGAACAGACTAGACAGGAGTGAGGAAGGACACAAGGAGAACCGTCAGAGGGCGCCAAACCGACGGTGAAAGTGGCGGAAGTCAGCCTGTAGCACACATGGGCGTCCTGGTACTTTACAGAGGTGAGGTCACCAAGTCAGGAGGAAATTGCTCTTCAGATATCTATGTCCGCCCTCTGCTCCACACATCATATGGCTTCCAGGGCTTTCTGTGATGAAGTGCAAGGAGCACCGCTTCTTCTTAGCCTTCTGGACACATCTCCCACCCTCTCCCACCCTCCCCCAAGCAATATTTAAACACATAAATACTTAGGGGCCAAACAAGTAATATTCTCAATTAATCTCTCTACAAGGAACTCCTTCCAAAATGATCCTAACTAGGTACCCAGATGCCTACGTTTTTAAAAATATTGCTTGGTCTGCAATGTCTTTCTTTATAGTTGTTTTCTTCCACTATCACACACACGTCCATATAACACCCCCATACCCAACACAAGCCAGCAACATCCTCAACAATCTAAGCCTAAGTCTGGCCTAAAATTGGAAGTCCAACAGGAAGTACATCTTCAACAGTGCCATCTATGTGCACAAGGAACATGGGGTGGGTGTGTGGGTGTGTGTGTGCACGCGTACACGTGCCTGTATATGTCCAAGTGTAATAAAAATACAAACCTAAGTGTGTATGTATACACACATGTATATGGAATGTAGATATACGTACAGAGACAGAGACGCATAGAGAGAGAGAATGTCACACAAGTAAAGTGGTCCTTCTTGCTCCCTTTCAAATCTTCCTGCCCAACAGGCCAATAAAGGAGTTGCCACAGAACCTTGTGCTGGGCTTGCTGACATCTCGCATTCACAAAGGACACTCTCTACCGCTTTGAAAGGCAGATTGTTTTCCTAGACAGGATTATTCACCAGCTGCTCTTGGTGAGCAGAGCCACTTTACCCTGATCTAGCATTTCCGTAATCTTCAAAGCAGCGTGCACTGCAGGTATAGACGCCAGCAGGTCAGCAGGCTGCCCAGAGTTCCGTGACAGCAAAGCTTGGTCTGTTCTCCTGTCAGCCTCCTGGTCACCCGAATGCAAGAGCTTTGACTCCTGGGCCGCAGACATCACTGCTCATAACAGCCTCATAGTCAGAAGGGACGAACCGGACACCAAATTGTGGTTTAAGTGACCACAGTGTTAGCCCTGAATCCATGAAACTGGGAAGATTGCTCTGCTTGGAACACAGGAGAGAGATAGTGCTAAAAGTAGGGAAAAAAGCAGAAGAATGATAAACACAGTATAAATTGGTTGAGGAGGAGGACACGATGAGCGAGAGGGGTTTCAAGGGTAACATTAAGCCAGGTGGTGGTTACGCTGGTTCTCCAACAGTGTAAGCAAACCTATGTATAATGATATAGTAAACACAATGAATATAGAAATATAATTGTCATAACAGTGAGATATTTGATGATAATTTTTCAGAGCCACAGTCCCCACCCTCAAGGAGCTCATGGCTCCGTGGAGAAGGCAGATATGTCAAGAAACAGAGGCAGACCAGGCTGTGAGCAACACCACAGGAGGCAGGAAGACCTGCCTGTGTGGACACTTGTGACCTATTGTCCTCAGCTTTAGCTCGTCAGCTGAAACGCTGAGACTGGAGAGGTGGTTCCCAAACTTGGCTGCACATTAGTCACCAGGGGATCTTTAAAAATTCCAAAGTCCAGGCCACACCCAAGACCGATGAAGTCACAGCGTTGGGGAGAGGCACTCAGGCCTGGGTGCCTCTTGAACTCCCTGGTGATTCCAGTGGGCAGCCAGGGCTGGGAGCCTCTGCCTTAGGGGACAGTCCTCTTTGACATCCTAGCACACTTGGAATTCTAATGCATCATAAACAATGTTCATGACATTGAGGAGGTTGTTTCTGTGCAGAATCTTCTCTCTCGTCCAAACTTTTTTGTTTCTCGAAATGGGGCTTTCTCTGCTAACTGCTACATGTGGACAAAGTGGGGTCTGTATTTAAAATCTGTTCCCATACATCTGTTCTGAATCTTCTACCCCACATAGGGTTTCCGCTTTCGATCAGACAATGGGAGTTTGCAATGCTGCTTGCAATGTTTGGTCTGTAAAATGGGACTCTATCTCATGGAATTGCCAGGAGGATAGATAAGATTATGAATTCCACTGCTCTATACCATGCCTGGCACAGAGTAACCATTCAAAAACTATTTTTATTTTCAATTCAGGAATAAAGACAAGATCATCGTTCCGAAGCAAAGGCACCTGGACATGGCCACCTGGAGGTAGAGTTCAAGGCAAGGCTACACCAATGCAACCTCAGCTCTGCCTTGTCTCCTGGGGCCAGCAGGGATCTATACCAGCGCACACATACACACAGCATCCAGTAGGGTGTCACGTGGACACTCAACCTATGCTCTCTTGTAGACCAACACCTTCCCGGCTCTCTGATTCAATTTTCTGGCTTCTATTTTCTCTCCTTTTTACCCGTGGATTTCCTTCCTCTTTTAGCAGCAAAAGATTCCTAAACCCCGTGCAAGGGTTTGCTCCAAAATCACTGAGCAGTCTCTCTCCACAGTGCTATTAATTCTCATAAACGGTTGTTTTTTTCTTTTCACGGAAAGCGCTACTCAAAAATCGGATCGCCATCTGAACCCCCTCAAGAGTGCTACTAGCTACAGATGAGCATCTCTAATGAATTTTTTAACTGCTGCCCTAATAAAATATGGATGAGCCAGAAGGAGCCCTCTCTGTAACTGTTATTTCAAAACAACTAGACGACTTAAGTTTCGGCTCTTATTTTTGCAGCAAAGAGCGGCAAGCTCTCATATCCACTCTAACAAAAGATAGCTTTTTTCATGCTACTCCATCTGTAAAGTTCACAGGTACCTTTTTAATGCCATATTTTATGCATGGGCTTATTTTCATGGCTTTCTAAATGTCCCGCTTTGCATGCCAAATTTGAGATATGTTTATTAAAAAATGATCCCAAATTGTCAGCACTTCTCACATAAGTAGCACCCTAGAGACTGAAGTGTCTTTCAAGGAAGTCCCTCCTTTGCACTAAATTTTTATAATACTCAGAATTTAAGCCCACATCAAAGGTTAGTGCCACTTTAAATGCCTGACCTTGAAAATGATACAATTATAGCATGATAAATGTCCTGCTCTACGGTCCTACTAGAAAACCAGAGGAAATTCGGTATTTTTCTTCCACATTCCAGTATTGGAACTTGGCACACTAGAGTGAGGAAATAAGAAAGAAATCAGAATTATACAATTCCTATGTTAAAAGATCTACACCTCTTTGCTGCTGTATGCATGAGAGTGGGTGTCGAGGGTGAACTGTAAATTACCCAGGTCTCAGTAAATTAACTGAGATATAAGGAAACATTTTATAATAGAATATGATCGTCTTTTGTCTACACTTGGCTCTTCTTTCATAAAACATCTCTAGTCTCACTTCATATCAAGATACCATACATACACCTTCCGAGTTTTAAGAGGCCATGACTACATCCAGCAAGCTCAAATCTTCCTGATTGATTCAAAACACCACTAGCATTTGGAGTCGATGATCACTAGGCAGGGCTGGACTGAAGCTAACCTTTGCACTGCCTACGAATCAAGGGTTTGTTTAAACATTAATACTTTACAGGAGATTACAGTGGGGAACACTTAGGAAGTTTTAAGAGAGCAAACTGTTTTCAAGTGCCCGTTTACATTCAAACAGTGCAAACTAATTATAAAGCATTCTCGTCTCTTCTTGCCTTTATAGTCCCTCTACACTATGGAATCGTCTTGAGTAAAGCAACACATTTTACTGCTAAGAGGAAGTCTCCATGGATGCTTTGATGCTTAAATATCTGAAGTGTGCTTTGGTTATATCAATATGTTTCCACATTGTGGAAAGCAACTGAATATCCTCGCTAAACTTTTGAAAGCTTTTGTTCCAAAAGTGGCATATTTTATGATTTTTAAATTATTAAAATGAGATGCTAGTGTCTCCACCAGTCACTACTATCAGACAGATATCATATGAACTCTCAGATCGGGGCCATCTGCCAGGGGAGGCAAAGGGGAGGTGCTCCCCTGAAGCCCAGAATTCAGGATGTGGTGATGACACACACTTAGATGTCACAGCCAGGCACCAGTCAGCACCAAGCTGGGTCACCTGATCTGTCCATCAGAAACCAACCAGGGGGAAATCACTCATAGGGTCCAAGGCTGTGCCTACCAGAGAGGTGAGTGCATCGATGAGGAATGGAATTCCCCAGTGGGCACACGCTGGCCAGTAAGCTGTGCCTTATCACCTCGTTTCATGCAATTCAAGTCACCCGTGCAAACTGGTGTCCACGATCAACTGTCCATTAGAAAAGAAACTAACACTCAGCATCGCAGGGGCAACAAGACTTTAAGGATGCAGAATGACATTCTCAAGAGAGTTCTGAAGTTAGACTGGGTTTAAATGTCCCTCTGCCCCTTAGACGTGTCAAAGTATGCCTTCTCCGAGCCTCGGTTTTCTCATCTGGGGGATGTTAATTATCTCTTCCTTGCAAGGTGGTCCCCTACAGAGCCTATGCTCTGAGCCACTTGTCCACAGCGCCTCCTCTCAGCATATCCATGATCTCATGGCTGCTGTCATCAACCAGAATAGTGGAGACTGTTCTGAGGAGACAATAAAATCACTAACACGTAAGTTCAAAAGCCCGTGAGAGCTGGTGGCAAGTGGTGATATATGCTCAATAATTTTAGTTTCTTTCCCCGAGTTCTTCCAGGCACCTGAAGTCATCACTGTCTTCTGATAACAACTTGGAACCTTCCTGGACAGTCTTTAAAAAGGGAGGAGCTTTAATTTTCTCCCTTTTTCCACCTTTGGGGGGTAGGAACCTGTTAATCACAGGTAATCCTTATAGATATGTTATTCAATGATCTGCTTCAGAGTTAGTTGTGTTTTGGGGTTTTTTTCGGTCTTCTTTTCTTCCTAAGAGAATAAATGGGTGGACATAAAAGCATAGAAGCCCATGGGCATTTCCAAACTATCAGAAATATATCAGGCAGCCTGTAAGCAATTTCTGACAAATATAAGAAACTCATGAAAATTTTAGTAGACCTATATTTTCCCCTAGAGCTACAGAAATCCTCTGCATGTGCATGCCTTGACCAGACACTGCTTTAAAAATCTCCTCATTTTCCTTAGGGGAGCGGTTAAGGAAGAAAGTGACATTTCACATACTCTAAACACTTAAAATCAGGGTTTTTTCCCCTCTCTCTTCATTTACCATTTCAGTCTTTAGGCTACTTTTCTCACCCTCCGGCAATACCCAAAGGGCTATTTCTTTTTTAAAACAAGGTTTTTAATAGCTAAAACAAACTAGATACGCCTGTTTTTCTTTAGAATGGGCTTGAAAAATTGAGCTAGCTCTCACTAAGGGAATAGAGCTTCCTTTGGAAACAGCCTATTTTGAAATAAATGAGGTAATCCTGGGTAATAAATTGGCTTTAATTCACTTATTACACTGAAGGAACGTGAAAATGAGATTGGTAAATTGCTGTGGTGGTCTTTGAGGAATCTGGGGGAATAGGAGACATGTCAACAGACTGGAAACACACAAATACCCCCGCATGTTCTAAAAAGGGAAGCAGTTCGTTCCTGCAAATTCAAGCCCGGTGATTGGAAACCAGTGGGCATGACATAGACACCAGATAACCTTCTGAAGATTAATAATATGGTTATTTGTGAGCACTTACAAATGGAAAGAGCTTACACGGGTTTATTGCCAATAAATCATGTCAAACTAACTGTATTTTATTTAAACAGGAAATAAGAAAGGGAAAAAGACATAGCATTTATTGAGAACTCTACTACGTGTCAGGCTCTGTGAATCAGGGGAAAGGTGGCAGACATAACTCTCCGGACTTTACCCAAAGGCTTTGAGAAGGCCTCTGCCGATTTCCCTATGTACAAGTCAAGGCTGGAGGCACGGCAGGTAGAACAGGCAGGTGGATTTGTAGCTGGTGAATGACAGTTCCAGGACAAAGGGTCCTGAATTTTGAATGGATAGCTGGCCAGAGGGAGGGTCCTGCTCCCTGACACAGGGCTCTTTCCTTTGCCCTGTCCTCTTCAATATGATGGATGATAACATCAAGACCTAAAAATGTTCCAAAAAGGATGAGACTCCTATACAACTCTTATATATCATGACAAAGGAGAAGTAATTCCACTCAACAACAGAGGGGAAAGGGAGACCACGATAGCACACCTGCAGAACACACACAACTCCCAGGACCAGGGAAATCCAGCTCATGGGGAAAAGATGTTGCACAGCAG
Organism: Equus caballus; assembly: GCF_041296265.1. Taxonomy (NCBI): domain Eukaryota; kingdom Metazoa; phylum Chordata; class Mammalia; order Perissodactyla; family Equidae; genus Equus; species Equus caballus. The sequence continues at coordinate 90,912,157 of NC_091684.1, forward strand.
TCTAGGGAGCAAGGAAGCGCCCTTGAAATGGAAGACAAGACAAAGACAGAGCAAGCCGTCAACCAGTGAGCTTCTGAAGGATGCAGGCCAATGGTGCAGGAGCCTCTGTGCAGTTCTCCTTCACAGCAGCATCTTTAAGGATGCAGGCAATGGCACACAGGTACCTTCTAGGAACTCTCAGCCACCTCGAGAGACCTACGAGCTGAGGAAATTTTGAGAGTAAATGTGTGCATATAAAGGAAAGTCTATAAAGAACATATATATCTAATTATAAAATGAACTATTTTCTTGGGGTCAAAAATCGACCTACAACTGTTTTTACATAAAATCCTCCTTCTTGCCTAGATCCCCATGTCTGAGAATGAGCATTAACAACCACAGAGGCGCCAGAGCAAGGCCACACTGAGAAGTGTGATAGGGTGGGGATGGGGCAAGAGGCAGGGAGAGGAACCTGGGGCCTAGCGATCATCCCAAGGGAAAAAGAGATGTGTCATTTTTGCAAGATACACCAAGACAGTACCACACTTTGTGGTCAGGAGTAGCCCAATGACCAATAAGTAGGATACACACAGATGCATATGATTCTATATAAAGTTCACACAAGCTGTGTGCGGAGCATCAAAGTTCTCAGCTTTTCATTATCAATAACACCTTTTAAAAACACATATTCTTTTCACACACAATTGGAAACCTCTAATCAGCTTTGTTTTAAATCCACCAATCCAGAGATTATGCTTGTGGGCACATTTTCAATTATACAACTAATCTGGGGAGAGGGCCAGACAGGATTAAAATCAGGAGGTGAGTTTGGATGGGGGGGCGGGAGGCGGAAACGAAGGGACATCAGGGACAGCACACAGATCCTCATTCCATCTAGAAGAGGAGTTTTGAGGTTATTTGGGGGACGTTTGCCGACATCAGGCTTTGTCATTATATTGGCTATTATTGGCTATAAGTTCATTTTTTAACTATGTTCTTAAGCAGATCTACATACGTGTGGCCACAAAGGTACAAAACTATTGTTCTTATAACACGCTGGGTGCTTAGCATAGCGCTGGGTACTCTGTGTAGCCAGCAAGTGCTTCAATCTACCACAAAGAGGGGTTCCGATGGAATCCCAGACTACTGATCTGAGACTGCATACCTGGGTCAGACCCAGCCTGATGATGGAACATAAAGAAAATCAGTTGTTTCCCTGCACTTCAGTTTTTCTTTATGTTTACATAAGACGGGACATGAGAAAACATATTGTAAACTGTAAAGCGCTGTAGAAATGATGTTTCACTAATGCTGTTTTCTAAGATTGATAGCCCAGTCTTATCAAATAGCTTATGGATCAAATATTGTTATTTGTAACAGCCTGGTTATTGCCCACAATATCCAGTCCCCACTACCACCTTCCCCACAAAATTATAAGGCTTTATGATAGATATAACCGATGTTGATGTGGATCAAGGCTGCCCCAGGGAGAGAAGCCCAAGGCGTCCTGGCCTACATGCTGATCTATATGACCTGACTCATGTCTAAAGTTATATGACCACACAATAACCAGACCCCGCCTGCACTGATACCATTTAAGGACTTTTTACATCATCTTTCCTTTGTCTAGTAAAAACAAGGCACGTACCCATGTTTTACAAATTTAGCCCTAACCCTCAACACACTGCAGCCCTTCACTGCCCGTGGGTCCTGTCCCCATGCTTGCAACCCTTCACTGCCCATGGGTCCTGTCCCCATGCTTGCAACCCTTCACTGCCCATGGGTCCTGTCCCCATGCTTGCAACCCTTCACTGCCCATGGGTCCGGTCCCCATGCTATTCTCTGAATAAAGGAGCACTACTACCAGACCTTGAGAGTCCAAGAAATCTTTCTTTCAACTCCTTGGTTCACTGAGCCCGCATCATTCTAATCTAGAAAACAACTCCGAATGCAAGAGATTTGAAAAAAAATCAAAAATTAACTTGACGAATTTGACGATCTGATGTCCATTTCCTCATCCCTCATTCGCGTAAAGCATCTACCAAGCACCAGGCACGTCCTAAGCTCGTCACATGTTTTGTGTCATGTAATCCTCACCAAAACCTAATAAGGCGAGGATTGTTATCACCCCACTTTTACAATAAGATCACTGAGGCTTATGGAAGATAAGGAATTTGTCCAAAGTCACACAGTTGGTTAGTGCTGAGCCAGGACTGGAGCCCAGGAAGTTGGCCTCCTACACAGCCTCAATCCTGCCTGCAGGCAACAGGCACTGACTGTGAAAGAGAGTCTGGACAAGCACAGATCTCTTAGGTCATGGGACTAGACCCCTACGGAGTCTGTGGCCTGTTTTCACATTTGCTAACACTCAGATGTGATCCCCAAAAGCATGATTGCTCAATGATATTTACTGATTATCTATAAAATATTCCAGAATAAGGAGATTACGAAGAGCTCTAAGAGAAACGCGACACAGCAAAAACGTCCAAACATAACCGCTTTGCATGATTTGCAAAGTCCTTTATGTAAAATGCTCCAAACTGAAGATGTGCTGAAGTCAATTTGGTTTCAAGCAGAGGCTCCTAAGGAAAGATCCTCCCCAGCGTGTGGGATCAGATTTCATCTGACAGCCACTCAAAATGTATCAGTTACACGAAAGGGAAGGAAACCTCTGGAGAAAGTGATCAGGTCAAGCTGAAGTCAGAAATTGGCCCAGAAAAGGGGTGTAGGGTGGGTCAGGTTCTCATCATCAGATGACAGCATACCAGCAACAGTTGGGAGTAGTAATAATGCACTAAAGCTGTGAGCTATTTAGTTCGTTATAATTAGAGCAGACTCAAGCTCATACTTAAGGCCATGTTACTCTTACTCACTCACATTCAGTTATATTTCCTGAATGGGAAAGGAAGGGACACAATTAAAGCTGGCAAGCCAAGAACGTGTGCCTGATCCTCAGGTAAGCTCCAGGGAGAATCATGCTCACCAGTCACCCTCACTCATGGCTTGAGAAGGGAAGAGGTTGGGAGCTCCTGCTCCAGACTAGCTGGGCTTGAGCGTGGTCTGGGGATCACTTGCACCATAATCACCTAGGAGGCCTGTGAAAATGCAGATTTCTGAGCCTGTCCCCAGCCCTCCCAGACCAGAATCCTTAGGGCCGGAAGTCAAGGAACAGGTGCTTTTCACATATGCCCAAGGCACTTAATTAGCACAATAACCCCAAGGCAGGCAAAGTGGGCAAGGTGTCCACAAGCACAGCTGAGATTGCAAGGGAAGCTGTCTGAAAGGCAGAAACTTTTGAAGGGCACATGCAAAGATAAACAGAGAGAAATAACAAGGAATAAATAGAAGGGGGTCATGAAGCAATAAGAAAAATATCAAAAAGACTTAAGGCCAGCAGCATATTTACACTTTCTGTAAATATGCTAAGGACAGCAAAAAGGGGTGCTTCAAACAAACCAAGAAATAAACAAGCCAGGACAAGAAAGTCAAGCAGGCAGGGACAGCCCACTAGTTAGGGCACAATGGTAACAGATAAGAGAGAAGACAGGGCAGAATTACACAGCTCAAATGTTCAGCCTTCATCTCTAGTGAAGAAAATGATCTTCTGACTGGAAAGGATAGTGGTAGCCTAATTTAGGAGGAACTGAAGCCCAAGAGAGGCAAAAAAGATAGAAAGAGAACACCTAGCCACTTCAAATGAGTTTACGTCCACAAACGAGGTCAAATAAACTATGACCCAGTACTGAAGGAACTCACAGACATGTTCACAGAAATACTCAATGGGCTCTGAGAAATCATAGAGCCACCAAAGACTGGCAAGTGTTCTGGTTTCATGAAGGAAAAACATAGGATCTAAGAGCCATAGATTAGTCAGCCAGATATATATCCTGGATACAATTCTAAATGAATGCTTAAACAAACATGGTATGAGCAAAACACATCAGGCAACCCCACTCTCTGTGGCAAGAAAATGGAATAAAAGCAAGTTAATCACACTCTGTGAAGCCCACTGAAATGGACAGAGTGTGACAAGCTGGGGATAAAACTATTGACAATGCATGATCACATGCCATATTCACTGAAAGGACCTTGTAAAGGGCCTATCTATTACTTGTACCAGGCACTGTTATCAACATTCTACAAATATCAGTCCACTCCATTCTCATAACAGCCCTGTTACTAACCTCTCTCCACAGATAAGGAAAACTGGGTAATCAAGAGGTTAAGTAATTTGCCCAACCCCACATGGCTGGTGACTGGCAAAGGAATAAAACCTAGGGAGTGTGCTCCAGAGCCGTGCCTTCAACACTATGTTGCTTCTCAAACCTACGAAGCATACCTGCCAAATACTATAAAAATTGGATGAAATTAATAGCAGACACCAAAATCAATACATTCCTCTCCAGTTCTTGAGAAGGAAAGAAGTGTTTCTCCAAGATACTTCACTCAGAAGAATGAAGAGTGCAGGCCTGAGTGGAAGAATGTGGCTGCTGGCCAACCACTAATTTGAAAAACATTGACATTAAAATTTTTAGAAAACAATAACCTAGAAAGATTACCATAGGCCAGCTGATGCCTGCCTGGGTGTTCTGGTCAGTTCATTCATAAAACAAAGCCATCTGAGAAGCAGCAATAAATATAGTTCCAGATGAAAACAGAGTCAATAACTTGGAATATCAGCTTGAGAAAATGACAAAATTCAAAGGAAAAATTAATTAAAGAGAAGATAATATGCACACAGGGCAACAAACATATGGGTGATTGGTGTCCCTCAACAAGAAAAAAGAAGTAGGGAACCAAAGATATAGTAGAAAAAAACATCTATGGTATTAAAAAAAAAAAAATCTATAGATAAAAGGTATACAGAGCATTCAAGAAAAAAATTGAAATATTGTGACCACCATCAAGATATCCTGGTATAATCACTGAACTCAAAAAAAAAAAAAAAAAAAGAATGAATCTTATGTGAACCTCAGAGAAAACTCAAGCCACATAAATAAAGGGCAAAATTCAAGCTGGCTTCCAAAGTAACATTCAATGCCAAGTGACACTGTCAATATGGTTTGGAGGTGAGAGTGGGGGTGCTCGAGAATTTTATGCCCAGCCAAGTTGTCAAACTTTATAAAGACAACAAAAAGTCATTACTCAATATGCATGTATCTGGATACTGTAACAACCATGGGTCTTCTTGACAAAAATCTCTGGATGGTGAAATCCAGATGACCAAGCAATAAATCAAGGTACAGGACTCAGGAACGGTAAAGCCCTTTCATGAAAGGACTACTGGGGAGCATCATTTTAAATAAAGCACTAAGGCAAGACAACTCTGAAAAGTATTAATACAGAATAGAATATAAATGTTATCATGGTGACAAGATAAATTAATCATATAACTAATGAAAAAAGCAATTTTTGACATTTGTATGGCACTTCCTGATTTATCAAATGCATCTTTTCCATGCATCTCTCAATTAATCAACCAAACAATCTTAGAAATGAGAAACTTTTAAGTTCAGAGAAGCAAACCACAAAGACACTCTCGCAGACTTTCCAACCCACATCTTAAAAGTCTATCCACATTTACTGACTAATATAAATATTTCACTTTCATTTTGCTTACAACCCCTCTTTCCTGCACTGATACAAAGACATCTGAGGACTTAAATATCCTCCCTGAAATCTCTACCCAGTGGTCCCTCCTGACAATTCCCAAACGTCCCTCTCACTGTGACTCTTCTTTTTATGTCAACCCTATCATCTCCTTTGGTCCCCGATTTCCCTTTCTCATATGATTTGAGCAACTGCTCCATGATATCAGAACAAGGACTGCTTCTAGACACACGATAAACAGGAAGCTTCCCCAAGAGAGAATCTGACAGACTCACGCATTCCTGGGGCAGGAAGCAACAGACTCGGAACATGGGGAGAAGTGGAAAGGTGACGCCTGATGAAGGAAAGACTTAAGGAGAACACGAGGACCACCTTCACATATTTAAAAGACTGCCATGCAAAACGGGGTAAATTGTGTGTTTTCTGCTATAAAGGGCAGCACTCTGATCAATGGCCCATCTCTCAAGGGCGGCAGAGAGCTGTGTGTCCCAAACATCAGCTGGTCCAACACACCACTTCATGGTGCTTGTCACAGCGGAACACTTATAATAATATTTTCTTGATACTTTTGCTTAAATTGGTTCACTCCTTTTGCTTAAATAAATATATTTTAAAGAATATTTTTATGGCATTACTACCATAAATGGTATATGACAGTCACTTGCCATAATTAGAAGACAGCCATACAAATAAAGACAATGAAAACAAAACAGCATTTTTTGTTGTCGGCCAAAGATTTGGGAGACGGAATCCTGCTTGGCTCCATCTTCGTTACAAAGTGAAATCAGTTTTTAAAGACACACTAGCAGCAAATTGAGACTTTCTCCCTGGCAGAAGGAGAATGTAAGGATGTGAGTAAATGGTGTTCCATGTCATGTCCTGTGACTCCAAAAATCATCTCTTGTACCACTGGGGGACACAGCCCTCACCTGTACACAAATGAGTGCATGAGGTGAAAAATGTTACTAAATGATTTATAAAGTTATTCTAACTTATATTCACAAAAAGCAAGACAGGAGCTCAATATGAAAACACATATTATAATAAGTAAAGCTGACAACAATGGCAAACGCATCTTTACAAATGCTATTAATAGTTAATACTTGTTGAATGTTCTACAGTTTACAAAGCACTTTCATTTATATCGTTACATGAAATCTATTTAACGTAGTGACTATTTTTCCCCTGATGACAAACCATCCCTCAAGACAGATGACAGCTAAGGCCCCTTCCAGTTCCAATAGCCTCAGAGTCTGGGCTGCCTTACCAACCTTGCCATTTGAATTGCTAATTTTTAAAAGAAAAGGAATTTTCAATTAAAACTTTAACCTATGGTCAGTAAGAAATCGGAATTGGAGTTACCAAAGTAGAAAGCAATTTGATCTTAACTCAGCGAGGATGAAGCACACCCAAAGGAAGTTCAAATGGCAATCACTCTGTGTGTGTTAAAATGACAACAGATCACACGAGCAGAATAACTTTCCTGTGGCTTATCAGGGACGGGAGGGCTGAGGAAAGGTCGCTGAAGGTAAGGAAACATTGAAGCTCTGATTCTGCCATTTAAAGAGAAGTAAGCTCCAAAGGGGACAGACAGACTGCAAAGCTCAAGGATACACATTAAAATTTTCTTCCAACATACTTTGGCAGCCTTTGGACTGCCCCAGATTTATCCAAACCAGAGGGAATGAGACCTCTGCGGTCCTCCCGGGTACATTAAAGTTAATGGAAATAATCTCAGCATTTGCTTTCCTCCTTCTTTTAGGGGGCATTAAATCCTACTTGTTCTGTTAGGACTTTCTTCAGGATATGGGCTCCTGTCTGCTCAAGCCCAGGCTGCGCAAGGCGACCACGGCTGGGGAGCCAGCTGGTTGACCCGCTTTGAAGGTACTGCATCTGAGTGGCGTTGTTTAAAATATTTGCCTGGGAATGCATAAACATTTAAATACAAATTCTAGAAAGCCCAGAGGGTTCAGGGCACAGCCGTTTTGAACTTAAAAGGAAAGAACTATTCCATCTCTGAGAATTCTCAGTAACATCAACACTCTCCTCTGAAGCTAGTCCTGAACGCTCCTCTCCGGATTCTCAGATTCCCAGTTATCCTAGGAGCCCGTGATGACTGGGCGAGGGTGAAAGCCTTTTCTTTTCCCTAAGAGCATTTTACTGTACCCTTCGAGCTGGCAATGCCATCGATGTGTCATGGACTGAAATGGTTGGGAGATCCTATGCCCTCTGAAGAAGTACGTAGGGAGAGAGTAAGCATAGAGGATGGGCAGAGGCTTACCCTGTGTCTCTCTGCTTCTCTCAGCTTCTTTTATATCATAATGCTATTTATTAAAAAATAACATTTCTATGGGATGTTAAAAAAAACGAGATTAGATATTTGCTGAGGGCTTCTTAGCTGACACTGATTGTCATATTTTATTTATGCACCAATGAAAAGTTCCCATAGCCATTTAATTAGATTAGCTCTAGAATTTGCCATCTTTCTCTCAGAATTCCATCTGTCGCTCCTTATTAGCCCAGTCTTTAAATCTTTCCCTGGAGAGATTAATTCAGTACTTTTTTTCCTCTTTGAGCCAAAAGCTACATGACTCAAGACGGCAGACACTCTATACAAGATACAAGAACTATTCATAATGTCTTTTGCTTTTACATGATGTGAAAAGCTGAGGTGTTGAAGTTAACAATAAACTCAACCTGAGTAGCCAGTGTGATGTGATGTGTGCACCAAAAAATAAGCATTACCTTGCCTTGCACTGAAGAGACCTGGCATTCGGATTGAGGGAAGCAGGAGGCCTGCAGCTCCCTGTTCTACTAAGACCCTTTATGGATCATTCTTTTCCTTTCTGGGCACCACCTTTTAAGACAAAATAGCCAAGAGGGTAATTAGCATAGCATGGCCTTAAGTAGAAGAGAGAAAGTTTCCAGGGCGGCAGACAGTGATGACCCAATTGGTGAAGCATAGCCTTGGGAAATGACTTGGAATGGTGATAGAGGAAGGGAGAGATGTGAAGAAAAGGAGGAAATTTTAGAGAACTAGTTCAGAAATCATCAAGAGGGTAAGGAAAGCAGAAAAAACATTATGTGAGGTTTCTATTGCTGCTATAACAAATGACCACAAACTTAATAGCTTAAAGCAACACAAATTTATTATCTACAGTTCTGGAGGTCAGAAGTCCAAAATGGGGGTCACTGGGAAAAAATCAAGGTTTCAGCAGGGTTACTTTCCTTATGGAGGCTCTGGGGGGGGATCTGTTTTCTCGACTTTTCCAGCTTCTAGAAGTTGCCTGAATTCCTTGGATTATGGCCCCTTCCTCCATCTTCAAAACCAGCAACTTAGCATCTTCAAACCCCTCTCTGTCTTTGACTTCTCTCTCCCTCTTTCACCTAAGGGACCCTGTGAGTACTTTGGGCCCACCAGGATAATCCAAGACAGTCTTCTCATGTCAAGAGCCTTAACTTAATCACATCTAGTCTCTTTTGCCATATAAGGTAAGATATTCACAGGCTCCAGGGAATAGGAGGCAAACAACTTCAAAGGGGCATTACTCTGCCTACCACAACTATCATTGGGGGAAGAGGAGAAACAATGAAGAGCTTGAGCTTAGATCACAGGCAAGACAAAGAAGTTAAAGGATTGAACAGTATTAGCAGATATTTAAAATAATAACAAGCAAAGGAATCCGAGAGATCTGGGTTCAAATTCTAGCTCTTTCATTTATGAGCTGGGTAACTTTGGCAAGTTACTTAATGTCTCTGGGCCTCAGTTTTCTCATCTGAAAAATGGGAATAAGAATAGATGCCGCCCCTCCCCTGCCTTAGGCTGTTGTGATGGTTAAATGAGAGCATTAGCACATGGCCTGATACATAGTAGAGGCATGATAAATGGACCCCAGACCTAAAAATAAGGAAACCAAAACTCACAAAAGTAAGTAGCTTAGCCTTGTCTGCCCAACGTAATATCTGTGATGCTTCCATTAGCTAATCCTTAGGGTTAAGATCAGCGATTGGGCCAATTTAAAAAGACATCTATTGATTCGATAGAAAAATAAGTTTCTACATCCAGGTTATAGTGCTAAGTGCCAGTAACTTAAGGGAGCATTAGCCCCCAAGGAACTCAAAATCTCTTTGAGGAGACCCAACAAACAGACAAAATATAAATACAAGTGTCAAATAAATATCAAATGTGATGTACTAAATGCGTGGTACAGACAATAGGTGCAATCGGCCGAGGGTAAGCGATGCAAGTCATTAATCTGCACTCACAAAAAAAGGCTTCTTAGAGGGGATGGAGTTGGAGGAAAGAGAGGCTTTTCAGGCAGAAGGATAGGAGGTGACACAACCAAAGTGGGGATGCTCTTCGCCAAGTTGTAGGGGCAGCATAGCTGAAGTCTGACTTCACACGAAGTACAGGGACTTGAATGCCAGCAGGCAACAGGGAGCTACTGAAGATGCAGATGTCCACAACATGCGACGTGCGGATCCTGAAGGAGGCTGGACTAGGCTGCACACTGCGTTACACAGTCATTTTATTGTGGAGCTATTTCCCCCTTCAATTCTGTCAATGTTTGCTTCAGATATTCTGGAGCTCTGATATTTGGTACATATATGTTTATAATTATCATACCTTCTTGACGAATTGAGCCTTTTATCAATACACGCTTCCTTCTTTGTTTCTTGTAACAGTTTGTTCCCTAAAATCTATTTTGTCTGATATTAGTCTAGCTACCCAGCTCTCTTTTGGTTACCATTTTCATGGAATATCTTTCTCCATCTTTTCACTTTCAACCTACGTATATCCTTAGAGCTAAAGCAAGTCTCTTGTACATACCATGTAGTTGGATCCTGTTTTTTTAATCCATTCTGCCAATCTATGCCTTTTGATTGGAGAATTTAATCTATTTACATTTAAAGTAATTATTGATAGGGAAGGACTCACCTCTGCCATTTTGTTATGTGTTTTCTGCATGTCTTATGGCATTTCTGTCCCTCGTTTCCTCCTTTGTGGCCTTCCTTTGTGTCTAGTTGATTTTTTTATAGTGCATGTTTTGATTTCCTTTTGTGTGTATTCTATAGATATTTACTTTGTGGCTACCGTGAGGATTACATGTAATATTCTAAAATTAGAGTAATAATCCAATGTGAACTGATAACAACTTAACTTCAATACCATAAAAGACTCTACTTCTCCACAGTTCCATGCCCCTTTTATGTTATTAATGTCACAAATTACATCTTTATACATTGTGTACTCATTAACATATTTACAATTATTTTTTATGCACTTATCATTTAAATTCTGTAGAACCTACCATTTTGAATGCGGCTTTTTCTTAATTAGGAGTTTACTTAGTTGCTGTAGACCTTTGACTATTTTCCAGAGCTCCTAGAAAGTTATTTTAGCCACTCTCTAATCGTTTTTTTGTTTTTGTTTTCTTTAACATTTTCCTGGGGGAAAAAGAGCCTGGAGCTTCCTACTCCACCATTTTGCTGACATCACTCCACTCAGGCATTTTAAGGCCTGTAAAGGAAGGGAGATCCAAGCGCCCCTTCTCTACCCCTCAGCTCTCAGCCCAAAAATCTCTACTGGGGAACCCTAACCAGAGGCATCGGTTCAGACTGGAGTACTGGGAGAGCAAGATTTGTGTTGCTACTTATTTTACCTGTTTCTGTGAATATATTTGTAAAATCCCATATAGTCTTGTTTATAATGTTTACGTTGTTTTAGTTTCATCTATCATTTTTTGTTTTTTTCTTTTAACCTTTTTCTTATTTGGCATAGAGGAAGCTTCTATTTTCCTTGTTTCGAACCTTGGCTGTATTGTGTCTTACTAAACAGTGAGTCCTGAGTTTGCTTTGTCTTTTTCAGTATTTTGATTTTCACTTCTTTAACTCTTACTGTCACTTATTTAACATTTTTATTCCCTTGTAACATTTTACTACTTTTTCATTTCATCTTTGTGCTTTTTTTCAGGTTATATGTATTATATCAACATTTTTGGTTTTTTCCTAATTTCTACATTCTTTAATCCTTACCCATTGTGTTTCAGATATCACATTTTATCCTTATATTACAGTGAGGGCTGTGTATCATTCTCCTAAGTTTGTATTCTTTGCTCCTCAATTATAGTTATTTCTCTTTATTTTATGTAGTTTTTAAATTTGTCACTTCTAATTCTCACTTCTTAACCTTTGAATCTGTGATTTTCTCCTTTATCATTTTTCACATCTCACACTTATGTTTTAACTGTATTCTATTTTATCTGGGTAGAGTAGAGAATACATTTGCAGGCCCCGAGTTGAGAAAGCCTGGATTCAAATCCCATCTCCACCACCAACTAGCCTCTGCTACATGGGCACCCAGGCAGACACTGAGAACTGTTCACCAGCCCATTTCCCTTTTCTCCTGGACACACAGTTGGACTACATTTCCCAGCTTCCCTTGCACTGAGTCCTAATCAATGAAAGAGTGGACAGGACTTCCAGGTCTGGCCTATAGAAACCTCCTTTGCAGTCGTCTCATGCTCTTTCTTCTTCTCTCTACTGATTAGACATCAACACTCTGGGAGACTTCAGAAACCATAATGGAGGAGCCCTGGTCCACCTGAATCCCTGCGTGATGAAATAGAGTAGGACCCCTCCCCACCACCATCAACAGTCCTGCTTCACAAGGTAATTTACATTGCGAAACAAACTTTGAAAGTGACATGCCACCGAGAATTTAGGTTTTTATATTATAACAGCAAGTGTTAACTAACACCGAAATTGGTGCCTCAAAGCAGGGTACTACCTAAAATAAGTGGCACTGGCTGAGGGATCAGGCAGTGACAGCAAAAAAAAAACTGATATTGGTGCTTGGAGAGATGGAGACCCAAGTTACGCAGTGGCAAAATATTAGGTAAAATCATCACCTGCAAAAACTAAGAAAGCAGACGTAGTGCCTACCGAGCTTGCAGCTCTGGGGAAAGACGTTGGAAAGTAAAACATTAGTAATAAAATGCAAGAAATAGTAAAGATAATATTAAAGTAATATTAAAGAAATAGGTATGCTGAGTCAAGAATTTGTTGGATTGCGAGCATAAATGAAAGGGGATAGAATCCAGAAATTTGTGCACTTAAAGGGTTTAAAAAGCTGACTGCTTCTAAATCTCAAACGGCAAGAAATAAGATTGAAAAACTTTTGAGTGACAAAGGCTCAAAGACTCAGCCCTGTGGCGGAGAACTGATTAAGAGTGTTGCCTCCCATCTGAGCCTGAGGGCCTGAAGGTAACCACCATTTAGTTGAGAAAGAAGGGCATGGGGTGATAAAGTAATACAATAAATCCAGCTTGATCATAAGGTCCAGGAAAAAATTTGGGGATTAGGTATCAGTACAAGGAACTTCATGGAAGAAAACAGAAGAGAATCCTACTAAATTTTTGACAGAAATGTATGGCCTGAGAAACCATGAGCCTGGACTTAAAAACAAAAAGTCTCTGTGAGCCTTACAAAACCTCAGGCCACCATCCAGAGGAGCAAAAGCTGTACACACCCTGTAAAGACGGCAGAATCCCCAGCAACAGCTTCAAATGTTGCCATGGAGAATAAAGGACAAGGAGGAAATTGGCAGGACAGAGCCAGGGGCCATGGAGACCAACGGACAAGAGATTTCCTCTCCGAGATCAGAATCAAGGTCTAATGGAGAAAGTTCTTGCAGCCCTGGTTGGAGGCCTTCACTGGCTCCACGATTGCTTTGAACCTGAGACTACTGTGCATCTCCTATTTTACTCAGTTCAAAATGGGAGTTTTTTGGTGTTGTGTTATTCTATCTCTGCTCCACCACTGAAAATTGGGAGAGGCTAGGAAAGAGGCAAATAACTTTTTCCTTTTTAGTTCGTAAGTCACAGAACCATGAGAATTCTCATTTAGGCATGATGAGGAGCCAGCACACCATCTAGAGATCCTGAAGCATGAGCCAGGCGCAATGACTGCACGGGACTTAGCTGTGTCTCCTTCTGGGAGGGGTGAGTGGGTTCCAGGTGCGAGAGGGAAAGTGAAGCAGGAATTTGGTGACCAGTAAGGGGACCTCTGGCAGAGACTGGCCACTGTTGAACCCTATGCCCTTTTCCTCCTGCCTACACAGCTAGGTGACATTTCTCAGCCTCCCTTGCAGCTTCCTATGGCCATGTGACTAAACTTGGCCAATGGTATGTGGGCAGAAGTGGTATCTACCGCTCCCAGTTCTGATCCATAAAAACCTCCTATGACATCTTCTGCTCTCTCTTCTTTGTTATCTGCTGGCTTGGTGGCAAAGGCCTGGGCAACCTTGGAAGCCACATGCTGAAGGTGGTGGGGCCTCTGTCAGCCTGAGCCCCTGAATGGCCATGTAAGGCAGAGCAGCCCCTCTGTCTAAGCCTGGAGCCTCAAAGTAACCACCAGTAAATGGAGGGAGAACCCGAACTTTATCTAGGAGAGAAAGAAACTTCTAATGTTTTAAGTTACTGATTTCTTAGAATATGTTATAGCCCTAGCATCATCTTAAACACAAGAACTTAATAAAAATTAGCATGTTCTCAAGGGTGACAACCGTAAACATTCCAATTTAATGCGACTGGATGAGCACACTATGGTACAAACATGGAATACAGTGCAGCCATTGGAAATAATGATGTAAGGTAACATTTGTTGACACGAAAACATTTCTGTGCTATACTAATAAGTGGGAAAAAATTAGGTTAGATAACAGGATGCAACATAATCCCACTTCTGTAAAATCGTATGTGTAGGGGCCGGCCCCATGGCCGAGTGGTTAAGTTCACGCACTCTGCTTCGGCGGCCCAGGGTTTCGCCAGTTCGAATCCTGGGCGCAGACATGGCACTGCTCATCAAGCCATGCTGAAGCAGCGTCTCACATGGCACAACTAGAAGGACCCACAACTAAAAGAAATACACAACTATGTGCCAGGGGGCTTTGGGGAGAAAAAGAAAAAATAAAATCTTTAAAAAAAAATCATATGTGTCTATAACAGAGGCTCTGAGAACCGTCTAGAAGGACGTTCATGAAAGAATTAACAGTGAGGAAGGTGGGACATTAGGGATCATTTCTTCTTCCACCATGTATTTTTCAAGGTTGCTTGATTTTTTTATAATGCCAATGTTTTGATTTTTATGTAAAAACAATAAAGCCATGTTTGAACATTAACCACATTCTTTTTACTCCAGTTGACCCCGTATGTCCTTTCATTTCCCTTAAGAGATTCTCCCAACCCACTTCAATATGGAAGTTCCTAAAAACATTACTTCAAGGAAGTCAGAAAACCTAAGGGTGAGAAAGCCCCTCCCCAAGATGATAATCTCATCCAGGCTTACAGCTCATCTGCGCTTTTCACAGTACACAGATTTCCATCAGTTTACAAGTGACATGATTTAAACTTCTCAGTCTCAGCCTTCCCTAATCCCAGGACATCAGGCAGCCCTTGTAAGCTAACGGTTGTCCTCCAGGAAAGCAGGAGGGGCTGACAAAGAGCAGGGTCCTGTCCTAAAGGCCCGAGTTTGACTTGAACATGGAAGGAATCAGTGAGGGCTATAAGGAGATACAGCGGGGAGCCACAGCCAGGCTTTGAAATCTTGCTCATACCAGCATGACTACTGGTGTGTCTGTCCCTGAGCTAACTGCCGTCCTCCCAGCCAGGGTGAAAGAATGACCCTCTGACTACACAGACCTCTGTCGTGAGGATTGTGGGAGAGGTGTCCATGGTTAGGATTCTCACCACTGGGTTTAGGTCATAGGTGACTACACCTTTGCTAAATGACTGCCATAAAACTTGTAGGGTTTTGAGCAGAGGTGTGAGCCAGATGAACTAGAGTTTAGGAAAATTAATCTGACCATAATGTCCACCATGATCAGGAAGAAGCTAGAGGCTGAAAACCTATTGAAAGGCTATCACAACAATCCTGACATGCTTGATGAAGATGGATACAGAAAGGAAGCACCCAAGCGCCAGGAGATCTTGGGGAGGGTACCCAGCCCCAAAGCACTCAAGAGAGTCACAGAGTCCACAAACAAAGTGTAGGAAAACTGAGACCACTCCAGGTATGCCAAACAGAGGACACTTAATACAGGGAGTCGGTCACAAAGATATGGGAAGAACCGGAAGAGAATAAAGGAGAAGGAGAGGGCAGGAGCAAAGAGGAAGAAGAGATAACAACCAGGATCAGGCATTAATGCTCCTGGGCTGTGCACCTGAGCCTGCTCAATCTGGGTACAGTTGAAGAGGTTGTGTCCACTGGTTCTGGAGCCTGGGAAAAGGGCTACTTGTCAGAGCTGCTGGAGTTCCAAATTACCCATCCTTGCCTGCAACCACCCCACTGTAAAACCCAGAATCAGACAGCTTTTCTCTTCCTCCTGCCTCTGGTCTCCCACCAGTGCCTCCTATTGGCAGAATTTAACAGGAAGGGAGCTGGCAAGGGAGCCAGGGATGTGCCATTTTCAGACTCCCAGCCCTCACAGTAAAGAGCAAGGCACAGAAGGGTGGGTGAGGGGCCAAGAGCCAATAGCCAGCACCCAGCCCACCCTCTGACCCATTCTCTTCCAACCTGTGTTAACAAATGTCCATTCTGGAGGACACATGCAGGGCAGTGCCACAGAGGGTGGCCTTGGAAGGCAGGGGATCATAGCCCTTGGCCTCAAGGAAAATCCTAGAGAAAATTTGGAATTGAGGAAATAGCAAAACTGCTCCTCCGACTATGATAATAGTATTGCTAAAATTAAAGAGAAACTACCAAGTTGGAGCCAGGTAAAGCACGCCATGCACTCTCTCCAGAAGGCTCTGTCCTCCACACTAATAATAGCATCTTTCTCTTGTTGACAGGCTGCTGCTAGCACATATGTTACCGCTGGGCAAATTTTTTAAAAGGTACCCCCTCCGGGGTGATGAACTATAAAAAGGATGTCCCCTCTGGGAAGGTAAATTAGAAAAAGGTGGCCCCTCTGAGCTGATGAATTAGAAAAAGACACGCCTTCCTCAGTGCCCGGGCCCAGCCAGGATGTCGGCCCCAGTCGCCCCTAGACCGGAACCCTCATCAGGACATCACCTGCACAGGTGTAGACCAAAGCCCACCGGTTTTAATGTGCTGTTTTCTAAGACCTTTGCATATATTGTCTCCTGTAATCCTCACAATAGTCCTAGGCAATAAGCATTATTACTGCCCAGCTTACAGATGAAGAGAAATTAGATGAGCTCGTCCTGGTCACAGACCTGCTAAGTGAGAGAATCGCTCGTAGAGACTTGAAATCTGAGAATAGCCCTTCAATAACAACACTGAGTGCCTGCGATGGTGCAGATGCTGCACTGGCTCTTCACTCACGTGACCACAGTCGAGTCTTCTAACAGTACCAAGTGGCTGGTATTACCTTCAATTCACCACCCCAGTGCTCACGGCTAGGAGGACTCAGGCACCAGGGTCCGGGAAGCGCCCAGCCCGCATGCTAGTGCACACGGCAGGTGCACTCCATTCCAGCCACATGAACAGCATCCTTTCATTTATTTTTTGTACTAGTTACTGCCTCACTCAAAGGAAGCCTAAGGCCAGTCAGCACTGAGGGGACAATGAGGCTGCACAGGAATCTCTGAAGCTGGGATTTCCTGTGGGTCTTTCTACTGGTGAGACAAAAAGCCCCTTTGACTCTGGCTCCCTTGGGGTTCCAGGGAACAAGCAGGCATTATCTTCGCACTGAAGGGCCTTTGACTCCCACACTCACTGCAGACAATGCTGAAAGAACACCCAAAGCATTAGCCAACTGGCCTGCCAAGTCCCAACCTGACAGAAGTTCTCCCTCAGTGCAAACAGCTCACAAGTGACAGCTCCAAAAACGTACAGAGAGCCGGCAAGCTTTGGGGCAAAGCAAGCAGCCAGGTCCCCCTCTATCCCCGCGTGCATGGGGCTGCGTTCATCTCATAACGGTTTTATTAAATAAATGTGAGCTGTGACTACTTCCTGCCTGGACCCAGACATCTGAGAAGCCAAGGGAGAAGGCGTGCTCTCTGCTTGGAGAGAAAGGCAATGGCAGGCGCTGTGCTGCGCCGAATTTCTCTTAAGGTTAGAATGCCCTCTTTGGGTACGAAAGGATACCAGCAAGAGAAGTGAATTTTCTGAGACAGGAGAGGCAAACTGTCGGAGAGGATTAAGAGAAACCAAAATCCAAACAGTGTCCTAATGGAGAATCCTGCAGAGCTTACATTTCATATAGATGAAAATTTCATCAAGACCAAAATTAAATTACACCTTGAAAGGGCAAAGATGGATGGGTCTAGAACCAGAATTCCCTTCACAGAGCCGACCCAGCTGTGCTCTGTTAAGCACCCTTCACTCTCCACGATACATTTGGCATCAATCATCCGCATTGAGCCTGCTCGTCACAAGCAGCACTAGAAGGCTCAGAGCTGACCACGGCCGCAGACACGCCAAAGGAATCGCTCACCTTGGTTGTCGGTGGTGGGCATTTAAGGGGGCAGCCTGACAGTTAACCCTTTCCCCTTCAGGCCCATCAATGACAGCCGTTGTCCAGTGCTCCCTCCAAGACAGCAGGGTCTCTGGAACCCTGGGAAGAGTACAAGGTAGGGTATCATTTGCCCTCAGGCTGCAAACTGCGGCATCAAAGGATTAATCCAAGGGGCAGCATCAAGAGAACAATCAGACCAGTGCGAGGCAGTCTTCATGACTTGGCCCTCCCACGGGCCAAGCAAAGCAGGAGGATCCAAGGAGCAGACGAAGGATCAAAACCAGGAAGCACATCGTCTTAGAAGCAGCCTGCACGCCTGCTCCAGAAACGTGCTGAAGCGGGACTGAACGACGCTCTCCATAAGGTCGCGTTCCCTTCTTCCCTGAGACACCTCCTGTGTCCCTCTGCTCACTCCTTATGCGGCACTGTGCTTGGTGGCTCATGACGAAAGGCAGCAGATCAGTGGCCTATCCAGAAACAGTGGACAATACAACAGGAACTGAGGCTAAGAATTAGAAGCGGAGGAGGAGGAAGAGAAGGGAAGGGGGAGGAGGGGAAGCAAAACCACCACAACAACTATTGAGTACCAGCTCCTGACGCATCACCTCTAATCCCAAATCCCAAAGTCTCTGTCTGAGAACCACAGGCTTCCCCTCATTCGTCCTGCAGCAGAGAACCTGACTGCACTCCTGCGCTCGTCAAACCCCATGAGCACAGATGCAAAGCAATCAAGAGCCTTTATGCCACTGAGTTCAGGGAACCTGCATTATTTTGCTGCAGAAACACTAATGTGATTCAGATAAGAGACCAGGGACCCAGACTGGGGTGTGAGGGACAAGCTATAAAGCCAACTGAGATTGTAGACAGGACTGATGTTAGGGACAATACCAGTAAGTTTGTAATAAAGCAATTCTTGATGCATAAATATTATAGATTAGGATGAGCTCATATCTAAATGATTATATTAGACCTTTACCACAATTCCACACTGAGGGTTGACATTGCCATCTCTGTTTCTACCAGGAAGAACTCTGAGATCCAGAGAGATTAAAGCACTTGCCCAGGGTCCTGACCCCAAGTCCAGTGTCCTTTCCAGCTGGCCTCTCGGTCAACTGCAGTTAATCATCATTTGCCCATAACAAGTAAAGTGAAGTATTTTGATCACAATTTAAATGAAATTTGCCTTTGGAATGTGTCTCTGTGCTTCCATTTGAAGATGCGTTTGTCTCGTGTTTCAAGAATTCACGTTACATCATGACAAGTGATGAACGTCATGGGCAGTAGAAGGGAGGAGGTGCTGGGAGCGGAAGCAGTGCCAAGGGCTGGCCTGGGGGTGCTCCAGCCCCGCAACATGCTTCGCAGTCCTCTATAGCCACTCCAAATGAAAATCCTGAGCCTGTGCTTTGAGATGGGCAGCTGACATTTTTCTCTTACGAAATGTGTAAATGGCAGCTCTTTTAGAAATGTTTGCCACTTGTATCAATCTTGAACATGCAGTCTATATAAAGACTGTGTTTGCATGCAAAAGCAACTCTTTTAACCCAGCTGCTGCCCCAGCCTCTCCATGCAGCATTTCAGGAGCCACCACTGGCTGGGAAGGAAGTCTCCTGCGTGCCATGGTGCTTGCGTTACACATGTTATTTTAAACCAATACAATTCAGTGAGTCTTTATTCTTACTACAGGTCTAACAAAAATGATAAGAAGATAAATAAAACAAGGTCTGCCCTCAAGAAATTCAGCCCAGACTAATGCAAAGGCACCTCCAAAAGAAGGTTTCTCGCTACTATATTTCTGCTTGACCCACCCCTTCCCAGCCCTGTAATGATTAATAATTAGTCATTTTATTGGGAAAGGCAGGCTCCTAATTTTGATAGGATATGGCAAAAAAAAAAAAAAGGATCTTTTGCTCATTAAAAAGCACAATGAAATTTTAAAAGCACTGTCAATATAAATTCATCCCAAGCTTAACCTAAGATAAAGTAACCCCCTAGAATATCTCATTTTATTTCCACTGAGCTCTATTCTGCCTCAGCAAAATGGGAAACCAGGGGTAATATCAATACCTTTTCTTGTACATCACCTTATGCTTTTTAAGGGAGTTTCCAAAACATTCACATACAATAAATATTTGAATGGATGTACATAATCTCAAATCAGAGTCAAAAAAAAGGTAACAGTTGGATTAAAATGATAGAATTTGTCCATTTTTCCATTCAGATTACTAGTTAAGTCGAGTGCAGACAGACACACAAAAGCTTCATGGTGAGGAAATAGTTCAGAACTCATCCTACAGCCCCCAAGGCCAATTAGCAGGCTGGGTAGAGGAGGAGATGACGAGTGTGGAATCAGTGTGAGGCGGTCCCCTTGTCACGGCCCCCAGACAGCTGTAGGCCTCGTCCAGCCTGGGAAACGTGGGTCCCGCACTGCAGAGATGCCTGAGAGGAGAACGTCAACGACGTTAAGCAAATACAACACCACAGCCAGGAAATTAATGCAGAGTTCCCACAGACAGAGAACTAGCATCTCTCTTCCTAGACAAAGAGCAGCACATTTTATACATAAGTGTGGAAATCAATACTTGAGTAAATTACCTTCAAAATTATTATGCCTAGGAGTAAACACTGCAATAAATAAATTATGAATCAAAGGATTCCCTCTTTCTTCTTCCTCCTCTCCCTCCATCCAGCCTATAAAATATTCACTGGGCATCTACTTCTTAATGCCAGTTACTTCTTAATGATTTTGGCATATCCCAATGTGCCCAATCATTCTGATGAAACAACATCCAGAAACTTCATAAGAATTAATTCTCTTTTCTCCACTGAACTACAGGCTTCCCAAGGGTATGGACAACATTCTACTTTTTTTTTTTCATCTTAAAGAGCTACCACAGTTGTCTGGCAATGTGGTTTGTGCATCTCAATAAACATTTGAACTGAACTGAACTTACAGAATTCTTGATTGGTTTTGCAAGATATAAAAATAACAGATGTGGTTAACCTACACACTGGATTACTCAGTCTAAAATATAATGAAGAGTCTAACTCAATTCAGCGAGAGTGGAGTAAACCACAAGCATCCTACACAGATGAGGGGTAAGGAGATCAACCAGACAGCTTCCTTGAGCTGAAGCAGTTTACACTGGAATTAGAAAAGCAGGTTAAATATATAACGAACTATAACTATAAGTTACATAACTATAAGACGAAGGAAAGAGTAGATGATTCCAGAGGACCAGGGAAGGCTGAGAAGCATTACTGGCTAGATCATACATGAAGGATAACGTTTTGATGAGTAGACATCGGAGGCAAAGAGGATAGATTCCATCATATTCTTGGTGGGCAGAATAATGTGCACAATAAAAAAGCCAGAGTATCCATTTTAGGGATTTAGGGGCCAATTTATGGAAGGCTTGGAAAGGACTGCTGAGAACTTGCTTTCAGGACAATAATGAGTCATTGCACAGAGAAACAATAACCTAATCAGGTCTGTGCTTTGGGAAGACCATCACGGCAGCAGTGTGCAGGCCTCACGGGAGGGAGGAACTGAGCAGAGAAATACTGACTCTGTGGGAAGACGTAAGGAAGTCCTGAGACACCCTCTGAAGATGCATCCTAAAAGTGACTATTAAGCTCTAAGTGTCACCTTAAATCACCTGGAAAGAACACCAGCCTTTGCTAGATCTTCGATTTAGACTGGAGGTCCTCAAGAACAGTCTCATACATCTTTAAACACCCTGCTGTGCACACCACAGTGCCACGTATACAGTAGCTGCTACATAAATATTCTTGAATGAACAAATATGATGGACTGAATAAATGGATAACTTAACGTCTCCAGAAGAGAATTATATAACCAGACAAAGGGAAACAACAGGACCGATAAAAGTCAAGGTAATTTAAGGTCCCTAAATCTACTGTTTGAATTGAATGTAGATTATTTATGCCCAAGGATAGCTGTCTCACATTTCACTATGCCTGGCCTGTGGCTATAATGAAAGCATTAGGGAAATAGTAAGAATCATACTGAGTTGCTAAGAGAGTAGATCTTAAAAGTTCTCACCACAAGAAAAAAAAATCCTTTTGTAACTATGTCAGGTGACAGATGTTAACTAGACATTGTGGTGATAATATCACAATATATATACAAATATCAAATCATTATGTTGTACACCTGAAACTAATGTTATTGTAAATTATACCTCAATTTAAAAAAATCGTACTGAAATACATAAACTTTTCTTCATCAGAAGATTTATAATCACAAAACAGCTTCCACAATTCTAAGTTTCCAGTGTATTAGAAACAGAAGAACCTCAGTTTACCTCTATATTTACTTTTTTTCTCATTGACCACTGTGAAATGTCCTCCTCTTCCTAAAGGTATTTAAGATGTGTCATGCTTTCATTTATAAATGCAAAACACACACACTCTCCCATGTCAAAGATAAAGCCTAATAATTATGTCAAATCATCTTATCAATCCACTCACAAATTAAGAGATGACAGATAGGAAAAAGAAAAGTTAGGTCGGTGTACATGTCACAAAACTAAATTTAAACTCAGATTCCACATTCAGGACACAATTCACTCATTAAACTTGAGATATTTCACCTTTCAACCTGTGAAGGCAATTAATCTGGAGGCAGGGCCACCTGTCAAATACACGTTACTATTCCTGGTCGATTTGTTCGCATGGGTGAACATGATCACGTTAATGATTAAGATCAATCCTAGATCTGTGTAACGCTGGGGGGTTGAAGGTCCTACTGCATTCAGGCAGCTGACTGCAAGGAGCTGGCGAGGCTTCTGGAAATGAAACCACCTGGATGGGGGGAGGCAAAATGTGAAACCCTAGTGAGCAGGGAGTAGGAAATTTACACAGTAGCTCAAATCCTGGATGATCCCAATGCTCCAGGACAAAAATCACAGAATCCTAGAGCTATGGAAGGGTTCCCACACATCCTCCAATATGGGCCCCATCCCCACATGCAGACTCCCTCATTACATTCACCACAGAACCAGCCAGCACTAACTTAAATGCTTCCCACAGCAAAGAGCTGACTGCTTTTCAAAGCAGCCTATTCCATTGATGGACAGCTTTTATTTTTAGCAAGTTTTTCTCTAAATTAAGTCAAATATTGATACCTTATTAATGTGTGGCTCTAGTTCTAATTCCGGGCCAAGAAGCCCCTCTATCAATGTTGAATGAATGAATAATGAATAAACGAACAAACGATTCTTAAAGATCAATGATGATATGACAAAAGCAACTGCTTCAAAATTTAAGTTTTTAAGACCCACGATGGCTCAAAAAAAATAAACAAGGATTTGGTTCCATTCACTTAATATTTCTTTTTATTTTTTTTTTTGAGGAAGATCAGTCCCGAGCTAACATCTGCCACCAATCCTCTTTTGGCTGAGGAAGACTGGCCCTGAGCTAACATCCGTGCCCATCTTCCTCTACTTTATATGTGGGATGCCTGCCACAGCATGGCTTTCTGAGTGGTGCCATGTTCGCACCCGGGATCCGAACCAGCGAACCCTGGGCTGCCAAAGTGGAACGTGCGAACTTAATCGCTGTGCCACCGGGCCAGCCCCACTTAATATTTCTTAAGCAGAGATGAATTATGCAGAACTAAGAAATGAAGCATGGCTTGATGGAAACAGCTCTAAGACGACCCAGATTCTAATACTCACTCTGTTCCTATGCCTCACTTTTCACACCTGTAAAACAAGCAGGCCAGATTCCACAATCTCTACCGCCACTCACAACTGTCAGTACTCTACAATAGATAATTTATCCTCAGAGATTGCTATCGCTCAACTCAAGGAGTTTACTGTCTTAACTGCATTTCTCTGAGAGTTCAAACCCATCTGCAAATAAAGGGTGAAAGTCCTACCGTGACAGGCAGATGTTGGGGTTAAACAGGTAGAATTTTATCCACATATTTTAAATGGATGAACACAGGCAGCGTGGCTGGGAAATTAACCTGAAGTTGACATGGGAAAGATAATCTAGGGTTGTTTATTTCAATTATTTGATTTGAGACCAGGTCTCCTGCACCTACGACTACCATTATATTGACTAAAGATAGAGCACTCAGCAGCTGCACTTGGTAAATGCACTTGTCGATGCCTCACCTCCCAGAACTCAAGGGGTTTAACCAATTGATCTTTTGAAGCTCCATCCAGCAATAAGTTCTGTGATTCTGTTTATAACACTCGATGACCAGCAACCCTAGTGATTAGAGGAAGCCCCGCTATCTTTACCATCCATCTCTGAGCCATGACAGGAGCCAGGCGGCCAAAAGGAAGGAGGGCCGGGTAAAATAGAAATAATATTTCATTCATCGGTCAGCCACAGTTCTCCTTTCCTACTTCCACTTGCTGTGAAAATTCGGAAGCTGATTGCAAAGTCTGTGCTCAAGGAGCAGCTGGTCAATTCTGATTTCAAAAGAGAAAATGGATTCAGGATGGTCAAAGCATCTGCGGCAAGGATTTAAAAAATTGTATGATTGTTGCACAAAAGACATTCGCAAGGAATTTTTACCACACAGTCATTAAAGTTAAGAACAAGCAAAAGAAGACTACCAAAGACTAAAAGTCTTGCATTACTAAACGGTGGTGGCTGAAAAATGGCTGGCCACAGATGGCCCCAGCTGTGCCAAAGGGGACCGTCCTCACTCCGAGAGTGGCTGCCAAGGGCATCTCTGGAAGCGGAGCTCTCTGCTTGCTTTGTGTGGGAACCCAGCATATAAACTGAATTATCATCACTATCAAAACAAAGGTTCTAATTCTGATCTAAGGACTCTAATCTAAAATTTTTATACTCAGAAACTTTGTTCTGTGCCGGTCTTTAGTTCTCGTTATTTAAAGATCACCATTGTACCTCCCCTTTGCTCTGAAGGTCTTTCATCAAACTTTGACCAAAACCACAATAAAATTCAAACATCAACAGTTTAATCTCCAATCAAAAGTTTGTTTTATTTTTAAATGGAAAAGTTTTAATGAACATAATAAATTCTGGCTCCTTTTTACTAAAGTTAATGTCTTAATGTTCAAGCAATGAGCAAGCACTATTTTTGTCATTTAACACAATAATAGTTTGCATCCCATTTTTGAAATAGATGTAAATCGACGAACATAGCACAGAAATGGATTACAAGAACAGTGACACTAAGCTATGTGTCTTTATTGACATTCCACCCTCCTTCCTTTTGGCCATTTGCTTTCTGTCATGGCTCAGGATTACTGTCGTTTTTTATGTTCTTTTTTCTTGTTTGTAGTTTTCTGTGCATCTTGTAATGAGCATGCATTGCTTTTGGAAAAAGAAAAAAGAATAAGAGAAATTTCTTTTACGAAACAAATGACTTAAGAATTATTTCTGCAGCCCGTAGACCTGGCATTCACTCTCCTTCAGGTGGTCAGACTTGCTCTGAAGGTCCTCTTCCCTCTGTGGGCATCTCAGTGAGCACTGAGGTCCCTGCAGAAATGTCCTGGGTCCCAGCCTTGCAAGCTAACCATATCACCAAAAGCCTCAAACCCAGTTACACCTCTGTGCCATCCTAAGGTTTCTGGCAAATTTAAGTGTTAAAATAAAACACTAATTCAGATTCCATTTAGTCTGAGGTTTGTAATGAGTTCTTGCAATACATTCTTTCAAGATTTTAATACGTTTTTTTCTGCAAATTTTCATTGTTTATTTTTGCAAGAAAATAATTTAAAATGGGGTTTTAAAATAGGGGTGAAAGAAATTAAGATTATTTCAAAATCTCTTTTGCCAGGTCTAACAATTCACTCATATTTTAGAGGCCACAAATACGCAGGACACATTATTAACTACAAGCTAACATTGGTCCACTCTGAACCACGACTGGTCTCCTTAACTCCAGTTTGGTTAGTGGTTGAGAACACACTTGTGAGAGGCGCCCACACCAGGATGTGAATCCTGGCTCTACCGTTAACAGCTATGTGACCTTGAGACAGAAGCAGTGTAACCCTGAAGGTCAGCTTTGTACAGGAGAGATGAGGATTGTAAATACCTACCTTGCAAAGGTTTGGGGCGGGTTTCATCAAAGGAATTCCTAATAGAGGGCCTGGCACATTGTAGGCTCTAAATCAACTGCGATGTTATTCTGCCCTCCTGGCAGCAGCGATGTCTCCTGTTAGCCAGCGACTCATCCTCTTCAAGGTGCTTTCAGACCTTTTGCCTCATTTGATCCTCCGGCAGCTCTACCAGTCCAAAAAACCATAATTCCTGTCCCTATTTTTCTTTTCTCTTAGTTTTTTGGAAACAGATGAGGAAACTGAGGCTCAAGGTCAAAGAGCTCAGAAAGCAGATCCAGGCCTCTTTTTGCTCAGTGACACAGTTCTCAGCTGAACCCCGAAAGACTTTATGCGCTGTGCCCGAATGTAATAACATTAAATTTCTTCTCGAATACTCTGCTATTCATACTTGAATCAAATCAAACTGGCATTTCCACATCTCTCCAAATCATTTAGGTTATGCTTAGTAAAAATAGCAACTAAGTTTATTTAGAGCTTACACAGGCCCTGGGCTAGGTGCTTCAGGGCCACTGACGCATTTAAACGCAGTAACAACCCAATGAGGTGGGCACTGTTGTTGTCCCCATTTAACAAATGGGGAAACTGAGGCATAGCTAAGTCCAAAACTGAGATGCAGGCAGACTCTCTCCAAACCCCAACTCTTAGTTCTCTGGTGTCACCCAAATTACAGCTGTGCAATTGACCGTGCATTTTGCAAAGTGCTTTCCTGCACAATACATGGATGAGACAAGGAGGCCAGGTTATTCGTGTTCTCTTTTACATCTGAGGAAACCAAGGCTCCCAGATGTCAAGGGTTGTGTCTAAAATTCCCTGGCCCTCTGGTGGCCCAGCGACGACGACGCAGTGGCAGCACTCCCCGACCCCAAATCGCACCCTCTTGGGAAAGTCTCCAACTCCTTCGCATGCATTTTAAGAGTGAGATGGCAGGACACGTCCTGTCATTCTTCAAAAGCAACTGTCAACTGAATGGCCTCCGTGTCAACACTGAGAGTTGACAGCGTGACCCATGTTGCGGGAAGTGGAAACGGAGCGGTCTCTTCTGAGCCGGGTCTTGGGCGTTACTGCGGCCAAGTCGGAAGTGGGAGGTGAAATTGTTTGCAGAGCAGCCCCTTGGGGAGGTGCCAGCACCACATTCCGGGACAACTCGCCCCAAGCTCCTCCCTCCAGGTCCCTGATGGGGTGGAACCCGACTCTCAGGGGAGTCTCGGGACCAGGGCAAGCGGGGCGTCTCTCCCACAGGTGCGAGGGTGAGGACGCGCGGCGCCGGTGCCGGGACTGACCCAAACGCCAGGCAGGCCCTCACCACCTTCCTGGGCCACCAAGACCCGCCGCGGGGGGCGGGTGCGACCAGCGCTCTTTCGAAAACTGCCGCTCGCCGGGATCTCAGCTCAGTCTGAGGGGAGAGATCTGGCCCGTCTGGGCGCTGGCTGGCAGCCTCAGACCCGACTCCTCTCCCAACTCCGCACGCCACGCGCCCTGCCTCAGTTTCCCTCACCTCGAAAAGGGTGCACGGAACCCAAGTTGTTCACAGAGGCACACCCAGACCCGCACGACTGCAAGGGGGCAGAGCGCGCCCTCCCCGGCCTGATGCCCGCGGTGACAGCGCCCCTACCTGCACAGTGGCCCCCGCCGCCACCGGCTGGGGTGCCCTGGGGTTCCCCGCCCGACATGCGCCCAGCCGGCTCCTCCCGCTCGGCTTCCGCCGCCTCGAGCTCGTCGGCGATGGGCAGGTTCCGTGCGCCCGCGGCCGGCGGAGGGGGAAGCGAGGCGCCGAGCTGGACGGGAAGTGGGGAGGGGGCGGGCGAGGAGGGGGAGGCTCCTTCCTTCTCCCCGGCGAGGCAGGCGGTTTCCTTTCCAGCCTCGGCCCCTTGCACACGCACACACACACACACTCATGCGCGCGCGCGCACGCGGCGGGGGCGGGCGGCCCGGCGGGCCCACGACCTGTCTCCGGACCTCTGCAAGTTTGCTGTTCCCTCTCGCTCATTTCTCGACGAAAACGAGAGGGGAAGTACGCTGGGGGGAACCGGTGCACAGGGAAGGAGAGAGAAACTGCGAGGCCTTCGGAGTGGGTCTACCAGGGCGCCTCCCAGACGCGTGATCCGGGAAGTGACCAAAGGGGTGATGAGGAGATGGAGGGGATGAGAGGGTGGGGAGAAAGTAGGGAGACGACAGACGACGCCAGGAAAGAGACGGGTGGGAGCAGCTGTTCAAAAATGAAATGTGAATCCAACTTTTTGAATCTTTGGCCGCATGGGGCTGGTCCCAGAGCCTCCCCCCAACGTTGGGCAGCTGGCCCAGAGCGCAGGCTCTGACCCATGCAGAGCTCCTAGGCCGCTGACCCACGGCCTTCACCCCTTCTCTTTGGCTCATGCAAGGAGGCTACTGGAGCACCCCTTATGTAGCACCTGCCAGAAACGGTTCTTGCCCTTAAGGAGTTCAGCTCCGGTAGGGAAGATAATCATGTGAATAGAAAACTAAATACCATGCAGTAGAATATGCCAAGAGCCAGTGGCTTGGGACAGAAAGGGTTGCAGAAGTTGAGGGTTGGAGGGAGTATTGTGAAGAAGAGTCAGGAAGACCTTCTGGAGGAGCGGGAAGGGTCTCGTTAGAACTAGAGGAGGGCCAAGCTCCTTCAAGAGATAAGAACCTTGTGAGTGAAAATGCACAGATATGCTTCAATGTCGGTGTTTTGTGGGACAGAATGAATATGAGCATGGATATTAAGATGTGTGGAAAATGGAAGGACATAAAACTGGATCCAGCTGAATTTAATGATATAGACCACTAAGATCGGGATTCAAAGCTGTAGTTTGAGAGATTAAAAAAGGATCTAACAATTTGGTTGTTGACTGAAGCAGGGACCAAGAGGTGACCTACACTAAATGAAGTGGAAATGCCAGAACTGCCTTGGTATATTGCAAAGAAGGTTCCCAAAGCTTAGGGGGGATTGGAATAGCACAGTGGATTTATCATGTAAGACCTGCTCACCCACTCGGGGAGGGTCCAGAGGACACACTTTGACCGCGACTCGGAAATAACCTTGTGACCCGGCATCCTTGGTCAGTCTTCTCTCTGTGTCAGACATTACAGTGGGAACTGCAGCCGCTGAACTGGGATCCTTAAATGCAATGGGGATAATGGATTACAGTTGGCAGGGGTCAAATGGTGGCAATGAATCTCCAAAGGCAAGGTAGGCATGGTTTCTGTAATGGACGACCGTCAACACACAATCAGAATAGTCCGACTCTCACAGATCTCTGGTGTTGGCAAGTTGATCATAGTGAAATAGATAGGAAGCCTCCTAAATTCTTACTTGATCCGTATGAGCAGACAAGTTCTAGCTCAAGTGAACAAAAGCCTAACTTGAATTACCAAAACAGAGACTCAGCCCTTCCATCAATTCCCAGGCTTAAGGCAGTTTACAGACCCAGAACTTCTCCAATGAAGGAGGAAAGACCCAGCAACACTGCCCAGAATGTTTACTGTTATTCTTTCTTCTAGGCCCCCCCCCCACCACCACCACCACCAAAGGGACATATGACCTCTCACCAGGGTGACTGCATTGGGAAAAGGAAATAACCAGATTTTTCAGGAATTACTGGACACTGGCTCTGAACTGCCACTGATTCCAGGAGACCTAGAACATCATTGTGGTCTACCAGTCAGAGTAGGACTTATGGAGGTCAAGCGATCAACAGAGTTTTAGCTCAGGTCCCTCTCACAGTGGGTCCCTGCACCCATCCTATGGTTATTTCTCCAGGTCCGGAATGCATATTTGGAATAGATATACTCAGCAAATGGCAGAATCTCCACATTGGTTTTCTGACCCACAGAGTGAGGGCTATTGTGGTAGGAAAGGCCAAGTGGAAGCCACTATAACTGCCTCTACCTAGGAAAAGAGTTAACCAAAAGCAATTCTGTATGCCAAGAAGGATTGATGAGATTAATGCCACCATCAAGGACTTGAAAGACGCAGGGGTGGTGATACCCACCACCTCCTCATTCAACATGCCCATGTAGCCTTTGCAGAAAATAGATGGATTTTGGAGAATGACAGTGGATTATCATAAACTTATCCAGATGGTGATTCCAATTGTAGCTGCTATACCAGATGTAGTTTCATTGTTTGAGCCAAATAATACATCTCCTAGTACCTCATATGCAGCTGTTGATCTGTGAATGTTTTTTTCTTCATATCTGTTAGTAAAGATCACCAGAAGCAGAGTTCTTCCAGCTGGCATAAACGTTCAGCGTCCTGCCTCATGGGTATATCAACTCCAACCCTAGAGCATAATTTAGTCAAGCAGGGACCTTAGCACCTTTTCCTTCCACAAGACTTCACACTGGTCCATTACACTGATGACTTTATACTGGTTGGACCTAGTGACTATGAAGTAGTAACTACTCTAGGCTTATTGGTGAGACATTTGTGTGTCAAAGGGTGAAAGATAAATCTGACAAAAATTCAGAAGACTTCCATCTCAGTGTATTTTCTAGAGGTCCCGTGGTGTGGGATAGGTTGTCATAGTTGGCCCTTCCTACAACCAAAAAAAAAGAAACTCAACATCTAATAGTCCTCTTTGGGTTTCCGAGGTAACCTATTTCTCATTTGGGTTTGCTACTCAAGCCCATTTACCAAATGACCTGAAAAGCTGCTAGTTTTGAGTGGGCCTAGAACAAGAGAAGGCTCTGCCACAAGTCCAGGCTGCCATGAACGCTGCTCTGCCACTCGGGCCATAAGATCCGGCTGTTCCAATGGTGCTTGAAGCATCAGTGGTGATAGAGATGCTGATGGAGGCTTTGTCAGGCTTCTAAGGTGAATCACATCACAGACTCTTAAGATTTTGGAGCAAAGCCCTGCCATCCTCTGTGGATAACTAATCTCATTTTGAGAAATGGCTTTTGATTTAATACTAAGCCTTAGTAGAGACTGAACTCTTATCCATGGGCCCGCATGTTACCATACAACCTGAGCTGCCTGTCATGAACTGGGTGTTGTCTAACCCACAAGCCATAAAGGCGAGCGAGCACAGCAGTGCTCCATCATCAAATGAAAGTAATATATATGAGATTGGGCCTGTGCAGGCCCTGAAGGCACAAGTAAGCTGCATGAGGAAGTGACCCACATGCCCATGGTCCCCACTCCTGCTATATTACCTTCTCTCTCCCAGCCTGCACTTATGGCCTCCTACGGAGTTCCCTATGATAAATTGACTGAGAAAGAGAAAACTCAGGCCTAGTTTACAGTGATCTTGCACGATATTCAGGCACCATCCAAAAGTAGACAACCACGGCACTACAGCTCCTTTCTGGGTCATTCCTGAAAGACAGTGGTGAAGGAAAATCCTCCCAGTGGTCAGAACTTTGAGCAGTGAACCTTGTTTTCCAGTTTGCTTGAAAGGAGAAATGGCCAGAGGTACAAGAATATGACAGTTATTGGACTGTGGCCAATGCTTTGGCTGGATGGTCAAGAATGTGAAAGAAACATGATTGGAAAATTGGTGACAAGAACATCTGAAGAAGTATGAGGATAGACCTCTCTGAATAGGCAAAAAATTTGAAGATATTTGTGTTCCATGTGATTGTTTACCAAAGGGTGATCTCAGCAGAGGAGGATCTTAATCATCAAATGGATAGGATGACTCATTCTGTGGATGCCAGTCAAGCTGTTTCCCCAGCCACTCCTGCCATTGGTCAATGGGCTCATGAACAAATGGCCATGGTGGCAGGGATGGAAGTTATGCGTGGGCTTAGCAACATAGACTTCAACTCACCAAGACCAATCTGACTATGGCCACTACTGAGTATCCAGTCTGCCAACAGCAGAGACCAAAAATATGGCACCATTCCCCAGGGTGATCAGCCAGTTTGTCACTTGGTGGTAGGTTGATTACACTGAACCAGTTCCATCATGGAGGGGGTAGCATTTTGTTCCAACTGGAATTGAGACAATGAATATAAATTTCCCTTCACTGCACACAATGCTCTGCCAAAACTACTATCTGTGGACTTATCCAAGAATGAAAGTTTGGATCACCCTACCAGGCAAAGAACCATGCTTGCTGGAATGATTCTGAGTGCAAAGAGAATGGGTCACTGAAGAAGGTAGTTACAAATACCAACTATCCACACAGCATTCCTTCTGATCACGGAACTCACGGTGAATGAAATATGGCAAGGGACCCGTGTTCACAAGATTCACTAGTCTTACCATGTTCCCTATCATCCTGAAGCAGCTGGCTTGACAGAACAATAGAACAGTCTTTTGAGGACTCAGTTACAGCGCCAGCTAGGTGACAATACCTTGCGGGGCTGGGGCAAGGTTCTCCGGGTGGCCCTCTGTATATGCTCCAAATCAGTGTCGATTATAAGATGCTGTTTCTCGCATAGCCAGGATTCATGGGTCCAGGAATCAAGGGATGGAAACGGGAGTGGCACCACTCACTATTAGCCCTAGTGATCTACTAGCAAAAGCTCTGGTTTGTCTTCTCAACTTTATGCTCTGATGGCCTACAGGGTTAGTCCAAAGGCAAGGATGCTTCCATCAAGTGACATGACAAGAATTCCATTTAACTGGAAGTTAAGACTGACGCTTGGCAAATTTGACCTCCTCATGTCTCTGAATCTACAGGTAAAGAAGGGAGTTGTATTGTTGGCTTGGGTGATCGATCCTTACTACCAATTGGAAATTGGACTGCCATTCGATGATAGAGGTAAGGAAGAGCATCTCTGGTATATAGGAGATCCTTCAGGGCATCTCTTAGTATTTTCATGCCCTGTGATTAAGGTCAATGGAAAACTATAACAACCCCACTCAGGCAGGGCTACTAATGGCCCAGACTTTCCAAGAATGAAAGTTTGGATCACCCTACCAGGCAAAGAACCATGCTTGCTGGAATGATTCTGAGTGCAAAGAGAATGGGTCACTGAAGAAGGTAGTTACAAATACCAAGTGTGACCATGTGACCAACTACAGAACTGAGGACTAGAATTGTCAAGAGAATTTCTTCCCTATTTTGTTATGACTGTTTATAGGTGGATAAAGAAGGGGAGAAAACAAAGATATTTGACATATTTCTTTATATTTTATCTTTGTTTTCTTCCCTTCCTTATCCACTCATCATATAACACAAGATGTGTTGATAATAATTAAATTTACAGCACAGTATTTAACTTATAGGATATGAAGGAGAAGAGTGAACATTACCCAAGGACTCTTGTGTCTTCTCCTCGGGAGAAAGTTAGCGCATTTTTGGTTGTACTCAAAATAGTTGTATCATGATAAGTAGAAGTACTTTGTTATAGTTTTTATTTGAAGATTAAGGATGGTTTAAGGTGATGTGTATTGTTGCCAAGAGGTGGACTGTGGTGTAGGTCTTGTGTGTTAGCTTGGCTAGGCTATAGTACCCAGATATTTAATCAAACACTGATCTAGGTGTTTCTGTGAAGATATCTTTGCAGATGTGGTTAGCATCTACAGTCAGCTGACCTTAAGTAAAGGAGATTACCCTTGATAATGTGGATGGGTCTCATCCATCAGCTGAAGACCTTGAAAGTAAAAACTGAGGCTTCTTGGAGAAGAAAGAATTCTGCCTCAAGACTGAAGCCTCAAATCCTGCCTGAGTTTCCAGCCTGCCAACGTGCCCTACAGATTTCAGACTTGCCAGCCCTGACACTTGCATGAGCCAATTCCTTAAAATAAATCTGTTTCAGGGACTGGCCCCGTGGCCAAGTGTTAAGTTCGCGCGCTCCGCTGCAGGCGGCCCAGTGTTTCGTTGGTTCGAATCCTGGGCGCGGACATGGCACTGCTCATCAAACCACGCTGAGGCAGCGTCCCACATGCCACAACTAGAAGGACCCACAACGAAGAATACACAACTATGTACCGGGGGGCTTTGGGGAGAAAAAGGAAAAAATAAAATCTTAAAAATAAATAAATAAATCTGTTTCGGCCCTGTCCCGGTGGCCTAGTGGTTAAATTCAGCACACTCCTCTTCGACGGCCTGGGTTTGGTTCCCAGGCACAGACTAACACCCCTCTGTTAGTGGCTGTACTGTGCTGGCAGCCCACATACTAAAAAATATGGATTGGTGTGGATGTTAGCTCAGGGCAAGTCTTCCTCAGCAAAAAAAATAAAATAAAGTAAAATAAAATAAAATAAATCTTTCTCCTATCTATCTATCTATCTATCTATCTATCTATCTATCTATCCTTGCTGTCCTCCCACTTGTCTTCTCCTTCCTTTGGGTCTCCTTCATTGGGTTCTCCTCTTCTCCCCGTCCCTTATTTTAGTCTTCCCCAGAATTGCATCCTTGGCCCTCTTTTCTTCTTGAGCGTCCCTCACATTTGACCTGACTCTCTCATCCACTTCCAAGGTTTCAACTATCCAGATGTGACCTCAGTTGGTCTCTCTGACTGCAACCTCTCTCTCAAACTCCAGATTCGTATTTCCAACCTAGAAGCTCTGCTGGTCTCTCAAATTTAATATCTCCAAAAGGATTCTCACTTACTTCTCCCACACATTCCCTGAACTGCTGCTTTTCCTGTATTAACCTTTTTTCCAAGATAGCTTTACTCCCCTCTTGTCCTCCTCCCCTCAAGCTGAAAACCTGGGAGACCGTGCTATATACGCCTTCACCTCATCCTTTACGTTCAGTCACCGAATCCTGTTCATTCTACCTCAGAATTGTCTTTTGTGCCCGTCCCCTCCTCTTCATCCCCACTACCCATGAATTAGACTGGGCCTCATTGGATTTTAAACTACTGCCTGAATATCACCACTTGGTTGTCTAAGCAGCCATTCAAACAAACCAAGTTCAAAGCCATTCACATCAACTTCCCCTCAACCCTGTGCTCCCAGCTGTGTCCGCCACCTCACCTGCTGGCCACCCCACCATCCGTCTAATCAACCCTGGAGCACAGTTTGGCAGGCATTCGACCATATGATTAGGAGCATAGGCTCTGCCCTCAGATAACTGCATGCATATCTAAGCTCCACTACTTCTCAGCTTTGAACCTTGGGAAGTTCTTTAACTTTGCTAAGCCTCAGTTTGCTCACCTGCAAAACAGTTAATAATAGTACGTACCACTTAAGGTTGCTGTGGGAGGGACTAACATATGGTCTGGGGTGGGGTGTAGGCATTGGGTTTTATAAACAGCACCTAGGTGATTCTAAAGTGCAGTCAGGGTTAAGGTCACTAATCTAGTGGTATTAGGGATGGGTTTATGGTAGACAAAAAAGACCAGTTAGGAAAGAGGCAACAGTCCAGGTAAGAGATCCGAGCATTTGTAATGAAGATAGAGAAAAGGAGGCCATGTTCAAGAGATACTTTAGAAAGCAAAACTATATAAAACTTGGTGGCTAGATATTGAGGGTAATTGAGAAGAAAGCATCTAAGATGACTGTGGTTTTTCACTTAGTTGACTAGGCTGAGTGGATGATGGTGCCATAAAGCTATGATTCCCAAATATGTTTGTTCATTATAATCACTTGGGTAAATTTTATCATTTTTTCCCAGTCTTCTATCTTACCTACTGTACTAGACTATATGTTCCTAGTCTTATCAAAGACCTGTGCACAGGATTGTTTCTTTGTCAATTTGATTGCTCTGGAAACCATGTTTTGCAGAGTCCTCTTCCCTGAATAGTTACCAGTTACTCTTGGCCGAAACTGTGATATTTGCAAGGTGGCACTGAAGCAGTAGCCATTTTGTCTGAAAGGTCTTCGTTGGTTAGAGGCGGTGGAGACAGATGTGGAGGTGCTGGTGGGTTCCAGTCTGCCCTTTCTCTTGCCTGTCCAATGGGCAGGTATCCTTCCCAAATAGCAATCCTGCTGACCAACAGCAACCCCTGGCTCCCCACCAGATGCTTCTCTGGACACTCACAGAGGAAGTAGACACAAAGAGGCGTCAACCTTCCATAGACTTCTGTATCAGCCCCCTACACGGTCCGACTCTAACAGCTGGACATGCATAGCTCCTAGGTTTGCTGCAAGCTCCAACTCATTCACCCTTGCCAGGGCTGGTTAGAGGCCTTTCTCAGATTCCTCAACTGCCCCTCTTAGACTTCTGTTTCTCCAGCAACCCTCACAAGTGTATACGGTCCAATTTCTATAATACAATCTATTCCTTATTCCACAATACTCATAGTGGTTCTGCTTTTCCAGGCGAACCCTCACTGATAAGCCTACTGATTGTAGATCTCTGGAATGGATATTACAAAAGTCTTCCTTTAGTTTTATGACAGCTTTCTCAATCCAACACAATGCTGTATTAATTAGGACTCCTTTCATTGCAACTAACCAAAACCAATATACTCTAACAAATAAAAGGAATTTTGGTGAAGATACAGGGGGTATTTCACAGTGTCCAGTGGCATAATGAAGCTGGTCCTCCGGACAGACAAGAGCTAACTTTTGGAAAGCCAGCAGGACCCTGGCGGTTCACTCCTCCCTCCCTGCTTCTTTCTGCACATCGGCTTCCCGTCTCTCCCAGGTTTACATGTTTCTAAGCCAGGCACACAGAAAGCCTGACCCTCATGGAGCCAATTCTAAATCTCTAGAGATGAGGTCCCGACTGGACCAGAGCAGGTCAGGAGCCCATCTCTCACGCCATCCAGTATAGCCAAGGAAGCGGAGCCACATGGGAGAATAGGATAAACACAGGCCTCTGGAAACCACCCTTGAACACAGGGCTGAGTGGCAGGCAG
Organism: Equus caballus; assembly: GCF_041296265.1. Classification (NCBI taxonomy): domain Eukaryota; kingdom Metazoa; phylum Chordata; class Mammalia; order Perissodactyla; family Equidae; genus Equus; species Equus caballus. Next base: position 90,949,006 of record NC_091684.1, read on the forward strand.
GGGACCTTGGAGAGCTGGACAGTCAACCCAAAATGTATCTACTTTAAATGTCATGGTGAGGGTCAGACACCAAGAATCCCGCTGCTTATGAGGAAACATATGACACCTTTGGTTTCCCTCTGCTTTTAATATGGTTCCCATTGTGGCTATCACCTAGCAGTTCTTGCCGTGGATTTAAGCTCCAGATACAGAGCTGTGTAAAAGGTGTATACACAAAGGATAATTGAGAGCAAATGATGAAGGGATAATTGTTCCATCAGTGTTTTTTAATATAAATTTTTGGAAAGCTTTTCCTCATGAATGCTACCAAAATCTTCATGAGAGCAGAAATGGAGTAATGTCATAGATGCCAACACAGTCTGAGGTTGTCGCTTAGAATCCTTGCATAACCAGCAGGGTCAGCAGTGGTTCTGCCATATTGAAATTATACGTATCTACAGATTACATTTACATAGACAATGAACGTTAAATACTATGGGTGTAAATTTGTAGCAAGAAGTTAGGAGCTCAAAGGAATAAAACGTATAACTCTTCTTCCAGGACAGTAAATTTCAAAAATTGTGTTTAAGATATGGGACTCTCTGGGGGCCGGCTCTGTGGCCGAGTGGTTAAGTTCGCATGCTCCGCTGTGGCAGCCCAGGGTTCGGATCCTGGGTGCGGACATGGCACCGTTTGTCAGGCCACGTTGAGGCGGTGTCCCACGTCCCACAACTAGAAGGACCTGCAACTAAGATATACAACTGTGTGGGGGGGGGTTTGGGAAGATAAAGCAGAAAACAAAAAAAAAGATTGGCAACAGTTGTTAGTCCAGGTGCCAATCTTTAAAAAAAGTAAAATAAAATAAAATAATATGGGACTCTCTGGGGCCAGCCTGGCGGCGTAGTGGTTAAGTTTGTGTGCTCTGCTTCAGAGGCCAGAGGTTCACCAGTTCGGAGCCCAGGTATGGACGTATACAACGTTTATCAAGCCATGCTGTGGCAGGCATCCCACATATAAAATAGAGAAAGATTGGCACAGATGTTAGCTCAGGGCCAATCTTCCTCAGCAAAAAGAGGAATATTGGCAGTGGATGTCAGCTCAGGGCTAATCTTCCTCAAAAAAAGAATAGGGGACTCTCTTAGAAGTTTACTAATAATAGCTAATGTTTATTGGGCACTTAGTACATGCTAGACACTGTTCTACACAATTTAAACTTATTTCACCTTTGCAACAACCCAATTCTTACACCCATTTTCAGACTAGAGATCTGAAGCACAGAGAGGTTAGAAGTTGCCCCAAATCACGAAGATAGTAAATGTCAGAGGAGGGATTTGAACCAGGCAATCTGGCTGAAGAGTCCACATTTCCTAACAGCAATGACATACTGCCTCTTGTTAGACAAAAATGGCATTTTCTGATGCCTGAATACAAACTATCACTCTTCTTTTATATAATGAGACTTATCCTTAGGTAATAAGTCATTCATGCTGCTGTATTTTCACGCATAATATCCCCCCTACACATCTTCCCTTAGTTTTATCCCCAGAAGTGAAGAGAGAGAAGGATATGACAATCGTGCCTTCTATAGAATTAACGTACCTTTGCATCTCCCCCTCTAAATTGTAAGCTCTTTGAGGATAAATGTCATGCCTTGTTCATCCTTGCATCCTCTGGCCAGAGACTTATTAGAATTAATGTTCTAAATTGGGATTCTGATACTTTATAGGCTAGTTGATTTATCTCTCAAGTCTCCTGAAAATTCTCTGAGTATGGCAATGATAGATATTCACAAGAATTCTCATCAAGTTGTATAGCCAGAGTTAAATAGGAAATATTCTCATTGAGAACAATAACAGTGCTTAAACAATTCTGGGAAATTTAATTGTCTAAAGGAGATCTTTTCTTAAAAAAAAAAACTTAAATGAATTGGAGAAAATAAATCTCTCTTAAACTCAGGAAATAACATCAGACAAATGATGACTCTCATTTGTTAATGTCTGGAAATAGGAAGTTGGTTCAGTTTCAAATACCATCAGATAATGCCCGTGCCAAAGGATGTTATCATAGTTTTAGGCCAAATAAATAATATAAATAACCTTCCTTTTGCAGTGCATATTGTCTAAGAGCTATGAGAGTGAGATAATACATGGGAAAGTGTGGGCTTTCATTCTAGACATGCCGTCCCAAGACATCCCTAACTTGTGGCGCATCGTTATCACCCAGTGATTAGTGTCTGCTAGAGATGTGGCATTCAAAATAGATTGATGTGATCAAATGGTTAAAGCCATTAAGGAAGAGTGCCTTAATTTCATTCTGCATTAAGATCCACCACTCAGTGTTTTTGGCCTGTTCTTGCCTGGGTTTCCCACGTGCAATGTAGGGACAGCTAATACTACTGACAAGAATCTCTCCACTCAGAGATTCATTCACAATTAAATTAGGCATTGTAGGAGAGCCAAGTGGTGCTTTTCCCCTTGCCTCTCTGCTTTGAATAAATAGACTTTGTTCTCTATTAGAAATTTAGTATCTACACTTATTCCAACTTCCCCCAAGAAAGAGATACTTGTCCCCTCTCACTGACTCTCATTGGTTGGTTAGTTTAACCCCTCAGCCTTGTCATCTATCACTTCCAAGAAATAGGAATCGTTCTATTCCCTGTCCTGGCTCACCTTTTCCTGATGGGAGGAAGGCGCGCCCCAAAGCTGATGCACACTGTGTCAGCAGCTTGTCAATGCCACGGTTGAACAACGTCACATTTGTAGAGAACGCAGGCTAGCAAATTTCAGGAAGCCAGGCAGGCAGTTCCAAAGCAGACAACTTAAGTGGACAACTGTCCAAAGGCCTGAGACAGTCTCATTAACAAAGTGCCTGAAGTTAAGCTACTCACAAAACGTCTTCCCAGTTGGCCCTTTCTCCACATGTTTCACAGGGAGTAAAGAAATGTGTTCTTGAATCTTCTCGGGCAAACACTATCAATGGTCACGTCTCAATAGGGCTGTTCCTTGGGAAAAATGTTCACATCATTTAGGCAATTTGAAATTTAAATCCGACAATCAATTGAGGATTCTTTCTCCAATTAGATGAGAAAACAAGAAGGAAACCATTTGAGTGGCTTAAACGGTCCAATTTCACAGCTGGTCAGTAAAAATGTCAGAAAAAATAAGAGGGTCAGATATATAACATTACTAACATTTTATTTTGCCAAGGAAGTTTGTTTTAAAAAAAACTTTCACTAACTTCCATCACCACTATTTCATAAAGAGCTTTTTTAACCTCAAAAATTAAAGAATACATGATATCAGAATAAATGGCACTCCCTTAAATGGAATAAATTTTTGCTTTTTGAAAATTTTTTTGCTTTATCACGTTTTGTTTGTTCACTTTGCCCTGACCCGGTGAAACTTCCATGGTCAGTGGGACCAGTCTCCAAGTGGGCTCTTAGGGGCCAACCGAGACAGCTTCTGAGCCCAGGAGCCCAGAGAGCTTCTTTGTTCTGTGTGCTGCACAGTTTTACAACAATAAACCCGTGAATATAACCAGGCTTTATGTTATGAAAATGTTTGCCTATTTGTCAGGTACAAACCTGTTCATAAGGTTTTCAACTTTGTATTTAGACTTTCAGGGGACAAAACTGGAACATAATTGGGAATTAGAACTAAACTACTAGTCATAGTGGCATTCACCAAATATTTCTGAGTTGCTGCCTTCCAGGCCCACAATGGGAATGCCTTTCCCAACTGCTTTGAAGCTGGATAAGCCACGTGACTTGCTTTGGTCAATGGAATGTGAGCAGGGGTGATATGTGTCACTTCTGGGTGGAAGATTTAGAAGCCAAGGCTTGATTCATGACTCTTCTGTGATACCAGCCTGTTCTAGTGAAAGGATGGCTTGAGATGGAGCTTCTGTCAGCCTTGATCCCTGAGTGACTCTATGACAAGAGTTTCCCCTGTATACCACCATAGCACATGTAGCATGAGCAAGAAAAAAAGAACTTACATGGAGTTAAGCTATTCGGATTTGGATGTCATTTGTTGCCACAAGATAGCCTATCTCATTCTGACTAGTACACCACAGTGCTCCCAATTCTGAAAGACTGTTACCTGAATGGCGACATGACGTCTCAGATCATGAGTTTCAGAACTGAGAGCTGCCTTCAGACTGTCACCAACAGTCTAAATAACTTCTTCTAATAATCAGCAGAGCTTTCCTCCAAGAATGAAATCTAAGTCTTGGCAATAGCAAGAGCCCATGGAATGGTCTCATGCCGACATTGGGAGGAGGCGGTTTCACAGAGTTAGAGACTCTCTTGGAGGACCTCCTTGCTCTGGGTTGGAATGAGAGGCTAAAAGAACTTTCAATCTGGCATCGCAGTGTTTTATGGGACTTCAAGCAAACGTCCTAAAAAGAGGAGGAAGACCCTTCTTTCTTTCATCCAGCCTGCATCCTGGATTATGGATATGATGGCTGGAGCTCTAGAAGCCATCTTGGACTGTGAAGACAAGAGTGACAGCCTAGAAACGGCAAAGCAGAGAAATGGAATTAGTCTGGTTCCCTCATGACTTCATGGAGTTGCCATGTCACCCCTGCATTGCCTTCCTTAAGATTTCCATTATGTGATAGAGGAAAAACTGCGATCTTGTGTATGCTACTATTAGCTTGCTTTTTTCTTATGTGAAGCCAAACCTAAATCTAACTATTATATACCATAAGTTTTCAAAAATCATTTGAAAAATATCACGTATCTCATTCTTTTTAAATTTCTGGTTTTAGGATTTTTTAATTGAAAAATAATTTATTTAATTTATCTTAAAGAAATATGAATTTATTAAGGAGACATTCTTTTTATTAACAGGTGAACAATTGGAGCTTGGAGCCCACAGATGTGGGAAACAGAGCATGAGGAGCCGCCTGGGTTCCAGACTGTTCTCCTTCAGGTGTGGAGGCTCAGCTCTGTCGTGCAGTATTGGAGGAGGGTGGCTAAAAAATTTGGGCTTTGGTCATCTTGGTAGGATTTTGAGGACTTTTGTTACTTGACCCTCTCTTCTCAGAAATGGGTTGGCATCTCAAAGTCTGTGGCCCGAAACCTCTGAGACTATGAATCCCATTTCCCTTTCTCTAGAGCAGAAAGAGAAAAAGCAACCTCTTTCTGATCTAAAGACCAATTAGTCATTAAAGTTCAACCAGCCTTCTGTACATCCAGAGTTTGAACTGAAGTGTGCATAGTATGTATATGTGGTACATAAGGAAGCTTAGAGGTCTGAAAAGATGCGTGTTAAATTAATAAAGCCTTGAAGCAATATTAAGCAACGTCCTGCTTTAATTTCTTGGGGCCTATTTAGCCTGTAGGCTCTGAACCCTTCAAGATATGATTTGATTGGCAATTATACCTTCCCAAGGACCGCAGAGGTGAGGAGGCGTCAGCAAGGACTTCCCTGGTGGAGAGGATAAGAAGGGAAAGGGACTCAGGAGTGTTACAGCACGACAGTCCTGGGACCCGGCAGTGTAGACAAGGTCCTCAGGAGGAGGAGGCAGACTCGAGACCTAGTGATGATCACTTGGGAATAGCTTCCAGTTTCACCAAAGGGATTTTCCCTGCTCCCAAGTCACCTTCCACCACCCACCTGCTGGCATTTGCTTAGAAATCGACTGTTGACTTTATCACCACCCTAGTTCACATGGACTTGGTAAATCTGCAGCTGCCCACCCCCTGTAAAAACAACTGAATGTGAATTCTGCAGCCAAATAGCCAGTTTCAAAAAATTGTCTGAGTAAAAGATTCCTTCCATTCATGCATATATGCAAGAACTGTCTCGAATGTTGTAATTTATCTGAAGTGCTCGGCATGCAGTAGCTGTCGATCATTGCTAGATTCTGCCTCCCCTTTGCCTATCCTGCTGCTATTCATTTCACTACCCAACTGAGAAATAAGAAGGTCAGGTAGTTCACATGAAGTATTATAAAGAGGCTTCGTCATCTCATCAGCAAGACATTTCAATCCATTCATTCTTCAAAGGAAGTCATCCTGAAAAATGAAAGTCATCCATTTCCTTTAACTGACTTACCGGAAAATGACACTACTGGGGGACTGGTGCTAGATTTCACTGCTGCTTTAGAAAGAGGCTTTGTCTCCAGTAGCATCTGCCAGGAGCCACTCAAGGGCCCTGTGCACCTGCTGTAGCCCTTGCTGAATAAAGTGCATGCTCACTGATAGTTCCAGCTGCTCCTCCGGCCCACGGCCAATGCGAGGAGCTTATCTGACTGGTTTCCTCCCTGGGCCCTTGAAACAGCAAAGCAGCACTCCATGATCAAACCACGGACCTTTCCAGAAAACGCTGACCCTTCAAGAAGATTTTGTCCTAATCCAGATGCTCCCCGCCTTCCTGATCACAAAAAGCTGCCTGAGAATATCCTAATGATTTGCTGGAGATTGTGGTTCCAATCTGAGCCTGAGCACACACACCAAGAGTGTGTATTGATATCCACATAGACATTAAGTTCGTGGTTTCATCTCTTTGGTCGCTGTTGCCATCAACCAGCCAATATATATGTAATTAGCACCTCCTGGACACACAGCCTAGCACAAGGCTCTGTGGAGGACATGAAAAGGCTGCCAGAGGATGTGGGAAGGGGAATGGGGATGACTAGGTGGAGCACAGGGGCATTTTACGGCAGTGGAACAACGCTATATGATACTGTAGTCATGGATACGTGTCATTACACATTTGGCAAACCCACAGAATATACAACACAAAGAGTGAACCTAATGTGAACTATGGACGTCAGTTACTAATAATGTATCAATAGTGGCTCAATATTATAACAAATGTACCACAGCAGTGCAAGATGTTAATAATAGAGGAAAGTGTTGGGCGTGGGGAGTATAATTTCTGTTCAGTTTTTCTGCAAACCTAAAACAGCCCCCCAAAAACGAAGACCATTAATTTAAAAAATTTAACAAGCTCCTCGACCACACAAGATCGGCCCACACAAAGCAAACAGGACACGCAATGAGGCAGTAGTTAAGCAGGTATGAAGCGACGCGGTTCAGGCGCCAAGTGCAATGATTTCTTCCACTTCTTGGAATTCTTTGCATTTTAACTTCTAGGACGATGAGCTTTACAGCAGTGAGGACCAGCTACGAATAAGCCTATAAAATTAGCTTAACAGCTGTCAAGCACTGTACACATCTAAATGAAATACAGTCAGTATGTCATTTTTAATCCTAAATTGGAAAAAATGAGGGCCGTAAAAGAGGGAGGCAAGGAGGAGAACACGTCTGCCAGTTTGAGAAAAGCCTTCAATGATGGCGACCATTTGGCAGCGGTGACAAATAGAGTGGGCAGGGACTGAACACCCGCATCCCGCTGGCGCCTCTAAGAGTGACAGAAAATGTGTGAGGTTTAGGCTGCTCTCGCAGGGCCACACAAGGCAGAGAACCATCCTGATCACGCAAGTCCCAGATCCTCGGGTTTACGCCCTGAGTAAGATGTGTGTCGCCAGCTGAGAAACCGAGCTCCGTCCTTGAGCCTGAGCCAGACGTCCTGACAGATGGCAAGCCCCTGTTCCTCCCGGGCACCCAGTCATCTGAGCAGTGTGGCAGGAGGAGCCTGGGTCCCAGGGCTCAGCTGGTAATAGTCTTCTGTCCCGGGGCTTAAGAAGCGATAGCCCTCTGCAATTTTTCCTTCTAAGCAAAGCTTAAAGCTGCAGTCTGGTTTAGACCTGAATGTTTGGAGCAAGAAAGAGACGTAGATAGACAGACAAATAAAAGGCTCCGAAGTGATCTGAAGTGACAATGAACAATAGCTGACATTTGTATATCCCTGGGGTTTCAAAGCATTTTCTCATACCGTAGCTCTTTCAATGATTACAAGAACCATATGAGAAAACAGGAAGGAATTATTCTGATTTTATTTAAAATAAAGAAAGAAAAACTGGTGCAGAGAGTTGCTCAGCACCGTGGTTAGTAAACGGTGGCGCATCCAAGAGTCCTGGATCGTCCAGCACACTCTTTGCCGCCAGGTAAGACCCAGGCTCTGCACACAGGGGTCTTAGCTCTTTGGGGAAGATGCAGGGACATAGAAAGAAAAAGTGAGTGAGAAGTTCAGGGGCCTCAGAGAAGTCTTGTGGACTCAAGCGGCTGGGGAAGTTTTCCTAAAAGAGAGGAGAGGGGAGGGGCTGGCCCCGTGGCAGAGTGGTTAAGTTCGCGCGCTCCGCTGCAGGCGGCCCAGTGTTTCGTTGGTTCGAATCCTGGGCGTGGACATGGCACTGCTCATCAGGCCACGCTGAGGCAGCGTGTCCCACATGCCACAACTAGAGGACCCACAACGAAGAATATACAACTATGTACTGGGGGGCTTTGGGGAGAAAAAGGAAAAAAATAAAATCTTTAAAAAAAAAATAAAAAATAAAAAAAGAGAGGAGAGGGGAGGGAGGACTTCCCAGGCAAGGGGAAGAGAGGGAGCAAAGCTGGGCTAAGGCCAGATTGTGAAGGGCCTTGAATGCCAGGCCAAGGACTCTTGATTTTTTTTTTTCCTGTCGGCAAGAAGGAGCCATTAAAGATTTTGGAGCAGAGAGTGATCTGGACAAAGCAGACTTTTGGGGAAGGATGGACCTCAGGGAAAAGAGAGGCAGCAGAGAGAGGAACACAGGCAGGAGGTGGGAGGGCCAAAGTCACAGAGATGTGGCGAAGGAAGGAGTTGTAGTGTAGTGTAAACAATAGTCATCATGCTGTGCATTACATCCCTAATGCTTATTTATCTTGTGACTGGAAGCTTGTACCTTTTGACCACCTTCGTCCAATCCCCTAATCTCCCAACCCCCCACTCTCCCAACCCCCCACCTGTGGTGACCACAAATCTGATCTCTTATTCTACGAGTTTAGTTTTTGTTTGTTTGTTTTTCAGATTCCACATATAAGTGAGATCATACAGTATTTATCTGATTTATTTCACCTAGCATAATGCCCTCAAGGTCCATCCATGTTGTTGCAAATGGCAGGTTTCCTCCTTTTTCGAGGCTGAATAATATTCCATTATATATACACCACAATTTCTCTGTGCACTCATCTGTCAGTGGATACTTAGGTTGTTTCCATGTCTTGGCTATTGTAAATAATGCTGCAATGAACATGGGGGTACATATATCTTTTCAAGTTAGTGTTTTCATTTCCTTTGGATACATTTCCAAAAGTGGAATTGCTGGATCTTATGGTAGTTCTATTTTTAATTTTTTGAAGAACCTCCATACTGTTTTCCATAGTGGCTGCACTCGTTTACAATCCCACCGACAGTGCAAGGCTTCTCTCTCTTCTCCACATCCTCATCAGCATTTATCTCTGGTCTTTTTGATAGTAGCCATTCTAACAGGTGATATCTCATTGCGGTTTTGATTTGCATTTCCCTGACGATGTGTGATGCTGAGCATGAGAAGAATGACTTTGAGGGAGCCATTTCACATAGAGCTCTGGGGTAGGACCAAAATGTTACGGAGCTGAGGAGAGTGTGAATGGCACAGAAACCAAAGCGCAGCACACAGACTTCTCTTTGAAGAAGGTTTGCAGAGAAGAGAGGGAAAGTTTGGTGAAAGAATTTTCAATGGGAAGCATGGGAAAAAGAGAAGTTTCTTTCAGAATAAGGAAAACGTGCTTTTAGCTAGTCAGAGGAGCAAGAGATAAAACAAAGAGCAGTTAACAAGAGGAATAGGAATGACCAGAGTGAGGCGTGGGGAGAAGGAGGCTGGAGGTGAGAAAGACCGACAAGCTGAGGAGACATGGGAAGGTGTGCAGGCTGAGTTGTGCCACTAGCTGCTGGGTTCCTCCCTCACAGGGTGGGGTTGGGGAGCAGGGGAGGTGACATTAGTCACCCAACTGTCCTTTCTCAGGAATACTGCAGGGGCAGCCCAGTTACCTGCAACAGTCTGGACAGGCACACTGAGAGGATGTTCCTCTTATGACTAGATACCTGGAGAGCAATGGGTACTGGGAGGCGAATAAAAAGAATACGAAAAGCTGACAGAATGACAGTACTTGACCATGGTTTCTTGTCACGCTAATGGCTCTACTTTGACCATTTTATTCATCACACTGGATACATATTTTACAAATGGGGAAACTGAGGCTTTAGAGAAGCTAAATACCATGCCCACGCACAGGACGTAAGCAATGGAGTTGGACACTGGGGGACTCCGGAGCCCACTATCCTAACAGCTGTGCTTGGAATGGCTTACCGGCTCCCAGGTGAGCTGGAGTGACCAGAGTAACTGGAACCAGACAGGTCAGTCCGGAAGCATTCCGGAAAGTAGTGCATCCTGTACATGCAGTGTTTTGTCATAAAAGGTGAAGAAGGACCTATTTCCGGGAAAAGGCTATGGGAGGTGTCGATGAAAATAATCCATAACCAATCTATAAATGAAAATTTGGGTGAGTTTATTCTGAGCTTCAATCTGAGGACCATGGCCCGGGGCCTTTCTTCCCGAAGGAAGAAAGGGCACCAAAGAAGTGGGGTGCACAGAATGGTTATATACCCCCAGAGAGGATGTTTCACATAGGATTGAAATGTCCCTTTTACAATAGTCGCGAGACTGCTCTGTCGGCATAGCGATTGATGAAACAGCAGGTAGGTCTTCTGTCTCAGTGAACACAGCAAGGTGGCGGTCTGCTGTCTAAAAGCTGGGTGGTCACAGGTGAGCACTGCAATCAGTTCCTAGCCTAAGGAAAGATGCTTAATCTTTAAGGAAATGCCAACATTGGGAGGGGGAGGGAGGTTGCACCTTTATCTCAAGGGCCTTTGTTCTTGCCATAGGAAATGTATATACAATGCATGCTCAACGGCCACAGTCAGGCCCTTTGGGAAAAAACAAAGTCAGGCCGAATTAGGTTTATACCAAATGGCTTCCTCATATACTCCAATATATCCTATTGCCTGCCATTTTTATTTGTCAGAGGGTATCTTATGTCGATGAAAATAATCCATAACCAATCTATAAATGAAAATTTGGGTGAGTTTATTCTGAGCTTCAATCTGAGGATTATAACCCAGGGCCTTTCTTCCCAAAGGAAGAAAGGGCACCAAAGAAGTGGGGTGCACAGAGTGGTTATACACCCCCAGAGAGGATGTTTCACATAGGATTGAAATGTCCCTTTTACAATAGTCGCGAGACTGCTCTGTCGACACAGCGATTGATGGAAATAGCAGGTAGGTCTTCTGTCTCAGTGAACACAGCAGGGTGGCAGTCTGTTGTCTCCAGCTGAGTGGTCACAGGTGAGCTGGGTGGTCAAAGGTGAGTGCAGCAATCAGTTCCTAGCCTAAGGAAAGATGCTTATCCCTAAGGAAATGCCAATGTGGGGGAAAGTTGCACCTTTATCTCAAAGGCCTTTGTTCTGGCCATAGGAAATGTCTAAGCAGATATACAATGTGTGCTCAACAGCCACAGTCAGGCCCTTTTGGAAAAAACAAAGTCAGGCCAAATTAGTTTTATACCAAATGGCTTCCTCGTATATTCCAATATATCCTATTGCTTGCCATTTTTATTTGTCACTTATTAAAGGGGAGTTACATGAGCAAGGTGTTGAGGCCAGAAGAGATGCAATGTGAGCATGAAAGATCCTAACTGACTGAGTGGCATTTTGATCCAATAGAGAAAACCTACAGATCCTGTTATAGGTGCCTCTCACTAAGAAAAGCTGACGTTCAAAATCCCAGCTTAAGAAATAGACATGATAACTTGCTCACTGAGCGTCTACTGTGTGCCTGGTATCACACCAGGAGCTTTCTAACCATGACCTCGAAACCACACAATTCTGCAGGGCAGAGGTTATAAGCCGTGTTCCCAAACCATGTGTTACAGGCTGAATTGGGTCCCCCAAAATTTGTATGTTGAAGTCCTAACCCCCAGCACCTCAGAATGTGACGGTATTTGGAGATAGGGCCTTTAAGGAGGTAATTAAGGTAAAATGAGGTCATTGAGGTGGGCCCTAATCCAGTATGAATGGTGTCCTTATAAGAAGAGGATATTTGGACACAAACACACACAGAAGGGAGATCATGTGAGAGACACAAAGAGAAGACGGCCATCTGCAAGCCAAGGAGAGAGGCCTCAGAAGAAAGCAACACTGCCAACACCTTGATCTTGGACTTTCCAGCCTCCACAACTGTAAGGAGATAAATTTCTGTTGTTTAAGCCACCCAATGTGTGGTGCTTGTTATGGCAGCCTGAGCGGATTAATACACCAGGGAATCAGGGCTGGGGAGCCAAGTTCTCGTCCAAGATCACAAAGATCGAGTCAGAGCCGAGAGAAGAACCCAGCCTGTGAGATACCAGAATCTACACGACAGCAAGCCCCTGTGCTGGATCGTAAGGTTTGCCCCAGGTTGCTTCTGAGTATCAGCTACACGCTTAATTAAAATACAATTCATTTTACAAAAGCAACTTGCTCCTTTGGCAACAGATATTTCAAGCAAAGAAAATTCTCCTGGCTTCACTCATCTTCCCTTTGTAGATGGTGATGTTCCCATAATAATGAGTTGTACATTCTACATCAGAAAATCCAGATTGACTGTTGTATTAGTTAGATAAAAACTATGTTTCCATATAGATAAACTAATGAAAAGAGTTGAAAAATGTAAACAATCTGATTTGTTGACGTAGAGGAAGTGAATTGAATTTTTAAGCAATTTCTTTTTAAGATTTTATTTTTCCTTTTTATTCCAAAGCCCCTAGGTACATAGTTGTGTATTTTTAGCTGTGGGTCCTTCTAGTTGTGGCATGTGAAATGCCACCTCAACATGGCTTGATGAGCAGTGCACGTCCCCGCCCAGGATTCGAACTGGCGAAACCCTGGGCCAACGAAGCAGAGTGCAAGACCTTAACCACTCAGCCACAGGGCCAGCCCTTAAGCAATGCTTATTTTTCATGTTATATGGTTATTTGAAAAATGGTCATTTTAAATGTTTTCCATTTTAACTGTTTTTCACATTCATATTTAATACTCCTTTTGCCTTAATTGCCAAAAATTATTCTCCCTCAAAATGTCCCCTATTTACATATATTTTTAAAAAACAATTTTTTTAGAGCAGTTTTAGGTTCACAGCAAAATTAACAGAAAAGAACAGAGTTCCCATATTCCCCTTACATGCACAGCCTTCCCCACTAACAACATCCCCCAGCAGAGTATTACATTTGCTACAATGGATGAACTTACATCCATACATCATGATCACCCAGAGTCCATAGTTTATATTAGGGTTCACTCTTGGGTTTGGACAAATGTATGATCACGTGTACTCACCATTATAGTATCATCCAGAGTAGTTTCAGGGCCCTAAAAATGCCCTGTGTTCTGCCTGTTCATCTCCTCCCACCAGCAACCCCTGGCAACTACGGATCTTATTACTGTCTCCATAGCTTTGCCTTTTCTAGAATGTGATCTAGTTGCAATCATACATTATACAACCTTTCAGATTGGTTTTTTTTTTCACTTAGTAATATGCATTTAAGTTTGCTCCATGTCTTTTCATAGCTTGAGAGATCATTTCTTTTTAGCGCTGAATAATATTCCATTGTCTGGATGGACCAGTTTCGGGATCCCTTCACCTACTGAAGGACATCTTGGTTGCTTCCAAGTCTTGGCAATTAAAAATAATTCATAAAGCTGCCATAAAAATCCATGTGCAGGTTTTTATGTGAATATAGCTTTCAACTCCTTTTGCTATATAACAGGAAATATGATTGCTGGATCATATGGTAAGAGTATATTTAGTTTCGTAAGAAACCAGTCAACTGTCTTCCAAAGTACAGTGCCTTCCTGCCTTTTCCCCCTTCATCGTGCGTTCCCACCAACGATGAATGAGGGTGCCTGTTGCTCCTCGCCAGCATTTGGTGTCATCACAGTTTTGAATTTTCGCTGTTCTAATGGTACATAGTAGTATCTCATTGCTGTTTTAATTTGCACTTCCCTGATGACATAGTACGTGGAGCATCTTTTATACATGGCTCATTTGCCATCTGTATATCTTCTTTGGTGAGGTGTCTGTTAAGGTCTTTGGCCAGTTTTTTAATTGGGTTTTTTGTTTTCTTATTGTTGAGTTTCCTGATTGACTGATTGATTTTGAGAAAGTTTGGCCCCCAGCTAACATCTGCTGCTAATCTTCCTCTTTTTGCTTGAGGAAGATTGTTGCTTAGCTAACATCTGTGCCAATACTAGTCTATTTCACGTGGGATGCCGCCACAGCATGGCTTGACAAGCAGTGCTGGGTCTGCGCCTGGGATCCAAACCCATGAACCTTGGGCCACCAAAGCAGAGTGTGTGAACTTAACCATGACGCCACCAGGCTGGCCTCCCAATTTATTTTTCGTTTGTTTTTTTTTTGCTTTGTTTTGTTGAGGAAGATTAGCCCTGAGCTAACATCTGCCACCAATCTTCCTCTTTTTGCTGAGGAAGACTGGCCCTGAGCTAACATCTGTGCTCATCTTCCTCTGTTTTATGTGGGATGCCTGCCACAGCATGGCCTGACAAGCAGTGTATATGTCTGCACCTGGGATCTGAAACGGTGAACCCTGGGCCGCCGAAGCAGAACGTGCAAACTTAACCACTGTGCCACTGGGCCAGCCCCTAATTTATATATATATATTTTTTAAAGATTTTATTTTTTCCTTTTTCTCCCCAAAGCCCCCCCGGTACATAGTTGTGTATTCTTCGTTGTGGGTTCTTCTAGTTGTGGCATGTGGGATGCCGCCTCAGCGTGGTCTGATGAGCAGTGCCATGTCTGCGCCCAGGATTCGAACCAACGAAACACTGGGCCGCCTGCAGCAGAGCACGCGAACTTAACCACTCGGCCACGGGGCCAGCCCCCTTAATTTATATTTTTAACAGGACTTCTTTTAATTTAAATTTTTAAAATACATATTATTAAAGTATTATGCACATGTGACAATAAAAATCCAAATAGTATAGAAAGGAGCAAACAAAAATAAGTGTGCCTGCCCCAAGAAACCTCTTTGAGCATCTCTGAGTTTCAGTGCTTCAATGGTTACTTCCCTTTGTGATACTGTGTTATTCTATTCTTAACATTTTAAAGAAAACATGGATTGACAGATACAAATGTCTTTGCATGCATCAAAATACTTTTTTAAATAAATAAATAAAGGGTGAAAATCTTCTCAGAAATGGCCACTAGGTGGTAGAAGTCGATAAACAATGCTATGTGAGGTTCCGCCATCACAATTGCTCTGTGCATCTTTTTACTTTAGCAAGAAGTTCATGCGAGAAGGACGGGATGTTTCCAGGTCCTCTCCTGATATGTCCAACATCCTGTCCTCCAGACCCCTTGCTTAGGCTGCCCTATGGCCATTTCAGACTGTACGCAAACAGAGATGAGAGGACCAACATCTCACTTTTCCCTGAGAGCAGGATAAGCCTACGAAGACAGATCTTTCGAAGTGAAAGAATAAGACAGGCACTCTGTCACATTCAGCGTGACGTTCAGATGTCTATGTGCCTCTGTATAAATGATGGCCTTACCCTCTGCTTTAGATACCGCATCCCACCCTCAATCCTAGCCAGGTAAAGATGCCGCCAGTAAGAGACCAGCTCTTGATGCAGGCCCACCTCTGGCCGAGGAAGTAGGAAATTTCTGAACAGCCTCTGGACTAGTGGAGAGAGTAAGTTAATTTACGTCAAAATTTCCAGAATCTCTTTTGCATTTTGGTCTGCATACAAAAGGCTCAATAAAGACCTATTGTTATGACTTGATCTCAAAACCACATTCCTAAAACACTGAAGGAGTAACTTTCCATTCATCAGATGTTCTTTAAGCTAACACCACGAATGCCTAAATAACAGGGGAAAAAAGTCTCTATACTTTCTTTACAACCAAAATATTGCATGATTCTAAAAATTTGAGAACAAAAACAGTCAAGCAGGTAAAAGGAAAAAAATGTTTAAATAATAATAAATAAATATGAGCAACCCTTCAATCCAAGAATTTTACTCCTAGAAATTTATCCTAAGAAAATATTTTAATAGAGGCAAAAAAAAGAACTGCAAAAGGAAAAGAAAAAAGTGGAAATACAAACAAATATCCAATGACTGAGTAATAGTTAATTATAACATATTAATTTACTAGATCATTGTTTATAGTGAAAATCATTTTGAAGACGATGAAAAATGAAAAAGTCATACGTTATAGGTTTACAGTTTTTTTAGACATGAATATAACTGGGCTGACTAGAAGGGAAAGCAGACTAATCAAGATGTTTCTCCATAACAGTATGCTGACAGTGAGACCCGGAAGTTGATCAAAGCACCGTGTTTTGTAAACAATTACTGAGAATTCAACCCCTCAGCCCACATGTCACCTACACACATGATATAGAGTCACTCTGTGGTTATCTTTTATTTATTATCTTCGTGTTTTACAGTTGCCATAACAGTCAATTTTATTTTCATAGAATTATTCCATTTTCCTTTACTAATTAAAGTATATTTTTATTTGTTTTGAAACCATAGCAATATAAATTTACTGCCAACTATGCTATCACAACGTTTACATTTTGCTTCAAATTTTCAGTCGGTAGTAAAATGTCTGTAAACATGTAAATGTCCTTCCTGGGCGAGAAGAGGAGCTGGTTTACCCACAGAAGGGTCCAGGTTCTTCTGGCAGTCATAGGATAGAGCAGGCATGCTCCCCCAAGGAGAAAATCAGCTGTTGATGCCCATGTTTACACTGGAGAATGAGTGACACTCAAATTTATACTTAAAAAAAAAAGGAAAAGTGATCCCCTTCTAGTTGTTGTTCACATGGATTTTGGCAAGGAAACAGCTTCCTTGGACTGGGCCCAGAACCTGCGATCCCAGGACCTCCACCAAGACCAAGGGCAGCAAACGCTGTCAGGCCCAGCACAGAGACCTCTTTCCTGGCTGCTTGGCAGACACAGCCTTCTGAACACTACGAACTCTCACAGTGTGCAGAGTGGGAGGGGCGGGCAAGTATTGCTGTTGAGAAGAAATCAGTCAACAATCCTAAGGGGTCCTCTCTGGCTCTCCTCTGAGAGCAAAGAGTGACATGGAGCATCCTTAGATCAGGAACTTGAAAGGGCCACTGAGAGCCCACATCTTTCACTCGAGTCTGTTCACTTCCCCTGAAAAACTTTTTGCTCTAAAATATAGAGAAAGAAAAGTATGTAATGTGTGTGGCTCAGTGGATTACTTCATATATATATATATATATATATATATATATATATATATATATGAAGTATATTGGTATATATGGGTATATACACACACACACACACCCCCCCCAATATGTTATATGTATATATAGTTCTCAAATACGTGTGTATGTGCATTTATAAAAAGCTATTTGCTTTAAAAAATTAGCTTTCTCATCAGAAGCTTTGTAATTATAATAGAATGAGGTGGAACTGAGTCAAATTTTGGTCTTCTAACATAACGGACCATCACTGATACTCTTAAAAGTTCACTTTAAATTATTAATTTTCCATCTCCACCTATACGAAAATGTTTTAAAAGACAACGAAAAAGACAAGAGTGTAGAAAAGTGTGTGTATGTGTAGTAAGAATATGTAAACTGGGCAAGAAATTGGAGTTCTTAAAGAAAATAAATTAATTTAGGGGAAAACATAAACTCAAAATATATATATGGCCCCATGGCTGAGTGGTTAAGTTGGTGCACTCTGCTACGGCAGCCCAGGGTTTCGCTGGTTTGGATCCTGGTAGTGGACGTGGCGCCACTCATCAGGCCACGTTGAGGTGGCATCCCACGTCCTGCAACTAGAAGGACCCACAACTAAAATATACAACTATGCACTGGGGGACTTTGGGGAGAAAAAAGCAGAAAGAAAAAATATATATATATATTATTATGATAATGCATTTCTCTCTTACAAGGCCTAGAAATTTAATAAAGGAAGTACATATTCTTAGTGCATTGAAATATGTATTATATATTACATTATCTATAATGTATTGAAAGAGATATTTAGCACAGTACTTTAAAGCTTATTTGAGATGGGAAATTCTTTGCAAATGGGGATCAGAAGCCAGGTGCCTATTCCAGGAAAGATATTTCTATATTGAAAAAAACAAAGGACTTATGTGCAAATAAATAATCACCCACATTAAATTAAGGGGTCAGAGACCAGCTTGGCAGCTGGAACAAAGAAAAATTTGTCACAAAAACTCTTTGGCCCTTCTTTCCTAAAGTAAATTTGGAGCTAATTAGTTTTCAAGACTTTTCCGGGACTTTTTTCCACAGTGACAAGACAAAGAAACAGACTTAAGATGAAAACCAGATGTTGAAGTTTACTGGTCATTTGCTCATGCAAATCATATGTTTATATGTCACTGTGAAAGCTGCAGTTTGGCCAAAGCTCAAACATGTTCGGTGAAATGGACTTCGTGGGTCTTATTCCTTTTTTAATTTTATTTTTATTCAGATATAATCGACAGATAACATTATATTAGTTTCAGGTATCCAACATAATGATGCAATATTTGTATATATGGCAAAATGATCACCACGATAAGTCTAATTAACATCCGTCACCATATGTAGTTACAAATTCTTTTTCTTGTGATGAGATTTTTTTTTGTTTGAGGTAAGATTGGTTTATAACATTATATAAATTTCAGGTGTACATCTTTATATTGCAACTTCTATGTAGACTACATTGTGTTCATCACCAAAAGTCTAGCTGCCATCCATCACAATACACATGTGCCCCCTTACCCCTTTCACCCTCCCCACACCAATTCCCCTCTACTAACCGCCAATCTGTTCTCTGTTTCTATGAGTTTGTTGCTGCTGTTGTTGTTGTTGTCATATCTTCCACATGTGAGTGAAATCATATGGTATTTGGCTTTCTCCATCTGACTTATTTTGCTTAGCTTAATGTCCTCGAGGTCCATCCAGATTGTTGCAAATGGCAAGATTTCAACTGTTTTGTGGCTGAGTAGTATTCCATTGCGTTTATATACACCACGTCTTCTTTATCCATTCATCTGTCAGTGGGCACTTAGACTACTTCCAAGTCTTGGCTATTGTAAATAATTCTGCGCTGAACATATGGGTGCATATATCTTTTCAAATTACTGTTTTTGTGTTCTTTGGATAAATACCCCGAAGTAGAATAGCTGGATCATATGGTAGTTCCACTTTCAACTGTTTGAGGGATCTCCACACTGTTTCCACAGTGGCTGCACCAACTTCCCACCAGCAGTGTATGAGGGCTCCCTTTTCACCACATCCTCTCCTACACTTGTTATTTCTTGCCTTTTTAACGATAGCCATTCTGATGAGCATGAGGTGATATCTCATTGTGGTTTTGATTTGCATTTCCCTAATAATTAGGGACATTGAACATCTTTTCCTGTGCCTGTTGGTCATCTGTATATCTTCTCTGGAAAAATGTCTGTTCAGATCCTCTGCCTAATTTTTAATCAAGTTGTTTGTTTTTTTGTTGTTGAGCTGTATGAGTTCTTTATATATTTTGGATATTAACTCCTTATCAGATATATGATTTGCAAATGTCTTCTCCCATTTGGTAGGTCCTTTTTTTGTTTTGTTGACGGTTTCCTTTGCTGTGCAGAAGTATCTTAGTGTCATGTAGTCCTATTTGTTTATTTTTGTTTGTTTCCCTTGCCTGAAGACACATTTCCAAAAAGATACAGCAAAGACGCTTGTTAAAGAGTGTCTTGCCTTTGAATGTTTGGTGGACTTCACCAGGGAAACCATCTGGTCCTGGACTTTTATTTTGGGGGAGGTTTTTGATGACCGTTTTGATTTCCTTACTGGTGACTGCTCTATTCAAATTCTCTATTTCTTCCTGATTCAGTTTTGGAAGGTTGTATAATTCTAAGAATTTCTCCATTTCTTCTAGATTATCCAATTGGTTGTCATATAGCTTTTCATAGTATTCTCTTATAATCTTTTGTATTTCTGAGGTGTACATTGTAATTTCTCCTCTTTCATTTCTGATTTTATTTATGTGAACCTTCTCTCTTTTTTTTCCTGGTGAATCTAGCTAAAGATTTGTCCATTTTGTTTATCTTTTCAAAGAACCAGCTCTCAGTTTCATTGACTTTTTCTTTTTCTTTTTTTTTTTTTTTTAGTCTCTATTTCATTTATTTCTGCTCTGATGTTTGTTATTTCCTTCGTTCTACTGATTTGGGGCTTTCTTTATTCTTCTTTTTCTACTTCCTTTAGGTGTACTGTTAGATTGTTTATTTAAGATTTTGCTTGTTTGTTGAGGTAGGCCTGTATTGCTATAAATTTCCCTCTTAGAACCCCTTTTACTGCATCCCATAAATTTTGGCATGTCAAGTTTTCATTTTCATTTGTCCCCAGCTATTTTTTGTTTCTCCTTTGATTTCTTCATTGACTCAATGGTTGTTCCATAGCATTTTGTTTAATCTCCACATATTTGTGGCTTTCCTGATTTTCTTCCTGTAGTTGATTTTTAGTTTCATACTGTTGTGGTCAGAAAAGATTCTTGATATTATTTCAATCTTCTTAAATTTATTGAGACTTGTTTTGTGGCCTAATATGTGATCTATCCTGGACATCATGTTCCATGTGCATTTGAAAACAATGTGTATTCTGCAATTTTTGGATGGAATGTTCTATAAATATCTACTAAGTCCAACTGGTCTAATGTGTCATTTAAGGCCACTGTATCCTTGTTGATCTTCTGTTTGGATAATTTATCCATTGGTGTAAGAGGCATGTTAAAGTCCCCTTCTATTATTGTGTTGCTGTCTATTTCTGCTTTCATATCTGTTAATAATTGCTTTATATATTTAGGTGCTCCTATGTTGGATGCATAGATATTTCCAGGTGGTATATCCTCTTGTTGGATTGTTCCCTTTGTCATTATGCAGTGCCCTTCTTTGTCTCTTGTTACAGTTTTTATTTTAAAACCTATTTTGTCTGATATAAGTGTTGCTAACCCAGCTTTCTTTTTGTTGCCATTTGCATGGAGTATCTTCTTCCATACCTTTACTTTCAGTTTGTGAATACCTTTGGGTCTGAAGTGTGTCTATAGTATGCAGCGTATGTATGGGTCTTGATTTTTTATCCAATCAGCCACTCTGTGCCTTTTGATTAGATCATGTAGTCCACTGACATTTAAAGTAGCTATTGATAAGAATGTACTTATTGCCACTCTGTTATTTTTTTTCTGGGTGTTTCAGTAGTTCCTCTCTGTCCCTTTCTTCTTCTCTTTTTCTCTTCTCTTGTGGCTTGATGACTTCCTTTAGTATTACATTTGGGTTCCTTTCTCTTAATTTTTGTGTATTTATTATAGGTTTCTGGTTTGTGATTACCATGAGATTCATACATAATAACCTACATATATAGCAATATATATTAAGTTGATGGTCTCTTTAGTTTGATCTTTTGCTAAAAGCTCTACTCTTTTACTCCGCTCCTCCCACATTTTATGTTTTTGATATGGTATCTAACCCCTTTGTGTGTGTGTGTATCTGTTACCCTCTTATCATGGAAATAGATTATTTTCATATTATCTTCACCTTCACATTAGCTTCACAGGTGGTTGATCTACTACCCTGACTGTATATTTGCCTTTACCAGTGATCTTATTGCTTTTTTGAAGAAGAAGAAGATTAGCCCTGAAATAACATCCATTGTCAATCCTCTTCTTTTTGCTGAGGAAGATTGGCCCTGAGCTAACATCCATGCCCATCTTCCTCTACTTTATAGGTGGGACTCCTGCCACAGCATGGCTTGATAAGTGGTGTGTAGGTCCACACCTGAGATCTGAGCTGGTGAACCTAGGGCTGCCAAAGCAGAGTGCACAAAGTTAACTGCTACACCACAGGGCTGGCCCCACTTTTTTTTTTTTTATGATGATGATTTTCTTATTCCTATTTGTGGTCTTCTCTTTTACATTTAAATAAATCCCTTTAGCATTTCTTGTGAAGCTGGTTCTTAGTGATAAATTCCTTTAGTTTTTGATTGTCTTGGAAACTCTTCATCTCTCCTTCCATTCTGAATGATAACCTTACCGGGTAGTGTTCTTGGCTGTAGGTGTTTTCCTTTCAGCACTTTAAATATATCATGCCACTATCTCCTAGCCTATAGGGTTTCTGCTAAGAAGTCAGCTGATAGCCTTATGGGGTTTCCTTTATATGTAACTTTTTGCCTTTCTCTTGTAGCTTTTAGGATTCTCTCTTTATCTTTAATTCTCGACATTTTAATTATAATGTGTCTTGGTATGGGCCTCTTTGGGTTTATCTTATTTGGTGCTCTTTGTGCTTCCTGTACCTGGAGGTCTGTTTCCTTTCTTAGGTTATGAAAGCTTTCAGCTATTATTTCTTCCAATAGATTCTCTGCCCCTTTGTCTCCCTTTTCTCCTTCTGAGACAGCTATAGCACAGATGTTAGTGCACTTGATGCTGTCCCAAAGTTCCCACAACTTCTCTGCTCTGTCTGATTATAGATGGTTCTACCTTGTTACATCAGAAAACAAGCATTAGTGTAGTAATTTGTATGTGTCCAGTCCAAGATATTAACCAATCCTTCTGTCCTCATTCAAAGTCCTCCTTTC
Organism: Equus caballus; assembly: GCF_041296265.1. Lineage (NCBI taxonomy): Eukaryota > Metazoa > Chordata > Mammalia > Perissodactyla > Equidae > Equus > Equus caballus. The sequence goes on from NC_091684.1 coordinate 90,971,571, forward strand.
CACCTTTGCTAACCAAGCAAGGCCTAGAGACTTCCTGCCTTTGGAGAAAAGAGTGTGATAACCTTCTCTTCCTCCCCTCTCACTCACTAGCAGCAGTCTGGAGCTCTGCCTGGGAAGGGGAGTAGCTTTTACTTGGCTGGGAGGCTTCCTGTACTCTGGGCCCGACATACAGTGAAAGCAAACTCTTTCTTCCACAAAGCGATTACACAAGTTTTTGTTTTATTTACCCAGTCGCTGAGGCCTCTCACCTTTCTCAGGCTTTGAACAATGCACTCCATCCCCCAGGCTACTGCCTGCCTGTCCACTCCACACAGCTTTATGCTATTACAAACCCTTTGCTTTTCCAAGTGGTTCTCCTGGGCAGGACTTATCAATGACTCCAGACAGCTCTTTCCCTGTGTAGCCCACTCTGGTCAACAGGAAATACTCAGACATCCTTGGTCTTGATGATCCCAAGACAGCAGCACATGCCTGACTCCATCACTGGTTAGTGAACCAAACCTGCCTCTCACCCTCTGCATTTCCTGGGACATGTTGGACTCTATTCCAAATGTGCCCCAACCTCAATAAATACATATCACACTCTCAGAGCAACCCCATTGAAGCTCCTCTCCCTAGCCTTGGACAGGGCAGGTTTGGAGACAGGGCCTGACATGAATCCCCCTTCTCTCACTACACTCAGACCCCTTCTTCTTTTCATTTTTCAATTATTGTAGTATGCATTACATAAAATTTATCATTTTTTTCATTTTTCAATTATTGTAGTATATATAACACAAAATTTACCATTTTAGGTGTATAGTTCAATTGTGTTATTACATTCACATTGTTGTACAATCCTCATCACCACTCATCTCCAGAACTTTTTCATCTTCCCAAACTGAAATTCTGTCCCCGTTAAACAATAACTCCCCACTGCCCTACTCCTCAACCCCTGGCAGCCACTGTTCTATTTTCTGTTTCCATGAATTTGACTACTCTAGGTACCTTTTATAAGTGATATCATATAGTATTTGTCCTTTTGTGTCTGGCTTATTTCACTTAGCATAACGTCTTCATGGTTCATCTGTGTTGTAGCATGTGTCAGAATTTCCTTCCTCTTTAAGGCTGAATAATATTCCAATGTATGTATAGTCCACATTTTGTTTATCCATTTATCTATTGGTGAACACTTGAGTTGCTTCCACCTCTTGGCTATTGTGAATAATGCTACTGTGAACATGGGTGTACAAATATCTCTTCTGATTCTCCTTTTATATCCTTGATCTTTCCTAAATTTTGCCCATGTGGGTTTCAGTCTCACATTCATTTTGGTATTTGATGTCCATTACATTAGAGCTCAGTCAAAACTCAGGAAGAAACCCATTTTAACATTCTGTTAGAGTAAGACCCAAAGGTGACATTAGGCTCTATCCAAAGTCCTGTAACTTTAGTCATTATTCTAGATGGTCTAGTCTCTCAGGGGAAAGAAAGGATCCTGAGTGAAGGTGCCTCTGGAGGCTCTGACTCCATTTTCTAGTGGAAGTTTTCAATACAGATTGGTCCCAGTTGGCTCCTCAAAAATGTTAACATAGAGTTTACAGGTGACCCAGCAATTCCCCTCCTAGATATACACCTGGGATAAATGAAAACATATGTCCACACAAAAACTTGTAGACAAATGTTCACAGCAACATTATTCAGAATAGCTGAAAAGTAGAAAAAACTCAAATGTCCACCAACTGATGGATAGACTAGATGTGGTATATTCAGTCAATGAACTACTAGGAAGTAACAAAAACAATGAAGTATTGACACAAGCTATGATATAAATGAAACTCAAAAACATTATATTAAGTGAAAGAAGGCAAACACCAAAGCCCACATATTGTATGATTCCATTTACATGAAATGTCCAGAAAAAGCAAATCCATGGAGACAGAAAGTGGATCAATGGTTGCCTAGGGCTGGATGGTGGGAATGGGGAGTGACTGCAAATGGACACAAGGCATCTTTCTGGGATGATGAAAATGTTCTAAAGTTAGATTGTGGTGATGACTGCACAACTCTGTGATTTTACCAAAAATCATTTACTTAAAATGGGTGAATTTTATGGTATATCAATTATATCTCAAGAAAGCTGTTTTTTAAAAATATAATTCAAATATTTAAAAAATATAGTTCATGACATAATCAAAACACAATCTTTAATTATTGCATAGAACTAAAGACTGGAACTTGGCATACTGGGGCAAAACGTTCATGGTGGCTCTCTCTGGCAGTTAGACCATAGGATTCTTTTCTTTGGGCTTATATGTATTTAAAAAACTTTCTTCATTGAACATATGACTTTCCTAACAACAGAAGGTATGTGTGTGTGCATGTGTGTGTTTTAAATAAAAAGCATGGATAAATCGATTAATTAATTGACAGCCGTGGGGGAGCCTTTCAAAATAAGACAGAAAATCCACAAGCCTAAAGGCAACTCTGCCAAATTTGCCATGCAAAATTTCTTTGTCGCAAAAAACAAACCAAAAGAAAATAAAACCAATAACTAAACACAAAGTTAAAACACAGAGGACAAATTGGGGAAAACGTTTGCAAAATACAATGATAGACAAAAGGCTAATTTCCTTTATTTACAAAGCTCAGCCAAGGGAATAAGCAATTCACAGAAAAAGAAATATTGGCTGCCATTTTACATATAAAAAGAGATTCAGTCTCATTCATATTGTGGTGAGGGTCTAAATTTGTGTTACTTTTTTAAAGGGCAATTTAACAAAAACTACCAATACCTTTTTTAAGAGTAGTTCTGCACTGCACGGCTCAGCACTTCCTACTCCTAGGAAGGTTATTTTTGTTCCCAAGGTGTAACAGGTCCATGCTTGGTGGCGTTAAATTAAATCATTTCATGAAAATGCTTTGGTGGCACTTTTGTAAACAGGTTGCTTCTAGATCATCAAGAACCAAGCCTACACTCATCTAACTGTGAATATTACATAGATTTGTAGATTAATCACGTTCTAGATTTGTGAGTTGAGTTTCAAAGCACTTGAACAAAAATTACAGCATTTAAGAATTTTTTTATACATCTTAGCTGTAAAAACATGAAAGCGTTGGTTGGTTTTAAAATCTGGTGATGAAAAAAATTATGTGTTGTGACTAATAAAGTATTCATTTGATTTTTCAAATCTATAGGAATTTACCCTACTGATTATTCCAGCAAAAATATTCCCAGATATAAGTGCATGTTCAATGTTGGAATAGTGAAATACTAGAAACCTAAATGTCCATGAGTAAAGAATAAGTAAATAAATTATGGTACCTTACAAATGGGGTCCTCTGCACCCTTAAAAAGTATTACATCTAGATGTGCCAATGTGGAAATATCTCTAAGAAATATGAAATGAAAAAAGAAAACAGCAGAATGAATAGTAAAAATCCATGTTGTATACACGTTAAAAGGAGAAGTATATAAATATGTAGATATTTGGGGGGTACGTAATAATGGTTATCTTTGGAAAGAGGGATGCTGGGAAGGAAGGCTATTCACTTTTCATTTTGAACCTCTCTATGCTGTTTTGCAGCTTTTAAGATTGTCTGTAATTTTTTTTTTTAATACCCAGAGAGGTGTTAGCTAGGCGGTGGGATTATGAACCATTTTTGTTTTCTGATTTTTCACTTGTCCATATTTAAAAATAACTTAATGGATTTGCTACTTAAACAGGTTCTTATTTTCTGCTTGACCTCCCGTCTCAGAGATGCCAGATGTAGTCAAAGAGGATAGCAGATGCAGCCAGGGGTGCTGCCGCGGCACGTACATCTGGGCCGGCCAGCGCAGCTGTCCCCGGCTCAGGCTGGAGCCCCGCCCGGCCGCGCCCGGCGCTCTCGCTCGGCCGCTCTCCGGCTCAGCCAGGGATCCTCGTGCTCACAGCCCCAGGCGACCGCAGGGCGGAGGCCGCACTCACTGCGAACGCACGTGGAAGGGAAGTCTAAGCGCTTAAAGAAGCAGCGTTTTGGAGGAGAGCCCTGGGGAGACCCCCCCAAGATAAGTAACAGTCCGGGTGTGGAGACAGTGGGACCTTTTAACTTTTCTATCCATTCCAGAGTTTCTACAATGAGCATGTGTTATTTTTATCATAAAAATCTGGTTAAAAAGATAAATCGTCAATATCGGTGTAACTTTCTTAAGGCATGATGTCTACTAGATTCTACAGAGAATTTCAGTTTGACTTTGCTCCTACAGTGCAACTGACATGCTCTACAAGGACAGAACAACAGAAGACAGGGGAAACTTGGCTTCAACTTTATGGGGAGGGAGGGTGGTGTGGAGGGGAATAAAGGGGCGGGGCAGCGAAGGGAAGGCAAAGGAAGAACAGCAGGTATGGATTTGCTTCGGGGTCTACTAACTATATATTCTCCCAGCTTCTCTTTCATCAACCTTTATAGAATTTGCCTTGTGTCTACTATATTCAGCTCCATCCGGCCGACTGTACAATTTTCTCACGCTGAATCAATATGCATAGATTTACAAAGGAAGCAAGGATAAATGGCCGCAGTAACACTAGCTCTCATGCCAGGCACTAGATGGCAGAAGCTCCCAGGAAATCTTCACGTCAGCCTCTCCCTTCCAAAATGCCTAAGGAAGGAAACGCATCCAATTGCGGCCACTATGGCTTGTGTCTAAAACCTTATCACTGAGTTACTCTTCTTTCAAAGTTCTGCCTCACGATAGAAAAAAAAACTTTGTTAAATTCAGTGTGGGCCTCATTAGGCTGATATCGCACAGGTTCTCTCATATGGACTTGATGACCTCCCCCTCCCCAACTGTTACGAAGTGGGGCTTGCCTCTTGACTCTGCTTATCCTTTGGCTGTGCCCTCCTGAGCAGTATTTTTCTCCTCAGGATGAATGCTGTCCATTTTAGCGCTGAGAACCAGAGTTTATTCAGGATGGAGGGTGTATTCAAAGGAGGGGGAACTGGGGCACAAAGAGAGGAAACTGGTCCCCATTCTTTAGCCCGCTCCCCGCTCTGGCCTCCTTTTAACACAAAGGCAGGCGTTGCTGGCAGATGTTGGAGGGGACGTACGGAGGTCTTCGACTTCCTGGTTTGAGGTTGAACTCCATGTCGCCTTTATCGCTATTCCTCAAACGACCCCCTGTGCTCGTCTTTTGACCCGATCCTTGCTCTCCTTGCTGTGAGTCCCTCTCTGCAGTGTCCCCAGTTCTGGCTGTGTGCCTCCTCAGTCATCTTCTGGACTCTCTCCTAAGGGCTAGCATGTGCCCACAATGTCTGTCCTCTCAGTATCTTTCAAAAGTTCAGCTGTCACCTTCTCAGTAACCTCCTTTAAAAAGAGGTTTGGCTTCAGGCATACCTTTGGGATGTAATAAACAATCGGGCTTTTTGTGACTGCCACCACCAAATCTCTATATCACACGGCTCCAGGAAATCCTGTGCTTTCCCACCATTTGTTATTAAGCAGTAAAGCCTAAGTTCTTGTTGGGGGATTCAAAACAACACTAGCAAGGCTCTCACTTTTCAAAAAGACTAGCGCACACTTAGAACAACCAGAGAATAATTCAGAACAACAGTTCAGGACAATAATTCTTAAAGTTATTTTTGAAATAAAATAAATTGTAATGAAACAACTACACTTGAAAAGAAGGATATTGTGGTATATCTTAGGTAAAAAGTGCACAGAAATGTAGACCATTAAATGACTGGGTCTTCAGTTAGTGGAGATCCAAAGATACCACGGACACTTGGATGACATGCTAGAATATGGTCATCGTTGAGAACAATGGTTGGGCCTCCATGTTAACAAACAGGTATTCGAGTTTCCGTGAGACCAGAGATCTCATGGATCAGTGGTGGACAAGCTGCTGTTGTGGCTCTGACCAGAACAGTCTCTCTGTTGAGCTCAGTGACTGAATGAGACCTCCTGCGGTGGAAGAGAACGACTGGAAGTTTTCTCTGGGAGTGAGCACGAAGAGCCAGGGAGAGATTCCTTCATGGGATTTTTGAGAATGCTTTGTGTAGTGAGGGTGGTAGGGTCAGTCCGCTTTCATTCTGGTGCTCAAAATCACCAGCTTCCCATTGCCTAAAAGAATATTTCCAGAGTCCCCCAGAATGACTGTATTACATTCCGTGAAAAGAGGTCCCACAGTTAAACCAGCAATTCTCAAACTTCAGTGTATGTATCAATCACCTTGGGATCTTGTTAAATGAAGATTCTGATTCTGGGGTGGAGTCTGAGATTCTGCATTTCTGTCACGCTCCTGGGTGGTGCTGATGCTGGTGGTCTGTGGACCACACCCTGAGTTAGCAAAGGGTCAAAACTTGTTAAATAGGTATGTTTTAAAAAGACTTTTAATGGCTTTAATGTGCTCCTGTGTGCTGTAAATCTCCAAGGGGAGTAAACAGAATCTAACGTTTCCTAAATGTATTTGCTCTTGGAATCCTTTTTTCATGGAGCATCTCTGAGGAACACAGTTTTGGGAAACGCTAGTCTAAATGATAAAAGTCTACTCTGGCATTCCCGGTGTGTGTACTGCTTTCCTACCTGCTCTGTTCTCCACTCCTACAGACTCCTAGTTCCTAACTAAAGGCTTTGAAAGTCATAAATCCATAATCCATCTCCAGTCTTCCCCACATCACTCACTCCCTATCCACGTTTCCCCTTCCTTCCTGCCTCCTGGTATGTTCGCATCCTCCCCACTACCCCTAGGTGGGTAAGAATCCTCTGGAGAACTTGTTATAAACAGATTCCTTGGTCCCAACTCCAAAGATTCTGATTTAGTAAATTTGCAGTGGAGCCTGAGAATCTGCATTTATAACAAGCTCGCAGGTGTCATTGACGCTGCTGGGCCAAGGACCACATTTTGAGGAGGACTGCCTCAGAGATACAGTCTCCCTCTCCAAAGAGGCCTCCTTCCCACTCGCTTTGGAACTTTCCAGTACTTACTAGGCATTTGGATCACTTTTTCTTGAATGTGCTTTACTTCCCCTTGAATCAGTAAACATCTTGAGAGCAAGGAAAATATTCTTTTTTTCTACTTGTCTAGTTCAGTATTTTGACTGAATGAATAGCAAATGAAGGTTGGCCTTCTAGGAGATAGGCACTCACGTGCTGAGACCGTCGGCGGTGGCTGCAGGGCTGTGCAAGCCTACGATCCCCACTCCAGCCTAGTGCTGCCCTTCCTCTCTCCAAGCGGAGCCTCGCTTGGCTGATTGGCTGGACTTAGGGATCTGTTCCTGGCCTTCACAGTGATGTAAGCTCCCTGGAAAAAGGCAATGGCCTGGCGCATCATCAGATTCGTTTCTTGCTTCTGACAGCTGTACTTGTGTTCTGGGCATAGACCCTTAAACAGATACGTTGCCCCTTTGCCATATGTCCTGGACACGGGTGCTTGGTCTTAGTCCCCCAGAAATCCTACAAGATTTCTGTCCTCTGAACTCCTGCAATCCTAATTCACTTATTTTGTGGCATCCTTCTGATTCTCTGGCATCATGCTGCCTGTTCAGTCACTCAGTCTTCCCTGGCTTTCTGATAGCCACCCCACCCCCCACCCACCCCGTCCATTCCTCACTCCTGCTGACTCCGTGAAGTAGACTATCACAGTCCTGGGTTCTCAGCCTGACTTTCAAATCCCATTCACTTTGTCCTGACTCCAACAATGGTACACAGACTTAACTGCATGCAGACAGGTACATAGAAAAAGTCTGTATTTGCCTCCATTTTAATAGAATCCTACCTTTTGCCATTTAGAGGTATGGTCTAACCTGGGGCCAGAGATAGCCATAGTGAAAAACACACAAGGCCCCTGACAAACATTTATCCATCCTCTGTGCTTAGCACTATAGGTTATATAAAGATGAATCAGACTTCAAAGATTTTACAATCTAGGAGAGGCAAGACAGAGAACCATATAGAATGTGATACCTTCCATGGACAAATGCAAATAAAGTGATGAGAAAATTCAGAAGAAGGAATTTTATGGGTTGAATTGTGTTCCCCAGCCCCACCAGCAAAATTCATAAGTTGGAGCTCTAACCCCTAGTGCCTCCGAATGTGGCCTTATTTGGAAATAGGGTCTCTGCAGATGTCATTAGTTAAGATGAGGTCACACTGGAGTAGGGTGGGCTCTAATCCAACAGGACTGGTGTCCTTATAGAAATGGTGAATTTGGAGGCAGACATGCATGCAAGGAGAAGGCCTCGTGCAGATGAAGGCAGAGACAGCGGGTGATGCTTCCACATGCTAAGGAATACCAAACATCGCCAGCGAACCATCAGAAGCCAGGGGAGGGTGGAGAACAGATTTTCCCTTGCAGCCCTCAGAAAGAACCAACCCTGCCGACACCTGAATCTTCAGCTCCTAGCCTCCAGAACCATGAGACAATAAACTTCACTTGTTTAAGCCTCCCAGTTGTGGTACTTTATGGCATCCCCAGGAAGCAAGGAGGCTTCTTGTTGGAGGCTATTAAGGAAGATTTCATGGCAAGTGGAGAAGGTGGAATTCAAGCTCAGCCTTAAAGAAAGGGCACTGGAAAAGGAAAGAGCGTTAGGAAAAAGAGAAGGCAGAAAAGCACTAGAGTACTTGGGAAATTGAGATCAGCTGAGAACCCTTACAGGGTGCAGGGAGCAGGCAGAGATAGTATTAGAGAGGCGGGGTGGGAGTCATTTGTCAGAGATGAGTATGCCAGGCTTGAGAAAGTATATTTTGAATTGTGAAGTTATTTCTGTAATTCTACATATAAGGCACCCCGCTACGCATGTCTTGTATATACAATCTCATTTCTTATATATAGTATAACATAACTGCTGAACTCAGCTTTAAACATTTTACTACTGAATTTTGAACTTGAACATTCACAATTTTACAGCCACTGAATGGAATTTGTGATCTTAGAATTAAAATTTAGGCCTTAAATTTTTAAAATGAGATGGTTTCAGAATAGTTTCCCTACTCACTATCGGTGAAATTAATAACTTTTAATTCTGTTTTAAGGGCTAACACTAGGAAAAACAACAGGAGCAATTCTGCGATGGATGTCAAAAGGCTTAGTTTAAGGAAAGAGGTCATTTCAATCTAGCTTTTTAAAAGTGGCGAAGTCACTTGCCACCACCACTGGCCCATGCCTCAGTTTCATGTATAAAAATAGAACAGGGGCTGGCCCCATAGCCGAGTGGTTAGGTCCACACACTCCACTTCGGCGGCCTAGGGTTCGGATCCTGGGCACAGACATGGCACCGCTCATTAGGCCATGTTGAGGTGGCGTCCCACATGCCACGACTAGCAGGACCCACTACTAAAATATACAACTATGTACTGGGGGGATTTGGGGAGAAAAAAGCAGGGGGAAAAAAGAAATAGAACAACTTCCCCATTTTTTTATCTTTCAAAACTGTGCTGAGGGTACAGGAGATAAGATAAAAAGATGCTTATGCAGGGAAAAATATATGTTTTACTCAATTTCTTCACAGTCGAATGAAAAGGGTAGACTATATGATCTCTAATATCCCTTCCAGTATTAAATCCTAATCAAAGAAATTAAAATAATTAACTGAAACACAGACACAGGCTTAGAGCAAGGGAAATTGTATGTGTGAGTGGGGGTGGAGGGGTGTCCATGTATATACACATACATATCCATATCTTATTTGCACCATTAGATGGCAGCAGAAAGCTAATTCATAACAAAGTTGGCTTCAGCCAAGTCTCTCCCTTTGTCAGACAGGTTTCCCCTGGCTTTTTCTAACTCAGAGACTCAACAGGATTCTCAATCCATCTCCCTCGCTCACTCTTTCTCTCCCCCTAACATAAAGCAACCACCTTTTTAATTATTAAAAGTTTCAAATGTTCACAAATGAGAATAGTACAATGGGCTCCCATTAAAGCCATCACACAAATTCAACAAGTTTTGCCATACTTGCTTCAACTATCCATTCTCCTTTTTCTTCCATCCCTCCCTCTCCATCGAATTTTGAAGCAAATCTCAGACTTCATGTTGTTTCGCCCTATCTACTTGGATATGCATATCTAAAAAATATGTGCATAATCATAATGCCATTATGAAACTTAGCAAAATTAATGACAATTTCTTGGAATCTTATCATGTCTCTTGTCAATGTTTTTTAGCAAGAATAATTGCAATATTTTATATAATTTACAACTTAACAAAAATAACATTTGAATAATAAACCGACTCCAATTTGGAGATTTCTGATATAGCATACAGTTATATAAATGGCTTTAGAAAAGTATAGATAGACTGTAATTGGAAGTTCGAAGACCTGAGGAATATTTTCCCAGAAATTTTAGTTCATCTCATGACTGTTCTATGCTTCGGTTCTTGTAAACCCAGAACAATGCTGTTACCTGTCAGTACTCCAATGAAGATTAAAGAAATAACATCTGTTTATCTCATTAAGTTCATTGAGACAGGATGGAGCTGGGTGCTGGTAAATGGAGCAGATAAATGTGAGGCATATACACCTTTTTTTCATGTTGAAAAGTAATCATAGAGAACCCTTTCTCCTTCAGTGCACGTACTGATACTTTAGAGCACGTGTGACACATGGAATTCCTATTAGCTATGATCGGGTGGAGTTAGGTAGGAAAGTCATGCCAGAGACTACCTCTTAGCAACCTTAGGAGAAAACTATAAGTGTGATGCCTACAGCCCTAAGAAGAGACACATATAAATATATGTCCATGTCATTTAGATCTTAGACATCTGGGGAACAAGAATTTACAAAAGGGAGTCTGGTTAATAATCATTCCAGAAGAAAACAACTCAATTTGTCAGTAAATAACAAAAACATCTATATTACCCTGCTATTCTACTTTCAGCAATCTGTCCAAAGAGATAAATATAGATGCAGGCAAAGATGAGGTTATAAGGACATTTGTGTCGGTATTGTTTATAATCACAAACATTTTAAAAATAATGCTTAAATATTCAACAACAGAATCAGTTGAGAAAATTGCATCATAGCACCATGATGGAATACTTTGTAGCCATTAAAAAGCACCTGCTAAGAATACATTGATTAATGTATAAAGGTATTGACATTATCTTTAATGAAAAAAATCATGTTATAAAACAGTACAAAGAGCTGGGTATGGCCCAGTGGCATAGTGGTTAAGTTTGTGTACTCCGTTTGGCAGCCTGGGGTTTGCAGGTTCAGATGCTGGGCACAGACCAATACACTGCTCATCAAGCCATGCTGCAGTGGCACCCCCAAAATAGAGGGAGATTGGCACAGATTTTAGCTCAGGGCCAATCTTCCTCACAAGAAAAAAAAACTGTACAAAGAATGTAATTCCTCTTTAACTATAATTATATACGTGTATATACACTTGCACACACACATAACACTCATGTACACAGAAACCAAATTAGACAGAGTTAACATAATGCTAATAGTAATCATCTTTTCAAGTAAAATATAAAATTTTTTTGCCTGTAGATTTTTCTACAATGTACATATAAAACTTATGTAAAGAATATTTTCTCTTTCAAAAATTTGACTATCAGATTTGGCAACACGGAAGACTTACCTAAAGTAGAATGCTACATACTATAAACCCAGGAAAATAACACATAAAAGGAAAATAGGAAATAAAAAAAGCAAGCCCCTCAGAAACATAAGGGATCTGAAATGCAGACTGGAATCCACATCAACTGAGAATGCTCACAGTTGAAGGCAGTAGAGCTAGGACCCAGCAGCAGGTACTAAACACCAGAAGCTTAGATTTCAAGGCCACACAAGGACAGGAGATGAAACTTTAGGTTAAGTGGTAAACTCAAAATTAAAAAATATAATATACCTGAATAATAAAATGAACCCCATTCATGCAGCAAGATTAACTCCTGAAGAACACAAGTAACAGCAGTCTGAAAGAGATTATGAAATAAGTGTGTTTAAAATTATTAGGGCAACTTTTTTAAAGAATATAAACTATGAAGAAGTAATAAGACTATGAAAAAAGAACAGGAAGATTTGAAAAATACATAAAACTAACAGAAATTTAAAAGTTATCAAAACAATAAACACAATAGATAGACTCTTTCCCCCTAGAAAGTTTAATAGATGGATTAAATAGCAAATTAAGCTCCAATTAAGAGATTGTTAGAGGGCCTGGCCCCCTGGCCAAGTGGTTAAGTTCACATACTCCACTTCAGTGGCCCAGGGTTTTGCTGGTTCCGATCCTGGGTGTGGACACGGCACCGCTCACCAGGCCATGCTGAGGCGGCATCCCACATGCCACAACTAGAAGGACCCACAACTAAAAAACAAATGTACAACTATGTACTGGGGGAATTTGGGGAGAAAAAGCAGAAAAAAAAAGGAAGATTGGCAACAGTTGTTAGCTCAGGTGCCAATCTTTAAAAAAAAAAAAGAGAGAGATTGTTAGAGATCTGCAAGATAGCACTGAGAAAATTAACCCAAAAAAGAGTCCAAAAAGATAAAGAAAAATGTGAAAAAGATGCTAAGAGATACGATGGATAAAATGAAAAGGTCCAAAGATACACACAGAAAGGGGAAGGGGGAAATGTAGATGATGGAGTGAAAGCAATATTTTAAGAGAATATGCTTAGTGGTTTCCTGAATGGATGAAAGGTATGAATCCACATATCCAATGAATCCCAATGAGTCCCAAGCAGTATAAATAAAACAAATACATTTTTAAACCCATTATAATAACACTGCAAGACATCAAGAAAAAAAATCTTAAAAATAGCTAGGGGGAAAAAAAAAGACAATTTCTACAAAGGAGAAACACAAATAGCACATTAGAGACCAGAAGACAACGGAATATTATTTTCAAAGTGCTTCAGGAAAATTACTATCAAATTAAAATTCCCTCCCAAGGTAAACTGTTATTCAAGAGTAAGAACAAAATCAAGGCATTTTAAGATAAAGAGACTGAAACAGTTTGGCATCTACAGAACTTAGTAAGAAACAAATCGATCCTGGAAGAAAGAAATGAGAGCAAGAAGCAAAGGTACACGAAGAATCTGGTGACCTGTGTGTAAATCTAAATGAGCACTGACTATAACTATAACAACAAAAACATATAGGGGACGGCAATGGTGGGAGCGAACAAAGTGTAACTAAAAGACTGGACAACAGTAACAAAACATAAGATGAGGGATTATTAGAGTGAAGCGTTCTAGGGTCTTATATAATTCAGAGTGAGGGTAGAAGCACTAATCACCTTAGACTTTAAGTCAAGGACATGTGTTAAATGTAAGAGTTACCAACAGAATAATACAGAATTTCTAAACCAGTAGAAGGAAAGGAGAAAGAAAGAAAACTCCATTAACCCAGTCGAAGACAGGAAAGAAGCAATAAGAAAAACAACTACACAAGAAGACTTGGTAAATAGAAAATATAAAGTAAGAAGAGGAAAAAATCCAAATCTAATAGCAAACACAATAAGGTGGTATGGTTAAATTAATGCCAAACAAATAAGACTCACAGTCACAAACCATCCCTCAAATTATTATAAATAAGAATGGAAAAGTTTCCTATCCCACTGATTAATTCTAGTATAACCCTGATGATAAAACCAGAGAAGGACAATGTAAGAAAGAAAAATTATAAGCCACTCTCATTTGGAAACATGGATGCAAAAATCCTAAATAAGATATTAGTAAAATCAAACCAGAAGTGTATATTTTTAAAAAGAAAGAAAGGAAAACATCCTTGCATTATTCCAGGAATACAAGAATGGTTTAACATTAGAAAATCTATTAATGTAATTCACCATATAAAGAGACTAAAGTACAGAAACCATATGATCCTCTTAACAGATACAAGAAAAAGATTTGATAGAATTAACATAATCGTGATTTTAAAAAGAAAAAGTCTTAGCAAACTAAGAATAGAAGGGAACTTTAAAGAGTGTATCAAAAACCTACAGCAACATGATAGTAAATGTAAAAGTTTAGAAGTGTTCCACTTAATCACAGAAATAAGATCTTTACACCTTTGCTTCTATCATGGAGGTTCTATCCAGCACAAGACAAGAAAAATAAAAGATATGTGGCACTGCTGGTGGGAATGCAAACTGGTGTAGCCACTATGGAAAACAGTACGGAGATTTCTCAAAAAATTAAAAACAGAAATACCATATGACCCAGCCATCCCACTACTGGGTATCTATCCAATGAACTTGAAATCAGCAATTCCAAAAGTCCCATGCACCCCTATGTTCATTGCAACATTATTTACAATAACCAAGATGGGGAAGCAACCTAAGTGCCCATCAACTGACGAATGGATAAAGAAGATATGGGGTGTGTATATATATATATATATATATATATATATATATATATATACACACAATGGAATACTACTCAGCCATAAAAAAGGATAAAATTGTCCCATTCACAACACCTTGAGGGTATTATGTTAAGTGAAATAAGCCAGAGAGAGAAAGACAATCTCTGTATGACTCCATTCATTTGTGGAACTTAAACATGTAGACAAAGAGAACAGATCAGTGGTTATCAGGGGAAGGGGGGGTGAGGGGTGGGCACAAAGGGTGAAGGGGTGCACCTACAACACGACTGACAAACAATAATGTACAACTGAAACTCACAAGGTTGTAAACTATCATAATCTCAATAAAAAGTTAAAAAAAATAAAAGATATGTGGAAGGAAGAAATGCGTAGGTCCTAAATTCATCGCTTTACCCCTGGATAGCAAAGCTTATTTGAATCAGAGGCTGCCAGCAATAGTTAGGAATTGTTAACAAGGAACTCAGGGAAGGGGCAGAGGAGGGCAGGGAAGTCTGTTGAAAAAAGTGCTCTCAAAAGACAAGCCCTGAATTAGTCCTGACATCTTGATAGGTAGGTAAAGAAAAGGTTAATACAAACTTACAGGCCTGTGATCATGAAATTTAAGTTCAATCTGTGCTTACTGTACCTTGACATCATAAAGTCATCATGAGTTTCCCTGTAATAGTAATATTTATTTTAATTGTTCCAGGGCCTGTTGATGTGTAACTCTGCTCCCAGAACATGCTAGCTATAGGAAAGGTACAATGTTTGCTGTAGAAAATGGATCACTTAATGCTGTGACCTGTATTTGTCATGGGAGGCTGGTTTTTCCTTGCCAACTTTGGTGATAATTAATTCACTATGATTCAACATAGCTCATGCTGACTAACTCAACCTGTACAAAAGGAACAGAACTAAAGATATTTTCCTCCTTATGAAAAGGTATATTTTGAGCAAAAATAAAGTGACTAGCAGATTAACTTTAAAACACAATGCAGAATTCTATCAAATACTGAAAGAGGAAATAATACAAGAACATCAAGACAATTTTGAAGAAAAACAAGGTGGGAGTTGTCCTCTCATTTATCTAAACTCATTATAAAGTTTTAGTAATTAACAAGTGTTACTGGTACAGGGGTAAACAAAAAGACCAACGTGATAGGAAAGAGGGAGCCTAGAACAAAATCCATGTTTCTTATGAGAACTTAAGATAATAGAGATGGCATTGCAAATTGATGAAGAAAGGGTAACATACTCAATCCACATGAAAAAATAAGCTAACTTTCTTCTCCATACCACACACCATACACTGGAGTACAAAAAATATATATATTCCAGATTGATTCTAAACCTAAATGGAAAAAGCAAAACTTTGAAATTTCTAAAAACTTTAGACAAAAATAAAGGATAATATATTTATGACCTCAGGGTATAGATGAAGTTCTTAAGACGATAAAAGTACAAATCCTACAAGACTGGTAAATTTGATGGCATCAAAATACAACATTTCTGTATGAGAAAAGACAACATATTCCCAACCAGAGACCAAGAGAAGGTATTTATAAAGAACTTCAAAAAAAGGGAGAGGCCATGAGGGGTTTGGGAGAAGATAATCTAATAGAAAAATGTCAAAAATATATGAACAAGTAATTTACAAAAGAACAAATCTGAATGGCAAAGACTTTTAATTGTAGAGATTCACTGCTATATTAAACACATTAAACTGTCACTATTCACTAGTTTTTGGCTTACAAAAAATGAAATTCATATAGGTAAATCTAGTAGCAGTAAGGGATACAAAAATTAAAAGAGAGACCATTTAAAACACATCAGAGGGGGCCAGCCCCATGGCCGAGTGGTTAAGTTTGTGCAATCTGTTTCTGTGGCCCAGAGTTTGCCTGTTCGGATCCTGAGTGCAGACCTAGCACCACTCATCAAGCCATGCTGAGGCTGCACCCCACACAGCACAAGCAGAAGGACCTACAACTAGAATATACAACTATGTACTGAGGGGCTGTGGGGAGAAAAAGAAGAAAAAAAAGATTGGTAACAGATGTTAGCTCAGGTGCCAATCTTTAAGAAAAAACCCACCAGACTGGTCATCAGGATTGGCAAAATTATGTGGAGACATAAACTCTTCTATGGTTGCAAAAGGAAGCATAGATTGGTAACAAACACATAATATCTAATAATACTGAACATACATACACTCTAAGACCAAGCAATTTCACTCCTCCAGAATCTACCTAGATAAATTCTTACACATGCTCACAAGGAGGTAAGCTAAGATTATTATATCAGTCAGCATTTTACAGAAAAACAAAACCAATAGGTTGTGTGTGTGTGTATAAAGAGATTTATTATAAGGAATTGGCTCATGTGATTATGGAGGCTGAGAAATCCCAAAATATGTAGTCAGTAAGCTCGAGACCCAGGAGAGCGAGGTGTAGTGCCAGTCCACACCGGAAGGCCTGAGAACTAGGAGAGCCGATGGCGTAAGCTCCAGTTCAAAAGCCAGCAGGCTTGAGAACGAAGAAAAGCTGATATTTCAGTCTGGGTCTGAAGGGCAAAAAAAAACAAAGTCTCAAAGAGTCAGGCAAGAGGAATTCTCTCCTCTCAGCCTTTTTGTTCTACTCAGGCCCTCAGTTGACTGGATGAGGCCCACCCACACTAGGGAGGGCAATCTGCTCTACTCAGTTTACCAAATCAAACATTCATCTAACCCAAAAACACCCTCAGTGACCTACCCAGATAATGTTTGATCGAAGGTCTGGGCGTTCATGGCCCAGTCAAGTTGACAAGAAAAATTAACCATCACACGGGGCCTGCCGGGTGGTGCTGTGGTTAAGTGCGCATGTTCCACTTCGGCGGCCCGGGGTTCGCCAGTTCGAATCCCGGGTGCAGACATGGCACCGCTCGGCAAGCTATGCTGTGGTAAGCAATCCTACGTATAAAGTAGAAGATGGGCATGGATGTTAGCTCAGGGCCAGTCTTCCTTAGCAAAAGAGGAGGACTGCAGGCAGAAGTTAGCTCAGGGCTGATCTTCCTCCAAAAAAAAAAAAGAAAATTAAACATCACAGACATTCACTACAGTATTATTTGTAATATCAAAAACTTGAAAATAATCAAATTGTTTATTCATTCTACAAATACTCACTAAGTACCCAATATGGGCCATGTATTGTTCAATATGTTTGGGATACACCAGTGAATAAAACAAACATTCCTCTCGTTGGGGAGCTTACCTATTAATTAGGGGAAACAAATAAGCAGCACAATAAATAAGTTATGTATTACTTATGTAATAAGGGGATGCTACTTTCCACAACGTCAAGGATACCATTCATATTATATTCTGTCTAAGGCCGCAGTATTGTGTTGGAAGTAAGTGGCAAATGGCAATTTAAAATATGTCAAGATAGGCCTCATTAGGAATGTGGCATATTAGCACAAACTTAAAAGTGATGAGGGAACTAGTGCACAGCTATCTGGCGAAAAAGAGCAAGCTAGGCAGAAGAAACAGGCCTTGTACAGACCCAAAAGCTGGAGGCCAGTGAGCCTGGAGGGAGGTGAGTCAAAGGGAGCGCATTACACTATCATGAAGGCAGGTGGGCAGATTGGGTAGTGTCTTGTGGACCATTGCAAGTGCTTGGGCATTTGTTCTGAATGAATTAGTAGCCATTGCAGGGAATTAAGCAGAGAAGCAAAGGGATCTGACTGCATGTTAAACGAATCGCTCTGGTTACTCCGTAGGGAAGCAAGGATGGAGGCCAGAAGCTACTGCAATTATCCAAGTGAGAGATGGTGATGGCTTGGACCAGGATGATAAAAATGTTAGATTTCGGATACATTTTAAATATAGAGCCTACAAAATTTCTGACAGATTGGATATGGAATGTGAGTCAGAGAAGAGTCAAGGATGACTATTATTATGCCTGATCAACTGGAAGGATGAAGTTGCCACCAACTGAGAAGCAGCAGATAACATGTGGAGCAGGTTTGAGGGGAGAAGACAAGTTCTCCACATGTTAACTTTGAACCTGTCTTAGACATTCAAGTGGAGATGTGCAACTGGGAGTTGGACATATGCATCTGGAGTTCAGAAGAGTGGTGTGGGCTGGAATTGTCAGCATATAGGTAGTCTTTAAATCGCTGAGACCACATAAAACACTAAGGGGATGAAACTAGTTAGAGAAGAGGTTCAAGCACTGAGCTTTAGGCACTCCAATGTTAGAAGGTTAAGGCAATGAGCGGGAACCAGAAAAGGAGACTGAGGAGCAGCTAGTGAAACAGGAGGAAGACCAATTGTGTGGCAACTGGAAGCAAGTGGAAAAACGTGTATCAAGGAGGAGAGAATGATCACTGTGCCAAGTGCTGTGACAGGTTGAGTAAGATGAGGACAGAAGGCTATACAGTGAATGAAACAACAGAGAGGACATCTGGAGAAGAGCAGTTCTGTTGAAATGTAAGGGACAAAAGTCACAGGGGGTTCAAGAGATAATGGGAGGAGAGGAACTACATTCAAAAAGTATAGATCTCTCTTTCAGGAAGTGGGGATAAAGAGGTTTTTTGGAGATATGCAAAATAAAAGTATGTTTGTATGCTGATGGGAAGCTCTAGTAGAAAAGAAAAAATTAATCATTCAGGATGAAGATGAGAATTGCTGGAGTGGTCCTTGAATGGATGAGAGGAGACCTGGTACAGAAGTGGAAAAGCTGACCTCAGAGAAAGCAGAACTAGCAGGAGGCAGGAGGGCTGAGTATGTGACTGCAAGTGATGGCGAAGAAACATTAGGAGACTGGAAATTCTTATCTGTTTACTTCAATTTTCTTAACCACTGGCTAAGGAGGAGGATAGGGAGGTGATACGAGAATTAAAGGAAGGAGGGGACAATGTGAAATAGTCATCTAAGCGACAGGAAGAATGAATGGACTAAGGAAACGTAGTATGATTGCCAGGCAGTAGATCCACATGAAATTTACGGTCATAAACTCAAAGTGAGAACAGTCAGTGTGGTTGTCTATTTTTCCTGTATTTTCTTCAGCGTCACAGGAGCAAGAATGAAGCAGTTAAAAAGAGAGATTTAATCTGGGTTTTAGTTTTGCCAATGGGTATGATGGAGAGAGGAGCAAGAGTTAAAGTAAGGGAACAAGGGAGCAGTAATAATTAGCAATGAAATTTAAGCTGGGAAATAAAGGAAAAGAGGCTACCAAGGGGTTAATGAGCAGTGGAAAGGTAATTGGATCAATGGATTGAGGGTCCCAGTGAGGTCCAAGAACTGTTGAAGCTAGGATACTAAAAAGGGGTAAGCTGATCAAAAGACAGGCGGCAATGGAGAAGGCCCTGTTGCCTAGTGGTTAACTATGGCATGCTCCACTTCAGCAGCCCAGGTTTAGTTCCTGGGTGTGGACCCACACCACTTGTCAGCAGCCATGCTGTGGCAGAAACCCACATATAAAATAGAGAAAGATTTCCATAGATGTTGGCTCTGGGTGAATCTTCTTCAGCAAAACAAAAACAAAAACTTAATATTTTTGTTTAAATATGTTAAAGGTTTTTTAAAAAAACCTTAGTTTTGTTTAAATAAAGTTATAATATTATAACCTTAATATTAAAATTTAAAAATCTACTTGCAAAAAGATATGTCCACTATAATACTATTTAAATAAATTTTGAAAGAAACAAAAACTGTTTATAGATAATAGATATATAGCAAAAATATAAAAGTATGTATCAGAAGAATATATATCCCAATCTTATGGTTTATAGTTGCCTCTGGGGCTGGTGGGGTGAAGTGAAACATTATAACATTTTAATTCTTCAAAAATAGCCTGGAGCAAATGTGGTTTTAAAACATTTAAAGCCAACTACTTGTGGACACTCAGGAAACAAGGCTTCATGTGTATCCTATCAAACTCAGGATCAAAAAGTGATTCTAGCAGCTATTCTCATTGTTTACTTAAAAAAAGCTTTGGGCGTCTCTGGTCTACCTTCCACAAACCCACATCTTTTTGCATCTCAAATCCTCCTCAGAGAAGACTGAAACAAAGTTAATAAAAATAATAATAACACCAAGACTATCCTTGGTTTTGAGCTCCTTACATCACAGAAAGCCCACAAACGTGCCACGTATTTTTTCAGCCTTGCTCACTGATTCACATCCGAAAGGAGGGCACCCAAGAAGCACTACTGTCATTTTGTGTATCTTTTCCTAGAGATATTCGGTGCATTAACAAAAACATATAGACGTATTCTTTTAACTTTTTCACATAGTAGTGGCATGTTTACACTGCTATTTTCAGTTAAAATAACTTGGATCTTTCCATAACAGCACATGTAGAGCTGACTCATTCTCTTTAATGGCTTTTTAGCATTTAATTGTATGGTTGTACCACAATTTATTTAACTTGTCCTCTATGAAAGGACACTCAGGTTTTAACCTTTTTATATTTGAAACAATGCTGTTGTGAGTATTTCTTGAACATGTAATTTCACAAATGTATGTATAAACTTGATAGATGTTGCCAAAATACCCCCCATAGAGATTGATATCAGTTTCACGGATCGGTTCAATTTCACGGATCGGTATCAATTTCACGGATCAGTATCAATTTCACGGATCAATATCAACTTCCACTTTTCGAGGCAGCATGAGTGCCCATTTTCTCCACATCAACAGCGTTATCAATCTTGTAATCTTAGCCCATCTGGTAAGCAAAAAGTGATAACTTGCAGTTTTAATTGACATTTCTCTTATTATGAGAGAGAGCGGGCATCTCTTCCCATGCTTAGAACTATTTGTATTTCATATCTGAAAACTGTCTCTATTAGCACTCAGTCAGGAAAACAGAAAGCACTCTAGGTATTACACTCAGGAAAGGATTTAATACAGGTGCTTCCAAAAACCTTGGAAGGGCTGGGTGAAAGGAAGGTCAGGGAAAGCTGCCAGTGAATTCAGGAAATCAAGAAGTCACGGCAATTGCAGGAAACCACGGCTGATGATCTCAGCTGCCTGCAGCACTGAAGCAGGTGATTAAGAGAATGCAGAAGCTCCTGCAAAACCTCACGTATGCCATCCGAACAGGCTTTTACGCCTGCCCTCTGAGGCTCAAAGAACAATGATGGCTTCTGTTCCTC
This sequence comes from Equus caballus, assembly GCF_041296265.1. Taxonomy (NCBI): domain Eukaryota; kingdom Metazoa; phylum Chordata; class Mammalia; order Perissodactyla; family Equidae; genus Equus; species Equus caballus. Next base: position 90,992,988 of record NC_091684.1, read on the forward strand.
TTTTCTTTTTTCAAATATTACATGTGCCTCTCATTGACACACTGCAAATGAAACCCTCTTAGTGAGAGAATCAAGGAAGTGTGGTTTCCAGGCTTCCAGCCCCTACAATATAGTGAGAGTTTAAAAGGCAGGTCTAAGAAAGACTATGAACAGGCAATGCCCAGCACTGTCCACTCTGCTTACTTGGCACTCACACACACCCTTTTAGCTAGGTTTAAACTTCCAAACAACATCATGTACAGTGGAGGAAACAGAATTGGAAGAAAGAGGTTCAAATAAGTGAGAAGCTAGTATGTTTGAAGAATTATCTTCATGTATCTTGAACTTGCCATTGAACTAAAACGGGTCTAACGTGAGAGAGAATGAGAGTAAACCAGGAGCTAAACTCATCACAAAATGAGGAGGAGGGGCTGGCCCAGTGGCATACTGGTTAAGTTGGTGGACTTTGCTTCAGTGGCCCAGGGTTCACAGGTTTGGATCCCGGGCACAGACCTACACACTGCTCATCAAGCCATGCTGTGGCAGCATCCCACATACAAAACAGAGGAAGACTGGCACAGATATTAATGCAGGTACAATCTTCCTCACCAAAAAAAAAAAGAAAAGAAAAGAAATGAGGAGTGGTGGAATGGTCTGGGGGTACAGCAGAAGGAAAATGGATAAACTGGTTTATTCCTAAAAGTATAATACTATGTAGCAACTGATGCAACCATCTTTCATGCCATCAAGGGTACTGAGCTTCTTCCTAAAATGGGAAAGATGATCCTACCAGTTACTGTCCATCTCTCATGTTCATTAACTTGCCTTTGCTATCCTGTAACTCAAAACCTACATTAAAAGGTTAACCAACAACAACAAACCCTATATAAAATAAAAAGGAGAGGAAGAAAAAAAGACACAATTGATTAATATATAAAATATACACATTACAAAGCAAGAAAATACGCATCATCACCAAAGTCCTTGATTCTGCAACTGCTCCCGAGGTGATAGTTGGTATTTATAATTTTCTTCTTCTTCTACTCATTCTCTGTTCCCTTTGCCTTCAGCCAAAACCTCTGTTAACTGAGATTCTTTATCTGGTGGACTGACCCCAATCGTCGTTCCTAAATGGTCAGTGCCTTTAGGGTTCTGCCTGTGTGATGCTGCTATATAGCCTTCTATTCATTTTACCTCCACACACAGAAGTACTAAGAGGTGTTCCAGAGAAACTACTGTGGGTATGCGTGTGCATATGTGCATGTACATGCACGTGTGCATTATATTAAGTAGACAAAGCAGTTTTGGAGGCCTTTACCTGTGTTATAAATATGGAAAAAACTTCTGGGCTTTGAGTCCTGTGTTCTTGCGTTGCCTGGATACTGGTTCTGCCACGTTTCTTAAAGCAACACTTGTGATTTGGCATATGCAATCGCTTATACTATTCAAAAGTCATTTAGATGGGTTACAAATAGGATTTTTTCAGAGAAAGTAGACCAGTAAGAAATAAACACTTTTAACAGCAAAAGCACAAGCAACAAAAGCAAAAATAAACAAGCGGGACTACTCAAACTAAAAACCTTCTGCACAGCAAAAGAAACACCAAACTGAAAAGGCAACCTACTGAATGGGAAAAAATATTTGCAAATGAGATAACTGATAAGAGGTTAATATCCAAAATACATAAAGATCTCGCAGAACTCTATAGCAAAAAAATTAACAACTTGATTGAAAATGGGCAGAGGAACTGAATAGTTTTCCAAAGAAGAAATCCAGATGGCCAACAGATACATGAAAAGATGCTCAACATCGCTAACCATCAGGGAAATGCAAATAAAAAACCCAATGAGATATCACCCCACAGCTGTTAGAATGACTATAACCAAAAAGACAAGAAATAACAAGCGTTGGTGAGTATATGGAGAAAAGGGTTAGTGTTCTCACTGTTGGTGAGAATGTAAACTGGCGTAGCCACTGTGGAAAACAGTATGGAGGTTCCTCAAAAAATTAAACATAGAAATTCCATATGATCCAGCAATCCCACTTCTGGGTATATAACCAAAGGAAATGAAAACAGGATATCAAAAAGGTATTTCCACTCTCATGTTTATTGCAGCATTATTCACAGCAGGCAAGATATGGAAACAACCTAAATGTCCATCAATGAATGAATGGATAAAGAAGATGTGGTATATATACAATGGAATATTATTCAGCCATGAGAAAGAACGAAATCTTGCCATTTGTGACAACATGGAAGGAACTTGAGGGCATTATGCTAAGAGAAATAAGTCAGACAGAGAAAGACAAATACTGTAGATCTCACTTATATGTGGAATCTAAAAAGGACAAACTGAGAGAGACAGAGCAGAGTGGCGATTGCCAGCGGTTTAGGGGTGGGGGAAACAGCGAGATACTGCTCAAAGAGTACAAACTCTCAGGGATAAGATTAACAAGTTTGGGGATCTAACATACAGCATGGCTAATAATACTGTATCATATACTTGAACATTGCTAAAAGAGTAGATCTTAAATCTTCTCACCATAAAAAAGAAATGGTTTGTAACTATGTATAGTAACAGATGTTAAAAAAAAACAAAAAGAAAGAAATGGTAACTATGTGCCCAGATGGAGGTGGTAGCTAAAACTATGGTGGTGGTAATTTTGCAATTAAAAGTGTATCAAATCAACACGTTGTATTCCTTAGCTTATACAATGCTATGTGTCAATTATATCTCAACGAAGCTGGAAAAAAATACTGAATGATAACAAAGGTTAAAAAAAAAAAGAAACACTTTTACCCTAAAATTTGAAGATGGTATGACTTAAAATTAACTATGTACATTTATTTTACTCTACGAAGGCAAGAAAGCTTTCTCTTGAGATGCACAAATTATACGTACATAGGGAACAATCACAATAAGTAATAATCACTAAATGAAAATATCAATGTGATGCTACAAAATGAGAACTTTCAGTAGAGGACAAGGGAAGCTACAACTGCGAAACATTCATTCAACAGAACTTCATTTATTGTTTAAAAAATGAACAAAAGAAAATCTCACTACGTCATAAATCCTGAGAACTGCTTCATCTAGTTAGGATCCTTAGATTGATAACAGCCTTTGACAGTGCAAAGGACCTTCAGAAATCATCTAGACCACTGATTCTCCGCTTTTTAAGGTCAAAGACCCATTTGAGAATGACATGAAACCATGGACATTTCTCACTAGAGAAAAACTCTAACGAAATACCAGAATTTCACTCACACAACTTACATAACAAAATTGAATTCAGCCGCTTTCAAAATATCACCATGAAAGCCACATGCTTAGACAAGGGTACAATGTGAAAGATATTTTTGGATTCCTCTCATATGTTTTCTTAATCCGAGTTTCAGGGACTTAGTTTTAGAGCATCCATAAACGGACTTCCAAGGGTCCATGAATCTCCTTAAATTACATGCAAAATTTTGCCAGGTATAGTCTCTTCAATAAATTATACTCCTGGGTTCTTCATGCCCTGTAACATTTTCACACAGATTTATACTGTTTAATCATAAAAAACACTTGAGAAAAGTAGAGTAGATATTATTATTCAAAGTAGAGTAGATATTATTCAGTAGATATGAGAAAACTAAGGTTCAGAAAGATTAAGATTCCAGATAAACCTGCTCAAAGTCACATGTAAAAGGAACCAGAAGAAGTAGTGGGCTATTGCAGAAAGGCCAAAATCTAAGTTTCATTAGACGTGGTTTCTAATCCCAAATCTTTGTCTACCATGTCGTAGACAACCTTGAGCAAGTTACTTTACCTCTCCAGGTCTTAGTTACATTATTTATAAAGGGGGCGGGGGAAGGAGTGTCCATGACAGGAGATATGGCCATTCCTTGCCTATCTCAGAGCTGTTAACAATCAACTGCATTTATATAAATGCACTTTAGGACAAAAGGTAGTGTTATTGTTAACCTGTGGGTTGCAATTCAATGTACAAATGATCTAAAAACTTTTCAACTTTCACTTTAAAAAAAGATTGGGTTGCAAATGTGACAACTATCACACTGAACAAGTTGTTGACCATGAGGTACTTTCTAGACTTCAAGGTGGCTCTAAGTATAATGTGTTCAAGGACACTGATCCTGTCCATAATCCCTCTGGGGATCCCCAGAGCCCAAAATGAGAGTGTGCCCAACAGTGACACTGAAAACCTCACCAACCCTGATGGAAATCAGGGCCTTATCTATTGTGTGGAGAGCCATTCCAAATGAGGAACTGACACGGGCTTATGTGTAAGATGATCTGGAAGACCAACTGATCTCTCGTTTGGTAGCAATGAATATTGCTCTGGGCTGCAACAGTTGCCAAAAACACCTTCATAATTCTGGATGCAAAACACTGTGCACTCAAAAGAAAGACAGAACCAAAGTGTTTCTTCAAAAATAAACTACAATACTTCCACAAGAATTCAATGGTTCTTTTTCTGAATAGACCTTTGGAAAGACTGCCAAAAGACAGAAAAAAAGATACCAGTAGAAACCACAGAATTAACAGCTAAACTGGGGAGGAAAACAATAAAAGTCAGCCAACAGAAGATCATCAGGCACCTACTAATTCCCAAATTGGGGGTTGCGGGGAGGACGATGACCCTTAGTTCTTTAAAAATAAGAGATCAAGGTGGATCAATCCAGGACTATAGAGAAAGTGGATTAGTTGGCACACTATCGTACTAATAAGCACTCCATAAATATTTATTGAAATTAATTGAAATTAACTATAAAACCAACGTTCAAGACCCAGTGAAAAACACCTAAGAAGGACTAAACAAAAATGTAGAAAAAATAATACATATCATAAAAAATATTAGAACATAGACTCAAAGAAAGTAGAAGGAAATAATAAATAATAAATCAGTGAGAGAGAAAACAGACTAGCAAAAACCAAACAAAGCCAAATAAAGCAAAAGTTAATGGTTTGGAAAGAATACCATAATGGAGAAACATCTGGCAAAACCGACTTTAAAAAATGTATTAGAGACAACACAAATATATATTACGGATACAGATATAGCCAGGATATAAATATAATAAAATAATACTAACAACACTTTGTATCAAAAAATTTGAAAAGAGACAAAATGGACTAATCCTGAGAAAAATATAACTTATCAAAACTTACCATTAAAAAATAATGGACAGCTTGAATAGTCCTATACAATTAAAGAAACTGAACAGATAGTTTTTAAAAAAATCTTCCCACAAGCAAAATACCAGACCCAAACGGTTTCACAGGCAATTTCTAGCAAAATTTCAAGGACCCAATCAATACATTTTTTGAAAAGCATTAAAAACTATTATAGAAATACAATTCATATAACATAAATTTCACCATCTTAAAGTGTACAGTTCAGTGGTTTTTAGCATAGTTACAAGGTTGTACAATTATTACTACTAATTCCAGAACATTTCTATCACCTCAACGATAAACCCCATGCTTGTTAGCAGTCACTCCCAATTTTCCCTCCCCAGGTCCCACCATTCTGGATATTTCATGTCAGTGGAATCAGACAAAAGGTGGCCTTTTGTGTCTAGTTTCTTTCACTTAGCATGTTTTCTAGGCTCATCCATGATGCATCGTGTGAGTATTTAACTCTTATGGCTGAATAATATTTCATGGTAGGGGTCTAAGACATTTTGTTTATCCATTCATCAGGTGATGGACATTTGGGTTGTTTCCACTTTTTGGCTCTTATAAATGCTGCTGCTCAAACATTTCAGGTACCAGCTTTTAGTCATTCACGTACAAGTCTGAAGTCCTTCCTCTCTCTCACTCTCCCTCCCTCTCCTTCCTTCCTTTTTCTTCTCCTTTCCTTCTTTCTCTCCTCTCTCTCCATCTCTTTTATTATAGCCATCCTACTGGGTGTAGAGTGGTGGCTCACGATTTTGATTTGCATTGACCTAATGGCTAGTGATGTTAACCATCTTTTCATGAGCTTATTGGCCATTTGTATGTCATCTTTACAGAACTGTCTATTCAAACCCGCTGCCTACTTTTAAACTGTGCTGTCTTTTTATTGTTAAGTTGTAAGGGTTCCAAACATATTCTGGATACTAGGTCTTTATTAGATATATGATCTGCAAATATTTTCACCCATTCTTTGGGCTGTCTTTTCACTTTCTTGATAGTGTCTTTTGATGCACAAAAGTTTTTAATTTTGCTGGAAGTTCTGATTTATTTTTTCCTTTGGATGCTTGTGCTTTTTTTTCTCAGTGAGGAAGATTTGCCCTGATCTAACATCTGTTGCCAATCTTCCTCTTTTCGCTTGAGGAAGATTGTCCTTGAGCTAACATCTGTGCCAATCTTCCTCTATTTTGTATGTGGGATGCTGCCACAGCATGGCTCGATGAGCAGTGTGTAGGTCCGTGCCTGGGATCCAAACCCAGGAACCCCGGGCTGCTGAAATGGAACACACGAACTTAACTGCTACACCACCAGGCCAGCCCAGGATGCTTGCACTTTTGGTGTCCTATCTAAGAAACCACTGCCTAATCTAAGGTCAAGTAAATGTACATATTGTTTCTAAGGATTTTATAGTTTTAGCTCTTATATTTTCCTTTGACCTATTTTTAGTTAATTTTTGTATATGATGTGAAGTAAGGGTCTAACTTCATTCTTTTGCATGTGGATGTCCAGCTATCCCAGCACCATTTGTTCAAAAGACTATTTTTTCCCCAATGAGTGGTCTTGGAATCTCTGTCAAAATTCACTTGACCACAGATACATAGATTCTTTCAAAAATCAATTGACCATAGATACATGGGTTTCTAGAATTTCAATTTTATTGCACTTATCTGTATATCTAGCCTTATGCCAGTACCACACTATCTTGATTACTGTAGCTTTGTCATAAGATTTGAAATCAGGCAATGTGAGTCCTCCAATTAGGTTCTTCATTTCAAAGGTTTTATTATCCGTGTCCTTTGAATTTTCAAATGAATTTTAGGTTCAGATGGTTCATTTCTGCAAAGTGAAGTTGCAATTTTTATAGGAATCATGTTGAATTTATAGGTCAATTTGCAGAATATTGCTATTTTAACAATGGAACTTTCATTCCAATATATACAAATCTTCCATTCCAAAAACACAAGATGTCTTTTCATTAATTTAGGTCTTAATTTCTCCTGCAATGTTTTTATAGCTTTCAGCATATAATTTGCACTTCTTGGGGTAAATCCATTCCCATATATTTTATTTTTTAATGCTATTGTAAATGGAATTGTTGTCTTGATTTTATTTTCAGATTTTTCATTGCTAGTGCATAGAAATACAACTGATTTTTATATATTGATCTTGTATCCTGCAACCTTCTGAATTTGTTCTAATTGTTTTTGGTTTTTTGAGGATTCTTTATGGATTTCCTATATATAAGATCATGTTATCTTCAAATAGAGATAGTTTTACTTCTTCCTTTCCAATCTGGATGCCCTTTATTTTCTTTTTCTTGCCTAATTGCCTTAGCTAGGTGGATAGAATTGGTCTTGTTCCTGATGCTAGAGGGAAAGCTTTCAGTTCTTTTACCATTAAAGACAAGGTTAGTTGTGTGTTCTTCATAAGTGCCCTTTATCAGAACGAGAAATTTCCCTTCTATTCTGAGTTTGTTAGTGTCTATATCATGAGAGGGTGTTGGATTTTGTCAGATGACTTTTCTGTTTCTATTGAGATGAACTATGATTTTTCCTCTTCATGCTATTAATATGGTGCATTATACTGATTTTCATAAGTTGAACCAAGCTTGCATTCCTGAGATGAAATTCCACTTGGTCATGGTGTATAACCATTTTTTATGTGTGACTGGATTTGGTTTACTAGTATATTGTTGAGAATTTCTGCATCTATATTCACGAGGGATATTGATCTATAGTTTTCTTGTGATGTCTTGGCTTTGGTATGAGGATAATACTCGCCTCAGAGAATGAGTTATAAAGTGTTGCCTCATTTTTTTTGAAAGAATTTGAGAAGAACAGGTGTTAATCCTTCTTTAAATGTTTGGTAGAACTTACCAGTGAAGTCATCTGGTCCTGGGCTTTTTGTCATTGGGAGTGTTTTGATTACTAACTCAATCTCTGTTATAGTTCTATTTAGATTTTCAATGTCTTCTTGAGTCAGATTGGTAGTGTGTGAGTCCTAGGAATTTGTCCATTTCATCTAGGATATGCAATTTGTTAATATACAATTGTTCAGAGTCTTCCCTTACAAACTTTTTATTTCTGTAAGGTTGGTAGTAATGTCTCCTCTTTCATTCCTGATCTTACTAATTTGAGCCATCTTTTTCTTGGTCAGGTTAGCCAAAGGTTTGTTCATTTTGTTGATCTTTTCAAAGAACCAGCATTTGATCTGATATTCTCTATTGTCTTTCTATTCTCTATTTCATTTATTTCTGCTCTAATCTTTATTATTTCCTTTTTTCTGCCTGCTTTGGGGTTTAGTTTGCTATTCTTTTTCTAGTTTCTTAAGGTAGACGTTTAGGTTATTGATCTGGTATCATTCTTTTTAAATGTGGGGACTTAAAACTATAAAGTCCCCCAGAGCACTGCTTTCACTGCATCCCATAAGTTGTATATTGTGTCTCTTTCATTCCTCTTGAAGTATTTTCCAATTTCCCTGTGATTTTATCTTTGACCCACTGGTTATTTAGGAGTATGTTGCTTAACTTCCACATATTTGTGAATTTTCCCAATTTATTTGTTATTAATTTCTAATTTCATTCCATTCGTGGTCAGAGAACATTCTTTGCATGATTTCAACCTTTTAAATGTACTGAGACTTGTTTTGTGACCTGATGTTTTGTGGATAATGTTGCACGTGCACTCAAGCAAAACGTGTCTTCTGCTGCTGTTGGGTGGATATGTCTATCAGGTCCAATTGGTTTATAGTGTTGCCCATGTCCTCTATTTCCCTACTGATCCATCTTGCTCTTCATTATTGAAAGTAGGGTATTGAAGTCTCTATCATTGTTTCGTGGTTTTTTTTTGAGGAAGATTAGCCCTGAGCTAACTACTGCCAGTCATCCTCTTTTTGCTGAGGAAGACTGGCCCTGAGCTAACATCCATACCCATCTTCCTCTACTGTATATGTGGGATGCCTACCACAGCATGGCTTTTGCCAAGTGATGCCATGTCTGCACCCGGGATCTGAACTGGCGAACCCCAGGCCACCGAGAAGCGGAACATGCAGACTTGACCGCTGTGCCACTGGGCCAACCCCTCTATCACTGAACTGTCTATTTCTACCTTCAATTCTGTCAGATGTTGCTTCACGTATTTTGGGGCTCTGCTGTTAAATATATATATGTTTATAATTGTTATATATTCTCAATGGATTGAGTCTTTTACCATTACAGGTTGTTCTTTGTCTCGAGCAAAAAAAAAAAATTAGACTTAAAGTTTATTTTGTCCAGCTCTCTTTTGGTTGTTTCCATGGAATATCTTTTTCCATCCTTTTACTTTTAATCTATTTGTGTCTCTGAATCTAAAGTGAGTCTTTTGTAGACAGCAGAATTTGGATCAAGTTTTTAAATCCATTCTACCAATCTCTCATTTAAATAGCATCTTTCTTGGAGGCACCTTCAAAAAGCCCCAGGGCTCTGCAACCTGTATTTTGAAAACCACTGACTTAATACATGCAGGAATTGCTTATGAAGGAAATAACCCAATTTTATTTCAAAATTCTGTCAGCAATTTGCCATGTGACCTAGAACCAGTTTCTTTTCACAATAAAGATGAAAAACATTCTAACAGATGATGCTATCCAAGCAACCAATTTAAAACTGAGAATATTCAGGATATATTTAGAGATCCTCTACTATCCCAGCCTAAGACCCACTCTATTAATATAACATGCAACATGGAAATGTATCAAGAGCAGTGGCATCAATCCACATGTAGTAGATACTGTTGACTGCCTACCCAAAGGCCATTTTCCCCTTCTCCTATGATGGCAATGCCCTAATTTGGTTTCTTGTGTTTGTCCTTCTCCTCCTGGATAAAAGGCACCTTGGTCTATCAATGTGATCTCATTCTCCTTCACACTAACTGGTTTAGGAGGATGGGAATGTTACCCAGTTTGGGTCAATGAGATGTGAAGAGACGTGTTTTCTGAAATTCTCCCTACCCCTGGGCTTATCTTAAGAAATAATAAATCACCATTATTAAGCTAGTCTATGTTAGGTTTCCTCTTTAAAATTCTACAACAGTTTGATTAAGTAATTCTCAATATGATCAAAAAGTAAGCTTAACTTTCATATTTTAATATTTTATTCAAAGACTTCAGTTCTAAACATCTGTAAGACATTTATCAATCTATCATTTTACTTTTAACATTATAAATTTAACTTCAAGTGGCAAAAGAAACAAAAATGTGTAACAAGACTGTATTTCAGCAGTGTATCTTCAAAAAGGAAAACCAGAAAACTCACTACCACCAAAACAAACAAAGAAACCTAACTTATTAGGCATGTCTATGCTCTATTTTCCTTTAGGTGATATTTTTTTGGAAAATTACACTTTCGAAGAAGAAGCCCTTGCAAACAGAGCTGCTAATGTTTCCAAAAATAAAATTCATTATCTAGATTCTCAAAACTCACAAAACCAAATGGAAATGTCTGGTTGTAAGCCAATAGTGTCATGCTCAAGTCAGTTTCACATCACAGGGAATAATCTATAACTAATTTCAGTAGGCAAATTTCAATTCTAAATATTGCTAAAGACTACCATTGTTATTCCCAACTGTGTTGACAATTGTCTTATTGCTGAATTGTACATGATAAATTTTCTTTGGCAACTTTTTATATTATCAATTAACACAACTGGACAACTATGAAGGCTTGGATTAACTTAGTATTTCAAAACTTCATTATAATTATTTAAATGTAATTTCTTATAGATGCTAGAATAGGAAAGCTTCCAAACATGCCTAATGTGATATAACGACAAAAAAAATTGCTAAATACTCATTACTAAAAGCTTTTCATTTTCAGTTGTATGTGCAAGTATATAATTAAACTCAAACACCAGTGAGAATATTACAATGTGAGCTCCAATTCTCTGTCAGACTTTCCGTGATAAAGGACAAAAATTTCATGTAGAAATTAACATCTGGGTTATTGTCAATTTTTCTAAAAGGCTGTTTCATATGAATTAAAAATGGTCTAAAATTAGCCAGAATATAATAGGAATTCTCACTACAATACCTCATAAAACTAAAGTATACTGATAACTTAATAATTTTTAATTCTTATTCTATGGAATAAGCCTGTTTTGGAGACTTGGAACAATATTACCAAGAAATTTAAACAGGAAGCTCTAATCCAGACGTATAACTAAGAAATCTTTATATAACAAAATCACCAACTTAAACTATAAATGGCTTCCACTAAATATAACCACTCCAAATTTCACACAACGTAAATTAAAGTAGGTATGGCAGAAAGTGCACTCTGAAGCATGGTTCACATTACAAAGATAAACGATGAAGTTTAGCCAGCAAAAATCCAAACAGGCATATCTGCAAACATCTGTATGCAAACTTTCATGAGTAAGATATAAGAAACGATTCATTTCGATAATTTTATGTACAGCTTGTATACAATTTAAAACACGTACAACCAAAAACATTTCTATGTAAAAGCCACAATAAAGTCAAATGAAATACTAAATAACAGTCTTACAAATTGGTCTCTCTTAGTTCTCAAGAGAATAATAAATGAGTAATGATATTCTAAGAAATGCCCTCTTCTTGATCAATCATTTCTGTTTTAACTGAAAAGACATCTGCCAGCATATGTTTTGGAATTTCTGAACCTCTGACTTTCAAGGCATAACAAGCATTCTCCACTTTGGCCAGACTTTGTTTCAAGGTATACAGCTTCTTAGAAACCTCATAAGGTCCAGTATTGCCAATGAATGAAAACCCATCATAAACGTGACGTAAAAACTGGCTCACTTCAAAAGGGGTGTCAATGTCTCCATTCCCCACACTGTTAATACACATCCGCATCAACTCTCCAGTTAAATCAGCCACTCCCAGAAGGTAATCAACAGGTGTGATTTTCAGTCTCCAAGTACCAAACTGCTTATCCTGTGCATCAGAGCAGGACTGGTAAAAAAAAAAACAACACACACACACACACACACAAAGAAAACACACTGTGAAAAAGAGTGAACATGCAAGTATCACATTTATTATAAGGTACAAAATCAAAAGCAGATCAGTCATACTAATCTCCTCTAAATAAAATGACCATTTGGGACATTACAAGAGGAATTCATGCCCTAGGTAGGGGGTTGAACTAAAGGACTTCAAGATAATTTTGAAATCTAATACTGTATCATTATAAAATCAACTATTTCCAATGTCACCTGACATACAAAATAAAATTGAAACATTCTTAAACAAGGCCTAATAACTTTACTGCATGACAATTGCTAACTTATTTAAATGACAAATCATAAAGCCCTCCAAGGTTTGTGATCCATTCCATTTTTCCTAAGTCACTTAGGCCCTTTGTGCCCTCTCTTCTATTCCCACTCAGCACTGACTATCATGATTTATTACTCTCTCACTTCAACCTCCTCAGTTCCTTTAGACTCCTATTTTTCTACTGCACCTGCCCAGCAAAAACACAACCCTGAATCAATATTAAAATCTACTCTTGTTAGTGCTTTCTTCAAGTGGCTGAATACCACTGAGCTAAACAATAATAATAATCACAACTATTATATAGTTTGTACTGCTACAAATTACTCACCAATCCTCTGACTTATTCTTAGTTCTCTCTCCAGTCTCTTCAAACACTATTCCAAATCTTCAGCACTCTCCTCAGCCCCCTACTCAATCCCAAACCACTCCACTCTCAGTAGACAATCTTGCCTACTTTCACTGGCCTGGCCATTTGCCAGATCATTAGGCACAAGCTCTCTCAATTACCTTATCCCTACAAAAAAAAAAACTTATTTATGTCCACACCCGTCTTTACCTTCTATCCTCCAGTCTCAGATGATGAGTTGTCCCTCCTCTTGTTTGAGGTTAACTCTTCCAAATGACCTTGACCCATCTCCTCCCACCTCTTCCAGGACCTTGCTTCATAAGGTGTATGCCCTTGGGCAAGTTATTTCATCTCTCTAAACCTCAGTTTCCTCATCTGTAAAATGGGATAACAGTACCTACCTCAGAGGTTTATTTTAAGGATGAGATAACATTTACCAAGTTCTTGGCATAATGCCCAATACAAAGCAAATCCTCAATAAATGTTAGCTACTATCACCATTACCATCACCATGTCAAGCTCCTCTGTCCACATCAATTTCTCCCTCTCTCTACTGGATTCTTTCTGGAAGAGGCGACGCCTAAATTGTTATTAAAAGTCTGTATGAGACTTAGCTAGGTGAAGCTGCAATTCTACTGGAGGACATTTTACGCAGAGGGAACTACAAGGCACGCAGGGGAGAACTGTACTGTATATTTGAGGGATTAGTGAGGTAGTTCTCTTGAGCAAAGTTTAAAGTAATAAGTAGTGCAGGATGAGTCTAGAAAGATAGAGGTAGAAAGTCACAGTAAGGAATTTAAACTTTATAGGTAATAAGAGAATTAAGCAAGGAAATGAGTCAAATTTAACTTTGAGTAAATATTCACTCATTCATTATATATGGTTGGACTCTTCAGAGACCATCTGGTCCAAACCTCTGAATGTAGAGAACAAGAAACAGCACAGGTAATATAGGTAGCTAATGGCAGAATTGGATGAGTGCCCAAAGTCGACTTTCCAATTATTCTGATGCCTTTGAAACTACATCATGACATAAAAATACCTGCTATGTTTTCTTTCTATTAATTATTAGAGAACTGGCATCTTTTCAGAAAAAGTAGATTGGGTTTGGGGGTTGGGGGGACGGCTGCATTTCATAAGTCATTTATAAAAACAACTTTTGCTTAAGAAAATACTGATGTTCTTTGATTCTATCGTTAGAAAGAAGGAGTTCCCTGGTTACAACTCAGAAGTTGAGTATGTTAAAAAATTAACAAATGTCAACTAATAAATTGCCATGGAAATAAATTCTGCTTTACTGATAATGTATATTAGAAACTAGGGAAAAGAAAATGACTTAAAACGCAGTTTTTCAACACAGATCTGAAGTATTTAGGGGTGAAATATGACATCTATAATTTACTTTAAAGTGGTTTAGTAAAAAGTACTTAGATGAAGCAAATATGGCAAAATGTTAACTATTATTGAATCTGGGTAGTTGGTATGTGGCTAGTCATGTATTCTCTATACTTTCTCTATATAGTATTCTCTATACTTTTCTGTATGTTTGAAATTTTCCATAATAAAGAGTTTTAAAAAAATTTAAATGGTTTTGACAATATCCTCAATAAGCAAGTCAGAGCAAAATACCTTCCTATCAAATTCCCAGAATTTTCAGCAGCAAGAATCTTTAGCAGTAAAAGGAAAAATTATTTATGAACATAGTCTTAACAATTTGAAAACTGTTTATAAATATGACACCATAATCTTTGAATAATTTAGTACCTAAATCCTGAAAACAGTGCATTTACTTTATTCTCTTTTATTCTCTTTACCTTTTTGCCCTGATATTTCCATTTGGATTTAGAGAACTTGAAAGGAAGGTATGGCAACTTCCCTAATATATTTAAGAAGCAGAGTCAAATAGGCTTACCTTACTGCTTTGTGTAATTCAATCTTCACTAAATGAATCAAAAATATGAAAGAATTTTACTTCTCAAAATGAACTTCCTCCTGAATAAACTTCATATAATTTTAAAAACTGAGAAAATGCATAGCTTCCTTAGAGTAAGTTCTAACTGTCATGCCAAATTCTCACTTTTCAATATTACCATTTTAGTTAATATTCAAGAAAATATTATTTCTACAGCTTCTTCCATATTCTGCCTACCTATCCTGATTCTTTGAGTGATGTTTAAAAAAAGAGAGAGAGAAAGAAAAGATGAAGGAAAATAACGAAAGGAAAGAAACTAATTTTATCTTTAAGTGTCCAGGTATCTCAGGAGGTATCAAATATTCAAAATCTCACCTCGCTGCCCGGATACCACATCTTGAAACCCAAAAAAAAACCCAGTATTTATTTAAAAGTCAAACCTCAAGAGTTTCTCTTAATTCAGAAGAGCTACATAATTTTCAGATACAAGCATTATGAACTGAGTAAGTGATTAACAGCTCTCACTATATCACAACTTCATATTAACTTGGATAACGACAACTAACTATTGAGCACATATGTGTCATGTGCTATACACTGCCTAATTTAAAACCTTTAAATCGAATCCTTTGCTTCTTGGAGATGGACACCTGGCACAGGGATCCCTAGAGCACACTTTGAGAAAGACTGGCAGAGTGGACAAGGGCACTGGCTTGGATTCAAGACACCTAGTTTCAAAGCTTAGCTCTGTCACACTGGCTGCGTGGTTTCTGTAAGATACTTGAACTCTCTAAAAGTCTGTTTCTTTCTTTGTAAAATGAGGGTGATAATTCTTACCTCTTAAGGTTAATAAAAGGATTAAATGAGACAGTGCTTATTAAGAGCACAGAGTAAATACACTGTAAAACCAAAAGTGGACTTACAGTAATCATTCAACAATGCTTTAGGTAAAGAGTATTATTTTCCCCCAACATACATGCTGTTGTTCTATTCACTAACTAAAACACTTAAAAAGACCATTTCCCTAGTTGGGAATCTATGAAACCACACTTTAGAAAGAATATAGCCATCTCAATATTCTTAGCATTATAAGCCAGTAAATCTCCTAAAATCATTATATTATTAAATAAATTATGTAATAAGTGTGAAATATGATTTTAAATTCTTACAGTCTTATTTTCTTTCCCATTGTCTTCTGTTGTAAATATCAATTGTTTATTAATCTCATCCATACTGATAAGTGATCGTGTTTTGATGAAGTGTTGAAAAGAGACAGCCTCCACATATTCCTGCAGTCCTGAAAAAACAAAAAAATTACTAAGAAACAACCACTAAATTACTAAGATCATAATAAAGAACTTCCAATTGATTATTACCTAGTTCAACAAAAGCTTAACCGATGTCTACTATAATGCTAGCACTAGATTTGATACTTAGAATACAAAGAATCTCTTGGGGGTAGACGGTGGGGACTAGCACTGAACACAGCAAACATTTCTGTGACTGAACTTGACAGACAATCGAATAAAAATGTATTCAACTACTTCTATTTCATGAATCATTAGTCTTAAAAATCTACTCTCTTTCTTACAGAGAAACGTCAAAGACTTTTAGAAGAAATTTTTTTTAAGAATTTAAGAGCTATTACAAAAATTCTAAGAAGCTTTCATAGAAACTATACAATAGGTTATTTTTTGATCCCTTAAGCAGCAAACAGACAATGATTCAATCAAATAAGACACAAAATTAAAGATTATTTGGACCTTTCTTAAAATTTTAATAGGTAAAAAAACATTTGAAATAATACAAATTAAAGTGTCAAAATACAAAATACTGTTTTTCTCCTCATAGTTCAAAATCAATCTAAGAAGAGATAACTCCTTTCTGCTTTAGTAGTTTAAGTTAAAAAAAAAAAAAAAAGCTAATAGGCAACACAATTTTGCACCAGATGTAAATTCTACAAAAGTCACACTGAATTAAAAATAAATTTTGGTAAAGGTCAAAAATAGTACTATAAATAGTTTTTCAAGTGTTTAGAAACAACTAAATTCTATAGCCCTAATTTTCAATATTATTTTATGATGTCTTTGTTTGTAAGGTGATACTAACAGGGAAAAAATGTTTCTTAAAATGATTATCATTATTGTTAGGTTAGGAAACTGTCTTAGTCTCCTTTTTGAAAGCTTTATTGTAAAAACAAGAAGAGGAAAATGAAGTCTGATTATGGAAAGAAAACTCAGAACTTAACTTAGTAGAATAATCAGTATTTAAGTTGTTTCTTTACCACTTTTTACGACCAAGTCCTGCTACTCACACAACCTCCCAGCAGCTGACAATAAAAATCAGGCTTGGCAATATTAGTGTTGAGAAGGCTGACCACTACGGTATTGTCACATCAAACGCCACACAAGGGTCAAAGACACAAAGGGAAATGGATGACCTGGTTTTGACAGTGATAAGAAAAAACTAAATGAAAATATCCTGACTCATTTTGAGCCACAAATGATGTTAAAGTAAGGTCAGAAAATAGGTGCCTTCAGCTGACAGACTAGAAGATAACAGAATAGGAAACTTTTTAATAAACCATAACATGCTGAAAAATGAAACAAAGTTGAGTTTAACAAAACAAATAACATCTTTTACATTTACAATAAAAATATTTTTGTAAAATTTCAGTTTATGAATAGGTGACCACCCAGTTCCCTTACCTAAAACAATCTATATTTCTCATTTCCTTCCAGAAATACTTCATGTTTACAAAAGCAAACAGCAAAACTTAAGGACCACCCAGCACATCTCTAAATATGCTCTAATATGGTTACTTCTTATGAATGAGCTAAATAGAAGATATGTGCACAAAGATTTATGTACACTAATGCTCATCATTACAATCATTATGGTAAAATAATGGAAAAAACTTAAAAGGTCAATAATAGATGTGCCATTGATCAACTTACTGTTTCTCAGCTCCATTATTTCAGATAATGGAAGTGGACCCTAAAACCCATTTCTCCTTTGCCAGCTGGCACAATATTAAACTTTGTTGGTAGAGGGCACTGGAAGGACAGCAAGGAAGGAAAAAGCTCTCTTCCTGGTTCTGATGCGCCCCTCCTGACAGCCTTCTCTATCTGGGGCAATCAGCAGCTCAAAGAAGCCAGTAGCACATGGCATCTCCTTGGGGGCAGTTTCCCTCTGCACTCCAGAGAGCAGCTTCCCAGTGAGCCACCTCCTTGGGCAAGGGGCTTCATGGCATAGCGTCTCCCCACGGACAGTTTCCCAGAGAATTCCATCAGTTCAACACCTCAGCAAACTTCTCTGCCACACAATGGGCCGTGCCTTCAGGAGCTGAGGGAGGGTGGAGGTGAGGGATGGATTCTCCCAGATTTGTTCCTTCGTTAGACACTCTGCTTCACCCCTGGTGTAGGGGCTGCTCCCTCTATCGGATATTCCTGTTCAGAGTTCACTCTTCCTATTACTAGGTAGCCCACACACAGTTCTTTATATTAAACTTTCCCTGTTCAAATTACTATGCAGTTTCTATTTCTGTTTAGACTCTGATAAACACAATAGGAAATTAGGAAAATAAATAACAGTATTATTTCTCCTTCATCCCTGTGACTATTGAGGAGGTGTTCTATCTTTTGAGGCTAGTCCCTGTACCTAGGCTCAGGATCAAGATGCAATCCTAGCAGGAAGCTTAACATGGATTCTCCCTTCAATGTATGGGGTGTTCCGCCTTATGTTCTCTACTGGGCGCTGTCAATATTTCAACATACTCAGATCTCTTCCATCCATCGGTCCCACCATTCCTCCTAACTGTTGCTCCATCGTCGCTCTCCTCCCCTTCAGAGCTAATTTCTTCAAGCAGCTGGCTACACTTCCTCACTAACCTCACCTCACACTTCTAGCTTAAGCCCATCTCTACACCAAAATAGCTCTCACTAAGGTTACCATACTTAACAAGTCTGACATTTTTTTCAGTCTTAATCTTAGCAGCATTCAGCATTCTGACCACTTTTTCCTTCTATAAACAAGCTTCTTTGTGGTTCCTTTCATAGCATCATCTCCCGGTTTCCCTTTTTTCTACCTCTCTGACCAGGTCTTCTTAGTCTCTGCCTCTATTAGTACTAGGCTCTCTCAAATTCATCTACACTTGGCTTCAATTAACCCTGCCATCCCTCAACTTGACATCTCTGGCTGAGAGCCACATATGTCCAAATGCATACTTGACAATCCCACCAGAGGGACCTCAAAATCAACACGTCCAACCATGAACTCACAATATTCCTTCCAAACCTGGTCCTCTTTGTTCTGCCAGTCCTGAGACCCTCCTGGCCTTCTCCCATCCATTTCTTACCTCTTCTCATCCATTCCCGCACTGTTTGCCTTTTTAATATAGAACTACGACCACACCACTTCCCTGCCAAATAGCTTTCCATGGCTCTCATGATACAAAGTAAAATCAGTAACATGGCTTCTAAGACCCTGTTTAATTCCACCCCCACCTACATCATCAGCCTCAACTCATGCTGTAGTCAAGTTACAACCCACCAAGAGTTACATTTCAAAGATGGGTACATAAACCCCTATCTATATAATATCAGAATTGTTCTTAAAAAATCAACAAAAGTATAAGACTTGTATATACTCTATAATATGCATTTTTACTACAGCTAGTATAAATCACTACTTCTACAACATTTCTAGGCATCATCCTGTCCCCAAATTCCTGTAGTTGGCTTACATTTCAGGGCCATGTTGAGCAAAAATAGCAGTGCTGTAAATGCTGGAATCAAACATAAGTGGCAAAGTTCTTGTCCTACACGTGGTAATTGATAGTGGTGGGAGAGAACAAAGAACTAAGACTGTATCAGTTGAAGGCGGAGCACACATATTTTCCTGAGCCTTCATGCTAAGTCTCAATGATACCACCAAACAATCATTATCTCAGTTGAATGGGTATAAACACGTATAAGCTTGAAGATGGAGGAGGATCACATCTATACAACTATAAACTCAAATTGATTTGATGGTCAAGGTACAAATTCCAGCGTGCCGCTCAAAGTAGAAGAAACAAATCAGTCAGAAGTGAGGTTATCACTTAAACATTTCTCACGGCAATACTATGTGAAAATTAACACTATGTGTCAATTTGGCTAACTATGCTGCTCAGCTGTTTGGTCAAACACTAGTCTAGACGTGGGTGTGAAAGTATTTTAGAGAAATAAGTTTAAGTTTCAAAGTTTAGCAATGGTCAAGAGGGAGAAGAAGAAAAAAAGAAAACAGTGAAAAAAAGCAAATCAGTATTTTTTTAAACTATTCCTGACTGTGAATTTTATTTAACAAAGACAACAACTACAGGTGGACATATGGTAAAATGTCATTCCATTGTGAATGGAAAAAAATATCTGGCTGAATTCATTAGTTGTAAGTTGTTTTGTTCACGTGAGACAATTTACAGCATGGAAAATGGTTTTAATGAATATTATTTTTTTAAACAATTTGTAGTTAGTAAAATCAACTAAGTACAACCAACTTCCAGGCCTGTGCCTCAACTGTAAAACAAAAGTAGTAGACGCCATGAGCTCTATGGTATCTTTCAAATTTAAAATGGTATGAACTATCCTTTCTACTGAAATGACAAAAAAAAAAAAGTCCAGGTTAGTGAAACTAAATTATATGGCAACCAAACAGGAACGCCATTTGCTTCTGCAACAAAGCACTGCTGAATGATATAAAAAATTAGTAGTATCTTGTTGCTAAAATGTTTGCAGTCTTATAAACAAATGCATATGAAATAATACTAAATTCACCAAATAGGGTAAACATTTACCATTTCAACCACTTTAAAGTGTACAGTTCTGTGGCATTAAGTTCATTCATATTGTTGTGCAACCATCACCACCCTCTATCTCGAGAACTCTTTTTATCTTATAAAAGTGAAACTCTGCACCCATTAAATAGTAACTCCTCACTTCCCTCCTCCCGCTGCCCCTACCAACCAGCATTTTATTATCTGTGTCTATGAATGTGGATACTCTAGTACTTCATCTAAGTGGAATCATACAGTATTTGTCGTTTCGTGACTGGCTTATTTCACTTACATAATGTCCTCAAGGTTCATTCATCCATGTTGTAACATGTATCAAAGTTTCCTTCAAAGGCTGAAGATTTGACTGCATGGATATATGACATTTTATTTATCCATTCATCTACTGATGAAAACTGAGTTTGCTTCTACCTTTTGGGTATAATGCTGCTATGAACAAGAGTATACAAATATCTGCTCGAGTCCCTGCTCTCAATTCTTTTGGATATATACCCAGAAGCCTCCAACAAGACTTTTTTTTTTTTTAAAGATTTTATTTTTTTCCTTTTTCTCCCCAAAGCCCCATGGTACATAGTTGTATATTCTTCATTGTGGGTCCTTCTAGTTGTGGCACGTGGGATGCTGCCTCGGCGTGGTTTGATGAGCAGTGCCATGTCCGCACCCAGGATTCAAACCAACGAAACACTGGGCCGCCTGCAGCGGAGTGCGCAAACTTAACCACTCAGCCATGGGGCCAGCCCCTCCAACAAGACTTTTAAAAAATATAAATAAAATATTAGGAGTAGCTTTCTAAGTCCGGAGTGTCAATTATATGTAAGATAACGTATCTGGTATTTCACAGCCATCTTTTTAATGCTCATAATCTTACGTGGCTGTATTACTATCCTTCCTTTATGGATGAACAAACTGAGGCTCAAAGAAGTTAAGAAACATAGTGAACAGGTGACGTAGTGAATAGTGAAAAAACATTTCTTCTTTTTTTTTAAAGATTTTTTATTTTTTTCCTTTTTCTCCCCAAAGCCCCCCAGTACATAGCTATATATTCTTCGTTGTGGGTCCTTCTAGTTGTGGCATGTGGGACGCTGCCTCAGCGTGGTGTGATGAGCAGTGCCATGTCCGTGCCCAGGATTCAAACCAACGAAACACTGGGCTGCCTACAGTGGAGAACATGAACTTAACCACTTGGCCACGGGGCCAGCCCCTTGAAAACACATTTCTATAACTCAAAAGCTCACACCCTTCCTACCGTATCTGCTTCTTTACATTCAACTCCATCTAAAACATACTCAGTTTTCCCCCCACTGAATCCCCAGTTCAGCTTTTCTCCATGCTTTATTTAACTTTATTCTCTAGTCTCTCATACCATATGCTATGCTATTCTGTGCCTATGTTGCCCTCTCTCAAATCTTTTTCTACCCGTAAAAAAAAACAAGTTTAAATGTTTTGATACATCACAATCAAGGCAGCACTCATCTCTTCACACCCAATACATAAAATTTATATTTCAATTCAATGTTTCAGTCGGCTTTGTATTATGAACAGCTGTATGACCACCAATTTTGCACCCTAGAACTGTGAGGGCAAGGATCACGCCTTTACAACTTTCCTCCTTTTCCCTTCCCCAAAGATAGCACTTGATATACTCAACAGTCTCAACTGTTTAGTAAATGGCTTCTAATAATCTCTCCCTGCTCCTCCTCACTAGTTTTATGAAACTCTAAGGGTTTTGACAAAAATATTTTAGAATTTGGTATTCAAATGTTCAGAACTATCTAATTGTACTTAATTTACAGTACTTTGGATTTAAGTCCATTAAGAAAGAAACATTCCTTAAGTTCAAACAGATGAAGTTCACAATTAGAGGTCTTATAATTATCTGATTTATTTTTTAAAGGGGAACAAAGAGGATACAGAACAAGAGTCCTCAAAATTCATCTGTGTCAGTCTCTCTTAATGCGGGCTGCTATCAAATATGACATTTTCAAGTATATTTAAAGTCATTATTTAAGTTGTCCTCAGGATGTGTTTGTTTATTCAAGTTACTTCAGAGATGAGGTGGCCATTTCTGCTCCATAGAAATTAGGTTTCATGATATACTATAGAGAAAGTTCAAGGACATCTAGCCCAAAACACTGAAAAGCATTTTTAGTCACATCTAGTTAAAAGGATGTTTAAACAAGTTATGTTTCAACTTGATGAAAAGGACATCCGCTATTTTCAATGAATAATCCCCAAGGTGAAAAATCTCAACCTACTGCCATATTCCATCAAACAATGCCTTCCCCTTCTGCTTTTGCCTTGGAAGAAATCCAATTAGAATTATTTACAGATAGGCTGCCAGTAAGAGAGAAGTTTGTAGGTTGCTTTTATGTAATTTGTTATTTTTCTTCTTGTTCTCCTATTAGAACATATACAAGGAAACCCAATTAAAGGCTTCTGATTGTTTTTACTTATTCTTACAATATTTAAGCAATATACATCCAGTCCAAATCTCCATCAAAAACCAATATAAAGGTAAACAGGCAAGACAGAGGTTTCATTATAAATTTGAATTTCACATCTCAACTTTCTCTCCAGGCTTTTAGTGTTTTAAAAAATTGTTTGCCATATGACCCAGCAATTCCACTCCCAGGTATATACCCAAGAGACTGAGGCATGTGTTCACACAAGACCTGTAAATAAATGTGTAGCAGTATTACTCACAATAGCCAAAAAGTAGAAACAACCCAATGTCCATCAACTGATGAATGGATAAACAAAGTGTGGTACACACGTAAAATGGAACATTATTCAGCCACAAAAAGGAATAAAGTATGGATACATGCTATGACATAGATGAACCTTGAAAACAACTATGCTAAGTGAAAGAAGCTAGACACGAAAGCCCACATATTGTATGATTCCATTTATATAAGATCCAGAATAAGCAAATCCTTGGAGACAGAAAGCAGATTAGTACTTGCCTAGAGTTGGCAGTATTGGGATGGAGGAAGATGGGGAGTGACTGCTAATGAGTAAAGGGGTTTCTTTTTGGGGTGATTAAAATATTCTGGAATTAGATAGTGGTGATAGCTGTACAACAGCTTGTGGTTATACTAAAAATGACCTAATTATACAATTTAAAAGGGTTAATTTTATGGTATGTAAATCATATCTCAATTTTTTAAAATTGCATTTATAACTACTTGCAAGAATACCACCTGAACTTTTTCAAAAGTTAGCTTTACCAGATCACTGAAATATTTAAGTAAAATGAGAGTGGGTTTGATTCACAGGCCACTCTACTAAAAATCTACTCTCAAATACATAAATGATACATAGAAAATAACTATCTCTCTAAGTCTTAGCTTTGTAAAGCATGTGCAATCATACTACTAACAGTAAAACTTAAATGCAATGCAACCCATTTGGATCTTGTCTTTCTGGGCAGGGTTTTTACTTCAGCACTGAAGAGTACATGTTGAGCAAATAGTATGAGTTTCTATCCAAAATGAAAATAAATTTTAGAATTCAGCACACTATTACAGATTAATTCTGCGACATTCCAGTAGGGAAGAGAACAAACATTTGTTAACAGCTATTTGCCAAACAAAATAAGAAATGCTTTCCACAAACATATTTCATTTAATTTTCAAAACAATCCATGAGGGAGCTATTACTGCTCCCACAGTACAGGTGAGAAAGTTGAAATTCAGATAATTGTATACTTTGTTCTAAGGAACATCGGAGCAAAAATATAAGCCCATATCCGTCTGACAACAGAGCCTCTCTTTCCACTTCACCTCACTAAGTAAATTTTATCTGTTAAAAGCAAACCTGCATGAGTAGAAAAGATAATAGCAATCAGAGGATCTCCTGAATCTCCCAGAGATGACTTTCCCAAGACCGAAGGATCACACTCTCTTCCTCTCTCACTGAATCACTACAGTAATCCCTTAAACTACTGCGTCAGCACATAAAACTCCCTCATCCCTTGGGGTGATATTCAAAATATTTTAACAGGAATATAAATTATTACATAAATCAATATAAATCAAAAACTTTAAAAGTATTTTTTATTCTCTTACTACATTAAACTACATTAATTATAAAACTGCTTACCATGTGATATAAGATATAGTATAAATTATTCATCATATCAGGGCCGGCCCTGTGGCATAGTGGTTAAATTCTGCATGCTCCACTTTGGCGGCCCAGGTTTGCAGGTTCAGATCCTGGGTGCAGACCTACACCACTCGTCAGCCATGCTATGGTGGAGACCCACAGATAATGTGGAGGAAGATTGGCAACATGTTAGCTCAGGGCTAATCCTCCTCAGGAAAAAAATATTATTCATCAAATCATTCTGATAACTCTCAAATCATTTCTTGATTTTCAGATGCTGTTGGAAAGATCTTTTGATTTGTCTTTCTCTAGCTAAATAATGCCCTTGTCTAGCCATGATTTGATACTGGGAACATTATCAAACTCTTCCCCTGACTTCCTCCATTAAAATGGCAGTCATTAGGTGACTGGGGATCCTGCCTATGTGGGGATTCACAGGCCTGCCTCCATTTCAGCTTCCAATTCTCCCCACCACTTATCAAATCTGTGTTCCTCTCTCCTCTAATCATTGAGGGATGAAGGGAGAAGGTGAAAAGAAAGGCGGCTTGTGATGTCACCTGTTGGGGGCATGTGCCATCCTTTGGTAGTTCAGTAAGACCCAGGACAGACGCCCTTCCCCAAGACCTTTTCCCTGTGTGCAGAAACAGCTGCGCCCCTCTCCATCAGGGGGTATGTCTCAAAGAAAGCAAAGCTCCCTGAAACCATCTCAAAGCCTACTACTCCAACCTGAGGGAACACGCTCTGCATGAAACACCTGTTTATATCCTCAGTTCCCAGGAGACTTCCCAAACACCATCTGCTTCTCCCCTTAGGGCATTTCTTTTGGAAGTTTACAGAAGAGGGCCACAGCTCAGGGGTACAACACAAATTCCCCTACTCTAACCTTGAACCTAACCCAAAGTAACTCCCCAGTCTAACCACCCAAAAATAATGATTTCTGCAACTTGCCCTGGCTGCAGTGCACAAACCAAACGTACATTATGAGCTGAATTACGTCCCCCTAAAATTCCTATGTTTAAGACCTAACCCCTAGTATCTCAGAATGGACTATATTTGGATACCGGGTCTTTAAGCTAAAATGAGGCCGTTAGGGTGGACCCTAATCCAACCTGACTGGTGTCCTTATGAGAAGAGGAGATTAGGACACAGAGAGAGACACAGGGCACAGAAGAAAGGATACAGAGAGAGGGCGTCCATCTTTAAGACAAATATAGAGGCCTCAGAAAAAACCCAACCCTGCCAACACCTTGATCTTAGACTTAAGCCACCAGAACTGTTAGAATTTAAATTTCTGTCATTTAAGCCACCCAGTTTGGCACTTTATAACGGCAGTCCTAGCAAACTAATATAGTATCTTGGAATCATGGTGCATGTTTGGCTTCTGAGATAAACCAGGTACACTGAAATTTGTATTATTAATTAATTTTACTACTCATCACAGATAATAATATACTACTTACCAACAGACACAGAAGTATGTTTTTATTTCAACAACCAAAATGGCCATAATAGTGCATCAAGCTGAATATCTTGCCCTATTTCTCCTCCACTGTCACCCTGCTGCAATTAACTAGCAAAATCCTAACCATGAATCAATCTTTCTACTTCATTCATTCCCACTGCTGCACAACAGAAAAGATCACATTTATTGATCACGTAAACTTCAAAAATGATTAACAATAACTATTAAATGTTCCTGGTTAAGTTCCCACCCCCATTCCCCTCAGAGTCATTCTTGTATCTCCAGTCTTCCATCATTTCCGAACCACTCCCCCACCTCCCATCCCTTCTCAGCACATGATAGGAAAGGAGAGTTACTGAACAAGATCTTCCTCATTTGCCTACCTCTGCACCCATCCTAACTGCCCGTCTCCAAAAAGCCGGCTTTCCTCTCATATAAGGCTTGTCACTCTACCCAAGCTTTGGATCCCATCCTCTCCTGATTCTTCAGGGATCCTATTCCATCAAATACTCTATTCTACTTCCCTTAGCTAAGGTTCCACAGGACCCAGTCTTTATTTAGACTGTCTTCTCACTCTACACTCTCCTTGGACAATCTTATCCATGTCTGTAAATCCAACTACAGCTTATAAACTATGATCCAAGGCTGCAACTGCAGATGAGTCCTTATTCTCTAGACTCATCTATCCATTTGCCTATTAGGCAGCTACTTAGATGCCCACAATTTCCAATTATGGTAGTCCCCCCTTATCCATGGTTTTGCTTTCCACGGTTTCAGTTACCCATCATCCGAAAACATTAAATGGAAAATTTCAGAAATAATTTGTAAGTTTCAAATTGCATGCCATTCTGAGCAGTGTGATGAAATCTTGCGCCATCCTGCTCCATCTTGCCCAGGACGTGAATCCATACGTTTTTGTCCAGCAGATCCATGCTGTATACGCCACCTGCCCATTAGTCACTTAGTAGCTTAGTAGTCACTTAGTCATCAGATCAACTGCCAAAATATTGCAATGCTTATATTCAAGTCATCCTTATTTTACTTAATAACGGCCCTGAAGTACAAAAGCAGTGATGCTGGCAATTCGGATATGCCAAAGAGAAGCCGTGAAGTACTTCCTTTAAGTGAAAAGGTGAAAGTTCCAATAAGGAAAGAAAAAAATTGTATGCTGAGGTTGCTAAGATCTATAGTAACTTTATTACAGTATATTGTTATAATTGTTCCATTTTAGTATTAGTTATTGTTGTTAATCTCTTACTGTGCCTAATTTATAGATTAAACTTTATCACAGGTATGCATGTATAGGAAAAAACATAGCATTTAGAGGGTTCAATACTATCTGTGGTTTCAGTCATCCACTGAGGTCCTGGAACGTATCCCCCACAGATAAGGGTGGACTACTGTAATCACACCCAAAACCCATTCCATCTTGTTTTCTTCTCTTAATAAATAACATACCCATTCAATCAGTTAGTCAAACCAGAAAGCTACAGGTTTTCCTAGACTATTCCCTTTCCCCTGCACTTTTTTTTTTAAAACCCATATCTAAAAGCATGCCCTTTCCTCTCCATCCCCACTGCTAAGACCAAACTGGAGGCCCTATTCATTTCACACCTCGAATGACCACCACAGCCTCCTTATTCCCGCCCCTGCCTCTAGTCTTCCTCCAAATAAATATGATAATGGTATAACAGAGAGCACGGACTTGAAATGAGGATATCCCAGGCTCAAAAACTAATTCAGGGGGCTGGCCCCGTGGCCGAGTGGTTAAGTTTGCGCGCTCCGCTGCAGGCGGCCCAGTGTTTCGTTGGTTCGGATCCTGGGCAGGGACATGGCACTGCTCATCAAACCACGCTGAGGCAGTGTCCCACATACCACAACTAGAAGGACCCACAACGAAGAATATACAACTATGTACCGGGGGGGCTTTGGGGAGAAAAAGGAAAAAATAAAATCTTTAAAAAAACAAAAAAAACAAAAAAACTAACTCAGGCTCTTACTAGCATTGTGAACTAAGATGTCTATCAACTTCACTGCACTTCAATTTCCTCATTTGTAAAGCAGAGGCATCTACCTATACTGTACGATTTGTAAAGAATAATAGTCTGGTACAAGGGTCCTCTAACTGTTGAATTAAAATGAAGTGAGAATAATTCAAATAAGAATGATAGGCATTAATTTTTGTTAAAGACACTATTTTATAACTTCTTTAAAGAAAGCAGTGGGTTTTTTTGTTCTATCTGTTTTCTTTTCAATGCATTAATTCAACAATTAAAACAGGCCGTTATTCTTCCAAAATGTTACCCTAGCCCTACATGCACTATAAAACTAAGAATAGCAAATTATGTTAACGGAACACTACCATTTATCCTATTAAGATATAATAAATTAAGACAGTTTGTCAAGTAATAAGGACCCCTTTGACTTTGACTTGGTGCAAACGTCCACAACTGAGTAAGAAGCTGTCTCTTCCATGTTCCCTACTTAGCCCCCTATGAATTTACAGACCTTAGCTCAAAAGAGTAACTTTCTGAAAAATGATTTCAGAAAAGCAACAGGAATGCTCAGAGATGAAAAGAGAACCAGGCTAAAAGACCTTCACAGTCTTGTAGTTGGACAGTCCAAGTAGTGTCTATCAGACATTTACAAAGAATGTTCACAAACTGAGTTTCTATAACCCAGAAAATGCCTACAGAGCGATTTTCTCATGGTCACAGTATCACCTGACAAGTTTGCAGCATGATATATACACTTATTAAATGGTGAATAAAATAATCACAAAAAATATTTACTGAATCATCTCACATTTAAATGCAAATATGAACTATATTTATTTTACTTATGTGTATAGGTAAAATTAAAGGAAGTATGACTGTCTATAATCAGATATAGGATCTGAGATCATCAGGTAAAAGCCTTTGGCTATGGAGAAAACAATTACAGTATGAAGCACTAAATACCAGTTATCAGAGAGGAGGTGGTCTAGCAGAAAGTGTTACCAGAACAGATAAAACGAGTCAGATAGCCCAATTCCAAGACCAAGCTCATTGACAGCATGAGGTAGTTGGACCAGTTATCCTCTAACCATTCTTTCAGTTGTAAAGTTATTTTCCATTAGGCAAATGAATGCTTTCAAACAAATCAAAACATATTCAGAAATTTTTAAAACCCACTAACATGCATATACCTAGATTTTCCACTAAATAGACAACAAGTTACGAGACCAGGCAGAGAAAAATTAAATATTCATCAAATATATTTCACTGTCCTTGGCAGAAAAGAGACCATTATTTCTCATCCCCCCGGAGTTAGGTGTGGCCATGCAACTGGCCAAGAAATGTGGGCAGAAGTGATCTATGCCACTCCCAGGGCTGGCCCATAAAAACCTCAGGCAACACCTTTCACTCCTTTTCCACAAGCCGCCAGTTGCATGCTGATGCCCCGGCTCATCTTTGAAACCCTGCACTGATAATACCAGAGCCCCATGATCCTGGGTCCCTGAATGACTAAGCAGTCAAAGCATACTAAATCACCATCACAAAGCCTGGACTTTGAGGGAAAAAACGATTCCTATTTTGTTAAGCCATCAAAATGCTGCAATTTATTCCTTTGTTTCAGCACTTAGCTTCACCTTAACTAACGTCTCTGGCACACTCAGTCTCATTCATAAACAGACAAATTCAATTTTTAGCTATATCTTTCCTTTCACTAAATTATTCTCACTATTATTCCAAAGGCTTACAGATCTTCATGTCCTAGTTCATTTTTTCAGTGAAACTTCTCAATTTTGCTAATATGCTGAACTTTTATCAAATTTCTCTGCACTGACATAATGAGCTTTGGAACTCTAAATATTAATACTGATCCTACTTCTGCTATTATGGCTAAGGAATAGTCCCTGGAAACATGTTTTCTTTCAGAGAAACAAAAAATGATGAAATAAAAATTTGCAAAAGCAAATCATCAGATAAGGAATTTGGTTGAACAAAGAAAAAAGCCCTTTTAAAATAGTTCTGTTCTTCACTCTGTCAACATTTATCAAATATCTATTAAGTGACATGCTTACATCAGTGAACAACAACAAAAAACTTTTGTAGGGACTTGTGGAGTTTACATTCTAGAAGGGGAGAGAGAGAGACAATAAAGAATCATATAAGGAGATTACACAGCACGTCAAAAGGTACTAAGTGCTATGAGAAAAAAAGAGCAACATCAGAGCTACAATGTGTGCTGGGTTTATAAGGAAAACCTTAATATTTGGGGGAAGGTGAGTTTAAGCCAAGACAAAACCTTTACTAGAAGTTAGGTTCTAAAGTCAATAGGTAAATTAAATCCATATGGTAAGAAACCAATGGTACTACTTACTAGCTTATGACCTTGGGCAAGTTGCTTAACTCCTGCGAGCTTCAATTTCCCCACTTATGAAGTGGTAAAAATAATATCTATGACTTAAGGATACCGCAAAAGTCATGAATATAAAGGAGGATGGCTTAAAAAATATCTCCAACTGGCCCAAAACACCCACTTAACCCATCATTCACATTCCTGGATAAGAGAAAATATTAGTTAGGGTCTGAACTCAATTTGGTGCAGCAAAATGTCTCAAAATTAAATGACAATTTTTACATTATTATAGTGATATAAACTAAGCTAAAAAAAGAAAAGAAATATTTTTTCTTTGAGATGAAGGACATTTTCTCCAGTTATTTTTTCAACAAGAGACAAGCAAAACAAAAACACGATAGGGCACAAAATTTTTTTTAAGTGATTTATTTCAAGAAACTAATTAATCATTTATTTGTTTAACCATCCCTTGGGACAACGTGTAATCTATTCTGATAAGAAATGTGTAGAAAACAGACCTAACTTTTGGTTGTTGTTCAATTATTAGTAGGATACTCAATGTTTGGGCTCACAGAAGTATCCCTCAGGGAAATGCTCTGCGTGCCATTAGCACTATTCTTAATGAGGAAAAGCTCAGAACTCCTTTAGTTCAATGCCAGAATTGTTTTATCTTCAAGTCAAAAGAACAACTATTTGGAGTAACACCAAAACAAGCACTTAACAATTACATGCAGCAAGCTATTCATAAGCATCATATTGTTAATGCTGCTCTAATTATAAATAACCTTATTTTATCAAATAAAATGTGAGCAAATTTTTAAGTCCCACATACCTCTTTGACTGCTTTATTCCTTAACTTTAAGAAAAAACATCATCGCTTCAATTTAAAGAACCTATTTTATTTTAAAGTCTTCTTACAGAAAAGTGAGATATAGAGAATCCTTAAATTTTTAATCCATGAGTAGGTAATCTTCAAAGAAAACTTACAAACCATAAACAAAGACCTAAAACAGAATACGATGCTTATAATAATCCTCAATGATACAGTAAAGTGGGAAAATCTGAAGACTGATCCCATTTTATTAATGCCCTACCTAAACTCTACCGAAGAAACAGTGCTTCCTTCCTTATTTAAAAAACACTCCACTGACTCAACGAAATGTCCTTTTTGCCTTTTTTCCTCCATTTCTCTGTTTTGTTCTAAAAGCCAAGTGCAATTTTCTAGGTTTCTTTTCCTATCACTATCTATATGATCCCTACCCTTGTTTGAAGTCTTTCCTTACACTTTACTCATTGATGAATGAAGGACATACAAAGTAGATTACTGAGCCAAAGACAGCAAATCTAGGCTGTCCCACTGATATTTGGGGAACTTTAAGTTGCAAGGATTAATAGGGCTTACCGATGAACTAACATGGAATCGACAAGTTTAATCTAAACACATCATATGATGAAGCACCAACACTGTGAGGAAAATATACAAGTTTTTATAAAAATACAAAAGTTTACGCATGGATTAAAGTCAAAGTGAAGACTACTGTAGTCAATTATTACATGTATTACAATGCCACGAACTTTTACAAAATAGGTTTACTGCATGATGTGATAGAAAAAATGACCTAGATTATGGAAGTTACTCAAACTCTTGCCTTTGGTTATCCAAGTTAATAGGATAGAAGAAGGTGTAGGATGGGATTTCTGCTTACTTTGATGTAGTCAGACATTTAGACTGTAGTGCTTCTTCAGATGAAGGACTTTCTAGAAACTCTGAGATCGACTTGCTCCCCCACCACCAACTCCACCACCCAGTAGCCCTCAAGATTATGCAGGCATACCTATTTATCCGCAGCAGGACCACTGTGATTGAAGTATCTGCCTGTCATGGATGTACCTCGAGTACAGTTAAAGCTACTACTCCAGCTACAAGGGAAGGAGCGACAGCAGTCACTCGCTGGGACTCCTATGGCAGTGTAATACTCACGTATAAACAACCGGTAAACAACACTGCTCGTGATCTACATCCCTGATATCTACCACATACCTGCAGCCTAGAAATGCCACTTCTGGATTCCAACCAACTCTGAGCACTGACAGAGGTGAGTGTGCTAGATTTCCCAGCTCACCTCCTCCCCACTCCACTTCCACTGGCAGAGGTATATAAAAATTTCAGGAAATCAAAGAGAATAAGCAAAAGTTGCCACAAACGTGTCTGCCCTGCCTACCAACTAGAGATGACAGACTACCCAAGAGAAACCTCACCAAAGGAGCTTTGACAGAGTATCGATCATATGAATGACATGACCATTTTCACTAAACATGGCACATATTTTCACCACAAGACCGTCTTGCAAAGAATTATTATTGATGTGATCTCCTGATACAAACAACTTCTTTGGGAAAAGGAGCTAAGAACTCATCAGTCAACAGGGACTTTTCTGTGGCTCAGGGCCAATCTTCCTCAACCCCCCCCAAAACAAAGTTATAATTTATATACAGTAAACTGTATAAATCTTAAATGTACAAATCAATGAATTTTTACATACGTGTACATCTATGTTACCCCACTCCGATCAAAATATAAAACATTTCTGTCACTCCAGGTTTCCTCAAGCCTCTAGTCAGTAACTCCTACTCCAAATCTCCACCCCCAGGTAATCATTATCCTTTAACCTTACTGATTAATTTTGGCTCTTTTTGAACTTCACATAAATGGATTTATACAGCAGATACTCTTTTGTTTCTGCTTATCTTGCCCAACAGAATGTATGTGAGATTCATATTTGCTTCCGTGTATATTCACACACGCCTTTTGGTATGTAAATCTCACTTTTTTTGGGTACATACCCAGAAATGATCATATAGCAGGCACTTTTTTTTCTTTCTCCCCAAAGCCCCCCAGTATATTAGCTGTATATTCTAGTTGTGAGCGCCTCTGGTTGTGCTATGTGGGACGCCGCCTCAGCATGGCCTGACGAGCAGTGCCATGTCCGTGCCTGAGACCCAATCCGGAGAAATCCCAGGCTGCCCAAGCGGAGCATGTGAACGTAACCACTCGGCCACAGGGCTGGCCCCAGTAGGCACGTTTTAAAGCTACATACTGCGGAAGTTTTTTAAAATGGTATTGTCAGTCTACAATTTAGTTGTGCTGGTGAATGCATGGCATCTCACTGTGGTTTTACTTTGCATTACTCTAGTAAAGAATGATGCTGAGCACCTTTTCATATGCTTATTAGCCATCTGAATGCTCACTTTTGGAGGCCCCGTTCAAGTTTTTTGTCCATTTTTAAAATCGTCTGCCTTCTTGTTGATTTGTAGGAATTCTTCATATATTCTGCACGAGTCCTTTATCCAACATATGTATTTAAATGTTTTCTCTCAAACTTCAGCTTGCCTCCCCGCTTCTTAATGATGTCTTTCGATAAACAGAATTTCTTAATTTTAATGAAATTCACTTGATCCATTTTTCCTTTAGCACTTAGTAATTTTTTTGTCTTTTAAAAAAATCTTTCCTACCAAAAGGTCATCAAGATATTCTCGTTTTCTTCTAGAGGATTGTTTCAGCTTTCACTTCACCCTTCTTCCCACCAACACCTCTGATCCTCTCTCCCAACCCAGCCAAATTTGTCACATTCAAGATTGTGCCACTTGACAACACAAATCGAATTCATTAAATCTTTTTTATTATGTGTGATACTATTTAAAAAGCCAAATAAACCTGATAGTAAACAATAAATTGTGATGACGGGAATGTATCTCCTTTGGGAATATACCATAATGACTCCTCATAGAACTGTTTGAGTTATCACTTCAATTTCTAATAACACACACCCAGCTTTAACTGATATACGCAGGTACTTTATGTTACAAACTAAAAGATATTTCAGGTGATTCCCAGAGGTGAGGATTATGGGGTGGGCAAAATGGGTGAAGGGAATCAAAAGGTGCAAACTTCTAGCCATAAAATAAACAAGTCATGTGGATGTAATGGACAGCATGGTGACTACAGTTAATAACACTGTATTGCATATTTGAAAGTTGCTAAGAGAGTAGCTCTTAAAAGTTCATCACAAGAAAAAAAATTACGTATGGTAACTAGACTTACTGTGGTGATTTCACAATATATACAAATACTGAATCATCATTATGCTTAGACTAAAATTGGACATACACTGAGCAGATCCCAAATGAACTCATTTCCCACTGTTTAACTGACCTGAGCTCAGTGGAATCAGCCATTTGATAGAAAGGAATACAGAACTTTCACGTATTTCTGCAAACATGAATCAACCTTTGACTTTGTCTTTCTGCAAATTTTAGCATATGTCTGAATCATACAGTATCTCTCCTGTCAGTGAACTCACATTAAGAAACAAGTGAAGAGGAAAGAATTAAGCATTTGAAGTATTTATACAAGTAATTTGCAAATGGTGATAATCACCAAGATCCAGATCTCCCTAAACCTTTTTAACTGAATATATAAAATCCAGTACTATCCTAAAATTCCCACTATGAGATGTTTGAGTCCACCTGGCTAGGTGATACACTCTCTTTTATGAACCTACTAAAACTGAAACCAGCAGTGAGATATACTCATAGTGGGAAATGAAATGCGCCTGGTATAAAAACACCCTACTCATTCAAGAATAAAGTTCATTCTATTAAGTTTGTTTTCTCAATTACTTTATTAAAATCTATTAATAACTACTACTACACAGTTAGAAAAATAAAGCCAATTAAACATTTTTGGATTACCTTTACATTACTATTCAGAAGGTCCCAATTTTTTAAAGGCAATAATATTTCACCAAGTGTCAATTAAAATTCATGCAACTCACAGATAAATCATGTAATCCACTATTTTTAAAAAAAATGTTACCACTGAAGTGAAGCTAGACTTACCTGTAGTAATGGCTCTATGGAACTGATGCATGTCTTCTCCTGAGAGCTCCTGGGCTACCTGCAATATCTTTTGTCTGACACCATCCAATTTAATTTCTGATTCAGTCAATATTTCTTCCATATCAGGAGCACTATAATTAAGATATTGGGAACTTTTGGAACATCAGCCAGATGCTTTGACAGTGAAAAACTGAAATAATCTAAATATCAATTAACATAAGACTATATGAATATTGAACGTATTTGGATACTTTTAACTCAAAACTGCAATTATATTTCATTAGAAGTATGGAAAAACATGCAAAATACTATAACATCCTATTAAGTGAAAAGAGAAGTATACAAAGTTGCATGTATAATATGATCATAACTGCAAGAAAAATTATGTTCATAAAAATATGACATCTGGAGATGTCTGCTCTTATTCAGGATGGAGTAACATAGATTTATCCTCGCATCAGAAACAACTAAAAAAAATACACAGAACAATGGTTTTCAGACACTGGACAAGAGGCAGCATGGGACAGTGATCCCTGAGAGATGGGTGAAAAAAAGGACACGTGCCCTGTGACTGTCCCATCTTATTGCTTGGAGTTTCCAAGTGACAGTACAGGGATGAGAAACCCAGGTCACACCTGGGAGTCTCCCTGAGAAAGCATTTTGAACTGAATGAAAATGAAAAACAACATATCAAAATTTGTGGAATGTAGCATACTAAAGCATCGAGACTTAAAACAAAAATTTATAGCACTAAATGCCTATATTAGAAAAGAAGAAATGATCTTAGTTTCTTCTTTGATCTCAGCTTCCACCTTAAGAATATATACAAAGAGGAGCAAAGGAATCCAAAGCAAGTAGAAAAAGAAAAAACACAGAAATCAATGTAACAGAAAACCAAAAAATAGACAATGTCAGTGAAACCAACAGTTGGTCCTTTAAGATCAATAAAACTGGTAAACCTCTAGCCAGACAGATTACAAAAGAAGAGAGGACACAAATTACCAACATTAGGAATGAGATGCTTACTCAACTGTTTACTAATCAAAAAATGCATGTATAATATGGTCACAACTACAATAAAAAACACTACATAAAATATGAAATCTGCTGACAGTAGCTATCTTCAGGTATTGTGACTGACTTCTTTCATTCAGCATCTTTACTTTTCTGTCATTTATTATTTTTCTAAAGATTATTATTTTCTAAGGTTACTATAATGAGCATTCATTATTTTTGGGTGGACAAATGACTTTATACAATAACATGGCTTTTCCTAAAACATTAAGTTCTCCTGTCATAGTTCTATTACTTCTTTAAACTGCTGAATATTGATGGCAATTGTTTTAGAATTGCAATTTGTATTTTAAAAAGGTGTTCACAATTAATCAAAACAATGTTGCTTCTTTCCATAAAACAAGCTCAAGTATGTACAAGCTATCTGAGAATTTGTTTATAAAACAAGCAAAAACCAATTTTAGATTCAGGTAAGATAAAGAAAAGGTTAACAGTGCCACATTCCAATAAATCTATGCACGACAAATTTACTTCCACGTAGTGGAAGAAAAATTAA
Source organism: Equus caballus (assembly GCF_041296265.1). Lineage (NCBI taxonomy): Eukaryota > Metazoa > Chordata > Mammalia > Perissodactyla > Equidae > Equus > Equus caballus. The sequence continues at coordinate 91,029,907 of NC_091684.1, forward strand.
AGTATTAGAGAGTTATCCTAAAAGTTGTAAGTTAGTGAATAGACGAGTACTTCAATAATATTTTTAATAATAAAAAGATGATAAACTATGTTTGGTCTGCCTCAAATACTTTATAAGATACATAGTGTAAAGCCTATCATAGCTTTCCTTCTAGAGACATCTGGAATTTCTAACAAGAATCTCTTGTAGCGAATTGCAGGGTGGGCACTTTCTACCCCCATGTGGAACAGAGACGCAAAGAAAGCTGGTCAAATGAAATATGAAGCAAACAAAGAAGCAAAGATGAAAGATGGAGATGCATTCATAAGATATTCCGGAATCTTTATAATTCACTTTCCTTCTCTACGTAGGCTAGTGTTTAAGCTGGTTTCTTTTACTTGCAACCAAAAAAATCTATTAAATATACAGAGCCTAGCTAGAAAGATAAAACAGTAAAACCCTAGAGAAGGAAATCTCAAAGAAATTAATGTCACAGAGCTGAAGGAAAAGGAAATTTCAAAGAAGAGTAGTCAACAATATCATATGCTGCAAAAATGTAAAATAAGAAAATAGCAGAAGAGAGTGTACTAGATTTAGCAATATGAAGGTAACAAGGGCAATTTCAATAGTTGTAAGGCAGAAAGGCAGACTGCAATGAGTTGAAAAATGAATTGGAAGATAAGCAGATTTTAACATTTATCTAATATTAAAATTTATGCATGTGTCATCCAAGTAAAACTTTAACATTTTAGGCTCTAATAAACCATCCAAAATTTAATATTTTCACAAATAATAGCTATATCAATGAATGATCTTAACAGAACACAAAATCCCCAGCTGCTCTGTAAAGAAGAATTTTTCCCTCTTATTTTTATTAAAATGTTTATTCTTAAAATCTACCTGCGGGGCCGGCCCAGTGGCCAAGTGGTTAAATTCTCGTGCTCCGCTTTGGCGACCCAGGTGCCATGTCCTGCGCACGGACATGGCACCACTCATCAGGCCATGCTGAGGCGGCGTCCCACATGCCACAACTAGAAGGACCCACAACTAGAATATACAACTATGTGCTGGGGGGATTTGGGGAGAAGAAGCAATTAAAAAAAAAAGAAAGAAAGATTGGCAACAGTTGTTAGCTCAGGTGCCAATCTTTAGAAAAAGAAAATCTACCTGCTGTTACCGTCCTTTGACTCCAGTGTTCACAGAATAAGTCACAGATTATTCTAATAGCAAGTTATTGCCCATTGATGTATAAAGCATTACAAAATACATTTATAAAATACATATCAAACTGTATCCAACTATAACAAGTTTTAAAGATATTTACTTACCTTGTAATCCTATGGAGGAGAAAAATGGTTCTTTTACTTTCAACAGTTATATCCCGACTAAGTTTCACAAGTCTCTCATATTTGTCATGTCTCGCATCAAGTTCCTGCTGAAACGCTAAGAACACAGTATTATGATCCTAAGCACACATATTCTATATTTAATCCATCAAACAATATTGTTATTATGCACGAGCAAGCAAACATTATTTACTCCATAAAAATGAAGAGGACAAAATCATCTTATTTATTTTTAAAGTACTTGGAAATCAAAGATTCTGCTAGTAACCAAAATATTCTTTCTTTAAATACAGGTATGCCTTAACTGGGTTTTACCACTCAGAGTCTCACCATGAGATGTATATATTGTAAAAATTATCTGGTCTAGTAAACATGAGATTATCACACATAACTACTTACAACAATTACTTCCAACTATCTCCCTAAGTTACATCAAGTTTTTTTTAATTACCTTATCACATACAATTATCTCCCAAAAAAGAAACTGGAGTTTTTAAATTAAAAGTTTATAAGTTTTAATAACGTTAACTTTCTGAATTTTTAAGCCCTAGTCACTGAAATACCCATAAACCACTTAACTCTTAAAAACCACTTTATTTCAGAAGCATTGTCACTTCAAAGACCTAGAAAGCTGCCTGTCATATTTGGGGCACCCAATAGATGTATTTTGCATGAATTAAAAAAATCCAAAACTTGAATAAACTATTAACCAAATTAGTAGTTGACAGGGACCTAAATACATCTAGTTTGTTATTATTGAGATAATAATTAGGCTAGGATTTGCCTAATATCTCAAGATAACCAAATGTATTCATTATCTATTATGAAAACATTAATGACCCCACTTCACAGTGGTCATTACGAAGACCAAGTTAAATAAGACAGATCCTGTTCTCAAGGAGCTTAGTCCAGTATGAGAAATAAAATGTGACCATGCTACAGTAAACATATGTAACAGGTTCAGTAAAACAGGAACCACATTTTTTTGTTCACTAACAACACATGCCAGAACATAGCTGATACTCCATGAATACTTCACGATTGAATGGAAGGATGGATAATGAATGAATGCTACGTTTGTCACCAATCTGCGTGAGAGAAAAACCAGAAAGGCTTCAAATAGAAGCCACTTGAGCTGGGTTTTGAAGAAAACCATAGTTCACCCGATGGACAATGGGGGCACCAAGTTAGAAGCAATTCCAAGGTTAAAGAACTGTGTGTGAAAAGGCAGGCAGGAAAATAAAAACAGCAAAACATAACTGGAAGCAGGCAGCTCTAGCCCACTGAGTACACAGCGGTATCAATAGGCTCTCTACTCAATTACAACTAGTTGTCTTACACCACTGAAGATCACTTCAAGTGCTGTGGTGGTTTTAAAACAGATCCATCAATTATTTGAGACTCCTCCCTTCAACAGGTGGAACCTAATTCCCGTCCCGTTAAATACGAGGCAGAGTTTTTAAGCCACCTCATGTAACAAACAGAAGCTAGCAAAAGTGATGGTGCATGATGCCCAAGATTAGGACACAGGGGATTGCTCTCTGTCCAGGGGAAGCCAGATGCTACACGAGGGCACTCAAGCAGCACTATGGAGGGGTCCACGCAGAGAGGAAGCGAGAGCCAGTTTTTGGCAGAAGGCCTAACTTGTCAATCGGGCCTTTTAAGGACTGCAAGTCAGAATCAACAGGCAAGCCCCTCTCAGCTCCCTGAACCACAGAAACTATAAGGTCCAGTGTGGCAGACTGAGGACAAGAGGAGGGAGAATTTTGTTTTATGTTTTGTTTTGAAATGAGAACCAGTTTGATGAAGTTAAAACACTGAGAAAAGAGGGATTATGAATATATATATATATGATTTACTAACAGATATGCGTTCCTACTGGGTGCAAAGTGCTATAGTCAAAACAAAAATATAGTTCCCGTCTTCAGAAGTCTAGTTGAGGAAACAAAACCAACACACAATAAAAAACTGATTAAACATGTATATAAACACCTGATATATATATACATACACACATATATACACATCTGATATACATATATGACATATATAATATATATCAGGGACACAATAATTTTTAGGTGCGTGGCATGTCTGATGCTCATTAATTAATGTTTACCTGGGAAACTGTCATGGGAAAAAAGTCAAGACTTTCGTAATCACAACTTTCGCGGCAGACCTAGCACCACGGCAAACCCTCCAGGAAAAGAGGCTCACACAGGCACATCCTAAATTCCTGGGGGCTGTCCTCGCGCAGCCCACGGCTAAAGAATCCTCGTTACCGCCTCTTTAGTCCTCTTCCCTTCGCCAACTTACATTTGAAGGCCAACATCACAGGCGAAGATGAATTAACATCCTTCCCTTCTCTTCTCTGGTTATGTGGGAAATTGTCATGCTTCCTTTTCCTGAACCCTCCTGATCCTAACGTAGAAAAGGAGAAAACAGTCGGATAGGGCTCTTCCCTCGCCAAGAGCTGACAAAATATCACACAGGCAAACCCTCCCCCCGCCCTTCCTTCCTTTAAAACCAGAGCCCCACAGGGCCCTTGCCTTATAGGCTTTCTCAGCTGCTCTGCTTTTCCCCCTCAAACCCTAAGCTCATGTCATCTGGGCCTCCACCAATGGGTCCCATGATCTGCACAAGGAGAGGAATGATCGAATTAACATAAAAAACAGCTCGAGGATTTAACAAAACGAAGGGTGTAAGGAGGGCCAGTGTGGCCGAGAAGATCAGCAGGGCTGCCCCCACCCCGCCCCGGGCCTGCAAGAGGCGCGGGCATCCCCCAAGGGTGAGAAGTGGAAAATCTGACAAAAGGGCTGGAGAGCCTCCCCCTTTAGGTAAATAACGCCCAAGGCTGTCGAGGACACCACCTTCTTTGTTGCTCATGTCGTCACGGCCTACGGTGAGACGAGCGGACACTGAGGGCCTCGGTGCAAGCGGAGTGCGTAAGGCGACCGCCAGAGAGCCCGCTGAAGCGCCCTTTGCTGCCGGGCGACGTCGACGCACCGGCCGGAAGCCGCGCCTGCAGCCACTCAGACCTCTCTCTTCTCCCTCGCACACTTCCGGCCTGCGACTCAGCCCCGCCGCCACTGGTTCCGCCCCGCGCTTGGCCCGGGGGACCTCGCGCCCGCGCGCCGTCGTCGCGCCTGCCCTCGGCTGTGCCTGAAGACAGAAGCTACGCCACTCGAGTCTCTGTTTGCGCTGTTAATGAAAAAGATGAGGCGGCCTCCTGGAGATGAGATCCGTGTGAAGGTAGGAAAGCGACGAAAATTGTGATTTTTTTTTTTTTTCTCAAGGCACCTTTGGGACACCCTCGCCTTCCCTCAGCATGGACCCAGCCTCCCGCGTGGTGCATAGTGGGGGTTGTAGTTCCCTCGCAGGAGCGGCCGCCTGTGCAGGAGACCAGGCTGTGAGGAAGAAAGGAGTGGCTGATGTCCTGTGAGACGTCTTCTCAGGACTGAAGCCCAACCTTACAGTTAGGAGTTTTTAAACTTCCCACAGTGAGGCCAGGAGCTAAAGTGATGGAAATATGCAAATCAATGAGTTGATGGCGTTATTGGTATTTTTTCTGACGAAGGTAAAACCACCCTCCGTTCTCCCCTTCGGCCCTGCCTGTCTGCCACCTTCTCCTACCTGCTCCCCGTCGTCTCTCGCTTTAGTCCTTTTTCCTGGCTCTCTAGAGCCAGACTGCCTGCCTTCATATTCGTCTCCGCCACTGAGTGATTGCATGACTAAGGAAATGGCTAACTTGTGTACCTCTCTCCTTTTTTCTTTTTTTTTGGTGAGGAAGATTGGCCCTGAGCTAACATCTGTGCCAGTGTTCCTCTATTTTGTATGTGGGACACCTCCACAGCGTGGCTGCCAAGGAGTGGTGCTAGGTTGGCACCTGGGATCAGAACCGTGAACCCCGGGCCACCTAAACCGTGAGCAGGAACTTAACCATTATGCCACCTGGCCGGCCCCCTGCACCTCAGTTTTTTTTATCTGTAAACTAGGGATGGAATAGTACCCGCCTCATAGGATTATTTGAAGACAAAGTGAGTTTATAGTAAGGTGTATGTAAGAGTGCCTTTCACATGGTAAATGCTCAAACGTTAGCTTTGATACCCTTCTCCCAACGTCGCTCTCCAAAACAGAGAGGTTAGTAATAATAACAGGTGTGCACTACTAAATTGTGAGCTTTTAATAAAATTGTGGGCAGGTGCTGCCATATCTTAGACTTATTAGTCTTTGTTCCCCACCCCGCCCATACTGTGCTGGCACAGTGCCCGTGTAACCTCCGGAAGTGTTTGTTGAATGACCTCCCATCATCAGGATGCGTAACAAAGTGGCAATCCAGCATCCTCCAGGTGTAAGTAAGCTCAGGCTAAGACTTGGTAAGTTGGGTGGCCTAGGCCTAGTAGGGGAAACAAAGAATATTCTGTTGTGATTTCTCCAAATAACCTCCGTATTGTAGGCTTGTATTGTACACACAGTCTCTTTCCTCCTTGTTGATTTAGAAACAAAGGAACAGTAAATGAAACAAATTGGCTAGAATGTGGTGGTAATTTCCAGCCCCTGACAGGAGTGTGTCTTGGGAAGGTTTTCTGCTCTGGGTAATCTCTAGGGTGTCTTCCAACTCGAAAGCAAGAAATCACCACCACCCATCATGCCTTTGCAGCTCTTGGAATACAGGAATTAGTTAGTCAAATTCATGGATACAACAGGCTCCTGAGGACCTGGGCTGAACAGTTGCTTTGTGGATGTTGGGCAAATAATTCTGAGTTTGTGTGAGGTCTGACCCTGCTGACGTTACCCACCAGTATCTGCCTACTCTGATTAGAGATGACTTGATCGTCGAAAAAAATATATAGACAACTCTTTTATAAATGTGGCCATTTTACTGTGACTCCCTCTAGATCAAAGGAAGCCAGTAACTTATGAACATTTTTAGTCAATGCTTATTTTTCCATCATAGTCTGGGAGAAGTGTATTTTTCCTAGCTACTGTAGTAGCAGCTACCTAGACCTCAAGTTTTTTTAAATCTGGAGCAGCCATATTGCTTTCCTTTCTCCAGCCACCACTCCTGTTCAGCTGTTCAACTACAGCTATGTTGCTTGAACTGCTTTTCACTGTGTTCCATAAATTTAAGGATCAGAATGCTGTTTCACAACCTGTAATGACTTCTCAGAGTACTTAATGAAGGTGAATCCCGGTGACACTTTCCAAGCGTTTATTTCCATATGCAGTGACCCCAGGTGTCCCAACCATAGCTACTCCTTTGTCAGGAAATACCTTTCAATCTCTGACAACCTGCAGAAGGCACCTTCACCTTGACTGTCTCCTGGTTTTATTGCTTCAGATGCATACACATAGTTTTGGTATTTGGCAAAACATATTTTTGTTTGTTTTTAAAGGAAAACTATCACCCCAGGTCAGGAAGAAGAAGGTAAAGATTTCAGTAAGACCTTAGCTCTGGAATGGTGTTCTTTCCTCCTCCTGCTGTTGCATTCTAATTGCCCACATTTGACTCTGAATAAAACTCTAAGGCTTTTAAACACACCTGTTTTTATGCAGTTTATAAATCCTCACATTTGTCACCTCTACGGGAAAAAAAAAAAATCACATATCAAAGTTGATTTTCGGTATTGAAAAAATCATAAATGGTCATGCACTGCATAATGACATTTTGGTCAATGATGGACTGCATATACAATGGTGATCCCATAAGATTAGTACCATATTGCCTAGATGTATAATAGTCTATGCCATCTAGATTTGTGTAAGTACATTCTGTGATGTTTGCACAACCACAAAATCACCTAATGACGTATTTCTCAGAATGTGTCCCATTGTTAAGTGATGCATGGCTGTAATCAAGAGAAGAAACATAGGCCCTCAAGGGATTTTCTGTTTCAGCATTTACCTTACGTAGTTATTATATGAACGTGGGCGGAGAGGGGGCAGGATATATCATGGGGAGTTGCCAGAATCTTTAGTGACCATTTTTAAAGATTTTATATTTTTTTCCTTTTTCTCCCCAAAGCCCCCCAGTACATAGTTGTATATTTCTCGTTGTAGGTTCTTCTAGTTGTGGTATGTGGGACGCTGCCTCAGCATGGTCTGACGAGCAGTGCCATGTCCGTGCCCAGGATTCGAACCAACGAAACACTGGGATGCCTGCAGCGGAGCGCGCGAACTTAACCACTCAGCCGCGGGGCCAGCCCCCTTTAGTGACCATTTTTAAAGTGATAACTCTAGTATTTAAAAGGTACCCGTATGTCCATAGTGATATTGTGAAGTGTACACATACCAACTCACAGATTTGTTTTTCAAGCAATGCTAGGACTTAGTAGGAGAAAGTAATGTTCCAGTTCTTTACTGGAGAGAGAAGCTGGTATTTGAGAGAGTGAAGAGGGATGGGCAAAACCACAATGAGATACCACTTCACATCCACAAGGATGGCTATAATCAAAAAAGTAGAAAATAACAAGTGTTAATGGGGATATGGAGAAATTGGCACTCTCATCCATTGCTGGCAGAAATGTAAGATGGTGCCTCCACTGTAGAAGATAGTTTGGCAGTCTGAAAAACTTAAACATAGAATTACCTTATGACCCAGTAATTCCACTGCTAGCTGTACACCTTGTATGTGAATGTTCACAGCGGTACTATTCACAATAACAGGAAGGTGGAAAGCACCCAAACGTCCATCAACAGATGAATGGATAAACAAAATGTGGTATGACCATACAATGGAATATTATTTATCAATAGAAAGAAATGAAATGCTATCCATGCTGCAATATGAATGAACCTTGGAAACATTATACTAAGTGAAAGAAACCAGTCACAAAAAGACCTCATATTGTATGATTACATTTATTTGAAATATTTAGAATAGGCAAGTCTATGGAGACTAGACTCGCAGTTGCTTGGAGCTGAGACGCACGGGAGAGGGGTATAGATGAGTGACGGCTAAAGAGTGTGGGGTTTCTTTTTCAGCTGATAAAGATGTTCTAAAACTGATGATGATTGCACATATCTGGAATATACTAAAAACTATTGAACTGGTCACTTTAAATGGATGAATTGTAAATCAGTGAATTATGTCTCCATAAAGCTGTTAAAAGATTTTAAAAAGAGTGATGGGAAACATTCTTTTCAAGTCCTGTAAATATATACATGTAGTTATATAGACATACTGCAATGTTATTAGGGAAAAGTAATAAGCAATATGGCTTAAATTTATTTTTAATAATCTGTAATTAAAAATACGTAAAATACAGGGCTGGCCCAGTAGCGTGGCGGTTAAGTTCTCACAATTTGCTTCTGCGCTGGGCTTTGCCAGTGCAAATCCTGGGCGTGGACCTACGCACCACTTATAAAGCCATGCTTTGGCAAGCATCCCACATATAAAAGTAGAGAAAGATGGGCATGGATGTTAGCTCAGGGCCAATCTTCCTAAAAAAAAAGAAAAAGTAAGGTACTTTAACTACAGATTTGATCATCTTCAACAAACGTTTCCATGCCTCTTTTATGCCTGATGATGTAATTTGTGCTGTAAAGGACACAACCGTTTTCGTATTCATTCAGCAAATATTTATTGAGCGCCTACCATGTTACAGGTACCATTGTAAGGATTGGTGATCCCTGTCCTCATGAAGCTTATTTTCTAGTGAGAGCAAAGAACGAAATTAGTAAGTAAAGTATATACCATTAGAAAGTGATCACTGCTATAGAGAAAAATAAGATGAAAAGAAAAAGATGTGAAGGGTAGAGTTTCCGGGGGTGGGGGTAAGAGTTGCAACTGAGATAGGATGGTCAGAAAAAGAGCTCACTGGGGAGGGGACATACATCTGAAGGAGGTAAATATAAGCTGTGCAAATACCTGGGGTATTTTCCCTTCCCTGTATGCCAGTAATTCTCGCCTTTCTCTCCTATATTATTTTTTTCTTTTGCTCTCTACTGCATCATTCCTAGCACGATGCAAACTTATAATCATATTGTCCATCTTAAAATACATCTGACTCCACTTCTGTCTCCAGCTTACACACCATTTCTCTGCTCCCCTGTACTGTCTCTATTTCTCCTGTTCTTCCTGATCCATCTCTAATCAGGCTATCACTTTTCAGAAACTGCTCTTGTCAAGATCACGAATGACTTCCATATTGCTAGATATGCTGGTCATACTTAATCCTCATCTCACTTGGCCTATGAGCAGCATTTAACACAGTTGTCATTCTCTGTGTCACTACTGGACACCACATTCTCTTGACTTCCCTTCTACCTCACTAGCCAGTTCTCCTCAACCCTTTGTGGTTCCTCCTCATCTCCTCAAACTCTTAGCATTGAATTGCTCCAGAAGACTTCCTCTGCTCTATTACACTTACACTTGTATTGATCCCATTCTCATGGTTTTTAATGCCATCTATATTCTAATAATCCCCAACGTTCTATCTCCAGTCCAGAAAACGCATGTATCCAGTCCAAACTCATATCAGATCACCTATTCAGTATCTCATCTTGAGTGTCTAATGTGTATCTCAAAATTAACGTGTCCAAAATTGAATGTAACAATTCCCCAAAACCCATCTCTTCAGCATTATTCCCTGTTTCAGTTAATGTAAATCTCTTTCCAATTGATCAGACTAAAAGACTAGAGTCATCTTTGACTCCTCTTTTTTTCACGTTCCACGTCATATTTTCTGTAAATTGTGTCCTGCAAAATTCATATGTTGAAGCCCTAAAATTCAATGTGAGTTATTTGGAGATAGGGCTTTTAGGAGGTAATTAAGGTTAAATAAGGTCATAAGGGTGGGGCCCTAATTCAGTAGGACTGGTGGCCTTATAAGAAGAGGAAGAGAGTGCGAGCTCCTTCTCCATGTGCACACACCGAGGAAAGGCTATGCAAGGACCCAGCAAGAAGGTGACCATCTACAAGCCAGGAAGAGAGATGTCCCCAGATCTTGACCATCCTGGCACCTGATCTTGGACTTCCAGCCTCCAGAACTGTGAGAAGATAAATTTCTGTTTAAGCCACCCAGTCTACAGTATTTTGTTACGGCAGCTCATGCAGACTGAAATGCTTTTCATGACCAAATCCTATTGGCTCTACCTTCAGTATCTATTCAGATTACAACCAATCTCCCCAAATTCTACTATTACCCCCTTAGTCCAAGCTACTATCATCTCTCGCCTGAAATACTGCAGTACCCTCCTAACTGAACACAGATGTCAGTCCCCATCAAGAGGTGGAGTCGCTTTCCCCTCCCCCAAAAACTCAGTTGGCCTTTTGACTTGCTTCAACTAATAGAATGTGGAGGAAGTGCTACTGGGCCTTTAAGAGACCCGACAGCTTCCCCTTTAGCTCTCTTGGAACCTCGAGCCACCATGTAAGAAGTCTGACTACCCTGTTGGAAAGAGAGGCCTGACCAGCCCCCGTTTCTTACTAGCAACTCAGCTGAGGCACCAGACATATGAGTGAGGCTCTCTGGAACATTCCAGTCCCAGCTAAACTCCCTCCTGAAGGCAAAAGCATGATGGCCCCAGCAATCACCACCATGGAGCAAAAGAACCATCCAATCAATGCACAGAATCATGAAAAATAATAAACTGTTGTTTTAAAACACTTGAGTTTCAGAGTAGTTTGTTACGCAGCAAGAGAAAACTGATACACACTGGTCTGGTGTTTTCAGTTTTGCTCTCACCTTCAGTCATTTTTCCACACAGCAGACAGAGTGATTCCATTAACATATACAAAGATGATGTCACTCCCCTACTTAAAACTTCAAGGACTGTCATCTCCCTCAGAGTCAAAGTCAAAGTTGTTACAAGCCCTTACATATTGTGGCCTAACCACCATCCCATTACCTTGTTCACATCTACCGTTTGCTAACTCTGCTCCATCCTCTTTGACCTGTTCTCAAACAGGCTAGGCATGGTCCCACCTCAAGGCCTTAGCAGTTGCTGTTCCTTCTGGTGGATTGCTCTTCCCACAAATCTCTTCATGACTTGTTCTTTTCTTCCTTCATATCCTCACTGAAAATGGCAGCTTTTCATTGAGGCCTTCTGTGGTAGCCCAAATAATGGCTTTCCAAAGATGCCCACTTCCTAACCATGACCTCCAGAACTATAAGTGGCTTTCTGTAAGCCACTAAGTTTGTGATAATTTGTTACAGCAGCAATAGAAAACCAATACACTTTCCTAGCAGTCCTATCTAAAACAGCAACCTCTGTCATTCCTGGCACTTTCTATCTCCCTTCTATGCTTTATATCATAAATATATTTTACCATTTATTTTATTTATTGTCTTGTGTCTTCCACTAGAATGTAAGCTCCACTTGGTCAAGAACTTGTGTCTGTTTTATTCTTGGAGATAATCTCCACTGCCTAGTATAACATAGCATCTGACACATAATGGACATTCAATACATACTTGTTGAATAAATGAATGAACAAATGATATGCAAATATATTACTGCTATCTGTAGATTATCTTTTTTTAATATATATTTTTATTGAAATATATTTGACATATAACATTGTGTAAATTTAAGGTGTCCAACATGTTAATTTGATACATTTATCCATTGTAAAATGATTGTCATAATTAGCACCTCTATCACATTACGTAATTATCTTTTCTTTTTAGTATTTGGAATATAGATTGAAAGGGAGTTTTTAAGATTTTAATATAGTCAAATTTATCAATCTTTTCCTTCAAATATTTGTATTTTATGCCTTGTTTAATAAATCCTTTCCTCCATCAGATTATAAAAATATTACCCTACATATTCTTGTAAAAGTTTAAAACTTGTGCTTTTTCCAATTAGGTTTTTAATCTACCTGGAATTGATGTTATATATTGATAAGTGACTGACCCAGGACCACATATTGAATATTTTGTCATTTCCCCACTGATTTATAACACCACAGTGGTCATTTATCAAGATGCCACATATCCATGGGTCTGTCTGTAGCACACTCTCTTTAATTCATATAGCTTTGTAATATAGCTCGATCTCTTGAAGGCCAAGTGCCTTTAACCTCTCCCTACAATATTCTTCATATATTTTGCAGTTGGCCTTTACTGTTTCATATCAGTTTTTTTTATTGAGGCATAATTGACATATAGCATTACATTAGTTTCAGGTGTACAATATAATGATTCGATGTTTGGATACTCTGCAAAATGATCACTACAATAAGGCTAGTTACCATCTGTCATTGTACAAAGTTACAAAAAACTTGTGATGAGAACTTTTAAGATTTACTCTCTTAACAACTTTCAAATCTGCAATAAAATATTATAGACTGTAGTCACCATGCTGTACATTACATCCTCATGACTTACTTACTTTATAACTGGAAGCTTGTATCTCTTGACTGCCTTCAGCCTTTCACCCAATTCCTGACCCCCTCCCCTCCGGCAACCACCAGTTCATTCTTGGTATCTGTGAGTTTTGTTTTCTTTGTTCCTTTGTTTTGTATTTTAGATTCCACATATAAGTGATATGACACAGTATTTGTCTTTCTCTGTCTGACTTATTTCACTTAGAATAGCCCTCACAGTCCTTCCATGTTGTCACAAATGGTAAGATTTCATTCTCTTTTATGGCTAAGTAGTATTCCATTGTGTATACATACCGTATCTTCTTTATCCATTCATCCATCCACTGATGAACACTTAGGTTGTTTCCAGATTTTGACTATTGTAAATAATGTTGCAATGAACATAGAGGTGTATATATCCTTTTGAGTTAGTGTTTTCATTTTCTTAGGATAAATACCCAGAAGTGGAATTGCTAGATCATATGGTAGTTCTATTTTTAATTTTTTGAGGAACCTCTATACTGTTTTCCATAGTGGCTGCACCAATTTACATTCCCACCAACAGTGCACTAGGGTTCCCTTTTCTCCACATCCTCACCAATCTTGTTATTTTTTGTCTTTTCAATAATAGGCATTCTGAAAGATGTGAGGTGATATCTCATTGTGGTTTTGATTTGCAATTACCCGAAGATTAATGACATTGAGCATCTTTTCATGTACCTGTTGGCCGTCTGTATGTCATCTTTGGAAAAATGTCTATTCGGATCCTCTGCCCATTTCTTAATTGGATTGTTTGTTGTTTTGTTATTGAGTTGTATGAATTCTTTATGTGTTTTAGATATTAACCTTATCGGATATATGATTTGCAAATATTTTCTCCTATTCAGTGGGTTGGCTTTTCATTTTGTTGATGATTTCCTTTTCTGTGCAGAAGCTTTTTAGTTTGGTGTAGTCTCACTTGTTTATTTTTGCTTTTGTTACCTTTGCTTTTGAAGTCAGATCCAAAAAATAATCACCAAGACCCTCAACAACAAGCTTACTGCCTATGTTTCCTGGTTTTATGGTTTTTACGGAGTTTTATGGTTTCAGATCAGTTTTAACAATTTTAAAAATTGAGATATAATTTACATGCTATAAAATTCACCCTTTTAAAGTGTACAATTCAGTGGTTTTTAGTATATTCACAAAGCTGTACAACTATCATCACTATCTAATTCTAAAACATTTGCATCATCCCAGAAAGAAACCTGTGCCTATTAGCAGTCACTTCCCATCCTCCCTCCTCAGCCTCTGGCAATCACTAGTCTACTGTCTGTCTCTATGAATTTGCCTATTCTGAGCATTTCATACAAATGGAATCTTATGCTATATGGCCTTTTATGTCTAGCCTTTTTCACGTAGCATAATGTTTTCAAGATTCATCTAGCACTATAAGAACTATAAGTGGCTTTCTGTAAGCCACCAAGTTTGTGATAATTTGTTACAGCAGCAATAGAAAACCAATACACTTTCCTAGCAGTCCTATCTAAAACAGCAACCTCTGTCATTCCATGTATCTGTCATTGCATGTATCAGTACTTCATTCTTTTTCATGGCTGAATAATATTCCATTGCAAAGGTATACGATGTTTTGTTTATCCATTTATCAGTTGATGGACATTTGGGTTGTTTCCACCTTTTGGCTATTGTGAGTAATACTGCTATGAACATTTGCCTACAAGCCTTGTGTGAACATATGCTTTCAGGTCTCTTGGCTACATACCTAGGAGCAGAAGTGCTGGGTCATATGATTCCTATCCATTTTAGAATTGATTGCTAAGTTCTATGAAAAACACTGTTAACTTATTAATTAAAATACACTGAATATAGAGATTACTTAGGGGAGAATTTATGGTGAGTTTTCTATTAGATCTATAAACTATGGATATACTATATCTCGATTTATTCCTTTTTTTATGTCCTTTGTAAATACAGTTTCACTTAACTTTGGTTAGATTTATTCCTAGGTTCCTTATAGTTTTTATTAACTTTATTCTATGAACTTTAGAGTTTTATAGTAAGTACTATGAATGGGATCTTTATTTTTTATATATTAAAGTGATTATCTAACTAGTAGATAGATAATATTATTTTGACCCAGTAAAGCCTGAATAGTAAGTCTCTGTAGTTATCTTGTGCAATATCAAGGATACCATGAAGTATAAAGATTTACTTTTAAGATGTTTTTAGCTGAATTATAATAGGAAAAAAATGAGTATCTGACAATAAATAAATGACTAAAGTGGGTATTTGGAAATAATATTAAGATATTATGACACAGAAAAGTGTTATGGTTATTTAAGTAAAAAGGGTTGAATACAGTTTGATCACAATCAGGTATAAAAAAATACACAGGAAAACATATTAATGTATTTTGTGTGTACAGTGAGTTAGGGACTAACAAATTTAATAGGAGTATACATTGGAGCAACTCTTCTGGGAAGCATTTTGGCAATTTGTAATAAGACTTCTAAAAATATTTACGCCAGTTGACCTGGCAATTCTACTTCTTGAAATTTATCCTAGGCAGCTATGCAGAAATGTAGACAAAGAGTTAGGTACAAATTCATATACTAGAGACTAGCAAAATTTGCAAACAACTTAATCTATAGGAATAGGCAAGGTTAAGTTGTATAAATTATGATGCATCTGTCACCAACTAATTGCCCTAAGACACTCAAGGGAGGTTTCAGAAGCATTTAACTGTTTCTCCAAATTGTTTTTTTCTTTTTGTTACGTTAAGAGATGCAATCACCAACCACCCTGAACCAGACCAAGCCCCACCACAAGAGCACTGCCTATGACTGTTGCCTTATTTTTAATGCTAAGATCTCTCCAGGAGGAGCTTAGGCCTTATTACCATAACCTGCAGTATATGCGGAAGTGTGTTTTCCAACAGCCTGCACAAGCGAATACCCACCTCTCCCTTTTGAATATTCATTCCCCATCCGAAATAAAAGGCCCTGATGGCCCATTCTTGGGGCAGCCACAACTTTGGAAATGCTTCCACGTGGCCTCCTGTTTGCTGCAAATAAATTCTACTTTGTGTGACAACTACTTCTGGTTGACAGTCTGATTTTAACTCACAAGAAGGCGAACCCACTTTTGGTTCCGTAACACATCCATCTGATATATCTCAGTGTTAAGTGTATATTTTTCTGAATGATGTTATTATGGGGTTTTATTTTCATTTTTGTTTTCCAAATTGTTTACAATGAGTATAGATTATATTGACAATAAAGGAGAAAATGTTATTTAGAAAAATATTATGTGTTTGTCTTTGCACGTTGGGATATGGGGATTTTTCCCCCTCTTCTCACTATAGTTCAAATTTTCTATAATAAGGTTACTGCTTAATGTAAAGTGGATGAAGTGAACTTCTGTCCCTTTGTTCTGCCCATCATTCTTTCCTTGCATGAATTACCCCTTCGCACTTTAGTGGTAAATTGCCCTTCAATACTTCTGATGTGGTTGCCGTTTGGAAGATCTTCGACGTTTCAAGCATAGGCTTTGCTGGTCAAGAAGTGATAGTAACAGGAAAGAAGAGCATTCACTAAGGGAAACTAGACTGAGACTCTCACCTGTTCTTTTGGGACTCCTTAAACCACTAACCCAGTGGCTCTCAACAAAAAGTGATTTTCCTCCCAGGAGACATTTGGCAAGGTCTGGAGACCTTTTGGTTGTCATAATTGAGAGATGGGAGTAGGGTTGCTGCTGGCATCTAGTGGGTAGAGGCCAGGGATACTACTAAACATTTTTAAATGCACAAGACAGCCACTCATGACAAAGAATTATCCAGTCCAAATGTCAATAGTGCAGAGGTCGAGAAACCCAGCACTAAACACACAGGTGGTAGCAGGGGAGGTGGGATCTACTAACTGACCCTGACTATCTAAAGGAAATAGGGTTGCTGTTTCATAATAGATGCTAGGAGAAGTACAAATGGAACACAAGAGATCCCTAGGGACCCTTTGTTGTATACCATGTGCAATGGTCAAAATTATCAGCAGACTATTGCAATCCTTTACTGGCAGGACCACTAAGTATTTAAGGATTTAAGCCCCACAGAAATGAAGATGAGTCTATTCAATGAAGAATAGAGTTTACGTCATAACTGTGTTCTGTCATGTTTGGAGGAGTGGGAGGAGCTAACAGCTGCTGTTTCAGGATAATCTCTAAGTATGAAATCACATGAATCAATTTCCAGCATCGTGCTTGTGTTAAAAGCATCTTCCTCTTTTCGAAACTACTGCTTCTATTTAGGAGACCAGTCCAAAATCCCTTAACAAATTGCTTCTCTGATAAACTAGTTATAATGGACTGTATAGCTGCAAAGAAAAACTAATTGATACAGAAAATTGTTATGAGGAAGAGTTTCAGGCCCCAGATCCTCAAGGAAATTGTTATTGGGCTTAGTTGGATCTGAAGGCACTGAGGATTCAGTGAGAGTATTTTTCAGGTAGACTATGGTATGCAGAGGCGAAAGAGTTACTCAAATTATTACTTATGCCAACTGTAAGAGAGTGCCTGTTGAAGCAAGGCTTTGGGTGACAAGTGACTTCATTCTTTCTTTAAGTGTGAAGAACATTAGAGAAAGATAATGACTTAGGCTTAAGATAAAAATTCTTGGCTCAGGGTAGAAAACCAGGAGTTGTCTCTAACTATGCTAAAAGAACTTTTGGGTTATTTGCCTCAGAACTGAGCTGGCATAAAATCAAACTCAAAATCTGATCCTGTGAATTACGAAGTTAAATTGGATTTACAGCATCACCAGACCTCATGCAAAATTAGGATACTAATTGGGATAGAATGGAAGACAAGAATTGAAATGGAGAAATGGAGGAGAATTTGGATGGCTTAGATTACTCCACACTCCACTGAGCATTCCTGGCAAGCAGAACAGAAGTCCCCCACCCCATACATCTGATAAAGATGTTCCTGCTTTGCTTGGAGATCTTATAATGACCTTGCCTCAGACAGATACCTTGTAGGAGGTGGCCAAATTGCTTCATGCCTCATTTCTATCACTTCTCATTTGCCTCTGTATCTACAATTAGGGTAAACCCCAGCAGGTACCTGGAGGTCAATCACAAAGTCAAACCCTGAAGGAGAGCTCACACAACAAAAGACTTTGTTCATTTATTTATATGGCAAAAACCTGAAGAATATGAATGCTAATGTGTTCTGAGAGTGTTAGACTAGGGAAAGAGGAATAATTTTAGATACAACAGAATTTATTGCTAGGTGCCAAGCAGATGAGAGTGATTCTAGTTTGCTCGCTCAGTTATCTGAAACCTAGACTCAGTGGTGGCCAACACTAAATAGAATGAAGTTGCAAGAAATTCCTTTTTATAAAATAGAGGAAGGGAGTTAGGAATGCTAGAATGGATTTATTAAATCCATCTACTCACTCATCCTTTAATTGTGTCTAATAAGAGGACTCTGAATACATTTTCTTTGTTGCAGCATTGAGAAGTACAATGGTGAGGGATAGATCAGAATTTTCAAAGTGCTGTAGTGACTGTTTTCAGTCATCTGGTGAAGCAGGTGGGTAATTCTGCCATTGAAATGGGCTCCTTGATTTCAGTGAGATTAATGAGATCCTAGGCAGTGGCCGGAAAATATACTTAAAAAACAAAGTGGGCATGATTACTATAATAGACAGCAGGATTGTAGTAATAATAATAGTCAGAATGGTTCTAGATGACATAAACCCAAGGACCAAAGTGCCCACTAAATTCCTAGCAAAAGAGGCTTAACTTAATCACTTCACTTAAGTGATGGAATGTTACTGCCCCCTCACCTAATTCCCATCCTAAATTCATTGAGGTAGAGCTTCTTGAAGAAAAAGAAAAGAAACTCTTGAAGAAGACACCAGCAATAACATCACCAATACATTCTGTAAATCATCCTCCTAGACTTCCCTTAAGGGACTTGTGTTTATTTACCAGGATTATTATGGCATAGACTAGATGGGATCCAGAAGGTTACTATGGACTCCTGGTAAGGGTGGGAGTTTATTGGGATTTGGTGATAAATAGAGTTTTTATCTGAGTACGCCTCATGGTGGGTTCACTGGGACTCCTAGCCCATTCCATAGTTGTTTCCTGAGTGAAAAAATGTAGAGTTGGAATACAAGTACTCAGGACTGGCAGAATTTTCACATTGACCTTCTGCTCTGTGGAATATATACTATAATTGTAGGAAGGGCTAAGTGGAAGTCTTTGAAGTTCTTCCTACCAAAAGGCAAAGCCACAGCAACACCTCATTTCTAGAGAAATCTGAAATTTGTATCACCACCAAAAACATGCAAGAAGCAGGAATAATTATTCTTAGCACATCCCTGTTTAAACTGCCTCTTTGGCTAGTGCAAAATAAGCCTTGGATAGTTAAGTGGATTATCATAAAATTCTGTGGTGACTCCCATTGCAGCTGCTGTTTCAAATGTAGTCTCTTTTCTAATGCAAATCAAAACGGCCTCCAGCATCATCTGAAATTATAGCCAATGATCTGACTGATGTCTTTCCCCCTCCCCAAATCAGGAAAGAGCACCAGAAGTAGTTTGCTTTCACCTCACAGGGACAGGAGAAAAAATTCGTTTTCTTACTTCAAAATTATAACAGCTCTGTGCAAGGATTCAGTCCGCAGAGATCTTGCTCATTTCACTATCTCATAAGGGATGTTGCTCTGGTCTACTCAGTGAAAGAATCATCATGCAAATAGGACCCAAATAACATTTTTTAGTGTTTTCAGATGTTCAGGGTTCCATCATTTGTAAAAGGATAAATCAAGTAATTATCTAAATATCCAACAATGGCATGAATCAAATCATGGTCCGCTTGTGTAGTATAATATGAAAAGAAATTTACCAAGAGCTTGAAACACATTGGCAAATTGTTTATATTACTATGTTAGGTGAATAAATGATACAATATAATCATACTTATATTTTTAACTATGTGCAGAAAAAGATATTAACAATATAATCAATGGTAAGGGTCCAGCAATACAGGCACTCATATTGCCAGTGCCAACATGAATTCTACACACTTTTTAAAACATAATTTGTCAATATACATCAATAACCTTAAATAATGTTTATATTATTTGTTCCAGTGATTTCACTTCCAGGAATAGCCCCTAAAATTATTCAGAGATGTAAATAAAGCTTTTGAAACTAGAATGGTCAATGCAGAATTCTTTTTATTAATCAAACTGGGGAACAACCTAAAAACCTCAAATGTGGGAACCACTATATAAATTAAATTATAATATCTGTATGAAATGGAATATTATATAAATATTACTTTTAACTCACATAGATTTTGATAGCATTTGAAAAGTTTGTGATGTGCTAACTAATAAAGCAAGATATAAACATATACACTATGATGTCAATCTATTACATATGTGTATTTCTATAGAAATACTGATTCAGAAACATAATTCAGCATAGATATATGTCAAGGATTTTTCACCGAAGCACTGTTTGTAATAGTGAAAAATCTTAAACAATTTAAATGTCCATCAATAGGATTAGTTCAGGAAATTATGGTATGTCTATTCAATAGAATGATATAGGGCTGTTGAAGAGACTGAGGTTAGAGTATATGTACTGCTATGGAAATAATTTCCAAGATACAGAGTTAATGGCATAAAAGTAAAACAATATTTAATGAAGGAACAGCAGAATTCAATTTTCATTAAATAAATAACATATTTTAGTATATGCATGTGTAGAAATGATGCAAAAAAACCCTCAAACTTTTAACAGTGGTTAACTCAGGGAGTCAGAATTATAGGAAACACTTGCCTTATGTTGCTCGTATTTCTGCAGTGTAACCAGCATGCTTCTAGTCAGAAAAAACTTTTAACTTAAAAATTTTAATGAAAGTATGAGTATCAGCAAAACGTTAAGATTGTTTGTATCTGCAAGCTTTTTGGCATTTAATCTATTGTATCCATTTGAATTATTTCAAATTATCTGTAGTGTTTTTCCTAATCTATTGAGGAAAATATTATTTAGAAAAATAATAACAGTGAAAATCTTTGGTTAGTTAAACTTGGTAAAATCCCATCTCCCCATTTTCTGAACTTCCATATTTCCAAAAATGGACTTGGATTTGAATGTATTATTATGTTATTATATTATTGTGTTATATAATATGTTGTGTTTTCCTGCTCAATATCACTCCCTTTAGGCACTTGTTCTTCTATATGCCATATAATCCTGAGTCAGTCTATTCTTTCTCCCAGAATTGTCTTTGAAACAGACACACCCTGAGAAGAAAGGTTGATGACTTCCCAAGGATGAGATCTGTAAAACTGTGCTGGTTCCTATCCTCCCCAAGCATTCATTGTTCATCTTTTGTTTTGATGCTGGCTGCTTTCCAGAATCTCAAATAAATCCTTTCATGTTGTTTAAATTAGTCAGAGTCTGTTTCTGTTGCTTGCCACATAAGAACTTTAACTGATTCAGAAATCATAACCACAGAATGGATTGCAGAGGACTTGGTTATAAGCGTAAGATGAAGTAAAAGAGAATCATATTTTATATTCCAAGATGGGAAGGTATTAGCTTATGGTACACAATGGCAAACTGTTATTACCTGTGGCCATCTGGGACCATATGCCCTCCTGAGAGTGAGGTTCTAGGGGACCGTGCAGGTACTGCACAACCATTCTAAAGGGAATGTAGAAAATGGGAATCAGGACGGATGGTATGGTTGTTTTTAATGGATGTAAATAATTTAAGAAAATAGTAGAAGCATTTGCTTGCATTTGATAGGGATGGCAGTACACATTTGCTATTCCAGGTCAGGATATTTAACTCTTGTTCTTTGCCACACGTGACTGACTGCCTTATTCTTCTCCAGGGCAGCACACTAATTCACTACACTGATGATGGCATGCCAATAGGATCCAGAGAGCTGACAATAGCAGACACCCAGGATGCCAGGCATGACACATATTTGTAGCATTTGAATATAAAAATCCATGAAAATATAAGATCCTGCCACATTGCAGAAGTTATGCCTTTAGTTGGTTAGAGTGTGTCAAGGTACTTTCACCCATGTCATGGAAAAGATATTCTGTCTTTTGCCCACAACCCCAAAGAAGGTGGTACAATACTTGCTGAGCATCTCTGAATCCTGGAGGCAGCATTTATAATTTCCTGTTATCCTGCTCCAGTACATTTACCAAGTGACAGAGAAAGCTGCCAGGTTTGATTTTTGCCTGGAGCCAAAATGTTCTCTAGCTGGTCCAGACAACACTACAAATAGTTATGGTTCTGCTGCCTCAGCAGATCTAATGCTTCTCAAACAGTCTGAGCTTACCTGGTTGCTCTAAGAAGTCTGTGCATGTCACGACAGGAAAATCACAGTGCCAGGACTGAAGATTTTGAAAAAGATCACACCTCTTTTAGCAAGCAACTATTATTCTTTAAGGAAACCACCTGCTTAGCTCACAAAAATTCAGCCTTACTTCTTGTGTAGTGTTTGAATTCAATGACACAAAAATCCTTCTGAGCACCATTTTAGTTACATCCCCCAAATTTTCACGTGTAATTTTTCATTTCTTTCTGTTTAAGCATTTTTAAATTTCTAATACAATTTCTTCTTTGACCTCTTATTTATTTTAAATGTACTTTTAAATTTCCAACTGTATGCTATTTTTTTGTTTTAGCTAACTTTTGTCATTGTTTTCTAAATTTAATTGCAGTCTGGTGAGAAAAGGTGATTTTTATCAGATCAATTCTAAAATTTGTTGAGATTTATTTTCTTATTAATACATCTGTTTTCATAAATGTTTTATGTCTTTTCAGCTGTTCATGCAGGGTTCTACAGGGTGCAAGATTTATTATAGTTAGCTTGTTAATTGTGTTGTTTAAATTTTCTATGTCTTTACTTTTTGCTCGTTTGATTATTTGACCTTTCAATTACTGGGAGAAGTGCATACAAATCTTCCCCTGTGATGATAGGTATATAATTTTGTAGTTCTGCCAAAATTTATTTTATTGATTTTGAAGATATGTTATTGGGTACATAAAAAAATTGGAATTGTCTTGTCTTCTTGGTAAATTGACTTTTACCATTATATAATATATATTAAGTCGTTATATAGGTGCTTTTTGTACCTAGTCATTCTTTTTGCCTTAAAGTCTGCTTGTCCAAAATTGATATAGCTATACTATCTTTCTTCTGATTTGCTTGGAATTTTTTCATCATTTACTTTTCATCCTTTTTCTGGCACTGTGTTTTAGGAGGGTCTCTTATAAACAGCAAGGAGCTGTTTTGTTTTTTTTTTAATCCAGTCTGACAACACATGCATTTTATCTGGACACTTAAGTACATTCACTTTTATTATGATTACTGATATGATTTGTTTCTACCAAATTATTTTATGTTTTCTATTTGTCTGACTTTTTCAAATTTTTCTAATCTTTCTCTCTCTTGTCTTCCATTATTAAAAAATTGATTGTGGGTTTTATTTCTCATTGTATTTATCTTCTCCACTGGATTGGAAGACATATATGTCTATATTTGGTGGCTTTCCTTGAAACTGTAGTATCTATACTTAACAATACCAAAAAAAATTTATCCTTCAAAAAAAAAGAAAAAACACACACTGTATTAACTCCAGTCTCTTCCCTCCAGACTTCCATGCATTGCATTGTGTTTTGTTGTATTATGTTATATTGTGTTACAAACATTGTTTAGTATTTTTCTAACTCATACAGTTTAGGACTTGTTATCTTTCTTTACACCATCGATTTGTTAATTTTTACTACTTTCTTTTCTCTCCATACCTTTTTGAAACGCAGATTTTCCTTCTGAGACCATTTCCTCCCTCAAAAAAAAAAAAAACACCTTTAAATTGCAAAATATAGCTTACATGCAGAGAAAAATACACAAAATATAATACATCCCAATGAATTATCACAGGATTAACATCCATTGTAACAACCATCCCATCAAGAAACAGAGCATTATCAGCACCTCAGAAGCCTTCTCTACTGCCTTCTCCTAATCACTATGTCTTTCTCTCCACTAAAGGTAACCACTAAACTGATTTTAATGCTGTAATTTACATTTTTATGTTTTGAATTCTCTGTAAAAGAATATTTAATTCTTTTATGTATGACACGTTTCATTCAACATTATACTTGTGAAATTCAGCCACATTGATGTATGTAGCTGTAATTTGTTCATTTTCGTTGCAAAAAATTTGCTCATCCATTCTACTGTTGTTGGAAATTTGAGTCCTTTTGAGTCTTTGGCTACTGCAAGTAATGCTGCTATGAACATTCTTTTTTTTTTTTTTCCTGCTTTATCTCCCCAAACCCCGCCTGTACACAGTTGTATATCTTAGTTGCAGGTCCTTCTAGTTGTGGGATGTGGGACACCGCCTCAACGTGGCCTGACGAGCGGTGCCATGTCTGCGCCCAGGATCCGAACCCTGGGCCACTGCAGCGGAGTACGTGAACCTAACCACTCGGCCACGGAGCTGACCCCTGAACATTCTTGTATAAGACTCTTGGTGAGTGAACGTACCAAGAATAAAATTGTTGGGTCATAAGGCATATATAAGTTCAGCTTCAAAAGATGTGGGCAAAATCTTATAGCAAGTACTTGGACCAATTCACATGCCTCCCAGCAATGTATGAGAGTTCCAGTTGCTTCACATCCTTACCAACCCCTTGGTATGTTATTTACATTTTTATCATTCTGCAAAGTGTGTAATGGTATTCCATTGTGATTATAATCTCCATTCTTCTGAAATATGTTTTCACATGTTCAGTTGTCATTTGAATATCTTCTCACGTGAAGGGCCTGTTGAAGTCTCTTGCCCATTTTTAAATCAGATTTTTCAGGTGTTATTTAAAAATTACTCTGTAGAATATTCTGCACAAGTTCTTTGCCATTTATATGTATTGGAAGCATCTTCTTTGGCTCTTTGGACTGCATCTTTACTCTCTCAGTGGTGTCTTCTGAAGAACAGAAATCCTACTTTTATTATAGTTAAATTTAACAATCCATTCCCTTACTGAGATTTTCGTTTCACACTTAAAAGGTGTTTCCCAGGCTGGCCCGGGGCCGAGTGGTTAGGTTCTCGCGCTGCGCTTCCACGGCCCAGGGTTTTGCTGGTTCGGATCCTGGGCGTGGATGTGGCACTGCTCATCAGGCCACACTGAGGCGGCGTCCCACGTGCCACAGCTAGAAGGACCCACAACTAAAATATACAACTATGGACTGGGGGGATTTGGGGAGAAAAAGCAGAAAGAAAAAAAAGAAGATTGGCAACAGTTGTTAGCTTAGCTGCCAATCTTTAAAAAAAAAAAGAAAGAAGTGTTCCCCTATTCTATAGTAGTGGAGATATTTTCCTGTATCAACTTCTAGAAGCTTTCTTATTTTGCCTTTCACATTTAAAACTGCAATCCACTTCGAATTGATTATTGCGTATAGTGTAAGAGCCAAATTTGATTTTCTTTCAATTTAGATAACCAATTAAGCCCAATTTACTAAAAAGTCATTCTTTCCCTACTGCTCTATAGTGTCACCTTTGTCAAATTATGTGTCCATATACTACACTGTCTAAATTATCATAACTGTACATTGTCTTGATATTCAGTATAGCAAATGCTAAACCAAGCTTTCACCACAAAAATAAATGCAAATTATGCTTTTAGACAAAGCTGAATTTGCTTTACTATTGTTTTGTTTAAGACTTTTGCATCTGTCTTTGTGAGAGAGATTGAAATTTAATTTAGGGTTCTTATGATTTCCTGATTGGATTTTGGTATCAAGACGATGCTGGCCTCATACAACAAACCTGGGCAGTGGTTCTTCTTTTCCTATCCTATTTCTCTGGAAGAATTCATGTAATATTGGCATTATTGATTCCTTAAATGTTGGTGGAATTTATCACTGAAATAATTATTCTATGAGTCATGTGCATGTGTTTGTGTGTGAAACTTTTAAATTATGGTTTGAATTTCTTTAATAATTATAGGACTATTCATATTTTTACTTCATCTTGTGTCTATTTTTCTAAGTACTATATTGCCAGGAATTTGCCCATTTATCTAAATTTCTAAGCATTTAGCACAAAATTCTTCACGATTATCTTTTTAATGTCTGTGGGATATTTAGTGATGTCCCCCTTTTTGTTCTTGATATTGGTTATTAGCCTCTTATCTTTTGTTTCTTGATAATTCTTATTAGAGATTTATTAAATTTATTAGTCTTTCAATCTCTGGCTTGATCCTTTTTATTGTATTTTTGTTTTCTGTTTCATTACTTTTTTTCTTTTTAGTATTGTTTTTTTTATTTTATTGAGGTTGTATTGGTTTGTAACATTGTGTAATTTC
Organism: Equus caballus; assembly: GCF_041296265.1. NCBI lineage: Eukaryota > Metazoa > Chordata > Mammalia > Perissodactyla > Equidae > Equus > Equus caballus. The sequence goes on from NC_091684.1 coordinate 91,055,957, forward strand.
AGGTGTACATTATTATATATCAGTTTCTGTATAGCCTGCATTGAGCTCACCACCAATAGTCTAGTTTTTGTCTGTCACCATGCATTATGTACCCCTTTACCCCTTTCACTCACCCCAGCCCCCTTCCCCTCTGGTAACCTCTAATTTGTTCTCTCTATCCATATGTTTGGTCTCTTCCACATATAAGTGAAATTATACAGTGTTTGTCTTTCTCTGTCTGATTTATTTCTCTTAACATAATACCCTCAAGGTCCATCCATGTCATTGCAAATGGGATGATTTGGTCCTTTTTATGGCTGAATAGTATTCCACTGTATATATACCACATCTTCTTTATCCATTCATAAGTTGATGGGCACTTGGGTTGCTTCCATTCTTAGTTATTGTGAATAATGCTTCAATGAACATAGGGGTGTATAGATCTCTGTATTTTTGATTTCATGTTCTTTGTATAAATACCAAGTAGTGGGATAGCTGGGTCATATGGTATTTCTATTTTTAATTTTTTGAGAAATTTCCATACTGTTTTCCATAGTGGCTGTACCAATTTGCATGCCCACCAGCAGCGTGTGAGGGTTCCCTTTTCTCCACATCCTTTCCAACACTTATTATTTCTTGTCTTGTTAATTATAGCCATTCTGAGGAGTGTGAAGTGATATCTCATTGTAGTTTTGATTTGCATTTCCCTAATAATTAGTGACGTCAGTGTCTTTTCATGTACCTGTTGGCCATCTGCAAATCTTCTTTGGAAAAATGTCTGTTCATATCATCTGCCCATTTTTTGATTGGGTTGTTTGTCTTTTTGTTGTTGAGTTGTGTGAGTTCTTTATATATCTTGGAAATTAACCCCTCGTCAGATATATGATTTGTAAATATTTTCTTGCAGTTGGTGGGCTGTCTTTTCATTTTGTTCGTGGTTTCCTTTGCCTTGCAGAAGCTTTTAGTCTGATGTAGTTCTCTTCGTTTATTTTTTCTTTTGTGTCCCTTGCCTGAGTAGACATGGTATTCGAAAAGACGCTGCTGAGACCAGTGTCAAAGAGTGTCCTGCCTATGTTTTATTCTAAGAATTTTATGGTTTAAAAGAGACTTTCCTTTCTCCATTGTGTGTTCTTGGTTCCTTTGTCAAAGATTAGCTGCCCATAGATGTGTGGTTTTATTTCTGGGCTTTTCCATTGATCTGTTTGTCTGTTTTTGTGCCAGTACTGTGCTGTTTTGATTACTATAGCCTTGTAGTACATTTTGAAGTCAGGGATTGTGATGCCTCCAGCTTTGTTCTTTTTTCTCAGGACTGCTTTGGCTATTTGGGGTCTTCTGTTGTTCCATACAAATTTTAGGATTCTTTGTTCTATTTCCATGAAGAATATCATTGGGATTCTGATCGAGATTGCCTTGAATCTGTAGATTGCTTTAGGTAATATGGGTTTTTTTAACTATGATTATTCTTCCAGTCCTTGAGCATGTAATATCTTTCTATTTCTTTATGGCTTTGATTTCTTTCAATAATGTCTTATAGTTTTCAGTGTATAGGTCTTTCACCTCCTTGGTTAAATTTATTCCTAGATATTTTATTCTTTTTTTGTGACTGTGAATGGTATTGTATTCTTAACTTCTCTTTCTGCTAGTTCATTATTGGAGTATAGAAATGCAACTGATTCTTGTAAGTTGATTTTGTACCCTGCCACTTTGCTGTAGTTTTTTATTATTTTTCATACCTTTCTGGTGGATTCTTTAGGGTTTTCTATACATATATAATCATGTCATCAGCAAACAGCAAGTTTTACTTCTTCCTTTCCAGTTTGGATACCTTCTATTTCTTTTTCTTGCCTAATTGTTCTCGCCAAACCTCCAGTCCTGTGTTGAATAGGAGTGGCAAAAGTAGGAGCCCTTGTCTTGTTCCTGTTCTCAGAGGGATGACTTTCAGTTTTTCACCATTAAGTATGATATTGGCTGTGGGTTTGTCATATGTGGCCTATATTATGTGGAAGTATTTTCCCTCCATACCCCTTTTATTGAGAGTTTTTATCATAAATCGATGTGGGATCTTGTCAAATGCTTTCTCTGCATCTATTGAGATGACCATGTGATTTTTATTCCCCATCTTGTTAATGTGGTGTATCTCCTTGACTGATTTGCAGATGTTGAACCATCCCTGCATCCCTGGTATAAATCCCACTTGATTGTCATATATAATCCTCTTAATGTATTACTGTATTCAGTTTGCCAATATTTTGTTGAGGATTTTTGTATCTATGTTCATCAGCCATATTGGCTTGTAATTTTCCTTCTTTGTGTTGTCCTTGTCTGGTGTTGGTATCAGGGTAATGCTGGCCTCATAGAATGAGTTAGGAAGCATTCTATTTTCAATTTTTTGGAATAGTTTGAGAAGGATAGGTAATAAATCTTCTTTGAATGTTTGGTAGAATTCTCCAGAGAAGCCATCTAGTCCTGCAATTTTGTTTTTTGGGAGGTTTTTGACTACTGTTTAGATTTCCTTACTTGTGATTGTCTATTCAGATTCTCTATTTTTTCTTGATTCAGTTTTGGGAGGTTGTATGAGTCTAAGAATTTATCCATTTCTTCTAGGTTATCCAATTTGTTGGCATATAGTTTTTCATAGTATTCTCTTTTAGTGCTTTGTATTTCAGTGGTATCCATTGTAATTTCTCCTCTTGCATTTTAAATTTTACTTATTTGAGCCTTCTTTCTTTTTTTCTTTGTGAGTCTGGCTAAGGGTTTCTCAAGTTTGTTTGTCTTCTCAAAGAACCACCTCTGAGTTATGTTGATCCTTTCTATTGTTTTTTGTCTCTATTTCATTTATTTCTGTTCTAATTTTTATTATTTACCTCCTTCTGCTGACTTTGGGTTTTGTTTGTTCTTCCTTTTCTAATTCTGTTAGATGTCGTTTAAGATTATTTATTCAAGGTTTTTTTTCTTTGTTGAGGTAGGCCTGTATTGCTATAAATTTCGCTCTTAGCACTGCTTTTGCTGCATCCCATAAGAGTTGTTATGCTATGTTTTCATTTTCATTTGTCTCCAGGTATTTTTTGACTTCTCCTTTGATTTCTTCATTGATTAAATGGTTGTTCAGTAGCATGTTGTTTAATCTCCACATATTTGTGACTTTCCTAGCCTTTTTCTTGTAGTTGATTTCTAGTTTCATAGCATTGTGGTCAGAAAAGATGCTTGATATTTCAATTTTCTTAAATTTATTGAGGTTTACCTTTCCTCCCAACATATGGTCTATCTTTGAGAATGTTCCATGTATACTTGAAAAGAATGTATATTCTGCTGTTTTTGGATGGAATGTTCTCTATATATCCTTTAAGTCCATTGTGTCTGGTATTTTGTTTAAGGCCACTGTTTCCTTGTTGACTTTCTGTCTGGATGATCTATTCATTGATGTAAGTGGGGTGTTGAGGTCCCCCACTAGTATTGTGTTGCTGTCGATTTCTCACTTTACGTCTGTTAATAGTTGCCTTATATACTTTGGTGCTCCTCTCTTAGGTGCATAGATATTCATAAGTGTTATGTCCTCTTGGTGGAATGTCCCTTGTATCATTATATACTGCCCCCTTTGCCTCTCATTGTCTTTTTTAATCTTGAAGTCTGCTTTGTCTGATACAAGTATGGCAACACCTGCTTTCTTTTGCATGCCATTTGCTTGGAGTATCATCTTCCATCCCTTCACTCTGAGCCTATGTTTATCTTTAGAGCTGAGATGTGTTTCCCAGAGGCAGCATATTGTTGGGTCTTGTTTTTTAATCCATCCTGCTACTCTGTGTCTTTTGATTGGAGAATTCAATCCATTTACATTTAGACTGATTATCAATACATGAGGGCTTAGTACTGCCATTTTATCTATTGTTTTCTGGGTGTTCTATATTTCCATTGTTTCTTTTCCCTTGCATTTCTGACTGCCATTTCAGTTTGGTCGTTTTCTGTGATGGTTTTCTCAGTTTTCTGTTTATTTATGATTTGCGGCTCTGCTCTGACTTTTTGTCTAGTAGTTACCATGAGGTTTGTATAAAAGATCTCATAGATGAGATAGTCCACTTTCTGATAGCCGCTTATCTCCATTAGCCTAAGTAGGTTCTATCCCTTCCCTCTTCCCTTTCTGAGTTATTGTTGTCACAAATTGTCCTTGTATGTGTTGTGAGTTTGTGACTAAACTGAAGTGTTTACACTTATTTTTGATGCTTTCCTTCCCTTTGTCTTTTATGTTATAGTTGTTTACTGACCTATTCTGATATAGAGCTTCAATTTTCTGATTCTATCTGTCTATTTATCTCCTTGCTCAAGGTTTGGTAAACCTTTGCCTTTTTGTTACTGGTAGGAGGGCTTCCTTCATCATTTCTTGTAGGAGAGTTGTAGTGGCAATGAGCTCCCTCAGCTTTTGTTTATCTGGGAAAGCTTTTATTTCTCCCTCGTATCTGAAGGATAGTTTCACTAGACAGAGTATTCTTTGTTGAAAGTTTTTGTCTTTCAGTATTTTGAATATATCATTCCATTCCCTCCTAGCCTATAAGGTTTCTGCTGAGAAATCCACTGAAAGCCTGATAGGGGTTCCTTTGTAGGTTATTTTCTTCTGCCTTGTTGCCCTTAATATTTTTTCTTTGTCATTGATTTTTGCCAGTTTTAATGTATGTGCCTTGGAGAAGGTTTTTTTGCATTGATGTAATTAGGAGTTCTATTGGCTTCGTGTACTTGTAAGTCTAGTGCTTTCCTCAGGTTTGGGAAGTTCTCAACTATTGTTTCTTTGAACAAGCTCTCTGCTCCTTTCTCCCTCTGGAGTACCTATAATCCTTATGTTGCTTTTCCTAGTTGAGTCAGATATCTCTCAAAGAATTTCTTCATTTATAAAAAATCTTAGATCTCTCTCCTCCTCCACCTGAAGCATTGCTATATTTCTATCCTCTAAATCACTAATTCTGCTAGCCATAATGTCAGCTCTGTTTTTTATGGATTCTAGATTATTTTTTAACCTCATTAATTGTACTCTTCTTATCCAAAATTTCTGTTGTTGTTTTTTTAGAGTTTCAGTCTCTTCAGTGAAGTATTCCTTCTGCTCATTAATTTTATTTCTGACCTCATTGAACTGTCATTCTGAATTTTCTTGTAACCTGTTGAGTTTCTTTATGATAATTATTTTGAATTCTTTGTCATTTATATTGTAAATTTCTGTGATTTCAGTATTGTTTCTGGAGACTTGGCATTTTTCTTCTGCTCTGAAGTGTTAATGTAGTTCTTCATGGTATTTGATAAAGTAATCCTTTGCCAGTGCATCTGTGATAGTATCAGGTCACAGATGCCACCTGCCACTGCTGGGCAGTGGGCAGGAGCTGTTTTTTCAGATTCCACACCATCTGCTGGAAGTTGTGTGGGTAGGACTGCTCTGTGTTCACTGAGGCTGGCCACAACCATTCTGCAGGTTGTGCTCACATGGGCAGGGCCTCTGCATGGATGGGTAGATAGGGCACTGTAAGTGGGGCTTCTGTGTTCAGCAGGTGGCTAGGCAAGCTTCTCAGTGCTAGGTGGAAGGGGCTCCTAAGCAGGGGCTGAGCTGCCACTCAGTGGGTCCCGTGGGCTGCTGTGCTCCACAGATGGGGGTGCCTTCTGAGCAAGTGGGGTGCCTTCTTGCCTGCGCTGTGCTAGGGGGGAGTGGGACCCAAACAGTGGCTGAGCTGCTGCAACTCAATGTAGGGCATTCCAAAGGATGGGGCTGCGGTGGCACATTGGGTGCTCCCACAGGCTGTGCTGCAGCTCCAAAAGCGTTTGCACAGGCCAGGTTGTCTCCAACTCCTCTTACAGTCACACATGCCTGCGGTGTGAGGATCCAGGAGCTGACTTGCTGCCACCAGTGGGGGTGGTGCTCACTTAATTCCACACCCTCCCAGGGGTCCCACCTTCAGATGTATAGCTGCATGGACCACTCAGAAGTCCTGTTGTGCTGTGCAGAGAGTCTTCTGCTGGTTAATGAATGTCCATTTAGTTGTAACTTAAAGGGGAGAGAGTGAGGGAATAATTCATTCCACCAGGATGCTGATGTCACTACCTGTTTCACTTTTTGCTCTTTATTATTTCCTTCGTTATGCTTCCTTTTGATTTGATTTGATATTCATTTTTTATCTTTCTTGAGATAAATGCTTAAATCATTGATTTTTAGCCTTTTTTCTTTTCTTATATATGCATTAAAGGCTATAAAATTTCTTCTAAGCATGGCTTTAGTTTCACCCCACAAATTTTGATTTGTAGTGTTTTCATCACCACTCAATTTAAAATATTTTTTGATTTCCATTTGTGACTTTATTCTTTGACCCTTTGGTTATTGAAAAGTATATTTCCTAGTTTCTAAACATAGGATTTTTCATTGTCTTTTTGTTTTGGATTTCTACCTTAATACAACTGTGGCCAGAAAACATATTTTATATGATTTCAATCCTTTCAAAATTGTTGAGACTTGTTATTTTGACCCATCATTTTTGTTAACACTCTGTGTTTTTGAAAAGAACGTGTGTTCTATAATTAAGTACAGTGGTCTGTACATATAAATTAGGTCAAGTTTGTTCATTGTCTTGTTCAAATCTTCCATATCCTTACTTATTTTTTTTGGCTGCTATTTTATCAGCTGCTGAGAGAAATGTATGAAAATCTCCTCCTAATATTGTGGATTTGTCTATTTCTCCTTATAAATCTGTCAATTATATATATATAGTGAAAGGCAGTCATGCACAGTCTGTCAACCCCACTCCTTGCACAAGAATGGGCCTTGGGCCTTGAACATTTCCTTACTAGGAGATAAAAAGACCTCTCAACCTGTACTAGGCTAATCGCCTTGTGAGGGAAAGATATTCTGGGCTTGATATATACTCCTTTGTTCTGCTTAACCTTGTGTGTCGGCAGCCCTCAGGCATGCTCCCAGCTTTCTGTATTTAGACCCCTCATGGGAGAGGTCAGGGTCCTTTCACAGTAGCATGAAATGAGATGCATGCAGTCACCTGGTTGGCTGACAAACGGATCCCCTGGCCATAGGGGACCAATGCAATGACCAATTGCAAGGGGCTGGATCTTGTGCACACTTCAACACTCTCTCTTGCTATAAATAAACACTGGACCACTTGATCCTGGTGTTTGTGTTGTCTGTTCTCCGCGACCTTGATTCACACACTGGTTTCTTCCATGGATGGCACTTATCTGCCTTTTAACCTTGGCCACACTTGTGTTGTATTCTATCTGGTGGCACAGCCTGATCACCCAATGGACAGTGAAACAATATATATATTCAGGTTAGTTCCATACAAATTATATCTATTTATATGCAAATTATACACACACATATGAGTGTGTGTGTATTGCTGTTAAATTGAACCATTCTTCAATAGGAAGTGAACTTCTTTATCTTTAATAACAGTGTTTGCTTTAAAATCAACTTTTTATATATTAATATAGCAGTGACCAGCTTTCTTTGGGTTAGGGTTTTCATAGTCTATCTTTTTCCATCTTTTAGCTTTTCTATACACTAATACTTTAGATGTGCTACTTATAAATAGCATACAGCTGGGTTTTCTTCTTTTATTCACTGTGCCTATCCTTGTATTTTAATTGGAACAGTTAGTGTAATTACACTTAATGTAATTACGGACATATTCAGTTTAAACCTGCCACCTCTCTATTTGCTTTCAATTTGTTTCATCTGCTCTGTGTCCCTCCTTTTCTCCTTGCTTGCATTCTTTTGGATTGACTTAATTTTTTAAAATTCTTTTTCAGACAAAATCATCCCATTTGCAACAATATGGAAGGACCTGGTGGGTATTATGCTAAGCAAAATAAGTCAGACTGAGAAAAACAAACACCATATGATTTCACTCGTATGTGGGATATAAACAAATACATGAACAAAGAAAACCGTTCAGTGGTTACCAGGGGAAGGGGGGTGGGGGAGGCACAGGGGGTGAAGGGGAGCACTTGTGGGGTGACAGACAAGAAATAATGTACAACCAAAATTTCACAGTGATGTAAACTATTATGAATCTCAATTTAAAGAAAAAGAATTCTATGACCATTCAAAATAAAATTCCTTTTCCCCCAGCCCTTCTTTTACTTCTCAGCCTTGTCGTTATATCCTTTTTCACTCTTCTATTAGTGGTTCCCTGAAGATTGCAGCATGCATCCTAAGCTTATCAAGACCTAATGTTAGTTGGTACTTTTTCTCTCCTCCTGAACAGTGCAAGTACCATTTTCCTTCTTTTGGTTTATATACTATTGTTGTCATGTTTCAAAATTTTCCATTATTCTAAGTTCCACAAGACATTATTATTTTTATTTTAGGTAATCGATATTGGGTGGATTAACTCAAATATTTACCATTTTCATTGCTCTTTATTCCTTCTTGCATTTCCAGTCTTCCAACTGGTATTATATTTTCTACTGTCTGAATAATCCCACTTAGCATTTCCTTCAGTGCAGGTCTATTCATGGCCAATTCTCTCTATTTTTGTTCGTCTAAATATATATATATATATATATATATTTTTTTTTTTTTTACTTGTTGAAGGCTATTTTCTTTGGGCATGGAATTCTAAGCTGGTAGTTATTTTATTTCAGCTGCTTAAAATACCATTCCATTGTTTTCTGGCTTGCATTGCTTTCAGTCTAATTATCAGTCAATCTAATTGTGGTTCTTTAGTATTTTAATAACAAATATTTTACAGTCCTTTTATTTTTGCTTTGGTCTTTTGGAACAGATAGTAGAAAAATAGAATAACAAGCATGTTCATGTGCCAGTCCCTCTGTAAGCCAGGGGTTTGTGCTAATAACAGGCTTTTAGGAAAAGGAGGCAGGAAAACATCTTTTAAATGTGAAGAGCTATGTTTTAAATGTATTGCTTATTTCTTGTTATTTGAAACCATCTTCAAATTACATACAGGAAATAAAACTTGTCAGGCAGAAAGATCTCTACTGGTCATATTTCAAGAGCTATAACAAGTTTTCTTCATTTGTGAATTGTTACTTTTTTCAACCACAGAACACAGTGTGAAATTGTTTATTTGTTGGAAAACTGGATCATTTGTGAAAAGGAGTTTTCTAGAGTCTGGATTTTGCTTATCGCCCCTCCATGATGTGGTTTAGCATGTTCCTCTCTCTTCATGTGTTCTGTGTATTGGCAGTTTCTAAGATTTGAGGTTCAATTTTTTGGCTGGACTGCTTCAAAGATAATGTTATGTTCTTCCCTGAGGAGGCACATAATGTCTAGTTATTTCTTTTTGTGTAATGTTAGCAGCCCTTGATGACCAATGGTAAGATCCATAAATTTACTGACACGAATAATATTCAATTCAATTATTTCCTCTTTGCTTATTATCTGGAATCCTTCTCTAAAAAATAACTTCCTCTCACCTACTATTTAGTTACTTCAGTAGCAGAATGTGTATAGGAAAGGCAGAATCAATACCTGATACTTTCCTTTTATTTCCCAGTTTTCTAAATGATGAATTGGTTTACTAGCATCCTCTAATGGTGACCTATAAGAAGCATTTGGGTCAGGGGAGGGCATAATTTTGAACTTGCGGATTTAAATATATTTGATGTGTTTCAATGTATTGCAGTTACCTTTGTGCTCAAATTGTCGCAACTTTTGTCTTGCCCTGTTTCTTAACATTCTGCTCTTTTTTACTTCTTAAACAATTTTCCACTAGCATTTCATTGGTTTCTTCAAGCTCTCTGAGTGCATTTTTAAGCCCAGATATTTTATCAGAAAATTCTTATTCTGTGTCTTGTTTTCTTAAAATATTTATTTGCTTCTTTGACCATCCAGTTAAAATCTGTTATCTTTTAAAGATTACTTTTTTTTCTTTCAAATTATTTTCTTTTAAAGATTTTATTTTTTCCTTTTTCTCCCCAAAGCCCCCCGGTACATAGTTGTATATTCTTCATTGTGGGTCCCTCTAGTTGTGACATGTGGGACGCTGCCTCAGCGTGATTTGATGAGCAGTGCCATGTCCGAGCCCAGGACTCAAACCAACGAAACCCTGGGCCACCTGCAGTGGAGCATGCGAACTTAACCACTCGGCCACGGGGCCAGCCCCTCTTTCAAATTATTTTTAAACTCTGTGTAAACCACTATTTGGTCATTTGATGTATTCTGTTCTTTATAGAAAGGAACATTCCCCAAAGAAAATGGCAAATGAACCAATTCTAAATAAGGCGGTACAAATTTAAGTATTTCATGAAAATCAGATTTGGACTTAAGGTCCCCATACATTTAATTGGCATCTAAGTATATTTTTCCATGAGTTATTTAATTCTAACAACATCCTTCTTCACAGCTGCTAGATTTGGTGACTCCATTCCATTTCTTTTCAGTTGGTCTTCCCTGTCTACAGGTGTGTCTTCTGTTGCAGTTAGCTTTGTGGCAAAATTTTTCACAATAATCACTCTTTTAGGTAATTGTGTGATGGGTCTTTTGAGGCACTGATGTTTCCGATCTCACCTGGATCTGAAGATCCTACATCTTTCAACATGTCTATACTTTCTTCAAGGATTTTCAGTCTAACCTACTTCTTCCTTCTCTGGCAGCTTCTTCTGTTCTCAAAATTTCTGCTGGGAAATAATCCTCATTTATTCAGCTATGCTTAACTTCAGTTGTATTTCTTGTTGTTTCGCATGTCTCATAGAACTTTCATTTAGTATTTCAGCCGTCGCCAGTGGAGTACTTTCCTCCATTGAAGAACGTCTGTGCAGAGGAAGATAGAGCAGACTTTGAGTACCACACAGCACAGCAGCCTCTTTATCACACTTGTTATGAATCGCTTTCATTCTCCATCCTTGAATTTGGGCCATGCAAGAGTGAAACTCTTGTCTCTTCCACATCCAGAGAATGTAACTTCCAAAAATGAAAGACTTTGATCAGCACCAAATCAGGCTCTCCTACTGCATCAGCTTCAACTTTCATTCTGTAGTGTGCAATGTGGATTCTATCTGAAGGATATGTTGAGATCTGTATTACTTCTTGAATTTCTGTACAGCAAGGCAACTGTTTCATGGTGACACTATTCCCTCCCTCCACAGCTCTCCTTTTTGTGGAATCTGAATGGCCAGGTCATCTTCAGCTTGCTCAGTTCTAGATATTTTTTTTCTGTGTCTGTGAAGTTCTTAAAGTCTTCACAATATTAGGAGAATTCTTGTATCCCAAGTTTCTCTTTTTTGTTTTCCATAGTGTCCCCTATTTCATTATTCAAAACTCTTTAGGAAGTCTTGAAAAGGAATGTTTTGATTGTTAAGGAAGTATACAAGTTAGAATTAGTTTCAATTGTAAATGACAGAAAACCCCAAACAGTGGCTTAAACAAGATATATATGTATCTCTCACACACATAAATAAAGTGATCTGAGAGGCTCTGTCTTTAACTGGTGCATTTATCCCAGTTCTACATATTACAATATTATATGACAACTTATTTCCCAACCCATTCCATACCGTCCATTAACTAATTTCTGTGTCCTTTTCTCCCCTTGCCCACATCCGATTTGCTAGACCAAATTCTCTTCTGTTGGTTTAAAAGTTTTCCCTTCTGTATTTTTTATCTTATGATGGTTACCCTTATCTTAAGAACCAAACTGAATAAATTGCTTAGACTCGTCCATATCTATATCTTTCCCAATTAAGACGAGTACTCTAGCACATTCTTACATCTCTTCAGTCATCCCTGGGCCAACCCCACATTGATACAGATAAAATTTTAGTTCTGAGGGTTTTCTAATACTCTTTTTCTTTTTAAAAAGTTTTTTTCTTTGCTTTTTTACCAAGTTGTTTGATCATATTTATTTTCTATGTCTATTGCACTAACAACAATAGCAACAACAACAAATGTCTATTGCAGCATCCTCCTGAATTCTTCTCATTTGAGTGCTTCTCCAGTAGAATTTTTTAACTGGGTTTTTGTCTGACAAATCTCAAGAGGTGTATGCCTGAGAATGTCTTTAATATGGTTAGTACCCTGTTTTTTTAAAAGATTGTCATCTGAGCTAACATCTGTTGCCAATTTTGTTCTCCTCCTCCTCCTCTTCCTTCTCCTCCTCCTCTTCCTTCATCTTCTCCTTCTCCTTCTTCTCCCCAAAGCTCTCCCCCCATACATACTTGTATATTCTAGTTGTGGGTCCTTCTAGTTCTGCTGTGTGGGACGCCATCTCAGCATGGCGTGACGAGCAGTGCCATGTTCATGCCTGGGATCCAAATCGGTGAAACCCTGGGCTGCCGAAGCAGAGGGAGTGAACTTATTCACTTGGCCACAGGGCTGGCCCCTAGTAGACATATTTTAATGACAGTTTGACTGAATCTAAAATTCTAGGTAGAAAGTACTTCTTCAGTGCTTCAAAATATTACCCTGTTGTCTTCCTGTATCCAAAGTCCCTATGAAATGTATGGTGCAAATCTAATTCTTGTTTCTTTGAAGAAGATTGGCTCTTTGTGTAAGATTTTTAATGTTATCATTGTCTTTGCTAGTCTTAAACTTTTTTATAATATGTCTAGGTATAGATTTTTCCTTATCTGTCCTCTTTGGCATTCTCTGAGCCCTTTAAATCTAGAGACTTTTATCTTTAATTTTGAAGAATTTATCACCATTCACTTCAAATATTTCCTCCCCTCTGTTTGTTTTTTTCTCTACTTCATAGACTCTTTTATCCAAATATTGGCACTTCTACACTTCATTTCACTTACCTTTATCCTTTCTTCTCCCTTCTATTTGATCTTCTTCACTAATTCCCACTTTGGCTGTATCCATCTGCAATTTGTTTCATGGAGCCAGAATATCTGTGTTTAGATCCTGGCTCCACCTTAGACAATTTACTTAACCTCTTTGTGCTTCAATTTCTTCATCTGTAAAGCAGAAATAATAGTAGTACCTACCTCATAAAGTTATTCTGGAAACTAAATGTGTTAATATATGAAATACACACAGAGCATTGCCTGGTACAAAGTAAATAACATACAAATTCTAGCTGTTACTATTATTACTGTTACTATCTCATGTTCTTTATTATATTTTTCATACCTATATTTCTACGTGTTCTTTTTCCGACCTCTTGTGCCACCTTGATATTACTAACATCTTCTGTGAAGATATTTGTTGTTTATTTTAAATTTATGGTCCATCTGTGCCAATAGTTCTGCTTTCAGAACTCGTGTGGTATATATAATTCAGTTTTGTTGTTTTTCCAGTTAGCTGTGTATGTTAAGGAAAGTCAACACCCAGGCCTAGTTGGCCTTCCTTTTGATGATTTTAAGATAATAGAGATGAGCCTCAGGGCAGAGAGCCCAGGAACTAGGAAGGGACAGTCCCTGGCCCTGTTTCCTGCCACCACACTGAGAAATTCCTTCAGTCGGGGATTTGCTGTGCTGGGTAGAAACAATCTTCTTAGAATGTGATGCACAAGTCCTGGTGTTTGGAGTGGGATTGCTTACAGGTGTGAGTGCTTAACAAAGTCTGATCAGTCCACACCTGTTCTCATCAGCACCTCCCTGCACCCCAACAGGGCTTCTGGACTGCCCTGATATTTTCCTGAGACACCGGCTGGCCTGGCTATTGCTTCTGTGATGATCTTCCCAAGGCAGTGGGGGAGAAGCAAGATTAGAATTTAAAAGCTCTGCTCTGGCCCCTTTGGCCCCAGGCCACTCTCCTCCCCAGGCTGAGGGTCCTGCTGGCCATCCCCTCACTCAGACTAGTTTATGAATCCTCCCATCCATACTGGGTTTCTCACAGATGTGGCGTTAGATCTCAGATCCTTGCTTCACTCTCACTTTTGATTTGGGGAGATAGAGCCAGCAGCCTTTACTGGTTGCCTTCTTATCAGGATCCATTTCACAGAAATTTTCTAGGCCTTTTACTCTTCTCCAGTTTCAAAGATAAACTTGATTGTCAAACATCATGAGTTTCTGGGATGAAGGGTACTTTGAAAGATGATGCAGTCATTTGGTAGTCAATCTGACTTTACCCAGTCTTAGAAGGGCACCGTTGATTGCACTCTTTGAAGCAGGTCTTCATGGAGAGAAGACCAAACATCCTCCACTCCCCACCCCAAAGGAGATACTTTCTTTTCTTTTCTCTTCTTTTGCTTTTCTTCTTCATCGTCGTCTTCTTTTTTTGAAAGCACCATCCCTTGCATAAAATGGGCAGTTCATTTTGTTGACTTGATTTGGATCTATATCTAAGTCTTGGTATGAGATGTTTTCAAATGAACTGATTAAACCATCTATAATGGCAAGTGTCTGCCTTTCTTTTTGCAATTTGAAGTCTGAGTACCTGAAAGTTCTAATGAAGGGTGTGTACAAGTCTAGAATGAATTCCTTATGTGATTAGTCAAGCTACCTGACTTCAAACAAGTTTTATTTTTGTCTCTATTACTGGAAAACTGCGTGGCCTACTTCTGCTTGGCTCAGATCAAGTTTGATCAACATGTTTGGCCAGAGTAAATTAGTAAATCTCTAAATAAATCAACTTGTTTGGGCAACACAAATGAATCTATTATGACATGAGCCAAAGAGAAACTTCCCCTGCAACTCTCCAATGACTATGACACACATTCAATGTCTAAAGGTTTCACCCACTACTGCAGGGAGCAGAGCTGTACCTGCCTCAGTGCACGTTCACATTTACGCAAGTTTAAGAGTGTATCTTGCTGTTCCTTTGACTCAGAGCTGAGTGACAGACAGATTAATGTTACTGGAGAGCACCTGATCCTAATCTCAAATCTGTCTCTGGTTTTTGTGAGACTGTTGAGAACTCTGAGAAAGAAAACGAATGCTTTCTTATCTGGCATGTGAGAGAGAAATGAAATATGTACCTTTAATTTTTAACAGCACTCTTTTCAAAGTGCTTAGATAAGCTCATGAAAGTAGGAGTTTCTGCTATATGTGTATTTCTTTCAAGTCTACTGAAAATATAGCTTCTCACAGTATTTTGTAATGTATTATCTTGGTTCTCAGGGATTGGTAGGTACTGTATAACAGGGAAATTTGTGGCTCTTGATGGCTCACACATAGCCTCAGCAATTCTATACTCAGTTATAGATATTTGAGATGATCACTGGCAGCCAACATGTCCTTGGATTGCAAGAGGGCTTATATTTAGAGGCACCACTGTGGAGCAAAATTACTTACTTTGGGGAGTTAGATGGACCTGGGTTTGAACACTGGCTCTGCCGTAAAGATAAAGCTTTGGGCTTTCAGGTATGTAACATCCTCTCTCTGGGCCTCAGTTTCCTCATCTGTCTGATGGTAATTGACATGATGTATGGAAAGTGCCTGAAACATAAGAGATGCTTAAATGATAGTTACAATGAGCCATTAAAGTTATGACAATCACTTAAGAAGAATTTATTTATTAATATTGTGTGCTGATTTCCAGGAAAGGATAAAACTCAAATGTTTTCTCTGTCTTTCAAATATGTATATCTCAATATATAGAATATTTATGTTGTATATATACATATTGGGTTAATGTATATAAATAAATATGTCACATACCTCCCACATAACTCTGAAAATTAGAAACTGGAAAGTCAATGAAATGGCATTCCACCTGTTTTTTGTCAAAGTTTAAACTGTACCAGATCCTTGGAATGACCACAATATCAACTGAATATAAATCGAAGTATTCTATTCCTGATTTATCACATTCATTTGTTCAGGAATGCAATAAAATGTTGTTGTGACATCTTATTTCATCACTTTTACTCATGCCCTTAGCTTCAGCACTTCTTATTACAAATTTTAGAGATACATGAAATAAATTATTTTAGACCTATTTTTTAAATTTTTACATAAGAAAGAGTACTTTCAATATTTTAATATAATTAGCGTAATATTACTATATCATATCAAAACTTGATAAAGATAGCATGAAAAAAACTTACAGCCCAATCTCACTGTCACTGCAAAAATTGTAAATAAAATTATGTTCAACAGAACCCAGTAATACATTCATCAAATATTCATAAATATCATGTGGAGTTCATTGTAGGAACATAAGAATAGTGCAATGTTAAGAATTTTGTAAATGTAGTTCACTGCATTAGTATGTAAAAAGTACGTGATTTGTGGTGGCTTTATAATGTGTCACCTTTGCTAGGCTGAACCAGTTCTACTAGTTCCCTTCCCTTAATTATTAAACATCAGTTGAAATGATGAAAATATTAACTGTGGACAATTTATGCATACACAAGCAATGACAACTCCTTCACCTGACCAATAGCAGCAATACAATGTTGTCAATTTTAAGACATATCCTGATTTCAAAAGTTTTAAAATGTCAAAAAGATGTGTGTCTAATAATCAGTGAAATATTACATATGACATTTTAAATTGTTCAGGAAAAGGTGGGATAACTAATTACAATTAATATATTGACAATACTAAAATATTTCTCTTTGAGAAAATAAAAACATAGACAAAGTCCCAAGACAAATGACAAGTTAGAATAGTTATTTTTAAAACATGACAAAGGGGAGGAAATCATGACAAAGGGTTAATCACCTTAGTCTGCAAAGAATTCTTGTGAATTAATAAGAAAATGATCAATACTGAAGAAAAATGAACAAAAGAGATAACCAGACAGATCTCTGCAAAAAAGATATAAATGGACAATAAAGCAGTAACAGTGCCCTCGAGTTTGCTCTTAGTTATAAACATGCAAATTAAAACAAAATGCTATTTACACTTATCAGATCGGTAAAAATTTTAGTTAGATAATACCCGGTGTTGCTAAGACTAGGGAAAACAAACACATTCACATAGTTATTGTTGGAAGTATAAATGGCACATGCTTTGTAAAGACAAATTATCATGAGATATCACATTTTAAAATGTGTTCTTGGCTTTATAGAAATTAATTGATGTCAGTGATTTATAAAGTCCTCTAAAATAGAGCATTGGAACTCAAATTTGTTGACGATGTGCTTTTGTAATAAAACTAATCTAGATAAAGTCTGGGCCTTAAGATTTGGTGTAGAGAAGGAAAAAAGCTGGTAGCCCTAAATCAGTATACTTCAGGGTTTTCTTTAAGGTCCATTCGTAATTCCATGTAAGTACTTCCATCCATGGTTCTGCCAGTCATGAGAAAAATGCACGAAAATGCTGTTTGGAAATGTGGAGACACCATGGGCAGATCTATGGGCACCTCTCGTTTCTAGCACTTACTTGCTATGGGACTTGGGTAGGACATTTTCATTAAAACTTGGAAAATAGGTTGAACAATATCTCCTTCACAGAATTGTGGTGAGGACGGAATGAGTAACATCTAAAACTTCTATGATGTTACCTGACACGTACATACTCAATAAATACTATTATTGTTTTATTATTAGCTCACAATCTTGGCCATTGACCCATCTAAAAATGCTATTTTGTGCTTAATTTAATAAGATTCTGGAGAAAATGAAGTTATTGGGATTCAGTAATTCATCTGTAATGCCTTTCTTGTTGTAGACATCCATATGCTGTTTATTTTAATTCTTGCCGTAAAGTTCTTGCCTTCTATCTTCGGTCAACACTCAAGTACTGTTACAGACCTCTCTCTTGTCTTACAATGACTTTAGGTCAGGACAACCATGTGCAAAAATGTCCATGTGCATTTCATGATGGTTCAGCTTCTTCGTAGAAGCCAAGTTGACAGAAGGGACAGCTAATCCCAAAGAACGTCACAATTTGCTCGTGTTGGAATCTGTAGTTGGAACTCTAGTAGCATCTATTCATAGCAGTCCCATGGGTGACATTACGTTTGTGTTTGGGACATTATCTAAGGAAAAGCCACTTACTGTTCTTTCAGAACTGAGAAAACTCCAGATTAAAATCAGCTAAGTGAAAGGTACAAGTTGTATCTTGCATTGAAATAAGAAAATCTGACATACTAGAGCCAAGTATGAACAGTGGAGATTTGAGTGGTCTGTATGAAGACCTTAATCTGAACAAGTGGTTGGATATGAAGTGATGTTTATCCCTGGAATGTGTCCTTGGCAATTGATGTGTGGATATGTCCTATTCTAGGGGACAGTGAGAGCTAAATTATAAACACATGTATTGTGTTAATTATATGAAGTCATCTTAACCACAGAATATCTTTTAGGCCTCAAGCAGAACGAGAAAGTTAATTATTGCTGAGTTAACAAGCCAAACACTGCTCTGGAATAATTGATATTAGTATATCTCAATGGAGAAGGTGGGAATCAGAGGGGATGGTGAACATCAGAGTAAGAGGTTAGGAGGGCACATCCAGCACTGTCTCGAGTGAAATGATGAGCCACACAACTAACATCCTTTGGACTGATCCTATCCTGTATCTGGAAGACACTCTTGGCTGCAAGTAACAGAAATCTCAAACTGTCCTAAATGTGAAGGCGAGGTGTTATTTCACAGAACAGGAAACCTCCAGATGCAGCAGTGGCTCTAGATGCAACATAAATGAAGGCTCTGGCTCCAAGTGTTATTGCTCTGTCCTGTGTACTTCAGCTTTGTCCTCGGGCTGTCTTCTATTATTATTATAAGAGGAGGGAATGGGAGGGGCAAGCAAGAGAGGGGAGGGGAGGGGAGTAGAGGGAGCAAAGGAGTGGAGAGAGAGAACTTCCCATCAGTCTGATTAAGCTAGTAAAGGTCAGGTGCCAACGATTGTATTGATTATTATCGCCATGGAAACATCACATGCTGACTAGCTTAAACTTCATCCCTCAGTCAATTACTTGAAAAAGAAACTTTTTCTACTTAGACAAAAATCTTATAGATAATTTGGCCTTGAGGACATCACTTAAATGTTCTGGTCATTTTTTTTTTCCTTGACTGATTTTTTTTTTTAATCGAGTTCATAATAGTTTACATCATTGTGAGATTCCAGTTGTACATTATTTCTTGTCTGTCACCCCAGAACTGCTCCCCTTCACCCCCTGTGCCCATCCTCCACCCCTCTGTCTCTGGTAACCTCTGAACTGTGTTCTTTCTCCATGTGTTTGTTTATATACTACATATGAGTGAAATCATCTGGGGTTTGTCTTTCTCAGTCTGGCTTATTTCGCTTAGCATAATATCCTCCAGGTCCATCCGTGTTGTTGCAAATGGGATGATTTTGTCTTCTTTTATGGCTGAGTAGTATTCCATTGTATATATATACCACATCTTCTTTATCCAATTGTCAGTTGATGGGCACTTGGGTTATTTCTTGGCTACTGTGAATAGTGCTGCAATGAACATAGGGGTATGTATATTACTTTGGATTGTTGATTTCAAATTGTTTGGGTAGACATCCAGTAGTGGGATAGCTGGGTCATATGGTAGTTCTATTTTTAGTTTTTTGAGGAATCTTCATACTGTTTTCCATAGTGGCTGCACTAGTTTTCATTCCCACCAGCAGTGTATGAGGGTTCCCTTTTCTGCACGCCCTCTCCAACATTTGTTAGTTTTAGTTTTAGTGATTATAGCCATTTTAATAGAAGTAAGATGGTATCTTAGTGTAGCTTTGATTTGAATTTCCCTGATGATTAGTGATGATGAACATCTTTTCGTGTGTTTATTGGCCATTTCTATATCTTCTTTGGAAAAATGTCTGTTCATCTCCTCTGCCCATTTTTTGATTGGGCAGTTTGTTTTTTTGTTGTTCAGTTGTGTGAGTTCCTTATATATCATGGAGGTTAACCCCTTTTTGGATATATGATTTGCAAATATTTTCTCCCAATTGGTGAGCTGTCTTTTTGTTTTGATCCTAGTTTCTTTTGCCTTGCAGAAGCTCTTTAGTCTGATAAAGTCCCATTTGTTTATTTCTCCTTTGTTTCCCTCGTCTGAGAAGACATGGTGTTTGAAAAATTCTTTTTAGTTCGATGTCAAAGAGTGTACTACCCATATTATCTTCCAGGAGTTTTATGGTTTCAGGACTTATCTTCAACTCTTTGATCCATTTTGAGTTTGTTCTGGTCATTTTTTAAACATAGGAATGATGGTTGTTCTTTTCTTACTTCATAGCCATAACAAGAATATTCATATAGTTTAAATTCCTTGGATGAAACATGGAATTATTTTCTCTTAATATCTACCAGCTTTACTATGACAATGATCATCAGCTGTTAATAATGACTACACATTTTTATCTTCTCTCCCTCCTTAGTCTCTACTAAAATAAATGTAATAAAATATTAGCAAAGGAATTAAAAAATCCATCAGTTTCTAGGAACAAAGAGAATAGGAGAAGAGATGGTAGCAGATAAGGGATTTCAACAAATTTTTGGAATCTGAAATGTGAATGTCAGAGTATAACTGATTTAGCATGATAGAGAAAGACATGACTTACAGTGTGTGCAGAGGAGGTGGTGAACAAGATGAGAGCTGAACCATTCTGCAAACATATGGAGAGGCTCAGGTCTTGAAGGCAAAAGTAAGAGTGAGGTGTGGGGCTGAAAACAGGAAGATGGCTTGAAAATGTGTATGACTGATCAATCAATCCTCTCATTTTCTCTACCCCTTGATATATCTACTACCATATAGAATCTCTAGGATGAACACAGAAGTTTATTCTCTGAGCAATTTGAATAGGAACAAATCAAGTCACAAGGATACCAGATAAAGTAGACAGTAGAGTTACCGTAATAGCATACTGAAGTTCATTGTAGCCAGATTAGATCATGGCTTAGAGTCAGGTTGAACTGAATTTAAAGAATATGCCTCCAATTGATTTCTCATGTCTAATGGCATTGGCTAACACCTCTAGGATTATGTTGAATTATAGTAGAGATAGTGGGCACCCTGGTTTGTTACTAATCTTAGTGGAAGCATCTCTAGTGTTTCCCCATTAAATAAGATACTGGCTAAAGAAATAGGCCAGAGATAGATAGATAGATATAGATATACATATCATTATATATCATATAATATATATATTGTATCATGTTAAGAAAATACCCCTCAGTTCCTGTTTTCTTGAATGTTTTTATTGTGAATGGGTTTTGATTTTTGTCAAATACTTTTTTGGCATTGATAGAGATAATTATGGGTATTTTCCCTTAGATTTATTAATGTGATGTGTAGTATTAATGGATTTCCCAACATTGAGCCAAACTTGCATTCCTGCAATAAATCCCACTTAGCCATGGTGTATTATTTTCTTAGTGTGGTGTTAGACTCTGGTTGCTAATAATTTGTTTAGAAATTTTCTAGCAATATTCATGAGTGGTAGCTGTAGGTTATTTTTCTTTGTACTATCTTTATCTGGTTTAGGTATCAGTGTTATGCCTGGTTTATAAAAAGAGTTTGGAAGTTTTCCTTCATTTTCAATGCTCTGGAATAATTTATAAAGTATTAGGACCATCTGGTCTTTGAAAACTTAGTAGAATTCACCTGTGGAATAATCTGGGCTTTGTGCATTTTTGTTGAGTGGTTTCTTAGTAACTGTCTCCATTTCTTCTGGGGAAACCAGTTAAGTTTTCTAGCTCTAATGAGGTCAATTTAGATAATATATATTTCCCCAGGATATTATGAATTTCATTGAGATTTTCTAGTCTATTTACCAAGATGTCAGCAAAGTAGTTTCTTGTGACTTTCCAAATTTCTTCTGTTTGAAAGGTTATTTGCCCTTTGTCATTTCTTATTCTCTATATTTGTACTTTCTTTGTTTCTTCATCTATCTAGTTAGTGGTTTGTCTGTTTCATTAATTTTTCCACAGAAAAAAACAACAGGATTTCAGTTTATTAATTAGAGCTTCTGTTTTTCTATCCTCTACATTATTAACTTCTGCTTTTTTTTTTTTTTTTTAAAGATTTTATTTTTTCCTTTTTCTCCCCAAAGCCCCCCGGTACATAGTTGTGTATTCTTCGTTGCGGGTTCTTCTAGTTGTGGCATGTGGGACGCTGCCTCAGCGTGGTCTGATGAGCAGTGCCATGTCCGCGCCCAGGATTCGAACTAACGAAACACTGGGCCGCCTGCAGCGGAGCGCGCGAACTTAACCATTCGGCCACGGGGCCAGCCCCTATTAACTTCTGCTTTTATCATTAATGTTTTCTTCCTTGTGTTTGCTTTTGTTTTACATTGTTCTTCTTTTTCTACATTTTTGAACTGCAAATTTAACTCATTATTTTTGTTCTTTCATTTTTATTGAAAAAGTATTTAGTGCTATCAGTTTTTCTGCAACTGCTGCTTTAAGTGCGTCCCATAGATTCTGATATGTAGTGTTTTCAGTATCTATTATTTGTTTAAACTTATATGCTGTCAGCTTGTATTTCTCCTTTAGCCAAGAGTTGTTTAATAAGAGGTTCTGTTTGTAGCTTTCCAGGTCTGCTTTGTCTGATATCAGGATTGCTCCCCGGCTTTCTTTTTGTTTCATTTGCCTCGTATACTCTTGTTCATGCCTTTATGTCTAGCCTGTCTGAATCGCTTGGTTTGGGTGTGTCTCTTGTATACAGCATATAGTTAAGTTTAGTTTTGTGAGCCAAATTGAAAATCTTTGTGTCTTAATAAGTGAATTAAGTCCATTCACATTTATTATGACTGACACGTTTGGTATTAATTCTATCATAGCATTTTATTTTATTTTGTTATATTTCCCATATTTCTTTCTCTTTGAGATGTGCATTCTTTGCTACATTTTTATAATTTTTTAGGAAGCTTTATATTTTTGTTTTAGTGATTGCTTTTGTACTTATACCTTCTTTAATGCTCTTGGTCCCCTGTTTTGTTAATTAAACTTTTATTATCTGGTTTATCAGAGTTTTAAAATTTTTCAGTATCTTTTAATACCCACCTAATGTATCTCTAACAATGATCTTTTTCTATTTTTCTTTTTCCCTCTTCTTATCCTCCCTATTTTTAAAACACGTTATTTTTACTTTGTGATAATATATAATATTTGTATGTTAGTGGTCCACCCTCATCCCCAGCTTTGTTTTAGTCTTCCATGTATGTTTATAGACTATTAAATGCTTACCCTCAGTCTTTCTACTCAAGTTCCTCCAGTCATCATTTGGTTGGATGAAGTTCGTTCTCTAGTAAATTCCTCAAAAAGGGCTTCCTGATGCAGAATTCCCTATGTTTTTTTGCTTTGTTGTTGTTGTTTTTTGAGGAAGATTAGCCCTGAGCTAACATCTGCTGCCAATCCTCCTCTTCTTGCTGAGGAAGACTGGCCCTGAGCTAACATCCATGCCCATCTTCCTCTACTTTATATGTGGGATGCCTGCCACAGCATGGCGTGCCAAGTGGTGCCATGTCCACACCTGGGATCCAAACCAGGCGAAGCCCAGGCCGCTGAAGCGGTACATGCACACTTAACCACTGAGCTACTGGGCTGGCCCTGAATTCCCTACGTTTTTGTCTGTTGAAACTGTTTTTCAATAGCCTTGATATTTGGACAGTTTGGCTGAATATAAAATCCTTGATTCACATTTTCTTTGAGTGAATGCTTTAAATGTGCTCCTCAATTGTTGAAAATCTTTGTATATTAAGATTTTATATATTATAATCTTTGTATATTAAGATTTTGGAAAGTCTGATGTTATTCTAATTCTTTTGCCTTTTTGTATTTGATAGTTTTACCTGGAAACATTGAATTTTACTTTATCTTTGAATCTAATGATTTTATTAGAATATGTTTCAGAGTTGATTATTCTGGGTTCATTTCCTATGTACCCAGTGAGACTTTTCTGTACTTCCAGAAAGTTTTCTTGAATTTTAGTTTTAAATATTAGTTCTTTTCCATTACTTTGGTTTTTCTTCAGAGATTCTGATAATACAAATATTACTTTTGTGCCTATCTTCCAGTTCCAGTTCTCGACTTTCTCTTTGATCTTTTTACAGAAAAATTTGCCTCTGTAAAATTACACATTAAAATAATAGACTTAAGGGGAAAAAAATTAAGATAGACCACTTAAAACCAATGCAACTTTATAAACTAGAGCACTAACAACGGTAGTAAAATAATTATAATAAAAATATTAGCACAATTGAAAAGACATTTTAAATTCCTAAAAATAAAGATATACCACCATAAATGTAGGGTATTACCTTAAAAAAAAGTGAAGATACAGACATTCTATGAAGTTACTGGCTTGTAGTCTTCAAAAACGTCTAAGTCATAGATGCAGAGAAAACCTTTGACAAAATTCAACATCCATTTATGGTAAAAATAAAACAAACAAACAAAAAAACAGAGAAAAAGCCACCTCTCAACAAAGTGGATCTAGAGAGAGAGCATACCTCAGCATATTAAAAGCCATATATGACAAGCCCACAGCTAACATCATGCTCAATGGAGAAAAGCTGGAACCTTTTCCTCTAAGATCAAAAACAAGACAAGGATGCCCACTCTCACCACTTTTGTTCAACATAGTATTGGAAGTCCTAGCAAGAGCATTTAGGCAGAAAAAGAATTAAAAGTTATCCAAATTGGAAAGGAAGAAATAAAATTGTCACTATTTGCAGATGACATGATATTATATAGAAAACCCTAAAGACTCCACCAAAAAACTGTTAGAGCTAATAAATGACTTGAGTAAAGTTGCAGGATACAAAATCAATTTACAAAAATCTGTTTCATTTCTATACACTAATAGCAAACTATCAGAAAGAGAAATTAAGAAAACAGTTCTGTTTACAACTGCATCAAAAAGAATAAAATACCTAGGAATAAATTTAACCAAGGAGGTGAAGGACCTGTACAGTAAAAACTATAAGACATTGATGAAGTAAACTGAAAAAGACACAACTAAATGGAAAGATGCTTGTGCCCATGGATTGGAAGAATGCAATTAAGTTAATATTAATTAATTTTAATATTGTTAAAATGTTATACTAACCTTAAGCAATCTACAGATTTAATGCAATCTCTATCAAAATACCGATGGCATTTTTCATAGGAATAGAACAAATAATACTAAAATATGTATGGAACCACAAAAGATCCTGAACAGACAAAGCAATCTTGAAAAAGAAGAACAAAGCTGGAGGCATCACACTCCCTGATTTCAAACAACAGTAGTGTGGCCGCTTAACAATGTGGATATGTTCTCAGAAATGCAGCATTAGGTAATTTTGTTGTTGTGTGAACATCATAGATTTTACTTACACAAACCTAGATGGTATAGCCTACTACACACCTAGGCTATTTGGTACTAATCTTATGGGACCACTGTCATATATGTGATTCGTTGTTGACCAAAATGTTGGTAAGTGACACATGAATGTATATTACAAAGCTGTAGTAATCAAAACAGTAGAGTATTTGCATGAAAACAGACACATAGGTCAATGGAACAGAATAGAGAGACCAGAAATAAACCCGCCCATTTGTGGTCAATTAATTTATGCAAAAGATCCAAGAATATACAATGGGGAAAGGACAATCTCTTCAATAAATGATGTTGAGCAAACCGGACAGCCACATGCAAAAGAATGAAATTGGGCCACTATCTTACATCATAAACAAAATTAACTCAAAATGGATTAAGAGTTGAATGTAAGACCCGAAACGATAAAACTCCTAGAAGAAAACATAGGCAATAAGCTCCTTGACATTGCTGTTGGTGATGATATTTTGGATCTGACACCACAAGCAAAGGCAATAAAAGTAAAAATAAACAAGTGGAACAACATCAAACTAAAAAGCTTCTAAAATAATCAAAATGAAAAGGCAACCTACTGAATGGGAGTAAATATTTGCAAATCATATATCTGATAAAGGATTAATATCCAAAATATATAAAGAACTTGTACAACTCCATAGCAAAAACCAAACAATCCAATTAAAAAATGGGCAGAGAATCTGAATAGACATTTTTCCAAAGATGACATGCAGATGGCCAACAGGCACAATAAAAGATGCTCAACATCACTAATCATCAGGGAAATGCAAATCAAAACCATGATAAGATATCACCTCACACCTGTGAGAATGGCTATTATCAAAAAGACAAGGAGCCAGTCCTGATGGCCTAGTGGTTAAAGTTTGGCGTGCTCCACTTCAGTTGCCCAGGTTCGGTTCCTGGGCACGGAACCACGCCACTCGTCTGTCAGTAGCCATGCTTTGGCAGTGACTCACATAAAAGAATTAGAAGAATTTATAACTATGCACAACTATGTACTGGAGCTTTAGAGGGGTAAAAGGAAGAAAAAGGAGGAATATTGGCAACAGATGTTAGCTTAGGGTGAGTCTTCCCCTGCAAAAAAAAAAAAAACCTTAAAAGCATATGTAAAACAAAAGAAGACAAGAAATAACAAGTGTTGGCAAGGATGTGGAGAAAAGGGAACCCTTGTGCACTCTTGGTGGGATGTAAATTGATGCAGACACTATGGAACATGGTATGGAAGTTCCTCAAAAAATTAAAAGTAGAACTACCATATGATCCACCTATTCCACTTCTGGGTATTTATCTGAAGAAAACAAAAACACTAACTCGAAAAGATATATGCACCCTTATGTTCACTGCAGTATTATTTACAATAGCTAAGATATGGAAACAACCTAAGTGTCCATCGATGGATGAATGGATAAAGAAGATGTGGTATATAATATACAATGGAATATTATTCAGAAACAAGTTTTATTGTTGCATTTCTTAATGGAGCAATCTCTGTTATGCATTTTACTCCCTAAACTGTAGGTAGGAGATTGTCCTTTTGCAGATATCTCAAATCATTGAAAACCTCTCCGGCTTTGACCCAGTTACTGGGTTAAAAGTAAAACCCAAATCTTGATAATGAGAATTACTGTAACATATTGTTTCCAGCCAATCTTTTTTCTCCATAGTTTTATTGTTCATAAATTTGCATTAACTCTGACATTCCAAGAATTGGAAGTCATACAGAAGTGGTGGGAAAGGCACAAGCCAGGAGTCAAAACTTCTGCAATTGAATCTTGCTTCTGTTCTAAAGAGTGATGTGATCTTGGGCAAATTACTTAAGCTGCAAATTCCTCATCTGTAAAATGAGACTAAATAAGCTCTCTGTAATATAAGGTTGTGTGGAAAATGAAATGAGAGCTTCTGGTAAGTCGTAAAGCACACCTTTTGGCCTGGGGCCACCACAAGGGTAAGGCTTTTGGTTGCCATGCCCGTCATTGTTCATGGCACAATGCATTTTAGAAAATATTTGACTAAATAAATAAAATAATTTATAAAGTCTTTTCAGAGTTTATGACTACTGTGTTGTAACTTTTTAAATGCCTGCTTTTTCTTTCGCTGTGATTGTACTGCATAGGAAGGAACGAGGCACATAATTTGTAGAGTCCAGTGCAAAATGGGAATTATTAAAAATTTTAAGGTAGCAACAGCAGAGCATTAAACTAAGCCCTTCTAAGCACAGGGCCCTGCATGACGGCAGCGCTCCCCTGCCCGTGCAGCTGCCCCTGAGCAGAATTAAGACAACAGACTCTGGAGCTCGATTGCTCTCCTGCTTTTTAGCTGCGTGATCTTGTGCACGTTACTTAACCACTCTCTGCCTCAAATTTCCTTGTCTGCTAAAGGAGGATAATTAGAATACCCATCTCATAAAGTTATTGTGAGGTTAAATGATTTTCATAAAATGCTTAAAATTGGCACATGGAGAACACTCAATAACTGGTTACAATTATTACCGTTATTTTTATTTTTGTACTGAGCCCTCTGAGACAGGTGTTATTATTATTCCACTGGAGACTAGGGACCATATATGTCTTGTTTACGAATGTGTTCCCAGGGCCTAGCACAGGTGCTGGTGCTTTTATTGCATTAAGCCACTGAAAATTGGAGGTTGGTCTGTAATGGCACCTCACTCTGATACATTGGTATTGGTACTTGAAGCTGTATCAGACAGACTCGAAAGCCCATTCTCTAAGCTAAGATGCTATTCTCTTCCCGACACTAAAAACCCAAAGTAAAAGGTAATGGAAAAAATCAACATGAATCACTTAGGCAAGAAGATTATATAGCAACAAGTTTCACTTTTAACTTAAATTTGCTCTAGAGTGTGCGTGTCCACACGGTGTGTGTCTGCCCCTGCGTCCTGGGAGTGGGGCTCTGGAAGCTTTAGTGTGCCTAAAGAAAAATGAATTCACCCAAGACCTTCCTGCTAACAGTAAAGCCTCACCCATGCTGGCTAAGTAAACAGATGAATCCTCATTTTACTTATGAGGAAACTAAGGTGTAGAAAGGCTCAAGAGCTTGCCCGAGTTCACATGCGGAGTCTCTGGTCAAGCCAGGCTTTGAATTTTGACGTCTCAGAGCTTGTAATCTTTCCACCCTGTTATGCAGCCTCTCACACACGTTCTCTCCCCTATGCTGCTTCTTCCACAGGCCGAGAGCTTGTTGAACTGTAGCAAAAGCATAATTCAGGGTGTGGAGATAAGGCCAGTCGCTAGCCTTTCTCTTCCCACCCCTGCCACATCTAGCTCCACCTGACTGCTATCAGATATGGAATTGGGATACTCGTCCTGGAACGTGGTTAAAAAAATAAAGAACGCTGTGTATTGCTTGCTCTTGTTTGGAAAGCTCAATTGTTGTAGTGACTCAATCTGACCGTTTGATACAAATATTTAATCCTTTTAAAGTAGCCACCTTAATGACAAATCATAGTTTTGGAAAGAGGTGGCACAATGTGTATAAGTCACAATCCCAGTGGAATTTTCCACAGGGAAAAGATCTGTTTACACTTTATTTATAGAATGCATGTTCTGGAAACTTCTCTGACTTATAACAGATGGCAGTTCTTACAGCTTTGTCCACAAAGTTACCAATCCAGCATAATAATAGCTACATCACATTTACAAAGGTTGAATGCTACTGTGACACTGGCTTCATCAGTTATAGCTAGACTTACGTCTTTTACTTGGGCTTGTCTTGGAATAGATTCTTTAATATATCTAATCAGGGGAAATGATATTTAAAATTTTACTTAATCTTTAGCATTTCTACCATACAATTTTAAAAATTCAGAATACTATGTTTAGTCATCAAATATAAACAGTGTCTCCTAACAACTTCACTAGAAATCTCCAGGATGTTAATTTACACTGATAACTTTATTATGAAACCCTACCATCACCTACTAAGGGCTATTTGAGGAACCAGATTTGACAAAGTCGCGAGACGACTACCAAACTTTTGCAAAATTCCCTCATGTTTCTTTTGTCGTTATAATTTTGTTAATTGTGGCAAAATACACTTAACATAAAATTTTTCATTTTAGCCACTTTTGTGGGTACAGTTCTTTGTTATGCAACCAATCTTCAGAACTTTTTCGTACCTGTTAAACAACAACTCCCCAATTTCCTCTCCCTCTAGTTCCTGGCAACCACCATCTAGATTCTGTCCCTATGAATTTGACTACTGTAGTTACCTCATATAAGTGGAATCATATGGTATTTATCCTTTTGTGACTCGGTCATTTCACTTAGCATGATGTCCTCAAGGTTCATCCATGTTGTAGCATATGTCAGAATTTCTTTCTTTTTTAAAGCTGAATAACATTCCATTGTATGTATATACCATATTCTGTTTTTTCTTTCATCTGTTGATGGACACTTGGATGGCCTCCACCCTTCAGTTATTGTGAATAATACTGCTATGTACATGTGTGTACAAATATCTCTTCATGTTCTCATTTTCAATTATTTTGGGTATATATCATTATTATAATTTTGATATAATTTTTGTGAATAATTTTTAAGTTCATCCTTTATTGTTTTCTATATTATTTTGTATAATTTGAATGATAGAGTTGTAAGGGACTTTATAGGTGATCTGGCTCAACTCTCTCATTTTTCAGATGAAGAAGGCCAACACCCAGCAGACTTTAGTAGATAAGCTCTCACAATTAGTTTGCGGCAGAGTTGAGACTGGAACCCAAGCCTCTGAACTCCTAATCCAGAGAATTTGCTGTCAGACAGGCC
This sequence comes from Equus caballus, assembly GCF_041296265.1. NCBI lineage: Eukaryota > Metazoa > Chordata > Mammalia > Perissodactyla > Equidae > Equus > Equus caballus. The sequence goes on from NC_091684.1 coordinate 91,085,833, forward strand.
CTTCCTGTCCACCTTTAGGCACCTTTGGGCACCTGGTAGGCATATCCACCTCTCTGCTGGTTGAATCTAAAAGTTGTCAAAGGCCATTGGTCTTAGCAATATTTTCTGGATCTGTCTCTTCAGGCAAAGGCAACAAAAGCAAAAATAAACAAATAGGACTACATCAAACTAAAAAGCTCTTGCACAATGAAGGAAACCATCAACAAAACAAAAAGGAAACCTACTGAATGTAAGACAATATTTGCAAATGATAAATCTTATAAGGGTTAATATCCAATATATATATAAAGAACTCAAACAGCTCGATAGCAAAAAGCCAAACAATCCAATTAAAAAATAGGCAGAGGATGGGGCTGGCCCCGTGGCCGAGTGGTTAAGTTCGCGCACTCCACTGCAGGTGGCCCAGTGTTTCGTTGGTTCGAATCCTGGGCGTGGACATGGCACTGCTCATCAGACCACGCTGAGGCAGCGTCCCACATACCACAACTAGAAGGACCCACAACGAAGAATATACAACTATGTACCAGAGGGGCTTTGGGGAGAAAAAGGAAAAAAATAAAATCTTTAAAAAAAAAAAAAAATAGGCAGAGGATATGAACAGACATTTTCCACAGAAGACATACTGATGGCCAACAGACACTTGAAAAGATGCTCAATATCACTAATTGTCAGTGAAACGCAAATCAGAACCACAATGAGATATTACCTAACACCTGTCAAAATGGTTATTATCAAAAAGACAACAAATACTAAGTGTTGGCAAGGATGTGGAGAAAGGGGAACCCTTGTGCACTGTTGCTGGGAATGTAAATTCGTGCAGCCACTATGGAACATGGTATGGAAGTTCCTCAAAAAATTAAAAATAGAGCTACCATATGATCCAGCTATTCCACTTCTGGGTATTTACCTGAAGAAAATAAAAACACTAATTCAAAAAGATATGTGCACCTCCATGTTCCTTGCAGCATTGTTTACAATAGCCAACATATGGAAACAAACTAAGTGTCCATTGATAGATAAATGGATAAAGAAAATACAGTATATGTATACAACTGAACATTACTCAGCCATAAAAAACAATGAAGTCTTGCCATTTGCGACATGGATGGAACTAGAAGGTATTATGCTAAGTGAAATAAGTCAGATAAAGAAAGACACACTATGTGATTTCACTTATATGTGGAATCTAAAAACAAAACAAATGAACAAACAAAACAAAACAGAAACGAGCTCATAGATCCAAAGAAGTGGTGGTCACCAGAAGGGAGAAGGGTGGTGGGATGAGAGAAATAGGTAAGGGGATTAAGAAGTACAAACTTCCAGGGGTCGGCCTGGTGGTGCAGCGGTTAAGTGCACACATTCAGCTTCGGTGGCCCGGGGTTTGCCTGTTCGGATCCTGGGTGTGGACATGGCACCGCTTGGCAAGCCATGCTGTGGTAGGCATCCCACATATAAAGTGGAGGAAGATGGGCATGGATGTTAGCTCAGGGCCAGTCTTCCTCAGCAAAAAAAGGAGGATTGGCAACAGATGTTAGCTCAGGGCTAATCTTCCTCAAAAAAAAAAGGACAAACTTCCAGTTATAAAATAAATAAGTCACAGGGATGTAATGTACAGCAGAAGGAATATAGTCAATAATACAATAACTTTGTATTGTAACAGATAGTTACTAGTCTTATCAGGTGATCATTTCAATATATCAATATATATAATCAATCAATATATATAAATATATATAATCAATATATATAAATGTCAAGTCACTATGTTGTACACCTGAAATTAATATGGTGTTGTATGTCAACTATACTTCAAGAAAAAAATATTGTCAAAGGCAATCTTATATTCTCTCACCTACTGTCTTACTTGATATTTTGAAAAACTGGGAAAAGTTGTACTGCTTGTACCTAAATTAATAACTTTTATCTCTGGAAGAGAATTCACTAGCAACTTGCAATGTGTACATGCCTCCCCAAGATTGGCTTTAGCATCAAAATCAAGACTCCCAAAAGCAGATATGCCACAACAAACAGCTTTGTGACTGGTTATTTGTCGTGGCAAATGCTCAAGGAGGAAAAATTAAATTTTAGTCTCATCCTAGGTGCTAGGCAGAGGTGTCCTGGAGCTGGCTTCTACTGGCTTGCAAGAGTCAATGGTAGACCTCTCTTCTCAACTCCAAGTTCAGTGATGTCATGTTGGTGGCTTGAAATCAGCCACATTGGAAGTATTTACACCACAGAAACTGGCAAATGCTACAAACTGTACCCCACATTCTCACTGAGAGCTGGTTATTAAGCATTTATCAGCGCACCACTGTTGCCAGGGACTCTGCTCAGAGTTATAGGTGGGGAGTGTCGGGGGTGGGGGTGGTGGCAGTATTATATAGTCAAGCTCATAATTGATAAACCTTGGTCATTTAGGCAAATCATTTATTCTTATTATACTTTTATATGTGCTTCCTCAGATGTAAAAGAAAAACAATTAAAATATCATCTATCTCCAGGAATGTTGTATTTAGGTTACTTGTTAAGCAAGGGTCCAAAGGGGCCCAATCTATATACTTGCCTGCCACATCAGATCCAATTTGCATGAAGTGTAAGAATCTTTAAAAAACAGGAAGTCAAAAAATGTATCATATGGAGAGTAGAAAAGTTACTCTGAAGAGAACAGAATTTACATGCCTAGGATAGAGGTTGGTTACTGAGGCAAGGGATATTTTGGGATATGATTTTCATGCCACTCAAACACCTTTCTATAAAGCCCCAGAGAAATTATGAGGGAATTTAAGAATGTGATAATTCTCTCTCAGAGTCTCATGTCATTATAATCCAGGTGCAGAGAGCCCATTGGAAGCTGTGGGAAGAGTTGGAGGTCATCAGAGCAGGCAGACTAAGGTAGGTCTCTGAGATGGAAGACACAGCAACAAACTAAGCCTTTCTTGGGGTAAAACGCCAAGAAAACTTGAATGGAACTAATCAGAACTTGCAACTTACTTGGACCAAAACACACAATGTCTAGACTGGTCTCTGGGTCCCAGTGTCCCAGTGTCCCAGTGTCCCTGGTGGTTATGGAGTCTGAACCAAGCATTATTTTTGTTACCAATGAAATTGTTACCTACTCCCTTATTTGATCTCCCAGTGTGGGCTGTTTAGGAAAACAAGAATTAGAACAATTCAAAGAGATGATAAATGACAGTCTTTTCACCAAACATACCACATTTGATGTCCACATGTGAAAGTCCTTTCTCCTCACCCTCAATATTCTTAAGTCCTTTCGATCATCTTTTGTCATGCCTCTTAAATATAGTGCCAGGAATATAGTTGGCCCCTACTTATAGTTTATTTAATAAATAAACTAGTGGATGCCTTTCTTTCAATTCCCATCACCAGTAACCAAGATCAGGCATCAGTGAACATATACTTAGTACCTCTGATGTCCAGGCACTGTACTAGAGTTGAAAAGCAAAGGTGAAGTTCTTCTCCTCAGAGAGTTTAAAGTCAATGAAAGGAAATGAACATACAATACCAATAGCCCTGTAATCGGACCTCCGCTTCTTTGGTCTCTTCCTACTCTAATGCATACTGAAGATGCTACTAGTTTCATCGTCCTGAAATATCCCTTTGATCACATCGGCCACTCAATTATCTCCATGGCACTCCTGTGTTGGTAACATACAGTCCCAACTCCTCCGACTAGCAATCAAAGTCAGACTAGCCCAGGTCAATTCCTCTTTGAAGCTCCCTGGTGTTGCCAACGACTCTGCTACATGAAGTCCCTATTCCATCCGACCTAATTTTATCATTGTTCGTTAAACATGCCCTGTGCTTCTTTTACCCCTTTAAAATGCACCTCTTCTTGTTCAAATGCACCCCCTCCATTCATTTTTCATATCCAAATCCTTTCTGCTTTCAAAATCCTGTTCAAATTAAACCTTATCCATAGAATCTTGTCTCCACCTCATAGATGAAGCTCATTCATTCATTCCACAGCACATATTGATGGAATCTTTACTGGGTGTGAAGAACTATACTCAGGGCTAGAGATACATTCCCTTCTCTGAACTTTTATTATCTGTTTTTATCCACTATATTCCTTTAACAATCATTATCTGCTGCCTTATAGCATCTATTATATTGTTTTATTTTAAAATAGAAATTGAGTCTTTTTATTAGATCCTATACAGAACCTGGAAAAATGCCTTAGGGTAATAAATTCTAAAATAATTATTGATTTGATGTGAAATAGAAAGCCAATAATTTCTATTGGTCCTCTTTAATCTTGTCCTCACCCAATGAATGTCTATAAACACACTAAGAACTTAATGAAATGATTGAAACTTCCCAAATTAAAGAATATTGTAATATTTCTATCTTATTTTGACAGTTCAAGGAAGATTATTTATAATGTCTACAGAAATAACTGACATCTACTCTTTTCCCAAAGATGTATTCTTTAGGGTGAGAAAGTCTCTCCTTATCTTGAGGGTGACCAGTTTGAAGTCACAGAAGCATGAGATTCTAGCACCTACTATAACTTGTTCCACTATTCCATAATTGCCTCATGTCTTGTGAGCTCCACATTCTATAAGTCATGCTAAAAATGAGTTTGGCTTATTTATTTTCATAGTTTACTTATTTTTCTTAGAAGATAAATATACTCTAAAACTTTGAAAGTATTACTATACATGTGTAGTAAAGGTCTGTAAATTTCATTCACACTGCAACTCACATAAAAAAGTGTTTATTTTTCTCTATAACTGATTTGGTCTTCCTGACAAGCCCCTATTGTTTGAGTAGTATGAAATAAATTTTAAATTTTTGCCTAATATGGTAATCTTTGCCTGATGCAGTAATTTAAGGAGTCCGTTTTCATAAGTCTTCATCTCTCTTAAGATAATAATCTCCAGTCTCAGATTTCCTCTCTACCCTTCCCTTGATTTTCTCCCGGAGAGGAAAAGGTGTGGCTTGCTGTGGCCTTGCGGTCACAAGGGGAAAGCTTCCTTAGAAATCACAGTGTCCTTGTATTGTGCTCTTTCCTCTGACCTCTCTGATGATGACAGCATCCCCCTGGTCACATTTTGTCTTCACGGCACCCTGGGGTGAGATCTGCAGTCAGTGTAATTTGGATTTGAGGCTCTCAGCTTTGTGAGGCTAGTGGAGGCACCCTGTGTAATTGGGCCTTACTGGTAATGAGGATCCTTGTGCATTTTTACTCTGTCTTTCTTTATGTTCTGACCCGGGTGATCCATGGCTCAGCTATGACTGCTTTTTGCATATTAAGCCCTCATGGCTCCTAATTCAGCTACTTGCCATGTACTCACCTCCTGGGTCCTACCCAAGCCATCCAGGAACTAAGGGCACTAAGGAAAGTCAAAGGGCTGCGCTTCCTCTGCTTTACCAAACTCCTCACCAATGTTAATCTAATGTGGCCTTGACCAGGCTGGTTGGCAAAAGGGACATCAAGATCTATCATCCCCCTACTTCCAGCTCTCTCCTTTTTCCCGCAAAACCCCAAGACCAAAGGATAGGCTTTCCCCCACTTCCATTTGCCCCTTTCTAAAACTCTGTGTTGTCTTTCACTCAGGCCTGGACCTAGGTACACTAACAGGGAAATGAAGGAGTTTGAAAAATCCTGTATCTTGACAAAGCTTGTCTTGTAAGATGATGGTGTTTTTTGTGAACTCTCATTTTAAATGTCACAAGCTTAATATTAACTCTTTGCTTTCTTTTTACATTCCTCTGTAGCTGTCCTAACTGACAGTCCCTGATTTCCTGCAGATTGCCATCTTAGCTAAGGAGAGGGTCGTGAATGCAGAAATATAGCAAAAAAGCACATTAATATATTCCATGCTATTCCATATTAATGATTGTATTAACACTGAAGTTAAGATGGTGTAAAGACTGTAAATAATATTGTAAAATTTAAATATTTTACTGTAAAGTAAGATAAAGTTCTAAATCGGGTGGAAAATGCAGACTGCAGAAAACATTCTATATGCTAATCCGTGCGTTTTAGAGAGTCCCACACAAGGGACCACAACCTGGGCTAAAAAGCCTTCTAGAGAGTTAAGAGAGAAAACTGAGTTCTGACAGCCCCACTGGTGTTATTCTGGATAAGTTACTTTTAATAGTCCAAAATTTGAGCTATCAGTTATAAGGAACAACTAAAGCCAAAAACATGCAAAATAAGAAACTATAGAATTCAGTAAAAAGCATTAATTGACAATGTGCAATTAATTCTCACTTTCTTACAAGAGGACCTTCACTTGGAGGATGGTCTGAGTAAATGCAGGGGCACTTTTCCTTTGTATGATTTCTTCCCATCCAGGCTCTTAGTTGGCAATGCCCTCCCATCTCTAGGTTACGGTTTCCAGTTTGGGACTATTGAGAGTTAGACAAAGCCAAGACTGGTTTTAGTCCAAAACAAAGAAAAATTGGTTTGCATGGTGGAGGAAGGGGATTAGGAGGATGTCTGCCAAGGTTTCAAAATTAGATATAAAGTATTTAATATTGGTTCATTAATTTTTTAAAATTAGATATAAACTATTTAATAGTTTCATTGATATGTCCATTCTTCATTCAACAAACATTTTTAAGCATCTATCATATATAGTAAGCATAGTGCTAGGTCCTAGGTAAGCATAGATGAAGAGAAAACGAAAAACTCACTGTCTGGTAGGAAAGATCAATTTACAAACTAATACTTAGATTATCCTGGTGATGCTCATGATGGATGGTAAGAGACAGGGCTAAAGAGGAGAGTATTATAATAATATGAGTCAGAGTAATGTGGACTTAAACTGGATCACTAGGACTAATAAAGAAGGAGAGAATTCGTTGGAGGGAGCTTTCTGAAGCAGAACCAGAACTGGACTAAGATGCAGACCAGCAGGGCAGCTGCCCAAGTCCCCAGTCTATAAAGAGTTGCTAAAACATCATTTGAAAAAATTAGAACTGTTGTGTCAATTCCTCCAAGTTTCTACAAGCACTTCCTTACATAACTGGAAAAATATAAAGTAATATTTCTCTTATCAAAGTAGATGGTTTGCTAGAGAAAAAAGTTTAAGAGATTTCTTGCCTGTGCCAGCCTAGGCCTAGTTCTATTGAGTATCTCTGCAATAAGCACACACCAATGCACAGTGTGATTATGGGGCAGCTGCTAATTCCAAGACCAGCCACCTGATGATCACATAAAGTTGGCATTCACAATCACAATAAAAAATTCTAGACTAACATTAACAAAAGCAACAGAATACACATTCTTCTCAAGTGTACATGGAGCATTCTCCAGGATAGATCATATATTAGGTCACAAAATAAGTCCTAATAAATTTAAAAAGATTGAAATCATATCAAACGTCTTTTTGACCACAATGGCATGAAACTAGACATCATTTTCAAGAAGAAATCTGGAAAATTCACAAATATGTGGAGATTAAACAACATACTACTGAACAACCAATGAATCAGAGAGGAAATCAAAAGAGAAATCAAAAAATATCATGAGACAAATGAAAATGGAAATACAACATGCCCAAATTTATGAGATGCAGCAAAAGGAATTCTATGAGGGAAGTTCACAGCGATAAACACCTACATTAAGAAACAAGAAAGATCTCAAATAAACAACCTAATTCTATGCCTCAAGGAACTAGAAAAAGAAAAACAAACTAAGCCCAAAGTTAACAGAAGGAAGGAACTAACAAAGATCAGAGCAGAAATAAATGAAATAGAGACTAAAAGGACAATAGAAAAGATCAATGAAACTAAGAGCTGATTTTTTGAAAAGATAAGAAAATAGACAAACCTTTAGCTAGACTCACCAAGAAAAGAAGAGAGAGGACTCAACTAAATAAAATTGAAATGAAAAAGAAGGCATTACAACTGATACCACAGAAATACAGGGGCTCATAAGAGACTACCACGAACAATTATATGTCAACAAATTGGTCAACCTAGAAGAAATGGATAAATTTCTAGAAATTTTCTAAGAAATGGAAAATATAAACAGACTGATTACCAGTAAAGAGATTGAATCAGTAATCAAAAATCTCCCCAAAAACAAAAGTCCAGGGGGCCCAGCCTGGTGGCATGGTGGGTAGGTTCACACGCTCTGCTTTGGTAGCCTTGGGTTCACGCATTTAGATTCTGGTCACAGACCTACAACCTGCTCATCAAGCCATGCTGTGGGAGTGTCCCACATACAAAGTAGATGAAGATTGGCACAGATGTTAGCTCAGCAACAATCTTCCTCAAGCAAAAAGAGGAAGATTGGCATCAGATGTCAGCTCAGGGCCAACCTTCCTCACGAAAAAAAAAAAAAAAAAAAAAAAGCCCAGGATCACATGGCTTCACTAGTGAATTCTACCAACCATTTAAAGAAGAACTAATGCCAATCCTTCTCAAATTCTCCCCAAAAATATAGAAAAAAACACTTTCAAACTCATTTTAGAAGGCCAGCATTACCCTGATACCAAGACTACACAAGAAAAAAACACTGCAGGCCAATATCCCTGATGAACATAGATGCAAAAATCCTCAACAAAATATTAGCAAGCCAAATTCAACAATACATTGAAAGGACCATACACCATGATTAAATGGAATGTCTTCCAGGGATGCAAGGATGTTTAAACATGTGAAAATCAATGAGTGTGATATACCACATTAACAGAATGAAGGGAAAAATTATATGATCACCTCAGTAGATGCTGAAAAAGCACTTGACAAAATTCAACCTCCATTTATGGTAAAAAACAAAAAAACAAAAACCTCAACAAAGTGGGTATATAGAGAACATAGCTCAACATATCAAAGACCATATATGATAAGTGCACAATTAACATCATACTCAACAGTGAAAAGCTGAAAGCTTTTCCTCTATGATCATGAACAAGACAAGAATGCCCACTCTTGCCACTTTTATTCAACATAGTATTAGAAATCCCAGCCAGAGCAATTGGGCAAGAAAAAGAAATAAAAACATCTAAATCAGAAAGGAAAAAGTAAACTGTCTTTATTTGCAGATCACATGATTTCATATACAGAAAACTCTAAAGATTCCACCAAGAACTAATAAATGAATTCAGCAAAGTTGCAGGATACAAAATAAATATACAAAAATCTGTTGCATTTCTATACACTAATAACATACTATCAGAAAGAGAAATTAAGAAACAATTCCATTTTCAATTGCATAAAAACCAATAAAATATCTGGGAATAAATATGACCAAAGAGGTGAAAGATCTGAGTACTGACAACTATAAGAAATTGATGAAAGAAATTGAAGAAGACGCAAATAAATGGAAGGATGTTTTGTGCTCATGAATTGGAAGAATTAATATTGCTAAAATGTCCATACTACACAAAGCAATCTACAGATTCAATGCAATTCCTATAAAAAATTTCACTGGCATTTTTCACAGAAATAGAAGAAATAATCCTAAAATTTGTGTGGAACCACAAAAGACCCCAAATAGCCAAAGCAATCTTGAGAAAGAACAAAGCTCACCACACTTACTGATTTCAAACTGACTTACAAAGTCATAGTAATCAAAATAATATAATATTGGCATAAAAACAGACACATAGATCAATGGAACAGGATCGAGGGCCCAGAAATAAACCCATACATATATGTCAATTAATTTACAACAAAGGAGCCAAGAATATACAATGGAGAAAAAGACAGTCTCTTCAATAAATGGTGTTGGGGAAACTGGACAGCCACATGCAAAAAGAATGAAACTGGACCACTAGCTTACACCATACACAAAAATCAACTCAAAATGGATTAAAGACTTGAATGTGAGACCTGAAACCCTAAAACTCCGAGAAAAAGCATAGGCGGTTAGCTCCTTGACATTGGTCTTGGCAATGACTTTTTGGCTTTGACAGCAAAAGCAAAGGCAGCAAAAGCAAAAATAAACAAGTGGGACTACATCAAGCTAAAAAGCTTCTACACAGCAAAGGAAACCAGCAACAAAATGAAAAGGCATCTGTGGAATGGGAGAAAATATTTGCAAATCATCTATCTGATAAGGGGTTAATATCCAAAATATATAAAGAACTTCAAAAATGGGTGAAGGTGGTAAACACGTACAAATGTCGAGTTATAAAATAAATAAATCAGGGGGATGCAATGTACAGCATGGTGACTATAGTTAATAATACTGTATGGTATATTTGAATGTTGCTAAGAGGGTGGATCTTGGAAGTTCTCATTACAAGAAAAACGGTTTGTAAAGATGTTTGGTGATAGATATTGACTAGACTCATTGTGGTGAACATTTTGCTATGTATATAGCAAAGATATATACATATAGCAAATATATATATAGCAAATCATTATGTCATAACCTGAAACTAATATGATCTTATATGTCAATTATATCTCAATAAATAAATTACTTGATTATTCAACAAGCTACCCTTGACTTTAGTCCATTCAATTTTGCACAACCTCATTTAGTACATTACATGTTGTCATTCCTAAACTGCTTTTAAAATTCCAGTTCAGGACTTTTGAACATCAGCTGACAAACAAATACTTTGAGCCAAAGCTTGTTGGAGCTGTCTGCCAGCCAACAGTCCTGTTTTTGCAATTTCTCCATCTTAGTTGTGTAATTATTTCAATATTTGCTTGCATATTGTTCTTATTTCACAAGAATATGAGAAAGAGGAAAAATGAAAATGCAGATTCTAGGGATAAATTGAGGCTCACAAACAATACAACTAAGAAAAATGTAGAAATCAGGTAAACTGTTAGTTACTTTTAAAAATGTTCTACTGGTTTCTTTCAAAAGCAAAAATTTAGATTCAAAAACCAGAGTGATGAAATTTGTCTGTGAGAAAACAAAATGCTTTTACTTGCTAGCTACCTACCAACCCACTTTAAGACAAATTTTACATGTGGCTGATGTATAAGTTTCCTAGAGGTATTGTAATAAAGCGCCACAAACACAGTGGCTTAAAGCATTAGAAATTTATTCTCTTATCGTTTTGGAGGCCAGAAGTGCGAAATCAAGGTGTCAGCAGGGTCACACTCCCTCTGAAGGCTCAAGAGAAGAATTCTTCTTTGTATCTTTCCTTGCTTCTGGTGCCTGCTGGTAATCCTTGGTGTTCTTTGGCCTGCGTTACTCCCATTTCTGCCTCCATCATCACTTGGCCTTCTTCCCTGAGTGTCTTCACATCATCTTATAAGGACACCGGTCATTGAATTTAGGGCCCATCCTAACCCAGTACAACTTCATTTTAACTAATTATATCAGCAAAGACCCTTCTTCTAAATAAGGTCACATTTTGAGGTTCCAGGTAAAAAAAAGAAATTCTAAAACCAAATAAAGCTCGATGTAATCTTGTTGGTTAGGAATAAGAGATTTCATCTAAGTTTTAAATGTTTTTAGGGGCTGGCCCGGTGGTACAGCAGTTAAGTTCGCACGTTCTGCTTTGGCAGCCCTGGGTTCACCGGTTCAGATCCCAGGTGCGGACATGACACTGCTTGGCAAGCCGTGCTGTGGTAGGCGTCCCACATATAAAGTGGAGGAAGATGGGCACGGATGTTAGCTCAAGGCCAGTCTTCCTCAGCAAAAAGAGGAGGATTGGCAGCAGGTGTTAGCTCAGGGCTAGCCTTCCTCAAAAAAAAAAAAAAGTAAAAAAAGTAAATGTTTTTATATGCCTCCTAAGAAGTTATTTGGTTTCTAAAAGTTATATATAAAATGCATATAAATGTTTTCTTCCCATGACACTAAAGAAATGTTGAATAATTCTTAAACAATAATATTTAAATAATACGTAACTTCCCAACACTTAAACAGTTGAATGGGCAGCAAATTATTAGGTTGAGACCCTCACATGTCTTAACAGAGCCCCAGGAAGAACAAATGGGCTTTGAAGACTGAGCATATGGAAGCAGGGAAAAGAAGAAAGAAGACTTAAGATGACAAATCGTTTTGCCTTGACTGTATAGAATTAAAACTATTGATGTAGAGTGTAACATCCCAATCTAGCCTAACTGCTAGTTCATGCTATCTCCTTAATAAGATGCTGTATGTTCTACACTTTTTAGGGGCGGGAGGGTGAGGAAGATTGGCCCTGAGCAAACACCTGTGCCAAGCTTCCTCTATTTTGTATGTGGGACGCCACCACAGCATGGCTTGATGAGTGGTGTGTAGACCCATGCCTGAGATCTGAACCTGTGAAGCCTGGGCCACTGAAGCAGAGCACGCAAACTTAACCACTACACTACCAGGCTGGCCCCATGTTCTACACTTTCAATGTTGAAATGTGCTTTCATTATTTTCAAACATGTGAAAAGGCTACTCTGTTAAGATACCTGCAAGGTTTTACTTTCCGTTTAAGCATGGAAACTCTATGGCAGGGCTTCATCACATTGAAGTCAAGGACCTCTTTTATGATTGATGAATGCTATGGGGTCTTTCCCAAGAAAAATGTAAATATACTCATATTGTGTGTGCACTCGTAGGTAATTTATGGACTCTCTGAAATCCATTCCTGAATGCCAGGTTAAATTCTGTGCTCTATTATTTTTTTATTCCTTAAAAACTCAATCTTAACAGACTTTTGCAAGTGGAACAACTGTTGTATTTGCCCACCAACCATCCCTCCTCCCTTCTTCTGGTATATCTATGTTGCATTTTACAGTTTAAAAACGTGCATATAAAATTGATAAAATCTACTGTGTACTTTGTCAGCAGCATCATGAATATTTTTGTTCAGAGAAGCTTTGATAAAATGCATTTATTAAGCACCTACTTTCTGCCATCTAAAAGTTTGTTACTGAATTTTAAGTAGAATGCAGTTCTCATGGTGTACCACCATGCATAAGTAGGGGCTTAAAAATGGTTTTTTGATGTTCACAGAAACATCATTTGTGGGAGAGAAAAATTGGAAACTAACTAAATGTCTGACAACAAAAGAATGATTAACCTACTCAATGAAATATATTGCAACCATTAAAAGTGATGATTAGGAAGAGTTTATAATAACTTGGAAAAGTATTTCCATTTTAATAAAAGAAAAAAAGTGACTACAGATTTCTTCCTCCTGTTAGGATGTAGAAAGTCATAAGAGACCATCATTCTCACCTTTACAACTAAAACAAGACGGGTAAGCTGTAAAATATTTTTAGAAGTCATCAGAGAACTGAGGACTCATCAGAGACCTGAAAAAAACTAAATGAACTAAATTTCAGAAAGCAAGGAGTCCTTCAGAGAAGAGGAAATGTTCCTGGCTGTTCTTATCCCTGGTGAAATGGTGGGAAGAGGTCTCTGCCTTATCTGGTGGGCAAGAAGTAGCCAACCGAAACTAATGGATTAAACAGCATGTGTGGTTGTCCATGACGGGTCAGAATTCAGAGGAGATCCAGCCACATAGTAAGTTTGTACTCACCCACCAACTCTTTCAATAAGTCTTCACAGAATGCTGGAGGGTAGTATGTCAATGGCTGAGACAGGAGAGGAGAGCTGACAGAGATCCGTTTTCAGATGTGCAGGGCCTCTCCTAAGTGCAAGGTACTGGAGTAAAGGGGACAGAGCGATAGAGCTGACAGAAAACCTAAACATCTATGGCTTTCAGTTCCAAATGCTAGGGGAGGAGAAAAAGAACTGATTGAAACTATGCTTAAGTGATCCAGGTTTCCACAGAGTGGAAGGCAACTGTCTTCCAAAGACTGGTAGCAGGCCAGCAGGACAGACAGAGATCTCCTGAGGTACAGAAAGCTAAGGCCAGTCCTGGAGAACAAAGAGAACTCCTCAATAACCCCAAAAGTTGGCAACCAAGCTGTAAAGCAGAAAGAGATCACCCATAGTTTAAAGAACTGTAAAGTGCAAAGAGATCTCTGGAAACTTGCCATTTGCTCAGATCTTAAGCCTTGCAGAATGGAAAGGCCTGATTCCACCATCAAAACATTTAGAGATAATGGTGAATTGAATCTACATAGAGATGCAACAAAGCCCAGACCCAGGTCAACTATTGAACAAATTGACTCAGCCCCCGACTTTGGTGGCCTGACACAAAAGGAGCATGTACTTTTCTAGAGGAATATATTATTTACTTCATTCTTTACTATTTTTATACATATCATCAAGTATACAATCAAAAATTATAAGCCACATGAAAAAGCAAGAAAATTTGACCCATGGAAAGGAAAGAAAGGAAACAGTCAATAAAAACAGACCAAGAGATGGCCCTGATGTTGGAATGATCAGACGAAAACTTTAAAATGACTATGTTTAAAATGCTAAAGGATCTAGTAGAAAAGGTGGACAATATGCATGCAAAGATAGAGAAAATTAGCAGATACATGGAATCTATTACAAAAAAAATGGAAAACTTAGAAATAAAAAGTTATGATATCAGAAAAGAAAAATTTATTAGATAGGCATAACAGCAAATCAGGCATAGCAGGAAAAAAGACCAATGGACTTGAATTCAGGACAAAAGAAAGTGTCCAAGCAGAGAAAAGAATAGTCAAAAACAAAACCAACAGAACAGAGGTCCAATATCTGTGAAACAATATAACATGGTTTAATATATGAGTAATTGAAGTCTCAGAAGGAGAGGAAAGAGAGAGAAAGGAGAAGAAATATATGAAGAGATAATGACTGAACATGTTCTAATGTTTGATAAATGACATCAACTCATAAATCCAAGAAGCTGAGCAAAGCCCAAAGAAAAATATCTAGGTATATCATAATCAAAAAGCTGAAAACTGAAGATAAAGATCAAAAATAAAATAGCAGTTAGAGGGGCTGGCCCAGTGGCAAGTTTGTGTGCTCCACTTGGGCAGCCGAAGGTTTGCAGGTTTGGATCCTGGGCACGGACCCACGCACTGCTCATCAGGCCATGCTATGGTGGCAACCCACATAAAAAATAGAGGAAGATTGGCACAGATGTTAGATCAGGGCCAATCTTCCTCACCATAAAAAAAAAAGCAATTAGAGAAAAAAAAAAGGCACATTAAGTACAGGAAGCACTGGCTAAGTTTTCACAGGAACAATGGTGACTAGATGACAATACAAGATAAAATGCTGAAATAAGGAAACTTAATCTAGAATTCTGTATCTAGCAAAAATATCCTTCAAAAACCAGGGCAAAATAAAAATATTTTCAGATGGACAACAGCAGAGACAATTTATCTCCAGCAGATCTGTACTACAAATTTTCAGGCTAAAGGGAAATGATACCAGGTGAAACTCAATGTATGCAGAAAGGAATGGAGAGTACTATGTGGAATGGAGGGTAAAATGTGGTTTAAAAAAAACTTTTAAAAATATCTTCATCTTTTATATGTATTTTAATTCTTCTTGTAAAAATTATTGATATTTTAAAACAAAAATTAATTCATTGTAGCGTTTATGGTATATGTAGAAGGAAAACATAAGATACAAGCGTACCTCAGAGATATTGCAAATTCAGTTCTAGACCGCTGAAATAAAGTGAATATCACAATAATGCAAGTCACATGAGTTTTTTGGTTTCCCAGTGCATAAAAATGTTATGTTTACAGTATACTGTAGTCTATTAAGTGTGGAACAGCATTATGTCTAAAAAAACAATGTATACACCTTAATTTAAAAAATTATTGCTAAAAAATGCTAAATATTATCTGAGCCTTCAGCAAGTCACAAACTTTTTGCTGATGGAAGGTCTTGTAAAAAACAGTATCTGAAAGCACAACAAAGTGAAGCATGATAAAATAAGGTATGACTGTAATAAGAATACAAAGGGTAGAAGTGGGTAAATAAAAGTCTACAATTGCAAGGTTTTTATACCATCCATAAAAGTTGAATATTATTTGAAATTAGACTGTGGTAACTGAAAAGTACTTATTAAAATCTGTAGAGCAATTTCTAAAAATAACACAAAGAGGAATATAACACTAAAAAGTGAATAGATGGGAAAATAAAATACTAAAAATAATACGAGTCACAAAAGAAGGAAAGACAGCAGGAATGGAGAAACAAAGAACAAATGGGAAAATTAAAAAACAATAGCAAGATAGGATACTTAAACTCAGCCGTATCAATAATTACATTAAATATAAATGGAATAAAAGCTTCATTCAAAGGCAGTGATTATCAGATAAAAAAAACAAGGCTTAACTATATGTTGTTTACAAGAAATTCGCTTCAAGTATAAAGTTACAGAGAGATTGAAAAGATGTGCCATGCAAAATGTAAAAACTGGTGAAATCCAAATGAAGTCTGAATTTAGTTAATAGTATTGTACCAATGTCAATTTCCTGACTTTGATCATTGTGCTTCTTTTTATGTGATATGTTGTCATTGGGGAGAGCTACATGAAGGGTACCAGGGAACTCTCTGTACCACTTTTGCAAGTTCTGTGTAAGTCATCCTTTCTATTCTATAAGAAATAGCTGGTGGCACCAGCCCAGCGGCATAGCAGTTCGGTTTGCGTGCTCCATTTCAGTGGCCCAGGGTTCACCAGTTCAGATCCCAGGCAGGGACCTGTGCACTGTTTATCAAGCCATGCTGTGACAGGCATCCCACATATAAAATAGAGGAAGATGGGTACAGATGTTAGCTCAGTACTAATCTTCCTCAAAAGAAGAAGAAGAAGAAGAAGAAGAAGGGGAGGGGGAGGGGGAGAAGAAGAGAAGAAAAGAAGAAGAAAGATCTGGTGTTTGCAGCTGAGTAGTTTTTTTTTTTTTTAGAGTGCTTCCTGCTCATAGTAATTCAGAGATCCAAAGACTTTCTTTCATTTTGTAATGTCTCTGAATCTCTTAAACCAATCTGGGGCTATTTCCACTAATGCGTGTTTCTCTTAAAAATATGGTGGATTTCCTAAGAATTTTATTGGGGTTTATTACATTTGGCAAAAGCTACACTCACAAATGCCACAAAGATAAGCACTTTCTACCTTGGGTTCTCTGTGAGATTGCTGTGGAACTAAACTTTAAGATTCCTAGAAGCCCTATTGTTTAATACAGAGGATCTCTAAGGCATGCTTTTATGATTCTTGGAGAGACTTTTGTCTGTGTAAAAGGATCTATGAGGTACCACTTAAATCTTTCTGAGATCCGAACAAAGAGTTTTACAGTCACACTCTTGGCTTCATCTCTAGAATATGTTTTCCTGACAGTGCACTTGATTTGATCTCTGCCTAAAACTCATTTCTTAATTTTAACATTGTTTTTCTCTTGGAGAGTCTGAAAATAAGAAACAGTGTTGTTATGGAAGCCAGCAAGTTCTAGATCCTTAATTTTTTTGTTGTGGTAAAAAAAAATTCACTCTCCTAACAATTTCCAGGCGTAGAGTACAGTGTTGTGAACTCCAAGCACATTGTTGTGCAACAGATCTCCAGAGCCCCTCCATCCTGCATGACTGAAACTGTCCACCCACCAGACAATAACTTCCTACCTCCCCCACCCTCTAGCTCTGGCAACTACCATTCGACTTTCTGTTTCTATGTGTTTGACTACTTAAATAACTCACAAGAGTGGAATCATGCAGTGTCTGTCCTTTTTGACTGTCTTATTTTACTTAGCATAATGTCCTCAAGGTTCACCCATTTTGTAGCATATGACAGGATTTCCTGCCCTTTTAAGGCTGAATAATATTCCATTGTATTTATATACCACATTTTTTCCAGCTTTATTGAAGTATAATTGGCAAATAAAAATTGTATGAATTTAAGGTTTGCAATGTGATGATTTAATATATGTATACATTATGAAATTATTACCACGATCAAGTTATTTCACACATCCATGATCTCACATAGTTACTTTTTTTGTATGTGTGGTGAGAACACTTAAGATCTACTCTTAGCAAATGTCAAGTATACGAGGCAGTATTGTGAATTATAATCACCATGCTGTACATGAGGTTCCCAGAACTTATTCGTCTTATAACTGAAAGTTTGTGCCCTTTTAACAACATCTTCCTGTTTTTCCCACTCTTCAGCCCCTGGTACCCACTGTTCCACTTTCTGGTTCTATGGGTTTGACTTTTTTAGAGTCTACATATAAGTGAGATCATACAGTATTTATCTTTCTCTGTCTGGCTTATTTTACTTAGCATAATGTCCTCCAGGTTCATCTATGTTGTTGCTAATCACAGAATTTCCTTCTTTTTTATGGTTGAATAATATTCTAGTGTGTGTGTGTGTGTATACATATACATATATCACATTTTCTTTATCCATTCATCCATCAATGGACATTTATGTTGCTTTTACCTTTTGGCTATTGTGAATAATGCTACAGTGGTCTTGGGTATGCAAATGTCTCTTTAAGATCTTGTTTTCAATTCTTTTGGATGTACACCCAGAAGTGGGGTTGCTGGATCATGTGGTAGTTCTATTTTTAATTTTTCTGGATACTTACTATTTAACAATTCTTTCCTTTGCTTATCTTTCTCTATTGGTACCTTATGATAAGCAGCTTAAAGAAACTAGGTGACATTTTTGACGTCTGTGTGGAAATCTCCTTAGTTGAATCCGTCAGTTCATCAGGTACATTAGGTACAGGTAACAACACTGCTAAACTCTCTGTTACTAGATAACAAATGTTTCCTCTCATCCAGCTTTCAGTAACATTGTCCTCACTTTCCCTTGAGCCCTCACCAACAGCCTCCTTGAGGGCCATCAGGCTTCAGCTAACAGTATCGTTAAGGCCCTTCCACCTTCCTCCCACTGCCTGCTCCCAAAACCACTACTTTTCATTATAGCAGCACCCTACTTGCAGTTAGCAAAATCTGTTCCGGTTATATATCCTGCATAACAAATCACCCCATTGTTAATGGCTTAAAGCAACAATTACCATTTTATTATTATTTCTCATGATTAGGGGTGGGGGTTGAATGAGCTTATGTGGTTCATACTTAAGATCTCTCATATAGTCAGACTGGGGCTAGAGTCATCTCAAAGCCTTCCTCACTCACATTTCTGGTGGTTGATGTTGGCTGTCATCTGGGACCTCATTTGGGCTATTAGCTAGAACACTTACGTGTAGCCTCTGTGTGTGGCCCGGGGTTCCTTACTCACGGCACTGAAATTCAACAATGCACATCCCGAACGGAAAGAGAAAGCCAGGTGGAAGCCGTATTGCCTCTTATGATGTAACCTTGGAGGTCTTATTTCTGAGGTCATCACAAAGAATCACCACATTCAAGGATAAAAGACCTTCCACCTCTTGACTCAGGGAGAGGCGAGTTTCTGGACGAGCAAGTAAGACTGGAAATATTGTTGCAGTCATTTTTGGAAAAGACAAAAATCTGCCACAGGCCCCACTTGATGAGGTGGTGTCTTGGTCAGTTTTCATGTTCCAGGCCATTATTAGGCACGTCTCTTCAATTACAACTAGGCCAGATGGTCACAGTTATCTCCATGATCAGTGATGGATAGGATTCTCTAAGATTTGTAGGGTGTAGGCTAAAGGGGATGTTTGCATCACTCTTCCTAGATGAAGGAACACCAAAGCCTAGATGTGAGGCAAAGTTTTCGTCAGATAGATCAGGACTTGGCAAACTATTACTTGACCACCAAATTCAGCCCACCACATGTTTTTGTAAATAAAGTTTTATTGGAACGCAACCACACCCATCATTGACATATTGTCAGTGGCTGTTTTCACACAATGGCAGAACTGAGTATCGCAACAGAGACCATATGGCCCGCAAAGCCTACAGTATTTTCTATCAGAAAAAGTTTGCTGACCGCTGACAGAGATTACTCATGCCTCATCACAGGAACAGATGGATGTACTTTCCCTGTCTCAGGATCTCAGGATCAGACAGGAAATTTTCCCAGTCTCTTTCAGTCTCATCTCTTTGATTAAGGTGCCCTGGGAGAGGGGCTGGCAGGGGGCCCTACCACTCAGAGGTGGGAGGATGTTGGACATCTTGGCCACCAAGTTCACTGATGAAGATAAACAAAGCATGGATGAGAGGTAGATGTTTATATAGCTATTTCTTAAGAAGATCTCAGACCAGCTGGCGTCCCATCCACAGTTTCCAGATCACTTCTTGTCACATTTAACTAAGAGTAGATGATAGAGTCAATGAAACAGTCTTTAATGGGGGTGGGGTAAGCTGACACGAATGAGTCAAAAGAATCATTTCAGAAGGCTTCTCTGTGGAAGCATTGGATGATCAGATCCTCCTGATCACTGCTTTTTGAAGCATAGCTATTTTGGGGTTTTTTTTCTGTCCTATGCTGATTTCTTCTTTCTTCTCTCTGATAAGGGCTCTTTCAGTAGCCTAAGCAAGGGAGCCAGTTGTCATTGGCTCTCTCTTAATAATAGCAATTTTTAATTCATGGAAATTCTCTGTTTACTGAAATCATCTGCCATCTCTTGAATTCTCTGCCTATAAATTTTTGTTTTCTCTACATTGACCATTTCTGTTCAGTCCTTACATTCTTCCTGAATTGATTCCTTTTAAAGAATGTCCATCTGCTCAGGGAGTTCTTGAAGAGCCTCTCTTTTCAACTAAATGGCTTTGTATTTTCCAGTTGTGCTTTAGTGAAATGCAGTGATCAAAAGTCAAGTTACAACTTTTTGTTGTTGTTCTCGCCATTCATGCCTAGCTCACACCCATCACTCATTTTGGACTGTAGATGGTCTCTATCATTTTCAACTAATACTGATAGAGTTTCTGCCCACAGGACATAGATCATCTCTCTTTTCTGATCTTTTAGTGCCTCATTCCAATGATCTATCAGTTGTCCATTAACTAATTTACACCTTTCATTTTCTCTTTCAATATACTGTATTTGCCAACTAATTCAGAATGAAGATCTGGCAATTTCAGTTGCACAATGTAATGATTAAAATGTTCCATTTCATTTTCCCTGTAAACAAGAGTTCTTCTGTGTCTTTCTGAGACTTCTGCATTAATTAGGTTTGTCCTCTCAGTACGCTCTGAATTCCAGGCTGCTGCTTCCTCCTACATGCGCCTCTTCAGTCTTACATTTTCTTCTTCAGTAGGAAGCAGAACTTTAAACTTTACCTTCTCTTCATTAAGGATATTTGCATATTTTTGAAAATTTTTTAGCGCTCCTTATAATTACTATAACATCTTTATAGATTTCTGTCTTTTCAATATTTTATCCCATTTCTTTACATAATATTCTTTCTTGGTTTCAACATGACAAGCAGATATTTCAGCATGCTTTGGCTGTCTTCTTCAAGCACATAAATTGTATCTTTAATCCTAGTCCCTCCATTGGAGATATTTGTATTTTTGTTTATTGGCTTCTTCAAATATTTACTTTTAATATTCTGTCTTTTTTTTTATTTGTTTGTCCTCCAGAATTTTAATAAAACCCCCAGATCTTGACTTTCAAATATTCTGGAGTTCCAGATTTTCTTCACTGCATCCGGTATGTGTGTCTTTAAAGAACTGGAGTTCTTGTCCAGGTTATTTCCCACATTATTGGCTAGACTTTCTCCCTGGAGAAAATTTAACTTTGGCTCTATTGCACGTAGCATGACTTTAATCAGGAGGAATGTTAAGAATCGATATACTTCTTAAACTGTGCTACAGTCCATTTGTTGACATGAGATGTCTTTATTATAAGCAATGGTTCATGGGATTACTTTTTCTCTTTACCCCGTAGAAGAAGAATAATCAGGTTATATTTAAGCTCCTTCTTGATTTTCTTTATCTATGAATTTCTTCGAGTCCTCATGACCTGTTTAGTAGAATTCTATGTTAGGCTCCTCAGTAAGGCTGAAGATTTTTGTTTTCAAAGTCCTCATTTTTTGCTCTATCGAAACTGTTATTTAATTAATAAATCTCTCTCTCTCTCTGGCTGTCTGTGTGTGTGTGTGTCTCTCTCTCTCGCTCTCGCTCTCGCTCTTTCTCTCTCTCTCTTCCAGGAAGACAAAAAACGTGAAAGGAATCCTAGGCAGAAGAAAGAATGTAAGCAAAGACACAGGCATGAGGGAACTGTACTTATTTGTGAAAGAACTCAAGTGGCTGTTTGGGAGAGGTGGGAGGAGCTGAGGTTGGACAAGCAGAGTGGAGCCAGTGTGGGGAGGGTCCAATATGACGCCAGAAGGAGTCTGACTTCTCTTGCTGAAGGGGGAGCCATCTAAATTTGTATGTTTTTAAACGGGAGCAGTGTGTCCTTTCTGTGTTGAGAAAGATAATTCTGAACTAGTTCTTTTGGAAGATGGATTGATAGTGGGAGATAGGTATTGGAAGCCAGGGGACCAGTCAAGAGATAGCTACAGTAGTCTAGGGAGAGCTGGGGAAGGTCACTTGTGCCCCAGCTCAAGCAGCACCTTTGAAACACTGAAGGGGAAAGCTCCAGTGATCCACATATAGAGTGCCAATGAGGAGGAAGTGAAAGGCAGTGGAAAGAACTGGATGTGGATTGAACTCTGCGTAGCCAGACTAGTGCCTGACTATTCTTCAAGACACTATCCTGACTGATTTAGATCTTCCTGCCCTTCCTGACCAAGTCAGAGCCCCCTCTGATCTCTTGTTACCAGCCGTTGCTGTCCCCCTGCACTCTGTTACTTAAATCACCGTTACATTCATGTTCCCTTTGTGGGTTAACTGGAGCTGACTACGCATGCCTTCCCAGTTTCTGTCTGTGCAGCCCCTACACTGCACCAGGCACGAAAGTGGTAATGGGGGCACTGAGGAAGACTGACTGGAGAACCCCTTTCATTACTGTGACTGGTAGGGCTGACTTGACAACTAAACAGATGTGAGAGAGAAACACAAAGAAAAAGCCAATGGTGACTCTGATGGTCCATCTCAGACAACTGCATGATTAGCAAAGACTTGAAATGATAGAGGAGGCTGGGGAGAAAATGAGCTATTTTGAACTTTTGGAGTTTGAAGTGCCTGCAGGACATCAAGGTACAGATCTCTAGCAGAGAGCCGGAAGCACTGGTATTGTCTTCTCCATTTGGAACTCTGTATCGGGACCCAAATGCCCATACGTCATGTCAGACAGTATGTAAAAGCCTAGCCAGAAGCCTCCTATCTAAAATACTTACAAAGAGTATATTGCACCCTATTTTTCTGTTCTGGTCTCCCCAGCATTTCAACTCATCAGCTTCATAGCCCAGCCTTTGGTATCTCCTTCAGGCATTCCTGGTTTTCTCAGCCAGTTGGTACCCCCTTCTCTGATTTACAGACCACTTTGCTTAATTGTCAAATTTACGATCATCTGTCTCTAAAAATGGTGATAATTAAATTATGCCTGCCCTGCCTACTTCAAAGGAGTAGTGAGCGTTAACTGATGAAAATTGCTTTAACTGTATGTTTCACATACGGAAAGAATTTTATGAATTTTTCAATATAAGCTGATGATCTTTCTGAAGTTTAAGTCATAAGGCTTCCAGCAAAATATTGAATTATTGTGTCTGTGTGCAATACTACATAAATGAAGTGGTGTGTCTATGTATTTTATCTATATTTATTTATACCCTACTTCAATAACTCAGATATAGTTCTATGAATCCGCAAAGCCAACAGGAGTCCTTGAAAGCTACACTGAAAGTCAACAAAGAACGTGAGTAGAGAAGGTATAATTATCAGGCCTGATGGGAAAGATAGAATTGAAACGCGCTGAGGAAAGGTCATTCAGAGAGGACAGAGAGGACCTTACCCTGCTTCTGGTGTCGCTTCTTCCAGAAAGCCTTCCATGGTCATTGCAAAGTGGATTGGCTACGCCTCTTCTACAACTCCCGGCACTGTGTGCACATTTCCTTTCCGCGCTCCTCACCTGTGCTGTGACCACTTGTGGGCCACATGTGCTCTGGCCTTTGGCTACTTCCTTGACTCCATTTTCTATCCCTTCCCCATGTATTGTCAATTTTCCATTTGTAACTTTAATAAACAACCTATATGTTTTTATGTCGTTTGATATGCTCAATGACTATTAGAACTGGAAAGGAAGTTGGAGTTTCCAACTAGTTATATCTATTTATATTACATTTAGCAGTGTACAATATATAATACCCACTATAGCAATATATCGCACCCATTATATGTATATGTGTGTATATATACATGTGTGTGTGTATATATATACTGTAATTAGAGGTCATTATACATTACCATAATGGGTGCTATAGTGTGTGTGTGTGTGCATGTATATATATACATATACAGATAGCTGTATAATATTGTACATTGTGATATGTACAATACATATAGTTGTGTGTATATACATATACACACATCATGTATATTTATCACCCACTACAGTAATATATAATGACCTCCAGTGTAGGTGAAATGCAAGCATGTCTGTTTTGTCTTATATATAGCCATAGAAGTAATAACTGAATATTAAGCATTGCGTAGTGTACTGAGGCTCTTTAACAATTGGACCATGATTAATTGTGAGGGAAATCTTAATCACCAACCACAACCACAACCACATCGTCTTTGTAATACAAATTGTGGCTACCCTCAGGAGATGACTTGCATTTTAACTCCCTCCCCCTGCCTCTACTGTCATTGTAACATTTCAAGGAAACTCCCAGGTCACTGTTAGATGTTCTTGTTATAAGGATCCCCTAGATCATTCCTATCGGCAAACATGTTTTTTCTACCATCTTTCAAAAAAATCCTTTGCTCGACTTCGCTGCCCCCTTCAATTACTGCCCTATTTCTGTGCTCCTTAGAGTAAAAATCCTGTACTCAGTGTCTCCAATTCTTCCCTCCCATTCTCTCTTGAACCTACTGCAATCAGGTGTGCACCCACTCCACTCCTTCGAAACTGCACACCTCGGGGCACCAATAATTGCCACTTTTCCATAGCCACTGATCACTTCTCAGTCCTCATCTTACTCTTATCAGCAGCATTTGTCATAGTTGGTCACTTTCTCCTCCTTGAATCACTTGCATTTCATAGCTTACAGGACACCACCCGCTCCCATTTTTTTACCTTTTCTTCTTCAGTCTCTTTTTCATATTCCTCCTCATCTCTCTGACCTGCAGCTGTTAGAGTTTCCCTACCACAGCCTACCTTGATCCTCTTCTCTTTCTTCTCTACATTCATTCACTTGGTGATCCTCATTGAGTCTCATGGCTTTATATACCATATGCGGGTGACTCCCAAATTTATATCGCCAGCCTGGACCTCTCCCCCAAATTCCAGACCTGTATATCCAACTATCTGCTTGACGTCACCTTTTAGATCAGTAATATCTATTTCAAAATCTACAAATCTGAAACTGATCTCTTGATAACTACCCTCCCCAAACAGCATCTCCAGCAGTCTTCCCCATCTCACTTAATGGCAACTCCATTTTACTAGTTGCTCAGGTAAAAAAAACAAACACAAAATTAAAAATGTTGGAGTCATTTGACTTGGACTCTTCTCTCACTTTCACCCCACAGCGGATCTGTTAGTAAATCCTGTCAGTTCCACCTTCAAAATAATTGGGCCACTTTTTGCCAATTTCATTGTCACCATCACGGTTCAGGCCACCAGTCTCTCTTGCCCAGATGATTGCAATAGGTTTCTAGGTGTTTTTCCCACATCTGCCATTGCCTCTTAGTCTTTTCCTGTCAAAACATAAGTCAGACTATGTCACTTCTCCATTGAAAACCCACCAGTGATTTCTCATCACATCCAGAGTAAAAGCCAAAGTTCTTTATAACCTCAGAGCCCCACATGATCTGGCAGCCTGTTGCTTACTTCTATGACCTGAGTGCCCGCTAGTCTATCCCTTGTCTTCTTCTCTACCCCAGCTACACTGGCCTCCTTGCTGTCTCTTGAAACACCAGGCACGATTCTACCAAAGAGCAGGCTTTCATACCTACGGTTCCCTCTCCCGGATGTGCTCCTCCCCACGTCTGTATGGCACGCTCCTCACTGCCTTCCATCTCTATTCAGAAGACACCTTCCCAGTGAAGCCTTCCCTGGCCACTCTATTTAACAGTTCAATCTTCCGAAATATTATTCCTCTTCATCGCTTTATTTTTCTTGCTTAGCACCATCATTTTCTAATGTGCTGTAATTATATTTACCTTTTTGATTGTCTTTCTCACTGTGTGCTATATACAAGTAAGGATTATTTTTCCATTTTCTTCCCTATTGTACCCTAGTGACTAGAACAGCTTCTCACACATGCTAGGCACTCAAAAAATATCTGTTGAATAAGTGAAAGAGTAACCTTTAAAAAAAATTTCATATGTATTCAAAACTTATATCCATTAGGAAGTAGTCCCACAAGAGTAGAATTTTAAAACTTATTATAAGACATTTGTAAATATATTTATCAAAACAGTGACTATCCATACCACTGATTTCAGATCTAATTACATTTAAGGAGTAGAGTTAAATTATAATGAATCGCTTTATGTTCTGCCTAGAAAATTCTCAAAATTGCAGCATTAGAATATTAATATTATCTCCTAAACTGTAAAATGATATCTTATCTGCTTCTTCATATAAGTTAAACATAATTAGCATGCTTAGCAGGTCAGAAAGGCTGGTCTTTCTCTTTCAGTTTTAAATTCACTTAATATAAAATCATATTATATTTATAGATCATTTAAATTTTCTACAGATTATTTTTATAAGATATTTCTAAAATACAATCATTTAATTGTTACAGTGTTACTCATGGGTTACTTGAGATCCACTTGAGGAAGCTTTTATTTCCACTTCCCTGTGACATATTTAAAGTGTTGATAAAACTTCACTTATCAGAGAGCATGGGAAATGTCATACAGATTTTGATGACATAAACATTCCTGAAGAGTTTTGAAGTATTTTAATGATTTGGGAAATAATTTTCCAAATCCAATTCATAAAAAACATGATTTTCTAAAATGTATGCAACATAAGTGGCAAAGGAAACTCTTTAGAAATTTCATTTTAAACATTTTGTTCAAGAGGTAAGTCTTCTCTACAGGGATGAATTTCTCATCATCTTTACTTTGTTCACATTTAGGTGATTGTATTAATTTGCCTCTTCCTTCTTTTTGCACCTTTATTTTGAAGTCTAGTTGAATTCGTTCAGTATAGAAAACAATTTAATTTTCATTGAGACCTTTTCAGACTCTATATCTGCAAAAATATCAAAGGAATGATTCAGAACTCTAGTCACTGCAAAAAAAGAATCCTTATTAGAGACTGGAAAAAGAAAGCATCCAATACTATTCATTATTTTCTTAATCCTTCTTACATCGCTGCCAGAGATTCTTAAAATATAATACCAATAAAGTATACTCTAACATTGGCATGACTATTCTGAAAGCACTCTTTACCTAATAACATTGAGTGAAGAGCTGAAAAATATTTTTAGAGGCCATTGTCTACAAAAGATGCCTTCTACAGCTTCTAGGAATGCCATATCTTAGCAAAATTTGACCGAGAGAAAAGAAGTTGTGACAGACACTTCGCAAGGACCTGATGACTTGAAAGGTCCAGACAGTTTTGCCAGCGAGAGAGAAGAGGAGAGCCCTCGTGGGAAGCAATTTGCAGGTCAATACATGGAGTACAACAACATTTCTGTGGAACAAAACTATACCCTTCTATATGTGCACGTAAAATGGTAATGGTGATTGTAGCAAGTGCATGGAGAGCAGTTTCTAGAAGGGTGCTGAACCTCATGTTGTATTCTCTGAGTGTATGATCTTGAGATTTTATATAAGCATTCATGTAATGAAAAGATTTAGAGAAAGGCTTTTCACATGATTATAGAAGAAAAGACAAAATGGGTCAAAAATTCAGCTCAGAACTAATTTTTTTTTATTAGGATTATGATACTTAACAACCTTGTGAAATTACAGTTGTACATTATTATTAGTCATGATGTAGTCAGAACAAAGTTTTGAAAGTGGTTCTAAAGAATTAGTTTAGAATGTTAGTGGAGTGTAAATGTGCTTTCCAGAGCACTTTGAATTAGTCATGTAAGTTATCTCTTTTAACTCTTACCACAAAATTGAGGCAAGTAATATTATTTCTTCTTTACAGATGGGTAAATCGAGACTCAGGAAGGTGTCTCACTTTCAAATATCACATAGATATTAAGGGAGTTTGAATCTGAACTCAATTTTTTCTCCAAAATCCATCCTCTGCCTGGTGGATCATAGTGCCTCCAGTAATTTTGTCAATTTTCTTCTGTGACCATCTGCTAACACATCTTTTGTTTTTAAGTCTTTTAATTCCTCTATTGTTTTAACACTATTATTTTATTACAAACAATTGTATTATTGTTTGGTTCTTTTAAATCAAAACAAATGTATTTAACAAATGTTCTACACATTCGTTGTAGAATAATTGTCGAATAAGAAAAGATCAAAGAAGGAAACGAAAACTGTACATGACCATACCATTTAAGATAATCACTGTTAACATCCGGGCAAACATCCCTTCAGTCTCTTCAAGATCACATTGTAACACTGTTTTGTAATCAACTTTTAAGACTTTACTCATTCAACAAGTATTGACTGAATGCTGAAATGTGTTATTATATAACAATACGTTGTGAACATTTGCCCATCATTAAATATCTTCTTTGGTCATACTTGTTAGACCACAAAATTTTAAGATCGATCTCTATCCTTTTGCTTTTTCAATGTCGGATATAAACTGATAATTTTGTATTTAATGAGAAACTCCAAAGAAATTAAATTACTAGTTTACTATTAGAGTCTCTGAGTTTTCTGCAGAACCATCCGTCGTTACATTTATAATTTGTTTTATCTGCCTTGAAGCCATTTCCTAAGGGTTGATATATGCCCAGGGTTGGCAAACTATGGCCTGTCAGCCAAATCTGACCCACTGTTTATTTTTGTTGTAGAGTCTATAAGTTCACAGTCATACTCATCTGGTTAGTTGTCTTTGGCGGTTTTTGTGCTATAACAACAGAGTTGCTGCCCCACAGAGAGAGTAAGGCTCAAAAAGCCTAAACTATTTAATATCTGGGCCTTTACTGAAAATATTTGCTGACCCCTGTTACTTAACATCAATGTTGATTCCTGCTCTGAAGCTTCTCTGGCCCATGTGCTCACAAATCACCATATTTTGGTACTAGAGAGATGATCCCAAATAGAGCTTCCAGGTTGCAACATATGTCCGATGTCTGATTCCGAATCTGTCTGTACAGCCCCCCTCAAATCCATAAAATCAACACAGTATGCAAATAAAAGCATATATTACTCAGCCTTGAGTATTAGCAGGAGATGGGGAACAGTTCAAACTTCAAATTAACTGTAAGCAGGAAAAAACACACCAAATTCCAACAGAACTCCTGCTCCCACAAGCTTTGGGGTACTGAGTAGAGGAAGTGTGTCTTAACTCCATTTAAAAGAAAAGATGGTAGGGAGGGCCCCATGGCGTAGTGGTTAAGTTTGGTGCACTCTGCTTTGGTGGCCCAGGTTCACAGGTTTGGATCCCAGGCATGGATCTAGACCACTTGTCAAGCCATGCTGTGGTGGCAACCCACATACAAAATAGAGGAAGATTGGCACAGCTGTTAGCTCAAGGCCAATCTTCTTCACCAAAAAAAAAAAAGAAAGAAAGAAAAGAAAAGATGGGACAAAGGACTTAAACAAACATAGACAAAAATTGCCTCAGCAAGAAAATGTCCAACACTATGTGTGAAAACTCAGGTCTGGGAGGTGATCATTCATAGTACTAGACACACGGAAGAGGCTTAAAGGTAACTGGGACCAGAGGCAGCAGCCTCGAAACCAGCATTTCTTCTAAGAGAGAGTCAGATGAACAGAGAAGAGGTGAAGCTCCTTGGAGACACCACAGTGAAGGGAAAGAAGAAGGTTAAATTAAGGATCCTGAAAAATAGGATACATCAACACTTCTACCCTCCAACACGACCACAGACTGATTTATTTTAAAAAACTGTACTTCCCTATCCTGGCTGAATTCATATTGTTTGCAAAATGCCTAGGAATAGCAAAAAATTAAACCAACTCCATACAAAGCAAGAAACGAACACAAATACAAAAAAAAATCACACTTTTAGCTGATGAAAATTCTCCCCCCAAAATCAATCACAAAGTAGTACACTGTAACACAAAACTCAACACTGAATTATATATTCTCAAACAAGCATTTAAGGTAATTTTTTAAACCCACGTAGAATCATAAATTCAAAGACTAAGAAGAGATACAAACCAAAAAGCAAAAACAAAAAAAAAGGAAGTCATGCAACAAGAATTGATCAAACTCAAGACAGTAATTGAAGAAAAAGGCATGTGTCTAAAAAAATGAAGGAAAGCTAAAAGATACCCAAGGAAGAAGGAATTCAAATAAAAATCTGAGAAGAAATGTTGAAGGAAGTGAGTAAAACAACAAGAGAATGAAACTGAGGTAAAGAAAAGGTCAGAGAAAATGTGATGGGAATGGAAAAGAGACACACACAAAATCAACATACAGATAATTGGAAGCTCTGAAGAAGAGAAGTGAAAAAATGGAATAAAACTGGTGTTTAAAATTAAAGAAAAAAAAACTTTCCAGAAGTGAGAAAACTTTAATGTAAGTATGAAAAACTTCAATATAAGTATTAATGTAAATATTGAAAGGGGCCGCCACATGCGTGGGAAAAATGACCCATTTTGATGAACTCTGAGACATAACTTAGAAAAATCACTAGACTTTAAAGGCAAAGGAAAAAGCCTCAGAGCCTCCAAGCATAAAGTTAACATTACTTATAAAGATAAGAAAATTAGGCTGGAATCAGGCTTCTCAAGAGTAACATACAAAACTTTTTAGAAACTTCAGAAAATATATAATTTCATGTCAGAGTAAATCCAATCCTCCTCAAAGAAAGAAAACAAAATCTACCACTCAACAATGAAGCATTCGCAATGTTCCAAATCCAGTTAAACATTACTCAACGTGCAAAGAAAATGTAATCCAATAAACTAAAATTGTTTTAATTGCAACAGACCCAGAAATAGTATGGAATTAGCAGATAAATCCTTTAAAACAACTTTTCTTTTTTTTAAGTTAATTTTTATTGAGTTTATGATAGTTTACAATCTTGTGACGTTTCAGTTGTACATCATTGTTTGTCAGTCATGTTGTAGGTTCACCCCTTCACCCTTTGTGCCCACTCCCCACCCCCAATTTCCCCTGGTAGCCACTAATCTGTTCTCTTTGTCCCCATGTTTAAATTCCTCATATGAGTGGAGTCATACAGAGATTGTGCTTTTCTATCTGGCTTATTTCACTTAACATAATTCCCTCAAGGTCCATCCAAGTTGTTGTGAATGGGATGATTTTATTCTTTTTTATGGCTGAGTAGTATTCCATTGTATATATATACCATATCTTCTTTATACAATCATCACTTGATGGGCACTTAGGTTGTTTCTACGTGTTGGTTATTGTAAATAATGCTGCAACAAACATAGTGGTGCATGGGACTTTTGGAATTGCTGACTTCAAGCTCTTTGAGGGGATACCCAGTAGTGGGATGGCTGGGTCATATGGTATTTCTATTTTTAATTTTTTGAGAAATCCCCATACTGTTTTCCATAGTGGCTGCACCAGTTTGCATCCCCACCAGCAGTGTATGAGGGATCCTTTTTCTCCACAACCTGTCCAACACTTGTTACTTTTTGTTTTGGTTATTTTTGCCATTCTAATGGGTGTAAGGTGATATCTTAGTGTAGTTTTGATTTGCATTTCCCTGATGATCAGTGATGATGAGCATCTTTTCATGTGCCTGTTGGCCATCCGTATATCTTCTTTGGAGAAATGTCTGTTCATGTCTCCTGCCCATTTTTTGATTGGGTTGTTTGATTTTTTGTTGTTGAGTTGTGTGAGTTCTTTATATATTATGGAGATTAGCCCTTTGTCAGATATATGACTTGCAAATATTTTTTCCCAATTAGTGGGTTGTTTTTTTTGTTTCAATCCTGTTTTCCCTTGCCTTGAAGAAGCTCTTTAGTCTGATGAAGTCCCATTTGTTTATTCTTTCTGTTGTTTCCCTTCTCTGAGAAAACATGGTGTCTGAAAAGATCTCTTTAATACTGATGTCAAAGAGTGTACTGCCTACATTTTCTTCTAGAAGCCTTATGGTTTCAGGTCTTACCTTTAGGTCTTTGATCCATTTAGAGTTTATTTTTGTGAATGGTGAAAAAGAATGGTCAATTTTCATTCTTTTACACGTGGCTGTCCAGTTTTTCCAGCACCATTTGTTGAAAAGACTTTCTTTTCTCCATTGTGTGCCCTCAGCTCCTTTGTCAAAGATAAGCTGTCCATAGATATGTGGTTTTATTTCTGGGCTTTCAATCTGTTCCATTGATCTGTGCACCTGTTTTTGTACCAGTACCATGCTGTTTTGATTACTGTAGCTTTGTAGTATGTTTTGAAGTCAGGGATTGTGATGCCTCCAGCTTTGTTCTTTTTTCTTAGGATTGCTTTAGCAATTTTGGGTCTTTTGTTGCCCCATAAGAATTTTAGGATTCTTTGTTCTGTTTCTGTAAAGAATGTCATTGGGATTCTGATTGGGATAGTGTTGAGTCTGTAGATTGCTTTAGGTAGTATGGACATTTTAACTATGTTTAGTCTTCCAATCCATGTACATGGAATGTCTTTCCATCTCTTTATGTCATCATCCATTTCTTTCAGGAAAGCCTTGTAGTTTTCATTGTATAGGTCTTTCACTTCCTTAGTTAAATTCACCCCGAGGTATTTTATTCTTTTTGTTGCAATTGTGAATGGTATTTTGTTCTTGAGTTCTTTTTCTGTTAGTTCATTATTAGAGTATAGAAATGCTACTGATTTATGTAAGTTGATTTTATATCCTGCAACTTTGCTATAGTTGTTGATTATTTCTAAAAGTTTTCCAATGGATTCTTTGGGGGTTTCTATATATAAGATCATGTCATCTGCAAACAGCAAGAGTTTCACTTCTTCCCTCCGTATTTGGATTCCTTTTATTCCTTTCTCTTTCCTAATTGCTCTGGCCAAAAATTCCAGTACTATGTTGAATAAGAGTGGTGATAGATGGCATCCTTGTCTCATTCCTGTTTTCAGGGGGATGGCACTCAGTTTTTGCCTATTGAGTATGATGTTGGCTGTGGGTTTGTCATATATGGCCTTTATTATGTTGAGGTAATTTCCTTCTTTCCCCATTTTGTTCAGAGTTTTTATCATAAATGGCTGTTGGATCTTGTCAAATGCTTTCTCTGCATATATTGAGATGATCATGTGGTTTTTATTCCTCAATTTGTTGATGTGGTGTATCACGTTGATTGATTTGTGGATATTGAACCATCCCTGTGTCCCTGGTATGAATCCCACTTGATCATGATGTATGATCCTCTTGATGTATTGCTGAATTCGAGTTGCCGAAATCTTGTTGAGAATTTATGCATCTTTGTTCATCAGCGATATTGGCCTGTAGTTCTCCTTTTTCATGCTGTCCTTGTCAGGCTTTGGTATCAGTGTGATGTTGGCCTCGTAGAATGTGTTAGGAAGTGTTCCGTCCTCCCTAACTTTTTGGAATATCTTGAAAAGGATAGGTATTAAATCCTCTTTGAAAGTTCGGTAGCATTCCCCAGGAAAGCCGTCTGGTCCTGGGGTTTTATTCTTTGGGATGCTTTTGATTGCTGTTTCAATCTCCTTCCTTGTGATTGGTCTGTTCAGACTGTCTCTTCTTCTTGACCTAGCTTTGGGAGATTGTAATTGTCTAAGAATTTATCCATTTCCTCTAGGTTATCCATTTTGTTGGCATAGAGTTTTTCGTAGTATTCTCTTATAATCCGTTGTATTTCTGTGGAGTTTGTTATTTCTCCCCTTTCATTTCTGATTTTGTTTATTTGAGCTTTCTCTCTTTTTTTCTTTGTAAGACTGGCTAGGGGTTTGTCAATTTTATTTATCTTCTCAAAGAACCAGGTCTTTGTTTCCTTGATCCTTTCTACTGCCTTGTTTGTTCCAATAGCATTTATTTCTGCTCTGATTTTTATTATTTCTCTCCTTCTGCTGACTTTGGGCTTTGTTTGTTCTTCTTTCTCTAAATCAGTTAGGCGTAATTTGAGGTTGCTTATTTGGCATTTTTCTTGTTTGTTAAGGTGTGCTTGTATTGCGATGAATTTTCCTCTTAATATAGCTTTTGCTGTATCCCATATGAGTTGGTATGGCATGTTATCGTTTTCATTTGTCTCCAGGTATTTTTTGATTTCTTCTTTAAGTTCTTCAATGATCCATTGCTTGTTCAATAGCATATTGTTTAGTCTCCACATCCTTGTGCCTTTCTCAGCTTTTTTCTTGTAATTAATTTCTAACTTGATAGCATTATGATCGGAGAAGATGCTTGTTATTATTTCAATTTTTTAAAATTTATAGAAGCTTGCCTTGTTTCCAAACATATGGTCTATCCTTGAGAATGTTCCATGTGCACTTGAGAAGAATGTTTATTCTGCTGTTTTTGGATGGAGTGTTCTCTATATGTCTATTAAGTCCAACTGTTTTAGCTTTTCATTTAATTTCACTGTTTCCTTGCTGATTTTCTGTCTGGATGATCTGTCCAATGATGTGAGTGGGGTGTTGAGGTCCCCTACTATTACTGTGTTATTTTTGATATCTTCTTTTAGGTTTGTTAATAGTTGCTTTATGAACTTTGGTGCTCCTGTGTCGGGTGCATAGATATTTATAAGCGTTATTTCTTCTTGATGTAGTGACCCTTTGATCATTATATACTGACCCTCTATGTCTCTCTTTACCTGCCTTATCTTGAAATCTACTTTGTTTGATATGAGTATTGTGACACCTGCTTTCTTTTGTTTGCCATTAGCTTGGATTATTGTCTTCCACCCCTTCACTCTGAGCCTGTAATTGTCATTGGAGCTGAGGTGAGTTTCCTGGAGGCAACAGATTGTTGGATCTTGTTGTTTAATCCATCTTGCCACTCTGTGTCTCTTTATTGGAGAGTTCAGTCCGTTTACATTGAGGGTGATTATTGATGCATGAGGGCTTAATGCTGTCATTCTGTCACTCATTTTCTGGTTTTCCTGCATTTCCTTTGTTTCTCATCCTGTGTGTTTTGGCCTACCCATTGACTTCTGCAGTCTCTTATTTCCTTATTTATTTTTTGTGTCTCTCTTCTGTTTTTAAGTTTAGTGGCTACCCTGAAGTTTGTATTCAGAATCTCGTGTAGAACATAGTCCATTTTCTGGTGGCCTCTTATTTCCTTAGCCTAAACTTATTCAGTCCCTTTCCTCCTTACCTCCTAATTTATTATTGTCATCTCTTATTCCAACTTGTGTTGTGAGTTTGTGGTTAAAGTGATAAGATTGTCTTTGTTTTGGTGTTTTACTTCCCTTTATCCTAATGCTATAGTTGTATATTTGCTATCCTATTCTGATTCTATCTATTTGTGTCCTTACTCTGTGTTTTGTGACCCTTTCTCCCTTTTTTTCTTTTTTCAGGTATGAGGGCCTTCTTGAGGATTTCTTGTTGGGGGGTTCTCGTGGCTACAAAGTCCCTTAGCTTTTGTTTGTCTGGGAAAGATGTAATTTCTCCCTCATATCTGAAGGATATTTTTGCTGGATAGAGTATTCTTGGCTGAAGATTGTTATCTTTTAAAGTTTTGAATATGCCATTCCAATCTCTCCTGGCTTGTGAGGTTTCTGCCGAGAAATCCACTGAAAGTCTGAAAGGGATTCCTTTGTATGTTATTTTCTTCTGCCTTGCTGCCCTGAGTATTCTTTCTTTGTCATTCACTTTTGCCAGTTTTACTACTATATGCCTTGCAGTAGGTCTTTTTACATTGACATACCTAGGAGACCTGTAAGCTTCCTCCACACACATTTCTCTCTTATTCCCTAGATTTGTTAAGTTCTCTATTATTTCTTTGAGCATGCTTTCTGCTCCATTCTCCTTTTCTTCACCCTCAGGGATACCAATTATTCTTATATTGCAGTTCCTCATTGAGTCGGCTATTTCTTGGAGATTTTCTTCTTTCCTTTTTAATCTTAGTTCTCTCTCTTCCTCTGTCTGGAGCCATTCAACCTGTCTATCTTCAATTATGATGATTTGCTCTTCTATGGCATCCAGACGGGAATTCAGGGAATCTGTATTATGTTTTATTTCTTCCATTGCATTTTTCATCTCTAGTATTCTGTTGATTCCTCTTTATAGTTTCAATCTCTTTTGTGAAGTAACTCCAGAACTCATTGACTTGTTTCTCTACATTTTCCTTTACCTTGCTGAGTCTTTTGACAATAGCTATTCTGAATTCATTGTCATTTAGTTTATTTATTTCTGAGTCCTCAGGACATAATTCTGGGTGCTTGCTTTCCCTCTCATCTGGAGATTTGATGAATTGACGGATGCTGGAAGGATGGGTCTTCCCCATTGTGATATTATTCAGTTGCATTTACAGCCTGTCACCACTCGTCCCAGCTCCTCCAAGAGGGGCTCCAGCCTCTCCACCCTCCATTGTTTAGCTGCTGTAGGTCTCCGAGGATTCCTGTGCTATTAGGATATTTTTTTGTTGGAATATGGCTGCTCCTTTTTGTTGTATGTTGGAGGGGAGAGAGTCCTGGGCAAGCTCACTCTGCCATGACATTGACCTCACTCCAAAACAACTTTTATAAATATGCTTAAGGATGTAAAGGAAAATGTGGCAGTAATGAGGTGAGAAATGGAAAATATAGAAAGAAAAAGCCAAATGGAAATTCCAGAGCTGAAAAAGACAATATCTGAAATTTCTTTTAAAAATCACTGAATGGGATTATCATATTAGACATTACAAAAGAATAGGTCATATACCTAAATATATGCAATAGAAATGGTTGCAAATGGAGGCACCAAGGGGGAAAAAAAGACTGGAAAAAGAAAGAATTTCGCTTCAGTGATCTGCAGGACAATATAAAGTTGTCTAATATAAGTTAAATTTGAATCTCAGAAAAGTGAAGGCAGAAAAATGTTTGAAGAAATAATAGCCTAAATGTTTTCTAATTTGCTGAAAAGTGTAAACCCACACATCCAAAAAGCTCAATGAACTTTAATCAGAAATTTGAAAAAAAGAAAACAACACCAAGTTGTGTCATCATCAAATTTACAGAAAACTATTTGTGTCATCATCAAATTGCTGAAAACTAGTGATAAAGAGAAACTTTTAAAAGCATTTGTAAAACAAAACACAGTAGTGGACCAAAGGTAACAATTACCAAAGACCGTTATCAGAAACAATGGAGCCAGAAAACAATCAAATGATATTTTCATTTTGCTAGAAGAAAAATTCTCAACCTAGAACTCTATATCTAGCAAAAATGGTTTGCAAAATAAAGGCAAAATAAAGACTTTGCAGATAAACAAATGCTGAGAGAAATTTGTTTTGCCTGCCAGACTTGTACTAAACAAGTATTTATGGAAAATTTAAGGAAATTTGTACCAGGAAAACACCACTCTACCAAAGAAGAACAGAGAGAAAGAGGAAATAAAGGGGCAGAGGAAGATACGAAGAAAAGAAGGAGCAGGAGAAGAAGAAGCAAAAACTAGAAGAGGAGACTGGAAGTCCTAGCCAGAGCAATTAGGCAAGAAAAAGAAATAAAAAGCATCCATATTGGAAATATGGAAATAGAGGAAAGCAAGGAAGAACTTGTGGTACCAGATTGGAATTGGAGATATCAGTATGAACTCATGATTTTCTGACTAGTTCTGTGAGGTGAAAGGGCCTAGAAGCAATGATACCCTAGTGGTGATAAGCACACTTAGCATCCAGATCATGGTTTCTGTATACTATTACCCACTAAAAGGATACAGGGCTCCTTAAAGAAATGACTAATCCCAGGGTTAAGGCAGGGAAGGTACAAGCTGAGCCCAGAATATCTTGTTGTGCCAGAAGGTAATAAAGTGCTCAAACAAAAAAAGTATAAAGCATGGGGAAAAGATACAGAAGTCAGCTTGAAGGGGGTCCTACTATCCAAGTCTGGGACAATTTAAGTACCAAAATAAATATGGATGGCAATGGGTTATAATTCATTGAATTAAATAGGATCCATGAGTCTATACTGAGAAGTAAATAAATAAGAAAGAAAAGCTCTTCCTTACTGTCAAATGCTCATTAATAAGTGTGGAGGGAGTGGTGGAATTGGATAAACACTATTTTGGTTTGGGCAAGAATTGTCAAGGAATGTTATATCTACGTTGATGAGGTCTTAAAGTGTCTTCCCACAGATTGCTTATTAGTTGCACAGGGAAAAATAGTGACTATACAGTGGAGAAACCAGACAATATCTTGACCAAGTCATCAAAATTAATATTATCAACCAAGAGCAGATGGACATCCTGTGCCTCCAAATGTGATACCCTGAGAAGAACACATTACTTACTTAGTATTTCTGCCAGAGAATGTATAACCTGAATCTGAATCTAACCATGAGAAAAGACAAATCCAAACTGAAGAACATTATGTAAAATAACAGACATATATTATTAAAAAATGTCAATGTCCTCAAAGATGAAGAAAGTTGAGGAATTGTTCCATATTAAAGGAGACTCAAGAATATGACAACTAAATGTAGTTTTCGATCCTGAGCTGGATCCTGCACTAGAGGGGAAGAAAATACTATACAGACATTATATTGTTGTGAACTCAGTTTGCTAGTACTTTTTAAAGGTTTTTGCATTTATGTTCACCAAGGATATTGGCCCATAGTTTTCTTTTCTTGTAATGTCTTTGTTGGGTTTTGGTATCAGGCTAATGCTAGCCTTATAAAATGGGTTTAGAAGTGTTCCCTCTTCTTCAATTTTTGGGAAGAGCTTAAGAGAGATTGGCACTAATTGTTTTTTAAATGATTCATAGACTTAAGCAATGTGGCCATCTGGTTCTGGGCTCTTCTTTGTTGGGAAGTTTTGGGGTTTTTTTTTTGAAGAAGAAGAAGATTAGCCCTGAGGTAACATCCACCATCAATCCTCCTCTTTTGCTGAGGAAGACTGGCCCTGAGCTAACATCTGTGCCCATCTTCCTCTATTTTATATGTGGGATGCCTGCTACAGCATGGCTTTACAAGCAGTGCGTAGGTCCACACCTGGGGTCTGAACCAGTGAACCCCGGACCACCTAAACAGAGCACACAAACTTAACTGCTATGCCACCGGGCTGGCCCCTTCTTTTTTGGGAAGTTTTTGATTACTGATTCAATTTCTGTATCCATTATTGGTTTGTTCAGATTTTCTATTTCTTCATGATTCAGTCTTGATAGGTTGTAGGTTCCTAGAAATTTATCCGTTTCTTCTAGGTTATCCAATATGTTGGTGTATAATTGTTCATAGCAGTCTCTTATGATCTTTTGAATTTCTGTGGTATCAGTAGTAATGTCTCTTCTGTCATTTCTGTTTTGTTTATTTGAGTCTTCTCTTTGTTTTCTTAATTTAGCCGTTTGTCAATTTTGTTTATCTTTTCAAAAAACCAACTTTATTTTCCTTGATTTTTTCTATTGATTTTCTCTTCTCTATTTTGTTTTATTCTGCTCCAATCTTTCTCATTTCCTTCCTTCTGCTAACTTTGGGCTTAGTTTGTTCTTCTTTTTCTAGTTAAGAAAGGTGTAAAGTTAGGTTGTTTATTTGCAATCTTTCTTCTTTTCTAATGTAGGTGTTTATCACTATAAACTTCCCTCTTAGTACTGCTTTTGCTGCATCCCATAAGTTTTGGTATATTGTGTTTTGGTATATTATTATTTTTGTTTGTCTCAAGGTATTGTTTTTTAAGATTGGCACCTGAGCTAATATCTGTAACCAATCTTCTTCTTCTTCTTCCTCTTCTTCTCCTCCTCCTCCTCTCCCTCCCCCCCTCCTCCTCCTTCTCCTTCTTCTTTTCCCCAAAGCCCCCCAGTACATAGTTGTATATCCTAGTTGTGAGTGCCTCTGGTTGGGCTATGTGGGACGCCACCTCAGCATGGCCTGATGAGTGGTGCCATGTCCATGCCCAGGATCCTAAGTGGCAAAACCCTGGGCCGCTGAAGCAGAGCACACCAACTTAACCACTCAGGTATGGGGCTGGCCCTGTCTCAAGATATTTCCTAATTTCCTTTTTGGGTTCTTCTTTGATCCATTGGTTATTTAGGAGTGTGTTGTTTAATTTCCATGTGTTTGTGAATTTTCCAGTTTTCCTTCTGTTACTGATTTCTAGTTTTATTCCATGGGTGTCAAGAATACATAATGGGGAAAGAATAGTCTCTTCAATAAATGGTGCTTGGAAAACTTTATATCTACATGCAAAAAAGAAGAAGAAATTGGACCCTTATACCATACACAAAAATCAACCAAAATGGATCAAGATTTAAACATAACACCTAAAACTGCAAAACTCCTAGAAGAAAACAAAGTAGAAGTCATGACATTGGTCTAGGCAATGATTTCTTGGGTATGAGAGGTAAAGCACAAGCATCAAAAACAAAAATAAACAAGTGGGACTACATGAAACTGAAAAGCTTCTGCACAGCAAAG
Organism: Equus caballus; assembly: GCF_041296265.1. Taxonomy (NCBI): domain Eukaryota; kingdom Metazoa; phylum Chordata; class Mammalia; order Perissodactyla; family Equidae; genus Equus; species Equus caballus. The sequence continues at coordinate 91,126,226 of NC_091684.1, forward strand.
GAAACAATCAACAGAGTGAAAATGCAACATACAGAAGGGAAGAAAATATTTGCAAACTAGATATCTGATAAAGTGTTAGTATCCATAATATATAAGGAATTCCTACAACACAATAACATAGAACCAAATAACCCAATTAAAAAATGGTCAAAGTGCTTGAATAGACATTTCTCCAAAGAAGACATACAAATGGCCAACAAATACATGAAAAGGTGCTCAACATTACTAATCAGCAGGGAAAAGCAAATCAAAACTACAATGAGATATCAACTCATATCTGTTAGGATGGCCATTATTTAAAAAAAAAAAAAAAAAAAGATAAGTGTTGTCAAGGATGTGAGAAATTAGAACCCTTGAACACTGTTGGTGGGAATGTAAAATGGTACTACCACTGTGGAAAACATATTGGAGGTTCCTCAAACAGTTAAGAATAGATCCAGAAATCCCACTTTGGGGCATATATCCAAAAGAATTGAAATCAGGATCTTGACGAGATCTCTTCACTCCCATATTCATTGCAGCATTATTCACAATAGCTAAGATATGGAAATAACCTAAATATACATTGACAGATGACTAGATAAAGAAAATATGATATAAGCATGCAATAGAACATTATTCAGCCTTAAAAAAGAGGAAATCCTGCCATTTTCAACAACATCAATGAACCTGGAGGACGTTATACCAACTGAAATAAGTTAGACATAGAAGGACAAATACTACATGATGCCACTTATATGAAGAATCTAAAATAGTCAAACGCACAGAGGTGGAGAGTACAATGGTGGTTGTCAGGGGTTAGGGAAAGGGGAAACTGGGGAGGTACTTGTTAAAGGGTACCAAGTTTCAGTTATAAAAAATGAATAAGACCTAGAGATCTACTGTACAGCATAGTTAACAATACTGTAGTTAACAATACTGTATTGTATACTTAAAAATTTGCTAAGAGGGTAGATCTTAAGTGTTCTTTCACAAAAAAATTATAATGATAATTAGGGTGGGATGAAACTTTTGGAGATGGATGTTGTTATGGCATAGAATGTGGTGATGTTTTCATCGATGTATACTTATGTCTGAGTTAATTATGCATCAATAAAATGGTTTCTTTAAAAAGAAAAGAAATTATAGAATAAAAATCTGGACTTTCCCAGCAATGTTGTGGTTAAGTTCATAGACTCTGCTTCAGCGGCCTGGGGTTCATGGGTTTGGATCCCAGGTGTGGACTTACACACTACTCACCAAGCCATGCTCTGGCAGTGTCCCACATACAAAATAGAGGAGGATTGGCACAGATATTAGCTCAGGGCCAATCTTCCTCACAAAAAAAGAAAGAATAAAAATCTATGGTATATTAAAAATTTGAAAAGAAGAAAAGAAAGAAGGAAATCCTGCCATATGGGACAACATGGATGACCTGGATGAAATAAGCCAGTTAGAAGGACATGTACTGCATGATTCCACTTACATGAGGTATCTAAAATGGTCAAACTCACATAGAGAGTAGAATGGTGGTTTCCAGGGGCTGGGGCAGAGAGGGAAATGGGGGAACTGTTGCTCAATGGGTATAAAGTTATACAAAATGAATAAGTTCTAGAGATTAGCCTATAGTTAACAATACTGTATTGTGCACTTAAAAATTTGTTAAGTGTAGATCTCATGTTAAGTGTTCTTACTACAGTAATAAAAAAAAAGACATTATAGCGATATCTGGCAAGACTGGAATATGGACTTCTGATTTGATAAAAGTATTACATTAATATTAAATTTTCTGATTTCCATAACTGTACTGTGGCTATATAAGAGACTATCCTTGAAAATAGATACTAAGTATTAAGGGGTAAAGGGGCATGATGCATGCAACCTACTCTCAAATGGTTCAGAAAAAATAAATGATAATATGTATGTAGATAAGATATAGATATAAATATGTAGAGGGAATGATAAAACAAGTTTAAATTCATGAACTTAGGTGAAGGGTATTAGAAAAGTGCTCTTTATTATTCTTGCAAATTTTCTGGAAGTTTGAAACTACTTCAAAATAAAAAAGTTAAAAAATAATCTATTCATGACTGCATACAAAAACTATACCTTGCCACTTTTGATGAGCATCACATGCTTCTATAGAATGTTGGGTCTGGTGACTATCATGACCTGACCTTAGTCTTTTCCTGCTACAGCAAGAATCCCAAATTCTTGGGATTCTGGTTGGAGAATCCTGGAACAATTGACTCCTTTATCCTAGGATCTATTTCAAATCTTATGGTTTAAACTGACTGAGGTAGAAGCGAAGCAAAAAATTAATTTCCTGACTAATTCAAACTGAACATGAGCAACTCTATTTGAATGCTAAGAAGCCATATGTCATTTGCTACAATATAATTGTAAATGGGTGCATACCAGTCCCCTGTATGCCATTGTACATTGTTTCCAATGTTTTGCTTATCGCAAGACCTTGAATAAAATGATGAAAACAGGGCATTTGAGGAAGTTTATGTGACTATTTCAAAAGCCTCTTCTTTCATAAGTCCCTCATTGTAGTCCCTTTACTGAATGCAATTTTCCCTTCTTTGAATCCCTCTATTCATTTGCTTTTATGTCTATTATGGAATTTACCATATTTTGCCGTGGGATTGTAAATCACATCCCTCAGTTTAAATTCCTGTGCTGCCATTTGTGATCTTGGGAACTACGGACCATCTTAGTACCTCACTCTCCCTAAATGTAAAACAGAGGTGGTAATGCCCACACTGTAGGCTTGTCGTGAGGGTTAAATTTGATGATATGTGTAGAGAATTTGGAACAATGTCCCGCTATGTGCTATAGACTACATAATTAAAATACAACTATCCCAAAAAGGAAAATAAAATCAATCCCCTAAAAAGTAAAAACAGACTTTAAACTAACTATATCTCAAGTTGATGGCACAGCTGCATAGAGAAAAGAATTAGATCAGATAGCTTTAAAACACAATATTTTGATTGTCTATCCCTAATGGGATGTATTACATAGACCAAAAGAATGCAACAAACTCTTAATTGGGATAAAGTGGATAAGTAATTATGTAAACACCATTAGGGAAAAAATCTTTAGGAGAAGAAAGACACAAATATAAGAATCAAAGAAATTAAGTTAAAACCCTGTAACCTTACATTTGAACTGGAATATTGTATGGATTCAAGATTTTTTCTCTTGAAAAAATTACCTATTCTCTAGCTCTGTTCATTGGGAAGACCTAGAAGCAATAGCCATCCAGTGGCAATGAGTACTCCTGATGGTGGTCTCTAACTGCCATTTTCTACTAAAAGGAACCAGGGCTCTTTAGAGAAATATCTGATTCCAGGTCAGGCACAGGAAATGCACAAGATGAGTCTGGGCCATCTTGTGCCAGAAAGTAAGAAAATTATTAAAGATTAATGTGAACACGTCTACAATAGACAGGAACCAACTTGAATAATTTCTCATTGGCCAAAAGTGGGACAATTTGATCATCCAAATGAATAATTAAAACAATTCAAATATATGAAAATCCATGCATTCACAATAATTTTTGAAAAGACCTCATTGGTCACAACTGGAAGTTGCTAGGGCACCAACTCGTTATTCTGAAAATTGATGAATAAAAAGAAATGAGCATTGAGCCTATCTTTCATCTACAAATTGTATTTCAGGGTAACCAAACAGTTGATGAAAAAAGTTCACCATGGTAGAATTCTGGCTTGTAAATTCAGAAGGAATTAGAAATTCATTATTGTGCAACCGCTAATGAAATATCTGATTTAGTCACAATCATCAGTTGCTAAAACAATCTGATGAAAGGCTGATGAAAAACTTATAATGTAGAAATCAAGTTGACACCACTTGAACCCATGAGCAATATTTCATCATGAAAAATAAAACTACCGGACCATATGTGCCTCAAGATGTGGGGGAATAGGAAGTACACAGCAAATAGTATGAAGTATTCTTACCCAAAATATAGAACTTGAATCTAAAAAAATTCTAGATCTAACTATCTATCTACAGAAAGAAGAGAAATATCACAAGGAAGCAATAAGCTAAATCTAGACTATGAAGCATTCTACAGGACAAATGACTTAGTTTCTCCAGTAGATCAATGGTATGAAAAAAAGGGAAGGATACTAGTAAAACTGAGTAAAAGGGACTTAAGAAATATGACAATTAAGTGTAATGTATGAATCTTGTTTAGGTCTTATCTTAAATAGAATAAAGGAACTGAAAAGAGAATCTGTGAGACAGAAAAAATTTAATATTTGTTGCATGATGGATGGTACTGAGGAGATTTTCTTAATTTTGGTGGGTATGATAATAGCATGGTGGATATGATTTCATTTAAATTTCTTATTGGACATGCATATTGAAGTGGGGATATGCTTTATAATACTTAAGCCAAAAAAAGGACAAAATTGGAAACTACTATGAATTATAAGCCAACAAATTAGACAACCTGGAAGAAAAGGATAAATTCCTAGAAACATACAACCTACCAAGATTGAATCATGAAGAAATGGAAAATCTGAACAGATCAATTACTAGTAAGGAGATTGAATCAATAATCATAAACCTCACAACAAAAAAAAGTCCTGAATCACATGGCTTCACTGGTGGATTCTACCAAACATTCAAAGAAGAATCAATACCAATCTTTCTCACTATCCCAAAAAATAGAAGAAGAGGGAACACTCCCAAACTCAATAGACCAGCATTACCCCAATACCAAAAGCAGACAAGGATGCCACAAGAAAAGAAAATCACAGGCCAATATCCCTGATGAACATAGATGCAAAAATCCTTAACAAAATATTAGCAAACTGAATTCAACAGTACATTAAAAGGATCATACACCATGATCAAGTGGGATTTATTCCAGGGATGCAAGAATGGTTCCATAGCTGCAAATCAATCAATGTAATACACCACATTAACAAAGTTAAGGATAAAAATCATATGATCATCTCAATAGATGCAGAAAAAGCATTTGACAAAATACAACATCCTTTCATGATAAAAACACTCAACAAAGCGGGTATAGAGAGAAGATACCTCAACATAATAAAATCCCTATAAGACAAGCCGACAGCTAACATCATACTAAATGGTGAAAAGTTGAAAGCTTTTCCTCTAAAAGGAGGAATAAGACACAGATGCCCACTCTTGCCACTACTATTTAACATAGTATTGTAAGGCCCAGCCAGAGCAATTAGGCAAGAAAAGAAAAAAAGGAATCCAAATCACAAAGGCAGAAGTAAAACAGACTCTATTTGCAAATAACATGATATTATATATATAGAAAACCTGAATACTCTACCAAAAAACTGTTAGAACTAACAAATGAATTCAGTAAAGTTGCAGGATACAAAATCACTATACAAATATCAGTTGTGCTACTATAATAACAAACTATCAGAAAGAGAAATTAAGAAAACAATCCCATTTATAATTTCATCAAAAAGAATAAAATACTGGAGGCTAGCCCTGTGGCCTAGTGGTTAAGTTTGGCACACTCCACTTTGGTGCCCAGGCTCAGTTCCCAGGCACAAACCTACACCACTCATTGGTAGCCATACTGTGGTGGTAATCCACATACAAAATAGAGGAAGATTGGCACAGATATTAGCTCAGGGTGAATCTTCCTCAAGCAAAAAGAGGGAGACTGGGAAAACAGATGTTACCTCAAGGCAAATCTTCCTTAGCAAAAAAATAAATAAAAATAAAATACTTAGGAATAAATATATCAAAGGAGGTAAAAGACCTGTACACTGACAATTGTAAGACATTGGTGAAAGAGATTAAAGAAGACACAAATACAAAGATATTCTGTGCACATGGATTGGAAGAATTAATATTGTTAAAATGTTCATACTACCCAAAGCAATCTACAGATTCAATGTAATCTTTATCAAAATTCCAATGATATTGGTCACAGAAATAGAAAACAAAATCCTAAAATTTGTATAGGACCACAAAAGACCCTGAAGAGCCAAAGCAATCCTGAGAAAGAAGAACAAAACTAGAGATATCACACTTCCTGATTTCAAACTATGTTACAAAGCTATAGTAATCAAAACAAACCTTGGGTGAAGAGGGTCAAAAGAAAAAAATATTTTCCCTAAAATGCAAAACTGTGGTCACTTTAACTGTACGTCCTTGGGCTATTTGCTCAGCTGCACAAAGACTGAATTGTCTTATATGTAAAACGAAAGTCCTAACAATATCTACTTCATAGTCTTTCAAAAGCATTGAATGAGAATTTGTGTGTGAAAGTCCTCTGTGAAGTGTACAAAGCTACATTAAGGTTAGCTGGGTGTTTACTTACATGTGCTTTTGTATACACACACTCTGTGAGAGTAACAAGATTTCAGACGATCTTTGTAGAAGGGTAGGAGTTAAATTGGCAGAGAACAGATGAGTTAGTTGTGGGAAAACCGGTATGATAGGACACAGAGGCATTTAAAAAAAAGAATGAGTTGGGTGAGAAAAAACATTTTTTTAAATTAAATAATGACTAAATATTAATAAGAATGAATGTAATAGATGAAAACATTCTTATTTAAAACTTAGACTGGGACTCCTTTTGCCTTCTGGAGGTGGAGAAAGATGTGTAAATAAACCATATCAGTAGGAATATAAATCCTATCTCACTTCCTTCCATATTCAGGCACTAGTAAACAGGCAAGTCTGAAATTTCAAATTAGGCCAAATTGGGGTACTCAAAAGAAAGCCTCTGAGAATATGGTCTTAGAGATAACATTAGTGAGCATTTGGATATCGGAAGGCCAACCCAGAGCCCAGGCGTCAAACTATATTGTTGTCTATAATAAGTGAGAAAAATTCAGTTTCCTGGAGAGGTTTAGTGTGAAGGGTCCCCAAAAATGGAGTAGCCAGAGCAACGTGAAGAGACTCCTGAGGGGGGACAGAAGAAGCAGAGGAAAGTAAAACCCTTTCCTTTCCCGAAAACAGCAATAAAGCCTGCTATGTTACCAAATGCTTTGAGTGACTAGATTTTTCTTTTGACAAGGGAGAATTATTTTGAAAAAGAGCTGAGTTTCAAATCTGGGTTCTTTTTGGAGCAGAAGGAAGAGAACAGAGAAAAGAGTGAGAGATCCTTAGTTTAATGGGAGCGGAAATTCAGAGTCAGCGATGGCCAAGAGAATGAAAACTGTGTCCCCCCTACCCCCATCTTCATCCCCACTCAGCCATTTCCAGAACCTTGGGGAGGGAACTTCCCATTTGATGTGGGATAGGATTGTCATGTAAGTTTAAATAAGAATGTCTCCTGGTAAAGAGACAGGACCAGGGAAAATGTATATAAAAGATTTTTGAAATCCACAAAAACCAGTATGATATTGGCAAAAAAAAAAACCAGACACATAGATCAATGGAACAGAATAGAGAGCCCAGAAATAAACCCATGCATATATGGTCAATTAATTTATGACAAAAGAGCCAAGAGTATACAATGGGGAAAGGATAGTCTCTTCAACAAATGGTGTTGGGAAAACTGGACGGCCACATGCAAAAGAAAGAAACTGGACCGCTATCTTTCACCATACACAAAAATCAGCTCAGAATGGACTAAAGACTTGAATATAAGACCCCAAACCATCAAACTCCTGGAAGAAAACATAGGGGGTGAGTTCCTTGACATAGGTCTTGACAATGATTTTTTGGATTTGACACCAAAAACAAAGGCAACAAAAGTAAAAATAAACAAGTGAGACTATATCAAACTAAGAAGCTTCTGCACAGCAAAGGAAACAGCAACAAAATGACAAGGCAGTCTGTGGAATGGGAGAAAATATTTGCAAATCATATATCTGATAAGGGCTTAATATCCCAAATATATTTAAAAAATCCATATAGTTCAATAGAAAAAGAACAAACAATCCAATTGAAAATGGTCAGAGGATCTGAATAGACATTTTCCCAAAGAAGACATACAAATGGCCAACAGGTACGTGAAAAAGTAGTGACATCACTGATCATCAGGGAAATGCAAATCAAAACCACAATCAGGGGCCAGCCTAGTGGCATAGTGGTTAAGTTCATGCATTCCACTTCAGTAGCCCAGGGTTCGTGGGTTCAGATCCCGGGTGCGGACATACACTGCCACCAGCAAGCCATACTTTGGTGGCATCCTACATACAAAATAGAGGAAGATTGGCTCAGATGTTAGCTCATGGACAGTCTTCCTCAAGCAAAAAGAGGAAGATTGACAACAGATGTTAGCCCAAGGCCAATCTTCCTCACCAAAATAACCCCAACAACAAAAAACCACAATCAGGGGCCAGCCCAGTGGCACAGCGGTTAAGTTCACACGTTCCGTTTCTTGGCGGCCTGGAGTTCACCAGTTCAGATCCCGGGTGCGGACACGGCACCACTTGGCAAAAGCCATGCTGTGGTAGGCATCCCACATATAAAGTAGAGGAAGATGGGCATGGATGTTAGCTCAGGGCCAGTCTTCCTCAGCAAACAGGGGAGGATTGGCAGCAGTTAGCTCAGGGCTAATCTTTCTCAAAAAACAAAAACAAAAACCGCAATCAGATATCACCTCGCACCTGTCAGAATGGCTATTATCAAAAAGACAAAAAATAGCAAGTGTTGGGGAGGATGTGGAGAAAAGGGAACCCTTGTGCACTGTTGGTGGGAATGTAAATTGGCGCAGCCACTATGAAAAACAGTATGAAGGTACCTTTAAAAATTAAAAATAGAACTACCATATGATCCAGCAAGTCCACTTCTGGGTATTATCCGAAGAAAACAAAAACACTCACTCGAAAGGATATTTGCACCTCCATGTTCATTGCAGCATTACTTACAATAGCCAAAATATGGAAGCAACCTATATGCATATCGATGGATGAATGGATAAAGAAGATGTGGAACATATATATACAAGGGAATATTATTTAGCCACAAAAAAGGAAATCTTGCCTTTTGCAACAACATGGATGAACCTCAGGGGCATTATGCTTAGTGAAATAAGTAAGACAGAGAAAGACAAATACTTTGTGATCTCACTTACATGTGGAATCTAAAAAAAAAACAAAACAAAACGGAACTCATAGGTAGGGAAAACAGATTGGTGGTTGCCAGAGGTGGGGTTGGGGAGCGGTGGGCGTTATGGATGGTTGTCAAAAGGTACAAACTTTCAGTTATATATTTATACAGAAGTAATTCTTGGGGATCTAATGTACAGAAATGGTGACTATAGCTAACAATAACTGTATTATATATTTGAAAGTTGCTAAGAGAGTAGATCTTAAAAGTTCTCATCATAAGAAAAAAACACTTGTAACTGTGAGGTGACGGATGTTAACTAAACTTATTGTGATAATCATTTCACAAAATATACACATATCAAATCATTATGTTGTACACCTAAAATGAATACAGTGTTTTATGTCAATTATAGCAGTAAAAAATAAATTTAGAAAAAGCAAAATGGGAGGGGACAAGAATGTAAAAATGTTGATAATTGTTGAAGTTGATAATTATTGAACTCATCAGGGTTGGGGCTGATTATACTATTATTTCTACTTATGTGTGTTTACATTTTTTCCAAAAAAGAGTTATAGAAAAAATTATTTAGCTGTCTTCAACCTGGGTTGGTATAAGTTTACTGATTGTGACTACACTAAAAATTGGTTCAAACTTAAGGTAATGTTTGTTAGTGAAAAAAAAATCTCATTGTGTAATTACATTAACATAATATATAGCATCCTATGTTTACGAGTAATAAAAAAATTCACTATGAGAAATGGTTGTAAAATTTTATCTTTCTTGAGATGAGGTGACCAATTTTTAACTGGATTAGTGGGTAAGTTTTAAATCATAAGCTGATAATGTTGGGTGACAGAAAAATGTTCTTGAGTATACAGAAAGTCTATTTAAATATTTTATTTTCATAAGGAAACAATCCTAGTAAACAGTAAAGCTGGTACGTGGGGACGCACACAGCTCATGTGTGCATCTGGCAGAACCCCCAGTACGGAAAAGAGCAGGTGCTGTTTACCATCAACACCTACTTTGCGTGTCCCAATACTATAGTTAGAAAATGGCTCAGATTTTTAGTTGCTTTTCCCAGAACTCAAAGATCGTCTTCCTGTTTATCTTGGTGGGATGCCTATGTTACACTTGTGATTCTTCTGTTCTCTGTAATGTATTAAAATAAGATTACCACAGATGGGGAAACGAGGTCATTCGTTAACAATCAGATGTTTGATTTCCTGGGCAGAAAAGATACTGTCTTGTGAATTTTTAACATATTTTTAAAGGAGAAATGAGGCTAGTCCCTTAAAGGTAAATCCTGTTCACTGAGCTTTCCTCAAGAATCAACACAGTCACTTCTAAATTCAGTTCCTCATTTAACTCTGTCCTCTGCATTTAATCTCAGCTTTGCCTCTATCTTTGAGTAAGTCTCTTGCCAGTTCGTAATGGTTACTGCTTTGTAGTTTAATAAACACTGCCAGAAGAGCAAAGGCAAGCCAAATAGGCGGTCAATTAACTCTGGTTCAAGTTGCTGTGATGTGGAGATGATGGCACTTTTACTTTAATTCATCCTTCAGTTTCTACAACAGTTGATCTTGATTAGAGTGTGGTCAGAACAAATTTGTAAGAATTCCTGGCTTTGGGAGACACAAGCCTTTTTCTCCCCAGAGTCTATTAGGTAACACACCTAGTGTTACTAACTGTATAAGCTTAAGAACTGGGGTGGGGGGGAACGCTCATCGCCTTGTTCTTGTTTCACCTTCTGTAAACGGCATAATAATAATACCCACCTCATGGTGTTACGAGGAGTAAATGAAATGAGTTAATAGTTGTAAAATGATTAGTACAGAGATGGGCACATAACAGTAAGCACCATATAAGTGTTTATGAGATAAATTTCTGCATGACCATGTGAATTTTCTCTACAGCATTTGAATAAGTGATGACTGCTATACTGCTGGTGGAGTTTCAGAGTCTTGTTGAACTTGTCACTAGCTATCGTGCTGCCCGCAAATGGTTTGGTGAAACCCCACTAACTTGGAACTAGTTCACAGATTATTGAGCCTGAATAAGTGAAAATTCTGAAATCATGGATCTTCGGAAATAGCTGAAACACTATTTTATTTTTGACAGTTCTATTTACAAAAACTTTGAAAATGTCATATTTGACTGATTTAAATATTTGCAAGATATACGTCTTCAGTTTGTGATTTTATACACTTAAGTGGAACAAAGTGAAAGCTAATAAGGTTTTGATATAGACATCTATTCTTTTAAGGCGATATCAGTGAAAATATATGAAAAGAGCATATAGAGATGTAAATACCATCGTCTGCATGCCATAGACCTAAATAGTAATTTTTAAAGATATTGTTGAACTTTTAATACCTACAAATAACTAAATTTCGAAGAATCAAGTGCTTGTAACATGTGTTCCCTAATAAAGTTCCTGCCCTTGTGGATAGTTAAGAATCATTTATAACCACTACGACAAAAGGAGGCCTAAGACGTATCAGATTTTACTCGTATTGAAATTATACTTTAAGTAATTTATGTATACAAAATGTTTTAAAAGTTTACTTTCTTAAGCCATTTTTAAGACTTTCTAAATAAATTTGCTTGGAATCTTGATTAGTTCAAACGGCAGAGCTAACAATTCCTTTTTCTTTCTTCCCACCCCATCCTATCCATCCATCTCTTAGGGCACTTGCTCCTAACTCTAGGTTGTCATTATTTGTTGACGTCTGCCCCCTGCACTGGACCATACACTGCCTGAGTGTATCTAGTATAAATACTTCATTTGTGCGCCAAAGACAGCCTGGCAGGTAGCGTGCTCCTAACACATTTGTTGAACAGCCTAATTAGTCATATCTGAAACAATGACATTTTACAGTATTTAATAAAGCTCTGAGAAAGTTGGATACACATCTGAGATACACCCAGGTCTTGATTCTTTATGGAAAGTTGGATTTTTAGTTTGCTTTGGAATTTGAAGCTGTTGAGTATAATATTTATCTCAGTCTTTCTAAAGCTAACCTAATTGGAATTACTGTTCTTTTTCACCAGATTGGATCCCCAGGACACTGCTTATTTTTGTAGCTGAAGTTAATGACAGTTTTAAGTTCTGCATAGTTGATGAAGCGCTTTCATGTTTTTGGACTCAGGCTAGTTTTTTTTTTTTTTAATATTCTGCAAAGTGGTTTATAATAATTCCCTGCATTCTTCTGCCTTTGACCTACACATTTCAGCTCTTGTGTTGTTAACCTGGAAGGCTATCATCTCACTGACTGCCGAAGTTACTTGCAATCCATTCCAATGATACACAAGTCTAGTGCAGCATTTTCCGCATTAGCAGATGTTCAATGAAGACTATGAAAATCTAAATCACAGAACTTTTTAAAGTGGCAGGCGGAAAGAAACACCCTTGGCTTATTGCTGGTAAGGTTTTTATGTTCTATAAAACAAAGAACTGTATTCATCAGCATAGCACAGTTTCTACGGAGATTTTTTTTTTAATTTAAAAAGTCGTTAATGTAGTAATACTTATTTGCCACCAAAATCCAATTCTCAGGAATAGTTCCATCCGTTTGAATTTAAGTGCCTGAATGTGGATATTGGAACGAGCATTGATTCCTTTAACTTGGTAGCCAAAAATTTCTTAAGGAGGTTTTAAACTCGGCAAGATTTCACAGGATTTAAAAACGACAAAAATACATCAAATTTCAGTACCTTTCAATTTGGATCAAATGGGGCAACAGGGGCTTGGATTAACACCGAAGCAATACTTATTTTTGTTTTTAACCATTTCAGGCCTTCTCGAAATAGAGGCTGTATTGGTGTAATGGAAAAAGCAGCCTTGGAATCTGACAGTCTGATTCCTGGATTCAGTCCTAGTTCTGCGTGACCTTTGGCAAGTTACTTTACTTCTCTGAATTTCCGTTTCCTCCACTGCAAAACGAGGACTGCAATAGCCACCTTGCATCCCAGGCTGGAGCGCGCCTAGAACACACCCAGGCGGTCCCAAACAAATAGCAGCCATATTACAAGCCCCCGCGCCGCGACGATCTCGCTCTCGCCAGCAGGTGTAGGCACCGTCCGGCTCGCTGAGCCCGGCGGAGGCTGAGCGGCCTCCGCCCTTCCGTCGTTCGCGGGCCGGGCCCTCGGCGTCCCCGCCAGGCCGCGGCGGGCGGTGGCAGCGCGCCATCCTCTCCGCCGCGCGACCCGCCCCGGGCTGGGCCGGCCGAGGGGGCTGGGGGGCGGGCGCCGGGCGCGGCCCCGAGGCCCAGCCCCGCCGCGCGCGGGCCTGCGGAGGCGGCCCCGGCGCCGCCCGTGCCCGAGCGTGCGCGCGCCGTGGCCGCCCCCTCGGCCCTCCCCCCGGCCCTCCTCCCGCCCCCTCCGCCCGCGCGCGCCGCCCGCCGGGTCGCGGCAGGGCCGTGGCGTACGTGCCGAGCGCGCAGAGCGAGTGGCGCCCGCACGCCCTCCGCTCCTCCGCTGGCCGGCCCGGCCGCCCGCGACGCTGAGGCGGCGGCGACAGCCGAGGCGGCCGGTCTCGCGCGCCCGGGCCCGCGTGCCGGAGCGGAGTCGCCGTCCGCCGCGCAGGCCGCGCTCCCTCAGCCCCTGGCGGCGATGAGGCGCTGAGGCGGCCGCCGGCGCTGCGCGGCCGGACCCGGAGGACGAGGAAGCGGCCGGGCCGAGGGCCCGGGGCTCCGGCCTCCCTGAGGCGAGGGGCGGCCGGTGCATGGCGCAGTGACGACCCCTGCTGCTCCGCCCGCTCCCCGGCCCCGGGCGAGGCCGTCCGGCCGCCACCCCTCCTGCTCAGCCGCCGCCGCCGCCGCCATGGCCAATGACAGCGGTGGGCCCGGCGGGCCGAGTCCGAGCGAGCGAGACCGGCAGTACTGCGAGCTGTGCGGGAAGATGGAGAACCTGCTGCGCTGCAGCCGCTGCCGCAGCTCCTTCTACTGCAGCAAGGAGCACCAGCGGCAGGACTGGAAGAAGCACAAGCTCGTGTGCCAGAGCGGCGACGGCGGCCCCGGCCAGGGGGCGGGCCAGCCCCGGCACGCCGGCTCCGCGCCGCCGCTCCGGGCCGGCGGGGCCGGGGCCAGGGAGGCCCGGAAGGCAGCGCCGCGCCGGGACAGCGCCGCCCCCGCCGCCGAGGCCGCGGGCCCGCCGGCCGCCGGAGGCGCGACCAAGGCAAAGGCAAAGGCCAAGCCCGCGGCCGACCCCGCGGCGGCCGCGTCCTCGCCTCGCGCGGCACCCGGCGGCCAGGGCCCGGCGGAGGCCGGGAAGGAGGAGGCGCTGGCCCGCTCGCCGCCGTACCAGGAGAAGGCGAACCTGTACCCGCCGAGTAACACGCCGGGCGAGGGGCTGAGCCACGGCGGCGGCCTGCGGCCCAACGGGCAGACGAAGCCGCTGCCGGCGCTGAAGCTGGCGCTGGAGTACATCGTGCCGTGCATGAACAAGCACGGCATCTGCGTGGTGGACGACTTCCTGGGCAAGGAGACTGGGCAGCAGATCGGCGACGAGGTGCGCGCCCTGCACGACACCGGCAAGTTCACGGACGGCCAGCTGGTCAGCCAGAAGAGCGACTCGTCCAAGGACATCCGAGGCGATAAGATCACCTGGATCGAGGGCAAGGAGCCCGGCTGCGAGACCATCGGGCTGCTCATGAGCAGCATGGACGACCTGATCCGCCACTGTAACGGGAAGCTGGGCAACTACAAAATCAATGGCCGGACGAAAGTAAGTGTGCGCTGAGGGTGTGCGCCGGCCGAGCCTGGCCCGGCGGGCGGCCCCCTGCCCGCGACAGGAGCCGCTTAGCGTGAAGAACGTGGTTCCTCGGCGAGAAAGTGATTTCATTCTTGTGTGGCACCCCGTAAAGAAAGCGGGTCCAATCCGTAGATGGGCGTTTATCCATTTACCCCCCTTCTCTGTGTGCACTTTTTCCCGTGCTGCCCGTCTGCAAACGCTCCGTCTCATTGCATGGTTTCCTGGCGAAATTTTGTGTCTCCCTTGAACTTTGCTGTCCTCTCCCTTTCGGTGCGCTGTTAGTCAATTCGAGCCTCCTTGGAGTGAGGGCCGCCCGATGGGGGGGATTAGAGTCCTACCCAAGCGAGAGCTGGTTCTGCATCGGCCTTGTGTTTGCACTCGCTCTTAGTTCTCTCTCGGGGTCGGGGCCCCTCATCCGATTCTGCCTTGCAGAGTGCACTGCTGGGTTTAGCTGCGAATCTGCCAGCTGACCACCCAAAAGTAAATGTAAAAGAAGCGTTTAGTGCAAGACTCACGCTCAGGGAGAGCTTGGCAGCTCCCCTCCGCCTATTGTGGCTCTCATCCCTCTCCCTGTCTCTGCTATTTTGAAACACACTGCAAAACGGGGAAAGAAGCATTTCTGTTTTCAGACCTCTCAGTGTAGGTAGGTTACATTTTTAGCATAGGTTTCCTTTATTTGCTTTGTTGATAGGATCCCTCTGTTGAAAAAGGACTGTTTTGCAGTTTCCTGGGGAAACCCCCCCCCACCCCCCTCACCCCCACGGAATTGGAGCAGGAGGGAGGGCTCATTCTAACGTCTTGATTTGGTGAAATCTCTTTGTTTTCACTTTGCTATTGTAGTTTTTCCCTTGCAGGTTCTTCAGTTGCTGTCTAGTCTAATCCCTCTTCCCTCCTCAGGGTGGGAAACCCCAGACACCTTCCTCCTTGATAGTCTCTTGCAGTACTCTGTTGCAGTTCTTTTTCGTTCTGCTTCCCAGATCTTAATGTTTTCTTTGTATCCGGCTCCACCCCGGGGCCACCCTGCTCCACCTTCCACCACCATCAATCTCTGATTTTGTGCGTTTTGGGAGCTTGTCGGAGGAGATCATCACATGAGCGTGTCTGTGCATACACACCAGCTCTTCCAGGTCGTTCTTTTGTGTGTGTCACACTGTCTATTTTAACAGTCATTATGTGTGACGCTCAGGCTTCCCGAAAGGCTGAGCATAGGCAGTGAGGAAAGTTCTAAACGTGACAATTTTGTGGGGGAAAACAGAAGGAGAGGTCTCATTTATGCGTTGGTGCTTCATTGCTGGATGAAGGCACGTCTTCATACCATGTAGTCTCAAAAGAGTGAACTATTTCTTCATATTAAGCTGGAAGATGAAAAGGGTGCCTGATTAAACTTCAGCGTCAGTATTTAACGAGATTTTTCATTTATATTTTTTAAAAACACTGTCATGGATCAAATTCGAATATAGTCATGAGCTGCAGAGCAGGAAAGGAGCTAGCTTGAAGGACTATTAAAATAGCCCTGTGAAAACAGACCAAAGCTCATAGTTGGGGCGGAAGCTTAAGGTAGTCGTGAAGAAAAGGTCCTAAATCTTCCTTGATCTGCTTTCCTTAGTTCATTTAGCTTTCCAAGTTAAGCTAAGTCCTTCCCTCTCCTGTCTTCCTGTTTCCACCTGTCCTCAGGGAAAGGGCAGCAGCCAGCCTAGCTCCTAGAGCAATGCTTCTTGTGGGGAGGCTGTTAGAAAATAGCCACCTCCTTCTGCAGGAGTCCCAGCGGCTGAAGGGAACAGTGGTTGAGGTTTTAAATCACTTGACAACACATATCATCATGTGATGGACTAGCTGAAAGAAGGATGGGTATTAAATTCTTTAGATTTGACCTTATGCCTGCATTAATTTTAGAGACACAATTTCAGGATCTATGAGTGATCTTAGGGAATCCCTTTCATTGCACTTCTTGGCTGAGAGTTTTTGGTGATCGTGTTTGATCCTGTAGTTTAAGTATTACTAAAAAAACCCAAAGATGCTTCCTTTGGAGGAGTGGGCAGCCAGTCAAATTACCAAATTACATATATTGAGCAGCCAGTGTACTAGGCTCAGTACAGACTTAATCACAGTAACCTTAGTCCTGTGAAGGAGGTAGTATTATTCCTAATTTACATTTGAGGCTATTTCAGCTCAGACTTGGCCAGAGCCTACCATTGATGATAACCTAGCTGGGATTGAGTCTTAGGTCATTCAGATATCAAGCTGCATACTTTTTCTGCTATACTGCATATAGGTAGGATATTAGATGAGAAGATGCAGATTACTTAACTTACTATTGGAACTAAAATTTGATATACATGTTTTGTTAATAGTGAATAGCGTTAGCCTTGTCTGTGAATAATTGTACTTTATGTTTGGGCTATATAAACTTTTTATTAGGTGACATACAATGTTTATTTCGGATGGTAGCTGTAAAGCTACTTTATAGTAATCCACCTGAATTATGCTCATTTCAGTGTAACTTTTTCTTTTAATAAAGATTTGCAGCTGAGCTAACAACTGTTGCCAGTCTTTTTTTTTTTTTTTTTTTTTCTTTTTCTCCCCAAATCCCCCCAGTACATAGTTGCGTATTTTAGTTGTGGGTCCTTCTGGTTGTGGCATGTGGGATGCCGCCTCAGCATGGCGTGATCAGTGGTGCCATGTCCACGCCCAGGATCTGAACCAGCGAAACCCTGGGCCGCCGAAGCAGAGCACGCAAACTTAACCACTCGGCCACAGGGTCGGCCCCAGTATAACTCTTAAGAGAGGTACAATATGGATGCTGTATGTGATTGCAGAGAGGTTCTTCAGCTAAGAATTTTAGTATCTTCTACAGCATTATAGTGACTTTAAACGTTACTTGCCTCAAATATGTAGTATTTTTCTCACTTAGATTTTTACAGCAACTCTGTAAAATAGATTGTTGGTGTATTATCCCTGTTTATAGATTAGAAAAGTGAGTCTCAGGAAAGTTAGTTCACTTGTTGGAGATCATGCAGCATACCAGGTCTTCAATTCCGGGTTTCTGATCAAGATTCTGATGTTCTTTTCATTTACATTATTCTGTAGGGTCTTTGTGTATGTCAGCGCCTGATAATCAGATGATGGATAATTGGCTGTGGCTTGTTCAGCGTAGGCTTTGATTTGCCCCAAGTTTCTACTTCAGACATACTTATCTGGCCACAGTTTATCCAACTGCTTTAAAAGAGGAACTACAGGGAAGGATGAAGTAATACAGGAGAAAAACAGGAACATGATTGTAGCCACTGATGTTAACTGAGCTCTGGTTTCCACTTTCTCTGGTCCTTTTTTCGGGGTTTCCCACGTTTTGCCCTTAAGCTGCCCTTCTATCCTTTCTTTCTCACACCCTTTCTTCCATCAAGAAGACTTGCAATGATGTCCAGCAGGAAGGAATCATGATCTGTTGATTTGTGAAAAGTAGTGTTGTTGTGGGCCTTTACTGGGGGGTAGAGGAGAAAGAAGAATGCAGAGGAGTAAAGATCATGGGAAAAGGTTGAAGTATTCAGCTAGAGTTTCTTAGCCACTCTGAAGGAAAAAATTTGCCTGTTAAAATAAAAATCCTAGAATCATATATATATTTTTGGAATTTTATCCAAAACTTACTGTTCACTTAAAATGTACATAAAGAAAAGGAATGATAAAATAGGTTGAGACCAATAAGTAGCAGATTGTATTCCTAAGATTTGTCCCTAGTACTGTATGTAGTTAATTAGCTCTGGCTGATTATGGCTTTTATTTTATTTTTATTTTTATTTTCATTTTTTTGGTGAGGAAGATTTGTTGTGAGCTAACATCTGTTGCCAATCTTCCTCTTTTGGTGTGAGGAAGATTGTCGCTGAGCTAACATCTGTGCCAGTCTTCCTCTATTTTGTATGTGGGATGCTGCCACAGCATGGCTTGATGGGCAGTGGGTAGGTCTGTACCTGGGATCCAAACCCGCAAACCCCCCGCCCCCCCCCCCCCCACCCGGGCTGCTGAAGTGGAGTGTGCAAACTTAAGCCGTATACCCTCAGGCTAGCCCCTGATTTTGGCTTTTAAAGAGCAGAGAATAGGATGAGGAAAATCCTGTTGTTTTATCATCACTACCATAGAGATGTGGTGATAGTCCTCTTAGATGTTACAAACAAAACTTCCTTCCCAATCTACTTCGGCCACTTTCTCTATATGCTTGGCATCCAGATGTACAAATTGAGGCAGCTTGTTTAATGTTTTAATAGCTATATCAGAATTCAACATCAGAGTCAGTTATTCCGTATGCAGAAAGGCTGACACTATTGCAACTGCAGTAATAACAGTTTTGCACAGTGCTTTAAAATTTAAAAGAGATACCTGTGGACTGAAAGAGTAGTCTTAATAGGTTGTGACTGAACCAAGTTCAACTTTGTAGGAAAACATTTTGTATAGTGAATTAGTTTACATGTAGTTTACATATAATGTAACTCTTTTAATTCTAACGGAGTTTTATTTAAGTTACAAGGGTTTGTGGTTTTTTTTGCATGTTTATAACTCCTAACTTATCTACTACCTAATAAGCCGCAAAAATACCGTGCAAGACCTTAGTCACACAGGAGGAGGGCATCTAAACATAGAAGGATAGTGGACTTTGTGCTGCTGTTAGATCTGCGTTGGGTTCTGGATCTGCAACTGTTTCTGTGTCCTTGAGCCAGTTAGTTAATCTTTCTGAGCCTCAGTTACTCCAGTTGTAAAATGGTGTTAAATGATACTGCCTTGTCTGCCTTTTAGGCTTGCTGTGAGGAGTACATATAATTATGCATGTAAAAGCACTTTTTAAATTGTAAAGCATGTGCAAAATTGTGGTTAATGATTATTATTCTCATTTTAAAATTTTTCTGGGGCTGGCCCCATGGCCGAGTGGTTAAATTTGTGCTCTCTGTTTTGGTGGTCCAGGGTTCACCAGTTTGGATCCTGGGCACGGACCTACACACCGCTCCTCAAGCCTTGCTGTGGTGGTGTCCCACAGAGAAAAACTAGAATGTCTTGCAACTAGGATATGCAACTATGTACTGGGATTTTGGAGAGGGGGAAAAAAAGAGGAAGATTGGCAACAGATGTTAGCTCAGGGCCAATCTTCCACACCAAAAAAAAGCATACCTTAAAAAAACAAAAAATTCTATTTTTCTGATTCTTTAAGTTTTGTGCTTTTGCTGTCTTTCCCCTTCTTATAAGCTGGAGGAAAAAAGACTTAGAATGATCACCTGTTTTTGACCTCAACCATGCCACTGCCCCTACCACACATAGATTTTTTTTTCAACAGAGAAAGTAAGTCCCAGAGAGGTTACGTGACTTGTTCAAGGGCATAGAGCTGGTTAGTGTCAGTTTTGTCACTTCAAAACTGTCAGTTCATTGTTATACCTGCAACTTTATGCTGCATCTCGTAAAAATTACGTATTGCTACTTAACTAATTTTGGTATTCTTTATGTCGTTTTTTGGGAGTTGCTTGAACATTTATAACTTCCCTTTCCTTCTCCCTTTTGCTTCTGTCATTCTACACTTTGGCTTCTGACATTCTAGTTTTAAGTTTTCATCGTTTAGGTAATTCCTCCCTAATTTCCCTTGGTGTTCTTTATTCATCTCCTTTCCTTTCCTCCAACATTGAAGCTGTCTTCCCCAAAGCAAGACTACCCTCTCTTGTTTCCTTAGTTGGAACTATCTTTCTGCTCTGTTTTTCTGATTTACATGTTCATTCTCTGTTTTCCTTTCTTGTTTTTTTTCCTGTCACCCTTGAAATCTATCTTTGTTCTTCTTCTTCCATGTTTTCTGAAGCCTGTGCCTTTCTTGTATGCCTTTGGATTGATGTTATCAACTTAGTAGCTTTTTGTTTTTTTGGGGGGTTTTTTTTGCTGAGGAAGATTTGCCCTCATCTAACATCCATGCCAGTCTTCTTCTGTTTTTTAGTATGTGGGCCGCCAGCACAGCATGGCATTGTAGATCTGCGCCTGGTAACTGAACCCAGGCCACCAAAGCAGAATGTGCTGATCTTAACCATTAGGCTACTGGGACTGGTCCAGCTTTGTTGTTTTTATTTTATCTTTTGCTTTAGGCCTTTAAAGTGACACCAAAAGTCTCAGTCTCCCTTTCATTTGAGCACATTCTTGGACAGTGTTCATAGATGCATTTTATTACTGTGCTTGCATCCTACCTCCTTTCCCCTATGCCCTTCTTTCCGCACTTGAAACATTTATGACTACAGGATAGCATTCACATCATGTATTGAGCCATATTCATAGCCTGTCTTTGACTCTTATTCCAGCTAAAGCCTTTCTGTTCTAGAAAATAGAATAAAAGAAACAAACGAAAAACTAATGGATGGTTAACCAAAGTCTTCCCTTACAATCGTTTATTTGACATCTGTATTTCCTAGTCCAAACTCTGAGCTATTCTGCTACCTTTGTTGGAATGTTTTGTACTTGATTATCTCATTTTTCTGGAACCAAATTATAGTTTTATTTCTGAAGAGCTTGGATGGTATTTGTATCCTCTGTTTGCTTATCAAAATCGCCATAAAATTTTCATGAGTTTGCAATTCTCATTTTCCTTATTCAGTGTCCCAAATCCCATTTCTTTACCAAAGCAAAATACGTGTGCTCTTGGCTCCTTCTTATTGTTATCTCTGAGTCCTGTTGCAATAATCTTTTAATTAATTCATTCAACAGATATGAAGTGAATACTTTCTATGTACAGGTACTGTTTTAGGAGCTAGGAACACCTGAACAACAAAAACAAAAAGAGCCCACTACTCATGAGTTTAAATTGTATTTGAGGTAGGTAAGGAGTAGGGAGAGACGGTCAATAAACAGATGTATAAGTAAATACACACTTGTTAGATGGTAGATATTGACAAAAAATAAATAAGGTAAGGACAGCGTGAGCAGGGGGTGCTCCTTTAGATAGGACTGATAAATAATAAGATGATATTGAAATAGAGACTTGAATGAAATGAGGAGCTGGGTTATGTGGGAGAAGAGCATTCCAAGTGAAGGTATGAAATAGCAAATACGATGGCCCTGACATGGAATGTGCTTCGTGTGTTCACGAAACAGCGAGGAGGAGGCCTTGTGGTTATAGCAGAGTGAGGGAGGGAACATGAGACGAGATGGGGTCAGTGAAGTTGTGGGATAGGCAAGGAGATTGTTTCATGTGGGATCTTGTCTTTAAGCTGTGACAAGAACTCTGGGTTTTATCCTGGGTGATATGGGAGGCCATTGGAGGGTTTGTTTTAAAAGATCCCTGTGGCTGTTGTGTGGGAGTAAACTAGAGGGGAGCAAGAATGGAAGCAGGATTACCAGTTAGGACATTCTTGTGATAGTCTAGGCTCCAGATGATAGGGACTTAAATTAGAGTAGTAGCTGCAGATGTGGTGAGAATTAGTTGGATGCTGGATGTGTTTTGAAAGTAGAGTCAGTGAGATTTGCTGACGGATTAGATGTGAGATATTAGAGAAAGGGAGGAGTCAAGAATGACTCCAAAGTTTGTGGCTTGAGCAATTTGAAGGAAGTAATTCTTATTTTATCTTGCCCTAAAATCTTCTGCTTGTCTTGTCTTGCCCCACTTTTTCAGTTTCCATTTATAGCAGATTATTGACACTTATATGGCACCCAAAGCCAGAAGGAAAAAGTTCTGTGCTCTACCTTTCCATATTCCTTCAAATTGGCTGTGCCTGCCACTACTGCTATTGACCTTAAAGCCCCATCCTTTCTTCTCCAAGGCTTTATGGCTGCTTTGCACAGTATGCTCTCATCAGCTCTCCGCTGGGGCTGCCTGCAGAAATTACTGCAGGAAATCTTGCAGCACTTCTGGTGCAGTCAACAAGTGTGTCTGTGCTGTCTTGCATGAACTACTCAAGATGGCCTGTAGATACAAATCCAAAAAAGAATTACACAGATTCTGAAATTTAGGGAAACATTGGAAAAAATTTAATGGTTCCACATGAGAAGCGAGCATAGATTTAGATTAAATGTCAAAATAAAGTGAGAAATAAAACATCTTTATTTAAACATGCTGTTGAAAATATAGCTACTATAGAAAACTGAGAAGAAGTAGAGTGACCACAAAATATAAAAAATAATTCCAGTGACTTATAGGTAGAAATGACTATGTGATAGCTTCCTAAAGTAGTAAATCAAGAAGCAGGAAGTTTGTGATGGCTTTGGGACCATATTTGATGGTCTGAAAAGATATCAGAGAAATATGAGCCCTCATCCCCTTGATGTGGAGCCTGACACTGGAATCAGAAATAACAGTACCAACTATCAAATAGGAACTGATAGTGTTAAAATTGGAACATAGTACTCAGGACTCTTAAAGCATAGGAAGCCTTGCTTTTGACTCCAGGGTAAGGGAGGTCACAAAAGTATGGGTAAATGTTAGCTTATCATGTATGAAATGGTTTTAAAAAATTAAAACGTGGGAGCCGGCCTGGTGGTGCAGTGATTAAGTTCTCGCATTCCACTTTAGTGGCCTGGGGTTCACTGGTTTGGATCCCGGGTGTGGACCTGTGTACCACTTGTCAAGCCATGCTGTGGCAGGCATCCCACATATAAAGTAGAGGAGGATGGGCACGGATGTTAGCCTGGGTCCAGTCTTCCTTGGCAAAAAGAGGAGGATTGTTGGCAGATGTTAGGTCAGGGCTGATCTTCCTTAAAAAAAAAATTAAAACCTGAAAGTTCAAACATGAGCAATGGAATCCAGGAACCTATAATCTCAACTTAATTCAAGCAATTTCAATTTAAGACTGATTTTTGTATAATAAAGCCTAGATTGGAAATATCAGTTCTAGCCAGTTAATTGAAAAGGTCTAATCAGGAGTTTGGAGTATTAAAAGATTGACCATGCATCTGAATTTTTTCTCATTAACATTGGTCTTCATCTCTCATCTATAAGTGGTCACTAGAAGTTCTGATTCTATAGGTTTGGCATATAATTATCTTCTATTCTATCTCTAGTTATTTTTTACCTTTGATTATATCTTCCACTGATTTCTCTTAGCACTATTCCTCTGAAATAGTGTCTTCAGGTTTTTTTTGGGGGGTTTTTTTTTGCTGAGAAAGATGGCTCTGAGCTAATGTCTGTTGCCTATCTTCCTCTTTTTGCTTGAGGAAGATTTGCCCTGGGCCAATCTTCCTCTGTTTTGTCTGTGTGTCTCCACCACAGCATGATTGCTGATGAGTGGTGTAGGTCTGCACCTGGGAAGCAAATCTGGGCCGCCAAATTGGGACATGCCAAACTTAACCCTTAGGCCTTGGGACGAGCCCTGAAAATTATTTTTTAATTAAAAAATGTAGGGATTTTTTTTCCTCTTAAACCAGGTTTGCTTCCTTCTTCAGTAGCACTATTAAGTACCCCACCTCTAAAATCTTTGACCACTCATTTACTAGCCTGAGTCTGAGCCTTTCAATTATTTTTCCTCATTATACTTTTCAGAGTTTTCCTTCTTTTCTCAACTTCTAGCTATAGTTTTTTCTTGAAGCTCAGTTCTTAGCTTTCTGCTGATCACTATCAGAAGATACATGTAGGGAGAACTTGAAACATCTATATTTCTAGATTTTTCTTCTCAGCATCTGTTACCTGTTGCTATGTAACAAATTACACCAAAACTCAGTGGCTTAAAACAACACACATTTATTATCTGACAGAGATCAGGAATTTGGGCATAGCCTAGCTGCATCCTCTACTGCTCTGTCTCTCCCAAGGCCGCGGTCAAGATGTTGGCCAGGGTCTGTGGTCTCTTCTGAAGGACGGAATGAGGAAGGATCTGCTTCCAAGTTCACTCGGGCTGTTGGCAGCGTTCAGTTTGTCGTGGGTTGTTGGAAGGAGGACCTCAGTTCCTTGCCATGTGGGCCTCTCCAGCATGGCCGCTTGCTTCATCAAAGTATGAAGCCAAGAAGACAGTAGAGAGTCTGCTAGCAAGACTGAAGTCCCAGTCTTTTGTAACCTAACCACAGAAGTGACATCCCATCTTTTTGTTAGAAGCAGTTACCAGATTCATTCCACTCTCAAGGTGAAGGAATTACACAAGGGTGTGAATACCATTTTTGAAGTTGCTTCTTCCTTTGCAGTGTCTGCCTCTTAAATGTTACTGTTCTTAATCGTCTGTGGTTTGTCTTTTTTTGCTGTAGTCTACCCTTTTTCTCCCTGGGTGATCTTATGTACTTAGGGAAGCACAAGTTCTTAAGTTAGTCTGCCTGTGTTCAAACCCTTGTTTTGCTGCTTGATTGTGCTTTCGTTTTAGGCACATTTTCTAGCAAAGTATCAGTTTCCTCATCAGTGTAATAAGAGTCAATAATAATACCTAGTTCAGTAAGGTTTGTTTGAAGGTAGATGAGATAATACATGAGAAATGCTCAGCAGGTAATTAGTACTCATTTAATATTAACTGTAATATAATAATAACAGAAGTAGCAAGAGGAGGAGGAGAGAAGCAACCGTGACTTCAGCTGTTAGGATTTGTTAAGACCCTGGCATCTGTAGAGGACTAATGGGTGTCACCTGAATGTTCTGGGAGTACTGCCTACTCAGTGGGATTGAGACTGAAGTTTCCTCCTGGAGGGGATGAGGGCTGGTGGGAAGATGGGGAAACAGGTTTAAAACTGATCCCATCTGTGAACTCCATCTATTTTTTGAACAGCTATTTACAGAGTGCCAAATATATGCCAGAATCAGTGCTATGCACTGATGGTACCACAGCGCCCAAGTCAAGGGAATTCCGTCTGCCCTTCTGGAGTTTTATTGTCTGAGGGGAAGAACAATGTTGAACCTGCAATTTCTTGTGTGGTGGATGTTTATGAGATGTACAAGATCCTGTGGGAGCACATTAGAGGAGACCTAACGTGGTCTGCATGCCAGGAAAGGTTTCCTTGAAGAAGTAGTTACTTAGACTGAGACTTTGAATGGCCGAGTCCCTCTCAGTGGAGGATGTCCACTGAAAGTCTCCAAGTCCGAAAAGAGCATGATATTTTAGAGGAACATACTTTCCATTAACAGTATGTGAATTTTACTCATTTAAAAATTATTTCTTATCTGTCTCTCATTTCTCATTCCCATTTACGCTTTCCTGTTGAGACCCATCTTCATCTCCGTCCTAGATATTATAAAAACCTAGTTTTTTTCTTGTATTTTTCCTTTCAGTCCATTCTATCCATTGCCCTGGTGTTGTCTTTCCAAAACACAGATTATATCATTCTCCTGCTTGAAAATACTTGCTTCTCCCAGTGTCTTGGTATGCTATAGAAAGTTTTTTTAAACTTTTCCCATCACGTACTTTTTACTCCAGCCCCTGGAGCCTACTTGCAGTTTCTTTGAACCTGTGTTCCTTTTCTACCTGTGTGAATTTCCCTGGCTCTCTTTGTGTGGGAAGGTGGTAGGGAGGTTTTTCTAACTTGCTTCTTGCCCCACTCCCTCTGAGCATAATTATAACTGTGCTGTCTGTTGCTATGGCACTTATCACTGATAGAACACTTTTCACAATGGTGGGTTTCCTCTACTAATTGTGAGCCACTGGAGGATAGGACCCTTGTCTTATTTGTGTTGGTATACTTAGCTTCTTGCATCAGGCATTCAGTAAGTGTTGTATTTGAATTTCCACTGCACCACCCTAATTAAGATTTTAATCACATCATACCCGGATTGTTATACGATGTTATTTTTTTCCCTTAATTCATTCTTTTCCATGTACCACCTATATATAAATCCATCTTATATAAATTTGGCAACACTTATGAAAATCTTAACGAAAATCTTCCAAGATTTATTTAAAGGATACAATTTAATTCTTATGCATTTAATGCTTCCCAACTGCTTAGGCCCACACTATCTATCCACTGTTATTTGCTATTCCTCTTTGAAGTACAACCACTATTTCAGCCAGACTGTTTTCCTCCTTATTGCTCCTCTTCTCACTCCTCCTAACACTAATCAGTGAATTCTTTGACTCGTTTATGACTCCCACACCCCTGCCCCAGCACTTCATATCTTATACATTCTTTAGGGTCTAGCTTAAGTCCCATTCCCAAAGAGCTCCCTGAACTCTGAACCTCCATTGATCTCGCTTTTTTCAGAAACTTTATATACCTTTTGTTCCTGAAGTATCTTCTCCAGAAAGTTATAAGGGCAGGGAAGCTGTTTTATGCTATTCTGTCTTATGCAAAGCACCTTTTGTGGTTATTTATTATTCATATATTAACACTTAGTTAATTGCCCTGAACTGATCTGCCCTGTACCTCGCCTCTGCTTCCCTTCTTTCCATCCATTTTCTAAAACTACAGTAAGACTTTGAAAGTCTATGAGGGTTTTTGTCCTATTGTGGTCAACTGTCCTTTCTCTGTTTACTATGCTGTTTCGAATCCCTATTTTCCAGATAAAAATAACCCAGGCCAACATGACCTAAACTATTTTTAACTCCCAAGTATGGGAGAAGGGTCTGCTCTGAAGGTGAAATGAAGTTTTACACCATTGTCTAGGCCCAAAGTCAGTTGATCAGGTTACAGATTGTGGTAGAATACTGCACAACCGTGAGTCTCAAGAGGAGAGCGCCCGCATAACTTCCCTCCCCTACCCCCACCAATGGCATGAGAATCCCCAGGGAACATGTGTCACTTCAAAACAAAGCAACACAATACACATGATGTTGAAAGTGACCTCTTGTATACTCTTTTACACGACCTAGAAGAGAGAAGCTTGTGGCTAGCAAGGTGACACAGCTCAACATTGATACCACATGATTGGTGTCTAAGTAAAAATTTTGAAGAGCAAAATTTTAAACTTCTGAAATTATTGTAGTTTTGATTTGGTTTTAGAACTGTAATTTATTCAAAATTTCAAATAACATTAAAGGAGGTTTAAGAGTTATATCTGACAAAAGAGGGCATAGGTTAAACAAGATGAGAAATTTCTTTATGATTAGACAACTTTCGCTTTAACCACACTTCTGGATTCAACGTTTAACCAACCTGGGGTAACCAGTTGATTTAACTGTGTTAAAAGAAGGCACTGGTAGTGCAGATGATATAGAAACTGGATGGTGTAAATGTCATTTGAGTTTGGTCTTGAAATGTAGTGAAATATTTTTATGCTTAAAAAGAATTCCACTTCCCAATTTTGCTTAACTTTGATGTTTAAAATGTGTTTTCATTCTCTGAGTCCAGTTTTTAGTTGGTAAGGAAAGTAGCCTGGGGTTAAATATTTACCACAGATAATTTATGTGCAAAGAATGGTTGCAGTTTTGGGTGGTTACAACTTAGAGTATTTTAGAATCAAATTTCTTGAAGAAAGAAAATCTTGGGGGCCAGCCAGGTCGTGTAGTGGTTAAGTTTGCACACTGCACTTTGACGGCCTGGAGTTTGCCCGTTTCGATCCTGGGTGTGGACCTACACACCACTCATTCAGCCTTGCTGTGGCAGCGTCTCACGTAGAAGGACTTACAACTAGGATATACAACTATATCTTGGGGCTTTGGGGAGAAAAAAAAAAGAGAGGAAGATTGGCAACATGTGTTAGCCTAGGGCCAGTCTTCCTCACCAAAAAGCATACCTTAAAAACAAAAAAATTTGGCAAAAAATCATGTATGATAAAAATAGCACCCCTCCCCAATAGCTTACAAGTTTTTTTCAAGGTAATTATGTAAGTTAGTGGTTCATACTTTGTTTTGCTTCTGGACCCGTTTAGGAATCTAATGGAAGCTATGCACCTTCTCATCCTAAAAATAAACATAAATGCCAAGTTTTTTTGGTGAGGAAAATTGGTTGTGAGCTAACATCTGTTGCCAATCTTCCTCTTTTTGCTGGAGGAAGATTGTCCTTGAGCTAACATCCATGCCAGTCGTTCTCTGTTTTGTATGTGGGACGCCACCATAGCATGGCTTGATGAGTGGTGTGTAGGTCTGTGCCCAGGATCCGAACCCGCGAACCCCAGGCTGCCAAAGCGGAGTGCACAAAATAACCACTATACCACCAGGCCAGCCCTGCAAAATTTTGCTTATAGTAAAACCCATCCATACCCTACATTAAGAACTCCTGTTGTAAGAGGAGTTCTAAAGAACAAAACAAAACAAAAAACATTTTTAAGCATTTCACGTCTGGTTATGGTAGAGCCAAGTTTCTCTGTTTATTCAGTTGCTATTCTTGCCCCATGTCTACAGAATTAGGCTTTGAGTTCCCTCCCCCCAACCATAGTAGTCAATTCAAGCTATAGAGACCCAGATAAGGGATATACATTATAACTTAAACTAGTGGTATATATGTACAGACTTCTGAAAGATGTTTACCTTGTATAATCTGGCTGTAAACCAAAGTGAAGTGAAATGGTATGACCAGGATGGAAGCCATGACCTTAGTGAGAATGTCTTCCCTGGAGGGCACACCTCTCCAAGCACACCTGCCAGGTTAATCCTTGCTTTAGAATTCTACATGTGCACTTTTACCATAAAAGACTGAGAGCCTTCATCACTAATGATTAACACTGGATTGTGGTTCTTTCTCTTTTCCCTCTTCCTCTTTAAACTGTCCTGTTTCCTGCTCCCATTGCATATGTTCATGTGTGTTTTGCTTTTGTTTTGTGTTTTTTTCTTGTAACTGGCATTTAAGTAAGAATAATCTGAATTTTTTTAAAAATAAAAACCTTAGTAATAGTGCACCAGGGCTGGGGGTGTTAGGGGATATTCTTAACTAACAAAACTGAAACTAGAATTCATATTAGTTGGTTTTGTTTATATTAGAAATAATTCCTATAATTGTTAGATCTGAAGCATCTCTTGATAGTTTTGGTAGAAAGTATCTTTAAAATATGTAAGAACAGTTTGTTTTCAACAAAAGAATTGCTAGTGTTCAGGAACTGTGCTTTGTTGCATAAAAACAGTAAGGTTTGGGGGCTGGCCTGGTGGCACAGTGGTTAAGTTTGCATGTTCCACTTCGGCAGCCTGGGGTTCGCCAGTTTGGATCCCAGGTGTGGACCCACACACCGCTTGTCAAGCCATGCTGTGGCAGGTGTCCCACGTATAATGTAGAGGAAGATGGGCCCGGATGTTAGCTCAGGGCCAGGCTTCCTCAGCAAAAAGAGGAGGGCTGGCAGCAGATGTTAGCTCAGGGCTAATCTTCCTCAAAAGAAAAAACCAATAGGGCTTTTCTCTAATGTATACTTACTGTAAAGATTCTTGCAATGGTCTAGGGAAAGGGAGAAAAGTAGGGGAGCAAAGGTGATTGTTGACAGAAGCCAGGAATAGGACCTGCTAGCACTGCTGTGGATTCGTGTCATCTGGCTTTCTTGGTGCTGAGCAAGTCACTCAGCACCTCTCCCATCTCATCGTCTATAAAATGGGAATAATTGACCTAATTAACAGAATAAAGGTTAGATAATTGATTATTATAAGAAGCTTTTAAAAAGGTGATTACATTTTTAGCTCTCAGCAGTGCCTTTTCAAGTTATTAGTACTTGGCCTTGCCTGCCCTTAATTCTAAACCTTTGCTCTTGTTCATCGTGTTGGTTAACATTAACATCACAAGTTTAAAGTTCAGTTTTAGATTCAGAATTCTTGACTTGCTTTTAATGAGATATCAGAATGTTATTTTTAATTAAAATGGATCTTTTGTTGCTTAGGCAGTTGGCACATAGCCTTGGCACTGTGAAAAAGAAAACTGGTCAGTGGATAAGGGCATCTTGAAGTGAATTTCAGATAGTTGTTTACATCGTGGATAATGAAATAGACTGAAGGACACTTTGATCAAAGCATCTTTCTCTTTCTCTCTCTCTCTCCATGCCCTCCCCCTTAGCAGAATGAAGTCAAATGGTGATAAATATTTTATTTATAATTGTTAATTTAATTATTTAAGGTTAATTTTAAAAATTGAAGCCCTTGAATGTTGATTAATTTTAAAAGCTAGTCATGCATGCAGATAAGCTAGTGCCTATAAAATGATTGGTCAGATCTCACAGAAGTGAATTTATACTTATTTTATAGTTTTTATTGATGTAAATATAGGTTAGATTGTTCTATAATTTGTTGATATTCCTTAGTATTTCTTATATTTACCATATAGTCTACAACTTAATAGGAAGCTTTTAAAACAAAATGCTAAAATTAATTCTTCTTTCTCTAAATTAATGGGAGAAGTTTGGGTGTTAGTTTTTCAGTCATGCTTTTATGGCTTCTTTACCCTTAATAATGTTGTCTGTGACTATTATTAATTCATAAAGTTACTTTGGTATCTGTGCTATTGAATTTGACTCATGTAGTTAAAAGCACAATGAGATACGCCTATACATACACTTAAATGGCTGAAATTTAAAATATCGACAATACCAAGTTTTGACAAAAATGTGGAGCAACTGAAATCCTCATACACTGATAAATTCATTATTTGCAAGAATGCAAAATAGTATAGCTACTTTGGAAAATAGGTCAGCCATTTTTCAAAAAGTTAGAGACTCATCATATGACCCAGCCATTGTACTCCTAAGTATCTACCAAGAGAAATGAAAACATGTCCACACAAAGAGTTGAGTATTACTTATTAACTGCAAAAAATGAAACAACCCAAGTGTCCTTCATCTCATGATTAGATAAAATGTGATATATCAAATGATGGGATACTATTCATCAGTAAAATGAAATGAACTACTCTTTTATGCAACAGCATGGGTGAACCTCAGAAACATTGGTGCTAAGTGAAAGATTGTACCATAAATTATTTAACTAGCTCCTTGTGGTGGAAGTTTGAGTTATTCTTAATTTTTTGTATGACAAGTAATTCCACTTTACATATTCTTGAAGGTATATCTTTGTGCATTTTTGTGAGGTTTTATAAGACAAATGTCTAGAAGTACAATTGCTGGGTTAGAGAAGATTTTTTACATTTATATTGCCAACATTGACTCAATGTTTATTATGTATCAAGCACCATTATATGTACTGTTTCTACCTAGACTATCTCATTTAATTCTCACAACAACCATATGGGGTGTTAGGTACTATTATTTTCTTCATTTTACAGTTGAGGAAACTGAGACATGGAGAGATCTTTTTTTAAAAAAACTTGTTCCAAATCACATAACTAGGAAGTAACAGACAGAGTCAGGGTACAAACCAGGATAGTCTGATTCTAGAGTTTGACCTCCTATCTGAGATGTGTGAAGTGTGTTTCTATTTATGCATGTTTTGGGGGATGCTGTATTTGTTTTCAGGTCTCCTACTTGATCTTACTCTATGCATTACAGAAATTTCTTAATTTTAAAAAGTTGGAGATAAGCCAAATATTTATCAAATGAGTCTTTCTCTTTCCTTACTGAAATAATTTCAGAAACACACCATTGGAATGTTGGTTAATTTCAACATAACTTATTTATACTCAAGAAAAATACCAACCATTCACTTAAAGGAACATTCTTTTGATAGTATGCAAATATACAGTTCTTTGAGCAGGTTAGTTTTTTCATGTAAATCATAAAAGGCATAGTTTAAGTAGTAAAGTTCATATTAGCCTTAACACTTCTTAAGATACTGTTTTCAAATAGGCAGTATATGCAGAGGGTGTCATAATTCCTTTAACTGTGTAAGCTTTGCATCAGAATGACATTAATGTGAGGGGCCCAATATAGATCATAATATTAATCGGAGATTTTCAGTCCAGGTGGGAGGCCAGACAACCTCTTAAAGCTTCACAGAGATTCTAATTCACATTCGGGTCTCAGAAATGGGTATAGGGCATTCTCTTAAATCAATAAGGGATATAAAAAATGTTATGTCTGGTAACTCAGATACCCAAAAGATGTTTGTTGAGTAACTATTCTAAATACCTCTTATAATCAATAAGTTAGCAAAAAAAGATCTTTTATGAACTAAAGCAACTGGTTTACATTTCCTTGGTTGTATTCATCCCATAAATTAATTAATATTCTCTCTCCTTCTGTCCAAAGGCTTCTACAAGTAGGTGGTACCATCTGCCTTTACTTGGTCATCACTTATTTATTCCTTAGCCTCCTTATAATGACATGGGCCTTCACGTGCTGTTCTGAATCTAGTCTTTTGAAAGTTATTATTCCCCTCTTGTAAAAGGATCTTTTTCTTTCTCCTGCCTTTTTTCTGCTTAGCCACTCATAGCACTTGATCCAGAGGTAGTATGGGGTATTGGTTAAAAGCGTAGGATTTGGAGTCAGGCTGCCTGGATTCAAAACTTTGCTCTGCCATTGGCTAGTTGTGTGATGCAAGTTATCTACCTTGTTTTCTTATTTGTTTCATGGGACAACTGTAGTACTTATGTCATGATTGTGGGGAGGACTAAATGAGCTAATGTATGTAAAGCATTGCACCTGGCACTAGTAACTATCAGAATCACCACTTTTGTTATTCTCTCCTCTCCTTTGCCTTTTCTTCTCCCTTGGCTGACATGATACTGCACTGTCCTGACTCTCTGTAGTCTCTTGAACCATTCCTTCTCTCCTGGCTTCTTTTCTTCTCACTAAATGTAGGTATTTCCGTCTGGTTTTGTGTCAGCGTTCTTAGGGAGAATGGCCACTGGCTTTGGTATCAGGTAGACCTAGGTTTCAGGTCTACCCCTGCTGCATATTAGCTGTATGACCTCAGAATTTTACCTGAATCCTTTTCAAGCTCAGGTTTCTGATCTGTAACTAGAGAGAGGTAATTCCTTTATCGCAGGATTGTTGGGAGAATGAAATAACAGAAAGGGCTCAGCATAGGGTCTGACACAGTGTGATTGCTGAGCAAATGGGATCTGCTGCTCATGCTGTCATGTCTAGCTTGTCTCATACACTTGATCTCATCCAGTTTTGTTCTTCAGATACCGTCACTGAACTGTCAATTCTTCTTTTTTTTTGATGAGGAAGATTGGCCCTGAGCTAACATACATTGCCAATTGTCCTCTTTTGCTTGAGGACAATGAGCTAACAATTTGCTTAATGGCCCTGAGCTAACATCTGTGCCAGTCTTCCTCTATTTTGTATGTGGGACACTGCCACAGCATGGTTTGATGAGCAGTGTGTAGGTCCATACCTGGGATCCAAATGTGTGAACCCCAGGCAGCCGAAGTGGAACACATGAACTTAACCACTATGCCATCAGACTGGCCGCAGTCGCTGAACTGTTGATTCTTAATTCTGTTTCTCTACTTGGATTTCCTTCTCGCACTGTTAAGATGTGCTGTCTGTATGTCTTATTGTTATTAGAATTTTCATATCTGATATCAAACTAATCTCTGTCACCTTCTCTCTGAAATTTGCTCTTTATTGTGTGTTCCATTCTTTTATTCATGTTCTTGACGTCTTCCCAGTCATGGTACCCTGGCATTGAATTGATTCGTGCCCTTGTTTCTCTCTGTCTCTGGTTCCTCTCGAAGTGTAGGTTTCATTCTAACCTGCACTGAGGCTCCAACAGCCAGCCATCTTTGGCTTTCACTTCTCACTATTGTGGTTTAGACCTTCATTACCTTTTTTTGTGTGTTTTTTCCCAGTAGCCATGAATGACTTCTCCCTGCCTCCATTATTCCTTGTCCTCCTAATCCTTTACATTCATCTTTCTCTTATCAGATTCACCTTCCTAAAGTGAGGGGTCATCAGTTTTTTTCCCAAAGGGCTAAATAAGTAGTAAATATTTTAGGCTTTGTGGGCCATAGTCTTTGTTGCATCTACTCAACTCCGCTGTTGCGAAGGGAAAGCAGCCAGGGACAGTATGTAAATAGATGAGAGTGGCTGTATTCCAATAAAGCTTTATTTACAAAAACAGATTGTGGGCTAGATTTGGCCCACAGGCCGTAGTTTGCTGACTCCTGTCCTAAACGAAAGCTCAGATTGTTATCAGTGCTTGCTTGCATGACTTCAGGCATTCTGTAGCTTGAAAAGTCAAGTCTGAATTCCTTAGAATAGCATTTAGATCTGCTGTTAATTGAGCTGTGGCCGCAATTTAGCTTTATTTCCCTCTACTCCTCATCGTGCATTCTTTATTTTAGCAAATGGAACTCTCTCCTGTTCCTAGGACATGCCATGCTTTATTAGGGCATCTCATGGTTCCAAATTACCACTCCATACAGTATTTCCTGAAATAATAATTTTTTTTAATACCGACTGCAAAGTGGGACAGTCTTCCTACCTCCCCACTTTCCTACTCTTACCTAAAGTATTTTGGTTTTAAGTGTTTTGCTTCTCAACATTTGGAGAAGAAAAAATATGATGCAATTACAAAGGTTCCAGAAATATTAACTCCCATAGCAATTGCTCTGAATGATGGTTCCTAACTCTTTCTTAGATGCTACTAGATGAATGTGTTAGTGATACAGTGCTATATGGAAGTTCTTTTGGAAGGCAGCTTTTAGGTCTGATGGGCTTATCAGTTTCTTTAGAACCTGCATTGACCTCTGTTTAGTAATAGTCTATTTCACCTATGTCGACGAAAATAATCCATAACCAATCTGTAAATGAAAATTTGGGTGAGTTTATTCTGAGCTGAAATCTGAGGACCATGGCCCAGGGCCTTTCTTCCCAAAGGAAGAAAGGGCACCGAAGAAGTGGGGTGCACAGAGTGGTTATATACCCCCAAACAGGGTGTTTCACATATGATTGAAATGTCCCTTCCACAATAGTCACAAGATTGCCCTGTCGGCACAGCACTTGATGGACACAGCAGGTAGTGGGTCTGCTATCTTGATGGGCGTAGCAGGAGGCAAAGTCTATTGTCTCGAGCTAGGGGTCACAGGTGAGCGCAGCAATCAGTTTCTAGCCTAAGGAAAGATGCTTAATCCTTAAGGAGACCCCAACGTTGGGAGGGGGAGGGAAGTTGGACCTTTACCTCATGGGCCTTTTGCTCTTGCCATAGGGAATCTCTAAAGCAGATATACAATGCATGCTCAACGGCCTCGGTCAGGCCCTTTTGGAAAGACAAGGTCAGGCCGAATTAGGTTTATACCAAATGGCTTCCTCATATTCTCCAATATATCCTATTGCTTGCCATTTTTATTTGTCACCTATCTTACCTCAACCTTTCAGACTTCACTGAGTGATGAAGGAATACCTCTATTTAGCCGCTGTGTATCTTCCATAGGGTTTGGGGGCATTCTATGTCAGTTTTGTGGACACGTGCCTTAGGAGTGCTTGGAGGTCTTCCTAGCTACATTACAATTCTTTAGGTTAAATATTTTTGAGTACTTTCTCTATTCTTGTGCTGGGATCTTAAAGACAAGTAAAATACAGTCTTAGCCTTAACAGTCTTCATGGTCTATTGCAGGAGTCAGCAGACTTTTTCCCAAAGGGCCAGATAGTAAATACTTTAGGCTTTATGGGCTACATGGTCTCTGTTGCAGCTATTCAGCTCTGCCATTGTAATTTGAAAATAGCCATAGGCAGTACATAAATGATTGAACTTGGCTGTGTTCCAGTAAAATTTTATTTACAAAAATAGATGGTGGGCCACATTTGGTCTGCCAGGTGTAATTTGCTGACCCCTGGCCTGGTGGCATTGTGCGAAGGGATATTTGAAGCCGCAGGTAATCAGTATGTCTGTCTTGAGTGTCAGTTTTACTCAGTTATGTGGAAAAAGTAGTTTAATTGGTAAGTAACTTAAAACAGTCTTTTAATAACATAAGTGGCTACCCATGGAATAGAATGTAAAATTAAAATGACTTTTTAAGGTAAAATTGGGCCTTGCAAGGAAAGTCTCGTTTGTAGTGAGCATCTTAAATCTGTATCTGCAAACTCTTTTGCCATTTGCTGGAAAACTTTGGAAAGCACTGCTAGGCATTGGGAGCCATTGAGGGATTAGAGGACAGCAATGACATCACATTTTAATTTTAGAAAGCAACTTGGGTGGAGTGTAAGGAATGGAGCAGGGCATGGCAATCCTGGAGGCACAGAGATGAGTTAGGAGGCTATTATAGTAATCCAAGCAAAAGAGAAGGACCTCTTTTAAGATAGAAGTAATGGAGATGGAGAGATTCAGACAGATTGGAGGCATAGCAAGGATATTTGATTTGATTCTGTGTAGGGTGAGGGAATGGCAAAGGATGAGTCAAGGATGATTTCTAAGTTTGTCCAGGGAAATTGGTTGAATAAAGATGCCATTTGGTAAAGGAAAGAATATAAGAAGAAGAGCAACTTGAAGGCCAGGGACGACATGCACATAAGTTGTTTTGGAATTGTTGAGTTTAATATGCCTGTGTTGTGCCTATGAGTGGCATTTGATTTTGTAGGTCTGAGGCTCCAGAGACCCATCTCCACTCTGGTGGTTAGCGTGTAAATAGTAGCTGAAGCCACAGGATTGAATGCAGTCCCCTGCGAAAAGAGTTTTGCATAGCAAGAGTAGTGCTGATTATAGAAGGCTTGGGGGAAACAAAACTCTACATTG
Organism: Equus caballus; assembly: GCF_041296265.1. Taxonomy (NCBI): domain Eukaryota; kingdom Metazoa; phylum Chordata; class Mammalia; order Perissodactyla; family Equidae; genus Equus; species Equus caballus. The sequence continues at coordinate 91,163,395 of NC_091684.1, forward strand.
GTGGTGAAGCGCGGGGGAGAGTATATTGAAAGAAAAGGAAGAAAACCAGAAGACAGTGGTGTTTCAAAAACCAAGGAAGAATAGAGGTACAAGAAGAAGATCAACAATATCAGACACTACAGAGAGGGTTAATTAGCATTGGAACTGAAAGACATGTATTGCTTTTATTTAAAAAGGGGGAGAGCATAATTTGGGACTTTGCCCAGGGTAATTTCAGTGGAGTTATGAGAACAGAAGTCATAATGAGGTGAGTATGAATGGTAGTGAGAAGGTGTAGGCGAGGACTATGGGTTGGCGCTTCTCACTTTAATGGGATCTGTGAGTCACTTGGAGATCTTGTTACACTAGAGATTCTCAATCAGTGAATCTGGGGTGGATCCCGAAATTCTGCATTTCCAGCAACCTCCCAAGCAATGGGAAAGCTGCTATTCTGAGGACTACCTAGACCTGCAGTTGTAAAATTGTGCATTGAGGCACTCTAGGGCACTAGCAAACTCACAAGAGTGCCACGGAACATTTTTAAATTTCAAGGGAAATACAGCAGCATCTCTTGGACACCACTGCATTAGATCACTGCATTCCTTTCAGTGATGTCATGCCTTTGTGAAGCTAGGTTTTCACTGCTTGTTCTGATAAAAAAAAAGTACGTAAGTACCACCTAAAAATCAGTGTGGAACAGGAAATGAGGCTGTCTTGTCCAATCTGATTCCAAGGTTTGAAAAGTTATACAGTGCCTAACAGGTGCTAAATTGTTAGGACTTAAGTACTTGCTAAGTGGTTTGGCCAGTACTACTAAATAGAACTATTAGATATTTCTTTGGCCTAGGAGTGCCATGAAAAAATTATTGAGACACTAAGGACTCTGAGAACCAAGAAACTTTGGGAGCCATTGACATAAACTGCTCTTCATAGAAACTTGCCTAAGGAGCCAAAGAGGTGAAAAGATGGGATAGCAGCTAAAAGAGGAACAAAGGAGGGTTTATCTTAAAATATAAGAAACAGGTATGTTATATGCTGGGGTAACAAGCAGCTGATAGAGAAACAGATTTTGAAGATACAGGAGATAAAGGTGTTGACTTAGAGTAAACAGTCTCTGAGGAGATGAGAAAGATGGAATCTAGACTCTGCTTTTCTAAGTATTGCCCCGAACCAGCAGCATTGGTTTGTTGGAAGAAATACAGAATCTGATGCCCCCCTCCAGACTTCTTGAATCAGAACATGGATTTTTAATAAGAGCCCTGGGTGGTCTGTATGTGTGTTACAATTTCAGAAGTACTAAAGGAGGCAGGATTAGCCCTCCAGGGAAAAGAATGCCTCTTTTATTTGTTCCATCACTGTATTGTGTATCTTGTACATGACAGCCATTCTGACTGAAGGAAGCAAGGTGATGGGGCTTATGGATTTAGACATGTTTAGAAATCTGGGAGGAAGGAGTTGAGAAATTTTCCACCTGGTTGCCTTTACCTCAGATAAATAGGAAACATCCCCACCTAGTGAGTTAAAAAGTTGGGGCTGAAATAGTGGCTGAGAGAGTTGGGTGATGGAGGTTTGGAATGACCACTTTGAGGAATGCAAACAAATTTGACGAGCAGTACAGAAATTGCTGAAATTCTGAAGATCCAGCTAAGGTCAGAGACAACTTTTAGTGGTGTCAGTCTGCGTGATTGTAACTTTTTCCGGTGGTGCCAAGTAGCTTGGTTGTAGGAGCTTCAAAGACTGGATTAGTCTAAATTTGTTGGTTTGTAGGGTGAGGTTAAGGAAAAAATAAGAGGGCTAGCAAAAAATCTATCCTGGATATGGAAAGAAGTGAAGCCACAGGGAGAAAGAGATGAGGAAAAAGAAGGGTAGAAGGAGGGGAGGTCTTCTTGAGAGCCAATGAAGAGGTCACACATCCTGGAGTAGGAGAAGGCCTGCCCTTGTTCTTACCCACCAGGAAGAAGAGAGTTCTTTCCTTTCAGGCTGCAGAGATTTAGCAGGACTTAAAGATTGATTGGCTAGAAAGAAAGAAGGCTCAGTCTAGAATGACTCCTAGGATTCTGGTATTAGACAGCTTAGAACACATTCTTATGAATCAATGAGAAATTGATCTCCAATGAGGGGTTTTTTTGGAGGGGCAAAAGGGTGTTATGGGGAAGTGTGGAGGCAGGATAAGATGAGATTTAGAAATGTTGAATTTGAGGTTGCACAGGGGACTATCTAGGTGGAAATTGCTAGACCACTGGAAGTATAGACATGGAACTCAGGAGTGGTCAGGTTTGAAGATGGATTTGGGAGTCAATGGTAATAATAATAGCTTTTACTAATTGAATGTTTACCCATCGTCAAGGCAAATGACTGAACAGTTTACATGCATTATCACATTTGTCTTCCCATCAACCCTTTGAGGTAGGTGTCACACTGTTTTACAGATGAGGAAGTAGGCTTAAGCAAATTTCCCATGGTTATGCAGCTAGTGGTAGAACCAGGATTAGAAACCAGGATTAGAAACGGATTCCAAATCCGTGCCCTTCACTACTAAGTTCTCCTACAGCCTGGATCACCAGCTTCTGGGAGGTGATTGGTACCAGGTATGTTAGCTCTTCTCAGATGCAAATAACAAAAACAAAATGAAAAATCCTTCAGATGGGCTTAAGCAAACCAAAAAAGGAGTTTCTTGGTCCCTGTAATTATAGGTCTAGTGATCAACCTTCTGGTATAGTTGGAACCAACAGCTCAAACAATATCACCAAAACTTGATCTCTCGCCTCTTCTTTTCTATATTAGTTATTCTCTTGTAAGCTCTCCTCGTGTGATAGCAAGATGGCCCCAATAGTTTCAGCCTTATATCCTGGAGATATACATAGAAAGAGAGCTTCTCTTTAGTAAAGGCTCTTACAAACATCCTGGAGTTGAGTCCCATTGTCTCTGATTGGCTTGGGCCATGTGCCCATTTCTAAAGCAATCTCTGGCCAGGTTTGAGCCACATTCTCACCGTGGAGGGTAAAGAGAGAACCTCATTCAAACATAGAGACTGAGGACGACAGAGGAGGGTTGCCCAAGGAAACGAGGCCACTGGAACGAGACAAGGGGAAACGAATGCTGGGAAAACAAAAGCAGATGTCCACACATGGGTAGGGATGAAATCCTCCTGTGACTGTGTGAGGAGTGTACCAAAAATGATGATAATAGCTAACAGTTATTGGATGCTTACTGGGTCCCAGGTGCAATTCTAGTCCTGTGTATACGTTCTATTTTTAATCCTTACAGAGGTCCTTTGAGCTATATATTGTTGTCCTTCCTACATACAACCAATAAGTAGTGGAGCTGAGATTTGAATCCAGGCTGGCCAGCTCCAAACCTTGATAGACCATTATGCTCTATGTTGCTTTACCTCCTCTGTACCACCGCAACGTTTTAGTTGTGGCTTTGTCATTGTAGTGTTCACATTTTGTTATGTGTTACAGAGTTAGGATGGTTGAAGGCATAGTCAGATAGCCCTAGGCCACCATTTATTCTACATAATATGCTCAATAAATAATTGTTAATGTGACTTAAATAACATCTACCTTACGTGTTATCTTATAGTGGAAATTGCTTGATTTTTTAAAATTAAATTCTTATTTTTTCTCTCTTAAAATATTTTGTGCTTTATATTTTAATCTCTTAAGTGGCTTTTTATATTTAGGCCTAGAACTCTTTCTTTTTTTCTAAGACTTTTTATACCATCCTTGAATATGTAAAATTCTAGTTGAATTGTTGCATTTTAGTATGTCTCCAGAGATTGTGAAAAATTTTTTGTTGGTCTTGGTTTAGCCTTTGTAACAATAGTTTCAAAATTTTATCCAGTATTTTTATAAATGCCATTTTCCCCCTCCCAAAAAAGCTAATAGTTCTACTTCATGTCTTTTATTATCAGAATAATGTATTCTGAGGTTATCCTGTTTATTTATTAGAATTGGGTGTATTCTTTATTATTCTTACTTGTTAGAATTCACAAAATGAAAAGATTAAATATCCCAGTGTGTTCTCATTTGAGGTGCTTGTTTTAAGCAGTAAAACCTGGTGTTTTGTAGGGACTAATAAAGTTTGAGTTTTAGAGTAATAAAAGTTACCAAGTACTGTTTAATTTTGGCATCCGTTATTTTGGGCTTTGTGATGCCAGTTATATTTCTTTTAATCCTGTTTGAAATATCTGTTTTGTGTCATTATAAAGGAAGCAATGCAGGACTGGAAGTTGGGAGACCCAGATTTTTGTCCTTTGGAATTCTCATCTCTCAATAAAGAGTTTGAGCTAGACCTTTATGATCTCTTTCAGTTTTAAAATTCTAGAGTTTTTGTTTTAAATCTTTGCTATATCAGAAGTGCTGTCAGATGGAGTGTATAGTCTTTGAGCTTGACTGGAAAATTGTGTAGTCCAAGTTCCTTATTTTAGAGATAAAGAAAGCTGCCCAGGTGATGTGGTCCAAGATCTCCCACCAGTTAGTTGCAGACGGGGCAGGAACAGAAGCATTTCTGCATCTGCTACATTACACTCCTCATTCCTCGACACAGTTGCACCAAGTTGAAGACAGCTAGCGTTCATTTATTTCATTAAAGAAACATTTATTGAATATCTTCTACATATGAGGTCTTTTACTAGGCATGTTGTTGACTGCCAAGATGTATAAATGAGGGAATGTTCATGAAAAGCCATATAGTGTGGAGGATCAAAATTGGGCTATAGAGTCCGCCAACCCTGGGTTCACGGTCTAGCTGACCGATTCTCTCTGCAGCCTCAGGTCACTTAGCCATTGCAAGCCTCTGCTTCCTTGTCTGTAAAATGAGGATAATAGTAGTAGGCATTTTGTACCGTTGTGAGGATTAAATGAGTTAATAAAGGTTATACTTAGCATAGTGCCTGGCATATAGTAGGCTCTCTTAGAGATTATAAGGTGTTTATGAAAGAAGAAAGGATTTAAGATTTACAGAACATTTTCCTTTGCTGTCTTGTTTAACTCACATCCCTATGAAGTAGATAGTGATAATCCTAATTTTTCAAATGAAGAAACAGTTCTGAACGCTTGGGACTTCTCCAATGCCTCTATTGGTCATAGCTAACATTAACATTATCTGTGCACCAGGCGGTATTTTAAGCACTTTTTACATACTGGTTTATTAGCCATGCAGGTGGTATACTGTTGTTATTTTCTCTTTACAGACAAGAGAAATCAGGCACAGAAAAGTTAAATAACTTGCCTAAAGTGACTCAGCCAGTAAGGGGCAGAGCTGGGATTCGAGTGCAGGCAGTCTGGCTTCAGAGCCCACTCTTCTTAGTCTCTGTGTTCTTCCTTTATTTCATGTGGTCTTGGGAAGGTCAAAGCCATTTTTCAGATTGGAAAGCACTGCGTAAGACGTGGTGCTATTTTCATCTGACTCGGTCCCTGTATTCTAGTGATTACAGTCCACCGGGAACATGTCTTCTCCAAGCTACATCTCCTCCCTTCCTGCACTGCTCCTTATTGGACTTTGCCTTCACCGTTTTGCCGCCGCCTTTTTTTTTTTTTTAATACTTACACCAGTTTGTCAGTATCCTTCCTGTAATGTATCCCCAGAAATGGAGATCAGCCTTCAGATATGGCCTGAGTAGTGCTGAATCTAGTAGAACTGTTGAATGCAGCTTAATGTTGCCGTAGCTTTTTAGTAGCACAGTGGCTCGTTTCATTTATGGTCAACCAAAACTCCTAGGTCTTGTTGGTTTTTTCTGTTTGTTTGTTTTTTTAACAATATCTATTTTGCCAAACCATCTTACCCCCATTTTATCTTTTACTCTGCAAGATGAGAATAATACCTGCTTCCCAGGGGTTGTGAGGATTACATGAAAGAATGAATATAAAGTTCTTAGCACAGTGACTGGCACATAGTAATACCTCAGTGAATGGTGGTGGTGGTGGTTTACTACTTTTGTATGGTATGGTTAGTTTTTGTCATTTTAAAACTAGGATTTACTTTTAGTCATATTAGAATTTATTAAGTTGGTTCCAGTTCACATCACACTGAATCGTCTTTCTTTTGTTTGTGGTATTGGCTCTCTTTCTTAGCTTGTATGAGCTATACATTTTCCTGTTGTGTCTCTTTATCTAAACTTTTCCTGCTCAGAGAAATTACATTGATAAATTCCTTTATTTCTATGATTCAAAATTGATAAAAATGTAGATTAGCTAGAGGCTAAAGACAGAATCAAGTCTCCTTCCAGGCTAATAGAGGGCTAGATGTGGGATTCATAGAGAAGCAATCTATTAGTTTGTCCAGCTCACATTTCACCATCTTATCAACCATATATGTGAGGTTTTTTCAAGATTCTTTAAAATGTATCTGGTTCCTTCCTCATAACTAGTTTACTTAAAATTCTCTCAAATTATATGCAAAAGTGGAGCCTCACCTTTGATGTTCCATCTTAAGACTTATAACATTCTCTTCAAATCAATCATATCCTTTCTGGTCCTCAATATTTGTCTTATGACCCATCAGTCACTTTGTTGGAGTCACTGGGCCCCATTACCTTCTAGAACTAAAACAAAACTTCCTCTTTTATCAACAGCACATTGAGACATAATATTGAGTAATAATCTCTAAAATTCTACCTGTAGTAGGTTTACATGTAATGATATTGATCAGATGAGCAGGCTAGATCAGTTATTAACAAGCTTCAATAAACACTGTGATGTAAAGATTAAGCCTGGGCCAGCAGAAAACTGTGGGTCAAATAAACAGTGGCTCTGAAGACTAGCGGGGAAGCAGCAGAGTGGCACAGATGCTTATTCTGGTGGTTAGTGGGAACAAGGTTTGAGAGAAATACTGGATATTTGTAGTTATTGGCAATACGTCTCAAAGTCACTAGGTTTATAAGTTAGAGAACTTGACTTTTTAATAGTTGTTATGGAAATCTTATATTCCATTTAGACTGTTTTTCTAAACCGCTCGCTAGGTATACTTGAACATTCTTAAGAATAAACTGTGCCAAGAGCCAAAATAAAATCATATGGTACTGAATGTCTGTAGGTGTACTTTAGTAACTCTGCCTCTTTACTCTTTATATATATATATAGTATGTGTGTCTTATTTTTGTCATCCTGTGCAAGTAGAAAGTTGTTGAACTTCCAATTTTTTTTAATAACCTAATAATACTTCTGTCAACCGTTAGCATAAGATAGTAGAACTCAACTTCTATTCTGAATTATATTAAAGTTGTTTACATTATTCTCCCATTCCCTCTCTCCCTTAATCATTAATTCATTCATTCATCAGATATTTAAGCACTTGTGTTTGGCACAGATTAATAAGACCTGGTTTGTGCTCCGTGGGAGTCTAAAATCTGATTGGGGAAACCCAGAAAGTAAATGTTACAAGGATGTCTAGGTATGGCAATTTATAAATAATTAAGCAACTTTTCTAAGAATGATGTGCAAAGCTAAGAACATTAAACTCATTCAAAATGATCAAAGTACAATAGAGGTTAATGTTACTTGAAACAGGGCCATCATTATTTTCTAAGACCAGATCCAATCTTTACATTGATTATACTCTCGAGCAGTGGTCATTAAACCACTAGGCAGATTAAACACTTCAGCACTTAAAACAAGACCCAGACAGAATAATTTGTAAAAGGGAGATAGTCACTTGCCTGCAAACTCGTGTTGCAGGACTGAAATGGGATGTGCTCTCTGCAAGCTCTGTAAACTAGAGTTCTGTATAAAGGAGCTTGTATTGTTGTAAGGGCTGTGATTTGAATCTCTGTCAGCCATGCCACAAAAACTTTTCAGAAGTGTTTGGTTATCTGCCTACAAAGGGAGTGGTACTATTATTACTGAAAAAAAATCAGCTCCCTGTTGGAGTTACTGATTTTTTTAAGAGTCTGATTTATAGGTTTTTATAACCAGTCTTAACAGTAAGAAGGAGTGCTGACTCTTATTAAGTCTTAAATTGAAATAAGCATTTTAATGATTACTAAGTATCTCTCCAAGCATTCAGGCTAGGGCTAAGTTTAAACTTTTAAGTACTATATTTGAGCTCATTCATTTTGAGAATTTAAAACAAAATCAGCCTTTTGTTATTTTTGCATTGATTTTGCATCAAGAAAATTAAATGCAAAAACTTTTATTCCTTTCTGGAGTAACCCAAAAGAGGAAATAGCTAGCTGTTTCCCAGCTCCAGTAATATAAGCAGACTCATTGCTTCACAGCTGTACTTCAAAACTGGTGCCACTCAATGGCCTACTCAAGCGACTGAAAACTTACAGAGCTGATTGTGTCACTTCCTTGCTCAAAACTCTTCAGTGGCTTCCCATTTACCCACAAGATCAAGTCCAAGTTAATTATCAAGGACTGCTAACCTTCCAGGTTGTGTCCACCCTCATCTATCACAACCCTTGCCTCACACTTTGGGCTCCCCCTGCTTGTAGTTTCCACACAGCACATGCCTGTGCACACACACCAGGCTGTTTCTTGTCTTCATTTGTGACTTTTTCTCTTCCCGGAACATTCTCCCTATCCAGCTTTGTCTGGCTACTTTGTATTCTTCCTTCAAGACCCAGTTTTAAGGAAGCTTTCCCTGACCCCACCTTCCCCCCAGTGGAATACCACTCAGTACCTAGTCTGGTCATTTTAATTGTTGAAATGATTAGTTTTCCTTTCTGTTCCACTGGAGTATAAGTTCTTTAAGAGCAGGAACTATCTTCCTGGTGCTGTGCCTTACAATACCCTAGCTGAACATATTCAAAACTAAACTCCTCATCTCTCACATCCTGCCATACTTAGGCTATGACACCTGTTGTCTTCATCTATTTCTGGTAATTACATTTTTCCAGCTTCTCAAGCCAAAACCTTAGAGTCATCTTCTCTCTCATACCCCATACCAACCCTTCTTACTTGTCTTTATTCTTTTTTTCACAACATTTATCTTCTAACATACTATATATTATACTCCATGTTGGCTTAATTAGTTTGTTTGTCCTTTCTCCTCCTACAGAATGTATGTTCCCTGAAGACAGCTACTTTTTTGTCTGTTCTGTTCATTATTGTATCCATAAGATCTAGAACAGTGTCTGACGTAGAGTAGGTGCTCAGAAAATATTTGTTGAATGAATGAACAAATAGTGGATTTTTTTAATAATTATTTTTCTTTCTGTCCTTCTTTCTTTTTTTTTTTTGAGGAAGATTAGCCCTGAGCTAACATCTGCCACCAATCCGCCTCTTTTTGCTGAGGAAGATTGGCCCTGAGCTAACATCCCTGCCCATCTTCCTCTACTTTATATGTGGGACGCCTGCCACAGCATGGCTTGCCAAGCGGTGCCATGTCTGCACCCAGGATCTGAACCAGTGAACCCCAGGCCACCAAAGTGGAAGGTGCACACTTAGCTGCTGCGCCACTGGGCCGGCCCCAAATAGTGGATAATTTTAAGGTTATTTTTTTTTTAAATGAGTTCTTCCTTCACTCTCACCACCTCAAATCATGTCTGTTTCATATTCTTCATTTTGCTTTAGCTGTCCTATCCTCTCTAGTCCCTCTCCCCTTCATTCAGGCTCTCCTCTCACATCTGTATGTCAGTAACCTCTTGTCCTATTCCATCCTCTACAAGTAGTTGAGTGATGTTTGTAAAATTGAAATATGACTCTTTTGCTACTGTTATTCAGAATTTGGCTGTTTGCTAATCAAATCCACTATGGAATGCTTGTTTAAAATTCCAAGATCCCAGGCCTCATCCCATACCTACTAAATCATGATTTCAAGTGGAAGGGTTGGGAATTATTATATTTTAAGAAATAGACCAGTTGATTCTTAATGAGCATGTTTGGCTACGCTGGCTTTTTAAACAAAGTCCCTCAGCAAGTCAGTAAGAGCCTGTGTGACCCACCCCTGTCTGTCTGTCCTGTCCATCTCCGGCTGCTCTGCACCGGGCACTTCATCTTCCAACAGGGTTTACCCATTTCCATTTCTCTCTGAGTGCCATATTTTTTCTTGCTTTTTGCAAATATTTTGTTCCCTCTACTTGGACTCTCCCCCTGCTCTGGAACACTTCTATTTTTATCCTCCAAAATTCTGCTCATTTGTCACTTTCTCCTTAAAGTCTTCTCTGACGCCCCATTCCCAAGAGAACATTAATCATCTTTGCTGACTGGGTACCTTGTATAAGACTCTGTTGTGTTTACACTGTCCTGGATGCCTTTGCTGACTGTCTCTCTGTTGTGACCCAACCTGAGCCAATTCAGTTGTTTAGTTATTAGGTTCTTTTTGAGAGATATTGCTCAAAAGTTTGCAGGCTACAAATAAGTGAGCGCTATAGATCTACTCCACCAGCACCCAGCTTCCCAATGGCATGTTACTATGAAAGCAAAACTCAGACTGAGTTCTGCTACACATACAAAAATTGATTAGCAAGAAAGCACAAAAATACTCTTACACTGTTTTCTATACTGGTGAAGTCTCTATTTAGGAACTTTGACAAGCACCTTTTATGAAAGATTTATTCCAGGCAGAAGTGCTAATCTGGTTTTAGGATTCAGTTTAACCTAATTGAGATCAGACAACAGAGTTCCCTTAGAGAGAACTAATCACAGAACCAGCAGGAATCCTCAGGCCTAGGGTGCAGTGCCAAAGAGTATGGGCCACTAGGTTCCCTTGAGTCATATGTATGTGCTCCTGGAAGAGCAGTGGTTCCCTATATGATATCTGTAGCCACCCACGTATCTTGAACACCACCCTTTTCTAATACTATAGTCATTTCTAGCGTCTATTATGCTAATTACCAAACTCTCAGGATTTGAGGAGAGATAGGGATACTGGATTGATCCCACATGAGTGAGGTTTTTGATTAGAAGCTTTCAACGTTAACCGATGACTGTGTATGGTCTGGTAGTGGTTTTGTAAATGTTAACTAACTGTTCCATGATGAATATCAGGAACCACTGGTCCATGCCCTCCAGTCCATTAAAACAAATACATATTGCATTCTTTATGCTGAAATAATTTAAATAACAGTTTAAATCACACCTCTCTTCTAGAGTCTGGAATTGAAACAGGTGTTGAATTTTTTGTCTTTATATCCCCATGCCTAGTGCAGTGCCTGCTCAGTGGACCTCGAGAAGTGCTGAAGTAAATGTTTGTAATGTTAAGCAGCTAGGTGTTTTGTTTTGTTTGTTCTGTTTTTATTTTTCTTTGAATGCTAAATTGTAAACTCTGTCAGGGAGTTATATTAATAATGTAAGAAGTTTGCCATAGCCGTCTGAGTATGTGTCTTACCAGTGGCATCTCTCTATATGGGCTGGAGTGAAATCACATAACTCCCTGGGTGGGGGTCAAGGCAAGGCCTGCTCAGATCCCCAGCCTCCTTGTGCAGACAGGTTGCTCAGTCCTCCTCCTCCTCAAGTTTGCACTGTGGGGTGTTGTGGGTAAGTGGCACAAATACAGATCCCTGCTTAGAACCTGAGGAAGAGCTGCATAGAGCTGGTGAGGTTATAGTCAAGGTTAACAAATTATAGGTCTCTGTTCTGACAGCAGAGCTAGACAGCTCAAATATAAACTGCTTCATCAGACAGATTCCTAATTTGTAAAGTATAACGTTATCAATTCCTTTCTAAAAGAGAAATGCAGAGTAGCAAGGCATTATTATGTGTATCCAGTTTACACTGCCTATTGGGAGCATTGCCCTTAAGCAAGTTGATTTTTAAATGTATGCTGAAGTTTTTTCTCTTAGGCTAGAATGAGAGCCCAGTAAGGAAAGCAGTGTGTCTGGTGTTAGATTAAACAGTCCATCATTCTTGGGCCATTTGGGGAGTGATTTGGAGCAATACTATTTATTATCTTTCCTTTTTTTCCTGCATTTTTCACATTCCTGTGAATACGGTCAGAAGAATCTCTTGGACTTTTTAAAACTTCAGTTTATATGAATAATTAATATGATTATACTCTGCCTTCCTGCACAAATCACTACCTTGTATTAAAATATTTTACAGAAGCATAGTAAAAACGCTGAAATGCACTCTTTTCCAACTTACATATTTATTTTAAGCTTAACTCAGATACTACTTCCATAAAGTCTGCCATGATGTCCTAATACTCTCAGTACCTCCTTTTATGTCATGTTCTTCTCTTTCTACTTAGAATTAGTCATGTAAGTTTTATATAATACTTACATGTCATGTCATGGCAGAAGGTTAATAGCTAAAGAGCCCTTAAAAATCAGTAGAGTAAGGATGAACAATTCAGTCAGTAAGTGAATAAAGGATGTGAGTAAGCAGTTAACAAAAGAATTAAATGGCCAATAAAAATATGAAAAATGTTTACTTTCACAAATTGACATGTAATTAAAACTAATATAATTTTTGTGTGTATGAGGAAGATTCACCCTGAGCTAACATCCATTGCCAGTCCTCCTCTTATTTTGCTTGAGAAAGATTAGCCCTGAGCTAACATCTGTGCCAATCTTCCTCTATTTTGTATGTGGGATGCCTCCACAGCATGGCTGATGAGTGGAGTAGGTCCACACCCAGGATTGGAACCAATGAACCAGGGCCACTGAAGCAGAGCATGCAGAACTTTAACCATTCGGCCATGGGGCCAGCCCCAATATTATAAATTTTTACCTATCAAGTTGAGCGGTTTTTAACAGAATGAGATAGCCAGGGTTGGCAAGTGGGTGGGAAGATAATGTGTACTCACACAGAGCTGATGGGAGTATAAGCTAATGTAACCATTCTGGACCTTTTGGCAATAAGAAAATTTTAAAATCTTATCATTTCATTTCCAGGAATTTAATTTTAGAAAGGTATCAAGGATGTTTACAGTGATAGCACTCCAAAACTGTTTTTGATCACAATATTGTTTATAATAGCAAAAAGTTTTTTAGAATATTTTAAGGAAACAACCTAAATGCACTTGAAAGTCGTATTTTATAATATGTCTTTATCATTTACAGTCAAAAAATAATTAGTAGAAAAATTAATAAAAAATTATTTACAGTTAGTCAACTTTTGACCAGTTATTTAACCATTTTCCTGTGATCAAGAAGGCAACAAAGCTTAATGAGTTCTTATTCTAAATGAGTGTATTCCATAAGAATCTGTCCTTTGTTCTCTTCTTTTCTCCCTACACTCTCTTACTTGGCAATCTCTGCAGCCACATGGCTTCAGGTGTCCCAAATGAAGATGGCTCCTAAATCTACAGCTCCGGCCATGACCTCTTTTTGGAGTTCCAGACTTGCATTTCCAACTGCCTTTTGAACATCTCCACCTGGATGGCCTACCAGCATGGCAAACTCAGTATGTCCAAAAAAATGAACTCATCTCTCCCAAACCCGTGTTCCCTACCTCCATTAATGGTCTGTTAATCTCAACCAGACACAAACCCTCTTAAACCACGTTTGATTCAACCCCATCCCTTGCTCTATCTGTGAAAGCACTTATCAAGTCCTTTCACTTTTCTCAAATTCGTTACACCTCCCCCCTCCGCCCGTTCCACTTTGCCTTCTCCATCTTTCCCTCACCCTTCCCAAAGCTGCTCCTCTAATATCAGACGATCGTTTCTTTTGTCTGTTGCAGCTCTGTTCTGACTGGTCTTCTCAGTGTTGTTTTTTTTTCCCGTCACCTTTCCCAAATCCATCTTACATTCTACCTGTCATGTTTCTGAAGCACCATTCTGATCATGTTGCTCCCCTACCCAAAAATGATGGCTTCCCTCTACCTTTAGAATGAAGGTCATACTCCTTAAGAAGGCGTTCAAGTTTGTCCACAGTCCAGTCCATCTTACCTTTTCAGTTTTCTTCCCCCTTCTCAAGAACTCTGTGGTTTAGCAAATCTGAATATTCCTTGTCACCAAATATGTTCTATATTTTCTCACGTTTAAAACTTCTCTTATATAATTCACTCTGTTTGAAATGCACTCTTTTCCAACTTACATATTTCTTTTAAGCTTAACTCAGATACTACTTCCATAAAGTCTGCCATGATGTCCTAATACTCTCAGTACCTCCTTTTATGTTCTTCTCTTTCTACTTAGAATTAGTCATGTAAGTTTTATATAATACTTAACTTCTGAATGGTCTTTATTGCCCCGTGTGGACTAGAGGGTTGTACCAAGAGAAACTGCCCTGGTTCTTATTGATTTATCCTTTTTTTCGGTGCTAGTTTCATTTTTGCCATGATACAGATTGAAAAATTTACCTCCCAAACACAGTCTGAGTTTATGGTGAGATATGTTATTTATAACATTAAAGTTTAGCAAATAGGTCAAGAGATTTAAAATTTTAAATGCACGTAGATTGCCCTTCCCCATAGCCCCCATTTAATATGCTAATTAATGCAATGAACAAAATTCATAACTCTTTATAAAGTTTTTAATTGTATCTTTTAGAAAATGAGATTTACCTAAACTAAGTAGGTATAATTAAAATCTGCAGTTTTAAAGATTAGATTGTTCTTTTTTTTTGCTGAGGAAGACTAGCCCTGAGCTAAGATCTGTGCCAGTCTTCCTCTACTTTATATGTGGGTCGCCACCACAGCATGGCTGATGAGTGGCGTAGGTCCACGCCCAAGATTTGAACCTGCGAACCTGGGCCACGGAACCGGAGCATGCTGATCTTAACACTACACTGTGGGGCCAGGACCTAAAAATTAGATTATTCTTATAGTAAATAACAACCTGCTCTTAGTCCAGTTCTTTTGATCATCTGTTTTTTTCTGTAGTTTGCTTAGGTTTATGTATACCTCAGAGGTCATGATAATGTGGATGGGTGTGCTTTGGGAATGGGTAGGGAAGAGACTTAAAATGTCTAACTATGGAGTTGGAGAAAACCTTATGCAGTCCATCTGTAGGTCAGAGAGTTAAGCATTATGCACGAGTGCATGTCACTATAGCAGGTAGGGGAGTCACTTGCAGGCCTCTGTTGCTAATTTCATCTGAACTCTTCAGTCAGACTAAACACAAACCTTACTGGAGCCAGGAACTGAGGAAGAATGCAGAAGGAGGTTATTTTTCCCTCTAGATCGCTACAGTTCCTATCCCACCTCTGCCACTTAAAAGTCTCTGAGACCTTCAGCAAGTTTTTTATTCTCACTGTAGTTCAGTTTTCTAATCTCTAAAATGGAGAGATTAACTGTACCTACCTCATAACTTTATTGTGAAGACTGAATGAGATAATCCACGCCTAGCCTGTGTTAAGTGTTTACTGTTAGCTGTATCTACAAAGGGCAGAGTGCTGTGTAGCCTGAGGTGATATATGTTAATAGGATAAACTTTCATATAGTAAACCTTTGCCCCTTATTCTGGGTAAAAATAGTACTTTGACAGCCCATAAAATTTTAGTTTTCTTAGCTTTGAATCAATGTTTCAAAATAATTTAGTTTAAAAAGGAAAAAAACACCTTTCCTGCTTCAGCTTCATATTGAATTACAAGCCTTCCAATGCCAGAAATAAATGTCTTCAGATTCCAAAGAGGTATCGCAAACCTCTTCCTTCCTTTTATTCTCAGAGTAAAAAAACAAATTTATGATCTTTCTTATCTTAAGAACGTCCTCAATCATGTATATTTTCATATGAAAAAGGAAAAAATAGTTTTTAATTGTTTTGCTTATGTTTAAATAGGCTTTTCCCAATGGGAAATTGAAATGTTTAAAGTTGGTATCTCAAAGAGATGGCAGATTAGGAACATACCTCAGAATTATACAGTGGGCCATTGCATTTTTTCTTTTTCAGGCAAGTGTCTAGACTTCTGCTGTCTTCCACCCTACACTTTATAGGAGTGTATAATCATGTCTAGTCCCGCCACTCCTCAGGAAGGACGGAAGCACAACCAGGGAGCATCACTTCAATTCCTAACAGATCTCTAGAGACAGGGATATTTTAATTTCTCTTGAGAGACTTCAATGCATTTCCTTGTCCTTAAAGCCAGTACATCTAACGTAAATCTCTTGGAACAGTTTTCTCCTTCATAGGTGTGTCTTAGCCCATTCGGGCTGCTATAACAAAATACCACAGACTAGGTAGCTTATAAACAGCAGACATTCATTGCTCACAGTCCTGGTGGCTGTAAAGTCCAAGGTCAAGGCAACTATGGTGGTCGCCTTCTGGTGATGGCCCCATCCCTTGTTCATAGCTAGGACTTCTTGCTGTGTCCTCCCATGGTGGGAGGGGCAGGATCCTTCCAGAGCCTCTTTTATAAGACACTAATCCCTTTCATGACTCAATCACCTCCCAAAGACCCCACCTCCTCATGCCCTTATCTTTGGGGGTTAGGATTTCAACATGTGAATTTGGGGCGAGGAGGCACAAACATTCAGACCATAGCAGTCTGCTTCATCTTAGAATCATCTTTCATATGAATTTTAGAATAAGGAAGCTGCCTTAAAAGCTTTCATTGTGGCCATCCCTGCCCAAGAACCACAGTGGCTCACTGTTGCTTACCTTTCATATCCTACTTCCTCTGCTTAATTTTCAAGATTTCATCTTTTTTCTACCAAATTAACTTTAAGTAGTTAAGTGACAGAGCAGACCATTATAAAATACCTCACTGTCACTTAACTGTTTCCTATATTTGTTATGCTTATACTGTTTGCTTTTCTTCCTGTCACCTTTCTAAATCGCATCTGTCCTTTAAAGATAAGTTTAGGTTTTATGTGTAGCTCAAAGCCCTGTCTATTATGTTATCCCACACGAATAGTTCCCTTTTTTTAGAATTCTTTTCCTGTTTGTTATTTGTACTACTTGGTTTATCATTTGTTTTGTGATTGCCCAGCTTTTTCTTTCTTTCCAGTTAAGTCCTTTCAGACAGATACCATAATGACCCTTTTTGTAGTATGATATGGTAGGTATGCCGTAAATGTTTTTTAATGCTGCTAATGACTTCTAGACTAATCAGGTACTCAGGCAGGTAGAATCAGGTGTAGAAGAGATTAAGAGATTAAAAGAAAATAAACTGAATTTACTAAAAGTATTGTGAATAAGAATGTTAGAATCTGCTGTGTATTAAAACAACAAAAAAAGAACAGCAATGTCAGAATCTTTTTTTCACAAATGTACATAAAATGCATCAGGAAAACCAAATTACCTATTAAGAAATCGTGCATGAATATTATTTCGAAACTGGAAAAGGTATGTTACATTTAAGGAACTTTAAAGTTTGTTAATCCAAACCATAGATAAAGATACCTTTGTTTAAATACAAATATTGGTTGGTTGGTTTGTTTTTGAGGAAGATTTAGCCCTGAGCTAACTACTGCCAATCCTCCTCTTTTTGCTGAGGAAGACTGGCCCGGAGCTAACATCCATGGCCATCTTCCTCTACTTTATATGTGGGACGCCTGCCACAGCATGGCTTTTGCCAGGCAGTGCCATGTCTACACCCAGGATCCAAACCAGTGAACCCCGGACCGCTGAGAAGCGGAACTTGCACACTTAACCGCTGCGCCACCAGGCTGGCCCCCAAATACTGGTTTTAAATGTAGTAGCTGTCAAATTTCATGAGACTAATACTATACCTTGTTATGTTTTCCAAAATCCAAATGGGGAGGAGTCTCAGTACATGCGTGAATTACTAAATGCAGTTTCACCATATCATTATTAGGACACACAGCTATTTGAATGAATTCATGACCCTTCCAAATCTTTGCAAGTTTCCTAAAAATTTCTCTTTCCCCAGAACCCCTAGGAGTTTGGCTTTTTCAGGTCTCAGATTTTTCCATGACAGTCTGGTTTTTCTGAGTTTGCTTAGGTTCTCCCTTCTCCTCTTAAAGTCGCTAGTTACAGGGACAGAGAGGCTTGGCAGTGCTCTAGGACTCTTACTCCTCTCAGACCAGGATTGCCTTGCTTCCTTCTCCTTTACGTAGCACTCTTATTGTATACCCACCAGCCTTTAGCTGTACTTATTGTAGGCTTTCTAGTTTACCAGGTTACACCGATGTTTTCCATTTTATCCTTTTTCAATTGTAATAATGTACTGCTGCCTTTTCTAGAACTAGTATTGACAAGTTGAGTTGGCAGATTAAATTCAGGCTATTAGTACTCATCCTCCTCTCCTTCCTTCCTTTCTCTTCATTTGGCAGTGTCCTTACTACCAGAGCAGAGCTAAAAGGGACCTAGGGAACGCCAAATAAGGCTAAAGTGATAATGGCCACTTCAAGTAATACATTTAGATGGAGGTAATTGAACTATATTAGGAATTGTAAAATTTAATTAACACAATTGTTTAAAGCTTTTCTTTTATTGCATGTTTTATTTTTTTCAAAAAGTCTCACTTGGAATTCAAATAAAGGAAACAGATAAATGCTGCCTCTAAGGCTGGGGCAGAACCTGCTCGGTTGGCCTCTTCACGTTTTACTTCCCACCAGTCACCACCCGCAGGTATTTCCATGTAATCCTAGGCCTCTAAAGAAAGCAGTTTAGAAGTGACTAATACAAACAGATCCCCCATTGAGGCGTAATCCTGGTGTCTTCAGTTTTGTTCTATTCTGGGATATCTGGCTCATCATGACCATTGTTGATAAACTCCTTTCCTACCCTGTGCATGTTATTAAAACTGCTCTTTCACCTGAAATTTCCATTTTAGCAAATGGTTAACTCCATTCATTCAGTTACATTAAGATGCAGACCTCAGCGTCGTCCTCAATCTTCTCACTTGCCACTTTAATCCGTTAGCAAACCATGTTGGTGTTCTGCCTTCAGAATACATCCCACTTTGCCACCCTGGTCAGCCTCTTTTTTTTTTTCTCTCCTAGAAACTGCAATACTTAACTAGTCCTCTTCTTTTTTTCACTCTCCACTCCCTCCCTCCCAAAATCTAGTATAGTGGTTAATTACATGGATTCCAAAACCAGATTTGCCTGCATTCATACATGGTTCCACTGTCATGTGACATTGAGAACATTAATTAACAGTTCTGAGCCCCATTTTCCTTAACGGTTAGATAAAGATGAGGATGATGATACTTTTTACCTCATACAGTTGTGTCAGTTGAGTTATTACACATAAATTACTTAGAATAGTGCTTGGCAAATAGTAAATATCCAATACATGTTAGGTAGTAGGTGATATTAAGGTTATTGCAATTATTATTTTTTATTCATACAGAATTGAAACTGACCTCCTTCAAACATTAATCAGATGTATTCTCCATTGGCTTCCTGTCACTTTTAGAACAATATCCCACGTCCTTACCATGGCTTGCGGGACCCTCTCTGATCATTGTTTTTCTCATTCTATCCCCACTGGCCTGCCGCTGTGTTCCACCCTGCCCAGCCACTCCTGCCTTTGCACTCATTTTTCTGCTGCCAGGTACGCTCACCCCACAGATATTTGCACAACTTGACGCTCCCTTCATTTAAATCTCTGCTCAAATGTCAGCTCCTCAGGGAAGTCTTCCCTGACCGCTGTTGTAGAATATCATCCTGACATTTTCTTTATCCTTCGACTTAAATTTTTTCGTAACTTACGAAAAGATATTTTATCACTACCTAACATTACATTATATATCTGTTTGGGGTTTGTTTTTTTTTTTAAAGATTGGCACCTGAGCTAACAACGTTGCCAGTCTTTTTTTCTTTTTTTCTGCTTTTTCTCCCCAAATCCAAAATCGCCCCAGTGTATAGTTGTATATTTTATTTAGTTGTGAGTCCTAGTTGTGGCATGTGGGACGCCGCCTCAACATGGCCTAATGAGCGGCTCCATGTCTGCGCCCAGGATCCGAATCGGTGAAAACCCTGGGACGCTGAAGCGGAGCGTGTGGATTTAACCACTTGGCCTTGGGGCCAGCCCCCTATTTATCGGTTATTTACTCCACTACGCTAGGTTCTGTAACAAATGAAAGCAAGGAACTTTGTCTGTTTTGTTCATCATATTAGCCCCAGGGCCTTTCATATACATAGGAGGTACTCAAGAGGTATTTGTTAAATGGATGGATGGGATGGGATGGGGTGGGTGAATGCAGAAAGATTTTCCCCTTCGTGCTTTGCATGAGAGATGCTCAAGTTACCAGAAAGTTGGAGAGGCTGAATGAACTCTTTTGAGATGAGATCACTTTAGGAAAGAGTTCAGGTGTGGTGTTTTTTTTTCCATTCTTTTCTGTGGATAAGAATGTATCATGTAATTCACCATAATTGTCTCAATTAAGTGGATTAATTGCATTGTTAAATTAGTACCTCCTATAGTTGCAGTTCAAGTTTGGCTACATATGCCTTTCCTTAGCAGCTAATGACAAGGAAATTGTTGGATTTATCTTTTATTAAGCATTATTAAACCTTCTAAACCTATGCCATTCTCCCTGTTATTACCAGCCTCAGGTCCCAAGAGGAGGAATTTAAGTCTGTCTGGAATCAGAAAAAATAGAGATGTCTAATGTTCACCAAAAATTCTGCTTCTGATAAAGAGCAGTAGGCCAGGGTGTCCACAAAAATGTGCTTTTTTTTTTTTTATAGCATTCAGGTTTGAAATGCTTTCTTGTATCTCAGAATTGGAACAGAGTTACCTATTCACTAATCAAGTGAACATGAATTTTAAAAATTAGCATTTGACATCTATCTTAAATAATGATGTAATTTAATTACTGTTTGGTAACTTTATGCTAATTCATTGACATTAATACTGATCCATGGGCTATAATACATGAAGAAATTGGAGAAATAAAGGATTTCAAAAATAACTGGTAACTTTGAACTTCTTTGTTTTTGTTTTCTTCGTAATTCCTGAGATTTTTTTTTAAGTCGTCCATACTAATTTCAGTTGATTATTATGTACTACATGCTGAGAACATGTAAGTTGTTTGGTGCTTTTTATTTTGGGCGTCTCTTCCACCTTCATGCTTAACACCCAACAATCTTCTGAACTACATCTTGTTGTGATTTGAGTGAAAAAATTACTTTCTTTCTGATTTGCAGAGGTCTTAGTCACATGCTCATTTATCATTGAGCCTTTTTTTTTTTAAAGATTGGCAGCAGAGCTAACAACTGTTGCCAGTCTTCTTTTTTTTTTCTTTCTGCTTTTTCACCCCAAATCCCCCCAGTACATAGTTGTATATTTTAGTTGTGGGTCCTTCTAGTTGTGGCATGTAGGGCACCGCCTCAGCATGGTGTGATGAGCAGCGCCACGTCCACACCCAGGATACGAACCAGCGAAACTCTGGGCGCCCGAAGCAGAGCGCGCAAACTTAACCACTCAGCCACGGGGCCGGCCCCCTAGCCTTTTTTTTTAAATCATTGACAATAAATGAGTTGAATGCTTGGAGTTGACCTTCTAAATTATGCCTGTCCAAATTGGTACCTTTCAGAGACAGTGTCAGATGGTGTGTTTGGCTGTCAGACAGTAATGTAGGTGTTCTGTGATGAGCTCAGGGAGGGTAGAAGTCTCCCGTGGAGCAGGACAAAAACTCAGTTGATCTTGATTACCAGTATGAGTAAAGATCATGACAGTGGGTTCTGCGATCTTTCTGATCTTTGGGGTTTTAAGCACGGGTAACTGACTTGTGACAGCCAAGTGTTCATAGCAATGTTGTTCTCTGATTCTTCGACGTCAGCCCCATCACTGTGAAGCAGGACTCACCAAGCCTTGGATTGTTTACCAATCTACCTTTGGATTCTTTATAAATGTCAACATAGAATATCTTTACCTCTTCTTTTCTACAAAATAGGGTTTTTATTAGAAGAATTTAAGTGTGGGTCAGAGTGGCCAAAAATCAGAGATCTCTTTTATAAGCTGTTTACCTTTTTTATTCATACTTGGATTTTTAAAATCGTTATTGTTATTATTATTACAGGCTATGGTTGCTTGTTATCCAGGCAATGGAACAGGTTATGTACGCCATGTTGATAATCCAAATGGAGATGGAAGATGTGTGACATGTATATATTATCTTAATAAAGACTGGGATGCCAAGGTATGCAACTTAATTGAGCATTTGTTTTTTTCTCACAAGTATTAAGATTCATACTCCTCACAGGTGAGACTGTCTTTAACAAATGAACAGTTAGAAATTTTTCTCTTAGATTTGTGCCAGTCTCAGGTTTTAGGAGTGGATCTTTGTAAAATGAAATAGTTACTAATACGTTTCAAAAAAAAGAGATTGCCTTATCTTCAGTTATTTAACTTTTACAAAAGTATCTTTATTAAAATATACTACTTTTAATAGTTTCTATAGAAACACTTCTGAGAATAATTGTTTTATAATGGCTTTTGAGGGAGATTATGTATAAATAATTATTATGGATTATTTCCTACTTACTCGTACATTTTATGCTTTGCATTGTTGGAAAGAGGTTATCTGGCATTGGGCTATTGAATGAATATTAGAGGCAGGATTCCTTCTTGCCTTGATTAGAGAAAAACTAAAAGTTTATCAATACTGACAAATCTTATAAAACCAGTTAGAATGTACAATACATTTAATCTCTCTTGTTTTAAATATATATTCCCTTAATATTAGCCTGCATTTCACTTAAATGAGTTAAACTTTAGAAGTATATCATGCATTATTGCATTGGAGGTTGTATAAACTAATTTTTCATTGATTTTTTTAAATCTTTTTTTTTATTTACTTTTATTGAAGCAGTTTATTCAAATAGAAAAGTGAACATAATGTACAGCCCAGTGGATTTCCATGGAGTGAACCTACCTATGTGGCCAGGGTAATTTTTAAAGATCAGCCTTTAAAACAACTCCCCCCCTATACACACACACACACACATATGTACACAGATGGAAACCACCAAGTTTTAAATGTGCAGAAACGTAGTCCTTTCCTAAAAGCATCTCCTAGAACTTAGGATATGCTCCCAGCGCTCCAGTAATCTTTTATACCGTAGTGATGTAAAGAGTTTCCTCTGTCCTGGTCCAAGTGCAAAATTGAGGTGAGTTTTACTGCTAGATAGATTTGGAGGCATTATGTCAACAACCGTGGTTTTTCTGTTATCGCTTTCAAAGTTTGAAATAGAGAAATAAATTTGATAATTCACCGTGAGCCCAACACACAAAACAGATTGGTTAACTCTGGTTAAAACTTAAAAATTTATTTTTTTTCAGATTTTGTGAATATCTAGAAAGCTAGAAATATGTTTAATCAACTCCTAACTTCTGTATTTTGTTCAGTTGTTTCTAGGTTGATCTCCTTTTAATTTTGATAGGACCTAGTCAAGGTCATTAATATATAGTTTTCAAATTTGTACATAAGCAGAAAAAAGTCTTTAGTATTTTTATATGTAGAACTGAAAACTTCCTCTGCAAGATTGCACTGAATATGTGCAGTGTGCTTGACACTGTTCTGGGTACTGGAGGTAGAGCAGAAATAGAAAAGCCCTCCGAAAGCTTCAGATCTACTGGAGGGTGCAGATCAGCAGATTGACAGTTACAGTGGGTTATGCCAGCAGGACACATTGCTGTGGGAGCATGCAGGAGGCTACCTAATTCAGAGGTCAGGGATGTTTTCCCAGAAGAAGATTGGGAAGCTTCAGCTATCTGTCTTTTTCAACATTTTCAGCAGATCACCTGTGATATTCTCAGTGACTCCAGTCAAAGGGAAGCGGGCAGGGGGAAAGAAAAGAAGACATGTTCTCGGTCACAGTTTAGAGGTTCTTTAGATGTTTGGTGAATACCGTGGGAATCACTCTGAACAACACTGGAACCTGAGGAAGGTGGGCAAAGGTACTAAGTAGCTTGAATTTAACCTACTTGAGGATGAGCCTGATAAACAGCTTTTCTAATTTTATGTTCTAGGAATGGGCTCAACCTCTATGACGTCTTTATCAAGTATTAAAGTTCCCTGCAACATAATAGTCTGCCTGCCTAGGAGTTTAGTTTCTCAAGTGTAAACAGCCACTCAGTTGGGTAGGTTTTGCCTCACTTTAATTCCCCCCAGATTATAAATACCATGAGGACAATCTCTCTCTGCATTATTCCCTCTCTGCACCCAGGGCCCACCACAGGTCCCAGAAGAATAGATACTCAGTCAATGTTGGAATGAATAGGTGAGTCCATATAATCCCAAATAGAGAAGGAAATATAATTTGGCAAACAGTAATATTCCTGTCTAGATGGAATCCAGTTTTATCAATGTGTCAGGCCCAGTCTGGAAAGGAAGAGCTGCAGTTTCTGATAACGACCATGATAATGATGATGATGATGATGATGATAAATGGTGACACTTTCTACTGATATATTGAATTCTTTAAATAAGAGGCATTACATTTATGACTGTCCTGTTAATTATCTGTTGAACTTTAAAATATGATGAACTATTTATGTGATATACTTAACCATCTGTAGTAATTTAATCAAGAAGATTTAAAATGGATACATTTTTAAGAGTAGATTAAGCAAATCAGTAGCATACATAAATAAATGTTTACTAGTTTTTAAAACTTCCAAGTGTCATTTTAAGACTTATGAATTCGATAAGTTTCATATGTTTTATCAAGTATTTACAAAAATCTCTGAAACAAGAAATGAATTTTTCCTTGTATCAGTGTATGTACTTGGAATCTCAGCTCACCTTCATACCTTGTTAATTGAGATATATTTATGAATAATCCAATTAAGAATTTTGATTCACTGATAGGGTCTTTTTCCTCCCTGAATTTAATTTTGTAGCATTCTTGTTTACTCATACTTACGTATTTGGCTCTTTTCCTAGGTAAGTGGAGGTATACTTCGAATTTTTCCAGAAGGCAAAGCCCAGTTTGCTGACATTGAACCCAAATTTGATAGACTGCTGTTTTTCTGGTCTGACCGTCGCAACCCTCATGAAGTACAACCAGCATATGCTACAAGGTAGTATTGCTTTTAAGAAAAAATTGGTAAAGAGTATGATAGGATAGGAGGGGATAGATAGGATAAACTTGAAAGTTTTCTAATGAGTATCTTCCTGTTCTTCAGCTACCTTTATCATAATGCTTCAGTCATAACTGTTTTAATTTGAATAGTTTTATAAGATTGATTCACAGTTAGTACTGACTGTGACTTTCTTTGCAAAGCCACTCCTTGTTTGGGGTAAGAAATTGAAGCACAGGCCTTCTCGTCTTTCCAGCTCTGTCTCCTTGTTGTGTGCATCTCTTAACTACTATCTAGTCCCTGATTTTGTGAGAGTATTCATTTGGGGGATAGAAAAATTACTTGGAGAAGGAAAAGGGCAGCTTTTTGAAAGGTGGTAAGGGGGAGAAGGAGAGGGATGTTGTAGAAAAATGATAAGAGTAGAAAAGTAAGAGGTAACCAGAGAGTAGAAATGAAGAGAAAAAAGAATAGAGGAAAGAAAAGTAGAGAAAAGGTTGCCCATGGGTGGGAGTTAATGTTAGAAAAATAATCCTTCAGCTTTAATAGAAGCATCTGCGAGGCTCATTACTCTCTTTTTCTTCATTATACTCTTTTTCTACAATTTTTTGTATTCTAAACCTATTATGTTTAATGTATTCTTTAAAATTTTTTTTTTTACCATTTACTATGACCCAATTAAAATGTTAAGTCTGTTAAAATGGAGAATGTTACAGACATTGTTATAAAAATAAATATTTCTAGAAAAATAGTACTGCTTTTTAAATATCTATTTTTTATTATAGAAAGGACTTCGAACCTTACGATAGTGAATTACTGACCTGCAGTTGCTTAGATCTGGTGAGAAGAGGCATACCCTTAGATACACTGGGAGAAGAACTGGCTTTTAATAATGATGTTAGAGGTTGGCCAGCCTTTGATGAGGTTCAAATTCTAAAGACTCTGTTGTCACCTCTCCCTTTTTCTTGCTTATTTCTGAGTCATGTTGCCTTCAGCCCTAACTCACATAGTGAGTAGCAAGCTGAGCAGTTTGCAACTAGAGATCATAAGAAGCCATGAATGGAAACCAGGGGGCTCCTGTCACATCACATGATATCCATTCCGAATCCCCATCTCTCCTCTCAGCATCTCAGCGCCGTCTCTAACCTGACTGCTCCGTTAGAACCTTTTCTGACCTGGAAACCACATCAGAGACCTTCCCTTTTGTGGAATCTTGAGTATGGTCTGGTCGTATCCTTTCTAGATGAAGAGATAAGCATTTTTAGGTAGGAAATAAATGCCAAACAATTACAGAAGATACGTGCTACAGGAGTTTGGAGGAGGGAGAAAGTGGTATTAAATTGGAATACATGGGTCAGGTGTCACATTGAAGAGAGGAGCTCAGCTGAGCCTAGAATGATGAGAAGCAAGAGGAGTACCATAGTGTTAGTAAAGCCCTGGGAGAAAAGGGCAGGATTGTTCGAGTTACAGTACAGAAGTTCATGTGAGGAGAAGGATTCTTTAAATGGGAGATAAACCAGGATAAGTAGAACAACATCCAGTATTTACAGTTTTTTTCTGGTAAGAACTTAGGGCATGAAGGGAGGTTAATCTAGGTAGTAGAACCCTGATTTCTAAGTAACTAAAAGTTTGGGGCATGAGCAAGAGATAGAAAATGATTTGTCTGTGCACCTTTCCCATTACCAAGGCCACCTGGAAAAATAAAAGAGGCTACGTGGTAAGAAAGGTGCTGGAGCTCTGGAAAGAGCAGAATGTGAAAGTCAGGAGGCCAGTATTGACCTCAGCTTTGTCATTCACCAGCTGAGTGATCTCTGGGCCTCAGTGTCCCCAGTTGTCCAAACTCCTAGACTCGGACTCTACTCTGCCTTTGACTCTTCAAATATGTTACATGATTTAGTTCTGTCACATTTACTGGTTCTTTTTGGATCAGCATTGCTTCAGTGACCACTGGCCAGAATCTGCAAGATACTTTAACTAATTTCTATATTCCACTAATGGAACCATGTTCCACTCAATCATTTGTAGCATGTTTTCATTTCTTATAGTGTGTGTACATTTTCCCTGTTACTGGTACCAAAAGGGGTAACTCTGTGCTTTGTAGTATTTAATAAACCAGAGATTGCTCATTTATTTGTGGAATGAGATATTCCAAATAAGGGAAATTTTCAGAAAAATGAAGTTTAGCTAAACTTTAAATGTCAGGACATAGTATAATTGTTTTGATTAAAAAATTCTTAGCATAATTTAACTCTTTCTTGATGATTGCAGGTTATAAAATTCTTTGGTATAATAAAGTGATGTCTTTCAAAGCTGAGACTATTAGCCCTCCCTTTCACTAAAGGGCCTGCACCTTCAGTTCTTTTCTGTTTCTCTTCTCTTCTTTTAGAACTTACGCTTTTTCTGTAACAGCCATTCTTTTACCTTCTTATTGTCTGTTTCTGATCTGCTATGGGCTTGCAAAACAGATAATCAAATAGGTTAAGTAGGTATTAAGAAAGTCATAAGGGGCCAGCCACCTGGCCTAGAGGTTAAGATCGGTGCGCTCCACTTCAGCAGCCTGGGTTTGGTTCCTGGGCATGGACCTACACCACTCATCGGCAGCCATCCTGTGGCAGTGACCCACATACAAAACAGAGGAAGATTGGCACAGGTGTTAGGTCAGGATGGAGCTTCCTCAAGCAAAAAAAAAAAAATCATAAAAACTCATCAACTGGAGCCAGCCTTGTGCCTGAGTAGTTAAGTTTGTGTGCTCCACTTTGGCATTCCAGGGTTTCACTGGTTCAGATCCTGGACACAGACCTAGCACCACTCATCAAGCCATGCTGAGGCAGCATCCCACACAGCACAACTAGAAGGACCCACAACTAGAATATATGACTGTGTACTGGGGGAGTTTGAGGAGGAGGAGAAGAAAAAAGACTAAAGAAAAAAAGATTGACAACAGATGTTAGCTCAGGTGCCAATCTTAAAAAAGAAAAAAATCATCAACTTCGTGATATCAATTTTAGCTTCTCCTGGTTCTCTGCTATACTCTTGAGCACTGAGGTTACTGGATAAGTGGGTTATTACTGTACTCATTTATCCTCTGACACCATTCCAGTTTAGGCATTATTTTGGCATTATGAGTTTTAGTAGACCTTTGCAACAGCATACTACTTTTGTCCCCCCAGTGTGATCATTCTTACCGTGTTCTGAATTTTCTTTTAGGTACGCAATCACTGTTTGGTATTTTGATGCAGATGAGAGAGCCCGTGCTAAAGTAAAATATCTAACAGGTAAACATGATTTGGGGCAGGGTGTGCTGGAAGGAAAGTGCCTGCAGTCAGGCAGTGCTTTCAGGGAATGCAAATGCAGTCTTTATTAACGTCATCAAGACTTGCTCCTTGTTTTTGTCAAATTCCTTCATTCCCTTATTTAAAAGAGGGCTTCTCTTAAGTCATCTTCATTGTTATCTTTAATCAACAAAATTGTCCCAAGATTAGGAAAGTTTGAGGCAAAGAAGTCTGAGAAAAATTATTCAAATACAAGCTGATTTTTTCTGTGATTATCCTTTTCAGTCACGGGCTGCTGAGCTCTGGATAACCGCCATCTAGCTTCCTTTCCTTCTCCCATTAGAAGGAAGGTAATATCCTTTCCCTTTAAATCTACATGCTCTAAAGAATACTCCAGGTCTTCCACATTGAATGTGGACGTGAAGAAAATTAATAGAAAAGAGATGAATTGAAATGCCAAAATCCCTAAATCAGACAGGCATGGAGAGGCCATATCTGCCCATAGTGTCCACAGGTCAGCACACTTTTCCTAAATCTGAAGGTCCTTCAGTATGCCCGTTCCCCGCCCCCACTTATGGACTGCCTAGAGCAGTGGGTCTTAGTTTTCTGATAGACCGCTTACGTGTCTTTTTCTTTAAGCCTACCTTAGATCTCCAAAAGTCTGCTCACTGTTCACATTGCTGATTAACTAGCTGTATTTTCATGAGCCGCTGATAATCTCACATCAATCTTTTATAAAACTATAGAAAGTCTATGTTCATCAGGCTGACCTGGTGGCGCAGTGGTTAAGTTTGCATGCTCCGCTTGGCAGCCCAGGGTTCATGGGGTCCCTGGCGTGGACCTACATACCGCTCATCAAGCCATGCTGTGGCAGCGTCCCCCATACAAAATAGAGGAGGATTGGCTACAGATGTTAGCTCAGGGCCAATCTTCCCCACACACACACACACACACAAAGTATGTTCATGCATTTTCTGTGTATTTTTAAAGTCATTATTTGTGGCAGAAGCCTAGTAGTGTGCTTTGAGTGAGACTTAACACACTGTTATTTTATAGCAATTCAAGTTACTTTTAAAATACAAAGGAGACAAAATCATTCTCTCGGAGTAGAGAATGGTTTTTCCCTTTGAAGGTTTACTAGTTCAGAGTAACACATTCATCATAATACAGTGCTGAGGGTAGGTTTTGGAAGTACAAGTGTGATAGTTTTCAGAAAGTGGAAACTTTGTGCATACTGGTAGGAACTCAGTGGGAAGAAGTAACAGAAGCTCTCTGGTACTGAATGAATGAATGAATTTTTTTTTTTTTTTTTTTACCTTGCAGGTGAAAAAGGTGTGAGGGTTGAACTCAATAAACCTTCTGATTCAATCACTAAAGACGTCTTATAGAGCCTTTGATCCAGCAATACCCCACTTCACCTACAATAATTGTTGACGCTGTTAACTTGTGAATATGAATAAATGGGATAAAGAAAAATAGATAACCAGTTGGCATTTTAATAAGGAAACAGAAACAACTTTTTTGTGTTGCATCAAAAAGAAGATTTTAACTCTGTGGCTTTGTACTGCATGATTGACTCCAAACCTGTGATTGCTGATGGGAAGAATATAAGCTATCAACTGAAAATGGTATTTACATCTGGACGTGAAATAAGTGAAATAAGTGCCCTAGGTAGAACTTTTTCATTCTTATATTTTGCCAGATCTGTCATCTAACTGAGTTCATTTCATCTCTCCCTTTTTTATATAGTCAAGTTTGAATTTGAAGTAATTTTTGTATGATCAGGTACAATTTATCAAAACTGAATTGAGAAAAAATTACAACATTATTCCCCAAGATAGCATCAATCTATTTTTGTAAACCTCTTCGTACTATTAAATTTTGCTCTAAAAGACCTCTTATAATGATTGTTGCCAGTGACTGATGATTATTTAATTTTCTTTTTGCTTAAAATAAGAAAAGGTGCACTTTAATTACCAACTGAAAAATCAGATTTTCTAGTCCTGTCTTAAACTAATTTGAACTCTTAAAGATTGCTGCTGTCATTTTTTTGACATCGTTAATAATGAAACATAACAGTAAAACCATCACCATTTACTACCAATAACTTTTAGTTCATGTTTTATAAGAAAAAATATGGTGGGCAGGTTTTATCTTTTAAGTTAAATTTTTTTAAGAACTAAAGTGACTGGCACTAAATGAACTTGAGGTTATCCTCAGCATCAAGTTCCCAAGATAAAGGGCTTTCTTATGCTTTCAGGTGTATCCTATAGATGTAAAGATAATGTCCTCATTCCTCAGACTTTTCCTTTTGCTTCCCGTCACGTTGCTTGTACTCCCAATTTTGCTGTTATGTTTTCTTCCTACTCCTGTGACCCATCTGATCTGCAGATGAGACCTCGTTTCTGTCGGATAGCATCAAGGGGAGACTGTACATCGAGACTGAACTGTGTTGTTACGACTTCACGTTAGTGACTCCTCAGACCTTGCGAGGCATTCCCCACACGAGATGCTGGCCTCTTTGTCAGTACTGAAAGATGGATGTTTAGCTTAAAAACAAAAACAAAAGCGAAAAACCGGATAATTTTATTTTTATGTTTTATGAGTTTTCTTTTTTACTTTTCAGAAAAAGAGGGAATATTAAAAAAATCACACAAGGCCTCCCAGACTTCTGGTATTTAATGTATGAATTGGGATGGATGTCTTAGACTTCGATTTCCTAGACTCTTTAGCGAAGCCCAAAGGGTGGTATCCATGTTTTGCATGAATTTTGGGTGTGAGACCTTGCCCACTTCAGTTTTCTATCTCTGTCCTTGATCTTCTTTGCCAAAATAATGTGAGTGTACAGAAATATTTCTGTATATTTCAACTTTTGACAGTTTTAGCATCTGTATAGTTTTTATTCAATTAGAGACCTTTTCTATGGAAAGCTCAGTAATTTTTATTAAAAGATTGCTATTGTTCATGTAAAACATGAAAAAAAATTTAGTGAAACTGACAGTCTGGACCTAGGGTGGGATTAAATATTCAGTATTCTGATCTCATTCAGGAGAACTTGCAGGAGAAAGTTATAGTTTATTGTTGTTTTTCCTTGCCCATGTTCAGTTTTGTTCCGCTTCCTCTCCTTGTTCCAGATAATACAATGTAACATCTCTACAGTAAGTGCCTCTGCCAGCCCGCCCTGGGAGTGCGAGTTGTCTCTGCCATCTGGTCTGCAGTGCAGTGCGCTGCGCTAGGCCACAGCTCCAAAGCACCGTCATTTGTAGGTCTGGTAGAAATTGCATTCTGTTGACGGGAGATTTGTTTGTCAAGGTGTACAGCAGCAGCCTTTTATCTGGGAGCCCCTGTGTCATTCAAATGTGTATCTCTGCAGTTGTGCAAAGTGTCAGATTCTACTATCTGTGGGTTGTGCTTGCCAGACAGATCTTAAATTTTGTACTTTTTGGAAAAGTTTATATAATTTCTTGGAGATTATTGTGAAAGGATCAAGAAATCAGGATAGCCATTTCTTTAATATCCACTTAAAATCTGTTCTTTTCATGTTAGTGGGACCGTTAACTTGTCACCAAGCAGGAGTCTATTTAAAACAAAATTTAAAACTGTTGTGGCCTATATGTGTTTAATCCTGGTTAAAGATAAAGCTTCTAATGCTGTTTTTATTCAACACATTAACCAGCTGTAAAACATAGACCTTTATCACAGCAGGCAAAGAATTTCAGGATTCATATACAGATAGACTATAAAGTCATGTAATTTGAAAAGCAGTGTTTCATTATGAAAGAGCTCTCAACTTGCTTGTAAAGCTAATCTAATTAAAAAGATGTATAAATGTTCTTGAAAAAACTATGGTTGTTATTTCCAGCTGTCTTTTTTTTTTTTGCTTAATCTTTTATCATACACTGACTTTCTTAATGGGCCCTTCCATCTGGTAATGTGCTTTTCTATCACACATCTCTGGCTTAGTCCAGAACATTTGGTATTATGTTTTATAAATGAAACAAGAGAAAGAGAGGAAACAGTAAACATAGGAGTCCAACAATTTTAGAAATACCCTGGAGGTAACTGGACTGTCCGTGGGATCCATGAGCTCCGCGTTTGGATTCTCAACGTTTGGATTCTTGCCTTTTTAATAGGATTTTAAAAATTACTCTAACACTCATGCTGTTGAGCATATCTGTATCACCCCTCTGCTGCAAAAAGGAGGGGGCATTAGGCATTTATCTCGGATTGTCACAGGTGTCCTATGTGTGTATGCAAGAAAGTTTCGTTTCTGTGGTCATAACTAAAATATAAGAGCTTTTATGATGTGTGATCAATACACATGTTCATTTATCTCTCATTTAAATTTTTTTTCCAACCTATCTTAGGGCATTTGGGAATTGTACTGAAATATAGCTGAGTGGATTAAAGGAGAGGGCAAGTGAGTTAGAGATGAAGGCTAATGAAACTGGACAGTGTAGAAAAAAGAACATTCTTTTCATGGTCACCAGCAAGTAAATTTCACCTGAAATACAGGGATGCTTAAGGATATACCACTGGACCAATGATAGGTATAAAGGCATGGCCTCATGAGCTGGAAAGAATTTTATAAGTCGAAAACATGTAAATATAAACCGTGAGGCAGGGAGAGCCTAAACAGCTGCAGTCAGCTAAAGCTCTTTATCACGTGAATAATGTTTGAACTCTGAACAAGGTGTCATAAAGGCTATTGGATAAGGTCTTCCTTTCACTGAGATTAGGATTTTCTTCTGTCAAAATTACTATATTTCTATGGTGTTCTATAAAATACCTTTACATCTTTTTCTCAAAACAAAGGAGCCAGAGCAAGCTTTATGTCCATTTACAATTAGAGCAGGATCAGAGACGTGACTTGCTGACAGTCACATCGTTAGTACATGGTAGAGAGCCAGGCCTTGAATACAGGCTTTCCTTTTCTTGTTTAATCGTTTTTAAGTCAAAGTTATACATGCACATGCACCTAAGTCAACATATTCTATAAGGGTTAAGGAAAATAGCCTCTCGTGTTCTTCTCCCGAGAACAAATTTTGACTCTTTCAAGTGATTCTTTGGGTATCTGTCTGATTAGTTCTAAATAGCGTAATTACATCACTTCATCTTGATTTTTCAGTGTTAGCCATTATCTACTAACTTCTCCACATGGAAGATAAGAGTGTGGGTCTCTCTCCAGCCCTTTTCACCATCCCTTCCACACGTGTACAAGAACACTTCCATGTCCCCTGATCTTATAAGGTCATTTGTAACTGAGGTTGGTTAATAGTTAAACTATCTTTGCTATTCACATCTGAGATACAGAATAAACCATGATGGCTTTTCTTCCACAACTGACTATTTCCCTAAAGTCTTCATCTTTCATTTCCCTGTGGCGTCCGACCTGCAGGGGTCTGGGGCCATTGCCCTTTCTGCCTGGGACACAGCTGTCTGTCTGCCTCAGATCCCCTTCCCCCTTGTTCGGAGAGCCCACTACCACTCTTTGTGTTGGCTCTCCTGTTTCCTGGATCATGTCTTCCTCTTTCTTTGTTTACTTCCTCAATCTGGTGGAGCATGTGCTTCACTATTTCCTGTGAAAGTATGTGGGTGGTGAATTTTCTGAGACCAATGTCTTTTTACCCTCCCACTTAATTGGTAACTTGCCTGAGTTCAGAATTCTAGTTTGGAAATCATTTACCTTAAGAATTTTTAAGGCATTGCCTCACTGGTTCTAGGTTCCAGCGTGGATTCTAAGCAATCTGAAGCCTTTCCTATTCCTAATTCTTTGAATGTAAGCTGCTTTGTCCCTGTGGAAGCTCATAGAATTATTCTTTGTCCCCAGGGCTCTGTGTGCTTCAGTGAGTGCCTGTTCTCAGCCAGCATGGTAGGCACGCAAACTGTAAATTCATGCCCTACACTTGGGGACGTTTTCTTAAATAATTACGTTCATTATTTCTCCCCTCCCATCTCTCTGCTCTTTCTGGAACTCCTGTTGTTCAGAAAGTGCATCCACTGGTTCAAGCCTGTTAATTTCTTCTAGTTACTATGTGTCTCTGTCCTTTGGAGACATCTGTTTTCCAGTTCTCCCAGTGAGGGTTTCATGTCTGCTATCAGGTTTTTAATTTTCAAGAGCTCTCTTCTGTTCTCCAAAGTTTTTTAATATATAACATTCCGTCCTATTTATTAGATGCAGTATTTGTTTTAATTTTTGTCCTTCATAATAGAAGTTTTCCTTACATTATATGTCGGGTAATTCTTGTTTGTGTGTTCATATTTAAGGGGAAGTACTTGGGCTCCTGGTTTTGTAAGAAATATTGGCAGTTGCCTAAATCTAAATCTCTTTCATAATTTCCCAACACCATACAGACAAGAACAAAGTCATCTGTAATCCATACCTGCAGCATAACTGTGAGTCACAGAAGAAAGGTCAGCTTCTGTGAAAGCAGAGAAATAAGCATCTGAAACTAGAGTCTGCATCAGAAGTCATGGAAAGCAGAGTCAGGTGGAGACTGTATGGTTAAAGGATGAGGGCAATGAGGCCTAGTAGGAGCAGTACACATGGAAAAACGGACCCACCACGTATGATGGAAAATACTAACGGTTCTGACACCGGTGCATCAGAGCACTGGCCATTGGGGCATCAAGAGGAAGATGTTTGAAGTTCATGAGATTGAAGATGGCCATTTGGGGAAGGTACCATTTCTGGGAGGGGGGAGATGGCTTCTGGAGGCTTGATGATAAAGTGAAAGAAGGAAGCAAGGGTCTTAACAGGAAAAAAAAATTAGAGAATCAGAAGAGACACAAACCTCATAAAAGTGTCCCATCTCATAAAAGTGTCATCTCTGAGAAATACTGCATTTCACTGTACCAACAGAAAAGAACATTCTTGAATCAGAAACCTGGTAAGCCACACAAACCCGTCATCCCCGCCTATACAGAACCAACTGTTTTTGCAAGTCAAGGAAAATAATACCTTTCAAAATGAGCAGAAAAGGAAGACAACATCTATAAATACCACTATAAGAAGAAAACAAAGTGAGAATTAACAGCTGATGAAAATTCTCCTCAACCATGAGGCAGAAGAAAACTGCAACAATATCCAGTCCAAATTAAACATCCTTAAACAGGACTTTGTAGAAATAAAAATTAACACTTGCAATTAGAACAAAAATGGGCCAAAAGAAGAAAAAGTCCTCAGGAAGATGTGAAACAAGAGTTGACGTTGGGGCCGGCCTCGGGGCCAAATGGCTATGTTCACATGCTCTGCTTTGGCCGCCCAGGGTTCCCACAGCTCAGATCCTGGGTGCAGACCTAGCACTGCTCATTAAGCCACACTGAGGCAGCGTCCCACATGCCACAACCAGACGGACCCACAACTAAAATATACAGCTATCTACTGGGGGGCTTTGGGGAGAAGAAGGAAAAATAAAAAAAAAAAAAAATCTTTAAAAAAGTTGATGTAAATCAGCAAAGAAATTGAAATAGACAAAATTATCTCAAATTAAGATTAAATTATGGGGCCGGCTCCGTGGCCGAGTGGTTACATTCGCATGCTCTGCTGCGGCGGCCCAAGGTTCGGATCCTGGGCTCAGACATGGCACCACTCATCAGCCCACGTTGAGGCGGCATCCCACATCCCACAACTAGAAGGACCTCCAACTAAGATATACAACTGTGTACAGGCGGGGTTTGGGCAGATAAAGCAGAAAAAAAAAAAAAAAGATTGGCAACAGTTGTTAGCCCAGGTGTCAATCCTTAAAAAAAAAAAAAGATTGGCAACAGTTGTTAGCCTAGGTGCCAATCTTTAAAAAAAATAAATTATAAGGTGCCCAAGGAAGAACAGATTCGACTGAAAATATAATGAGGGGCATTAAAAAAAAGTAGGAAAACAGCCAAGAGTACCAAACAAAATAGTTACAAAGAATAAGTAGAATGGACACACACACGTACGTATGCATTGTGGTATGCTTACACAATGAAATACTATACAGCAATGAGAATGAACAATCTACAAACACACAATAGGGATGACTCTCACAGACGTCATGTTGAGAAGCTAGACTCCATCCTCACCTCATGGATCCTGTGGAGGTGGCTATCTGAATATCTAGTGTTAAGAATGCAAATGAACAAGTACGTGTGGGTGCATCTTACTTCCTAAGTGAGTTACTGGAAACCATTTATATATGTGTGTATGTATGTGTATATATATGTACACACACATTTATATTTATCCATTGAATTATTTTAAGTGTATACAAATACATAAAAGAATCCTGTGAGGAATGTTTTGTAAAAAAGACATACCCTCCCAGTTTCTTTGATGTAGATGCAGATTTTCATATATTTAGTTTGCAAGGAATGCTTATCACCTGGAATGATTTAGGTCTTAATAGTATTCTAGCTTGTGCTACAACTAGAAGGACCTGCAACTAAGATATACAACTATATACCAGGGGGGATTTGGGGAGATAAAGCATAAAAAAAAAAAAGATCGGCAACAATTGTTAGCTCAGGTGGCAATCTTTTAAAAAAAAAAAGTATTCTAGCTTGAAAATACACAAACTTTGATTCTTAAGAGAAGTATGGAGAAGAGTCAGTGTTCATTAAGGTGTTTTTTAAAAGCAGCCAATAATGGAACTTGAGAAACGCCTAGCCATTTCATTAACACCAAGAATCTAAGAGGCTCTTCTTTGTTCTATTAGACCTTTGATATAGGGGTGAAGGATGTTATTTATGTCCTAGGAAGCTTTCAGACAGTAATCTAGACCCTAAAGAGCAAAGTGATGTTTAGACATAGTCAAAGGAAGTGTACTATAATTTCAGAAATAGTATGAAAGTGTAGGTCTTGCCTTGTCTAGAAGACTTCCCTTTGGGAATTACCATGTTTTGCCATATAGGGGTACTGGTCTCTTTCTTGCAGAAGACTTGAGTATTACGTTAGTGTTCAGACTGAAAGGTGAAATGAAAACACATGAGAGATTAAGGTGTCCTTGTGTTTTTTCCTTTTTCTTCCCAAAGCCCCTTGGTACATAGTTGTATATTTTTAGTTGTGGGTCCTTCTAGTTGTGGCATGTGGGACGATACCTCAGCATGGCTTGACGAGCGGTGCCATGGCCGCACCCAGGATCTGAACCAGCGAAACCATGGGCCGCTGAAGCGGAGCGCACGAACTTAACCGCTTGGCTACAGGGCTGGCCCCTAAGGTGTCCTTGTTTATTTAAACAAGCATGCACGCTTGGCCTGCTGTGTCCCCCCTCACAGAACTTAAGATCATAACCTATCCTTTCCTATGAATCAAAACTGGCAATTGTTCCGGCTGTTGGCAAGTTTCTCTTGTTCACTGGCTCTGCTTTGCCCTCTATTTTTCAGAGAAGTTTAATTTATCAAGAGCGCCACCTGGTGTTCAGTAAGCAAAAAGGTAAATCTTTTGGTAGTTTTAGCACCAGTGCTGAAGAAAGCAAAGAGCAGCTTGTTTCTGTAGTACAATATACAACACTGTAAACTTTAAAAATGATGTGGTTCCAGAATCACCTAAGATCAACTCTTTTACTTTTCATTTCAAAAGATAACATGATGAAGTGTGTAATCAAATAACTTCTGACATTCCAGTGGAATGTTAGAAAAAGTAAAAGAAAGTCAGAGCTAATCTCCACATGGCATGCTTTTCTATAAATTTCAACTCCTTAGGCAGTCTGATCTGTAATAATAGTCATATTAGTTTCACTTCATTTGGTGGAAATGCTGCCAGTCAACAACTACAACAAATTGCTAAAAAGGCAACAATAGCCTCAAGGAGAAAAAAATCCAAAGAATAACAGGAAACCATTGCCCCTCAATAAGGGTTAACGAACTACAGAAAGAAAAGAGCTCAGCCTTGTTCTCTGAGCAGCCCAGTGAGAGGAGATGCTGCAT
Organism: Equus caballus; assembly: GCF_041296265.1. Taxonomy (NCBI): domain Eukaryota; kingdom Metazoa; phylum Chordata; class Mammalia; order Perissodactyla; family Equidae; genus Equus; species Equus caballus. Next base: position 91,201,320 of record NC_091684.1, read on the forward strand.
GTGCCCCAGCACAGGCTCCTGGCTGGGCATTAAGTTTGCAGGAGGATACAGCACAGCAGCTGTTTCACTTTGACATTCTAATTTACTCTAAAATCCTATGGGCTTTGAAAAAAATACAATCTTAGCTTTAGGACAATGGGACAGTATGAGAAGGTGTTTATCGAATTGTCCCACCCACCCCAGAATTTTCAGTTGGGATATGCATTTATAGTCTGCAAAAGCCCAAAACAGAACTTTCTAAATTTAGTTTTGTTAGATAGTGTAGAACCTTGACTTTAAAAAGCACCAGGTTTTTATAGAAATAAAGCTCCCTCACCCCAGCTCCCCACAATGAAGGGCAACAGCATTTAGAGGTTGACCAGAATCGCCAGCTCTGTTGTCACGGAAGGAAATTTGGTTTAAAGGGGTAAAACCTAAACCAACAGAAAACTATTTCTTTGGTATAAATGACTCAGATTTGGGAGTAACAGAAATCTTAGGGTGCAAGTTCTCTCAAAAGTCTTTAATACAGATTGAAGTGAAGGCTTATTTAATTCCAAATTTAAAATTAACCTTCATTTTCATGCTAGTTAACATATTAAAACTGACCAACTCTATCTTACCACCTAAATATTTCTCAGACCATCCTCTCCATCCCTGCCACTGCCCTTCTTCCTCCCACCTGTCACCCACAGGGAATCCATCAAAACACTTCTCAGAGGTTCCTGACTAGCTTACACCTTCCAATCCCCATTGCACCACCCTCACCTGAATCAAGAGATGGGTATGATCAGGGACCAGACACACTAGATATGAAGTAGAGAACTGGATCCATGGGGTCTCTGCCCTCCGAATTCGATTTAGACAGATCTGTCCTGTCTGCAGTCTCTCCTGCCATTCTACCCCTCACATTTTTTTATCCTATTCATTTGGAGCAGGTTAGTTCTCCCAGTAGAACGCACAAAGTCTATTCCCATGCCTTTTCTGGTGTTCCTCTTGCCTTTTCCTGTGACCTTTGCGAGGTCCTTTCCATCCTTCTTTACCAGGCTAACGTGACTCAGCTTGGATGTTGCCTCCTCCAGGGCACGTCCCCTGAAGCCCTGGGCTGTGCTGATGGCCTTAGGTTCCCACAGCACCTAGCCGACACCCATCACCGCACTTACTCTACCGAAATTACTCCGCTTTTGTCCCACTCTCCAACTCGGCCGAAAAGCTCCCCAAGGACAGGTACTGTCTGATTGACTGCATTCCCCCAGAACCTTGTACAGTTTGGGCTCCAAGAATGTTTAACTGCTCATAGTTTGTTAAATCAAATTAGAGAAATGATCCTCTATGCAAGTATAATGGCATATATTCAACATCATACACATATTTTAGTTGTTTATAAATAAATATTTATTAAATACCATCTTTCAACTTCATGCTTAAGAAATATCAAAACTTGTGAACACTCAACCAGACAGGCTAACATGAGAAAGGCTGATAATAGTGTTAAGACGCTGAACAACTGAAATCTCACAGTGCTGGTAGAAGTGTAAACTGGCAGTATTTACTAAAGCTAAACATAAACATACCCTGTGACCCAGCAATTCCACTCCCGGGCATATGCCCAACAGAAATGAGGAAGCATGTTCTAGCATAATGGCCAGCCCCAAATTGGAAATAATTCAAATGTCTGTTAATATGAGAACGGATGAATACACTCTGACATATTCACACTACACAGCAGTGAAAAAGAATGAACCTGTGTTACACATGGCAACAAAGATACTACTTTATGAAGTTCAAAAACAAGCTAAACCAAGCTGTGGTGACAGACGCAAACAGCGGTTACCTTTGGGGGTTGTAGGTACTGACTGGGAAGAGGCGCCCATGAGGAGGCCTTTTGTGGTAGCTGCAATGTTCTCCAACTTGATCTGGGTAGTAGTCACACAAGAGAACACTGCAACATTTCACCCAGCTGCACACTTAAGATCTCTGCCCCTTACGTATGTACAAGTCATGTTGCAACAAAGTTAAGAAAAAAACTTGTGAACTAAGGTTTTGGGGATATGCCAACATGCTGGAGGTATAGCCATGAGACAAAAAGTAAACTGATAAAAGTATCTTTGTCCCTTTGCTATAACAGGGAAAAGAATGTTTTTACAACAAAATATAGTTTTTTAAATGCACAAACGGTATTCCTTTTATTCTAATGGTTTCAACTTTGGCTTAAGGTTCCTAATACTGTTTCCAGATAATGTTCCGCTGTTACCTAAGTTAGGCAACTTTGTTATGTTATATATACCAGTTATGTAGCACTGAGTTTTAACCACTCCTTTTGCTACAGTTTGACAAAGTTAATCTTTGGCCTGCAGAATTACAGTGGCTATTTGTTACTAGTAATATTCCAAAAGAAATTTACTTTATCTACTTTAACCTAAACCCTGCCGCAACCTTTTAGTGAAACGGAGAAGTAAAATTCTTTAAAATATAGAAAATGTACTTTCTGTTAAGATTTTGGGGGAAAAAAAACCAAAAATCAAAAACCTTGAGTACCCTAAAAGAACGGATATACTTTGTACTCTAGATTGTGTTTTTGGTCAATATGTCTGACACTATGAATATTAACATCAATTCTGGAAATGAGTTTTAATATTAATAAATATTCAATTTAACCAAATACCTGACAGGATTCCTCACTGAATATTCTGAAGAAAGTATACAAATAAGAAGAGTAACAGATTTAAATACCTTTAAGAGCAAGAAAGAACAAAATAATCTAAAAATTATACATGCAGAGCAAACTGGACTACAGCATATATGCAAGGCAAGAGTGAATAGAGCACCTTTAGAGAGGAAATATTTTTAATGACAACTTCATATAAATGTTTATAAAATAGAACATTTTGTATTAGCTGTATGAACTATCATATAAATGTTTATAAAATAGAACATTTTGTATTAGCTGTATGAACTAGATTATAAGCTACAAATCTCAGTATTAACCAGAACTTCCTGAGTGGCTGACACTATGTTGGTGAGGTAATACAGTGGTATGGGAAACTCATTCATTTTTCACAGATTTTTTTCAGCTTTTGACTTTGATGCTATCACATTCAAGGCACCAGTCCAAGTGTTCATTAATTTGAGACTCCAAAACTTCATGCTGACAAACAGGACAATTAACGGTTTTGCTGTGGCTAGCTGACCTGCTGGAATTCTGAGCTGCAGCTGTAGGATGTGAACTACACTTTGGCTCATTACCACCACTTCGTATTTGCTCTTTCTTGATTAAAAACTTGTCAAAAACAGTCTTGTCTTCTAGCCTGGGTCGTTTGCTTGGGAATTTATCTTCAGGCCCACTTGCATCCTGGGATGGAGTCACAGATGTTGACTCCATTGCTTTTAAAGAATTTCTTAGGGATATCTTAGAAGATGTAACCATTCTTTGAGAAGTAGAAGAGACTGAATTTTTAGTGATGTCGCCAACTGCGACACTTTCCGTTGGAGATCCATTCCCACTTCTGAAAGCCTTTTGGTTGGCAACTGCTACTCTAGGAAAGTAGTTGCTTAAAACACTTTGGTGACTGGTATTAAGAACAGGGGAGACTAGAGAAGTTTTTTTACTTGAACCATTCTGTTTAAATTTCACCTCAATTTTAGAATTAGGTCTCACAGCATTTGCCGAACGGTCTTGACTTAAAAGATCTTGGGTTTTATTAATAGCATGTGAAGTGATAAATTTCCCAGATGAAAGTGAATTGCTTGTTTCTCCTAGCACATATCCTTTCCCGCTAAAAGGGATTACCAGCTGTGTCTCACCTCTGCTGGGTTTATCTGCAAAAGAAGCAAGTAAGATTTTTCCTTGACTCAAAATTAATACAGTGACAAATATTAAACTGATGGATAGTTTTTTCAAAATGAAGAAATACTATTTTGTTCTAACTTGGGTCCAAGTAATAATTACCTATTAATGGGAGAAGGACAATCTTCAGCAGTCAGAGAACTCTGATATTGGAAGAACATAAAGGACAAAAACATCCTCTCATATTTAGATAAGGAGTTCTGTCATGCAAAGGCCAATAGCAAAGTAACTTTTACCTTGAAAATTGCTTAGTATGCTTTAACTTTAGTCCCAAAAGTGAAAATTCTGCTACGGCATTTTCTTTCCTTCTACTCACAAAAATGAGGACACCATCTCTCCACATAAATTCTTCGTAGCTCCTCATCTTACTTACATTTCACATTTGGGCAATGGAGCTTATGTTCCTGGTCCTAGCACATCAAATCAATAATTTCCCAAGGGAAGAAGCATTCGCTTCAGTAACCCTGTTACTCTTCCAAAGGCAGTGACTGAGTTTCAGAGGAAAGGACTAAATCTAGAAGATGAAGCACCAGCACAGACGAGCCGGATCCGTTCCCATCCTTCTCCCAATGAAACGCACACAGCAATGGGAGATGGCACTTGGGTAGACTCCAACTGATGGGAAGGGGTGTAGCTAGGGCTTACATTCCGGGCATCGTTATTTGAATTATTGTTTTTATTTTGACAATCTTTTTGCCTTCTGTTTCCTAGTGGCTGAGTGAGTCAAGACAGGGAAAGGGACGTTATCCTCAAATATTATCAGTGGAAACTATTTCTATTTTTACTCACATCTATATGCAGCAAAGTACATTTTTCTACCATCATTTCGTAGACAATGGGATTTTTCTGAAGTCTACATTTGAAAACTTAGTCCACATTTGAAGACCTTCTACACTAGAAACCATCCTTAAGCTTATCTTAATAATAATAATATTGATAATAATAATATTCTCTGAAGGACAGTGCTGTCTTTACATTGTAGCTGTAGGCATGGAAAAGCTGGAAGAATGTACATAAAGTTACCTCTATTCTCTGCTGCTGACACTGGCTGCTTTCCTTGTGTTGTCTTTCCTTTGCCTTTTTTTGAGTAGTTCTCTGGTTCCTTGATCTTTATGTAAGTGCCTCCGCAGGTTTTCTGGTGCTCGGCCCACCAATAGTCATGAGCAGAGGGCGCCCTGTTGGTCGCACGTTTGACATAGCCATAGTAGGGCTGTTTGTACTGACACGGCCCATTGCAGCGCCACCAGTGTCGCCGGTATTCATCCACCTCATCGTGGAAAGTATGGTATACCTTGGGGGAGAGGCAGCTTTTGGCATTAAATGGGCAAGTTAACAATTCTAAGAAAATATCTAAGTAGCTTTTTTTTTTAACTTTCCAGTTTTCTAGAGTTATATTTTGGGAAAGACAGAAACTACATTTAGTTTCTGTTCAGAAGTTCATTTTAATGGGAAACATCAGCAGTTCATTTAATACTTGATAAACTATGTAAAGATAGAAAAATATGAGATCAGAAGACCAAAAAAACCCACAAAAGCCTCTATAAATGCTAAAAGTTTTAGAAACCAAATTTTAAAAAATCAAAAATTAAGATAAAGACAGGATTTGAGATAATGTCATAATAAATAAGAATTGTTCCCACTGCTAATTTGAAAATTTTCCCTCTCAGTAACAACACCAAAGCGTTCTGAAGGACAATGTCCTATGACTGCCAGATCCTAACAACACAGCATCTTGCCTGACGCAGCCTCTGCTAAACCCACTCTCCGCACTCTCACGGCTCTTTCTGCTCGTGTCTTTGTGATAATCCTTATGGGGGTCTCGTTCTGTCTGCTTATGGGTGAAATGCTCTCCAGGATTCGAATCTTTTCATCTTTGTCTCCCTAGTGGCTGATAGAGGCTTGGTACAGTGAAGGTGCTCAGTATTTGCTAACCGAGGAAATAAAAAGCTTCATTCTCTGAGTCAAATAAAATTCTCTGCAAAGTGCTTTTCAATCCTTAAACAGGATCCTCTTTTTTCATCCTCTAGATGAAATCTTACTTAGAAACTGAGCAGAAGACAGATGAAGAAGAGTTCTGAGTGGAAAGAAGATTAGCCCTCCCACCGTGATGGCACTGAGGACAGCAGGGCACCATTTAAAGACTGATACTCCTAAATGACCATCACTACCTTTTTCTTCTGTCTTCTCAGTGGAATGTTACTATTTGTATAAGATAAAGAGCATCTTTATATGAGGTTTTTTTTTAACCAAAGACATTTAATTTTCTAATAAATTCCCCTTGTGGGAAAGAATGCTAAACTTTCTGTAACTCTACTGATAAATAGTTTTACACTCACTATCTCTTTATCACAAGGAAAAAAGTTCTATTACTTGGGAAGCATGCAAACAATGCACATCATTATTAGGTGCAGAAGAGACTGGAGGACAAAGGTTAGGGGCAAAGCAATATGTATGATATGTATGACCCCGCCTTCACTCTCATGTTAAGAACTCCTTGCTTAATACTTAAGTTGCAAAAAAGATAGGGGATTGGAGCTGTGTTGCTTCCAACACTTACAACTCCTACAGCCTGGGGAGGCGACTTTTTAACAATGTAGTCACTAAAAGAAAATTGTTCTGCAATGTGAAACTGGGTGCCCTGTGGAGTTCATTATAACAGGATGTAACGTAAAAGCACGGGGCGTCCACTCCGTAAAACTTGTCCTAAATAAAAACACATTGACAGCCAAGATAAAAGAATATATCCTCTTCCAACTGAACAACAGGAAGTAAACCAGGACTCTGCTTAAAGTGTAAATTCTAATGAAGAAACTAAAAGCCTTTTATACTAGTAACTCTATAATACTTTTGCTAATTCGGACTTTATGTGATTGTTTTTGATGCAAGCCACTTTCCTGATGTTGAAGTAACTCTAAGTTTTAACTGAGCTCTCTAGAAAATTAAAACTGATACCTGGAAGCTAACACAGAGGGTAAGCATTTTCATTTTCCATCACACTGGCCTTTACTGCTTTTTAAAGAAGGAAACACCCAAGCATACCAAACAATTTAATCTCTGGAGGAATTAACATTCTATTTGGTTCAATTCAATTCAATATTTGTCAAGCCCTTGCAGGGGCAACTCCATTATACATCTTATACAGACGTATATAAAGATAACTAAAGAGCCACCCTGTGTTCAGAGGTAGGGAAGTCAAGTAAAATATCGTAAAAGGTTAAATATCTGCTAAGGAGATTCCAAGGAGGGGCAAATTATATTCCACCGGAAAGATGGGTATTTTGACAGAAAGCAGAGGAAGTGCTACATTTTAGGGCCAGAATATATGAGGAAAGGCAGAGGTGAAAGTTCAGTTAGAAACACAGGACACAAGCAGGGGGGTTGTGGGAGGTAAGAAAAAAGGAATAATACGGTTATTTGGTAAAAGGAATCAATAATAAAAACAACGACTATGTAATGACTGCTCAAACTGTGCTACAACGTTTTGCATGTTTTTTCCCCTTTAACCCTCACAGGGAATCAACAGACAGGTATTGCTATTATCCTCATTTTGCATGTGAGTAAACTGAGGCATAGAAGAGTTACGTAGGTCCCACAGGTGTAATCAGTGGAGCTGGCATCTGAACCCAAGCAGTCTGCCTCCTCATGCCCTTTGACCCCAGGCTCTGCCACCTCCTACAATATTAGGCAGAAATATGAATCAAGGAAGACCTCCGGTGAAGGGAACGACATACAACACGGTAGCAGGACACAGGATGGACTGAAGGAGGCGACTGGAACAAGGAAACACCGTCAAGAGATGACTGCAATAGTCCAGGAATTGCAGGCCTGAAGTGACTATGCATAAAACGTTGCCCTAGATATGGTCAGAGGCCTCAGGGATGTCGCTGGCTCAGCTGCCATTCCACTATGTGGTCCGACACAAGCCAGTCAGCTTCTCCAGGCCTCTCGCTTGCTGTGGAAAATCCTCAAAGGTGGTATTTATTTCTACCCAGTTTTCTATTTTTAATTAAATCCCAGGAAATACTGAATAATTAACTAGTAAATATTATAAATGTGTGTGGCTTTACATACCGTTATATTGGCTCCCGTCAGGCGATTGATTCGATGCATATGTTTACAAAACTCTGGGCCATGCCCTTCCCTGTCTTTATCATTATTAGTGACAAATAAATAGGCATGTATCATTTCATGTAAGAGGGTCTGAAACAGAAAACAGTCAAATTAATTTGTATGACACTTTTGAAAAATACAAATGCATTTTCTTACTCTACACTGAGGGTCTTAACCTTCTTTGGATCACAGGCTCCTTTCAGAAACTGATAAAAGTCATGAAGCATCTTTATAGAAAATTTATAAAGCGCACATTCAGAAAACTTTGCATATAGTATCGGAAGCTCTGCAGGTCCGAGGTTAAGAACTCCCTGTTCCAGGAAAGCCTTTTTAACTATTAATCAAAATCCAGAAGAAAAGATCAATGAATTCAACTACATAAACACTTCAAAATTCTGTATGGGTAAAAAACACCATGAGTATGGTGAAAAGTCAAACTGAGAAAAATACATGGGGCCGACCCCGTGTCCAAGTGGTTAAGTTCGTTCACTCCACTTCAGCGGCCCGGGGTTTCAGCGGTTCGGATCCTGGGCGCAGACATGGCACCGCTCATCAAGGCCATATTGAGGTGGCATCCCACATGCCACAACTAGAAGGACCCACAACTAAAATACACAACTATGTACTGGGGGGATTTGGGGAGAAAAAAGAAAAATATATGTGCAACTCATCTCACAGGCTATTAACTCCTAAAACATAAAATATAAACTCCTAAAATATAAATATAAAATCAACGGGAAAATGACCAACAACCCAATTTTAAAATGCAAATTAATACTACACTAGTATATAACTTCTTGGTTATCAAGATCGGTAAAACTTCTCAAGTTTGACACCATTAGCAAAGCTAAGGGAAAACAAACATTCCCATATATGACTGGTAGGAGTGCAAAATGGTACCACCCCTAGGGAGGAGAATTTGGTAACATCTAACAACATTACAAACGCATTTATCCTTCGACCCAGCAATCCCTAGACTAACACGAAAGGTCAAATGTGCAAGGCATTTTCATTGTGGCATTGTTTACAATGGCAAAAGACTGGAAATCAGTGTTTAGCAATAGGGGCCTGGCTGAAGGCACTAAAGAATGAAAAAGATCTCTATGAAATGATTTGGAGAAAGCTACAGAGTGTATTGTTTTAATGAGAAAGGCAAAGGACAGAAGAGTGCACACAGTTATTTGCATAAGAAGTGTTATGTGGGGGGGAAGGGGAGTAAGAGTGGACATAAACATTTGCGAAACAGAACAATGAAAGAAAAAAGAAACTAGCAGCAACAGTATCCTATAGTGGGTACGGAGTTCAGGATAGAGACGAATGGGGTAGAACAAGAATTCTGTGTACAGTTTTCTATAGTTTTGGGATTTTTAATTATGTAAAGTTTTAAAACAAATAAACAATAAAATCTACTGCTCATTCCACACCAAGGATGCAGAAGTTTACGCACAAAATTAACAAAAGCATTTAACGCTGCTGTTTCATAATGTGTTCTAAAGAATACATTTTTTTAAAAAAAAGTGAAAATCATAAAGGTCTTCAAAAGCATACCTTTTTCATAATCCTCCATATTTTTTTAAAAAAATTTCCATTAGGAGAACTAGATTGGCATTAATGAATTTTGGTCTTATAAAATTATGCTATACAGAAAAATGGGATAATCAGAGAATTTAACTTGGTCATTATGAAAACATCCCTTTTAAAATCATGAACTGTATCTCTGAAAATGAACTTTATCTTTTCAAGTAAATGTCACTCTACTGTGACTCCAAAGACCATTCTACATTTCAAACATTTCTCAACATTCTAAAATAATGATAAATAACTCTTCTTCTAAAAGAGCAACACATTTGGGTTTCTGATTTTTGGTTCAATTTAAACACATCTTGAAAATGGTACATGGCGCCATACTAACCATTTCTATTTTTACATACCATTTTCCACATTTAGGCCTGATTCAAGGCTCTAGACAATGTGGCCCCAAAACACCTTTCTGTCCTACCACTGTTCTCTTTCCGACCAAAAGCAACTATTTCTGATTCTAAATATGCTGTCAGTTTAATGGGCTTACTTTTGTTCACAGCATTCCCATTCCTTCTGCCAAGAATAGTCTCCTCCAGTAACTCTACCCATCAGAATCCAGCCTGTCCTCTAAGGCTCACCTCCACGTTTTAATTAGCGGCAGGAATAGTCACAAGGCAGTTGTGACGGGCCAAGTGGCATAGGGGACAAGACAAGAGCTTTAGAGCCAGAGAAACTCGACTCGAAACCAAGGATCTGCTATTTATTATTGATTGTGCCTGAGACCTTGGACAAGTGACAACTTGTTCCTCATCCCTAAAATGGGGATAGCCTAATCTTGCAGGGCCGTGGTAAAGGCACACACTAGATTAACTACATTAACACTAGTTAACAGTAGTTAAAAACAGTTAACATAGTCCAAAGTCTGGCACACAATAGGTGCTTAATAAAGAGTGAGTGGTAGGAGTGGCGATATCAGTAGAAGTAAAACCTGTATGCGGGAAGCTCTTCTTGACCTCCTCAACCAGCTGGAGTTCTTTCCTTTTCTGAGCCCCATTCATTGTAACTCAGGTGGCTGCTTTAGATACAGACCAGCACTCCACTGCTCCTCCCGTGCCCTTCTCACCCCTGATCTGATACTGTAACTTTCCACCAACAGCAAACGCTTACTTGATACCATTACCACACACTTCCCATTCTCTTCTTACCCATTACCTTTTAAAACAAAATTTGTTCATGTTTATTTAATCATTTATGCAATAAATATTCATTAAGCAACTATTATTCCAATTAGGGCTCCTAGTATAGTTATTTGGTTGATCATGTTGTTCAACATTTTTATGTCTATTTTTTCCTGCTTATTCATTGAGTTACTAAGACTTGTAACATCTGCAACTATGACTGTAGATTATTTCTCTTTTTGCTTCTGCTAATTTATGCTTCCTCTGTTTAAAGCTATGTAATTATTTTTAGGATTGTTATGTTTTTTTACTTAATAGATTATTTTATCACTATAAAATGTCCCCCTTTTTTCCAAGTAAAACTTCTTCCTTTAAAATCTTTAGTTTGATACTAACACAGCCACAACACTTTCTATTGTTAAGTGTTCAGACGATATTCTTTTTTCTATCCTTTTACATTTAACACGTGTTTGTCTACTTTAGGTATGTCTCTTTTCATTTAGATGCCATTCCATGTCTTTAACTGGACTGTGTAGTCCATTTACATTTAATATAATTACTGATTTTGTGTGTATGCCTACCTTCCTCTTTATCCAGGCTTTGTTCTTTTATTCCTCCTTTCTTTTTTATTAATCAAGTATTTCTGTTGTACTACTTTACATTTAGTAGCTGTTTACTTTTTTAAAAATTGTGGTAAAAAACACATAACATAGAATTTACATCTTAACCATTTTGAAGTGTATAGTTCAGCAGTGCTAAGTATATTCACACTGTTGTGAAACTCATTACCTTTTATTATCCTTAAAAACAGCATCCCTCATATTTCCAAGCATGTTTTAACATATTTCCCATCCAGCCTCTACCACCCTAGCCTCTTTTGTGCATACATTTCAAGTGATATAATCGGGACAAGACAAGTCACACTGGGTGCATCTTGGGGGAACTTCAGGCATCTATTAGATTCAGCTAAACATAATCTGGGAGTTCCCAGATTATGCTCCATTTTGCTAGCAGGAGTGACGACCAGCTCTAGATAGGAAGTGTGCCCTCATGCTGGATTCTTCTGCCAACTCAGCTAGGTGTCCTGAGAGGGCAGCACCACGGTGGCTGAATAGAGGAGAATCAAAATTCAGGTGTCTTAATAGGAAGATATGAATCCTAAATTTTTCTCTGCTTCTAAATATATAACTTAAACCAGTTACTTAACCTCTCTGAATCTTCATGTCCTTTTATAAAGATGAGGATAACACATTGAACATAAACAGGGTTGCTGTAAAAACCAAATCAGATGATATACCTGAAAGCCTTTAACTTTGAAGCACCATAAAAATATAAGGTAATCATTATTATTTGCCCCACAGAGTTTGCAAGGAGGGAAAACAGATTTCTTTTTTTTTTTTTTTTTTTACAAGTACAGCTCAATTCACAGGAGTCTAAATCAATAATAAGCATTTCTAAATGACTGAATTAAGAATCAAGTTTATGCAAAGAATACCTCTACAAGATCCTTCCTTGGTCTCAACTTTAACAGGGGCTCACTGAGACGGATGGAACACATTCCACCCCTCCCTTCATAGCTGCATATCCCAGCACACCTGGAAAACAACCACCACAAGCGCGTTATTTACCAAATATACACAAAAGGGAAGCAGAGAGGAAAGAGCAAACCCAGATATCTTCTCGGGCAGTTGGCACTAAGAGATCTCCATGGCAGATGGCTTTCTTAAAAGTATACCCCCTTTGCTAGGAGATATTTGCATTTGACCCCAGTTAGGGAGATATGGGAACAGTAGTGGCTTCCCTTACCCTAACCAGGCTGCGACAGCTCAAAGATAGTCCTATTCTGCTGCCCCCAATCTCCTCCCTACAAACTATAATCAGTTTGTGGTGGTAACAGCCATTAGCACATCTACAAAATTACTAGAAGCCCATCTGAAGGAGATGCGCACTTTATAACCTTTCTTAATCTGTCTTATTTTAGGTTGTCTTGTATCAATTCAAAAAACAAGCACCGTAGCATACAACCGCATCTGCAACTTGCTAGCTCCGTTCAGATACAGGAACGGATTATTTCAAATCGAGATTTCTCCAATTTAGCGTGTAGGCAAGGAATGCTTTTAGAGGCATCCCTGAAGATCCCACGGGTCCAGAAATATGGAAACTTTAACCCCTGGCCCCTTCTAACACACGAGCTCACTCCTAAGCGGTGCTATCCTATGGGACACAGAAGAGGACGGCACACATCCAGTGGAGGTTTCACTGCGTCCTCACCATTCTTTCTTAGGGGCAGCCTCTGGCCGTTTCCCCCTGCTGGGTCCTTGATTTACTACGCAAATCAAGTCCTAACTGTGCTCATTTGTTTTCAAGGGAGGTGAGATTCAAGAAAACATCCTCTTCCCTCTCTGTGTCCCTTCTAAGCCAAACCGTAGAGAGGTGGGCCACACGGCTTTCTTAAAGTCGTCTGGGCTGGAGAGGAGCAGGGCAGGGAGCAATACAGCGAGCGGAGCCGCCTGGTTCAGAACCAGACGCCCTCGTTTAACGCTCCCTGGGCCGTCGGGGCGGAGAAAGAAGAGAAGCCCAGGGCCGGGGGCTGCGGAAGAGCTGCCCGCCGCCTCTTTTCCCAGGGGGCTCGGGACTCACATGGTCATTCGCATGCTCCACTTCACCTCGACGGCCTCCAGCTGGCCCCAGAAGAACCGGTCGTTGAACTGCACAAACAGGGCCTGCAAATCCGGGGTGGGGTCCACCAACTCCCAGGACGCGTCCACCAGCGACAGGGGCTCCTGGGCCTGATCGCGCCCCGAGACCTGCAAGTTCCACTCCTCGTGAAGCCGTAGCGCCAAAACCAGGTCCTCATCCATCGCTGCCACGATCCCGGCGACGTCCGCCGGCGTTGGGGTCGCTGTCGGGGGAGGCCGCAACTCCAGGCCCAGAGGTCCGAGCGCCGGGCGGGGCTCCCAGGAGATACCGGCTCTCGAGTCAGCAGGCCGATGTCGCGAGAACTCAGGGAAAACTGGCGCGAGAACGAGAACTGAGCTTGCCCCAAAGGCCGAAGCCGAGATTCTGGGACTTAAAAAAAAGTCATCAGCATGACACCCCCTAGGGGACTCAAAACTTGGATTCCCATGGCTTGGGCGGGAGGAAGGCTTCAGAAAGCCGGTTATCGGCTTTACTTTGAAACACCAACGCTACGCTCGGCCCATGCGCAGTACCTACGCCTCTCTGCGTCGCCCTCCACTCGCTTCCGCAATAGCTCCTCCGACGCACGCGCTCTAGGCCGCTGGCGTTCCTACGCAGGCGTATTATCTGCGCTCGGCCCCTCGCGCAGGCGCAGTGTCTAAAGCTCAGACTTGGACCCAGGCGTACTCGTCTCTCTCCCAGCCAGTTCCTCAGCCGTGGAGCTCGGTCGGGTTTGGGTGGGTCTGGACAGCGGCGGCACCGGTAGCAGCGATAGTGACAGTGACCGCGTGAGGCCCGGACGGAAATGGTGATGGCGATGTCGGACAGTGGGGCGAGCCGCCTGCGGCGACAGCTGGAGTCGGGGGGCTTCGAGGCGCGGCTGTACGTGAAGCAGCTCTCGCAGCAGTCGGACGGGGACCGAGACCTGCAGGAGCACCGGCAGCGCATCCAGGCGCTGGCGGAGGAGACGGCGCAGAACCTGAAGCGCAACGTCTACCAGAACTACCGGCAGTTCATCGAGACGGCCCGCGAGATCTCCTACCTGGAGAGCGAGATGTATCAGCTCAGCCACCTGCTGACCGAGCAGAAGAGCAGCCTGGAGAGCATCCCGCTCACCCTGCTGCCGGCTGCTGCCGCCGCTGGCGCCGCCGCGGCCTCCGGAGGGGAGGAGGGAGGAGGCGGCGCGGGCGGCCGAGACCCCCTCCGCGGCCAGGCTGGCTTCTTTCCCGCTCCCGGGGGCGCCTCCCGCGACAGTTCCGGTCCGGGCGAGGAAGGAAAGCAGCGCACTCTCACCACTCTGCTTGAGAAGGTGGAAGGCTGCAGGCACCTGCTGGAAACGCCGGGACAGTACCTGGTGTACAACGGGGACCTGGTGGAATACGATGCGGACCACATGGCCCAGCTGCAGCGGGTACACGGCTTTCTCATGAACGACTGTCTGCTGGTGGCCACCTGGCTGCCACAGCGGCGGGGGATGTACCGCTACGACGCCCTCTATGCCCTAGATGGTTTGGCTGTGGTCAACGTCAAGGACAACCCGCCCATGAAGGACATGTTCAAGCTGCTAATGTTTCCCGAGAGCCGTATTTTTCAGGCAGAAAATGCTAAAATCAAACGAGAGTGGCTGGAAGTGCTGGAGGAAACCAAGAGGGCCCTCAGTGAAAAAAGACGAAGGGAGCAGGAGGAGGCAGCGGCCCCTCGAGGGCCACCCCAGGTGGCTTCCAAGGCCAGTAACCCATTCGAGGATGAAGACGACGACGAGCCAGCTGCTCCTGAGGTAGAGGAAGAGAAGGTGGACCTGTCAATGGAATGGATCCAGGAGCTGCCTGAAGACCTGGATGTCTCTATTGCCCAGAGGGACTTTGAAGGGGCCGTCGACCTGCTGGATAAGTTGAACCATTACCTGGAAGATAAGCCCAGCCCCCCTCCTGTAAAAGAACTAAGGGCCAAAGTGGATGAGCGTGTGCGACAGCTCACCGAGGTGCTAGTTTTTGAACTCTCCCCAGATCGTTCCCTGAGGGGTGGTCCCAAGGCCACTCGCAGGGCAGTTTCTCAACTAATCCGGCTTGGCCAGTGCACGAAGGCTTGTGAGCTGTTTTTGAGAAACAGGGCAGCAGCTGTGCATACTGCCATCCGTCAGCTTCGCATCGAAGGTGCCACTTTACTGTACATTCATAAGCTATGCCACGTCTTCTTTACCAGCCTTCTTGAGACTGCGAGGGAATTCGAGACGGATTTTGCAGGCACTGACAGTGGCTGCTACTCCGCCTTTGTGGTCTGGGCGAGATCAGCCATGGGCATGTTTGTGGATGCTTTTAGCAAGCAGGTGTTTGACAGTAAGGAGAGCCTCTCCACAGCAGCTGAGTGTGTAAAAGTGGCGAAGGAGCATTGTCAGCAGCTGGGGGACATCGGACTAGACCTCACCTTCGTCATCCATGCCCTTCTGGTGAAAGACATCCAAGGGGCCTTGCACAGTTACAAAGAGATCATAATCGAAGCCACTAAACATCGCAACTCTGAGGAGATGTGGAGGAGGATGAACTTGATGACCCCAGAGGCCCTGGGTAAGCTCAAAGAGGAGATGAAGAGTTGTGGGGTGAGTAACTTTGAGCAGTACACCGGGGATGACTGCTGGGTGAACCTCAGTTACACAGTGGTGGCCTTTACCAAGCAGACCATGGGCTTCTTGGAAGAGGCATTGAAGCTGTATTTCCCCGAGCTGCACATGGTGCTTTTGGAGAGCCTGGTGGAAATCATTTTGGTTGCTGTTCAGCACGTGGATTACAGTCTTCGGTGTGAGCAGGATCCAGAGAAGAAGGCTTTTATCAGACAAAATGCATCCTTTCTTTATGAAACAGTCCTCCCCGTGGTGGAGAAAAGGTTTGAAGAAGGTGTGGGGAAACCTGCCAAGCAGCTCCAGGACCTGAGGAATGCGTCTAGACTTATTCGTGTGAATCCTGAAAGTACCACGTCAGTGGTCTGATGCTTGGATCTGTTTATATGCATACGTATATATTGCTTATATATTATTTATATTTATATTAAGTTGCATTAGCATATTCTTTATAGTCTCAAACACAGCTTAAAAATAAAAGATGTCCTCTCAGAAAGGCAAAATCAAAAGGAGAAAGAAAAAAATGTTAAATTAAGCCAAAATAACAAAAACATTGGAATTATTAAAATATTTAATATGCTTTCCTTTTAAATTACACCCACTCTCTAATGAATATATTATCACATTATAGCATTTCAGCTTATCCTTTGAGTCAAAATACACCTTCTCACAGTATATATTATGCAGCACAGAGAAATAACATCTATAAATACATAGAGTCTATGTTGTGAAAAGTTTCCCAATTCACTAAAATGTTAGGTTTCTTAAAGGATACAATGCCATATAAAATACCGTTTCATATACTTCCTTAAAATGCTTAATATACTTCACCTTAAAATGTGATTGAACAATTTGGGGAAACGGAAAGAGGAGTTGAAGAATTTGGTTTCAGGGTAAATTTCGGTCAAAAGAATACATTCTTGAGAGTAGCTAGTGTGTGGACTCAAATACTCCTCGATCCTTCTAGAATACAAGAGGAAGCGTGCATGAAAACAGTTCAGATGTTTCCACTGTAATTTGCACAGCTACTGATTTTCAGCTGCTAAGTAGCAGCCTTGTAGTATTTGATGTGGGAGCCTTTACTTGAAAATCTTAAGGAGTGTGATAAATATTTTTTTTCAACATATTCGTGAATTGTGTGAATTTCCAGCTGGAGCTTTGTCTTTTCATATAAAAATAATAAAAAACAGGACGCATTCAGGAACCTGGCGGCAGCAGTGGTTTTTAGCTGCCCTCCCCCACTGTCAGTGTAAGTTACAGAGTGGCTCAGACTCCTGCCAGTGGGGAAAAGTTTTCATTGAAAGATTTATTTCGATTTCAGCGTCTGGGTGGATGGGAAATTAGAAAAAAGCCTGTGCAAACCGCAGTGTTCCCTGTATGACTGCTTTGGGCGGAGGTTTGTGTTTATTTTTTTGTAACAAAGTGGAGATCAGAAAGGTGAGACAATGTTCCCACGCGAAGGATGGGAGGAACCTCCCTGACTCCCGTTGAAATGCTCCAGGCCGCAGTTTTCTTGTTTCAGTTTTTATTTTCCTTGCTCTGTTTTTAAAGTGAGTATAATGCTTACTTCAGATCGTTTAGTAAAACAAAAATAACTAAAGACGTTTGAGCTTCCCAGGGTTCTAACCTATTGCTTTTACTGTACACTGATGGTGTAACATTCCTCATACTTGGAGAGAAATCGTGCTAAGATCTGTTTCTTCCCTGGCTTCTAGTTGTGATTCCTGTCCTAAGTGCCATTTCTGATGCTGATGACTTCAAAAGGTCATTTCTTTTATCTGAATACAAATAGTGGTATTAAGACTGTGGAAATTATGTAAAACCTAAAATAGCTGGCAAATGGTGGCTTAGGGAGGGTCGTAGAGCTCCTTGACTTAAGGACTCAGATGCCAGCTGAGCCCTTTTATTTTCTTTTTAGCTATGCATATTTAAAAGGCTGAAAATGATCAAAGTTACAGATTTTCTTTGATTTTTTCGTATAACTTTAGGGTTTTCTCGATAATAGCCATAACTGGATATTTCAGCTAGTCAAAAACAGTTATCATTTGTCATTTTTAAGATCACTGGAAACTTGAATATGATCAAAATTTTGTGATTACTTTGTGCCACTTACAGTTTCTGAAATTATATTGTATGAAACACTTACTGTGTAAATATTTGATGCTGGGTCCATGAAATGATACTTCTGAAATCAAAACTTCTCTGAAGGCGTGAAGTTGTAAAAACGTAAATGTGTATGCCAGATATGTCTGCTTTTTAAAACTGGAAGTACAGAATTTTCTTCTGTTAGAATTTGTTCCTCAATCAAAGTTGTAGCCGAAGGAAGTAGCTTTTGGTGAATCAATTAGTGTGGGAAGTTGATTAAAGACCACCCGTGTCGTAATGTCCCTTTTCACCAAGACAGAGCAATGACGTTGCGTTCCTCAAAGTGAGTCACAGCTCTTCTGATTCCTGTTTCATCAGACTCCCAAACAAGTCCTAAAAATTGAATGCAGTTACAGATTGTCCAAAAATATAGCACATACTGTAATATACCACTTGAGCGTCAATTGCCTTTTCTTGTCTTCTTGAAATATAACACTCGCTTGAGCTTGGAATCATAGACTTGATTGGAATAATTACTGTTGAAAAAAGACACCCTGTGGAATTAAGTATCTTTTTGATTAAAGCCTCATTTCATTAAGTGCTGAAGACGTACTTATTTTTGTGTAAAATGCTACCTATCATTACATGATCAGCACTTGTATCTTGCAACTGGCTTACGCAGGATTGGGAATTTGGGCCTTGACGTGGAGAATAAAATCAGCCTGTGTACATTTTGCTATTGATATGCTGTGATATGAGGGAATCTGAAATGTTTTATCAAAATAAAGCTTAAAATTTTTCTTACACTGGATGAAATTGACTGATATTACAATGTTATATCTATTTCTCTTCTTCATCAGAATTTAATATTCTTATGCAGTTGCTACTGAAATACTGTTTTACGAGTCTATGTTGTGTTTTTGTTTTGTTTTCCTATATGGAGATGATAGATAGGAAGCTGTTAGCTAATTTATGTAAGTGTGTTCTTATTCTTATCAGAATTGTGAATAAATCAGGTCTCAGTTTTTTTGGGATTTTCTTGAATGGGAAACTTCAGATATGCCAAATGTGAATTTACTTAAAAAGTGGATTTTATACCGTCTGCACATCCCTAAATGAGGAAAATATAATGTAGAATATGTGACTTAGGAACTAGGATCATAAATGACAAGGGTCTGGTTTTTTTAAATAATAGGTAGATAGGGAACTGTCACATATAATTGATTTAAAAGAATTTTTATTGAATGCTATGCCTCACATTGACTATAATGTGGGGTGAGGAGGACAAAATACATTTAAGCATACTTTCTCTTGAGATGCTTAGAAAGTGGAAAAACTAGAGAATAAAAAATTGGAAGAAATAAATTAGAGAGTAAATGCAAAACAGTGTGTTGCAAATTAAATTAATTTAAATAATTGAATGCAAATAGTGCGTTGCAAAAAAAGAAACACTCAGCGGGTTGTGTTAAGTACTGTGGGATACTGAGAGGGAAGAGAGCAGGATTGTTTTGAGCAGTTGGAAAAGTCCTCGCGGAATTGTTGGCATTTGAGCTGATCCTTGGAGAAGGGACAAGATTTAGATGTTGGAAGAAAAAGGAAGAGCATGACAGGAGCAAAGACAGAAAGGGGGGCTCGGGAGGCATATGTGCGACGTGCTCGAATGGCGGGCAGAGAGGGCGGCGGACGGTTTTGTTAAAGTAACGTTGCTGTCACAGAGCCATAGCAGATGTTTTCAATATTAGAGGAAAGAAGCGTTATGTAAGCAATTCATGCTTATTCAGAAAGCTTCAATCCCCGCAGAGGGGTGTGAAGTAAAAAATCGGAGTCATCCCACCTCCCCAGGCCCCAGCAACCCCACTCCCCAGGGGCAACCCCTGGTAAGAGTTCCTGCTACATTTTTTCCCCAGAAATTGGATCATACCTACATACTGTTCAGCATCTTGCTTGTATTCACTTACCACATTCAGTACTTTTCAGATTCTTCTTACATTGGTACCTATAGTGGTACCTCCCTGGGTTTGTTTTTTTCTGATTGCATAGTGGTCAGTCACAATGGATGAGTCTATCACGATTTTGCACTTTCCAATTACGTTGTTGGCTTCGGGTTTTTGTGATTACAAAGAATCCTGAAAAGAATGCCCTGTACATAGATCTTCGCTTACATCTGGGAATAGTTCTATAGGATGTATTTCTAGAAATTGCTGTGCCAGATCATACATTTTAAATTTAGGTAAACGTTGTCAAATCACTCCACAGGCAGGCTGCACTATTTTACATTGTCCCAACAGCATGGAAAAATTCGTTTCCCCAGATGCTCATCAGCATGTATTCATTCACTTTTTAATAATAAGATCATTCTTATTAGTAACGAGATTTATTCATTTTTACTAATCTTATCTGTGAAAAAAGTGTCTCGGCTTTTTGGTAATTTTTGTAAAGTCGAGCAACTTTGTGTATTTCTTTTTTATTAAGCTACTTATGTCCTTTGCTATTTGTTTCGTAGATTATCTTTGTATTAGGATCTTGTGGGGATTTATTGTCATTTATGAAATTCGTCCTGTGTACTAAGTGTTGTCGATTTTTCCTAGTTTGTCGTTTATTTATTCATTTTTTTTTAGTACAGTAAATTTTAATCTGTTATGAAGCCAGATTTATCTAGGCTTTTTCTTTGTGACTTCTGTTTCCCATCAGGCTTAGAAAGGCCTTATCTAATCTCAGATTCTAAAACCATTCAGGGCCAGCCCCAGTAGTCTAGTGGTTAAGTTCAGCACTCTCCTCTTTGGCGGCCCAGGACCTACACCACTTGTCTGTTGGTGGCCATTCTGTGGTGGTGGCTCATATTAAAAAAGAGGACTGTTGGCAACAGATGTTAGCACAGGGCGAATCTTCCTCAGCAAAAAAAAAAAAAAAAGAAGATTGGCAACGGATTTTAACTCAGTGTGAATCTCAGCAAAAAAATAAAAACATTCAATTGTTTTACTTCTAGTAACTTATTTTAATATTTGAATTTATGCTCCATCTATAATTCATTGTAAAGAATGAGGTAAGGACCCCATATTCCTACAAATAATTATCAAGTTGTTGCCACAATTTTGAATCATCCTTCTTTTTCCCCACTGACTTGAAATGCCATCTTAATATGTTTATACTAGATGTGTATCTGGGTACATTTTTGGGCTCTATGTTCTATTTCACTGATATTTCTATTTCTGTGCTATTATCAAGCTGTTTTAATTAACTGTAGATTTATAACATAATTTAATAACTGGTCGGACTGGTCTCATTCTTCTGCTGTTTCAGGTTTTTCCTAAGTATTCTCACGTATTTATTATTCAGGTTGCATTTTGAATAATTTTATGACGTTCTCTACTATGCCCTAAAAGAATTGGCATTTTGATTGAAATCATATTGAATCTATAAATTTAGGGAGAACTGACGTGTTTATAATTTTGAATCTTCCTGTTCATTTATGCAAGTGTTTCTTTTGTATTTCAGCAGCATTTTCAAATTTTCTTCAGGCAGATCTTGCCCATTTCTTGGTGAGTTTATTCCTAGGTATTTCATCTGTTAATGCAGTTGTGAGTGAAATCTTTACCCTTCTGATTGTTTGTATGGAGGAAATGTACTGATTTTTAATTACAGATATTGTAACCAGTGCCTTATTTAATTATTTTGTGAATTTTAATAGTTTTCTGATTATTTCTTCGCAGTTTTCAAGTATTTAAGCACTCCACCTGCAAATAAAGATCATTTTGCCTCTTTTCAATTTTTATACATCTCATGCAGTTCTCTTAATATTCTGTATTAAGTTGAACATCCAAAACTGTGTGAAATCATATTTTTTTGCTTGATATTAATATAAAGGAATTAGGAATTATACTAGATGTGACCTAGTAGGAATGTTTTACCTATTTTTTTACTTAAAGCCTGATGTTGGCTTTTGGTCATTACATTAAGGAAGTGAGCGTCTATTCTGGGTAACTAACAGTTGTGGTTTTTATTTTTTGGGGTCAGGAATGCATGTTGAATTATCAAATGAGTCTCAGCGTCTATTGAGCTATTCATGATTTTTCTCCATTGGCAGATTAATTTGGCAAGTTTTAAAAATAGATTTCCAGGGCTGGCCCCGTGGCCGAGTGGTTAAGTTCGCGCGCTCCGCTGCAGGCGGCCCAGTGTTTCGTTGGTTCGAATCCTGGGCGCGGACATGGCACTGCTCATCAGACCACGCTGAGGCAGCGTCCCACATGCCACAACTAGAAGAACCCACAACGAAGAATATACAGCTGTGTACCGGGGGGCTTTGGGGAGAAAAAGGAAATAATAAAATCTTTAAAAAAAAAAAAAAAAATAGATTTCCAAACACTGAACTACACTTACACTCTATGAATTCATTCTATTTGGTTATAATACATAATGCTTTGAATATCCGACCTGACTCTAATGAATATTTCATTAGCATTTTCGCCTTGATAAACATGAGCGATACTGGTCTCTGGCTGTGTGTGTACTGTCTGGGCCATGCTTCTAACAGTCATAAGGTGAGTGTTTGGAGTATGACAATAATGGTGGTGAAATGAGAAGACACATCCCCATTTCTTTTGATTCCTGAACAATGAGAGTGAAAAATCACTTCGAATCATAATTAGCCACTCTAAGATTATAGGACAGTTAGAGCTCTTACAAAAAGAGATAAGGAGGCCTTCCATTGCATCTCATGTCCATTTCAAACTTCATCAGAGTTGCCCGGGGTATGTAAGATATATGTGTGTTAAATATATTCTGTGTACTTTGAGAAACTCATGTATGTTTTATTAACAGATACACGGAATATTTGCATTTCCTTTTTGTCCCATCGACTTCCCCAGACCAGTGTTGGTCATAACGTAGACACTGGTAAATGCTTATTAAATGAATCCTATTGAATGTGTAACTTTAATGGCTAAAGACGGTTCCCATTTCTGGGGTGTCTAGTTTGCACCAGGCCCGTTACATGCATTATCTCATTTGATCCTCACGAGAACCTGGAAATAGGTGTTGTTATGCTCATTGTGAAGCTGAGGAGGGGGCTCTGGGAGGGGGCTACTTGGCCCAGGTGTCTTCCCGCCGAGTGTCAGAGGCCGTATTCAAGGCCAGGCGTGCTCAAATGCCAAGCCCGCTCAACTGCCAAGCCCACGCTCTTCTCCGCCCTTACCCACACCATGGCTTACACACAATCAGTTCCAATCTGTGTCTGCAAGTACATTTTCTGAAAACAAAATTTTCTTGATGTGTGTCTCAATCAATAAAAATGAGAATATCTGTCATGAAAAAAACTCAAGCATGACAAGCAATGTGTGACCCTTCCTTTGGGGGGCCATTTATCAATGATCACACGTTCCAAGCAGGTTATTTCACTTCATCTCCAATCTATGAAGGAATTGGGATTTTGTGAAGGTAAATAATTGGCAAGTAATTTAATCTACCAAGAGTTCGCTAAGTGGCCCAGGCAGGATTTGAACTCAGTCTTTCTCCAGGGCTAGTGTTCCGAGTCATTGAGCTATATTATTGGATTATGTCTGATGTTGACATCTCACTGGTATAGACTGCTCTTTCTTTGAAAGGCTTATCCATGCATACTTTTAGGTACTCTGTTAAAATTAAAGGTATGATATCATATCAGAAGATATTATTTATAATGTCCTTTCAAAAAATTAAAGTAGCAGATTTGAGTTAATGAGAGAGTTAAAACCAGATTATTGCTATTAACACCAATTTGTACATCACTGAATTATGAGTAATTGGCAATATTAAACAGAGTCTTCAGCTTGCTGAAACTTCATTAGCACAAGATATACATAACTTAGATCCAGGCACGAGGTGGCCGAGCTCCTAACCAGCTGGGTAGGTGTCACTTAAGTAGGAAAGTGGCAAGAAAAGCCCTATTTTTCTCATGTCACGCTTGATTAGTTTTGCCTTATAAGTTGACTTACTTTCAGATTTATTATACCTAGTAAACACCAAAGTTATATGAGCCAAGCCATAACTGATAAATCTCTTTAAAATATTTGTGTATAGGGGCTGGCCCCGTGGCCGAGTGGTTAAGTTTACGTGCTCCGCTGCAGGCGGCCCAGTGTTTTGTTGGTTCGAATCCTGGGCATGGACATGGCACTGCTCATCAAACCACGCTGAGGCAGCGTCCCACATGCCACAACTAGAAGGACCCACAACGAAGAATATACAACTATGTACCAGGGGGCTTTGGGGAGAAAAAGGAAAAAGAATTAAAAAAATCTTAAAAAAAAAAAATATTTGTGTGTAGTTTCATCCATTGCTGGTGGGAATTACTGCCAACTGGTTCACTGGGAATTTGGGAATATTTATTAAAATTACAAAATTATACAAACCCTTTGACCCAGCAATCCACTTCTGGAGGTTTATCCTGCAAATACATATGCTTACTTTCCAAATGAAGTTTACCCATTAGACAAATTGATATGTGATTTATGAACAAGCTTTTAAGGACACTTGCAGTTTCCGGTGCTGCATGTAAGCTTGGAAGTTGGCACTCTGTCCTAACAAGTAAAAAGCTGAACAGATTGAAAAATCAACAACTCTTTTTGGATCCATAAAAGAGAGGAGGACACAGGGCAAACCTCTGGTCCCAAGATTGGAGAGACAGGCAGGCCAAGACAGGAGCAGAGGTGCCAACTCAAGGACACCTCAGCTATGATGACAAACTGCTGGGGGCTCAGTATGGACAAGCATGAGAGTTCGAAACTCCAGGGGGGCCCAATCATTTGCAGTCCAGAGGCACAGGCTCGCTCAGACTGAGACCAGATCTCAGGGCTGTAGGACGCCTCCTCTCCCCCACACCACATCCTGACGTTGCTGAAGGCCTATTCACAGCAGCGTGTTCCTTTCACCCAGTACATCATGTCCTGCTATTAAGAAAAAATTACAGGGCATACCAAAAGGCAAAAACACAGCAAGCATCAGAAGCAGACGTGGCAGGGATGTTGGAACTATCAGACCAGGAACTTAAAACAACTGTGATGAATGTACTAAGGGCTCCCATGGATAAAGTAGACAGCATGAAAGAGCAGATGGGCAGTGTAAGGAGAGAGAAGGAAACCCTAAGAAAGAACCAAAAGAAAATGCTAGTGACAACGCTGTAATAGACACGAGAATGCCTTTGATGGGCTTCTTAGAAGACTGGACCTGGCTGAGGAAAGAATCTCTGAGCTGGATGATGCATCAATAGAATCCTTGAAAACTGAAAAGCAAAGAGAACAAAGACTGAAAAAAACCAGAATATCCAAACACTGTGAGATAACCACAGAAAGTGTAACATATCCGTAATGGGAATACCAGAAGAAGAAAAAGAGAAAGAAACGGAAGAAATATTTGAACAAGCTGTTGGTTTTTGGGGTTTTTTTTTTTTTTTGGTGAGGAAGATTGGCCCTGAGCTGACATCTGTTGCCAATCTTCCTCTTTTTTTTCCTCCCCAAAGCCCCAATACATAGCTGTATATCCTAGTTGTAAGTCATTCTAGTTCTTCCATGTGGGATGCCGCCACAGCATGGCTTGATGAGTGGTATGTAGGTCTGTGCCCAGGATCCGAGCCAGGAAACCCTGGGCCGCCAAAGTGGAGCATGCAAACTTAACCCTACACCACCAGGCCAGCCCCCATAAATAGGTTTACCTCCTGGAAGGGCTCACAGCTGAACGCGCAGAGGGGACATAAACGTAAATAAATGATTGTAATGACCTGCCATAGATATTTAAAATAATATGGATCCCAGAAGTTAATTGACAACTGAAGAGTTAGGGGGAAGGTTCCAGAGAAACAGATTTTGGAAGGGTGAAAAGAGAGTTTGCCTGGGCAAAGAGGAGGGGGCCTGGAAGTGCCAGATGCATTCGGAACCGGGCAGGGCAGGGATGATCACGCTGGGAGCACTCAAGGGGAGAGTGCATGGGAGCCACATCTTTCCAAATTCATCTGGTCTGTAACACACGCCCTCTGATTGTTCCTTCCGATTTTGCTCACATCTGGTTACCTGGCCCCAGACCTTGGTTCTGGCCCTGCAGCCCCGCCTGCCTAGCCCGGTCTGACTTGTTACCATGAAGGTGCCCCTCGGCCTACCGTGGCGGCTGTGTTCTCTGTGCCAATCACCCCACCCGGCCCCGCCTGCACCCTCACTCCCCCAGCGGCTCCCTGTTGATTTCTGGATTCCGAGCCTGCCCTCCAGGGCACGTCCTGAGTCCCCCATCACCTCCCGCTCCCCCTGCCTCCCGAGCGATGCAGACTCTGGCAGTGATAGAAAGGCTTACCAGATAAAATACGGGGCATAATTAAATTTGAATTTCAGAAAAACAATGAGTACTTTTCATATAAATATGTCCCAAATATTGCAATACTTGGGACAAATATAAGCATCCCGTATACTTATGCTGAAAAAATTAACAGTCATCCCATTCCAGGCTGGCTGCCTGCAGGATACAAGGACTTTCTCCACTCCTGCTGGAGGTCCAGGGTTGGCCTGGGGAAGGAGAAACAACCTGCCTCTGGCTGGGCAGTGTGGCATTCAGTTTTATCAGGGATAAAAGCATTCGTTTCTCTGTCTGTCTGCCTCTCACGTCTCTCTCTCAACTAGCTCCAGAGGTAAGGAAAGGGCAGGGCTGGGTTCGTTATCATCATAATCGCTGACTCTAACCCGTGTCCTGTTGGGGTGCTGCCCCGAGAGCATACCCAGCAGGCCTTGTTAACACTGCGGCTCCTATGGTGTGGAGGGCTCCTGCGGGTCATCTGTCGTAGGGCCACGTGGGTTACTGCAGAGATGTCCCTTTTGCCAGCCAGTCCCAGGGGCTCCTTCAGACTCGGCAACCCTGTGGGCTTCTGTGCTATGTTTGGGACTTGGGGACCTTTTCCAGATGGCACCTCTGCCGGGTCTTGCTGTCTTCTCAGAGTGCGGCCTGGGAGCTTGCAGGGCAAACCCCAGCCCTCTTCTCCTCCAGCCCTGAAGAAGTGCTTTCATTGTGTGTGTGTGTGGGGTGGGGGTGGGGGGGGGGGCGGGAGGGAGCCCTCTCTCCCGCCTGCCCCTTTCAGGCACTCGGCTGCTGCCTGCAAACCCTACTTTCTGCCTCGGGTTTAAATCACCGAAAACAAAAGTCTAAGAGGGAGACATTTTGCTGGCGATGTTTTGCTTCCCACCCTGGCTGCTAACTTCTCCCGAGAGAAGGAAAACGAAGCTTAATTATTTGTTTGAACTGCGAAAAAGGAAAAGGAAAAAGATAAGGAGAAAAATAACAAAAACATCAAGAAATATTATCCATCTGCATATGTAATAGGTTTATATACTGGGACCTCACCAGGATGAGGATTTTAAAGAAAGAGAAAGAGAGTGGGAAAGACAGAGAGAGTGGGAAAGACAGAGAGAGAGAGACAGAGAGAGCCCGCGAGCGAGGAGGTGCTGGGTCCCGTAAGGGTAATAAAGCAATAAAGCTGTGGTCTCAGCTTGAAGCCCCAGCAGCCTCCCCCGGGGGGAACCTCAGTCCCCACTCCAGGGCTATTCTGTCCCTAGCAGGGTCCTAGGGTGGCCTGAGTGACACTACCCCCTTCCCCCCCATCCCATGGACCCATGGCAGTTCTGCTGGCCCAAGGCCTGCCCTGAGCAGCTCCTGCCACTCTAGCCATTAGCCCTCTGGCCTGAGATGTTTGGGATTTTTTTTTTTCTTCAAATTTTTTTTTATTGAGTTATTGATAGGTTACAATCTTGTGAAATTTCAATTGTACATTAATGTTTGTCAGTCATGCTGTAGGTGCACCACTTCACCCTTTGTGCCCACCCCCCACCCCACCTTTCCCCTGGTATCCACTAAACTGTTCTTAGTCCATGATTTTAAATTCCTCATATGAGTGGAGTCATACACAGATTATCTTTCTCTCGCTGGCTTATTTCACTTAACATAATTCTCTCAAGGTCCATCCATGTTATTGCAAATGGAACGATTTTGTTCTGTTTTGCAGCTGAGTAGCATTCCATTGTATATGTGTACCACATCTTCTTTATCCATTCGTCTGTTGCTGGACACTTAGGTTGCTTCCACGTCTTGGCTATTGTAAACAGTGCTGCAATAAACACTGGGGTGCATAGGACTTTTGGGATTGCTGACTTCAAGCTCTTTGGATAAATACCCAGTAGTGGGATGGCTGGATCGTATAGTAGTTCTATTTTCAGTTTTTTGAGGAACCTCCATACTGTTTTCCATAGTGGCTGCACCAGTTTGCATTCCCACCAGCAGTGTTTGAGGGTTCCTTTTTCTCCGCAACCTCTCCAACATTTGTTGCTATTAGTTTTAGATATTTTTGTCATTCTAACGGGTGTAAGGTGATATCTTAGTGTAGTTTTGATTTGCATTTCCCTGATGATCAGCGATGATGAGCATCTTTTCATGTGCCTATTGGCCATCAGCATATCTTCTTTGGAGAAATGTCTGTTCATGTCTCCAGCCCATTTTTTGATTGGGTTGTTTGAGGGATTTTTTTTTAAGGAAGCAAGAATTGGACTTTCTATCTTGTTAGCCTATGATTCTTTGAGAAAAAGCACTTGTGAAAGGGAAACAGAAAATGGAAAACAGTTTACTTTGTCATGTCCCTGAACTTCCGTGCAGTTCACTTTCCTCGGTGATAAAAGGAGGATACCCCACCAGTGGCGGCCTCAGGGCTGTTTGAGGAGCACACGAGCCAATATTTGTAAAGCACGTAGAAAAGTGCACATGGTAAGCGCCCCCTAAGTGTCAGTCAAACAGAACAAGTCAGTCACTGAGCTTCACCTCTGCGGGGGACAGAGCCAACCCAGAGGGGCCTCACACGGCCCAGGCCCCAAGATCCCGCCCACCTCCCCCAGTGTTCAACTCTTCAGTTCAGAGGCTGTTGCAAATGACAAACAGGACAGTGGGTTAAAGTAAGCTTCCATTTTTTGAGCAAAACATTCCCTTCAATTTTAATTCACAAAATTCACACTTAAAGAGTGTAATTCCCTTCTCTGAAGCTAAGGATAGCGTGAGTCAGCAGAGATTCTGTTAGTTTCCTAAAAGTAGCTGCTTCCCCGGGGAATGCACTGCTAGTCCAGCAGGGCCCGCACTGCGGGTGGAGCTAACACACAGGCAGGGCGCTCAAGCTGAGCCAGCCTCCGCAGGAGCCGGGCTGTGAGCGAACGGACAAGGGCCAGCAGTGACGTTGTGTCACTATTTGCTTGCAATGTTTCTGCATGCTACCTTTGGGTTAATGCAGAATTAAATAGGTACTCAACAGATGGGGAAACTGAGGCACTGGGTGGATAGGAACTTGTCCAAGGTCAACAGCTGCTAAGGGGTGCCTTTGACCTGGGTTTTCTAAACCAGAGCCTAAGCTCTGCCGCTTTCACTGTCAGGCTGCCTTTCCAGATGGGCAGAGTACAGAGCTCAGGCGAGGCCCCCGGCAGGAAGGGGCAAAGGCAGGGGGTGGCCAGCAGTTCCACCAGAGAGCACACCCTGTACCGCTACCAGGTTTTCAGATACGGAGCAGCAGGGGACAGTCATCAGAATCGTGGCCCTGCCCGACCCCTCCCCTCGCTGCTCTTTCCCCACCCTGTCCCCTAGTCCTGGCGGGAGAAAGGCCAGAGGACTCGGCTGTCACCTACCCCACTACAGCCTCCCCTGCCCTTCCTCGAGGGCCAGGAGTCTGCAGGGCAACATGTGGCCCTTTTTCCTCCAGGGAATAGCTCTTCTCCTCCTTTTTCCTTAGAGGTGGAGCCTTTCTCCCCTTGCCCCTTGAGTCATCACTGCTTCTGCCCTAGGCCAGCTCTCTCAGGGGCAGCTCCGTGATAAAATGCCTAAGTTTGACACCCAGTTCCCTGAATTTCTAGCTCTGTGAATCTGGGTAAGTAATTCAACCCCAGTCAGCTTGGTCAGCCACACAATGGAATGGCAGAACAGGGCACACGGTCCACGGGATTATCTTGAGGATTAAAGGAGCTAACACATGTAAAGGATTTAGAATGGTGCCTGGCACACAGTAGGTGCTTAATACATGTCAGCTGTTATGATCACTGTCTTCAGCAGAGGGCAGGGCGTGGCAGCCTGCACAGTGCCCAGAACACCTGCCTCCCCGAGGCACAGAGGAGACCTGGGCGTTGACTGGCCCCGGGAGACCAGTCCTGTTGCCACAAATAGGCAAAAACAACCAAGCAGCTGCTTGTGAGCACACACCAGTGTTTTTTCAAAAGTAGCACTGGTGCGGTCAGCTGAAAACCTGCAACTGGAAAATACCTGAAATGGGATTGGGTTTTTCTAATTTTAAACTCTTCACTGTACTGCGGAAGGAATCTAGTCCCAACTCACAAAAGAAACATCACAAAAGAAAACAGAGAAAAAACAACCCAGCATCACTGGGAAAATGTAAAGACATTGGTTCTGCTTTGGCCAGAGGAGGCGTATTAATAAGGGCTCCTGTTCAGAATATCACACGTATTAATAGGAAACCCACAACTTCCGCTGCCGCTGAGTGCATGCTGGAAGGGGTGCCGGCTCCCCAGCATGGCTGAGGCAGGCATGAGTCTGTTTCCCCAGTCCTCAGATTCTGCCCTTCCTGAGTGGGGATGCTCAGCACAACGTGAGAACCAGCCGTCTAGGTGACCTCTCGGCTGGTTTCCGCCCAGCGTCCCTGAGATGGATGCCTCCTCAGAGCCGTCAGATTTAGGTGCCTAGACCCCGAAAACTTGCCCTGGTGGGACAACCTGGGAATCTGCACGTTAAACCAGCTCTCCAGGCGATTCTCAGGCAACATCTGTAAACACAAGCATAAAATCCAGCTGATTACAACCAGGCAGATATGGTCTGGTTCGACCTCCATGATCACCTTCAGAAACTGATAAGTCATTCTGCCCGAGTTTCCCATGGAAACAGGAAGCTGAACAACCTGCTCTGTCTCTTTGTCCAACAGAAGCAATCGGAAAACTCACTTTTCCTTTCCAGTTAACACAGCTGAGGCAGGATCACACTCTAAGAAAAGTTCATTTTTATATGTTAGCTATTTGTGGAACTGTTTCCCTTTCGTTCTCAGTACTTAATGGTCGTTTCCAGAGAAAGCTTAGGTTTCAAACCTTAAGAGTCTACACAGAAGCAGCAAAGACTTTGCTGAACCCCAAATCCATTGTTTCCCCGAGATAATTGTAATCTTTCCTCACAACTCCCTCCCATTTCATGGTCAATGACTTTAATAGGTTTCTCATTTCCTGATCCCCAGGAGCTGCTCTCCATCTGGTTTTGTTCCAGACAATGCAGAAGATGCTAATTCAAGCTCCCTGAACGTCCCACGCAAGCGAGCTTTGGTCTCAGGGATGGGCCCGTTCAACAGCTCTTTGCAGATCAGTATAAACCGGTACTCAGCGGGGCCCAGTGGCTAGACTGGTTCCAACCATTCGGGTGAAGTCTGCGATGGGACAGTCAGATGAAATCTTTCCCCCCACAGAGCAAACTGGTTTTACAGATTACCTATTAAAAATCACAATAAAAGTGAAAAAAAGTCAGAAGGGCCATTCTTTTTTTTTTTCAGTTTATTTTTCCTTCTTCTCCTCAAAGCCCCCCAGTACATAGCTGTATATTCCAGTTGTGAGTGCCTCTGGTTGAGCTCTGTGGGACGCCGCCTCAGCATGGCCCGATGAGCGGTGCCATGTCCGCGCCCAGGATCTGAACTGGCAAAACCCTGGGCCGCCAAAGCGGAGCGCACGAACTTAACCAGAAGGGCCATTCTTTCACAAAGAGGTGATATGTATGCTTCACATTACCATTTTTTCTTAAGTAGAAAATCAAGAGAAATCTGGCCATCACATGGCAGGCTGAATATTTGTAAACTGAAGGCCAAGAGATGAGTGCTAACCGACTTTGCAGATCCGAACCTGAAGGGGTAGGAGATGAAGCCAGACCATCTGTGCCACAGAACCCCAGAAAGGTTCCGGAATCGGAGGTGCTGGAAGGCAGGGGCGTGAGGAGGGGACTGCCTGGACATCTGTGTGAGAAGTGGTTGAAGCCCTAGAGAACCCGCCCACCTCGCCCGCCAGGCAGCTACTCCCCCACCCTCAGAAGGCTGGGGCTTACTTTCTGAGGAGGTTGAACTAAAGTGGCTGTAGTTTAGCTGTGGCGAGCACAGGCGGGGCCAGGGTGTTGTGAAAGCCTATACACTGGATGAGACCCCCAGGCCCCGAGATGTTGGCAGTGAACTGCAGGAAACTGAGAGATTCCTCTCTGGAGAAACTGACTGGCCAAAGAGAAAAACCCAAAATATAGTGAAGTTTGGGATCTCCCGGCAAAACCGCCAAGCCTCTGTCCTAGCAGCCGACCTGTGCAGCCCGCTCCGTGGGAAGGCCACCCATGCACAGATAGCTGTCGGTCAGCTTTGTGAGGTCTCACTCCCAAATGCAAATGGATAGCCAAAGGTCACTGGGTATCTCGGGGAAATCTCAAACATGAAAGGCAAAAGCAGAACCAAACAAACTTGGAGAGAATAGAGAGAAGTGCAGGAGATGAAGAAAACTTCCACAAAACCATAAATGTGATCAGAGAGAGAAGAAGATGTTGCATCCACGAAACAAAAACAGGGTGTTAGGAAATTAGAAGCCAGGAGGTCCTAAAATAAAGTAGTATGGATTTTAGCAATAAAGAGTGGAGAAAACAGAAGGGAGCCAATTATAAAAGAAATAATACACCATCTTTCCTAGCACTAAAGAACACATATTGAGAAGGTCCACCGAGGGCCCAGAACAAAGGATTTGAAAACACCGACAACACGTCAACAAAATGAAAAGGCAGCCTACTGAATGGGAGAAATGCTTGCAAATGACATGTCTGATAAGGGGTAATATCCAAAATATATAAAAACTTATACATTCAACAGCAAAAAAATCCAGTTAAAAAATGGGCAAAGAATATGAATAGATGTTTTTCCAAAGAAGACATATATACAGATGGCCAACAGGTACAGGAAAAGGAGCTCAACATCACTAAGCATCAGGGATGCAACTCAAAACCACCATGAGATCTCACCTCACACCTGTTAGGATGGCTATCAGCAAAAAGGCAAGAAACAGCAAGTGTTGACGAGAATGTGGAGAAAAAGGAACCCTTGTATACTGTTGGTAAGAATGCAAATTGGCGTAGCCACTGTGGAAAACAGTATGGAGGTTCCTCAAAAAATTAAAAATAGAACTACCATATAATCTAGCAATTCTACTTCTGGGTATTTATCCAAAGGAAATGAAATACTAACTCGAAAAGGTAACTGCACCCCCATGTTCACTGCAGCATTATTTACAACAGCCAAGACATGGAAGCAACCTAAGTGCCCATCGATGAATGAATGGATTAAGAAAATGTGGTACACACACACAATGGAATATTATTCAGCCACAAAAAAGGGAAGGAAATCTTGCCATGTGCAACAGCATGGATGCACCTTGAGGGCATTATGCTAAGTGAAATAAGTCAGACAAAAAAGGGCAAATCCATATGATCTCACTTATACGTGGAATCTAAAAACAAACAAAAAAACCGGAGTTCAAGGATATAGAGAAGAGATTGGTGGCTGCCTGAGGTGGGGGTTGGGAGGTGGGCAAAATGCGTGAAGGTGGTCAAAAGGAACACATTTCAGGTTATTAAAATGAGTAAGTTGCGGGGATGTAACGTACAGCACGGTGACTATAGTTAATAACACTGTATTGCATATTTGAAAGTTGCTAAGAGATTGGATCTTGAAAGTTTTCATCACAAGAAAAAAACTTTTTTCAAAACTATGTATGGTAACAGATGTTAACCAGACTTATTGTGGTGATCATTTTGCAATATATACACATATCAAATCATTACACTGTACACCTGAAACTAATATAATGTTAGGTCAATTATACTTCAATTAAAAAAAAAAGTGGAAGAGGATGGCATAAGAGAGAAGCAGAAAGATACAGCACAAGAAGGACTTACCCCGAGATTGCTGGCTTTGAAGGGTGCCATGAGCCATGGAATGTGGTTAGACTTCTGACCCCCCAAACTGTAAGATAATTTGGTTAAGCCACACACACACAAACACCGACAACAAAGCACACCTGAAATTTCAGAAACTATAGATGAGATTCTAACAACTGAGAAAGCAAACAGTTTGTGTTCAGGAATGAGGATGCTCTTTTGACTTCAAAAGAACAACTTCAAGAATGAAAAGACAATGGAGAAATGCTTTTTCCATTTCCATTCCAACGTCTTTCCAGTAAGACAACTATGAAAGCAGAAAAAGGATATTTTTAACAAAAAGGAAGACATGGGATCCCAGAAAGAGGGGAATCCACACAGAAAAGCGAAGCGAATTGTCAAGATAACGGTGAAGGGAAATCCCCGGTGGGCAGCTATGCAGCAGCCTGGATAACAACCAGCCCAGAGCAGGCTCGAGAAAAACGACATGTTTGAACCTACTGACGGGAGATTTATACTTCTGTCAGAGCTGGGAATTTTAATTTGGAAAAAAAATAAAGATACGAACAAAGTCAAAGAAGGCACCAAAATCTATTTTCTGCCCTACACTGAATGATTCCATTCCACTGGTGGGAGGAAGGAGCGATGTAGGGAAAAGCTGTGACTTCTCTGGGTCTGGGTCTGCTGAGCTTGGCAGATGGCGGGTGTCCGTGAGGGGGGTTCTGGAGCCCCATACCACGGCAGGACGCGGCTGAGCTGGAGAGGTGGGCTGAGGCGGATTGCAAGTGCCTATGGCACACGAACCACTCCAGAAAAGTCCAATCTCACCTTCTCTGAGAAGCCAAGTAGGGTTCGTCCCAGTCAGTACTAGTAGTAATAACAGGTTACACTTATTGCCAAGGACTGTCTCAAACATTTTACCAACACTTACATTTCTCACAACCACCACAATAGTAGGTATTATCATCATCCCCATCTTATGGATAAGGAAGCTGAGGCTTTGAGAGTTTAAGGAAATCACACAAGAACACAGGACTAGCATATGGGAGAGTTTCAGATCCAGTCGGGCTCCAGACCCTGCAGGCTTAGCTGCCACGTTAGACTGTGTTTGGGTAGGAGACTGCCTTGGAAAACCAGATGCTGTGGGCCTTTATTTTTACTTACTTCAAAGCAGTGGCAGCTCCAGAATTTATAGATAGGAGGGAGTGGAAGGGCTTAGGGACAGCACTGTGGTTTAAAACCACGGGTGTGTGCGGGAGCGTGTGTGGGGCGGGACACAGGGCACATGCTTTGAAGCTATATTAGTGTGGGAAGCATGCTATTCCGACTTGGGAGGGTTTGAAGAGACTGAGAGGAGACAGGCTCTCCTTATGCCCTCTCTTCCAGCTGCCTCTGTTGCAAAGCCTCATTTGATTGTGGCTGCACTGCACTTTCCTGGCCCTCTACCATCTGCCTACTTGCCTGGCTCTAATGTACGGGTTGGCCAGGAGACAAGTCTACAGCCACTTGCACTCAAAACTCCAAGTCTTTGTCCCCAAGCCTGAAACGTATTACAAACAGATCTAAAAGTAAGTAAAAGTCATCTTACTCAGTCTTCAATATTTATATGCACAGCATGAGTGTCATGGAAGAGAAAAACAAATAACCAAATTGGGTATATGGGGATTCTTTCTAAGGCACAACTACTCAACAAGAATTGGCCAGGGTTCCAGACTCCCAATTGCTCTAGACACACCTTGTCTCTCCCTGGAGGGCAGCAACTCAGTGCCCTTGTTTAGCTGGCATGACACAGAATCCTCAGCCGAGAACACTATTCAATTGAGACCCCTCAACTTTTAGTCTGTCTCAACACACACGCATCTTCTCCAGCTTCCCCAACAAGTAGAGCCACACACAGGCCACTCCGCCACCAATGCATGGACTAGTGTAATGGCTCCCCAACCTGAATATGCAGCAGGAACGGCCTGGCCTCTGGGGAACAAACACACATTCCAGGAATCTGGATACACGTAGTCCTAGAAGCACGTTGAGAAACTTTTCAACATTTCCCATGGCATATATATTCCAATTCAAATGTTTTACAAGAGTCTCTAGGTCCCTGCATATGTTGACCCCTGTTGCTAGGGCCTGAACTGTGGCCCCCAGATTCAGATGTTGAAGCCCTCATCCCCAATGTGATTGTATCTGGAGATGGAGCCTTCGAGAAGTGATTAGGGCTACATGGGGTAACGAGGTGGGCCCCTGGTCTGATGGCACTAGTGCCCTTATAAGAAGAGACACCAGAGAGCTTGCTGTCTCTCCATGTGCAAAAAGAAGAGGTCATGTGAGCACACAGCAAGATGGTGGCCTCCTACAAGCCCAGGAAACAGGCCTCAGAATGAAGTCTACCTCAGACCAACGATCTTGACCTTGATCTTGGACCTGCAGCCTCCAGAACTGTGAGAAAACAAATTTCTCCTGTTCAAACCGCCCAGTCTCTGTACCTCATCATGGCAGCCCAAGCAGACTAAGACACCTGCCTTTCTTTCTTTTTTGAGGAAGATTAGCCCTGAGCTAACTACTGCCAATCCTCTCTTTTTGCTGAGGAAGACTGGCCCTGAGCTAACATCTATGCTTATTTTCTTCCACTTTACACATGGGACACCTACCACTGCATGGCTTCTGCCAAGCAGAGCCATCGGGCCACCGAGAAGCGGAACGTGCAAATTTAACTGCTGCACCACCAGGTCGGCCCCCTGCCTTTCTTTTTAATGTCACCATCCATGACTCTTGTTTCAGCTGCATTGGTCTTTCAGGTCCTCTAGACCCAATCCCAGGACATGCTGACCACTATTCTCTCTACACACCCCACCCTTCTGTCCCGTCCTCTGTCACCCCCACTCCACGCCTCGAGGGCTGGCTCCTGCTCCTCCTAATTCTCAGCTTAAATGTCACTTCCAGAAGTGGCTAGCCATCCAGGTTTTTGGTGTTCACCCATCTTATCTCAAAGTTTTCTTGCCTTGAATTCTTCAGCCTATTGATGACACATCACACAACTTCCCTCTGTTGCACACACTTTCTCTAATTCAGTTTCATTGATGAAGGCCCTTGGGTGCCAAAATTTAATGTAAACCAGCTAATTTATCATATCTCTGTCAAACTTGTACTTGTTTGGGGCAACTTTAATTAAAGAAAGCCATGAGAAATGCAAGATATGCCCTTTCCAGTACTTTTCTTCTGATAGCCAAGGTCTTTAGTGTTGATGTCACGCTTTAACTCAGAAGTCAACAGAAAAGTTTAACACCTGTAATAAGTTAAAAAGTGTTAGTGAAGTAGGAACTGGGCTTTGTTTTTCCAAACATGTTTCCAAAAGACTGTTTTATTTTAAAACACACACAGAGTTGGATACAAATGCCTTTTTAACCATTGTGGCGGAGAAGACGACACTGATTGCTTACATTGATCACCTATCTCTTCCTCTCTAGTGAGCCCACACTTCTCAAAGTCTTACGAAGTACGAGAAGATGGGTCTCTTCCTTTACTTCCCTGTTTGTTGAAGAGTCCTTGGATGACAGTAATTCTGTGACCAAATTTTCCATAACTCTTTGGCAATTATTAAAGTTTTGCAGTCACTGGTTTTCCTACTGGTGTCTTACAACCTAAGATAAAAAAAGAGAGACAGCACATGAAATGATGTTGAGTTTGCCCTTCCTTGTACAACTGTTT
Organism: Equus caballus; assembly: GCF_041296265.1. NCBI lineage: Eukaryota > Metazoa > Chordata > Mammalia > Perissodactyla > Equidae > Equus > Equus caballus. Next base: position 91,239,013 of record NC_091684.1, read on the forward strand.
AAGCCACTGGCAAAAGAGAAACACCTGACTCTTGAGCAGAGATTTACAGGTTGACAAAACACCAATGGAGACACCAGCCCCCTTTATCGGAAAAGCAGCAGCGTCTCAAAGAGGTGATGGGCACAGCCATTGCCCCCCAGCCAGGGCAGAGCCAGGATTGGAGCCCAGTCGTGTTTTCTGAACTTCAAGTCCAGTATGTTCCAGTATGTTCACACCCACATTACATTTGGCTTCCACGACTAAGAAATCAAGTCTATCATCCTCACAGGATGAAGGTGCTTGCGTTTGTTTTAGCTACATGCCCCTCTTACCAAACTCAACATTGAGTTTCAAGGTTACATAGTCTGAGATCTCAGGCATTATATAAATAGAAGTCTGGGATTTCAACCTACATATTTTCTTCAGTAAGAAACTAGTATTTTCACCTTCCCTATCTATGTCAACTAGTCCTTTGCCCTTCTACCCTTTTTCTTCAAGCATTCTCCTTTAACCATATGCCCTGTCCTGGTTTGCCCCTAACCCCAACAGACATCTATCTGAAGCTCTTCCACGCAGCTTTGACAAATGTACTAAATTAAGATTAGGTACAAAAACACTACTTGTAAGCATATCTACTCAATGATTTAGTGCTTATTCAATATAATCAGCAGATAATTATTTTTTTCAAATGTTAACACCCTCCCCAAGATTACCCTATCATTCGTATGAGAAGTGTTCACTACCTCCTCCGATCGTTTATATCTTTGTTTATATCAATACTCTTGACTCTTACTGTATACCATAAACAAATGCCCCTGCCTTTTTGGGTTGGACTATTTCTTTATAAGCTGACAGGATTTGGAGAAGAGCAAGGGTTGGGTTATTTTCCCAAGGATGTGCTATCAGCCCCTAATTCTGAGTTCAGAAAGTCTCTGTGATGTGGACACGGACCCCAAGTGCTTACCTGGGAAAGAAGGGGTCTGAGAGTGGAGAGGCAGAGAACGAACGCAAGGACTACAATGACAGGCCTTTTCTCCATGTCCACCAAGACTAGACGTGAAGAGTCTAGATCTCAGACCCTGATCAGTTACGTTAGGAGCTGACAATTTTTATGTTGTGTAAGACCGCCTATTTTATGCTTGTTGTGTTTTCTCTGCTAATTTTCTTTGCACTTACTCCTTTTCCTAGAGAAAATTCTAGATAATATAAATACTTCTGTTTATATTAAAACTCCATTGTTCATTTTGATAACATATTTTGTGCCATAGTATACTTTCTTATTTTACTATTTGATGATAAACACAATGTGAAAACCCATCATGTTGCATTAAACTGTACTTACCAAGCATTTCTTCTAATTTTGCTGTGGCAGGTTCATTCACATTAAATATATAGTCATTATTTCTAGGAGAAAAAGTAATAAGCTTTCTTATTGCATAAACTAGGGGGAAAAGACAACTTTCATTGTTTATATAGTAAGACTAATTTTAAACAGTCTTCTTCAAAACCAGTCTTAAGTAATTAAAAAGGCCCTTTGCCCCTGTCCTACTTCCTGGCTTCGTGCTTCATTCTTTTGACCACATAAGAGCGATACTGGGAGAGTTTACCCATGATGCTTTATCACTCAAATTCATTCGCTCAGAAGAGTAAATATTTGTCTATCTAGCTACACACACACATACGTATGTGTGTATATGTAAGAGCATATAAACACACACTACACTCCCCCAAAAATCTTTCTTATAATTAATCCATAAATTTCAATGTTAGGTCAAAGCCAAAATGCTGGCCTAAAACACCTTCTTTCTTTGCTTCAACATTTTTTTATTCACAACCACACATAAAATTTGCATGGCAACTCATACTGACTTAACTATCAGGAGATGGATGAGTAAGCACAATGCCCTGATTACTAGATCACACGTCTCCCTCCCTCTCGCGATCAACTGTTGTGAGCCATGACCACCCCGGAGCCCCCGTTGCCCCCATGGGGGTCTGCACGATACTTACACCTTCTTCTTCTCTACCACCCCGAGCCTCACAAAAGCTGCTAAGGCATTTTTCTGTACATCGGAAGATAACACGTCATAACACTGCGAGGCACCTAAGACAGAGCGGGAGGAAGAGTCAGCGGACCACCTTTTCCTCTCCACTAAGAGAACTCAGCAGCCACGGAGCTGTGACTAACCTTGATCGAGAAGACGACCTGTGAATTTTCTAACTGCAGCCAAGTACTGTTTCTCAGTGAAGTGGTCTTCTTCTTCATGCAAGAGGTATTTGCAGATTATCTGATTTTAAGAGGGAAGATGAGAGGAACAGAAAGAGGAAAAGGGCAGACAAATACAATACAACAGTAAATAATTTCACCTTGCCTCTTAACAGAATGACACATTATATTAGAGCAGAATAAAGACCCTCCAAGGTTTGAGCACAGAAAAGCTACAGAGTTTTTAGGAGGTCTCTCTTGAGCTTATATCAGTGTTTACCATAAGGAAAAAAAGAATTTGAAATAGTATTGACATTTATTAAAATATAATTTCTCACTTTAAGGGGTTGCAAGTTAAGCAAATTACTGTCAGCTTAATATATCTTACGCTGCTTAGGAAGAGAGGGGCCAGATTTTTTCTAACTTTGTTTTTTCTCTAAAAACAGCTAATAATGAGTATTTTAAGCTAAAATACTTGATGATTTCTACTGTCAAAAGGTGCTTACAGGTAGAAGGAGCATTTATTAAACACCTACTAAGTGCTGGACTCTGTGTGAGGAGGCTGATGGGTTCTTTCACTGCCCACAGCACTGCTCTGCCAGGAAGGTGGTCCCGGGTGCCTCTAACCAGCACACAGAGCGGAGAGCCAGAGTCCTCTTCTCCCAAATATGTACGGGCCCCTCTGAAGGTTCCATCTCAAACTCCCCGTCTCCCTCTGAATCCTGGCACAATTCCTGCTGGGCGTGTATACCATCCCCTGTCTTTAACCCCTCCTTAGAGCTCTGACAAACTCTCAGATACCTGCACTTGAACCTTTTCTTTCCCTTCCAGCATGAGCAGTTAGTAATATAAATAAGTGACTTTATGTATCATTCAGATCTTGCATTTACTGAGTGCCTACTATGTATCAAACACCTTGCTACATGCTATGAACAAAAGATATAAGATACAGTTCAACAGTGCTTGGGTATAACTGTCGTGACAGGAATACTGTGCTCATGGCATCCTAGAGCTGTTATCCTCTTGGCTCTGTAATAGACCAAACCTCCTGTAAGCAAGAAGCAAGGTCTTACCTGAGAGGCGGAATCACTCATCCTATTAACCAATCTCTCTAATTCTGCCATCCACCTGGGGAAAATACTTGCCCTTGAGACCAGAAGTACAGGGTGGGAAGTCTTCCTTAAATTTGATATGGGAGGATGAAGGGGAACTTGCAAAAGATTTACATACCTGATAACATTCCACAAAAGGTTTAAAGAGTCCTATTAAAAATTCTAGCACAGTATTTCCTTTCGGCGTAACTAGGATGTCCCTTGTTGTCACTTGTATGGTCTCACTTTTACAAAGCAGGTAACAGCCCTCTTCAAAGTCCTGGAAGGGGAAGAGAGAAGACAGAATGCACGCACTGACTGGGGCTAAGAGGACACGGCTGCTCTCAGTACATGCAGTCACGTGCCCTCAGGACAGGAGAACGCCCGCTAATTCCACCCTTCCTGGACGGTCGTGGTTGTCAGCCTGTAGCCAGAGAAAACTTGTTCTAACACTCAAAACCTGAAATCTCAAACACAGCAAACACACAAAAACTGTATGAGCCTTAGAAGTCATGACTTAGGTGGTGGATTTTCTTTCACTTTGCACAGCCATACCCCTTAAATTTAAATAGAAAGTGCATACAAGTCCTCAAAATACTTAGAATTAGGCGTATGCGCAAAAATTCCTCCACAGAATGGAACCTGTGCTCCTTAGCACAGCATACAGAAATCTAACCCACTTTCTGTCTATCCTGTCTCACCCCCCGGCCCCGTTCCAGCTAACCAGCAGTCCAGCTATGGGAGGCCGATTCTTTACAGTTGTCTATACCACCAGGCAAGACCACTGCTCTCTAATCTCAAAGCAAAAGGCCCAACTCATTTCAACAAGTTGCTAACAGAAAAATGTGTGCTGGTTGGTAAATTTTAACAAAATAGAGTTGGTTTATTTATGGTACCTGCACTAATGGTTCAAAGAATGACTCTCCTCTCACCAAATAATGCCTAAATTATTGACTAAACTTGACCAAGAGTCAAAATAAGAGTTTGCTGAAGTGTGAGTGTCCAAGTTTCTCATTAATTCTGCTGCACGCAGCCTTGAAGAAAGGGATGACACATTGTGAATCCCAGCCTAACGTCTCCAGGACTCACACTGCAAACACGCTTGCTCTTTGCCTGTAAGCATTTACCTTTAGTGCGTTTCCGGGAAGAAAGATGAACTCATCTGAAAAAACATTGAGTAGGAAGCGAAAGCAACTGTAGACATCCTCTGGAAATAAATTTATTACATAAAATTACAACATTGCTTTTAAAACTTTCGGAGAGTACCAAGAAGTCCATGGTACTCCAAAATGCAGCATTTCAAAGACATACTAATATACCACGGACAAGAATTAAGGTCCCCAAAGGAAGCTTTAACTAACCCAAATTTTACCTACAGAGCAAACTACAGTCTAGGATAGTGTTAACGGCTGACTCTAAATTACAACCAGGCCTCTAGCAGTCAGTCTGGAAATGAACAGGACGCCACAGTCCTTAGAATCCAGAGTCCTTTGCTGTCCCCTACCCATGGTTCCCTAGTAGAAAAGAAAAGGAAGAGATTTCTTCATTCCCTTCTATACTCATATTTCCTGATATCTTTACTATATCTTTAGCGCTAGAATACCCCAGCACACAAGAGTAGAAGATACTGTCTTATTCTCCAGACACGTAGGTCTACCTTGCCCATCAACTACAGAGGCTCCACCTTTCTGATATATGCTACCAACTTTCTCATTAGAAAAATACACATACATATGGATACAAAATGTTGCCTCCAATTTCAGAGTGTTCATAACATTCTAGAAGACCCTGCATGTGGCCCTTAGTTGTAGATGAATTCTAATGTAAGAAACCTCAGATAGAACTAAGGTCAAGATGCGAATTTTCTGTGTCCTGAACTAAATCACCTGACCTCTCTGGGCCCGTTTCCTCACTCTCAAAATGAGGGCACAGACGCAGGACCTCTGAGCTTCCTTCCAAGGCTAAAGGGCTGGGACTGAGCCCAGTGCCTCTCAACCCGGAGCTTTCCTTAGAATTATCTACAGAGCTTTGAAAAACAAAAACAAAAACACCAATGTCTGGTCCACACTCCAGACCAGTTGGATCCATACCTTTGGGAGTGGGGCTCACCCTCCAGTAATTCTAACGTGTAGTCTGGGTAGAGACTCCTGGCCTTGACTACAGGCTCCTGTGAACAAAAACTGTTTGACTCATGTCTACACTCCTCATGGCAACTAGAATGCTCCCATGCATCTAGTGAGCACTCACACGCTGCTGGCTTGTTTGGTCACCCCGTCTGCTTCTGTCCAGTGAGAGAACTGGTACCGCACAAAAAGGACATCAAAGCAGGAACTGGAGAACTGTGCCCTAATCCCAGATCCTTCCTTAAGTGGTCACGTAAGTTTCTAGGCCCGATTTTCCTTATGTATAAAAGGACAGGTTTAGATTAGATGATTTCTTAGGTCGCTTTCAATTCCCAAATTCTAAGCACATGGCTATGTATTTAGGGAAAAAAACCTAACTTCTGAGCACACAGGCCCCATTCCTTGCCGGGGTGTGGCTGCACACATGTGGCTGAGCCTTATAAGGCTTCAAACGTTGTTCCCTACATGAAACTGAACAGCCAGGTCTCTTCCAAAATTCAAGACCACATTCCCAAAAGTTACCTTTCCTGAACCCAGGAGTCATCTGCAAAGCCATAGCTACTAAGGAGGGACGAACAAAAACGTTCAGCAACTGGTTCTTGTACGTCGAGCACATGAGGAGAGTGATGTGCTGGAAAATAAGTCCATCGACCACTTCTGAGTCTCCGGAGTCCGTTTTCAGAACCACCTTGTCTTTGACGAGGCTGGCGATGTTGGAATGCAGAAGAATGTTGGACTGGATAACTTCTTCAGCAGGTTCATTATCTACACACGAAGACAATGCATTCAGGCAAATGGCAAAGAAATGGGATGGGTCACTGCTGGGAGTCTTAGGCCTAGCATGCAGCAATGCTAGTGACCTAACATATTTATTTTTAAGCGCCAAGTACTGGTTTTAGGTTCTACCAATTGAGCTAATGATACCATATGTGAAGGATATTTTAAAAGTACTATTTCAAAAATCAAATCTCTCGAAGGACATGTAACATACTTTCTTATCTACCCCAAATTTGGCAGCCATTCCGAAATGCACATCAATTCACACTCTGAAAACCAACACTTCCTCAGAACCAAGGGAATTTAAAGTTGTGTAAAAGTAAGCTATATGACAAGAAAATCACATATGTGAATTTAACAATATTAAGAAGGCCCATGATTAGTGTATGAGTATATTAAAAAATGCTTCCCACACACACACACAACCTCACTTAGACCAATTCCAAGATGGCAAGAGTATCACTCTGCAGGTGAACCAAAGAGGCACTCTCCTCCCAGCAGGCCTCTCGGAGCACAGAGGGATGCTGAGGGGTTTTCTGGTTTTTGTACATCAAATATAACTAAAGAAGTGGACCCATAACAGTTTCTGGTAACTCACCACCTGCCACTACACTGGCCTGGAGATAGCGAAGAATTAGAATTCCAGAAGCATAATGAAGAGATGGTGATATTTCAAAAATATTCTTGGCAAGGGAAGTCATTTTACCGTTAACCTGAGCCAAAGAGGTGGCTGACAGAGGTATGTAAGCAGGCACACTGCTCAAGCCGGGCAACAAGTTCTGCTAATGCTTCATGGAAGGCACAAGTGAGAGGAGTGGCTTTCCTGGACTCCATCACATTTGTTCGGTACTAATTTGCCCTGTCGCAGCTTGCTCGAGGTAATGATACAGTATATGATAATATTATATATATATACATATACATACACACACACACACATAAATAATATGCTTTTTTTTTTGTGAGGAAGATTGGCCCTGAGCTAACATCTGTTGCCAGTCTCCCTCTTTTTGCTTGAGGAAGGTTGTTGCTGAGCTAACATCTGTGCCAATCTTCCTCTATTTTGTATGTGGGATGCCACCACAGCATGGCTTGATAAGTGGTGTGTAGGTCTGCACCCAGGATCTGAATCCATGAACCCCAGCTGCCAAAACGGAGTGTGTGAACTTAACCACTATGGCACCAGGCCGGCCCCATATATTTCATATACTATGTAATATGATATTATAATAATATATATGTGTCAGAAAAAGCTTTAGATATGAGAATGCTTAGGAATATGGGATAATCTGAGTAAAAAAGAAAAAAGGAAAACTGAAAATAAATAACATGCAACTGCTTCCCATAACCTACAGGTTCCAGTCAGATCCCCAGGTATGCAGGCCTGTACGATCCAGCTGCCATCCACATCCTTCTCTTCCCTCACTCCCTCACTCACAGCCAACGTTCTGACGTTAGCAAACCACTTGCACATCAAGGGAATAGCCAGTGCTGTCCCACCATTTCCCATTTCCTAATCCCTACATTAGCAATATCCTCTCCTGCTCGTCTTCCTGAAGAACTCCTACTTTTCCATCAAGATCGGTTCAAAAATCCCTTCTAAGAAATTGTCCCTGAGTGTGGGCCCTCTCCCACACAGCATTCTCAGTGACCCTCTGCAGTTTGTCCATAGCCCTTTGTCTTTATTTCACCAAACCCTCTTTACCTGTTTACACGTTACCCACCCACCTCTGCCCTCCACAAACCAGAAGAACCTCCAGAACAGAGGCTGAAACTTGTTCATCTTTGCACCCCTGGTAGTATCTAGTAGCGACCAGGTACTCAATACAGGTTAATGAGTACAGTAGGTACTTGATTATAAATAATTATCTGGTCTGAAAAGGACTGCATTTCCAACTGTAGTCTCCACAATTTTAAATCAAACAGATTGAAACCAACTTGAGCTAACTATTGTCATGTACACCCCAAACACCCAGCACAGTATTCATAACTCCAATGAAGGTTTTACAAAATTGTTATTATCAGAGAATTGTGTAAAGTTCTACGAGACCAGCTCTTTAATCCATACAATCTAGTGAGGCAAATGGGTGGCAAACATAATGGGGTATAAAAAGAGGTCATGTAGAGGGAAGAACAAGTGGGTTCATTACTTGTTCTCCACTCTGCTAGGTGCCAAAGAGATCGTATTCTGGCCCTCAAGATATTCAAGGCTCGCAGGGAGAAATGACATGTGAATAAGTATTCTCAAATAATCAACACATTGTGTTCAATGTCCTATAGTGATGAAAACAGATTAGGTTTTCTTTCTGTCTTGAGCAATGCTTTGCTCAAAGCCCTGTACAGGTTTTTCATATCCAGGCCATAACTTTTTCAAATTAAGAAGTAAAAAAGCATGCATTCTCATCACATAGGTCCCACACACATACCGGGCCAAGTGAGAAAGCCCCCGAAGGCCTGGGCTAAGCCTTTCAGCCACAAAGTCTTTTCCACCAGAGCGTCAAAGTCCATGGATGGCCGGTTCTGAAGCAGAACAGCAACTGTTAGGGTCCACGGGCTCAGAACCAAATTTTGAATTTGCAGAAGCTGCATTTTGTAGGCAACCTCAGAGACAAAGGCATGCATGTCCTCTGACTGTTTCTGAGGAATATATCTAAAAGGAAGAGTACAGAACAACAAATTACAGTTCTGCTACCCAGACAAACGTGAACGGAGAGGGGAATGGGAGGAGACAGACCCTCTGGAGGGCTTCTCACACCTTCTGCCAACTGAACTCTACCAGGTCACAGTGCAGGAAGTACACTTTTGCTTTACTGTAGTGGAACCTGTCAATACATCTCCAGGGTATGCTCTTGAAAGGTGATAAAAATATTCAAGGGAACAGGGTCCTATTATTCTTGGTTCTGGGCAAAAACCTTTTGTTCCTTTATAAATAGGATATATCACTTCCGTGAAAACCAGTGCCTCCCTCAGCAGAATGAACTACTCTGTCTTCTCAAAAATAGTGTTTGTAGAACACTCTTGTAGAACACTCTTATCAGTTATATGATAACTGCTCATGTCTGCACGGGACAGGCTGTACAGTTTTCTGACTGCTACAATGCCCTTCTGAGAAGCTTAGGGGCACCTGCCAAATACGGCCATGACCCTTGCCTGACAGACTCTTCATGCATGGACACCAAACCCTGAACTTGATGATATGGAGAACCTACCAGAGCTGGTTGGAGCAGGGATATGCATATGACCTAAAAGCAAGCCACATAATAAAGTGGCTTAATGTGAAAGCTGTAGCCAATAAGGGTACTCTGTACTAGATAACCACTGGCCAACCCAATTTGAGATCTAGAGAGAGAAAGCCTGTGGGAGCAAAAAGCTGACACCTGCTTCTGAGAGCTGACAAAGCTGCTAGCAAGGCACACTAGCTGTTGTGGGACCACTAGTGCCACAGATAAATTATGAATTTTTATTATTATTATGAATTATGAATGATGGTTTCAGTCTCCCTTACTTCCCCATGTATAATTCTCTAAATTAAGAAAACCCAAACTTATATCTGTACCTGCATCCTGAAAGAATCTAATGTATTTCCTTGCCCATAAAACTATAACCTTCTTGAGAATAGGGACTCATTCCCATCCATTATTATTATACAACCCTTTCTAGGTTCAAAAATAATACTTAGTACATACTTTGGCTGGTCTACCAATAGTGCTCAACAATTCCCACAAATGAACTGTTAATAACGGGGTGTTTCTTCCTACTTTCAAGTTAATAGGGTACTGGTTCCCCTGAGAAGAATGAGCTCTGCCTGATTTCGCATATTTGACAGATGTAGTCTCCAGCTATTTTTGGCAAACATGTAATTCTTCTTTGACTGAAGCTTTCTGCTTCCCCAATGTGCAATCTCAAATAACCCAGTTTCAGTCCTAGAAGTGGTCAACTCAAGAATCACAATTCACACTTCTAGATTTTCACCCTTGTTTCTATGTCAGTTACGAAAACACAGGCCTTGCACCTTGGAACCAAGTTATATGGGCTCCGGCTCATCCTCCCAGCTGCCAGAGATCGAAGGGACACGGGGTCTCCAAAGTATACATGGATGTTTCCAAAATTTTCAGAGAGAATCCTCCTGGCTTTCAACAATCCCTAATAGTATCACAACAGGGGAAAATAAAACAAAAAGGAGTAAATTCAGAAATTAGTTATGCGTAAACCAGCATTCCTCTAAACCCCAATAAAATCAAGTTTGGCTCTCCTTTATATACCGTTGTAGATTCTTTTGGCTTAGGAACTCCTAGAAGTTCATATACATAAAGAGTTTCTTCTAATATCTTATCATAACTGATGCTAATTGGAACAAAGTAGGTATCAAAAACCTCTCTTTTAAAAAATGGTTCCATCACAATATTCAGAAGACCTGTAAAGACAGGGAGAAATGGTTTTTACTTACATATTGAAATGGTTTTTACATACATACATACATATTGAAATAGTTTTTACATACATATTGAAGAGTAGAGAAAACAAGGCACATAAACAGGAAGGTACTAAAAGTGTACTTTATATACTAAGCCCATAAATATAAACAGTTAAATAGTTACACTTAGAAAGAAAAGAAAGTGTCTTGCAAAAAAATGTGTCAAGTTCTATTAGCAGCTTTGATGACATCACACCTAAAGCCTTCAGGTTTATATTTTTTCTTCCCTCTGTAAGTGACCTACCAAATTTAGGAGTCAATGTCTTGGCAGAGCGACTTCTTGTCCCTTCGAGGAAAAATTCAACAGGAGCATAACCATTCTTTAAAGAGAGAACACAAACAAACAAAACAAAACACAAAACCCATTGCCTATTCTCAAAGTGATAAATGCTTCTTTTGATTCCTTTCCCCGCCCCCTCCCCAGCCCTCTGAACAAACACTGGTCACAGTGAAACTTGAACAAGAGAGTTGCACAGAGTAAACAGACTGCTGAGCCTATGCACATTCCTTGAAGGGAAAAAATAGCTGAGCGGTCATTCAGAAGTTAAGAATTTAAATAAGATCTTATGGCAAACTTCAGTGAAAAGAAAACACAGCTTGAAAGTACTTGGTAATTATTTGCATTTACCCGTAACATCGTTTTTACATATTCGGAGAACACAGCCCAGTAGAGTTTATTGCCGCCAAAGGTGCGCCGCATGAAAAAGGCCCCTGACATCCGCAGCAGCTCACCGATAACTTTCATTCCTAGGAAGTCTGGAAAATAAAGACGGGGTTAATATTTATTGGCAGATACTGAAACTTTCTATAAAAATCTAAACTCAAATTTCATGTAAGTAAAACACCCCTATGATATTTATACTTATACTCTCTGAGTTTAAAATTCCTAAAAAGAGACATCTCATAGAATGATGGAGAAGAAGGGACTCCGGGCAGCTGCTTGCTGGGAGGTTACCTTGTGCCCTTCCCGCGCACCTCTGGACCTACAACCAGAACAGCTGGGGTGGGGGTGGGGGGCAACAGAAGGCACTGTGAGAACCACAACAACGTCATCATGCCAATTTCTTTAGTCAGGACTGCTGATGAACTTGACGACAGACCAACATGAGTCCCCCATGCTGTGGATAGCCAGGCCAAACCAGCTCTCACCTTTCTTGTTTACCTATCAGGTAAAAATATCAACCTTCTTTTAGTGGCACAGCTTAAATAAAGCAAGTCCAGAATGAGAAGAAGAGTTTACCATCAGTTTTAAAACAGTCCTTCTTTTCATTTTCCCTAATTTTCAAATAACTTCCTCACACGTCTCTACAGATGAAAATGCTTTTAAAGTGGTTAAGTCTCTGGCGGTTTTTACCTCACTGTTTACTGCATTTATTAACAAAGGTGTATGCTTGAATCCCAGCTTTCCTGGCTCTCTTGAAAGGGAGAGGATAAACAATTTATTTGCCTTAACAATCCTCCTTTTAGGAATCAATCTTACAAAAATAAAAGCACCAACATAAAAATATATTGTAAAATTGTTTGTAACAGCAAAACTGGTAAATTATGATACATCTACACGGCTGAATAATATATAGCTATCAAAAATGTTAGACATGAAGTTGGACCCTTACCTTACACCATATACAACAATTAACCCAATGACCTAAATCCAAGACCTAAAAGTACAGAACTCTTAAAGGAAACATAGGAAAGAAGCTTCATGACACTGGATTTGGCAATGATTTCTTGGATATGACATCAAAAGCACAGAAAACAAAAGGAAAAAACCAGATAAATTGGACTGTATCAAAATTAAAAACTTCTGTGCATCAAAGGACACAATCAACAGAGAGAAAAGTTAACTCATGGAATGAGAGAAAATACTTGTGAGTCATACGTCTGATAAGGGGTTAATACCCAGAATATATGAAGAACTCCTATGACTCAAGATCAAAAGAACAAACAACTCAATTTAAAAATGGGCAAAGGACTTGAATAGATATTTCTCTGAAGAAGAAATAGAAACGGGCAACAAGTATATGAAAAGATGCTCAACATCATTAATCATTACAGAAATGAAAATCAAAATCATGATGAGATACCACTTCACACCCATTAGGGCTATTATTAAAAAAAAAAACAGAAAATAAGTGTTGGTGAGGATGTGGAGAAATTGGAACCCTTGTGCACTGATGCTGCGAATATAAAATGGTGTGACTGCTAAGGAAAACAATACGGCAGTTCTTCAAAAAATTAAAAATAATGTTACCATATAACCCAGCAACTCTACTTCTGGGTATATACCTGGAAGAAGTGAAAGCAGAGACTCAGAACAGATATTTGCACACTTGTGTTCATAGCAGCACTATTCACAACAGCCAAAAAGTGGAGGCGAGCCAAGTATCCATTTGACAGGGGAGTGGATAAACAAAATGTGGTCTATATATACAATGGAATATTATTCAGTCTTAAAAAGGAAGAAAATTCAGACACATGCTACAACATGGATGAACCCTGAAGACTGTGAGCTGAGTGGAATAATCCAGTTGCAACAGGACAAATATTGGATGAGTCCACTTATACAAGTATCTAGAGGAGTCAAAGCCATAGAGACAGAAAGCAGAATGGTGGTTGCGAGGGGCTGAGGGGGAGAGTAGAATGGAGAGTTAGTATTTAATGGGAACAGAGTTTCAGTTGTGCAAGACGAAAAGACTTCTGTGGATGGATGGTGGTGATGGTCGCACAACAACGTGAATATACTTAATGCCACTAAACTGAACACTTAAAAATGGTTAAGAAGGTAAATTTTATGTCTTGTGTATTTTACCACAATTTAAAAACATATAAAAAGAAAGTTAGATCCATTTATTGACCTAGAGAAATAGCCATTGATATACTATCAAATTAAAAAGAAGCAAAAGGCAGGTAAGGCAGGTAATACGTATAGGCAGTATAATCTCACTTTTCAAACTTAAACCAAAACCCCTATGAGCATATACGCTTATCTATGTTTAGGCACAGGAAAGCCGAGTATAGAGGACATAATCCAAACTATTAGACACTGGACTGGAAGGAAGACGGGAGAGGTGTTTTTTATCACCTTCTTCAAATACCTCAGTAGTGTTAAAATCATTCCAGTGAACATTTTAACTTTTCTAATTAAAAAAAAGTAGAAAAACGGTACCTACCCATTCCTGCTGCTATGACCGGTACAGGTAAATCATAGTTGTATAAGAGGAAAGATAGTATCAGAAAGTCAATGTAGCTTCGATGACTAGGGAGCAGAACAACCGGATGCTCCTGGATGGCTCGTTGCAGCTTTAAAACAAATGTTACATTTTTAGTAATTTCAGTTTTCACATCATTAAAATCATATCTCAAGTCAGAAAATGGAAGGACATGCATATGCACAGAGGGAATACTAACCATGTTTGTCAGCCTCCCCTACCACACACACAAAGCCTATTTTAGAGTTCTAATTAAACAATCCCACACAATGCAAGAGTTTTAAAAATGTATATTTTTATGAATCACAATAGTAGTGATGATCACTAACAAATATTAGTTGGGCACCATATTAAACATTTTACCTACCAAGCATTTTGCATGCATTCTTTAATACCACATACTTGTAAATAAGGCCTAAGCCTTAGCTTCCTTGTTTGTGACATGGTCCATGCATCTAATAAATGGCAGTTCTGGGAAGTCTCTGAATTAAAAAGTGAACTGTTAACTGTTGCACTAGACTGGCTGTCTATAGTAAGACAGAACAAAGCTTCTCTTGGGGAGACTAAAAAAGAATCTATGAATTATTGGACAAATGAGAATAACTGTATTTCTCTATTTATACACTTGACTCACTGCCAGGGCGATGGATGCCATATAGTTAGGAGGGACGCATTTGAGCGTCCAGATACATTTCTCAGGCTGTAAATCTCAAAAATATTCACTAGTATCAATGAATTATCTGTTTTCCTGAAATTTCAATATAATTAACCAAGGCAGGGTAATTTGTGATCAGTTAAGACATGGCCAGCCAACATTCCCTGGCCCAAAACACTGTAGCAAACATTCCTTGACAGAGATCCAGAGAGCAAGTTAGCAACCTAAAAATAGTCGTAGGAGGAAAAAGAAGTCTTTGAAAGTAAAGTAAATGACTGAATAAAAACAAAACATTAAAAAGCATGAGGACAAAGGCCAATGAAGGTAGGAGCTTCCGAGTAAGAGAAAAGAAAGTATTAAAAAACATGAATGGGGGGCCGGCCCTGTGGCCGAGCGGTTAAGTTTGTGTGTTCTGCTTTGGTGGCCCAGGGTTTCACCAGTTAGGATCCTGGGCACGAACCTAGCACTGCTCATCAGGCCATGCTGAGGCAGCACCCCACATGCCACAACTAGAAGGACCCACAACTAAAATATACAACCACGTACTGGGGGCTTTGGGGGGAAGAAGGAAAAACAAAAAACACATGAATAGGGGGTCTGCCCTGTGGCCTAGTGGTTAAGCTTGGCATACTATGCTTCAGTGGCCAGGTTCAGTTCACAGGCGCAGACCTCCACCACTTGTCTGCGGCCATGCTGTGGCAGTGACCCACATACAAAATAGAGGAAGACTGGCACAGATGTTAGCTCAGGGCGAAATCTTCCTTAGCAAAAAAACCCCCAAAAACCCCATAATTGAATAAAAATAATCTTCATAAGGAAACCTCTGCCTTACAGAAAAAGCAAACTTAAATAATAGGAGTGATGGAATTAAAAAATCACCATTTGGCAATCATTAGCATAGAACTGATTCAGGCAAAAAACATCTGTAGATATAAAAACTAGTGGAGGAAAGTATGATGAAAAACAGGACCTGAGTCATTCTTAAAATATCTCTCCATAAGATACTTATTAATTACAAAGGGAAAAAATAGTAACTTACAGTGGAGAAACCTGACAAATACCACCTTAACCAACTGATGAAAGTGAACATCACCTGTAATGGGACAAACACACCGTGTGCTCCTGATCTAATGCACCGAGAAGGACACAACATCACTCTGACACATTCCTGCCAAAGGAACACAATCTGAATCTAATATTGAGAAAATATCACTCAAACCCAAATCAAGGGACACTATAAAATAGCTGGTCTGTTCTCTTCAAAAATAATATCACGAAACACCAACGAAGACTAAGGAATTGTTCTAGATGAAAAGAGTCTAAAGAAGTATGAAAGCTGAGTGTAACATGCGATGTAGGATATTCTTTTGCTACCTAAGATATAACTGGGACAGCTGGGGAACTATGAATAAGGTCTGTATTAGTAGTATTGTATCAATGTTAATTTGCTTATATCAATGTTAATTTGATAATTGCACCATAAGGAAACATCTTTGTTTACAGGAAAAGCACCCCAAAGTGCTGAGGAAAGGACAAAGAAAATGTTGGAGAAGCCAAGTGAAGCATAGACGGAAACCCTTTCTATTCCTTCTTTAACTCTGTGAACATCTGACATCAGGTTAGTCTGTCAGTCCCACCTGACTAAGTGTGGCAGTCTGAAGCCTGCGGGTCTGCAGGTCAAGAGAAGAGACACCAGCCTCCAGAAAGGGAGAGCCTCTTCTGCCAGACCAGACGCCTGACGATTAGGGCCTGCTCACCTAGTGCAGTCAGTCTTTGAGTTGACTACATGGTGAGGGGTTGAGGAAGAGATTGTTTTTGAACAAGCAATACTTACTTTCTGAATACCTTCTTCATTTACACACACTTTGGAGAAAATCTGTTTAAATATTTTGCTCAGGGCAAAGGCGAAAAACCGGATGGCTCCCAGCCGCAGTTTGTGGCTCATCTCATCCAAGATCTCACAAACTTCCTCTCGGAGGACATCGGCCGACTGAAGGGATTCCTTGGAAAGCTAAAAGGAAAAGGAAAGCAGGGATAAATTTCTGGAAAAAAAGGGGCCAGAACTCATTTAACTGAGATTCAAATGGATCAATACTGTATAACTTAAAAATGCTATGTTTTCTCCTCAAATTCACATAATTTATTTTCCAACATAACAAAAGTGGATACATGATACTATTTAGACACATTTAAAGACTAGAAATTCGAAGAGAATCAGTTTCTATAATAGCATTTTAGACTAAAGAAAACATCTCACCTTTCCATTTAATTTAACGAGCTTACATCCAAATTCTCTAAAATAAGTTGTTGCCCATGATCTAGTGTCCTAGAACATGCATTGAGTAGTTTCTTTCAGTAGACTGTTGCAGTACTTCACTGCTTGCTCAATGCTATTACAAGGTAATATACAAGGTAAAAATACAAGATTATATTGAAATAACCATTCAGGGTATCAGATATATAGGACAGTGGTACAAAGATCCCCACGCTATCACAGGGTAATTAGTGAAATCAGTGATCTCACAAGGGAACTCTCTTTATTCATATGGCATCCCACATCTTTACGAGAACAAAATGTTGGCAGTGTTCCAGGACTGTCAAGGGCCTGGAGATGAACAAGTCACAGTTTCTGTTCTCAAGGAAGTCTAATTTGATCCTTTTAACTTTCCTCTAAACAAGCACTTTGAAAAGAGTAAAGTCAAAGTAATAAATAATATTCATCCTTCCCCAAAGAGAATGCTCTGCTTTAGGATGAGGCACAGAAAGAACATCAGAGGATGGGATGTTGGAGCCCCAACTTCCCCAGTTACATGCAGTGAAAAAGTATCTCCTCTTTTTCTAAAAATTGAAGCGAAATTAACATAACAAAATTAGCCACTTTAAAGTAAACAATTCAGTGGCATTTAGTACATTCACAAGTGTACAATCATCCTCTACCCAGCCCCATATCTTAACTTTTTGAGGGCTCGATTTAATAGGCTCAAAGGTGTGGGACTAGGATAAACTATTTCCTCTTAACCTGTATTTCTTTATTTTACTCAAAAGTTATCTAAAACAGTGATGTAGCAAGAAAGGCTTAGTAATAGGGTCAGAAGATAACCTACATAACATACAAATGGACTGAAGACTGAATAAGCAGGAAGTTGGGAAGTAAAGACAGTAGCTACAGAATGAGTAATGAAAAGTCCAAATGAGGAGGGGGGGATAGCAGGTAAAGCAAAAATGCTTTCCGAAGTTGGAAAAGCCTTGGACCTGTTTTTTGTTTTTTTATCATCATCCCACTTTTTGAAATTATGATAAAATATACATAACATAAAATTTTCCATTGTAACCATTTTTAACTGTACTATTCAGTGGCCTTGGAGGTGTTTAAAGGGAAGAGAACGAAAGGCTGAAGATCCAGGAAAGGGACAGGATGCCTACTAGAAGGTCATAGAAGAGGCTAAAAGGGATGGCCTCAAGACAGATGTGTGGCGAGCCTTGACCAGGAGAACAGAAGTCTTGTCTCTGAGCCTAGACTCAAAAAGCATACATGGGAACGGGTGTAGACACAGATACATTTGAAGACAAGGAACAGGAATTTGAGGAAGATAATTTCTACTATTTTTCATTAACCCAAAGAAAAATAAATGATTGTTTGCTAGTGGCAAGAGAGGTAGGGTCTAATAACAGCTTAAGGATGCATGAAGGTTTGGTAGGGCTGCGGGGAAGGGAGGGAGAAGCAGCACTAGAAAAGGGACTGACGTAAGAGGGATCCTGAGCTTGAAGAGCATCGATCTGCGTAACTCTGCCCATCCCCCTGGCAGCAGCCAGCTAGGGACCTGGTTATACGAAGAGAGAAGGTGCACCGGCACAGATGCTGGACTGCTTTTTTTCCTGGGCAGTCTGGAAGGAAGATTGGGACACAGGAGAATTAAGGATGTTGGTGAAATAGCTATTCAGATAATCCTAACCAAGGCTGGATAGGAAGAGGGCAGAACTAGACAGAGGGAAAATGGAGGAATCAAGGGATGACTGGTGGGAAGGATGGATTTCAGGAAACAAGCCTAGGGAAGGAGTGCAGTCGGATAACTTGAAATAGTTCAGGCCAGAGACACAAAAGGCCCAAACAAAGGTAATAAGAGGTGCTGAAGAGATGGGAAAGGGTAGGGTGATGCTCAGTTTTATTTTGGGCAAGAGAGCGGATGGTAGGGCCATCCTCTGAAATAGGGAATACAGATCACGGAGAGAAGGCAGTACAGTGCAGGGATTAAGAAGGCAGGTATACTGACTTTGAGGTGTCCGTGGGACATACAAATTAAGATGTCCAGCAGGGAATAGGACAGTTGGAGACAGATGTCTGAACCCGAATAATCTAGCCAAGGCTAGAGATATTGACTGAGTATCATCAGACTATAGATGGAAACTGAAATGATGAGAATGGATAAAATGAATTAGGGGACTGCAGAGAGGAAGATTAAGAAGGGTGAGGATTCAACCCCGAGAAACACTTATCAGGCAGATGGAAGAACTTATGAAAGAGATAAACAAGGAAGATGTAAGAGGAGAACTATAATGTATGATCTCATAAATGTCAAGGTAAGAGATCCTGAAGGAGAAGAAAGTGTCCAACAATAACTGACATAGTCAGTTATTAGTCAAAGATAAAATGAAGACTAAAATGTTCCCTTGGACTGGGTCACTTGGAGATACTGCATGAGTTTCAGCAATCTGCTAAAATTGGGACATGAATGGGAAAAGAGGACAACCTACACTTTTGAGGAGGGAAAGAGAGAAATGGAACATTAAATGGAAAGAATACGTAGCCAAGAGAGGACCTTCCTCCAGATGGAAAATGCTCATGCCAGCATGAGCCAGGGGAGAAGGCTGAAGTGTAGGAAAAACAAGACCCCTGGGAATTTGAAGGAATTAGATAGATGAGGAACACACGTGAACAGGCTGGTTTGTTCAGAAGGAATGCCTTCTCTGAGAGGGGAGGAAAGCAGAGAAGGAGGGAACGACCTGACCTCTTATTCTGTGCAACTGGGCTTCTCCCTGTCCCAACAGATATGCCTGTCCCTCTAGATCCCTCTTCCTGGAAATCTAAGATAAGACATAAAAAATCAGGAATAGTCTTAGAACTCCTTGTCCCTCTCCAGTCTATTCTCCAGATCACAAACCTGAGTGGTCTCTCAAATGCAAAAGTAATCACATGTGTCTTTGGCCCAAACCCCTTCGATGGCTGCTGTTGCATTCTGTGAGATTAAGGCAGCCTGCATTAGAGAAGTGACAGCAGAGGTGGAAAGAAACAGACAAGAGGAGCTATTTAGGAGAGAAAATCAGCAGCTCTGAGTGACTGACAGCACATCTAAAGAAAGCAAGAAGTTGAAGACGGCATCCAAATTTTCCGATTTGAGCGGCTAGCATATGGAGGCGCCATTCTTGGAGAGAGGGAAAACCGGGTGGGTGCGGAATGTAGGTGGTACAAGGGTGGAGGCGGGAGGGTCAAAGAGTTGATTTAGACATCTTGAATTTGAGGTGCTTTTTGGATTTCCAAGTGGATATTCCAGCAGGCGTCTAAAAATATAGATATGAAACTTAAAAGAGATCTGGGCTGAAGCAATAGATATTATCTACATTTTAAATTACATTATGATGTATTATTTATTTATAATACATTATTATATAGTGATATTACTATAAGAAGACATCAGCGTAAGGAAAAAATTTTTTTTAAAACCTTAAAATTCTAGCAATAAGTAAAACTGCCTAGTGAGTGGGTAGAGTAAGAAGGAGCTAGAACAAAATCTTGAGGAATAGCCGCATTTAGAGAGACAGGCAAAGGCAAAGAAGCCCATAAAGACAACTGGAGAAAGATCAAAAAGACTTGGTAGGTAAGAGGGAGAGTACGGTGTCATGGAAAGAAAGGAGAGACAGTGTGCCAAAGGTTGTCAAGGATTTGAACAAGGTTGATTTTAGCCCTAAGGAAGGCATCATTCACAATCTTGGAAAGAGCTATTACAAGGGTTGGAAACCAGATTCCAATGAGTTTAGCAGTTGATGAAGGGTGAGGAAGTATGGCAATAAGCGCAGACAACACAGCCAATTTCTTCAAAGAGTAGGAGAGAGCAGAAGTGGGAAAGGGAGAGCTGGCTAATAAAGAGAGAAGGAATGTGGTCAAAGGAGGTCTATTAAAGCTGAAAGAGAAGTAAGCGTATTAAATGCTGATGGTAAAGAGCTAATAAAGAGGAAGAAATTGAAGACATTTGAAGGGAGAGACAAGACGGCATAGTCACTGAGGAGAAGGAAGCGGAATTCAGAGCAAAGAAGGAGGGTAGGGATTAAACTCAAACAGAAGAAGAGGATCCCTCTTCCATTTTAAAAGGAGGGAAGAAGAAAATGATGAGTATTATTACATGCTGGTAAATTAGTAGCTTGATCACAGGAAGTTGAGAACGTTCTCATATAATGGTTTAAATTTTCTTCGTGATGTAGGAAAAGTCATCTATTGAGAGTAAGAGGAGGAGGTAGGGTGGGCGGTCCAAGGAGAAAGTGGCTACTGAAACTACCATTTTGGAGAATGGGAGAGAATTCATTAGGAAAACAAAGAATTACTGGGTAACACAGAGGTCCCAGTTGTGTTGCATAATCATGAATTTGTGACAATTCCAATCTAGCTAGATGATATGATTTTCCTGAGCAGTACAGCCAAGTCTGAGAAACCCTGGTTTAAGTCAGTCACACTTAATCTGGCTGTGCATTAGAATTACTTGGGGAACTTTAAAAAAAAGAAGGAAAAAAAGGAAGGAGATACCTGGGTCTTACCCCAGACCAATTAAGTCAGAATCTCTGTGGATGGGACCCAAGCATTTTTTTCATTCACTAATTAAAGAAATATTTGTTGAACACGTATTTTGTGCTAGGCACTAGGAATATTAATGAAAAAGAGAAAAATTCTTGCCTTCATGGTGTTCACGTACTAGTGGATAATAATAGCTAACTTTTTGCCAAAGTTCTTCAGGTGATTCTAACAAAGAGCCAGTATTGAGAACCAGTCTTTAGCTTCTAACTGATGAGGAAACTTGAATTCACTTATGAAATAGGTCAAGAGAAGACTAATAGTTCCTCCAAGATAAATCATGATAGACAGATTAAAACAAAAGGATTAGGAGCATAGGTCATCCAAATCAGAAGAAAACAGAGAACAGAGATAAAGAACGTTCCTGAGGCCATAAATCTGACTAAACTCCAGTTAAAAGTCAAGGAAGCAAGATCTCCAGAGGCAAACCTCAAGGCATGGGAGGGTGCAGACAATGTGACATGGAGGGCCAGCCAAGAGGAAGCTCTAATCGGGCCTAGTGAATGCCTCTATCTTGATGTCTTCAAGTGCCATGTCCAAAACAGAACTCAGCTTCTTTCCCAAGGCCATTCCCTCTTCCAAGTTCTCTGTCTCAGTGAACGGCTCTATCATCCTTGATGCTTTCCTTCCCTTCACTTCACGCACCCAAAGGTCATTAAATAAGGTCCACTCCACCTCTCAAATCTCTTAAATCTGTCCATTTCTCTGTTTCTACAACCACTTACCAGTCCAGGCAACTATGATCCCACAAAGGGATTACTGCAAGAGCATGTAAACAGACTTCCTGTCTCCAGTTTTAGCAGAATGGTGTTTCTAAAACATAAATGCATCATGCCACACTCCAATTTGAAACCTTTCAATGGCTTTGCACTGTAAATAGCATGAAATCCAACTCCTCTATCTGGTGTAAAAAGCCCTTCATGACGTGGCCCTGCTAACCTCTCCAGTCTCAGTTCTTACCATTACCTTTCTTTGCTCTCTCCAGTCTGGCCACATTGAATTATTTTCAGTACCATGAATATGCAGGTTTGCTAGTCCTTAAAATAAGCTGGTGGTTCCCAAACTTGGCTATACTTTGGAATCAACTGAGCTTCTTTAGAAACTGCTGATGCCTGGCTCCTTCCCCTGACCATCTGTTAATTGGTATGGAGGTAAGATCTATGCACAGGAATTTTGAAAGCTCGTTGAATAATTTAATGTGCAGTGAGGTTTGAAAACCCGGGGAAAAGTTATTTGCTCTGCTAGGAACACTCTTCTTCACCCACTTCACCTGGAAAAACCCTAATCACCTTTCACACCTCATTTTAAAAATCACTTCTTTAATTCCCTACACAGAATGAGTTGCCCCATAACGAATCAGTGCCCTGCACACTGGGTTTCCACTAGCACGTCTTGTATCGTATTTCATTCCAACAGAGTGTACAACTGCCATCATCCCCTCTCAGACTATGCATTTAAGAGGTCAAGAACTCTGTTCAACTTGCTCACTGTGAAACCCCCCAGTTTCTAGCAAAGAGGCCAACATACATTATAAATATGATAAACATTTGATGAATGTGCTGAATATAGCAAAATTTAAAAAGATTTGTTAGACATAACAAAATAAATTCAGAGAATCAAGAAGAGAAAGAACTTGTTGACAACGAACAAATCTGGCTATGGTTCAAGAGGGACTCACTTACTTACCTGTTTAATGACATAACGGACCTCTTCAGAATTGAGAACACTACTTTTAATATCACTTGGCTTGCAAGGAGTAATTCCCTTATAGACAAGAGGTGTGTAGCATTTCATTGCAAATTTCAAGTCACTGACATGCCTCCTCTCCTCTAAAATATCTTCAAACTCATCCCACTTTTTGAGCTCCTTCTGTGGATGAGGCAAATGAAAGAAAGGAATGCACATATTGTAAAATAAATTAAGACAGATTAGGGACTACATTGGTAAGGTTTCATCTTTGCCAAAATTTTTATTCTATGACATATGAACAAGAGCAGAGTGTTCTAGTGTCAGATTTTCATATACTAAGAAAAAGAAATGTGTGATAATTAGGATCAACAAACTGATATTGAATTATCATAATAGTTTATTATTATATTTCTTATTGCTATCTTTGTAAAGCTAGTACCCCTTTGGGAAAGTTAACAAAGAGAGTAAAGATGAGATATTAAACTCTAGAGTAATCTGAACAATTTTACAAGATTTCATCAATCACATTGATAAACTTGTTCTGTCTGCCTCTTCTACTTAGCTTTAAAAATTAAATCAAAGCATACATTACAAACTCAAAACTATGTCAAATTAAATAAAACTACCTGGGTGCAAACAAAAGGAAAATTCACTCAAGAAAAAAGTGCTCCCATATAAATACCTATTGAGTGGTCTGTATCTGCTGTGATGACTTTTTTATCTCCATTCAACCCACTGCAATTCAGCTTGTATCCAACAAGCCGCAGAAACTGCTGTTTATCAGGCTACCAACGACTTCTGCATTGTTACTTCTTAAGAGTTTGTTTTTCTGATTATAAAAGACATGGTAGCAATAATAATAATAATTATAGCTAACAGGCATGGTTGTTTACTAAGCGTCAGGCACTATTCTAAGAACTTTACATACATGCAGGAACAAGCCTCACAACAAACCTATGAAATAGCTGTCATCATTACTCCTGTTTTACAGTGGGGAAACCAAGGCATGGGGAAGCGAACTAACTCACCTAAGGGAGAGCTCCCAACAGGCAGAGACACGATTCAGACGCCAGCCTATGGCTTCACACACCTTAATCCTAACAACCACCCTCCCACACTCCTCATCACGTTTAATTATGGAAAATTTGGAAACATACAAACAAGCAAATATAAACTACCCATAATTTTACACCCCAGGAATAACTACTCTTAACACTTATTAGTTTCCTTATTTTTTTTCATTCATAGCTACAGAAATACATAATTTTTTAATTCAAGACATGAGCCACACCAAATAAAGTTTATCTTGCCTTTCCAATTACATTATGGGTACTTCCCTATATTAAATGTTGTTTTAAAACATTTTAGTAGGTGCATACTCACCTTTATGTTCTGTTAACTTAATTTTTTCTAATTACCAAAGTGATATATGTTCACTGTACAAATTTAGAAGATAGAGTACAGCACAGAGAAGAAAATTAAAATCACCTGTCATACAAAGATCCAGAGACCATTTTAGTGAATGCTTTTCTATGATGTAGACACATTCCCTCTACCTGCCACACGTACATTTTGATTTGCCACCTGATTTTTTCACTTAATGTCACAAACACTCCTCCATGTCATTTAAGTTTCTTCCAGATAATTATTATTATTATCATTTTTACTGAGGAAGACTAGCCCTGAGCTAACATCTGTTGCTAATCTTCCCCTTTTTTTGCTTGAGGAAGATTAGCCCTGGGCTAACATCTGTGCCAATCTTCTTCCACTTTACATGTGGGTCACTACCACAGCATGGCTGACAAGTGTTGTAGGTCTGTGCCTGGGACCTGAACCTGCGAACCTGGGCCACCAAAGTGCAGCACACTGAACTTAACCACTACACCATGGGGCTGGCCCTCCAGAACATTATTTTTAGTGTTTGACATTTGCATTATTTTTCATTCACACTATTACAAAAAGTGCCACAACAATTATTACGTCTCTTGAAGTTAATCATTACATTCTGGCCTCCTTCTAGGCTTCATCCCGCTGGACCTCTCTATGCCATGACACCATTCTCAAGTGCTCCTTCCTTTCTCTACCTCCAACAACCCTGAAATTTTCCTACTTTGGTTTTTAATACATGACTTTCCCCTGTCTCAGCGGAAAATAGACCTCATTTCTCTAATCCAGTGATTCTCACTCTGGGGGAAATTTCCCCCCAAACTATAAATATGTCTTCTTTCCTCCCATTTCCTTTAACATGCTAACATCTCCAACCCTCTATTCTTCACTCCACACAGTGTGCTGAGTACTCTACCTGGTCAACTGGTTTGAAACACTCATTATGCATGCTTCTGAATCTCTTCTCCCATCTGAGCTCTCAATATACATATTTAGTTGCAAACACTTCACACGTGGCCTTTCCAAAACTGAACTCATTCCTCCCCTACACAATCCTACAACTTGATTATTTCCTGAAATCTCCACCAGCAACCACCAAGCCATCTACATCACTTTGCATCATTCTACACCCCTACTCCTTCACCCTTTACAAATCCAATCCACCCAATCCTGTTAACACGGCCTTTAAGAACGTATCATGTTGAATCCTCACTCACGCGTCCAGCCTGTGCTCTTTATCACAGTAGCCTCCTCACTGGTCTCCTTGCCTGTTTTGACCCCTTTGAATCATTTCTTCATGCTGCCATGTGCTCTTTTCAAAACACAGTTTTGACCAGATTGTTCCCTGCTTAAAATATTTAAATGACTCCCCACCTCCTCCAGAATAAGACCCAAGCCACTTCTGGCATTATATGAGAACCTCCAGGACCTGGCCTTTCCTTCCCTTCCAGACTCATTGCCCACCACGCTCATAGTCCACTCCACAATGAGTGATTTGCATTTTCCCAATACAGTTCTTTGTTGACATGCTTCTGGGCCTTTGCACACGCTCATCTCACTGCCTGGAACGCTCTTCTGTTCCTCTGTTATCCTTGCTTAGGCAACACTATTCTGTGAAAACTCTGAGTTCCCCAGACAGTATTACGCTGCCTTCCTCATTAGGATTTTTTTTACCTACCAGAGATCTTCCTCCACTTACAATGGGATTATGTCCTGATAAACCCATTGTAAGTTGAAAATATCATAAAGTGAAAATGTATTTGAGGGGCCGGCCCTGCAGCCGAGTGGTTGTTTGCGCGGTCTGCTTTGGTGGTCCAGGGTTTTGCCAATTTGAATCCTGGGTGAGGACACAGCACCGCTCATCAAGCCATGCTGAAGCAGCATCCCACATGCCTCAACTGGAAGGACTCACAACTAAAAATACACAACTATGTACCGGGGGGCTTTGGGGAGAAAAAGGAAAAACAAAATCTTAAAAAAAAAAAAAAAAAGAAAATGCATTTAATACACCTAACCTACTGAACATCATAGCTTAACCTAGCCTACCTTATTATGCTGAGAACACTTACAACAGCCCACGGTTGGACGACACCATCTAACACAAGGCCTACTTTATAATAAAGTGTTGAATAGCTCATGTAATTTATTGAATCCTGTACTGAAAGTGAAAACAGAATGGTTACCAGTGTATCGGCTATTTACCTGCATGGCTGTGGGGCTGACTGGGAGCTGTGGCTTCCTGCCACTGCCCAGCACCACAAGAGAGGATCGTGCTGCATATTGCAAGCCCGGGAAAAGATCAAAATTCAAAATTTGAAGTACGATTTCCACTGAATGTGTAGAATTGCAAGCACCATCGTAAGCTGGGGACTGTTTGTATATATATCTACTATGGTACATATCCCATAACACTGTAATCGTTTCCATGTCTGTCTCCCTACTAAATGTGATTATCTTGAGGACAGGACAGTTTGTGCCCTCTTTGTATTTGCAACATCTAGCCATGTTTGGAATATAGCATTACTGGTCAATAATTGAAGGACTGAATGTTGAGGTAATAAAAAAATACAGAATGTTAAACTCAGACCACAACTAGGCACAATGAGAATATAAATAGAGGCAAGAGCATTTATGGGGAGTCTCAATATAAAACGGTAGGATGCAAAACATGTGAATATGCAAACATGAACATTTTTATGCCCACAGACATAAAGTATAGAGAATATATAAAGGAAAAATCTTCTAACTGCTAGAATTCTGGTGTAAAACTGCAGTCATTGTAACATAGCACATACTCCTGCTTATAAGGCTGGAGAACCTTCTCAAATGTCACATTTCTCATTACTAAAGTAATATACAGTTATATGGGCTCAGACTTGGTGGAATGCAACAAACTACCATAATAAATTACATAATTTTAGGGATAAAAGGGATCTTAGAGACTTCCCACTTAGTGATCCTGGGCGTGGGAAAAGGATCAGCTGGTGATATATATGTATGAGGGAGGCAGTGTGAGTCAGTCCTCAGGACAAGAACCCATAAGGGAGAGCAACTGGCACATATAATTTGAAAAGCTTGCTGAATATGGTCATCTACAATCCTTCCATGCTTCTCTGCTATCACCAGGATCAAGTCCACATTTCTTAGCATATGACCCCAGGCCACCAACTGCCTCTCTACCATTTCCCCTCTTTCTGCAGTCCAGCTGTACAAAGACCTGTAGTTCCCCAAACGAACTATAGCTCATGGCTCCCCAAATCTTTGTTTAAGTTGCTATCTCTAAGAATGGCATTCATGAATCAAATATTTGAGCACCTATTACATGCTTGGCATTGTGGTATGTGCTGGGGATACAGTGGTGATCAAGACAGACACAGTCTCTTTTATGAGTTACCAGGTGCATGGTGGGACCAGTTACTGAGACAGGGCAATTACAAATGGCCTGTCCCCACTGTTCGCCAGGAAAACGCTTAGCTGTCAACCACAGCTCTTGTTCACCTCCTTTGTGTACCACTTCCCAACTCTCTCCTTAACCTAGACAGAACTGGTCATCTTCCTCCTTGAGTCTTTACTGAACTCTCAGTACATTTTCATGACAGCATCTAAAATACTTCATTAGGAGGCCGGCCCAGTGGTGCAGCGGTTAAGTGCACACGTTCCGCTTCAGCGGCCTGGGGTCCACTGGTTCGGATCCCAGGTACGGACATGGCACCGCATGGTAAGCCATGCTGTGGCAGGCGTCCCACATATAAAGTAGAGGAAGATGGGCATGGATGTTAGCTCAGGGCCCGTCTTCCTCAGCAAAAAGAGGAGGATTGGCAGCAGTTGTTAGCTCAGGGCTAATCTTCTTCAAAAAAGAAAATAAATAAATAAAATAAAATACTTCATTAAACTTGTATTTGGTGTTTCCCCTACAAGACTGTGAACTTCTTGTCTAAGTAGGTAATGTGTCTTATACATTTTTGTATTCCCAGCTCCTTGAAGGAACTGAATCACTGCTTATAGAATGAAAAAACAACTTACTGAATGAAGCCACTTTGTGAACCCTGTGATGGCTCCCCAATATTCACAGGCTAAAGCTCAAACTTCTCCCAATTTGGCCCCAACCCAATGTCTAATCCAGTGGTTTTTAACCCAAGCTGCACATTAAAATAACCGGAGGTACTTTTAAAAAAAATGCTGATGCCCAGACACCCCTAGAAATTCTTTGATTTGGTACCTGGGCATCAGAATTATTTTTAAAAGTACTTCAAGTGACTCCTACACGCAGCCAGGGTTGAGTGCTTCTGCTCATTAAGCGGCCTTCCCTACACCATGCTGGAGAAGTATTTACCATCACAAAATAAATATACTGACACAGCTACTCACCCAGGAGCACAAGACAAAGAACAGCGCAAGTAAGAAGATTCTGGTGAAGTATTTTTCCCCACTGTTTGTTTTCCCTGTCTTAATGTGTACAGCAGCCCTCTCCCGATGGATAGCTAAACAGGCCCCTCCTTATACCTCTCTTTCAACTGCTCTAGACGATCGATTCATTCGACAGACAGTTACTGGGAGCCCACAACGTACCAGGCACTGTTCTACAGGCTGAGAATACAGCAAGAACAAGGTGGACAAAGAATGTGAACTGAGGGAGCTGACACTCCCTTAAGGAAAGACAGACAACAAACAAACAAGTTAAGTTCACTTAGGGACACCACCAGTAGTGTGCTGGGAAATGCTTAACTATGGAGGAGTCCTAATTTATAGCATTTGCCAGTTTCTGTAGTATATATACTCCCACCACAGCAGATTTCAAGCGATCAATATGAACACAGAGTTAGGGAGAGATGTGGAGTCACCATTGCTATACAGGATTTCCACTTTACAGTATGATGACAGCAAACATTGCATAGACAATAGGAACATTTAGTAAAATAATTAGGAAGTGCTGAGTTTTTATTACTTTTGTTTTTACAGAACTTACTTAATTGTAAATTTATATAACAATTTTTAATAATGGCTGTGTTTTAATAATGAGCTTGCAAACTTCATAGAAATTCAACAATCAGCCTTGAGATCCAGTACAACGCTACTGCAGCACAACAGTGGAAAGAGAATACATAAAGAAAGACAATAGACTAACTAATGAGGAAGAGCGATTGGAAAGCTGCTTTAGGTTGAATGGTTGGGGAAGGCCTGTCTGAGGAGGTGATATTTGAGCTGGGACTTCAATAATAAAAAAAGCCAGCAATGTAAAATTCTGGTAAAACAGAGCATACCATACAGAGGGGGCTACGAGCACTCTGAGCACAGACCATACTTACTGTCTCCGAAACAGAAGGCCAGCATGGCTGAAGCCCAGTGAGCAAGATTAGCAAAATCAGAGAGGTAGCAGTTGCCAGGTTATTAGAGTCTTGGAGGACACGGCAAGGAGTCCAGATTTTTCCTTCAGACTCTAACAGGAAGCCATACTTCGAGTCACGGGTACACCAATGATTACCCATCCCCAGTCTTCTTTTCATTCTGTGGTCTCATTGAAAGATTTCAAGCAGACCTCTAGCTTCAGATACAACCTACTTGCTTTGGCTGCCAAATCTGCATCTTTAGGTCAGACCTCCGTCTTCTGCTCTGGCACTATATTTCTAACTCTATCTGGATGTCTCCCAAACACCTTGTGATGTATCTGGTCCATGACATGATAATCCACAAGTTAAAAACCACCAATTTTGGCTCTCATATCTCAAACCAAACACATCCCAAATTGAAATTATTATATTACCCTTACTGAACTTGCTCCCCTCCCCATATTTCCTATTAGCAAAGGCACCATCATCCACCCAGTTGCCAACTGTCCTAAATATCATGCAAACTTGCTCATCTCCCTTCTCCCCAGATTCAGTGCCACTGCCTTACTTCAGGCTTTCATCACTTCTCTGGATTACTGAGATGGCAACCTAATTGGCCTCCACGCTTATGGCATCAGATTCCTTCCCCAACCGGACACTCTTTATATCACCTCCACTTAAGTAAAAGAGGTTATCCACACAAATAACCAAGCCAGAAACCTAATATTCTTCTTAGACTTTCAAAAATATGAATCTGATCATTCTTAAATGGGCCCCTATAAAGTTAAGATTTAAACCTTAAGGCTGTGTAAACACAACATATAAAATTTCTTCAGAGGCTGGCCCCGTGGCCCAGGGGTCAGGTTCGTGCGCTCTGCTCCCATGGCCTGGAGTCCGCCAGTTCAGATCCTGGGCACGGACCTGTGCACTGCTCACCAAGCCATACTGTGGTGGCATCCCACATAGAAGAACTGGAATGACTTGAAACTAGGATATACAACTGTGTACTGGGGCTTTGGGAAGAAAGAAAAAAAGAGGAAGATTGACAACAGACAGTAGCTCAAGGCCAATCTTCCTCAGCAAAAAAAAAAAAAAATTTCTTTAGGAAATATCCTCTACCTACTTCTTCAGTTTCATTTCTCACGTCCCCTTGATTCTACTCTTACCTAACTACGTGGTTCTCCCAAACATACATGCGAGTGGTTTTCTGACATCGATGCCTAGGATAGTCTTCCTTTCCCTCATCTCCCACTCACACCTCAAAAACTCAGCTCAGGTGTCACCTTCTCTTAGAAACTTTCTCCAAGTCAGCAAACAGGTCAGGTGCTCCTTCTCATTTCTCCAACAACATACTGTACATGCTTCAACCACTGCCCTTATCTCACTTAATTGTAATCATTTACTTTTATGACTTTTTTGAAGTTCTTAAAGGCAAGAGCCGGATCTTTAACTTCTATATCTTGGACACTGAGAATGACTAGGACTCCATAAGTACCCATTGCTGCAATGTTTGCTGCCATGAGCACTATCTTCTCTAAAATACTACTCTCAGATTACAGAGAGTGTTGCACAATAACAGTGTGGCTGAGGAAATAAATAAGGACAGCTTGAAATAGTAAGAAAAAAAAGTTCAGGTGGTCATGAACGTAAAGAATCTACACAGCAATCCTCTTCCCTACATGCCTCTAGGGAAAGGTCCAATATTTCCACCACAGAACCATGGGGTGAGAAGATCAAGGAGAAGAGAGGTTAAAACGGTAAGCCTCAGAGAAGTGGACAATTAATAGCAATTATAAGCACAGAGCTCTCAATAGCAAGGAAACACAAGTTTCCCCATGTTCCAAGGAATACTTATGCCCCAATTTTTTTTTTTTTAAGATTGGCACCTGAGCTGATATCTGTCGCCAATCTTCTTTTTCTTCTTCTCAAAGCCCCCCAGTACACAGTTGTATATTCTAGTTGTAGGTCCTTCTGGCTCTGCTATGTGGGGCACCACCTCAACATGGCTTGATGAGCTGTGCTAGGTCTGCGCCCAGGATCCGAACTGATGAAACCCTGGGCCACCGAAGTGGAGTGCATGAACTGAACCACTTGGCCACAGAGCCTGCCTCCCTGGTGTCAAAATTTGAAGGTAGCCATATATATATATTCTCTTTTGAAATGGTTTTTTAAATCTTGCTCTTTTGTGTTTTCTGTTTTGACCTTCCCACACAAATTAACATATTTAAATCAGAAACTGACACTAACTGCCAGGACAAGATAACATGCTTTTTAAATGCATTCGTTTATTTCCTGCTAAAGTATATAACAATTAATTTATGAGTTAAAAAAAAAGATCTGTTGCCCCAGGATTGTGCAAACCTGAGAGCTACAAAGCTTCCACCATTAATTTCTTCACAAAAACTGTGAACGACCAACATTCTGTTGGCAAAAAAACCCTGCTGAAATCAAGTGGGGGGCGGGGGGGGGATGGCCAGTTCGAGAGAGGCTGGATGGCATTGTCTTCCAAAACTACTTGCGAGAAAAGCACAATGACAGATGTAAGCCAAAAACAGGCCATAAAAATTTCCAGAAGTTCCAAATCGTCCTAGATTAAAAACTTAAAGTCTTAGAAACTCTATGCCCACATACAAGCCACATGTTTTTCTCCCAGGAATATCACAGCAGCAAAAGAGCGGGACGGGCAGCTATCTCAGGCTGACTCAGACTCGCCAGTTTCTCACGCTTGCCTAAAAGGTTCGCCCTACACACCCTCGCTAGGGAGGAGAGACTCCATTCCCAGCCTCATTCCTGTGTCAGGGGCTTTCTGACGGCCCAGTGCCTGATGGAGGGAAAGAGTAGGAACGAATGAAAAGGAATCAGAGGATCCATCACCGGTAGAAACTTCTAAAAGCATACACACATTTACACACACAGCGATACACCGTTGCCTTGGAAACCAAGTCAACCACCCAACCCCTCCTCGGGGGCGTCGGGACCCACGTTTTGGGGCCAGGGGTCGTGGGCTGGAGACAGCCGGGACCGGGAGAAGGGAGTCCTCTCTCGCGGCCCCGCCCCGGGCCTCGTTTCCCTGGGCGCCTACCGAGTAGAGGAGCATGACAGCGCCGGGACTGGTGGAGCCGCCGGAGAAAAAAGAGTTAGATGAACTGGAGGAATCCATGGTGCGGCTGCCGTCCCGGGCCAGGCCTGGAATTCTTTGCTAAGCGGTGATGGTGCTGCTGCTGGGGGCGGTTCTTCCGCGCTGGGAGGCCCGACCTCGCCTAAGACAGTGGCACCCTCTGCGGCCGCTACACAGGACCCCGGGCGCCGCCATCTTAACCAGAACGGAAGCCGCGCGGGGACCTGCGGCGCGCGCGCGCAGCCCCTCGGAACCCGGAAGCGGGGTCTCCACGCGGCTGGAATCCAGGCCGCCTCTGGGCTGTAACGCAGCTGCAGACCCCACGATGGCGCAGGAGCAAGACCTGGGGTCCTCTGCCCCTGCCTGTTCTCAGACACTTCTGGACGCTGTGCTCCAGAACCTCTACGACTTTGGTGAGTGCGAGGCCTGCGGAACCCACGCGAACTGAGGACTGGAGGAGCCGAGGGTCTGCTGGCGCCCTGAACTGGGTCGGTCTCCGCTTTCAGGCTGAAGGTTCTTGTAGGCCGAGCATCCCTCAGCTCGTCCAACCTGGCTCCGATAATGGGTCCAGCACACACCTCCGTCTGAGATCACCCTTCTCCCGCCCCCACGATCGGGCTGTGTCGAGTTATTCTTTATGAGTCGAACTTCCTAGCTCCTGTGGGGACCAACCTAGTTGCTTGTTGGAAGCACCAGGGCTTTCAGACTTAACAGGAGTGATGCACACAGGACCTTGGTCTCTCGAAATAGCCCACCTTTTCGCTTTTCCCGGACCTCTGGGAAGCCCCCTCACCCCGCGCCTCCCCCAGAGACCCGCCTGACCCTGGTGCGTTGGTGCCACCTTGTCACGTTGGGGCCTCATCCTTCACTCCTTCGCCAAGGACTTCAGAGGACGTTTTCACACGAAGCTTTCACGACCGTTTCTTTCTATAAGTTGGCCGACCTATGCTCTCTTTCCTTTATTTTGATGGGAGAAAGAAAAAGTAAACATGCTTATCATTAAAGGTGGACAACCGCCTGGCACTTCAGTAGGAAGACAGTTCCACACACTCTGAAGAACTTGTCTTAGAGAAGGTGACATCCCTTGTTCATGCACCAAAGATAATCATTAGGTGTTAGTGCCTTGACGGACCAAGCATATTTCTTAAATTCGTAGTGTGGTTTTGCAAAAGCAATTTTATTTTGGAGTCATTGCTGAAAATTCTAAGCTCACTTAAATAGTAAAAATGGTAGCTAAGAAGTATGGACAATTTACCATATAGTCCATACTTTTCATGTATTCACTTATTTAATTTTCACAACCCTGTGAAATAGCTATTGCCATTAATCCCGTTATTACAAATGTAGAGACAAGTGCTAGAGGGTAAAAAACATTCTCAAGTTTACCTAGTTTACTCAAGTTTACTTATACTGGGAGCTCTGAAGGCATGGGCCGTGTCTACTCATTTTTATATCCCTAATGCCAAAGTTTAGTTGACTCTTAACATGTTTATTGAATAAAAGACTAAGCAAATAGAAGCAAACATAAGTGATCAGCTGATATTTAGAGGACTCTGTGATATTTGTACTGTAGGTGAGTAATGAGGCCTAGAATTTTTGTCAGAATCTTCAGGTGACTGGTCGGAGTGTGAACAGGTGAAACAGAAGATCATGGGGATTTAGTAAAAAATAAGGGCACTCAGGGGCTGGCCCTGTGACTGAGTGGTTAAGTTCGTGCGCTCCCGTACAGGCAGTCCAGTGTTTCGTTGGTTCGAATCCTGGGCGCAGACATGGCACTGCTCATCAAACCACACTGAGGCAGCGTCCCACATGCCACAACTAGAAGGACCCACAACGAAGAATATACAACTATGTACCGGGGGGCTTTGGGGAGAAAAAGGAAGAAAAAAAAATAAGGACACTCACATTAAGCCAATTGTCTTAGGTTCATTTTAATTTATAACTGAAAGAAAATAGGAAAATTGTAATACTTACCTGTAACCCTAGAAAGGGTTAAAAAGAAACATTGGCTGCAGTGGCATACATTTTCAGTACAAAGCATGAGACAGCTGGCATTACCAGTCCCTGGAACTATTGCCATGGTGGCACTTTTAGTAAAGAGAAAGGTGAAGACTAAAGTAACTGTGCTAATAAGAGTCAAAGACATAAATATAGTTACTTAGGAAAACGTGGCTGCGTTTTGGATTCTATAAATTGTGCAAATGCAACTCTATTTGAAGAAAAACAGTTTTTTTCTTTGTGTATATCCCTGGGTGTTTATAGCTGTGACATATGCATAAGTGCATTCATATGATTTGATATTGGTGATAGCTAAAACCCAAAATATTTATTTTTCCTTCTTGTGTTCAAACAGGAGAGACAGAAGAGGAAGCAGAACAGAAAAGGATCAGAAAGAAAAGGGAAAACAAGAAGAGAGATGAGGGGACTTCAGTGGCCTTGGCAGCAGAGCCAGCTCCCCAACTCAGTTCTCTTGTAAGAGGCCAGAGGAAGAGTGCTTCCAGCTTCTTCAAGGAACTCAGAGAAGAGCTGCAATGTGCTCCTGCTGTGACCTCCACCGGTTCCCCTTTAGGACCAGAAGTTCCTAGTGCTTCAGTGTCTCCTCCCCTGAAGAAGAACAGAGAGCGAGTACAAGTGGTAGAATTTCACAGCAGAAATAAAAAAAGAAAACAGAAGCCAGATCAAGAGGAGAACAGAAAGGTAACGAGCTGGTTAGTTTATGTTTATGGTGAAAACCCAGATATTGTAATGTTAGGTGAATATCTTTATAGATTGTCAGGAGTCCCCAAATCCTTAGGCTCAAGGATTTGCTAAAAGCACTCACAGGATTTGGAACTCAGCGTGTAAGTAATCTTTATCACAGTTACGATTTATTACAGCAAAGGGATACACAGTAAAATTGGCAAAGGGAAAAGGTGTGTGGGGCGAAGCCTGGAGGAAGCCAAGTGTAGGCATCCACCTGTCCCCTCCCAGTGGAGTTGCATGGGATGTGCTTAATTTCCCCAGCCATGATGTGTGACAGCATGTGCGAAGTGTTGCCACCCAGCGAAGCCTGCCCCAGCCTGGATGTCCCTGGTTTTTACTGGGGGGTCAGTCACATAGGCATACACACTGACCTTAGCTATTCAAGCTCTAGACCCCTGGAGAAAAAGCAGGTTTTCACCATAAATCACATTATTAGTATAAACTATCAGGGCATACTTGATACAGTGTAGCTCAAGGCCTCAGGTATTCAAAACATTCTTAGCAAACAGCATATTCCAATTAGTGTTTGCAGGAGCCAGCCAAGGGCCAATCCTGAAAATAGGATGTTCTTAGCAATGTGCCGGGTTTGATAAACCCAAGCCTGCTGAGTTAACCCTTTCTGTTTGTAAGCCTTCTGCTTGTTGGTGCTCAGAGAAAGAACCCAATCATTCAACACTTATTTCTGGCCACCGTTCTAGGCACGGGACATGGCATTGAATAAAATCCACAAAATCCTTGCTCTCAAGGAACTTTCCTTCTGATAGAAAAGCAGTTTGATTTTAGGGAGCAGCAATCCCTTTCAGACTGAATTTGTGAATCTCACTGAAAATTCAGTTCGTGGGAGTGGTGTGGTTGCTCATCCAAAATTTTTTCACAAGGATATCATAATGGTTTTGTCAGATTCGTTGCTAAAAATCAGATTTTCCATTTCTATAGCGTTCTCTATGTCTTATAAACTTTTGTGTATCATAAAAGGAAAGGAGGATTGTATTAGTTTCCTAGGGCTGCTGTACAAAAATTTATCCTCCCGCAGTTCTGGAGGCCAGAAGTCCAGAATTAAGGACTCTCCACAAAACAGGAGAATCCTTCCTTATTTCTTCCAGCTTCTGGTGGTTCCAGGCTTTCCTTGGCTTGGGGCTGCATAATTCTAAACTCTGCCTCCGTCTTCACACGGCCTTCATCCCTGTGCGTCTGAGTCTCCCATCTCCCTCTCCCTTTCTCTTAGAAGGACACCTGTCACTGCATTTAGGGCCCACCCTAAATCTAGAATGGATTTCATCGTGAGATCCTTAACTTAATTACATTGCAAAGACCCTTTTTCCAAAGAAAGCCACATTTAAAGATTTCAGGGGTTAGAACATGGACATAGCTTTTTGGAACCCACAATTCAACCTACGACAAAGCTAGTTAGGCTTGCATTGCTCATTGTGAATGTGCAAACACCTGTTGGTGCCCAGTGTTTGCATCTTTTTTATGGTTTAAAAAGCTATCTGTGTGATCTTTTCCAGAATTCAAGTAGCACTTCATGTCAAGCTTACCAGCACCCCTTCCTCAAAGATTATTAGTGCATTCTGTAATCATATCTACCTTTATTTTAGGATTCTAAGTCAGCTTTCCAATTCTTATAGTCTAAATACGAGGGTGCTGGGAACTGTTACAGGCAGGCTAAGAAACGGATTCCCTCACCCCTCGAGGTAGCCAGAGCCCCCAACTGGCCAGCCGGGGAAGCCTACAATTAATGAAATTACCACAGTGCACCCCAGTGTACCATACAAATATTAGTATTTTCTGTGTGTGCCATGATATGAAAAAGATTGGAAAGCACTGCTTTGTAATATAATTCTGCATTTGGAGAGTTTAACTAACATAAAGCATCGAGGCACTCTCCCTTCAGTTTCCACTTACACTCGCTCATGTTCCTCTTCCTGGAATGGAAGGTTTTCTCTGTGATAGAAAGAACAAAAACTTGGCATTGAATGGCCCTGCATTTCCCTGTCCCTCAGTAACAGCACATCTGTAGCAGCTGTTGAATTGTCCTTTCTTCCTGCTCCTAATGAGCCCTTTTTCATTGTAGTTGGCTTTTCTCAGGAACCTCAGCTCACTCTACATTTTGGACTTCCTGACCTAAATGAAATGCTTCTGTTGTCCTTGGTGCTCTGCCCTTTCATCCTTTTCAAAGTTTATCCTTTGAAAATGTGAATGCGTCAGGCTAAGGACACACTAAAAACACATACACCCATAAAAAGACTTTAGCGTGTTGACCTTGCAACATGTACATAAATACAAATGAATATAACGCCAGTTATTATGGCCTATCCTGGGCAGAGGGAATGGAGGTAAAAAATAGTCAGTTGGGGCTAATTAGGATATGTAATGCTATGCTAAGGGTTTGTGTAACGTGCTAAAGTATAGTTGTGGCCCCTGCTTTCTAAGAGCTTATAAGTTGTTGTAGGACAGTTCAAACAGACATGGAATCAGCAAAAATATATACTAAGATAATGATAGCCTCCATTGATCAGTCATGGAATCAGCTGATCATCTCTGAAGAACACTTGAGAACGAAAGAAGTCCTAGTGAGTTGGACAGCAATCCGGCTGGGCCGGCCTGAACCCAGGAAATCACCTTCTTTTCCCAGAACTCAGGCTTGTTCTATAAGTACTGACAACCTACAAAAACAGAAACCAGTTTAAGAGGCATAGTAAGTGTTTATTTGGAATCAAAAAATTGCAATTCAGGGAGCACAGATTCAGGTAGAAACCCAAGTAATGTCCCAATTACCGGAGAGGAGCTCAGGGTTTCTATGGGAAAAGGGGAGTATGAGGTGAGTTGTATTAAGGAAGAGTTAGTTCATCGGTGCTGCATAAGGTGAGGCCAGGTTCACAGAATGGCTTAAGATTTAGTCATCAGGCAACGGGCTAGACTTGTACTTCATTGATTGGCTAGTGATTGGATATCAGCAAAGTCCAGTTGCATCGGTTCTTACAGACAGGATATTCTTGTCCTTACTGACGTCTTGGAATGTTGTCTATTTGGTCTAGTTTGGAAGATAAAGAAAACAAGACCTGCAAAGCAGTTCCTCTGAAATGGCTGCTCCGGCTCTGTTTTCGTAGGGCTCCACTCAATATCTCAAGTCATCTTTCAGAATACTGTGATTAAACTGCATTGTGTATTGAAACAGATTTGTAATAAGAAATATGTGTTTGGTCTTTGTCTCCGTTTCTGGCACAGAGCTCCTAAAACCTTTGGAATTTCCTAAGAGACGAGAGCTATAAAGGTGTCCTTTGTTATATGAAGGAAGTGACTTTTGGAGAGCACCCAAAGATGGGGACTGGTTGCCAGGAGGATCAACTCTGTGATTAGGGAGTTGGAACTTTCAGTCTGACCTCTAGGAGAGAGGTGAGGGGCCGGAGGTTGAATCAGTCGCCAGTGGCCAATGATTTAATCACTCGTACCTGCATAATGAACCCTCCATAAAAAGCCACAAGGACAGGCTTCAAGGTTCAGAGAGCAGGTTGGTGAACATGTGGAGGTGCTGGGAGAGGGCATGGAAGCTCCACGCCCTTTCTTCATGCCTTGCCCTGTGTATCTCTTCCATCCAGCTGTTCCTAAGTTATATCCCTTTTATAATAAACTGATGATCTAGTAAGTAAAGGGGTTTCCAGAGTTCTGTGAGCCACTCTAGCAAAGTAATTGAACCCAAGGAGGGGTCATGGGAACCTCTGATTTGTAGCCAGTGGGTCAGAAGTACGGGTAACAACTTGGGCTTTCAAATGGCATCTAACGTAGAGGGCGGTGTTGTGGGACTGAGCCCTTGACCTGTGGGATCTGACACTATCTCCAGGTAGATAGTGTCAGAATTGAGTTGAATTGTAGGACACCCAACTGGTATCAGAGCATTGCTTGTTGGATATGTGGGGAAACCCTCCAACACACACACAGGTCAGAATTGGTGACCAGAGCTTCTTTTAATAGGCTTATCTGGGAATTTGTCCACTATTTGTGTAACATTTTACTCATTCCAAATGTCTAACCTACAAATGAACTTCTTGATAACATCCCATGTATAAGCAGACACTATAGAAGTAGTTTGACAGGAAACAGTAAGATCACTTACTCATTCATTCATTTATTCCACAAAGAATTGGGTGCCTACTATTTGCCAGACCCAGGTGATCCAGCAGTGCAGAAGGTATAGTCTTTTGCCCTCATGGAGTGTACCATCTACTGGTGGAGTTAGAGAAACCCTAGGTAAATGAGTAATATAATTAAAGAGTTATAAACGCTCTGAAGGAAAGAACTAGTGTCCTGAGCGTAACGGACAGAACCTCCTTTAGATAGAGTGGTCGGGCCGTGTCTGAGGAGGTGATGTCAGGCTAGTGCTCTGTGAGAGGGAGCTGTGCTACTGAAAGGAGCGGAGAAGAGTAACGGGGACGGAGAGAGAGCAGTGTTGCAAATGCTCTGTGGTATGAAAAGGCCTGACATGTTCCACCAGCTAGAAGACTAGTGGGAGTAGGACAGAGGGGACAATGGTCAGCAGAGGAAGAGCAGTGTCGCAAATGGCTTGTGGTGTGTTGGTCAGAGGGGAGAATGGTGTGAGTCGTTGTGGGAGGGACAGCCTGAGGCCAGCCCTTAGCAGGTCTTGTAGACAATGGTGAGGCCTTGGGTTTTAGTTTAAAGTATGCGGGAATCCACAAGAATTTTTTAAGCAAGGACATGAGGTGGTCTGACTTATATTTTCCAAAGATCACCATGGCCCCTGAGTGGTAAAGAGATTATAGATAGGGGCTGGCCTTGTGATTTGAGGAATGAGCTGGGGAATGTACTCTGTAATGAGTATTGCAAGACTGCCTGTGAGGAAAAAAATGCGTAGGCCCCTAACAAATGGAAGTGTCATATGTAGCTTAAAATGATCCAAATACTATTTGGCCCCTAGGGATATGCCTCACCAATGCTATTTCTCCACCCTTAGCATTGGTCCGTCCTCCTATAGGTGAGTCACTGCCCCTATTTCAGGAACCTTAGCTTCCGTTGTGGCCTACACAGAGAAGGCGTAAGAAAGACGTAATAGAAATAATAAAACTGTACCGTAGGTAAGAAAGGACTCTTGGATCCTGTGGCCTGGACTGAGGTACACATAGACTGCTTTTGAGCATGTAAAGAATTGCTAATAACAGCTAATATTTCCCAGATGCTTACTATGTACTAAACGTGATTATTTATATTCATTAACGAATTCATTATCTAACTGAATCCTCACAATGTGTGTGACCGGTCTTCATTTTACAGGGGAGATTGATACAAGACAGTTAAATTGTTTGCCTGCTTTTAAACAGTGACCCCAGTGTCCCCACATCTGCAATTCCAAAACTCCGACGCGTTGGAACTCACTAGTGAGCTGGTTTGTTTGTTGTTTTTTTTTAAAGTTTTGTGCAGATTTATTTGGCAGCAAAACCTGACCTGAACTGATGCAAGAATTACTTTTGTTCTATTTGGTATGAATATTCATAGATGTTGCTGTGGAAATATGAATATAGTTAATTATGAGTTGTTGTCTTAGACCCCACTGGAAGTGGTATGGAACACTCAGTATATTCACAGTATTACCTTTCTAAAATGTAAATACTCCTGGATTTTCTCAAGATTCCAGATAAAGGATTGTGGGTGTGAAGTAAGTGCTAGAACTCAGGTTCAGAAGCCAGGCTCCCTGGCTTAAAAGCTGTGTACCCAACTACTATGTTAGAGGGAGAATATAGATTAGGTAAGTCCCTTTGCCCTTGTGTAACACGAGTATACTGACCCAGAACCTGTGATTGCCAGGTTCTAACTGCCTTCATAGCCTCTGCATTATCTAGATCACTCCCCAGGACTCCACCCTGAAATCCTCTGCACTCCAGCAGCATCCTTCAACTTTGTACCATGCTCCCTGTTCTTTAGTAGATGCAGTGTCAGATAGGTGTCAGGAAGAAAGTAATCTAGTCGAAGTAATTTACACACAATAAGATATGAATTAATTTCTTAATATGCCTAGAACTGCCTGCATTTTGCAAAGAGAGTGTATATTTACCCAGCTGTTCTCTCATTGGACAAAAGTTGGCCAGTGTAACTAATAGAATAAAAAATCTAATCACTGGAGGAGAAAATACTTTTGGTCGGCGAGGCAGCCGCTAGACAAGTTCATTGACCCTGGTGGGCTCCCTGCCTTCATCCCGCACCCCCAGACGTTTCTCCCAACTCCTCCTTCTTTTTGTAGCTTTCTTCCTTCTTCATTGTGTAACATACAAGTTCTCAAAATCTCCAGACATTTCTCTCTACTGTAGGCTTTGTTAGGATAGGTTAGGCAGTGGTTTGATTACAAATAGTCCTTACATCTCAATGGTTTAAAGGCAAAAGTTAATTTTTTTCTCATGTTACTTGTCTATCAGGATCCTTCCCTAGAGACCCAGGATAACAGGGACTCCACCGTCTGGAAGGTTCTTAGTGGCTTTGGTGAAGAAGGGGAGTTGACGAATGCCTCTTCAAGGCTCCATGCGGAACGGGCATCCTTCCCCTCTGCTCACATTTCTTTGGCCAAAGAAAGTCACGTAGCCCTGCCTAACTTGAGGTGGACAGTGAAGCCCAGTTCTCCTGTGTGTCTAGAAGTGGAGGAGGACCCAACATTGCCTGTAGGTAGCAGTGCCTCCGACCACAGTGATGTGAGGGGCAGGAAACTAGAGGAAACCACTGATTGTTTCTCGATCAGGGAATGCATTACAAATAAACACTGAAGTGGTTTTAAAGCTATGAATAAAAAGTTAAAGTTAGATGGTGGTGGGGTCGTGCTAATAGACTCAGCGTCATGAAATAATTAGCCAAGAACTTTTTTCCAAATGTTTGCTTTTATTATAAATGGGAATCCAGAACTCGGACCCTTTCTCAGAAACAAATCAACAGCTATAAAGCTAAGACGTTTCCGGTGAAATGTTAACAGAACACTTGGGAACACCAAGATCTCTGTCTCTAGCCAGACCTGCCACCCAGGTCTGCCCTTGGTGTACACAGCCCCTCAGCCCAGGTGTTCCCATAGTCAGGATGAACTGAGGCCTGCAGTGCAAGGACTGGGTGTTCTGTGGGGCTGGTGTTGGGGAGAGCAAGGACATCAGGACCCAGGGGTTTCAGCCTCAAGGTAACTATCACACAATTGGCTGAGAGGTTTATGATAGGACCGCATTGAAACAGGTCCTCTTTAGGACCCATCGCTCCATTCTGCTGCTGATCTTCTAGGAACAGGTCAGCCGAGGGCGTCTGTGACTTCTCCAGTATTGCTAGGAATCTGGCGTTCCTGAAAGAAGTTTTCAACTCAAAAGAGTTTAGTCAGTCATTACTTATTGGATGGATGGGAGAGAGGAAGAACTATTTAAATATTTAGAAAAGGAGGCAAAAGTTCTATGGGATTTTGGAGGTCTGTGAACGGTGTACAATTTTTTTGGTATATATAAAATTTGTATTTGAGGACTTAGATATGATCCTGAAATCATTATGATTTTTTAATCCATTTGCTTTTCAATAATACTATTACTGTTTATCATACGAAACTGATTAGATGTGCATGCCAGTGGAAAACATATCCTAAGTTCAAAGTAAAAGTGGAATTTTTTCCAGTCATGGAAGAGGAGAATAACACGTTCTGGGGTAGGTAAATGGAGGAGCCCCACACAGCATCCTCCATGCTGCCCTCATGCTCTTAAGTAAAGCATTTGATTCTGTGAAATATGTGATTGTCCGAGGAGAACCATAACCATAATAACAGCCAGGAGACCCGATAAAGTAATGTGGAAGATGCATTTACTGTGACTAACAGCACAGAGCAGGGCCACATGCCTAGAGCATGATAGTCACCCTCTACAGCACAGTCCTCCGTTACCACCAGCACCCAGGCCCATTCAGTGTCCAGTGTGACAGCAGATGAGCGGTGCTGTGGGGATTACTGGGAGGCTGTTGTTTCATAGTCAGTGGGTTAGTGAATATGAACGCGTTGGCCAAGTCTTCCTGTTTGCTGGACCTGGCTGCACACTTGCTGTTTACTTTATCCTATTTCACCATCCTAACCCCCTGTGAAGTTAGTACAGGGGTCCTCATTGAAACAGAAGCCGTCATGTGGAAACACAGCCATCATCTATGGAAACGTTCAGTGACTGACCCACACACCCAAAGTACAGTGGTGGGGGGAACAACCAGGATAAGCTGAAGCACAACTCCTGTTTGGAGAAGAAGAAACCAGGAGGCATGTGGACTGCCGTGTGCACGGCGCCTCTCAGCGGGGCATGGGGCTAAGTGCTATGCTCTCGTCCTGGCACAGACCCCACCCTGCTGGGCAGGCATGGCAGGACGTCCCACCCTGGCACACAGCCAGCTGGGGGCTCAGGGCCGACCATCTCCCTTCACCATTTTCTAGAAGCTGCACGCTTTTACAGCCAGCTTCCTGTCTGTCCAGATTTTGGAGCTGGAGTTGAGTAGTGACTGCTGTCGTTGGCCAGATTTGACAGTGGTTCTCTTAAAATCTTAAGCTCTTGGTCGATTCTATGGGTTGGTAATGACAGCCAGAGGATATGTTGATGTAAAGAGTGACCTATTTTGAAGGCATTTGCAGTATCATTATTTTCTATTGGGAATTGCAAACCCAATCTCCACCATTTCTAGGAATCTCGTGTTCCTGAAAGAAATCTTCAACTCAGGAGAGTTTTATTAGCCATTATTCTAAAGGCTGGATGGGAGGAAAGGAAAGAAAGAAAAAATTATTTAAATAGAACATTTTTTTACCCTCTAAAATCCCTGCTCAAACAAAATTATCCCTTTCTAACCACCTCCCAACAAAATTTTCTACATATGGTGCGTGAGATACAGACATTGGTCTCTCTCTGACCATCTTTTCTTTTTTCTTAGTTTCTCATCAATCCTTTCTCTTAAG
Organism: Equus caballus; assembly: GCF_041296265.1. NCBI lineage: Eukaryota > Metazoa > Chordata > Mammalia > Perissodactyla > Equidae > Equus > Equus caballus. Next base: position 91,283,571 of record NC_091684.1, read on the forward strand.
CTTTGAGGTCTTAAAAATTTTTTACTCCATTTTTCTTATGCTAGCTGTTCATTTGGCTTTTGTGCAAGATGCTTGTATTATTGTTTGGTATTAGGCCTCTGGGCCAGTTTCATGGCTTTTAAAAACATGAGTCTGTTGGTGATGGAATAGTAACAGATGATCTTAATAAGAGTTTTTTTTTTTCCTTTTCAGACCAAAACTAGTATCCTTGAGAAAGATGTGGATATACAAGAATTTAACTTAGAGAAGGTATGTGTTTTGCAATTGTTAATTTTTTCAGCTTTGTAATACCAAAAAAAAAAAAAGACTATGTTTGCATGCCCAGTGGTTGGGGAAATGGTTAAGCAAATCATGCTACATTTACTTGATTGAATATTATACAACCATTTAGAACACGATGGTTTTGTCACCACAATGCCAGTGATACAGCGGTAAGAAAGAAAAGCAGGGATGTGTGTATTCTGTGATTGTAACTCGGTTTTAAAAATGCAGAGAAAAAAGACAGGAGGAAGTAATTCAGCTGAGAAGAGTGGGTATCGGTAACTTTTTCTCTTCTACAAAATCTCTTTAAAGAAAAACACAGATGTGTTTGAAGCTGCTGTGATGAAGCTGCTCTAAGTGTGAGTGAGTGTGTTTGGAGAGGTACCTTTGGGATGAAATTGCGGGTATGGATAGTAGCTTGTTTTAGAGAGCATCCGAGGGTCCCACCCAGCTCTGCCTTTGATCCTAGGTCTGCACTGATTTGTGCAGAGATAAACCTCTGCTTCAACTGTCCACATGCAGTGTGGGAGGATGGTGTTGCGAGATTAGGGTGGCATTTTAAGAGATCTGCACGGAGCTCCTTAAACCACGCCATAACGGAGTCCTCGCTAGTTGCCGTCACTGCAGGTCGTGAGAATACGTAAAAGCATTTGGTGGACGGCACGTGGCATCTGACGTCCAGCCCTCCTAGGGATGCATTTCTTCTGCGGAGTTTTTGAACACACCGTGGAGCTTTGGGATTCTGCTTTGTGTCTGCAGGCTCGTTTGGAAGTGCACCGGTTTGGGATCACGGGTTATGGAAAAGGAAAGGAAAGAGTCCTGGAACAGGAACGCGCCATTATGCTGGGTGCCAAGGTGAGGGGTTCTTCTGCCTGCCATCACCAGACAGGGTACAGAAAAGGGGCGAGAGAGCCCAGGGCAAGTCAGGGCAAGGGACATGGGAAATTTTTGCAAAATGAAAAATGATAATAGGTATCCTTTTTCTTTCATTTCAGCCTCCCAAAAATAGTTATGTGAATTACAAGGTTTTGCAGGAGCAAATCAAAGAAAAAAAGGCAGCAAAAGAAGAAGAAAAGAGAAGGGTAGGTGTGATAGCCTTCTCTTTACTCTATTAAACTTCTAGAACAGAAACCTGGTTGTAATTTGCCACAGTGGAATGCTGTACTCCACTGCTTGGAAGGCAGTCTAGACAACACCCAGATCTGGAGTTAAATGAGCAACTTCTCTCCACTTCTTCAAGTCAGCTACATTTTGTAATACCAGGCAAGTGATTTGGCATATTCACAGGAAAGGTTTGCTTTGAAATGCAAACTCCTGTTCAGATGGTGTGAGCTGCTTTGATCTTTGTCCTAGACTCAGTCATTCTTTTGCATTTCACATTGTATAGAACACAAGGGCTTATGAAAAACTGCCAGAGGAATAGATATTCTACTCCCTGACTTTCACCTAAAATGGAAGATTTGACATTTCTATTGTCAGTCTTCTCTGGAATGGCCTTTCACATTCCTGAAAGAGTTTTAGGATGGAATTTGAGTCTGTTATGTTTAATAAGCCTCCTCGAAAACGTATTAAAAATAGTATTTCAGTGGCTTTGGGTCACAAACCTCTTGCCTTTTTTTGGATCTCCATTATCCATTACTGACACGTATGTTATCTTAAATTTTGAAATCAGGCCCAGGACACAGATATTTTCAAGAAAAAGAAGAGGAAAGGGCAGGAAGACAGGTGAGTGATACCATTAGGTACCAGGGTGGAATGATCTGGATAAACGAACGTGTTGATTAGTTCTGAAATTAATACCCTGCATTCATGTGGTGGTTCTAGCCTGTTAGAGTGCCTCACTGCCTTCACTTATGCTAATCGAGCCCTTTGAGGGGAAGACAGGATGTAGTAAATTGTCCAGGATCCAATAATACCTCAGAACTGAATTAGGAACCTTCTCTAGTCCCCCATTTTCAAAGACTGGACACCTCGAGTGACAGCCGGAAAGCTGAGGTTGACATTTCCAACAAAAGACTTCTGTTCCCTCCTGAGAGTGCCTGCTGACATGACGGCACAGTCTGGGTCTGTATCACCTGTTCTTTGACATTCCGCAGGAGGTAGAGTGCCATAATTTGAGTAATGGAACATGGATTTTGTTGCTTTATGCCTGTTTCTTAGCTTTGGTTCAAGTGCCTTTTTCTCTCTCCCCAAATTACTGTTTCAAAATTGACTCCTTTTGTCTCCACCTTTTTTTGGACTCCTGGTGAGCTTGCATATGCTGTCAAGTGGTCATTTGTTTGGCCATGTATGTCTGTTGAGGGCCCCCCAGGTGCCAGGCACATAGATGTCTTAGGTGTTGGGGATACAGCCATGATCACACTGAGGGTGTCCCTGCCCTTGAGGAGCTTACATCATAGTGAGGGAAGCACACCAAAACATACAAACAGATAAGTAAGGGGATGTCAGGTCCTGGCAAGTTCTGTGAAGAGGTTGAAATAAAGCATTGTGAAAGAAAATCACTGGTGTGGGCTGGGCTGTCATTCTAAGGAGGTGACATCTGAGTTGGGAACTGAATGGAGAAGAGGAGATGGCCTGGAAAGATCCGGTAGCAGAGCATTCCATGTAGAAGAAACCAGTGCAAAGGCCCTGAGGCAGGAATGCAGTTGGTGCATTTCAGAGACCGCTGAAGGCCAGTGCTGCTGCCAGAGGGTGCGGGGCTGTGCATGAGAGGGAGCAGGAGTCTGCAGGAGTAGGCCACTGTCCCCTGGTTGGTGGTGCTGCAATCCTTCTTTACAAGCTTAACTGTAGTACCTTTCTCTCACTTTAAATGCAGGAAATCCAAAAGGAAGAAATCAGCTCCCAGTATTTTCTCAAGTGGACGGACTGGACAGATTGGAAAATTCAAAAATGGGACACTGATTCTGAGCCGAGTTGATATTAAGAAAATAAATTCTTCCCGAGTGCCAAAATGAAGTACTTTGTAAAAGAAAGAGAGGAACAGGAGAGTGCCGTGATCCTGAAACTGGACCCCAATAAGACTTCCAGATTGTTATTTATTTCATATTTCACAGACGGCTTTTTTTATTTTAGGGAAAAAAATCAGATAAAAATAATAAAATTTGGGGCCAGCCCCATGGCCAAGTGGTTAAGTTCGCGCATTCTGCTTTGGCGGCCCAGGGTTTCACCGGTTGGGATCCTGGGCTCGGACATGGTACCACTCATCGGGCCATGCTGCGGCAGCGTCCCACATAGCACAACCAGAGGCACAACTGGAATATACAACTAGGTACTGGGGGCTTTGAGGAGAAGAAGGAAAAATAAAAATAAAAAAAAAAAGAAATAAAATTTCTAGCTGCTAAAGTGTGTTTTTTGGTGATAATTGTGTTGGGCCAGCTACTGTGTGAATATGAAGTAAACCTGCTAAAAGAATGTCAGTGTTCTCCTGCAAGCTTCACTCTAGCTTCAATTTCACTGCTGTTTTGTGCATTTGCTCCTAAGATGATTTCTCATAATTTTACTGATGGGTAAATATTGATAACCAGCTTAAATTGCCTTTTAATTTTTAAAAGATGATTTAATGTTACTCTATCGTGAAAGAACTAAGAATGTGGTCATTTGTCAGTTGTTTCGTGGGAAAAGCAGTTTTAATTTTCAGCCTACCAAGTATATAAAATCTACTTCATAAGAAGTTATATAAATAGAACTTTTTTGGTGTATATGACCGTGACTATTAAATAGCACAACAGATGGGTTTCACATGTCCTAGTACCTACATTTAAGCAAATATTGTCTCCTTCAAAGTAATCACCTTTGGCAGCTATACGGATATTTTGTAATGATAATGCCCTTGCTCAAAGTGTCTGGGAGTTTTCAAAGCTTGTGGCACATTAAAAGGAAAGTTTTCAACGACGGTAATCAATTTTGGCTTTTTTTCCCCATTGCCAGAAAATTCAGCTAAACCTAGTAAATGATAATAAACCCAGTAAGTAAGCAAGTTTTGGTGAAAACAGGCATGTAAATGGCTTTCTTATGTGACTCATGTTGACTCCAAAGGCATTGCCAAATGAGGAGCTCAAAAAATGTTTTTAATTGAAGCAAAATTGGAATTAATGTTTTATTTTCCAGGTTTATTTTGAAAGGTTGTATTTATTAGGATATACATTTTGGCAGTTTTTAAGAGTAATTTTTTTAAAGGTGTTGAAGATCCTAAACATGACAAAGCACTAGGAAAACATCTCAGGAGCTAGAAATGCCCTATTACTTTGGGTGCTGAGCCATTTAACTCCTTTTCATTTTCAACAGGGAAGCAGGGAGACCTGGTTACCCCCACCTAACCCCGCCTCCCAAGAGCCAGCTGAGCTCTTGGCCAGACTCTGGACCAGACCCCCAGGCTAGTCAGTTCTGGAAAAGCATGCAACTTCCAGGTCTAAGTTGCTCCCCTTATTTTTGTTTCATCTTTTAATTTACTGAATAAATATTTAAAGAGCAGTTTTGTGACCATTGGGTGCTCTGGAAATGCTCAGAGGTCTAGGGGCTCAGAGAAAGCAACCTGTCCTGCAAGGACTGAAGACCATGCTTTTTATTTCCCCGTTGATAAAGTTTCTTCCCGCAAGCTTAGCCGCAGAGGGAAGCCACAGTGGAAAACAGTTGTCCAAAGGAAGACGGTTCTATGACTCAGATTCTTGCAACAGCCACGAAGGAGCATGGGGTGGGGAACTGTCTCCTCACTGTCTTCCAAAGCCCCATTTCCCCTTCGCAGGGGTTTCTTCCCCGCCCTGGATGCATCTGCCTAGATCGGTCCTTCCTCCACACAACACTACTGCCTAACGTGACTCCCAGTGACCCACTTAGGGAGCTCGTGATTCCCGTCCCCACAGCTCTCGGCCCTGTGGACCTAAGACCCCGCTTCCCAAAGGGAAAAGCAAGAGAACACAGCACGTGTCCCCTTGAACAGGTGGTTGCCTGGGCCAGAAGAGCCACCACCTTGCAGGGGGCAGTGACCCTGACCATCAAGAGGAGGTAGGGCTGCTGTTGCCCAGTGGGGCAGGGAGGGAGCTGTTTGCACCCAGGCCATCCATTCAGGCGTTTCTTGATACTCCCTTTGCCTAATTTTGATGGTAAGTAGACAAGCGCAGCAACGCTGGACCGAGAAGGGCCTGGGGACCTGAGGCTCACCCCGGGAGATGAGGGTCTGGATCATGATTAGCAGAGGTGCCAGGTGGGGGCAGACGATGGCTGTCCGATGCAGCTCCGCGACCAGCTACAGGGGCAGGGAACACGCTTTGTCCCCCTCACCTTCCTCGTCTAAGCCTCGCCCCAGGAGCTCTGGAAGACCTTCTCCCAAACTCAAGTGAAGCATGGATCTGTGGCACCGTGGGTGGACTGTGGTGGATGCGCTATGTCTCACCCAGATCCCCTTTCAAGAATAAGGACTTATTTGCTCGGCTGCTGAGAGTGCTGAGGGCACGGCCTCCGGCTGTTTGCCCTCCTCAGGGATTGCCTCACCCCTTCCCAAGGTGGCCCACAGTCAGTGAAGGATTGATGCGAGGGTATTAAACCAGTTCTCTCATCCCGACTCCGGACAACTCCAGAGCAGAGTTGGCTGAGGCCTTGGCTGGGTCTGCATCACGGCTCGACATCTCTCTTGGCCCAATCCTGCTTGCTTCCCTTTGCTTCCAAGGGTGTGGATCCCAACGGCACCTGCTAAGTGTCCTGCTGTCTAATCTGAGTCTGCAGCTACCCCCTACGCAGCCGGCCCAGCCGTTCAGTAATCTGCAGGTAACTGAAGGGCGAGGCCGGGTCTCAGGGGTCGTTGGGGGCATGTGAGATGGCTGCTCTTGAGGATCATGATCTGAGGAAGGCAACAAGGGACAGAGTCTTCAGATCAGACACACTCAGGCTCATTCTGTGTAGTCGAAGGAGCTCATCGGTCTCCTTGATGCTCACAGATTAGGATGTTTTCCCCCAGGCTCAGTTTCCGCTTGTAACCCATGATCAATTTTTTATTCATGAATTTATCTTAACCATGTGTTAACTGTTGGCAATTTCTAGCCTTAGTACCTCTTGCAAAATGAATTCCATGAGCTCTCCACTGTTTGACATGGTACCTTATAATTTTGAGTCATATGTAACTAAGATTTCCTGGGCACACACAGCAGACCCACACCGACCCTGACGCTGAACAATGCCCTGGCCCTCTGGGTTGGAGGCCGGGAGGCCGCCCCTCCTGCAGCCTGAACCGTCCAGCTGGCAGTCAAGGCCAGTTTGGAGAAAGGCAGACCTTGCCACGAATCGTAATTACAGACCATACCATGTCTTCCGGTTGTTGGCAGTGTCAAAAGAATTTATTTCAAATCTGCTTAAGACTGTGGTAAAACTCAGGTTTTCCAAAAGGCAATACACAAAATTCAACCAACCCCCAGAGACCAGAAAACACAGTGTTTGCAATTCAAAAAATACAAACGCTTGTGGATACCAATACAAAAATTAGAAAAAAGTTGCTTTCGCTACCCCCTCTCCCCCTGTTCTGTGTTTCTAGTGGAACATGAACACCAATGGGACCAAGAGGTGCCACCGAATACAAACAACTAGTGACAGAAAGTGGACGCGATGGAAGGACGGGAGGAAACGGGTAAGGAAAGGCAGGAAAATGGAAGTTCTGTCAACAGCCAAAACAAGGACACAAAGCTTTTTGTTACTTTTTAAATTCCTTTGCCAATGTTCACACACATCTCTCATGCTTAATACAACAGTATAGTGCGAAAGCAGCAATTCTACATCATGCATTTAACATTTTCTGCTTTGCTCACTCTGCACGTCCTCTCAGTGCTGAGAAAGTCTGGGGCTTGGGATGTCCAGTCACCAGGTGTGGGAGGAGTCGGAAAGGCCTTCCCCAGGCTGGCGTCTCACCCAGGAAGCACCCGCCATGTTCCTGCTTCCACAGCCGCAAACAGTCACTTTTCCAAACCTGAGGGCTGTTTTTGGACTCTCCTCAGAGCCTTCCTGAGGGCCTGGTCTGGTGAGCAGCGCCCATCTGGCTTGCCCACAAGGCCCCCGGGTCTTCCCCAGGACTAGGTGAGGCAGCCTGGCCCTCCGTGAGCTGCTCTCTTTGAGAGAATAGTGATGCCTCCAGACGCGACTTCCCTGTGGGTCTCAGCTCCCAACTGCTCCTTCTGACTGAAGTCAACAGCATTCATGAAAAAAGCAGGAACCGCCCTTAACAGACAGTGCAAGTGAAGCCCCAGCGAAGTGCCGACCACCAGCCCCCTCCACCTTTTTGCCCAGCCAGCCTTCTAGACTGCAGCTTGATTGCATCTCACCTTACTCGCTGACCTTGGTTTTCAAAGCTGCTCCCTCTGCTGAGATCTTTGGAAACAAAGGAGACACACTATGGTGGGGGGACCCCTTAGATACAAGAACTTAAGGTAATCAAGGAGACAGAAAGGCGGGTTAATCTCCTCCCACACAGGCAGGTGCCTTTGGGTCTAACAATGAGAATGCTGACACGTGGCCTGTTTACAGCACCTCGCACGAAGAATACCATTAAAATAGGCCTCACTGGGAATGGGGACATTTGGGGTGTTGCTTTCTAGGGTCATATGAAGCCTGTTTTAAATGTCAGTTTTACTCCCTCAAGGCCAGGCAGCTGTGTAAAAAAAATACATGCTCCCGGTCATAAGAAGCTCAGATGGAAGACACTGTGGTCAGAGAACACTCTGGAAAGTCCCACACAGGCTCGATTCATTGAATGTGAACCATTAGCCTAGACTCAATAGATGAAAGACGACACTTTCTTCTTTAAAAAGTGTTATTCTATAATTCTCACAATACATCAGAGGAGGTAGGTTAGCATGACCAGTCTCATTTTCAGGCAGGGATATTGAGGCACAGAAAGATTTGAGAGATTTGCCCCCACCCATACTATGAACCAACATCAAAGCCAGGTTAAAAGACATGAGTTTCCGAGGACTGAACTTAGTGTCTGGTCAATACATCCCGCCCCAAACCTACTCTCCTCCATTTTATAGTCCATTTAAAATTAAAGCTGTTAGGATCATTTTCTCTTCAAGGAGAAACTGCCAAGGAAGGTGATCAATGAAAATAGCTGTTGGCTTACAAAAGAAAAGTCAAGATTTCTCAGGATCAGCGTAGACCTTGACTATCTTCTAATGATATTCGACTTGATTTTTTTTAACCAATTAAAGGCCATAAATCCATTAAGAAGTTCCTGTCGCTTCCAGGAACCAGGGGCCAAGGAAAACGAAGGTAACAGGTTTGCTGTCTAGGAATGGGGTGGGGGCTGGGGTGCATCTTCAGTGAACACAAAGTGAGAACCGACAGGTTGGCTTCTGTTCGTGGCTCACCCTATTTTTCCCTCCCCGCCCCAGCTGGCAGAATGCCGCAGACCTATGGGAAAGCCTGGTCTTGGGCATTGAGACGAAGGCCCACAGACTTGTGATACAGGTTGTCCACGTAACACTGCAGTGGACGCCCCACACATCACTCTGCCTATCCACACAAGACAAACCACTAGCATAACCCAGTCGTTCTCAGCCAGGAGTGTCCCCCAGGGGACATCTGGCAATGCCTGTAGACACTTTTAGTTGTCACAACTAATTTGGGTTTGCTAACCGGCGTCTAGTGGGTGGAGGCCAGGGATCCTGCTAAACATCCTACAGTGCACAGGACAGCTCCTCACAACAGAGAATTACCCATCCCTAAATGTCAATAGTACTGAGGCTAAGAAATTCTAGCATCATCCGTGGGCCTTGTAAATGTGTTCCTCAGCATTCTCCTGTTGAATCCCCCCAAGGACTACATCCTCCCTCAATGTCTCGCAGCCAGCAGGTGGCCAGGGAGCCCAGAGCAGCTTTATCGATAAGCTGCCTGCTCACCTGTGCTGAAACACACCTTCACAGGGGACCAAGCCTTTCACTTGCAATTAGACTTAAGGCTGAAATGCAAATATCTCTGGAAGAAGTCCATGTAGATCCTGCATCTGATCCTTTCCTGAGATGCTCTGGTAGGCAGAGGGCGGGGGGCACCAAGAGCAAGGAGGGTGGGCCTGTGCCCATCACTCTTTGTAAACTCCACAGTTTTGCCCAGGCTCACGCTGGAAAGCACGACCCTCTCCAACCTTGGTGGGCCACGGGGCGCCTGAGGGCACTGTCACAAACCCAGAGTACACAAAGGGCTGAAGATTCAGCTAGAGCTATATACAGTTTTCTAGTTTTTAGGTCTGTTCCTTTGTGGGTCAGGATTACTGGTGTCCGCTTTAATTGGAATCATTATTTTCCCAAGCAGGACAGAAAGGGGAAAAGCAGGATGGTGTGTAATGTCTTACCTTGCTTTGAATTAGGAGCTAGGATGCTATGCAGTGAGATGCTACTGGAAATTTTTAAAGACATTAATTCTAAAAGGAAAGGCATACACTTGGACCAAACTTGCTCACTAGCAAAGAACAAACCGCAGAAGCACATCACGAGGCATTATTTACAACGCAGCGGAACTTGACATTTTAGAATACTATGAATTCCTTCCCCACTGAAACTGCTTGATAGATGAACACCAGGTTATTCCTCAGCCAGCCCAACAAAAGCATCATTGTGACGTAATTTTTATGTACAGAAATGTCACCATATTGTAAAGGAACAGGGAAATCGATGACAGATGAGAAGCCCACGACCCGTCGCTTCCACTCTGAATTCCAGGGGCTTCCTGGGATGCTGACATAAGGCCATGAATTATTGATGAGTTCTCTCTTCGTTTTGCTGATCCTCCAAAAACACAAGTGTGTGGCACGGACCTGCCTTCTCTCTTAGGTCCATTCTTGTCCCTGAAAGGTGTTTTGTGCTGAGGACAAGAGAGGTGGCTGTAGGACAGCCTGACACAGTCCCTGATATCAGCTGTATTGCTTCTGGGCTCCTGGAGGAGTCGGAAAAGGTAGAATGGCGCCTGCTGGACCTCCTGAGACTGCTGACTGTGGCAGGTGGGGTGGAGGTCCTGGTGGCTTCTCTCTGAACTTTGGGTAATTTTCTTCCTAATGAGGCCACCTGAAATTGTGGGAATTCCCCTTCTCCCTTTTCCATATCTCCCTCTGACCTCGGTGCTGGCTTTCCCAAGGGTATCCCCAAATCCAGGCTGATCTTGAGCATCTACTCTCCAACGACGCAGAGCCGGGCCACCTAGTGACCCCAGTTTCAATGATTCTGGGACCTCCCCAGCCTTTCATCCAGACTCCACTGTGAAAAGCCACTTTGGCCAGGTGGTCCTGCCTAGCCCGCCGTCCCAGCCACATGCTCGCTCCACTCTCTCACTCTCATTTCCCAAAGCTGAGGCATCTGGACCCGCCGGCCATGGCTTCCTCCACCCCAGGAAGGCCATGGTTCTTCTGTGCCCTCCAACCTTTAGGAGTCTTCCCCACCCTCCAAGCTGAGTCCACCCAGAGCTATGGCTAAGGAGGGAAACTGAAGGAAACTGGAAGCACAGGAGAGAGGCAGCTGCACACACAAGGACATGCGGCAGCCTCGGGCAGCCCAGGTTGTATGCATCACCCAGCCGGCTCTGGCCGAAGCACCTCCATGTTCCCTAGATACCACTTGGCAGGACAAGAAGGAAGAGGCATGACCTGACTTCCCCTAAGAAGATGGTTGCCGGGACCTTGGCAGCAGAGGCTTAAACACAGCACCAAGCAGCTCCTGAGGACCCCGGGCAGCTGGCCTTGCCGACCACACTGGTGGACACGGCCGGACAGGCAGCCTCGCAGTCCGAGATCGTGGGCTTTGAGGTAGGGTTGTCGGATCTGCTGAATAGAGGGTAGGATGTGCACAGCATTGGCCCGGGTAACTCGGAAGCCAAGTGCGGTGTCTAAACAAGCAGGGAGAACCGAGTCAACACAGTTGGTGCCGGTTTACAGGCTAAGGTGTATAAAAATCCAATCCAGCAAATAGACAAGTTACTCCTCAAGCTCAAAAATAAAAAGCTTGATAACATATATTCTTTTAAAAAGGAGAGAGAAAGGTTGACTACGAGATGGAGGTGGCAGGTGACAAGGAAGAAGAGAGGGAGGAGCAGGGGAAAGTGCTCTGGGTTCAGGCTCCTTCCGAGAGATGGAAATGACTCCATGGGTCTTGAGGGAGAAAGTTAGTGTTCCTAGCAAGGAGGGGAGGGCTCAGCCCCAGAGCCCCGCCCTGGCCATTGGGACTCAGCATACCCAGGCTCATGCTCGGAAGCTGGGAGACGAGGAACACGATATTGCTATATTTCCTGCCTTCTTCAGAGGTCCTGCCGGCCCTGTCATGGCAGAACCACCCCTGCCATCGGGGGCCACTTCTTGCTTTCATGATGCTTTCATGATGACAGTAAGATGGGTCTCCAAGCAAAGGTGGATTGAGTAAAAGAGGCTTCCCCAGCGTCTCTCATCCTACAGGCTTAGGAGGCTGAGAGTGGACAGCTCAGAAGAGTGACTCAGACAGGTTTGGACTTAACCTCTTGGGGAGCCAGTTCCAGAACAAAGCCACCACCAGGTGGACAGGCGTCACAGAGTCATTCAAATTTCAGTGTTTTCTTTTGTGTTTAGGAACTAAGAACTGAGAGAATGAATCTGAGCAAACTGTCATGTATGTGTGTGTGTGTGCGCATGCATCCGTGTGTGTGAGAGAGAGAGACTGGTGATTAATGAAGGACCTAAGAAAACCATTTTAAAAGCTTCTCAACAGTTCAAGAGAGGGGCAAAGATCAAGATTAATGATTAATGCCCCTTTCCATTGATCCTGGATTAACTCCACAAGTAGCATAACATACCGAAGATTCCAGGACCAAAAAGCTAAAGGATAATTTTTCTGGCAAAGATGGGATCCTGCAACCTTGGTCCTCTGAAGGAGCGGCGTCCCAGGAAAGGGCTGACACTGAGGATGTGGGATTCCTGTGTCTCCCTGCCTCTTGCTCTTAGGAAGCTAGTCTCAAAGTCTGCCCTCCTTTCGTCCCCTAAAAAAGAAAGCTTTGAAAACAGATGGCAGGAAACAACCAAACCCCGAATGCTTTCTCACTCCCTTGAGAAAGGTCCTCCTTTGTGAGTATTTGTAACATCCAAGTGGAATGAAGGGGAAACACACATCTTTTTTCCCACTGACAGTGGCCCCATGAGCGTGGCCTGCAGACCCATTCTCCATCCCCCACAAAACGTGTCTCTAAGATACTCAGTGGCTGCTGGGTTGCACCCAAGACGTGGTTGTCCTGCCCTCGTGTGTTATCTGACCGCGAGGGATGGCAGGGCTTTTCCTAGATGCCCATGGGGAGCTGGAGCTGGGGGGCTAGTTGCCTGACAGCTTTGGCCGCCCCAGGTTTGTCGGCACCTCCAATCCTGTGTGCAGGGTGACCTGGAAAAGAAGAGGATAAGCGAGGGTGGGTGAGGCCACCCATGAATCCTGAGCACTCAGCCAGCCAAGCAGCCACAAGTCAGGCCCTCTGCTTGCTTGGGGCGGGGAGGGGGGTTGCCACAGGCAGCAGCCTGAGCGACAGCTTCTCCGTATTGTGGGTTCTGCTATTTATCATGCCGCTTAATATCATGAATGTGAGGTCCACGAGTGTGCCTCAAGGAGCTGGTCTGCACCTCTTTCCTCATAGTGAGAACCACACAGCTGCCTGGGGTTCCCACTGTGCCCCAGCAGCCAGGAACCCAGGCAAGGCCGATGCTCTGTTGCAGAAGGCGTACCGGCTCTCATGGTTGTATATTTGTTTCTGCTTTCTCTCCATGGCACTCTTTCCTTTCCTACATTTGTTCTGTTAACCCAATGGAATAACAGCGCATATTTCAGGCTGTTTCAGACCCTTTTTGCAAATGAGTGGAGGTTCAAGTCGATCGATAATTGATCGATGTAGGTCCATCAATATTCGGAGCCAATGGGCACCACAAAGCAGGACTGCCTCCCCCAACCCCACACTCCCCAGGGGAAGGAGGACTCTGCTAGAAACAGAGGATGGAGCCTCCACACTTCTCTCCGTCCCTCATACTCTCACTGGGTTCCCATTTTGTCTCTGCCCATTGGGGGCCTCCAGGGCCATCAGCACTCCCCTAGGACTGGGCCCAGCTCTGACATCTAAAAGAACAAGTGTCCTGCTTCTTGTGGGAGCCAGAGAGGGATGAGCGGGAACAAGAGAAGGCCCACGGCACTGTAGGATTGGTCTCTCCCCAACTCTCTTTTGTTACTTCCCCTCTCAGGGGAAAGCCACGTGAAGCCTTGACCTGCCCCCACCTGAGGGCCCCAGCATCCACCTGGCCAGCAGGGTCCCAGCTGGGCAGGGGGGCACTGACTTTCCCTCTGATTGCTTAATGCCTCTATTGCAGCTTCCCCAGAAAATGGAATCACTACTTGCTTCCCCACTCCATCCTCTTCCCCCCTCCCTTCCACTGCTCCTCCACAAGCTGCTGCCTTAGAGCCTCTGCTTGCTTCAAGTGAACACGGAAGAATTGATCATGCCAGAGAAGACTGTCTACAGGGAGTGCCCCAGGTGGGCCAGTAGGTAAGCTCTCTGCCTGGGCGGGCATTGCGGGTGGCTTCTTTTCTCTCTCTCTCTCTTTTTTTTTTTTTTTTTTGCTGAGGAAGATTAGCCCTGAGCTAATATCTGTGCCAATCTTCCTCTGTTTTTTAGTATGTGGGCTGCCAGCACAGTGTGGCTGCCAATTTAAGTGGTATAGGTCTGCATCTGAAAACTGAACCTGGGCTGACGAAGTGGAGCACGCTGAACTTAACCACTAGGACACTGGGGCTGGCCTATGTGGGCAGCTTTTTTTATAGGCCACTTTGCCCAAGTGCACTTCGGAGGCCCCTGGGCAGCAGTGGGGAGCAGCCAGAGGGGATCTGGCCCAGAGGGATGCATAGTACCTGCACGTTGCGGTTGAGGCTGAGGGCTGGCATGAAGACCCCATCCACGTGGCTGAAGGCTGTGGGGCCCTGCTGCTGCCCGTTGATGAAGAAGGTCAGAGTGTGCTTGTTCAGGTCCAGCAGCACGCCGACAGTGGCCCCCTTGCACACACCACCCTCCGTCCTGGGAAGAGAAACCCCAGGAAGCCCCATCACCACATCTTGCCTGGGACATAGGTGACGGCTCAGGAGCATCACTTACAGGATGCTGGGAATGACCTCACCCGAAAAACACAGCCGCCATGCTGGTGCAGGAAGCTATTCTTCTGGGCTTACAAGCCTTCTCCTGAAGCACTCACCTGTTAAGGGGCCACACAGGAAGACCTTACCCTTCGCATAAGGTTTCTCACCCTAGGGGAACCAGGTTATTCCGTTCCTTGTTTCCTGAGAGTGTCTGAGACCTGGACACCCAGGGAGTTAGGGTTTTGATGAGCGGTCCCTCTTGCAAACATGGAGCATGGAGCATGGGTAAGGAAGGCTCCTTTACCTGCCAAGGAAGGGCACCACCTTGGTGCCCTGTACAGCGTGGACCAGGTGAGGATGTTGAGATGGATGGAGGGGCAGACATCCAGGCCACCAGGAGACTTTAAGAGGCCCAACCCTGCTTCAGCTCATCCTTCTAGAAACATCCCAGGGACTCTTGAAAGGCAGCGCAGGGCAGGGGATGGGTGCTGAATCCGGAATCGGGTCCCCTGCCTGAGTCACCAGCCCACGGGCAACCAACAGTGGATCCTTGAGACGGTATATCGGGGACCTCTTGATAAACGTCAGTGAAACCGCATTTTGTGGCGGTGGGACGGCATATCCACTGGGCGCGGAAGAATCTTTAAGTGAGCAGTTCTCTCCCACGGCCCTGGCTGACCTGCCCGCTCCTGGTGGGCAGAGTCCATTAGACTCTCCCTTCCCTTAGTGGAGGGTTGAGGTCTTAAGAGCTGCTCTGCTCTGATAAGAAGACCATTTTTGGGGGCTGGCCCCGTGGCCGAGTGGTTAAGTTTGCGCGCTCCGCTGCAGGCGGCCCAGTGTTTCGTTGGTTCGAATCCTGGGCGCGGACATGGCACTGCTCATCAGACCACGCTGAGGCAGCGTCTCACATGCCGCAACTAGAAGGACCCACAACGAAGAATACACAACTATGTACCGGGGGGCTTTGGGGAGAAAAAGGAAAAAATAAAATCTTAAAAAAAAAAAAAAAAAAAAGAAGACCATTTTTGTCCTTTCCCCATTGGGACTGAGCTGGGGGCCGATGGTGTGGCAGAGCGCACGGGAAAGTCGTGAGGAGGGCCCGGTGGGCTGACTTGGAGGGTGTTTTTCCCAGACGGTGTGTTTGCATTCAGGTGGGAGGAGGGAACTGGAACCGCGGCCTTGGTGCTATTCAGACAGTGACCACAGGGTGGCGGGAGCGACCAATCTGAGGCGCAGAAGTTTGATTCCCACCCAAGAGCATCCTGCGGTGGAGGTCACGGCTGGTGGCGCCGCCCTGAGGCCCCGTGCTCCCCTCTGCACCTCACCACCAGGCTCCCCACCACACACACAAAGCAGGAACCGGGGTCCTGAGTTACACCCTGACAGCACCACTAACTAGCCCTGTGACTCGGGCCACTGTTTAGCCTTTCTACTCCCCAGTCACAATTGTAATCTGTAAAATGGCGATAACAATGGTACTTTTGTGAGGACTAAATGAGATCGTATTAGTCGGGTGCTTCCTATAGCCTCAGGCACAAAGTAAGTGCTCAATAAATGCCCCCAGTTATTACTCCCACCGGCAGACAGAGTGTCGGTTTGGCTTAAGCAAACAGAGATGGAGCTGGTGGGCCTGGACTCAGTGCCTTTGTGGTTTGTAAGCAGGGAGCAGAGCCTGGGCAGCATATAGGACCTGGGCAACATATAGGACCTGGGCAACATATAGGGCCTGGGCAGCATATAGGACCTGGGCAGCCTGCAGGGCCTGGGCAGCACATAGGGCCTGGGCAGCGTATAGGGCCTGGGCAGCATACAGGGCTTGGGCAGCATATAGGGCCCAGATAGCCTGTAGGGCCCAGGCAGAGGGTGCAGAGGGACAGAGCTGCCTCTTCCAGGCCTCCGGAGATAGGGGTCACTGTCAGGGAAAAGGCAGGAGGGAGGGGTCGAGTCTGCTTCCTGTTCCCCCGGGGATCCTCAGGCAAGTCCCTGCCCGACACCAGGACCTGGGCCATTCGCAGGAACTGCATGCACCCGGAGCACTGAGAGCCTCCAGGGCTGACTCTGCTGGAGCTGGAGCCTAGTGAGGCAGGCTCCTTAAGGCTCCTTGCCTCTCCTGGTGGGGAGAGGATCCTTAGCAGACCAGGAAGGAGACCCCACTGTGGGGAGGTGGCTCCAGGTGGCCACAACTCTGCATTTCTGGGTTCCTTGGCCAACGCTGGTCTCAAGGATTTTCCATCCCCACCATTTCCTACACATAGGAAGGGAGCACAGAATCCCTGGGGGGAGGAAGAAGAGAGCACTGAGCTATGACGGGATGGTGGGAGGGCCCACTGCCTCCTCCGTGTCTGAGGAGAGAGACCAAGGCACCCACAAGTCCCTGGGGTGGCCCAGGCATCAGGGGCATCTTCCCAGGGCAGCCCCAGAGGGCCCATCTTTCCCAGGACCTGAGTTTCCTGTGTCTGCCCTGGTAACACCACTCCCAGGGCCAGCCCCGGGGATGAAGCAGCGCTGGGCATGCCCTTGACAGAGCCATCATCAGTGAGTACCCCAACAGTGCCTGCCGCTCTCAGGCCACCCCTGTTGGAGGGCGCTGCCTGGGCTCAAAGCCCACGCAAGGCTGGGCAGCGGGAGGGGTCACTCCAGCTAAATGACCAGCCATGGCAATGGCACTTGCTCCCTCTGTAGAGACCTGGTCTCAGCCATGAGGGTACGGGCTTTGCAGTGATTCAAGCTCAGGCTGCTAGTGTGTGAAGGAAAGCAGAGCAGAACTGGGAAGAGAACCCAAGTTGCGGAGCCCGGGGGAATCTTGTCGTGCAGCCGAATCACCTGGAACCCTGTGTGCACTGGTTCTGTTCCTGTCTCTGCTGCATGCTCTCATTTGGCTGCAGGCAAACGGTCACTTCTACCTGGCAACTGGACGCCAAAGTGGCTGAAAACACCTCCCCCACATTCCTGATGCCTGAATTTGGGAACAGCAGAAGGGACACTGGTCCCACAGGACCCTCATTCCCAAACACCCCACGTCCGAGGAGAGGAGGGCGGGGGCCTGCAGCGTACCTGTTGGTATGGGAGTTGCAGTGCATGAACCAGCTGCGATTGTTGTCCACATACATGGCCCAGGCCTTGTCGTCCTTGCCCAGCATCATGTCCTTGACCACGCTGGCCCTGGCCACCCCGAAGGCGGGGTCTGGGTGGTTGTCGTACCGGTCTACATGCAGCTCCCAGTAGTGCACGCCCTTGGAGAATGCGGCTGTGCCCAGCACCACCCGGTCGTCATAGCTGCTGCAGGTGGCCGTCTGGTTGTCATTGGATAAAATGATGTCCCGGTGGCCAGAGTTGGGGTCAAATGTGAACCAGGCCACTGGAGGCAGGAGGCAAGAAGAGCTGGGTCAGGGGATAGAATTTGCTAGCAGTCTCTAACCCAGGCTCAGAGACACAGACTCCCTGGCATCTGTCAGAAAGTTGAAACCCATCACCAAATGCTCTTCCCTGTATGATTCACACGTACACACGCACACATGCACGTGCACATGCACATTTCCTTATCTGTGTTCATCCAAGTTCCCAACCCCATGAACCCAACCTTGCTGAGGGACACAGACATTCAGCCCTCAAAGCCCCAAATCTAAATGCATCTCCTGGTGTCTTGGTTTCTAACACCCTACCACGCGCTGCACACACTGTGATGAGTGAAAGAGGAAGGAGGTCTCCATGCCCCACCTCGTAGGTGGGAGATTTGAGACCCAGAGAAGTGAAGAGATGCACCCGGAGTCACAAAGCTCCATTCTCCCCTTCCACAGCCCACTGGATGGTGCCCCCTCCTGCTCCCCCAAGCCCTCAGGTTGTGGGAAGTGAGGTCTTTATTCTAACATTATGACCACAGTGCACAGGGCAAGAACTGCCTGTCTCTGGCAGGAGGGCTCCTAGGGGCAAAAAGCCAGTGAACTCCTCGCAGTTTGTAAAATGACTCTGCAGGCTGCACCGTTTTCAGGAAAACATCCCCAGCTGTGCCCTTGACAAAAGCGTCTGCTCCTGTCCTCTCTCCTCCCTGTCCTTGGGAGACGATCCAGGCATGCCATGTTTTTCTCAGGGCAACCAGAGGAGGTGCTGGGATAAATGATGACAGTAGACATAGGACTGGCACCATCCTGGAAGCCCTGCAGCCGGGGCTGGAATGTGCCCGGTTCAGCAGGGCCAAATCTCTTTGGAACGCGTTCTTCATTTGCATCATCGTTCCCCATCAGATGATCACATCCAATGGACTACTGATGTGCTGTTGTTGCCCGAAGCCTGAAGGGACGCAGTTAGGTATGTAAACCACCAGATCTGAGCTCTTGCACTGGGTATTCGAGAGATAGGTTCCAGCTGTGAGCAAGGCTCCAACCTGGGGCCAGCGTATGCCTCCCTGGCCACTGCACAGCCTTCTCTTCTCTGGGGCCGTCCTACCCACTCTCAGCCCCTCGGAAGTGGGACTTCAGTCTCCCAGAACCTCTCAATTCCTAGTCTCCTTTCGCAGGTCCAGCAAATGGGGCGAGGGAATGTCTCTTTCTTTGATGGCTTGTGGGGACGGAGGTGCAGGCAAGGAGCTGTGTGCCGGTAGAGCAGGGGCGGGGCCGGTGGGAGGTCTATTTCCTGACTGCCAGGGTCAATTCCTCCACCCCCTCACTCCTCATTCTTAAGCAGCTGATACTTTTTTTCCATCCAAGGGGTGAAATGTGGGTTGGGCTTAAGGCCCCATTTTTCTCCTTTAGAAGCTCATCCACATCCTGAGTCTGTTTCTGCCCCCGAGAGACCCCGTGCTCACCGTCGGATGTCTGCAGGACGACGGTTTTACTATAGGGCCCGACGCCAGAGGAGTTGAAAGCCTTGACTCTGGCATTGTAGGTGCTGTTGAAATGAAGACCGTCGATGGTGCACAGGGTCTCCTTGCCGACGTACACTTCCTAAAAGAGAGCCAAGACTGCTCACTAGAGGCCTCTGTTATCTGGAAAATTTCTCTGAGCAAATGGTTCCTGGGCAACACGTAGACATTAAAAGCACTGTCACCCCAATAGAGTTATTGAATAAGGACTACTGGGATGTGGGGCGGCAGGGTCACAGACCATGTCCAGGGTGGGCAGGAACCCTCGCTGCTGGCTGACTGGCCTCTCTGTCTGCGAGGCTGTGGGATGTGATGCGGTCCCAGGGAAGGAGGGAGGGACCACAGGTCTGCAGCCAGCTCGGATGCTGCTTGAGAGAGTCCTGTGTCTGCTGAGGTCAGTCCCGTCAGATGGGACCCTGGACCGCAGGGACCCCAACCCTTCCAGAAAACCCCAGTTCCTTCTCGGGTGGAGCAATAGAAGATTGTTGGTTTCTAATGGGAATTTAAGTTAGAAAACGTGAGCTAAGCATCTCAAGTTAAAAAAATAACCAATAGTCTTAAAAGAAGGGTCATCATACTTGATGGGAAAAAGTAGACAGGAAGGGCGTGGCCAAGCACAGGGGATTCAAGTTGACTTGAGCTGAAACCACTTCTGGACAAGAAGGGTGCTCCACCCCCTCCCCATCTTCTCCCTCTCTGAGGCTGGCATCTTCCATTCCTTGGCCCCCCTGTAGTTGTTTTTTCCTGGCCTCCTGGGAGGGTGAGATGTTTCTGCATGGGACCCCAAAGATCCTTGACTAGCGATTTACTTCCTTCCCCATTCACTTCACACCTACCCTTGTCCTATTAACTCCCTTGGATGCGTAGCCTTACCTCTCCTGTGTCATTGTATTCTGCTGAGCTTGTCTAAAACACGTTTCCTGCTTGGTTGTTGAGGGGGGTTACTCTTCATTTGTCATTCCGAGTTATTAGGCGGTGTATATGGCATTTTAATCCTCACACGACGCTGGGACATTGCTATTATTTTTCGTATTTTACACACAAGGAGACTCGGAGACGGCAGGAAATTTGCCAAAGATCACAGTTAATCCGGTGAGAA
Organism: Equus caballus; assembly: GCF_041296265.1. Lineage (NCBI taxonomy): Eukaryota > Metazoa > Chordata > Mammalia > Perissodactyla > Equidae > Equus > Equus caballus. Next base: position 91,303,876 of record NC_091684.1, read on the forward strand.
GCCTGGGTTTGAATCAGGTCTGTCTGGATTCAAAGCCAATGCTTTTCCCACCATAACACGCTGTTCCTCATAAATTCTAGCCCTTGGATCTGGCTCTTGTGAGTGCCCTGTCTAAAAGGGGAGAGGCCATCTTTATCTGAGCTTCATGGCTGCTTCCTTTAATATCTCAAAACAGTCTTCTCTTTCTTCTTGTTTCAAAAACACGGGCTCTCTTCCTACTTTCCGGTCAAGGAGCTCTTTCAGTTCCTGGCACATGTGCACAACCGGAATGACTGAGCTTCTGACCCAGTGAGTGATCCGCCATTCCTGCCTAAAGCTACCTCATCTTCTCGCTTCCCTAAATTACCCATATTCACAAGGGACTCAGAAATTCCCAAGAGAGTGTGCAGTTATTTCCCCAACTCTTTACATCATGTAGGGTATTCTTTCAAACAAAAAAATGAAATGACATCTGCATAAATCCCTTTGAGATTAAAAAAAGGAATATTGCCCTTGGGCAAGATCTGTCAAATGGGTGCAATTCCCCAGGAGAAGAAATAGCAGAATTGTTAGGACTGCAGTGGTTTGTTAGAATGCATCTTTCTTTATTCTTCTCGGGGTTGGAAAGGAGGAGCTTGAAGAAGACCCAGAGTTTGTGCTCCCTGGTGTCATGTCGACAAAACAACTTGAGAGTAGCCTGAACTTCACTGGGTGAAATCTCAGGGTAGAGATCTATCAGGGGGTCTGTGTTGGGGTGGGGGGCTCTCTCAGGGTTTCTACCAGATGGGGAAGTGGAAGAGGCATTTCTGGCCCCCCCAGAGCCTTTATTGTCCCCATGATATTTCATCCTTGGGGACGTGAATATAGAAGGTCATCACATCCCAACAACCATTTATCAAGTGTCTCCCACATGTGGAGCAGCTTGCCAGGTAAAATAATTAGTGAACCAGGCAAGGCAAGGTGTGATAGAACATTGAGGGACCGGGCAGCTGCGTGAGGGGGGATACGTGGGAGGATCTTGAAGAATAGAGATGATCCGATTAGTGGGGTAGCAAGTACGTGCTGCTGACACCTTTTCTGAGCTCTAACTCAGCCTCAGACCTCTGTCAGTCTTCAAGGAAAAGGCATCTCCAGTTTTCTCTGCGGCCCCCATCTCTGCCTGCTGGGCCCGCCCAGGATGAGCCCTTGGTAGAGACAGCCCATCTGCTGCGAGCCCCGACCCACCAGCCCTCTGTCCTTGGGGCTGATGCCCTCTCTCGTGGCATCAGAGCAAAGGGTAGCCCCGTGGCCTAGTCCAAAGCCTGGGGTGGTTTGAGCCACTCCTGGCCTCCGCTTTAGGACCCCCCCAAAACAAGCAGCAGGGCCTCACCCGGAACTGCCCCCCGTCGCCGTCGTCCAGCTCCAGGATGTAGCCGTCCACGGGGCTGTGGGTGAAGGGTGGCATCCTCCAGGCCAGCGTGACACTGTTGTTGCGGGTGCAGCACTTCTCCAGCTGCAGTAGGGGGACGGGCGGCACTGTGACAGGGACCGGCGGGGTTCAGTGCACAACACCTCCACAGGGCACTGGCACACCCCTGGACCCCTCCCCCATCTCTGGGGCCCCTGACCCCCAGAAAGAAAGGGGGCTGAATTCTCTCACTGGCCACCCTGGGGTCTCTCTGAGCCTCGCCTATGCTCACCTCAGCCCTGGGAGTCTCGGTCTACAGGCAGGCTGCAGCGGAGGCAAGTGAGGGGAGGTGACAGTGTACTTCTCACCCCAGAGGATGTCCTGGAGTCTGGGGTGCGAGAGGCATGGCGGACGCCTCACTCCTCTGAGTCTGTACCCCGAAAGAAGGGCTGTCCTCCTCCTCACGCCCACTGAGAACCTCTGGTTTTGACTCTCAGGTCTGTTTAACTCATAAGCATCTGACAGAGCCACATTGGATGTGCCTCCTAGCCACAGCACAGGCCTATACGGACCCCCTCTGCCGGGCCAGCCTGCAGCTCACCCTGGGCCTGGAATGGTGCTGGGGGGAGAGGGTGTGTGTGCAAAATACAAAGGCACATTTAAACCTTTGCCTGGGAGCATTTTAAAGGCCCAGGGAACTACTTTCAGAAAGGACAGGCAAGCTTAGGGTTTCAGAGACTCAACCCATGGAATTAGGGATTTGAATCAAATGTATCGTAAGTTCTATTAAAGTGAGATTGGGAGAATGTTTTTATTTTCTAGTTGTGTTCAGGTTCAAGAGATTTTAGAAAGAAATATAGTCCACACTGACATTTTTTGTTTGTTTGTTTGTTTTTGTTTTTTTTTTTTTTTGGAGGAAGATTAGCTCTCAGCTAACTACTGCCAGTCCTCCTCTTTTTGCTGAGGAAGCCTGGCTCTGAGCTAACATCCGTGCCCATCTTCCTCTAGTTTATACGTGGGTCGCCTACCACAGCATGGCTGCCAATCAGTGCCATGTCCGCACCCGGGATCCGAACCAGCGAACCCCGGGCCGCCGAGAAGCGGAACGTGCGAACTTAACCGCTGCGCCACCGGGCCGGCCCCCACACTGACATTTTTTAAAGGGAAAATTGCAACATCAGTTTTGTAAAAACTACAGATTTCAGTTTAGCTCCAAAAATTGGGGCACCGTCTTCAGGTTTCAGCTGATGGTTTAGTTGAGTGCAACCCCAGTCTTGATTACAGACTTGGTCTCAGGGCTGGCTGGGTGGAGCCTGAGTCCGGGGGGCCTCAGTTTACTAGTGTGTAGGAGTCCTCTCTTCGTCTCTGGGCTCTGCTGTTCAGGCTCCTGCTTCCTCTGTGAATTCCACTACCCGACCCCGTCTGGAGCCTCCTCCTTCCACACCCCGCTTTCTAGAGCCACCCCTCACTTCCACCCTCTCCCACCCCCACAGCACAGAGTTCCTACTGCCCCTCAGCACCTCCTCGCATTACTCCTAGGGTGGGTGGCATTTCTAAACCACCCCTGACTCTTAACCCCCAAGGTGCAAACTGAGGGTGGGAGTGAGCACAGAGGTGTGCAAGAGACTTGTCTTTTCTTTGGTTTAAAAATGGCTACATATTTTGCAGGTAAGGATTTCCTGAGTTCACAGATTCTGTAGGTGTGGCACTGAGTCCTTTGATATTTTGGTTAAAAAAACCCAAATAGCTTTGTTGGCTCTCCTGAATGTACCCCTGATGTCTCTGGAGAGGCAGCGTTTAGAACGAGACTCTGATTTCTGGCTGTCACTTGCAATTTTAGGACAACTTATGCAAACTTTACTTAACCCTCAGCCTGTGACACCCATGGCTCTCAGAACTCATCTCCTACTATCCTCCACCTTGTTCATTCTGCTCTCACCTCTGACCTTCTTGAAGCACAGAAAACTTATTCCGGCCTCAGGGCCTTTGCACTTGCCATCCCTCTGCCACCTGGAATGTTCTTCCCCTATATTGCATCTCTGTCCTCCTCCTCACCTCGAAATACCCCTCGTGCATCCACCACTGCCCCTTTCCCGAAAAGCACCTTCTTATAGCACCTGCCACTGTCAGACATCATGTTATAGATTTGTTGATGTGTTGTCTATTTGCCTCTCTAAAATATCAACTCAATCTCGTGAGGGAGTTTGTAGACTTGTTTACGCCTGTGTCCTGAGCACCTAGAATATTGCCTGGCACGTGGCTGACACTCAATCAGTGTCTCTGAATGAACAAATGATCCTCTTTTACAAATGGGAAGACGGGCTCAGACTGGGGTGCTACCCGCCCTAGGTCACCCAGCTAGTGGGTGGCTGAGCTGGGACTTGAACCCAGGTCTGTGACTTCAGCATCCCTCCCCTCCCGCTCTGCCTCACGCCAAGTATCACAAGTCTCCCAACGGCACTAAGCTGCCCCCTCAGAGTGGATGCCTCTTGCACTCTGAGAAGAAGCAGCCCTGACTGAACTGGGCCAACCGCGGCTCACCCCTACATTTCATCTGAATGAAGTCCAGCTGGTGGATGGCCTGCAGCAGCGGCTCGCTGTCCAACGTCAGCTCAAACTCTGCAGACACTTTGGGCTCCAGGGCGCCTTTGACCCACTGCTCCTGAGACACCTGGACACGCTTGATCAGGGCATCCGAGATCTTAAAGGGAGCACAGAGTTTAGGGTTTCGATTTGCAAAGGAAAAAGCGCACTGCCAGTGGGGAGGAATGGGTAGGGTCTTCATCTCTGTGGGCTCAGGGACAGGGAGAGGCTGTGACGCAGAGGACATGCAACGACCTCCGCCAGTATGACCCTGGGCAGGTAGCAATGCGTTCTACTGTTTAAATCCTATTTTAATAGTGCATCATGTGAAATGGAAAGAAGCATTTGCTATTGAAAGAAATTAGACTAATCCTGTTTGTGAAGCAAATGATACTTTATAAAATAGACAAAATCATTCTTCATTCATTATACCTCTTTCGCTGGATCTACTTTGCAAAGTGAAACATACTAGTGGCTTGTCCAGGGGCTGAAGAAGGCATTCCCTGTAGCCCCAGAATTCTGAAGCTCCCTCCCCCTGGTGTGTGTCCTCCAGGCTGTTCAAGCTTCTGCTCCAAACTCTCACTGTGTCACCCCCACAGCTCTGCTCTCCTTTGCTGGAAAGGCCTGCTCGTTCGGACATTTACATGTGTCTCTGTAGAGCCATGATCCCATCTACCCTTTTTTGGGACTAATCAAGGAGACTCATCATTTCCCCACACGTGGAGGACTGAGCTCCCGTCTGTATCACTGCCGTGTTCCTGAGAGATGCTCGTGACCCCGCGTCCGCCTGGCTGCTGGAGGGGCACCCAGCAAGGCTTCACTGGCTCTGCAGGCAGTGATCCTTTGTCTAGGCCCACAGGACTCTGCACATGGAGCTAATGGGCCATGTGGATTCTGCTAACTCACTTCTTCCGGGGTGATCTTTCCAGCTTATTTGGCAAAGATTATCCTTTCCCACTTGTGGGGGAAATGTTGAATTGGGGCCTCCAGAAGTCAAAGCATAAATACGTGGCATTTTGGTCCTAGAGAGTATGACGTCTGACCTCCTTGTTTAACGATGACACAGAGCCAGGTTCACAGCTAGTGAGAGGCAGAGTCAAGATGAGAACCTAGGTCTTCTGGAGTCACTGAGCAAAGGAGAATCTACTCGACTCCAAGCTACTGGAAAGGACCTTCCTAAAACTTCGGCTAGCTTGGGGAGTGGCAGTGGAGTTGAAGGAAGGAAGCCGAGCCTGCCTAGAGGCCTCTGGGAGTGGGCTCACCTGTAGGAACCCGGAGGGGTCGTTCTCCTTGATCACCTCCAGGCAGTACTCCATCAGCCCTGTTGACTGGCGCAGCTTCAACGTGCAGTGATTGATCTGGTCCCAAACCATCTGTGATGAAAAGAATCCCTAGTAATCACCTCATTGTCAGAGAAGAGCAGCCAGGAGGCAGCGAGGGTCAGAGAAACAGCACAGAGAAAGCCCTGGAAGAGGCAGCATTGTGTGGACCACTTGGCACCCTCTCCTCTCACTGCTCTGCTCCTGAGTTCCATGTGCCCTCCTTACTGGGGAATAAAATGGACCCACTTCCCAACAAGCAGGGCCACGACACCAACAGAGCAAACTTCCTCGACTCTGGATAGTAAAGCAGAGAAAGTGCGTAATCTGAAACTCTCCATATGACCAATGACCAACTTCTGTCTCCCTTCTTACTGGTTGGCTGGTTGTGGATAACTCGATGGACTCAGGTGCTTTGCTTGTAAACCATGGACCACCCCCCCCCCCCACACACACACACTCATTCCTTCTTTCCTTGATAGTAATATTTTTCGACTCGTTGGGAAATGTCTATAAAATAGATTGAGTGCCCTGGACAATGAAGCAGTCCTTTGTCAATGCAGGGTTCCCTGTCTGGACTACGAGCCCAGTGTCATGTGAGGGAAACCCCCCTGCCCATGGTGGAAATTGGTCACATCATTATTGCTGACTATTGAGTGCACAAGACATCAGAGAGAGCCTGAAGGAGCAGACAGAGCTGGAGACCTCAGAGAGCAAGGCCTTGTCACCATCACTGGTCACTTCTGCTCTGAAAAATGAGGACAGGAGGAGTCCCTCAGACAGACAACAGGAACTTAGAGAAGATGGGGGAGGGAGGACTTCTGACTTGAAAATAGCAGAATTCAGAGCATCTGACTCCAGCTTTGGAGGGAGAGCATGGGTGTTGAGTGTAAGTAGGCCCAAAGCAGCTTGCCCATCCCTTCTTTGCCGCATTCGCTCTTTCATTCATTCATTCACTGAACTAATACTGACCCACTGCCTACTGTGTGCTCCTCTGTGTGCTGGGTGTGGAGGCTGTGATGGGGACTGAGGGCGTCAGTCCTGCGGGTACCTACCTTCAACTTGTGCTCCCTCTCTTTAGTAACCTTGGTGAGCAGCTTGGCTTTCTGCCGCGTTAGAGCATCGACCAGCGCGTCACACTGAGCCACCAGGCAGGCTTCATAGTCCAGTCCATTTTCCTGGGGGAAGCAGAGAGCTTTAGGGAGAAGCCATGCTGAAATCTGGCAAGTGCTGGAGACAAAGAAGGATTTCAGAGAAGCTCATCCCAGAGTTAGCCGTAACGCTATTAAATTGGAAACTGTGTAAATATGAATTAGGGGAGGGGTGCCGTGAATCTCGGCACATCTACATGGGCGAAGATTCCAGAGTCATTCAGACCTTGTTCACAGAGTTTTCAATGTCATGGGAAATGCTCATGAGTGACTGTAAAAAATTTTAAAAAGTAGGCTACAAGTTGTGTACAGCATAGTCCCACACATATTGTGTGTGTGTGTGTGTGTCTGAAGTGATGGAACAATGTGTCAAAATGGTGAGGTGGTCACCTCCTTTGGTGAGACGTTGGTGAACTTTTTCTTAGTTCTGTCTGTTATTCTCTACTTTCCAAAATTTCTGTGACATCTACTTTTGCTTTTTATAGTCAGAAAACAGCAAAATGAATGAAACAGTGCTCTTGCTGTAGGGTCTGTCTTTCTCAGTTCTAAAAAAGATTCCTTCTAGGTCTCTAAGATCAGCGTGGATTCAGACCTCCTGTTATGGGCTGAATTGTGCCTCCTCCCATCCCTGAAATTCATATGTTGACGTCCTAACCCCAGGACCTCAGAATGGGACTGTATCTGGAGATAGAGTCTTTAAAGAGGTGATTAAGTTGAAATGAGGTCGTTAGGGTGGCCCTGATCTGATATGGCTGGCGTCCTTATAAGAAGAGGAGATTGAGACATAGACACACACAGAGGGATGACCAGGTGAGGACACAGCAAGAGGGCGGTCATCTGCAAGCCAAGGAGAGAGGCCTCAGAAGAAACCAAACCTGCCAACACCTTGATCTTGAACTTCCAGCCTCCAGAATGGTGAGGAAATAAATTTCTGCAGTTTGAACCACTCAATCGTACTTTGTTATAACTGAACCAATACATCTTGTGTCTCTGAAACATCAGAAACATGACTTAAAATGCCTTGTGGCTGATTCTGAACTTTAACTTATCAGGAAGGACAACTTTTATGGGCTGATTCAGAATACAGTGTCCTCATCCAGACACTGGAATACCATACGGGTTCATCTTCTGTAGGAACGGTTCCTCCACGCCTGCACACCCATGTGGAGCACACGTGTACACAGTTCCTCCCCTACAGACAAAGCTCCTGCGGCCGCAGCCTATGCCTTATTGATCTGTCGGGCTCAGTATGTGACATGCACGGGTGCTCAGTAATACATTTATTTAAGAAATGATGCGTTTATATTTTGATGTATTGATGACAAGGGAACAAAATCACCATACACAGACACCGCATAGGACCACCTGACCATGCAGAGTGCTGTAGTCCGTCTCTCCAGCTCTCTTTCTACAGTTCTCTCTGACTGAGTTCATGTGAAATCCCTTTCCCGTATCAGGTGTCACACGGGTGTCAATGGACTGAGTGTGTGGGGTATGCAACATCTGAGGCTGTGCAGTAGGACAAGCCAATCTTCTCGTGTTCATCACTGACAAGATGCTCGCCAAGAGACTTTTCCTTTCTTCCTGATACTTTTCATGTACTTCGTGCACTGACTCAACCTCCCCACGCTGGGGCTGTGCTCACCTGGATCTGCTGCAGAATGTTCTTCAGCTGAACCAGAAATTCCTTTGCTTCTTTTGCCTTATCGGAAACTCCATTTAAGGCCTGAGACAGCTGTGCCTAGGAAGATATCACAGATTGAAAAGGAAAATTAGATGTTAAAGGCACACAGTTTGCACTCCATCATACAGGCTTGTGTTTATAAGAAGGGATAGAACCGATCCCACCCATAAGCTGTCCTTACTTATAAAGAGACCACTATTGACTCATGGTCTCTACAACATAGGCTTATTTCTCCAGCAATGGTTGATAAGTATTGATTGACCTACTCTCTTCTATCTGGACCCCAAAGCTGGATAGAGGTAAGGAGCATTCAGCTAATTGGTTCAGGCTGACAGGCCTGCCTCTGATCTTTGTAGAACCCAGGACAAGAAGATAAATAGAGCCGTTGGCCCAGTCCAGCCCCTTCTCCTACAGCTCCATCCCCCATTAGTAGGACACTCAGATGCTTACGGATGGACATCCTAGGTCCTAGGCCAAGCTCCACCCACCCCGCCCCTATGCAGATGGGCCTGGGGGGGATGGGCAGGGAAGAGGCCTGCAGGCCCTGGAAATGAGCTGGAGCCATATTTAGAACTGGGAATCCTAAGGCATCTTCTAGAAGGGGGATACAGGCTCCTGGTGTCCTCCTCTGAGCCCTACAGACTCCACCCTGTGGAGAGGGGTATGGACAGAGGAGGCCCAGAGGGAGCCTCAGCTGCTGGGACCCAAAGGTGGAACTGCAAGCTGGGATCGATCAAATCTATGGCCTTTACCATCATTCTTATTTTTAGTGAAATGTATGTACACACAATCAAATTTGTCTAAAAACCTAGACCTTGAGTTTAACATGACTCTCATTTTTCAAATTAAAAAGCTGAGGATGGAGCAAAATGGAGTCAGAAAGGCCAGGGTCATGCTCTGCTCCCTTTCTTTTCTTTAGGTCTTTTCTCAAATGTCGCCTTGTCAGTGAGGCCTTTCCTGATGAACCTATAAAATAGCCCTCTTGGGGCTGGCCCAGTGGTGTAGCAGTTAAGTTGGCACACTCTGCTTCAGCAGCCCAGAGTTCGTGGGTTCAGATCCTGGGTGTGGACCTACACACTGCACATCAAGCCATGCTGTGGCAGGTGTCCCACATCCAAAATAAAGGAAGACTGGCACAGACGTTAGCTCAGGGAAAATCTTCCTCAGCAAAAAAAAAAAAAAAAAGTAATAGCCCTCTCCCCTCCCCCTGCTTTATTCTTCTTTACAACGTTCATTACTACCTGACATAGCTTTGTTTATTGCCTATTTCCCCTCCCTAAAATGAAGCTCCCTGGAACAGGGATCTTGCCTGGTTTCTTCACACCCAGGAAGAGCACCTGGCACATGGCAGCATATTTAATGCTTTAAATTAATTAATTTATAAATTTTATTAATAGATTAATAAATGTTAATAAATTAATAAAATGAATATTTAATGAATGAATGAATCAAAGAATGTGATTCTTTAGATCATACCAATGGTTCTCAAAGGTGGTCCCTACATCAGCAGTATCAGCGTCCCCCGGCAATTTGTTAGACATGAAAGTTCTCTCCGCTCCAGGCCTACTGATCAGAAACTGGAGGTGAAGCCCAGGAATCTGTCTTTTAACAAGCCCTCCAGGGGGTTCTGATTCAGTTTGAGATCTGCTGGACTGTACAAACACAGCCTCAGCTGAAAATCTCCGAAGAAATGGCGAACGAAGCTATGGAGTGGACGAGAAGACAAAGGGAGACATGTGGAAAGAGAAGGAAGGGGCCTCAGGCCCGGGGAGCAGCAACAATGGTGAAGACAAGGTAAGATTTGGGTTCCGTCCTGCCTGGAGACAGCTGCGAGCCTCAGACTGTGGCTCAGCTAAGATGCAGCTCCTTGGCAAAGATTTTCCTTTCTCCATTGGCTTCACCATCCCACCACCCCACAGCTGATTTAGGCCCCCCCCCAGCTCCAGAGCTCTCCTAGGGTGTGCCACTCTCTATTGCAATAATCTATGCAAGAAGAATATCCGATGGAACTCACGGGAATGACAGAAGTGTCCTACGTCTGCTCTCTCCAATATGGCACCCTTATGTGGCTACCGAGCACTTGAAAGGTGGCTAATGTAACGGAAGAGCTGGATTTTTAATTTTATTTAGTTTAAGTTTCAACCACCACATGTGGCCAGTGGCTACTATTCTGGACAACGCAGGTCTTTGCACCCATCCTTAGAGGGGTCCAGGTCCTAGGACCACTCAGCCTACCCCCGGATAACTGCCTGTGGAAGGAGACTGAGATGTCAGCATCATTCATAGGCCATGGGGGGTATCTTTAGCAACAGGGATTTTCAAATTGAAGTTCCTCAGTGTCCAGAAAAGGGTAGCATCTTCCTTTCTGCCACATGGGGCCCCCTGGGGCTGCACCAGTCCCTCCCCAAGGAGGGGCCTGCCTCCCACTAATCTATATAGTCCTTGATGGTGGGGACGTTGCCTTTTGTCTGTATTTCTAGCCAGTGGTGCTGGCACAAAGTAGAGACTCAAAAACTGCTCCATGGCTGACTGAAAAGCAAAGTGACTGCTTGGCTAGAGGTGCATGCCAAGACAGGACAGATTGCATTAGACCCATCACCACTGACAGTACCCTTTGCTGCCGAGAAGCCCTGAGAGGCCACGTTAGTGAGGGTCCTCCAACCTCCACCCACACTGAGAGCCAGCACGGCTCTGTCCCAGCCCTCCCCGGAGCCTGTTGACCTCCTTCCTGCTTGGCAAGTAGACCATGGAGCTTGGCAAGGAGCCCAAGAACAGAGCGATTTTGAAGGAGACCAGTGACCTTAGGCAAATACCTTGCTGAAAGGGAAATAATCTCAAGGCTCAGTAGACACTGCTTCTGGGCCCACCAGACCTGCCACCTGATCTTTCCCTCTGCTTCTTCTCAATGCCCAGTGCAAACCATTTCACAGCCATTTCACTTGTGTAAGGGCTTAGCCCTGGTCTGCTGGTCTTCGTGAAAGAGCTCCGGACGGTGGTGGGAGGTTGGCCACTACGAAGAGATGTCCCCCACAAGCATGCCCTTGTACTTTTCTCAACCCCAGATGCTTCCTGTATGAAATGGCCACCAGTCACCTCTCCTTGCCCAGGAGACAGCATTGTGGAAACTGGACCTGGTTCTTCTAGTGGAAAAGGAGCAAAGGTTTGTAGGGTGAAGGTAGAAATGGTTTCTCAAGTGACAAGAGGTTTATTTCTTGGTAGTGTATTGGGGGTTTACAGTATCCTGTATGTTGCTTCAGTTTTGTAAGGCACGGGAATCTTCTTTTCCACAGGGACTGTTTGAAGTGTTAGCAGAAGATGCTGAAAATTATCCCTTTCTCATCTGAGAGAAGAGCCTGCACTCTGAGAAATGAGAAAGGATCGTTTTGTCTCTGTGGATATTGATTATACTAAACTCTTGGAAAGAAAGGAAATATCCAGGCAGAAGATCAATTCTTTTAAATGACTAGATGGACTTTAACTTGAATCAAAAGTTGCATTTTATGTCTTCCTATTGCTTTAAAGTTATAATTACATTCCTGTAGAGTCTCTGAGTTTAGAGAAATAGCTTAAAAGAATTTCCATGCTGAGTTGAACAAACTACCTGCCTGGCCCAGAATCACATCTTCCCTGGTAGCCCTGAGGAGTAGCTTCTAGGTACACAGGGCAGTTTTCTGCCCTACCCTCCCATTCTGCATGGTGTTACAGTGCATTATAATGCATTGAGCATGAGGACTTTGGGCTAGTAGGGTGCAAATCCCATCACTCATTAGCCGGGAGACTTGGGAAGATACTTCATCTCTTTGTTGTATAGCGTCATCCCTGTAGCATGGGAATGATAATTGTAATCCGTCTCTCATAAGAGTTCTAACTATTATGCTTAGTCACATAACCCAAGCACTCTGGAAATCCTTTGGGTCTATCATATATAAATTGTTGGACTGAATGTTTGTGCGCCCCCAAAATCCATATGTTGAAGTCTTAACCCCCAATGTGATGGTATTTGGAGATGAACCCTTTGGGAGGTGATTAGGTCATGAGAGTGGAGCTCCCATAGTGACATTAGGCCCTGATAAGAAGAGACATGAGGGAGATCTTGTTCTCTCTCTCCCCTCGCACACACACAGAGGAAACGCCACGTGAGGACACTGCGAGGAGGTGGCCGTCTGCAAGGCAGGAAGAGAGCCCTCACTAAGAACTGAGTCGGCCAGCACCTTGATCTTGGACTTCCAGCCTCCAGAGCTGGGACAAATAAATCTCTGTAGTTTAAGCCACTCAGTCTTTGGTATTCTACTATAGCAGCCCAAATGAACTGAGACATGAATTTACGTAAAGTACCCAACTGGGACCTGTTTATATTTTCGTTTCATATAGCCTCAGAGATAATTTGTGTTTGCTATGGTCTCTGTGGAGGGGCCCCTCAATTTCCTCCTTTTAAACTTGGTCCTTGCTCTCTTATATCAGGATCACCCGAGAGAAGTGCAGAAGATTAGACATTAAGGATCTAGACATGGTTCGGTCCAACCTCTCATTTTACCCACAATGAAACTGAGCTTGCAGTAAAATTTGACAGTACAGGAGCATACAAATGCATTAGCATATTACTATTAAATGGTTTAATGTACAAAAGTGCAGGTAGCATGCCTGACACACAGCAGATGCTCATTAAATGTGTCTTTCTGTGAAATTGCCCAAGATCATACAGCTAATTAGAGGCTATTCTTATGTGAATTTAAAAGGCCTAGAAACTAGGTGCCCCTCTCAAGGAAACCACTGTCCATAGGCTTGAAGTCAGGGGGAGGAATAAGATCCATGTTATTGCAATGTCTAAGTGTTTGACCGTAGCTCATGCCATCTACCAATGTGTGGAGAACATTTTTCACAAGAGCTAGCGAATCCTTCCCTTTGGCACTGTGGACCCCACTGCTAAATGAGAAAAGATGAAGCCCCCGATAGAACTCTCAGCCCCTGTCAACTGGAGTGTAGGGTAGAGTTTGGGGTTCAATGCTGGCCGCATGCATTGAGGGGGGCAATGTTGAGTTACTTGATGAAAATCACCACTTAAATGTCACTGCAGAAATCTGAGTCCTGCATATCCAAATAAATTCCTGACCATTCTCTCTCAAACTGCTCTGACTGTGTCATTTCCCCACTCACCAGTGTGCTCCACTCCCCACTCAATCTGGGTCCAGCCCTACAGCTCAGTGTCCACAACTCTCTGTGCTGCCACCTCTCCAGCTCACCTTCCAGCGATGTCCACATGGTTTCCACTCTTCGGTCAAAATGGACTCCACTGCCCCTGGGTTTTCCTCCTCCTGCCTTGGCTCCTGTAGTCCCCTCTGCCTCATATGTTCTCCTCCTCCTGCTTTGCCTGCTGTTGCCTGTTAATAGCCCATCTGTCTGCGAAGACCCTTCCCAAATGCCACCTCCTCCTGAAACTTTCCTACCATCTCCAGATGGACGATGCCCTTTGAACTCCTTCTAGGACACATCTCACTGTCTTTGAGACAGGCTCAGGGGAGACACATCAACTTTCCCATCCTATTGGCCGACCCCAGCCCCCCGGGGCCCTGCAAGCTTGTCCTGTGCATCACTGTGTGGGCAGCACAGTGCCTCACGCCTAGAATGTGCTCCATAAATATCCATGTCAGTGAATCGACTTTGTTCTAGATTTTGTCCGACTAGCATCCCCCGAGCTATCCAAATCTCAATCTTCTCACACACTGGGCGTAATTAAAATGGCCATGTGGCCACTCTGAAACCACCGTTTCTAGGGCACAGAGCCCCATATGTTATGGGCACTGGCAGTCTGACCTTACCCTGTTGCTTGAGACAGGACTAAAATGCTTGTCACAACTTCTGAGTGTTAACTATTTCTAGTTAACTGCCACCACTGGTCCGTCCCCAGTGTGGTCATACTAGATGGGACTTCTGACATCCTCCCGTTCCCTGCCTCTGCTCGAAGACTGGAGGGCTCCTCCACCCAGTCCTGTGCTCTCCCTTTCCTAAGCAACCTGCCACAGCTGGAAAATCCCTGCCCGCAGCGGCCCCCTCTCCAGCTGGCAGATAGCGGCTTTGTTTTCCAGGCTTCTCTGACCTCCAGCCACTCCAGCCATAGGCTCCAAGAGCCCAGTAACCAAAATAAATACACCTGCCCTAGTGGTCAGCCTAAGTTGAGGCTGGGAGACGCATGGTGAGCCTTGGTTGCTCTTTCTCTGGAAGCAGATGTGGTGACAGAGCTGGAGACTGGAAAGCAGAGCAGCACTCCACTCCTGGGGACAGCTCACAGGGACGGGAGACAGGCGAGGCAGGCGCGTGGAGGCCCTGGGAGCAGGGAGAGGACAGGACCCACGCTTGGTGCTGAGAGGGCAGCTGGTACAGATCTGTATGAGGTGGTGGTAGCCAGACCTCCGAGATTCCCCAACCCCATAGGATTTTCCATGCCCAGTTGGCTCCCAGGATCCAGCCCCCACCTCCAAGGGGCCAGGTCATGGAGACTTTGCTCCATGGTGTGAAAGACTGATGGTAAAGGGCCAAGTGGACAGGGGTGGGCCCTTGGGTAGAAGTCACCTAGGGGCAGATCAGGTTAGTATTTGCCGTGAGGGGAGCACTGTTGGGTGGCAGGACTCTTCTGTGTTAGACTGTGGGTCACAGGCTCAGGGGATCCCTCTCCCCGCCAGAGGCAGAAAGGGGCTGTGGTGGAAGGATTAGGATCCAGGGTGACCCAGGCAGCCTCTCTCTCCACTGAGTGTGACCCAGATTTGAGGGGGTTCCCTGAGTAAAACAGCTCAGAGGATCAGCCCCGGTCCCACTGGCCCCCGGTGTTTCTGGCCATTGAGCACTAAGGAGGAGAGGTGGGCTTCGAATGGGGCTCTCCAGCGCTCTGTTCTGACATCAAAGCTGCCTCCAACCCCACAAACTCTAGGTGGAGGCTGCAGCCAGGACTCTGTCAACACAAGAATTGGTGATGGATGAAGACCCCATCCTCCTTACTGCCCCCACCCCGGGCTGATGCAAAATAAGAGAATAGAGAGGATCTACCCCTCATTGACTCCTCAGCCTCATTCAATTCCCCCCGCTGTGGGTTCTTATAGCATGCGATTTCCTGTTTCTGCTGTAACAAATTACTGCAAACGTGGTGGCCTACAACAACGCTGGTTGATTCTCTCACACTTCTGGAGGCCAGAAAGCCAAAATAAGTCTTAAGGGGCTAAAATCAAGGTGTCAGCAGGAATTTCACTCAGGAAATTCCTAGGATTTTAAGAGCTCTGTGCCAAGAACTGGGACGAAGACCAAGTATATATTTATTATAAATCACAGTATCACATTATTACACTGGGACCGTGTGTGAGGCGAGAATGGAGAGGTGGGGGAAGGACATGCTGGCAGCCACACTCTAGGAGAGAAAACGAAGAGAGGATTTGCTTTTATCTGTGAAGGGCTCTCCCAACGGTTCCCTCTGCTATCCCTAAGACTAGACTTCCTGCCCCTCAGCCTAACCAGGCACCCCCCTCCATCTGTCTCCATGGGGAAGTGCCACCAGGAGCCCTCTGCGCTCAGCCCTGCTCAGAGGGAGCTGGCGTCCCATCTCCCTGCTTTGGGGCCTGCCTTTCCCACACCGCCTCCTGCAGCTTGACACCCCCCTCAGGAGACAGTAGAGATGGGGCGCACATTGAAAGGGGAGCTGAATATACACCGAGATTTTGGCATCCTCACTAGCCACAGAGGAGAAAGTTGTGAAATGGGTTACAACGACCATGGGGATTTCTCCCACCTTTTCATCCTCCATTCAGTAACAAGGTGTTGGTTTTCTAAATTTGTGGCTGATGATAATCCCTAGAAAGAGTTAGAAATGTCTTAATCTTTTGACAGGACAGCAATAATAAGAGAGAAATGTGGAGGACTCACTTAAGAAAATTAAAAGGCTGGGACTCCCAGATAAACAGAGAAATGGACTTCCAAGCAGCCTCCTGAGAGAGGCCTTAGCACTAGTAAGATGCACTCACCTTCCACCTAAGCAGGTGGCTTCCCCACTGTCCCCAGGGTAAATCCTACACCTCGCTTAGGGAGTCGGACCCAATGGAGGCAGATTTTTTCCATGCATTGCATCTTCTTAAGTGCTCCCTCCTGCCGTGTAAGAGATGAGGACCTAGGACAGGAGCAACTATCACAGGGGTGACCTCCTGGCCTTGTCACTTGCCTGGGCAGCTCTTGAGTTTTCCATTATTAGGTTGGTCTTCTGGTCAAGATTCATGTGCTTGTTAAGACTAACATCCCTGCCAGCCTTGCTGATTAAGAAGACACGTATGTCATGGGACTGTGTCGGCAGAACAGGCCTCTGCAGGAGATAGAAGCCATCCAAATGGCCAGAGCAGCACCTTCCTATCACCCGAGCTTTCATCTCAGGCCTCGGAGCACTGAGCCAGGAAAGGCTGGTTCGCATTTTCATGTGGTCAAGGTACTTCTCCTTCTCAACTCAAGTCTGCACTCTGGATCAGCATCACGGGGAGGTCTTATGGGTTGATTTGTGTCTGCCCAAAAAGATACGTTGGAGACCAAACCCTAGTACCTCAAAATGTGACCTTATTTGGAGACAGGGTCTTTACAGAGGTACTCAAGTTAAAATGAGGTCAATAGGCTGGGCCCTAATGTAATATGACTGTTGTCCTTATAAAAAGGGGGAAATTTGGACAGGGAGACAGACACACACAGAGAGAGGCTGCCATGTGAAGATTTGAGTTACGCGGCTGCAAGCCAAGGAGCTACCAGAAGCTAGGAGAGAGGCCTGGAACAGATCCTTCTCTAGAGACTTCAGAGGGAATGTGGCCTTGTGACACCTTGATCTCGGACTTCTGGCCTCTGGAACTATGAGAGAACACATTTCTATTGTTTTAAGCCACTTAGTTTGCGGTACTTTGGTATGGCAGCCCCAGCAAACTAACACACAAGGGCTTGAAGTAGGAGGTTCGCTGAAGTCCCGATCTGCTCTGTTTTGACTGGAAATGCGCTCCTCCTTCAGTAAGAAAGTCTCTCTTGGCCAGAATGTCTCTCCTTCTGGCCCTTAGGGCTCAAGGTCTTCTCTCCTGTGGCTCATGCAGAGCAAAATTGAAATTCCTCAGCCTGGATGTCAAGACCTTCAACCATTCACGGGTTTATTCATTCAACAAACATCTGTCGGCCGCCTCCAGACGAGGGAGGCATGTGATCTGCTCAGGAGGATCTGTACCTTCTCCCTGCCTGGGGTAATTTGCACCCGAAGCACCTACCTTCCAGCAGATCCACTCCCCCTTGCTTCTTCCCCTCTTTGTGAGCCTTTGTCCCAGCTGTCACTTCCACTTTCAATGTCCATTAGGAGTGCTAGCTCAGCATGCCCAAGTTCAGCTCACATTTCCCCTCTTCCATGAAGTCTGCCCAGACTCTGTGAGTTGGTGGGGTCCCTGCTCCCCTGTGCTCCCTTGGCCTCTTGCTTACCCCCAATTCTTAGCCCTAACCACCATCTGTCTCATGGTCTAGTTACTTGTCTGCTTGCCTGTGTCCCTCACCTGACCAGGACTTTCAGAATGAGAAGTTAATTCATCCTCGTGTGCCCACCACAGTGCCTGCACAGAACAGGCGCTCAGTAATGTTTCCTGAATTGGCTGAATTCAGTGCCATGTGCTCTGGGGCAGCAGAAAAGCAGGAAAGCATCTTGGCCCCCTTGGCCAGGGTGTCTCAGGGGCACGACTGAAGATGGCATCTGTTTCTAAGGGCTCCGATGCCTCACTCCTGTTGCGGCCCCACCTCCCCAGCCTGCCCTGTCGCTCATCCCAGAGGGGCCTGCCCTGGTGGGAGCTCCTGAGCTCACTCCTTTGGGCGATTTTAGATTCTCCCCCACTTCGGATGAGAAAAAATAGAGCCAGGCATTCTCCTGACTTTCCTTCCTTTTCTTTCCTCAGACCCCTCCGAAGCAGGTAGTAGAACGGAAGGTGGTCCCGGGGATGGGAAAGCTCTTCTTACAGAGAGGTTTCAGATAAAGGCCATGCGAATCCTGACAACAGTGGCGAGCGGCCAGGAATGGATGCAGTATAACTACGTGTTGGTGGGCTTGACTCTGAATTTCCCACCGACAGACATTTTCCACTGAGCCAGTCACTCTAGTGGTAGACAGGAGGTGGTGACTGAGGTGCTCCGCTCCCCAGAAGCCCAGGTCACAGTTCAGCTCCACACTAACGCAGGCTCTGAGAGCAGAATAACTGACCCTCCCCGACCTGCTGGCCACGCGCTCTGAAGCCCTGGCGAGTGTACCCCCAGCGACCCTAGAGCTGGACTCTGAGCGCCTGAACTGAAACCCTGGTTTGATGTGACCAAGTTTCTTACCCTCTCTGAGACTTTGTGTCCTCACGTGTGAAATGGGGGTAATGATACACACCCCAAAGGGTTGTCTCAAGGTTTAAATGAGAGTGTGCGTGGAAAGCCCTGGGTTCGGGGGCTGGCACTCTCCTGATGGTGGTTCTGTGTGTAATGAGACCCCAGTGTAACGAGACCCGCAGGGGCTGCTGTTTGCCTGCTGCTGACCTTCCAGTCATCCTTCATAACGGTATCCCAATTTTGCCTTGAGAAATTTCCCTTTCCTCACTGGGTATAGTCTGGTGGGCCTGAAATCAGCCCATATACCACTGCTTTCACCCCAACCAGGGGCAGGTGCAGGCCCTGATCTAGGCCAGCAGGAGGGCAGCTCCTCGGAATTCAAAACTGAGCAAAGGGACAAAGAGACCTAGAAAGACGGGCATTTGTTTCATAGTTCCCTGGCCAGACTCCTGCTATAAGATCATTCCTGTAGATCCTGCTTCTTAGCACTGGCGAGAGCCTTTGGAACTGGAACATGGTTCAAATTCAGGTTCACACGCTCTGTGAGCCCGGGCGCATCATTTAATCTCTTCCAGGCCCTGTTTTCCTCAACCAGGAAAAGGGGGATATTGGCATCAGGGCTCTAATGGTGTTATTGTGGGATGAAGTGAGTTTGCACATCCAAAGTGCTGAGGACAGAACCTGGCACACGCTCAGTGCGGTGTATGTGCTGCTGTTGTTATAATTTCAAACCTGGCTCTCAGATCTTCCACTGATTCTCTTAGTGCTTAGAAAAAAGTATCATTCTTCCAGTAAATTCTCTTTGATTCAAGTTCACTAGAATCCTTTTGCTTGGGACGAAGAACTCTAACTGCTTTAGTGGTTTGGAGGTTAAAGAAACACGAAGATAGCTATGCCATCATTAGTGATTCATGCCTCACCTCAGTAAATTCAGTCTCTCCGTGATGGTGATGGCAAGTGGGCTCTTCTCCTTCCCAATCACGACTCAGCTTTAGACTGACTCCCCAAATGCTGACAGCTTAGGAGTTCTCTGTGAGCTCCAGCCCTGAGGCACACAGAAGGAGTAGTCCGGCTTGTCAACAGGGATCTCCAAGCTACCAATATTGATATGTCAGAGCCACCAACCCAAATTCCTTGGCCAGGACTTAATGCTGAGATCAAAAATAGGAAGAGGCAGGCCCGATGGGCGATCTCACCAGGAACTGGCTTCCGATCATTGGATATACCCATGGGCACATGGTTGATTCTCATTCTGATAAGGGGGTCAGTTAGTGCCAAATGACCCTCAAGAGCTCAACATGTGCAGGAAGCAGACCCAGAATAATTGGAAAATTCACACCCCCCTGAGACTTGGGTTTGTCAGTTCCTGTTGAGGTTGACAGGCAAGGATAGCAGCTGGTACCACCTTCAAGACCCAAACCGCCTTAGCTGCTCCACGCCTCGATGCCTTTGCATTTGTTGTTCATCTGCCTGATGTGACCTTCCCCTTGCTTGGCCAGCACCCACAGTCATCATTCAAAACCCAGCTCAAGTGTCCCTCCCTCTCCACTCCCCTCCCGTCTGTGACACGCTCCTTTTCTGGGCCCTGTGCCATCCCACACCTCGTTATATTATACTCTCATCACACAGTCACTTTTTCTTCTGCTAAGTTGCTTGGTCTTAGAGGATGGAGACCCTATTTGTTTTACCTTTGTATGAGCTGCTAGTGTATAGTCAGCAAGTATTTGTTGAGTAAGTGAATTAGTTATTTTTTGTTGGACAACATGACAGGGAAGCTTATAAAATGAACCAAGGATCAGAAGCAAGGACGAGAGCTTTATTTTATTTTTGCATCTGACATGTAATATGATATTGGAATGGTCATGCAATTTCACTTCTTACACTTTGGGAGAACTTACCGTAAAAAAGCATTATATGGCCCTCATTTGTCACTCACCATGTAGAGATATTATAAGCAACACATACTTGTGAGGTACACTGAATATCTCAAACTATCACTTTTATGCTTGCTCAGAAACTGCTAGATTTATGTTTCTACCATGGCAGAATAAATGGATTTTAAGCAAAATGCAACTATCCAGAAAAAGGCTCAGGATAGAGAAAATAAGTTCAAAGGAAATTCAAGTAATCAAAAAGATAGTCTTCAGTCACCTCTGGACGCATACCCTATTCCAGGAGTTGTATGTGTGACAGGGAACGCCTATCTCTCTAGAGTTCAGGGGATCATGGAAAAAAGTCAAGAACATTTTTTAAAGCAAGTCTAAAAAGAAATGTAAATATGGGTCTAGTAGAGGACACTGCTAGAATTAAAAAGCGTTTCTTCATTCTTCTGCAACCAGAGGAAAAGATAGAAATATTTTGACCAATAACCAGGGCAAAGCTCAGAAGAGAGAGGCAAAATAGTGAAATAGGAAAAGAGTGTGGTTGTATCAGACAGCTTAAGCCAGTTATGCTGCAGGAACAAACACTCCCCCACAACTCAGAAACTTCCAACAATCAAGATTTACTTCCTGCTCACATTGAATGCCCATTGCAGGTCACCGATAGCTCTATTTCTTGTCCTCTTCATTTCAGGATCCAGGGTGAAGGAGCATCCCACATTTGGGACATCCTAGCCTCATCGCAGAGGAAAAGGAGCTCCAGTCCAAATACCCATGGCTCTTAAAGCTTCTTCTGGGAGGTGGCACACATCACTTCCACTCTCATTTCACCGGCCCAAGCAAGTTACACAGCGCAGCCTTATATCGATGGGGTAAGAGGAATAACTCTCCTAGGAGAGCAGAAAATATTTAACAAATAATAAAATCTAACAACATGGTCTGGAGTCAGGTCGACTTTAGCTTTTCTTTACTAGTCATGTGCTCTTGGGCAAGTCTTGACCCTCCCATGGAATCTATATATTGGAGATTCTAGTACCTACTTCTTTTTTTAATTTCCTTTTTTAATGCTTTTTGGTGAGGAGGATTGCTCCTGAGCTAACATCTGCTATCAATCATCCTCTTTTTTTTTTCTTCCCCAAAGCTCCAGTATATAGCTGTATATCCTAGTTGTGGGTCATTCTAGTTCTTCTATGTGGGATGCTGCCACAGCATGGCTTGATGAGCATATGCCCACGCCCAGGATCTAAACCTGCGAACCCTGGGCCGCTGGAGCGGAGCGCATGAACTTAATCACTTGGCCACGGGGCTGGCCCCTATAGTACCTACTTCTTAGCTGTGACAATTAAAATCAAATAACATATTACAACAGATGCCTTCTTTTCTTCCTTCTGGGTCATCCAACCCTCCTTCTACCATTGACTTCTTCCTCCCCCTCCATGCTGCTGACATCAATGCGACAGACTTGACAGGAGCCCCCAGAACGACTTAAGGCAGGAGGGTATTTGAGAGAAGGAGCAGGAAAGGAAGACAGGCACACTGCTTCTCTAAGACAAGATCCTGGCTTGATACATTCAGCGAGAGGAAAGAAATAAGTCCCCAAAGTGTTTTAATGTTTGGATAGGACTTTATCCTAAAGGGAATAATAGGATAAGCACGTAAAGATGTATATATACAAGAGGGGTCGCTGCATTTTTTAAAAACAGTAAAAATTTGTGCACAATCTAAATGTTCAGGAATAGGGATTAAATGGAGGATACTTTATCCACATAACTGAATACTCAGCATCCATTAAAACGACGATGTATTTCTGTATTTATTGACACAGAACAATCTCCATGATAGATTATTCAGTGGAAAGAAGACCATTATACCAAAAAGCACATATAAGAAGAGTTCATTAAAAATTTTATTTAAAAATTATACGTATATCAGTGGCTTATATATGTATATAACCACTATTAAGGTAATTACATAACCTCTATTGAGGTCATTATATATGTAAATAACCACTAATAAGATGTATACATATATATATATATAAAACCACTATTAAGGTAAATATATACATATAACTACTGTTACAACTCTTATTATGTGTGTGATCTGGTGATTTTTCTTTTCTTTTTTTTTCAGATTGGCACCTGAGCTAATATCCATTGCCAATCTTTTTTTTTTTCTTTCCTTCTTCTCCCCAAAGCACCACAGTACACAGTTGTATATTCTGGTTGTGCTGTGTGGGACGCCGCCTCAGCATGGCTTGATGATGAGCGGTGCTAGGTCTGCACCCAGGATCCAAACCAGCAAAACCCTGGGCCCGCCGAAGTGGAGTGCACGACTTAACCACTCAGCCATGGGTCTGGCCCCTGATTTTTCATATTTTTATTTGCATCTTCTTTGTATTGTCTGAGACTTTTTTTTAACAATGAGCATTATTCCGTTACAGTCAAAGAAACAATAAAGCTATTTTCACTAAAAAAACTTATAATTTACTAAGACCTCATTTGAAATCTCCGTCCTTGAGAAGCTAAGCAATTTTACAACTGAAAACTAACAGCCACACTGCTCTTTCCCCAAATGCTCTCTGATTCAGGACATTTAAACATCACAACCACGTCCTGATGCGACAATAATGTTTCCTGTTGTAACCCTGGATGGTTAATATTTTCAGTATAATTACTTTTGGTGATTATCACGAGGGCTCCGGGGAAAGTCGCAAGGATGACAGACTCCCTTTGAAATCCCCATCTCTCCTCCATCTCTTCTCTACTCTTTGCCCAGAGTCTTCAGGGCCCTGTAGTCGTTCAGCGCTGCCCATGTAACACCCCACAGCCCGTCCCCCACCTCAAAGACTTCATTCTCCCCGACCCACAACTGGAATCGAAACTCTACACCCCTTAGTGACCCCAGTGTCTGAGAGTGTGGGGAAGAAAGTAACTCAATCCGGCTGAGTATTTTCATAGGGTATGAGGAAACAGTTGGCTTAACCTGCCTGGGTTAGTAACTTTTAATTGTCTTTCAATTGTCAGCTCTTTCTCGTTTCATTTCCCCACTCTGGTTAACAATAAATGTTACTGTGTGCTATGAGTTCAATTACGTCCCATGAAAATTCATGTTAAGGTCCTAATCCTAAATGCCTCAGAATGTGACTTATTTGGAGATAGGGTCATTGCAGATGTCATTTGTTAGGATGAGGTCATAGAGGAGCAGGGCAGCCTCTTATCCAATATAACTGACGTCCTTATAAAAAGGGGAAGTTTGGACACAGACACACACCCAGGGAGAAGGCCATGTGAAATCCAGAGTTATCCAGCCACAAGCCAAGGAACCACTCGAAGCTAGGAGAGAAGCCTGGAACAGATCCTTCTCCAGAGCCTTCAGAGGGAGTGTGGCCCTGCTGACACCTATCTCAGACCTCTGGCCTCTAGAACTGTGAGGGAATAAATTTTGGTTGTTTTAAGTCACCCAGTTTGTGATAATTTGTTACAGCAGCCCTAGCAAACTAATACATCATCTATAGTCTTTTTTTCCTATTCTAGTACATATTCTTTTATATATAGTCACTCAATGGAGTCATATTACACATACTTTTCCCCTAAATCATAACTGTGGGGATTGGGTTCTGTAGAGAAGAGGGGAAGCAGGCCAAGTTCCTCGTACCTTCAGGAAAGAAGTCGGGGGCTACAACGAACTGAGTGCCTCACAGGTGTGATAGGTACCTTTACTTACTTTATCTCACTTCATCCTCATACCAGCCTTTCAAGTGTGAGGAAACTGAGGCTGAGAGACGTTAAGAAGCTTATCCAAAGACACAGCTCCAAACTGAACCCGGATCTTTTAACGTCAATTCAAATGCTTCCCATTATATCAACCCGTGATAGACCAGAAGGTTGGTCCAGGCGGTCCTGGGCTAGATCTCCCTAGCACCCATTCAACATGACACATGTGATGAAATGGCCTTGCCAAAGGGCCAGTTACGTCAATTAGGGCGAACGCTGACTCTCAGCCCTCCCACAAGAGGGCTCTTGTGCACAACCTCCGACCCTGAAACAGTTCCCTCTTCTTTCACGCCATGCTCGGCCTTGATGTTCACAATGATAATCACGATGATGATAATAGTAGCTGTCTTTTATTGAGCCCTTGCTATGTGGTGCACACTGCTTGAAGTTGTTACAATGCGTTATCTCCTTTAATACAAGGTCACTCCATTGCAAGTAGCAGTCTTAGGATTGTTATCTCTAAGACAAATTTTCTTATTCCTTGCATGCTACTGCCTCCGTTAGCACCAAAGATTTCAGTAATGTCAGTCTAGTGAATTTATACTCAATCTATTCTCTGGAGGAGATGAAGCAGTGCTAATATCTGGGAAAAGTCACACCAATGTTTCCAGCTAGCATCTGTCATCCCAAGAGATCAGCTAATTGTTTCTGATATCACTACCACATATAATGAGGGACGGGAGTGCCATGCTAATGAGTGTGGATGGCTCTTTTCAATAAGGGGCCTAGAAAAATGCATGATTCCTCCTCCTCTCATTTTCCATACTGTTCCCTAGAACGCCCCCTTCATTCATGAGTCACTCTGTTCCATGATTCACCTAGAAGTTAATAGTTACAACACTGGAATAGTCATTTATGGCATTGATTTTAGAATACATTTTGGTGTTAAGTCACCACTCATTTATGAAATAAATGTTTCTCCTGGCCTATTAGCCAGCGGGTCTGCTGGCTACCGGGACTACAAAGATAAATAAGACACAGTCCTTGCTGCCAAGACGTTCAAAGTTATTTATGCAGGTGATGTATGAAGTTGGTTAAAGGAAGAAAGAGACCTTGTAAGTCTGTGTTAGCAACAAGACACCATCAATAAGTATAAATAAGAAAAGTCTAATCAAGTGGGATTTTATTTTTAAAGCTGTCTGGAGTATTAGAATCAGTGCCCATGGAGACTCTGAGAAGACCTAGTTGGCAGAAAAGTAAAATTGGGCACAGCTGGATCATATTTACATAAAGAAAGGCCAGAGACCAGAGTGTAAGTCAGGTCATGCTCCGATGATAGGAAACGAGCCTGGGAGAAGATGTCAGGTGCATGAGGCCCCTGAATCAGTAGCCTGACTTTGTCAACGTATAAAGACCAGTCACTGAGCAAAGCCAGGTGAAGCTCTTTATCACCCAGTAACCAAAACTGCTTCTTCATTCGGGATCAGGCCAGCTCCAGTCACTGGTAACCATAATAGAATAGTTGTGACAATCTCATCATGTCTGATGAGAATGGGTCTTAGGGCTTTCTTTCCATGGTCAAATTACAAAAAAGAACATTGGTCCTCTTTTTCGGACACCTCCTTTCTTTCCAACTCTCCAAATCCTTCCAATCCTTTGAAACCCAACTCAACTCTCATCTCTTCTATGCGGTCTTCCCTAATGTTTGCTGCACTCTGTGCTCATTTACACTTAGGGTTTGTTCCATACACTTTTAGCACCAATTATCTGTGCTCTGTATTGTTCCGTATTTCTTGTGCATAAGTGGAAAGACAAGCCCTCCTGTCTGTCTAATGACTAGAGCTAATGACCAAGCTAAAATCTACTTCTCAACCCTTTTCCAAGTCTCTTATACTGCCAACTTCCTCCTGTGAGTCTCTTCTCATCCAGCTTCCTCACTTCTTTTTTTTGCCCCCCTCTCCCCACCTCTCTCTCCTTAACTTAGCAAAGCAAATTGTGAAGCTCAAAAGATTTTTGCTGCCAGGTTTTACCGGTAAACATGGTAAATATAACGACCTGGGAAAATGATGAAAATTACAAGAATCTTCAAAAGGATTATAGCCAGGTTATTTCTGTTCTTCCTTAAAATTTAAATGAAGCTAATGTTTAATCTTTCTGAGCCTCTCAAGCTAGATGTCCCCTTAAATGTGGCTTCTGGAATCCATTTATCCCATCATTCTTTTATGACTCTTTCCAGATCCAATATGTTTTCTGTAAATCTCAGATGCTAAAGGATGGGTCACTCAAGTTTCCTCATTTTTATCAGAAATGGCGTCTTATTTCTCAGTGTCCCTCTACTTCATGTGAACATATGTTAATCCCTGGCACGCTACTGGCAGATAATAAGCTGTTTGAAAGTAGGAACTAGGTTTCAAACATCTTTCTTAACACCTTACCCCATGCTGTACATTTAAGTTTCTTCTTCCTTTCCTGACTAATAACACTCAGCCTCATCATTCACACCCCAGCTCAAACATCATCTTCTCTTCAACTCCTCCTCGCTACTCTTTCCTCTCTTCCCCTTCCGAATCTCCAGGCAGAATTAACTGCCTTCTCCTCTCTCTTCCTTCAGCAGTTTATTCACATTACACATATGGAACTTATTCCACTTTTTTATATTAATTGTACAGACAGTTAGGTTGGTTGTAAGATTATCCTTCTCCTCCAGTTGGCTATGAGCTCTCTTGGGGCCTGTTTTATAAGTATCCACAGCCCCCAGCACAGCCTGTGGATTTCAGTAAGTGCCCAATGAATGTGTATCCAATGGAATATTTTGGTTGAATAATACAAAGAATCCATGAGACGATGGTCACCCTTCATGTGCTACAGTGGACACAAATGGACTCGGGAATGAAAACCACCTTAACTGTACAGATTTAACTCATACTTTACTTTGGTCCCACCATAGACATCTCATCATCATCATCATGACACCCAGCAAATCCCAAAAGAGCAAGAAACAGCACCGACCCTGCTCGTTTTACCCAGAAGGCCCTGAGGCCTGTGTACCCCAAGTGAAATAAGAAGTTTTAAGAACCAGAGGAGCCAGGGGAAGTTCCCATGATGTACACGAGACAGAAACCACTTGAGGAACTATTTGAATTTTGATCTAATCTTCCTGTTGGAAGATAATTTTCCATGGGTCTCTCATGTTTCTGTCAGTCTTGCTAGTGAGGCACTGATTGCTCTTGGTTCTGTGCTATCTTTCCAAGGATGTTTGTATAGACAGCAACCTTGGAAGCTAGAGATGCCGTCTCCCTCTGGAGCAAAGTGCCCCAAGCTAACCCTTTATGAAAGATTTGGGTTCCCTAAGCTCAACATTCCTTTTCTGTAATTCAAACTACAGTGTATGCAGGTGTCACCTAGCCTTCTTCGTGTCACCCTATGGGAATGGGAGCTCAGGGAGCTGGCATGAACATGCTGATACTCTGACTACTGTGATTGCTGTGAGTAATACACTGTTCTTCATCTCTGACCCACGAGTCTCACATCTTCTGCCCACATTCATGAAACTGTGGCAGGAGAATTTTCTAGCTTGAATATATGCTAAAGTCTCAAACCTCTCATGGCTCCTGACACCCCCAGCAGAGTCTTCTGGCCTTTACTGTGCCCTGACTTTCCCCTCCGTGCATCTTCATATTCCCAATAAGCTATAGGTGTGGAACCTTGCTAGACAGGCAGGACTGTGTAGAGGACAAACGTTCATCAGTGATAAGCTGCCATTACTTGTCAAGGAAACCAATTTGAGAAGGAATAATCACACTCTCCAAACAAGTTGATGGCATGTGGTGATGTTCCCATGAAAGGTGTGCAATAGGATAACTGATCCTGCTGTCTAGAGCAGGCACAGTCACTTTGGAGTCTCTTTATTGTATGGGACTGAAAGGGAGCAGTCCCATGTCCCAGTGACCAGAAAGGTCCCTGTTCCTTGAGCTGAACATTTTCAAGCAGCATTCAGTTTTGGTGATAGTGACTGAGCACTGCTCAGAAGTAGGGGACTATCTTAATGTGATTTTCCAGATGTTTCTTGTTCTCTTTGGTTTTATTCAAGCAGGTGACTTGCTTGCTTGTTTACTAATCTCTTTATTTAAAAAGGTTGCCAGGGTCTACAGAATTCAAGAATGAATAACTTAAAAGAAAGAAAAACAAGGATAGGGACATAAAATGGAGCCAGAAATAAGGCTCAGAATTTATAACAATTACATCTATTATGCATGCACCGCATGTTTGGCTTTAAGCATTTTAGCAACCAGAGAGAAAAGTAAAACCTGACTAGTTACACAATCTAAAGTGTCTATTAAATTAACAAAGGGAAACATTTGTACCCCAGAAATTGGCTTGAAGAAGGGACATGACATCCACTGCAGGAAAGCACAAAGCCCACTGGGACCCTTGTCCTCTCCAGAACAAAAACCTTAAGCCACTGGAGACAAGCAATAAGTCCAGTCACTCTCCCCGACCACCCCAAGCAACCCCATGTGGCTGAAAGAAGGGGAAAGGAAAAAACCTTATGTTACTGGGGGAGATGCAGAAAACAATCACAGGTCCAGACCATTCAAGGGTTCCTACTGCTGAGGAGGGAGCAGGACAACTGAGAAGATGCAGAGGAAAGCTGGAAAGGGAGCAGTCAGTTGACCTGACATAACCTAGGAAAGAATCAGTGAACTTGAAGAGAGGTCAATAGAAATTACAGAAATTATAACACAAAGAGACAAGAAGAATGATTAAAGAAAAAAGAACAGAACACTCAAGAACTGTGGGACAATATCAAACAATCTAACATACGTGTAATTGGAATTCCAGAAGGGTGAGAGACAGAGAGAGAGAAAAGAGCAAAGGTATTATCTGGAGCAATAATAGATGAGACTTCTCCAAAAATAATAAAAGACATCAAACTACAAGTCCAAGATGCTCAGAGAACCCCAAGCAGGGTATGACTGCATAAACTTCTTTCCATCTCTGCTGCCTTGCTCCTAATTCAATTCCCCATATTTATAACCTAAATGACTCTAGTACCCTCTAATTGGTTTTCTTGCCTCACTTTTTTTTTTCTTTAAGATTGGCACCTGGGCTAACAACTGTTGCCAATCTTCTTCTTCTTCTTTTTTTTTTAAGGATTGGCACCTGAGCTAACAACTGTTGCCAATCTTTTTTTTTTTTTCTGTTTTATCTCCCCAAACCCCCCCGTACACAGCTGTATATCTTAGTTGCAGGTGCTTCTAGTTGTGGGATGTGGGACACCACCTCAACGTGGCCTGACAAGTGGTGCCATGTCCGCTCCCAGGATCTGAACCCTGGGCTGCCATAGCGGAGCGCACGAACTTAACCACTCAGCCACGGAGCCAGCCCCACTTGCCTCACTTTTGACCCGTTACCACACATTTTCCAAACAGCAGTCAGAATGATCTTTTAAAAAATGTTACTCCCCAGCATAAAGCCCTCTAGCCATCTCCATTGCATTTACAGTAAAATCCAACATATTCCCTGCCTTCCAAGGCCCGTGTTCTCCAGAACCTGCCTATCTCTCTGCCCCTGCCATTTATTCATCTTTTTCATTACACTCCAAACACACTGGCCCACTTCTGTCCTTCACACACGTTGGGTGTCTTCCATCTCTGGTTCTTGGTTCTTGCTTTCCTTATGAAACGAGTTGTCTTCAGAACAGTGCAGAGCTGATTATTTCTCATCCAGTCTTCAAGTCTTGCTTTTCAATCCTCTCCCCAAAGAAGTCTGCCCAAGTACTTTTTATCATATTGTTTTACTTCCATCTTAGTACTTATTACTCTCAGAAATTATCCAATTTATTTGTTTGTGCGCTTGTTGATTTTCTTTCTCTTATGAGTAGATTTATGCTCGTTGAGGGAAGAGAACACATCCTTCTGTGGCCTCAGTGCTTAGAATGGCAGCTGTATGATATAGACATTCAAGATTTACTTGTTGATTAAATAAGTAATTGAGTGAATGGAAAAATAAATACTCATTAGAGGCATCAGCTCAGAAAAAGGACTTAATGGTCAAGAGGCATCATCAGCTTTTAAGTTATCTAAGGTAAGTACTAGATATTACTTCTAGTTGTTTGGGTACACAGCTCAGCTGCTAGGTAAACCAACCATGTGGCAACACATACTTTATGGAGTGATGCTAAGCCACAGTTCTCCATTTGAAGAGGCCTGTCATTTCTGATTATTCACATTTTATTAGTTTCCTGGTTTTGTAGATATTACCCAGAATCAAACTATAAACAAGGATTGGGAGATTGGATAAGTACAAATATTCGCCTAAATTTCCTAACCCAAACTTGATCTAATTTTTGTAAATGATGTACTGTCTGGATAGATTTTTCAAAAGACATGTGACCAAGGCCCAGCACCTGCTGGCATGTATAGATATTCCTGACTGATATATCTGTCATTTAGACCCCTCCACACTTGAGCTCACCAGCCCCACCTCACCTGTCTCTGTTCCTTGTGGATCTTTCCTTACTCTCTCTTCCCACCAAACCACTTCTCCCCTCTGTGGCCACTTGGAAAATGAAGAGGCAGTGCTATTTGATCTCTTAGATTTCCTTCAGCCTTCAAACTCTTTTATCCTATTTGTTCTCCACAGGATGCTTTATCTCCCCCTTGCCCTTTTATTTCTATTTTCTGCTGCCCTATTACAGTTGAATGAGAGAGGCATGGTGCCCCCACCCTGTCCCC
Organism: Equus caballus; assembly: GCF_041296265.1. Classification (NCBI taxonomy): domain Eukaryota; kingdom Metazoa; phylum Chordata; class Mammalia; order Perissodactyla; family Equidae; genus Equus; species Equus caballus. The sequence continues at coordinate 91,334,656 of NC_091684.1, forward strand.
ACTTTTTAGAGTAGCTGTCAGCTAACCCTTTATTTCTTCCATTCATAATTACTCTTCAGGTGATGCTACACATATTTGTTTTTGTTCAGATACAGACATAGCATTCTGTTACATTTTTATAGTTAATCAAAATGTACAAGGAGGATATTTAAAGGCTCATCTCTTTACAAAATCATTCATAACATGCCATGCAACTGCAGCAAGTCCCTTCACCTCTGGTTCCTCACATGCAAAATGAGGAAGCTGCAATTTATGATCTCTGTTAGGAAACAGCCTGTCCTAGAAAGGAAAAACAAAAAATCCCACAGAGTTTTTGCTTTGCAAGAGGAAATTCCAAGCCGGGAGGAGTGAATTCGCAAGAGCCCCTCCCAAGGTCTGCCTGGATTCTCTCCTGCTCCTTTAGGTTCCACAGTTTTGATAGTTACAACCTGCACCCCTCCCTGGGCAGGTCCTTCAAAACCGGCTGAAGAGTGAGCAAAGCATTCTCTTTGCTTCTTTATTGAACAACTAAGACACAAACCAAAAGGAAATCCACTGATACAAACAGTAAATACTTTGCTGCTCAATCCCAGGAAAGCAGCCAAGAGCGTTTGTCTGGAATTCCCTTCTCCCGAGACACTTGTTAGCCCAGGACACTCCTAAGATGCTCCCTCTGCCCAGGAGGAGTCATACAGCTTTGCACGTACCTCCGCCCTCAGAGATGCCTGCCTGTCTCCGGCCCAGGGGGATCTTTGAGCACCATATTGTCTCCCAGCACCCAGGATTTGCTGAACCTACAGATTCTGTTTGGTGCCCAGAGCAATTAAGTAAGACTCTCTGGTTCAAACCTCTCCCCAGGCCCCCTAGAGTCCGCTTACTGAGTATCAGCTTCGGGCCCGTGGGGGCACTACTTCTCAGACGACTTGGACAGTCAGAATGAAGGGCCCAGTGCCCTGGGGCCCCAAAAGCATTCCCGTCACGGTTTCTCAAACTTTATTGTACACACAAATCAACGAGGGCTCTTGCTACAATTCAAATCCTGAGACTGTAGGACTATGGAGGATCTCAAGATTGTGCATTTCCAAAAAGCTCCTGGGAGCTGCTGCTTCTGGTCAGCAGGCCACACTTTGAGTCACAATGTCCTAGTCTAGAGGTCAGCACATTTTTTCCTATGCAGGACCAGATGGTAAATATTTTTGGCTTTGCAGGCCACAGATCTCTGTTGCAACTACTCAACTCTTCCAAAAGCAACTGTACCCCAAATCAGCCACAGGTCATACGTAAACAATGAGCATGGCTGTGTTTCAATAAAACTTTATTTACAAAAACAGATGGTGGGCCACAGTTTGTACACCCTTTACCTAGTCTATCTCAGACACTAAGAGAGTCCTCCCCTCTTGAACACACTATGTTGTTAACATCCACAGGGAGGGTCTCATCACCATGAATGTCTACCCACGTAAAGGACCTCCCAATGCAGGCTGGAAATATAATACCTCAGCCATAGAGAGACCATCACAGCATACAGTTTGAAATATATTCATCAGTAGTAATGGGAGGTTGTCTTTTCACAATCTTTAAGGTCTTCCTCAATTCAAAATTTATATCTCTATAAATAGTCTTCAAAGAGAAGATAAAAGCAATTCAAGTCTGTGGATTCTTACCTTCTGTCAAACCCACTCTTTGTTTTCCAGATGTGTGGAATGATGAGGGAAGCAGGTGTTTCAAAGGTTGTAACTCAGGGATTCTCTCCAAAGATTGCTCCGGAACTACTGACCTGCTTGGAACTAAATCCAAGCTTGAGGCAGGGCTATAGCCCAGGTGGCTTTGGAGATAGTGGCAATGTTAATGTGGAGGATGGTTAGAAAAGATGTGCAGCCTCTAGCGATGTGAGTCAGCTCATGTCCCCCGGGGTCTAAGCAGATTAGCTCTTGGTTCTTAGCCAGCCTATGCACCTCACTTTCCAGAACTTCAGAGTTGGTGAAAGATTCAACTTCTCTTAAATCCAGGATTTCACTCAGATTGTGCATATTTCTGTGCCACATGCTCTGAGGGCCCTGGCAGATTGCAGTTCAGTAAACTCGGCTTAGAATCAGCAGCCAGTGTGTGGCAATCAGGCACACGGTTGTAGACTTCAGGCCTCTCAGAAAGTTTCTGCCTAGCACGTCTCTTTGCCTAACTCTCTTTTTCCCCACCCAAACCCACCCAAAAGTGCCTTAGGTGGGCCCTGACAGCTTGGTCTTTTCACGGACCTTAAAATCAAGAGGGGATACTTGGGCAATAGCTGTGCAGATCAAACCAATCATCGATGGAAGGCAAGTCCCTAACTAACTAGTAGCTAAAAATATAAAAATCTAGATACTTGTGATCCTCTTTTTAAAAATAGTTCTAACAGCAATGTAATGAAAACAGCAAACAATAATTAGCAGAAACAAGACAATACGCCTTATTGTTTCCTCCCATGGACCCTGTCTACATGAATTTTTTTATTATTTACATAATTTTGCTGTTGGGAGAAAAAATAAGTATAAACTTTATGGAAATTAATCAGATGTCTTAAAGCCAGATGTCTCCTGATATAGCAACTCTATGTTTAGAAATTTAACCTAAGGCAACAACTAAGAGTATAAGCATAGATCTAACTAGAAAAATGTTTATAACAGCAAAAGACTGAAAACGACCTACAGCGCAGCATTCGGTGTTGAGCAAACAAAATAATAAATCCTTATGATGGAACGGCATGCAGCCATCAAAAATTATGTACATCAACTGGCAGGAAAGATATTTATATTGTATTATTAAAGAAAAAAGACCGTTACAAAATAAATGTACAATAGAAATCTAGAAGAAAAAACTCTAAAGTGTTAGAAATATTTGTCTCTGCAAATTGGAATTTGGGGATGATATTTAATTTCTACATCTTTAATTTTAATTCCTAACAATGAGCATTTATCACTTGTGTTATAAAGTGCTGCAAATTTTCAAATAGGTATACCACAGTACAGCTATGATTACACATTCTGCCTTTGTCATTTATGTGATATCTCTTTGAATGGAGGAAGTCTTTCTTTTTTTTTTCCCCCCTCATTTCAGGATCTGTTTATTTTTTTAAATTAATTTATTTTTGGATGTACGTCATAATATATTTCGAATTCTGTGTAGATTATATCATGTTCACCACCCAAAAACTAATTATAGTCCATCCCCCCACATGTGAGCCTAATCACCCCTTTTGCCCTCCCCGCTACCTCCTTCCCCTATGGTAACCACCAATCCAATCTCCAATGCCATGTGTTGGTTTGTTGTTGTTTTTATCTTCTACTTATGAGTGAGATCATATGGTATTTGACTTTCTCCCTCTGACTTATTTCACTCAGGAGACTACCCTCACGGTCCATCCATGTTGTCACAAATGGCCGGATTTCATCATTTCTTGTGGCTGAGTAGTAGTCCATCGTGTATGGTATTTATCCAAAGAACTTGAAAACGCAAAGGCATAAAGATACTTGCACCCCTATGTTCACTGCAGCGTTATACACAATAGCCAAGACTTGGAAGCAACTTAGGTGCCCATCAAGGGACGAATGGATAAAGGAAGTCTTTCTTCTGAGGGTTTATAGGCTAAAAGTCCTTCCTTATCTTTGTTACAAAATAAGGTGGGACCAGCAGAGCCTCAAGACAGGGGAGTAACCCGAAGTCTCGTTTTTCCTGAGATTTCCAAGCCTCACTGTCTCCTTTGCTCTGCCAAAGTGCTGACTCACTGGAGACAGTAATCCTGGGCTATCAAGGAGATTTTGTTTTAATACTCTGTTTTGCAGGGTTCTCAAAAGACTTCTAAAGAAAGGCTTATCCAGCATCCCATACCTCATTTCAGGAATCAACTTCTACCCATTTTAATTCAGGGTCAACTATCTGCATCCAACAGGAGTTATAGACGTTGTCGACATTCTGTGACATGTCACACCAGGGAAGAGAAATGGCCCACAGTGACCCTTTTCCCTGGCTTCAGGGAAATCAGAATTCCATAATCAAAGGCAAAAAGACAAAAGCTTTTGTGGAAAGCTTCGCTTCCCTGTCCTATCTTATACAGCGTATAGTTTCCTCACATCAGAAGTTCTTTGAAATAATTAATCCTCTGCCGGGAGAATCATCTAGAGACCTGTTTAGCCAAGATCTAAAGTTTTTACACTGTTTTTAAGAGGTGATAATCGATCTTGTTTTAAAATAGAGTTCAGCGTCACTTATATGTCCCTTTACCTAAGAACCACTCATCAGATGGCAAACTCCAGCCACAAGAGAGAGGACTGAAAGCAGGGCTTTGATGAAGGCGTCTCCAGTCAAAGGAATGTGAGGGAATCGCTCCCGTCCCTGGGCTGGTTCTCATAGTGCAACACGGCTTTGTCTCGGCTTCTAAGATTCTTAGACAACAACAACAACAACAAAAGCCAGAGACTTTAAGTTTTACTAAAGCACTTAACTGCCATGATGGGAGTGCGAAGTTGAGTGTTCTAGTTTATCTTGCAAAAGTAGCCACCCTCACAGCTCACAGTGATGGTCTAGACGCCTGCCCACAAAGAAAGACCAACACTAGACCAGGGCTCCCTTGCCTATCTTTTCTTTTGATCTTCAGCCCCTAGTTGAGATGCTCATAAGAAGCAGTCAATAATTTCCCTTTCTGTAGAAAAATAGCAGCTGCTGAAAGAGAACAGCAGAACTTCTGTTCACTCTTGAAAACAGGTTTTCGCAAAAGTATGTCAGAGCATTCCTTCTGAATTTAGGAAGACATCTTAGTTCCCTGAAGCAGTGGCACTAAATATAAAATTGAGACACTCGATTCTACATAGTTGTGTTTCCCACAGACAACTGTCTCACTCTATTGAGCAAATATCACATGTGCTTTCCGTATTTCCTCATAACCTTGCATTTTTGGTTGAGGATAGATGTGTTATCAAACTGCTGTTGACACCAGGTCAAGGATGATTTTCCCAGCATGATCTAGGTTCTTGAAACCATAGCTCATTATCCAACTCACTTTTCCTGCTAAGACACTTAATCTCTTTTAAGATTGCAAACTCTTATCCCTACTCATTTTGGTTTCCACTTTTCATCGTCTAAAGATTTAGGTGGCAACACCCAGAATTAGATCCAGCCTTCTAGGCTGTGAAATTTAGCAGCTCGTGAACTCTGAATGTGAATCTGTACCTCTTGTCTTCGTAACTGATCACAGCCTCTTTGCAAAAGATTATGTGTAAAATGATATCTCTTCAGTGGAAAGATGAAATAAGCAAGGCAGCTACAATTACTGTGCGCAATATGCAACAAAACATCGTATGACTGATCACTAACTTAAGACAAACATTCTCATTTAGCTCAAAGTTATTTTAGGACTCAACATAAATAACACCAAAAGTTACCAGCTCATGTTTCCTCCGGATAACCAAGTCATTGAGGACAAATAAGCCCTATTTGCCGCTGCTCTGTAGTTTTCTGCCAGTCTAGTGGTCTTAAGTATTAGGACTATAAAAATAATAAAGAACATATATTGGTTACTGTGAGTCCAGTACTGTGCTAGAGGCTAAAAATACAATATTATACTCACTCCTAACAACAATTATCTGAGTTAGATATTACCATTCAGTGGGTTCAAAATTATACCTGAATGCTTACAGCGAGTGAATTACAAGCCCTCAGATTTGGAGCCGTGTCTGTGTAACAGTACAGCAGGGTTTATCCGCAGAGGCACTGTTGATATTTGGGAGTGGATAATTGTTTGGGGGGGTTGTCTCATGCACTGCAGCCTCCTTGGCCTCTATTCACTAGATGCCAGTAGTACTCCCTAGGCATGACAACCAAAAATGTCCCCAGACATTGGAGCGAAATTGTCCCCAAATGAGAACCACTGCTCTAGAATTAGGGATTTGACTCCAGGTCCCACTTCACACTTCTTCTGACATATTATGCAGATTTCCCTCGCCAAAGTGAATTTCTAAAGTGATCCCCATTTGTTTTCTTTTCTAATTCTTTATTCGCAAATGTTAAAATAATAACATGCACATTGTAGCAGATGAAATTATATAGTAACTATATGTAATAAATCTATAATGGAATGCTTAGTCTCTTCTCCTCTCATCCGTGCTCCCCTTTTTGTCCATTTCCAGCTGGATGATACAAGACAAGCACAGCAAATTGCTTTCTTTTCCTGTATCTTTCCTCCTCAATCAGAATACAGATTTCCTGTTGGGTGATGTGGAGACCTCCTGCCTCTTTGCAGGGTGAGTTTACTGGAAAGAGGACACTGAATGATAGGTGTGCAAATTTGCAGATGCAGTTGGGTCCTCGAACCAGGGACTCTAACTCTGTCAGGCCTGACTGATTGACCTTGAGTGCCAGTGAGTCCAGTTGCTCAGCTTTGGACAGAAAATTAAGGTGAATGTTCATGAGAAGAACTGACCCCACTCTTGCCTTGGGGCCTGATCGAGAACCTGACCCAATTTTGAAGACTCCTCTTTTTCTCCCAGTGTCAGACAGAGGACACATGGGCAGCCGAGAGTTCATGCGAGTTGCCTCTAGAGGCTGTTCCACCCCCACTTGGGAGTGGCACCCTCAGGCAAGTCCCTGAGGAAGAAGGCTTGTGACTGTCTGCAGATGAAATTGTGCCTGGTGGTCTCACTAAGAGCTTACTCTGCCACCCCACCACACTTCCACTACCAGAGTGGCAGAGTCCCAGCAAGAGAAGGTCTCTGGGGGGAAATCGTGCTCCCTTCTCAAAAGGGCACATGCCCAAATTCTCAAATAAGGTCCATGAGGAATTATATCTTCTTTCTAGGCTGAGAGGCATTCTAGGGGTAGAAAGTGAGGGAGACTAGTTGAGAGAGTAGGAGAATTTTTTCCCTGGAAGCTGATGGAAGTTCTGCTCTGGAAGAAATAGTGTAATCTTTCACTGAGGGCTGGGATAGAATCCTTCTGCCTTCAGAGAAGACTGACCAAACATGGGAAGCCATCAGACATTTGCCTGCAGGCAGTTATAACACTTGCACTTAAAAACAAAAAAAAACCCCTCTTTTTAGAGGGAGGCAGAGGACCCTGGATGCCTTAAATCTGGAGGAGCCATCAAGGTAATGTGTCAGTTAACTTTGGGAGTGAAAGAGCCCTGCTTCTGCCCCTTGTGTGGAATCATAAAATCTCAGGGGGGAGGGGAACTAGCATGTCATCTTCCCATGCCCTTCCATCCCCAATACCCAGCTCAGAGGACCTGGAGTTCATCTAAGTGTTTGTCAAGTGACTGATGAGGGAATGAATGAATGAAAGAATGAATGAGGTAATTCCTGCTTGATACTCTAGCCAGCTCTCTGCCAGCTCCCCAGGGAAGAGGTCAGAACCCTTCTCCTCGCACCTTCTTTGCACCCGTGCCCCCCGCGCCCTGCCCAGCGGGCGCTTACCTTGTGCTGTTTCCACATGGCCCCCAGCGGCTTCACTTCGTGCTTGCCGTGTCGGCCCTCCTCCAGGCACAGATAGCACACCGGGGTTCGGCAACTCACGCAGTACATGCTGTAGTTCTCCATTTCGTGTTCGGGGCACGTAGGGAACTTGCGGCCCGCGCTACCCCCAGCAGCTCCGGCCCCGGTGCCCCCCGGGCTCTTGCAGCTGCCGCCTCCGCTGGGGCCGCCCTGGGCTGCGCCTGGGGACGCAGAGGCGGCCTCGGTGGGCGCCGGCGGCGGTGGTGGCTGCACCAAGCGATGCTTAGCGAAGGGTCCTCGGGATGGATGGCACTTGAGCTGGCAGGCAGTACAGTAGAGCACGTCGCACTGCTCGCAGAGCGTGGCAGCCGGCTCGGGCGGAGTGCGGTCACATAACTGGCAGATGGCCACCGCCGCGGCTGCGGACGCCCCCTGCACCGCCCCGCGGCCCTGCTGGTACCGCTGCACGATGGCCTCGAGCAGCCGGTTGCGCTGGAAGCCGCGCAGCCCGCGGTGGTCCAGGGAGGCGCTACGGTGGCACTGCGGGCACGTGATGGAGCTTGAAGAGGACGAAGACAACGAGGAGCAGGTGGCACCTCGGGCCGCGGCGGCCGAGGAGCCGGGCGGCGCGGGCACCATGGGTAGCACGCGAACCCCGTTGGGGGACTTGAGGCTCGGGGTGTAGGAGCCATAACCGCTGTCTGTCTCACTGTACAAGCTCAGCTTGTCCGCGTGGTCCCCGCCACCTCCCGCACCGCCGCCCAGGCCGCCAGCTGCGCTCGCGCCCCCGCCGCTGCAGGCCTGGCCAGGCGCCGGATCATGGTCCAGAGGGGGCGCGGGGGCGGCACCCGTGGGCAGACCCGAGCCCCGAGAGTGCAGGAGTGGCTGGGGCAGGTGCTGCTCACCGTCTGGGGTCTGCACCGCGATGGTACGAGCGCAAGGCAGGCAGACATTGTGGGAACAGGGCAAGATGATCGGCTCCCGAAAGAGGGAGCCGCACACGGGGCACTTCAGCTCCTCCTCCATCACGGCGCCGGCAGGTCGAGATGCTCAGGGCGAGGGATGGAATGGCCCAAGTTCCGGAGACCGGCGGAGAACAAGCTTGGTTAGCACCAGTGAGACTGGAGGCGGGGGCATCACACAAGCATGACTACTTCACAGCCCGGGGGCACGCCCCTCTCTCTGTCCTGGGGCCACCCGCCCTAAGACGATTGGGGGCAAGAGAAGGGAGGGGGTCCTCACCTCCTGCCTGCGAGGCTCCTGCACTAGCGGCTTCAACTTGCGGCCAGAGTCCGGAGCCGGTCGGCTGCCCTGGCGGTGGCCTGCGAGGCGCTCTAGGTGATGAATCAGCACTAGCGCCGCCGCCGGCCGCAGCGCGCGTCTCCTCTCCACATCAGGATCAGCGGCCGGGCTGCGGTTCGCTAGCTCTCCAGTTTCAACCCCTCGGCTCCAGTGGGCAGCTGTCCAAGGGCCCCCTTTTGCTCCTGCCCCGCCCCTAATCAGGACGATCGGTAGGTGAGAAGGCAGGTGAGCAGGCCGTTTGGCCGTGGGTCTGGGTTCAGCACCACGAGGCGGCGGACAGCGCCCGGGAGCCGAGGGTGGAGCCCCAGCTCCTGGAGCTGGGACCTACGGGCCGCCACCCGCCCGGTTGCTGCGCCCGCGACTATCTCGGCGAGGCCCGGCCGGCCCGAAGACCTTCGCTCGCCTCCTTCCCTGGCGGCGGTTGCTGCTGCTGCGGGCCAAAGGCGCCCTGGGGCTTTCTCCCCACGGCCAGGATTGACCTGCTTCTCTGGTTCGCAGCTGCAGCTCCTGCGGCGCCCCTGACCTTGGCCGCGCGACGCTGCAACCGGCGGGCGGAGGGCGAGCTCCCCGCTGGCTCGGGAATCCCCTCCCCGCCTCCTTCCCGCCGCCGCCGCCTCCTCCCGGCGCGGCGCGCTGAGGAGTTGTAATTTCCAGAGCAGAGTAGCTGGGGGCGGGGAGAGAGGAGACGTCAGCTCAGCGAATAAGGGCTCGTCTCTTGCTGCCAGGGGAGTCAAGGGGCAATTTAAAAGGTTTCGCAGAGAGGATCTTTGTTAATAACAATCTATTATTTGGACGGAGATTGCGTCTTGAATTAGTACAATGCCCTGCCCCACCCCGCCCCTGCCATCATCACCCCTGCCCACTCCCTGCCCCCACTCACCACCATAAAAACGTAAAAACAGGGACCTAAAAGCCGGTTGTTTACAAATGCATAGGTAGCATGGTTTGACAGTCACTTTCTAAATCTATGAGAGAGCAAAAAATGCAAGTCACAAAATGTCGGACAGCCTGAAGTCAAAGGGTGAGGTTTTATTTATGGATTGAAGCACAAGCCATTTTGTCTCTTCTTTTCAACCAAGAATGCTCATCCGCGGTCGATGTCAGTCGTCTATGCAAACTGAGTGAGGGCAAGAGATGGGATTTATAAAGTGGGAACGTGCCACTTTGGGCCCCTTACCCCTCGGAACCGGGCACCCCGGACCCAGCCCAACCCGACTGCGGATGGGCGGTGTGGCGCGGGAAGGAAGTCAGCGAGCAGGGATGTTGGTTTTATGAATGGGGAAATCTTCACGTTCTGCAAGACCAGCCACGAGCTGCGGGAACAGCCTCCCACCCGTTGCCCGGCTGTTTCTTCTGCTCGGCTCTTCTCTCTCCGCCGCCGAGGGAAGGGACGGTGGCGGGAGGCGGAGGGCGCGGTGGGTGGGGATAGGCCGAGGAAGGGCTCTGCGTACGGAAGTTTCACGCTGGCGTGAAATAGACGCAAATTAGGAAATCGTTTGTCTGAAAGCGGCATGAATATTGAAGTCGCGCCTCCCTCTGTTCTCAGGTTCTCCAGTTCGTACTCCAAACAAAGACAAGAGGCGCGGCCGCGCAAGGCGTGGAGCCCCAGCGTCTGTCAGTCACCGGGGAGGGAGCGGCGCCGGCTGGCGGGTCACGGCAGGAGAAAGCGGCAGCCCTGGTTATGGCTTGGTGCCTAAAAGATAGGGACCGCCCGCGAGTGGGCCGCTTGGGGAGGGGCGCGGCCGTGCACTCCTCTCAGTAGTCAGGACGGCCCAGAACTTTGGGGGTCAGGACTCCGGGTGGGAATCTTGGCTCCTTTGCTGACCAGTCGCCCCATTCTAAGCAGTTTGCTTGTGCTTTCCTAGTCTCCGATCCTGCTTCTGTCAAAGGAGTATTGTAATACTTACGTGTGAGAACTAAATGAAGTAAATACAGATGGCAAATCCTACGTCCTGCTTTAAAATCCTATGACTCCTCAGTTCAGTCCTGCCCACTGTTGAGTAGCCTGCTTCCAGTTTGTCTAAGGTTGAAGAGCAGACCAACCTAGTGCCAGATAGAGCACCACACAGAGTTGGAGACCTGACTATACTTCCCTTCAGCTACAGGGAGCTTAGAGCAATTATTTAACCAAGCATCAGTATCCCCAGGTGGGAGATGGTGACAACCCTGTCCTAATCCGCCTTCTATGGATAAAGCCACAATGAGCTGGATCCTGCCTGCAATGCTTTGATAAGCTTTCAGGAAAGTTGCTACAGTATTGCTACAGGGCCATATCAGAAATGCTGGAGCGTGGAGATAGTTAGGTCTGTGACTGAAGGCACTTAAAGGTGTGTTCCTTGTGCTTCTACCAGTGTCATCACTCACCCCAGCCCAGCCCAGCCTCCTGGTGACTACAAAGAAAGTAATAACCTCTTATGGTTCTACTGTGAACAGGCTTGCCCCCCACCAACGGTCATATGTCTGAGATCCACTCTGCTTTGTCATTTTCAGAGCAAGATAAGCTGCTTGGGGTGGGAGTTGGGGCGCAACCTGGAGGGATATGTAAATCTTTCCCTGTACAGAAGGACCTACACCTACAATTCCAGGAACTCTGTCACTCAGGCTGAGCTTGATTTTGTTTCCCGTTGGAGGGAAGCTCAGCTAACACAGAATTCCACACATGCATTTCTCATATGCCCTCCATCCCCACCACCCAATCCCATGGCCTAAATCAGCTTAGCCTTGTACTGCACTGCTGCTAAAGCATCGCTCATTTGGGGGCTTGGCATCCGACAGCTGCTTTGTATAAGCTGAGGTTGCACAGCCGGCTTCAATATTTTGTGTATATACCCATAATTACTAACAATTGTCAAGATCGTCTATAAAAAGTCCTCTTTCTGTCCAACTGTGCCATGAACCATATGTACATAGAAAAGTCATTTTATTCGTTTGATCTTCAGTTTTTTTCTATTTTAAAATTTAAGGATAGAATTCATTGAACTTCGGCTTTTCTTTTGGTTCTAAAAGGCTTTGTATATTGGTTGTTAAGTATGACCTATCCCACTTAATAAAAATGACTCTCATGAAAAAACTCAATCCCAAGATTAAATGAAATCTTCCCTTTTTCAAGTCACTAGCATACTGTTAAAGTCTGGGCCGTGCAGAGGGTGAGGCAAGTAATAATATTTGCATTGCAGAACTTGACAGTATGTCCTAGTCTGTTCAGGCTGCTGTAACAAAAATATCATAGACTGGGTGGCTTAAACAACAGAATTCACTTCTTATGGTTCTAGAAGCTGGGAAGTTTATGATCAAGGCATTGGCAGATCTGGTGTCTGCTGAGGGCAACTTCCTCCTTTGCGCATGGCTGCCTTGTCATTGTGTCCTTACATGGAGAGGGGCAGGGGAGAGCAAGCTCTCTTGTCTATTCTTATAAGGGCACTAATCCCACTCATGAGGGCTCCATCCTCATGACCTAATTACATGCCAAAGCCCCCGCCCCTGCCAGTTCCATCACATTGGGGGCTAGGATTTCAATATGAATTGGGGGAGGGGACATGAACATTCAGTCCATAACACAGTGTGAAATTACATTCTTATGTATAATCTCATTTAATCCTCACAATGACCCTCAGAAGTACACATTGCCACATTTCCTCAATTTTGTGATGTATGTATTTTTACATTTTAATGTTGCTGAAATCAGGAAGTATACTACAATTGACAGATACTTCTCCTCTCCCCACCCTTACCTTGAAAATTCCTTATTAAATCTATGGTGCATCTTACAATCACTCGGAATCATGGAAATTTTTTTTTTTTTTAAAGATTTTATTTTTTCCTTTTTCTCCCCAAAGCCCCCAGTACATAGTTGTATATTCTTCGTTGTGGGTCCTTCTAGTTGTGGCATATGGGACGCTGCCTCAGCGTGGTTTGATGAGCAGTGCCATGTCCGCGCCCAAGATTCGAACCAACGAAACACTGGGCCGCCTGCAGCAGAGCGCGCGAACTTAACCACTCGGCCACGGGGCCAGCCCCAAATATTTTATTATTTTTATTTCACAGGCAAAGAAACTAAGATGAGAAAACTCAAGGTCTTGCAGTTTGTAATGGTGGACCTCGAAGTGGTCTGATTTTGAGTTCAAAGCATTTTCCTTTAAGCCACGGTTGCCAGTGGGAACTTCCCTCCCAGCTTTGAGTTACTGGTGAATAGTAGAGGGGAAGCTCAGGAAAGCAGACTTGCTGTGCTCTCTGTCATCACCCAGGGCTATTGAACACGCAATTCTCTCTGCCTTCCCATGCTACCTGCACCCTCCAGGTTGGGTGCACCTTTAATGTATTCCTGGAAGTACCCTGCATTATTCCTCTGTAGCTCTATCATCACCTATCATTTTTGTTTATGTATCTCTCTCCTCTAGACAAGAAACTCCTCAAAGATTGGCCAGTGGCTGGCTCATACCGAATTATCCATCTTTGTGGACCAATTAACTGGCCGTAGGCATGAAGATCCATCCTCATAACCTGCCCTGAAAAGCATAGCTCTGGTGGAAATAATTTATTTATCCTGCAGAAGCCTTCAGTTTCCACATGGAAACTTTCTCCTTTTAATTCCCAGGTTCAAATAGGTTATTTTGTTTTGTTCTTTGTTGTGTGGGTGTACGCATGCGCTCACGTGTCTTCACATAACATTCTTTACTTACTCTTGATCTTCTTAGTTTTTAGCCTTATTATTCCTGCTTGGTTCCCTCTCCCTTGATCCTCTCCATCTCTGTTCTAAACTACTTATGGGTCTCAGAAAGATGGCCTCGTATTTAATTTCTGCTCATGAGCACAAGTCCCTCTAGTGTCATCCTAGTTACTCCATTTTCCATGGCCTTTTTTCTTTTAAAGGAGAAGCATGTGCACACATCTGAACAGTACATTAGTAATTAAAATTCCACAATGCACTGTCATCAAGACAGAGAAAAACGCTTTGCCAAGAGTTACTTTGCGCTCCAGAATGGTTTTTATGCTCAAGTGTCCCAGAAACACTCAAGAGGCAGGATAATGTTACCTTTCCTCCCAAAAGAGCACAAATAAGTTAAGTAATTTACTCAGGCTAACACAGCAAATTACAAGTAAAACAATCAATCTGCTTTGTCCTTTGAATTTCAAGATGAAGTAGAGTGGAATTTAAGGCTTTATCAGCTAAAAAGAGATGCTGTAGTCTCAAGTATAAGAATCTCTGAAACAAATTTTTTAATGATAGCTTATGATATTTTTCTTTTAAGTAACGTTTTCGTTCCTTTGGTTTTTCCAGTGTAGGAGGATTCAGGGAATATAATAAAAATCTTCAGCCCAGAAACCGTATGGTCTAAAGTAGCTTGCATTTAACTAGAAGAAAGCAGCCACATCCACCTCTATGCACAGAGCACCAAACCTTCTTTGTGGCAAAGTTAATGAGGAGTCGTTATCACTAGCGACATAAAGCATCCTCTCCAGGGTATACAATGGGCTTCTTTTCTAGGAGACAGATTCTGTAGAGGAATCTCACAATCCAGCCACTTTCCCCTTTAAACATCCTTGATTGGTGCTTAACAATCTTCTGTTTTAACTTGAATACCATGTAAGGACTTCCCCCCCTTTAATTCTGAGACTCTTCTCTACAGATCAGGAGACCTGGTCTTGGAAAGCTTGCCCTTCTCTCTTTGCATCTTTTGCAAGTAAAAGGGTTTAGAGTCAAATCTTGGATGAAGCAAATTGATTCCAATTTATAAGACTCTTTGTATCGTAGGGTATCTTCCTAATGCATGGAAACTAATATTATTACTACAAAAGCAATTTGGGCCTCAAACACTTCCCTATGGTTAGAAATTTCGCTATGAGAATTGTAATAGCTCTTCACATTTTCATGGCACCCTTTCTTATAGATTACATAACCTGATCCTTACAGCAACACAGACTGGCCTGCAAGATGATGAAACTGAAGGACGGGCCCTAACCCACATGGTAGGATCTCATCAGCCATGCTAGTACAACTTGATCCCAAACCTAGGCACTATTGTTTAGTCTAAAGATGGGCACCTGACCAGGCTAGGCCAACCAGAATTCCTTCCTGAAATGTAGAATTGGATCCAGAGAAAGAATCTGGATGGGCCTCTAACACCAAAGTTAAAGAACTGCTTTGGTCCTAGAAAAAGCAAAAGAAACAGAGAATGAAGAATAAAGCAGAAATACAGAGAGAGAGGAGAGGGCTGGCTAAGGGTCCCACAACCTTGCATGTTTCTGAATCACAGCTACACTCCTGCCTGTGGGTTCCATAAAACACCCCTCTACCCTTATGACATCATTATGATACCCTTATTTCCCTTTCAGAAAAGATAAGCGTTCAGAAAGGAGTTCAGGAAGGTAAGATCAGGTTAACCCATCTGCCTATTCAAATAATTAAGGCCATGCCCTTGTTTAGTTGGATACTTATCATCTCTTTCGGGATGTTGACATTTTTCTGCTCTCAATCTGTTTCTATTGGATTCTGGCCCCGACTATTTGTCGGTTTTGCTCTTTTCATTCCTGGATGCTGTTTTCTACCCACAGCTTGACTTTTTCAGTCTGTTAAGCTTCACCTCTGTCTTTGCTCTCATCCTAACCACCACCTCTAACAGACCATTGACTTCTTTTGTTGGGCTCCCTGTTTCCTCTCCCTGACCACAGCAGAACCATGATGTCCTTATTCTCTCCACTCCATATTCTCTTAGACAGGAAATCAATGGGATGTTATAATGTACTTGGTAGTGCCTATAAGTCCCACAGCATCCCATATTAAAACAAACCCCCGAGGTCTGTAAACTGTAAAGTGCTATACAAGGGATAACAAGTTGGTTACTTGGTGGGAATAAGAGAGATCAGAGAAAAGGTTGTGGAATATTCTGTGGAAGTGCTTTCAAACTCTGATAGTTTTCTTCACCCATCTTCCCAGCAAGGATATACCACCAAGGGGAAAGAACACATAGACCACCAGGCAGGGCATCTTCTCTATGGCAAAGTGCTCAAAACCATGTCAGTATCCAATTTACTAGCTCAAAGCATTACTTTATGATAGGGAAGTCACTACACGCTAAGTGGGCTATAGTTTCTTAACATCCATCGTATTTGACGTATTTCTACCTAAAGATCCCTTGCGTTTTGGCAGAAATTTGACAAACCTCCTGGGTTCCGAGGCAGGATGGTAGGTTAGGAGGGTTAAGAGCTTTGGAGCTGGACTGCATGGGGTGGAATCTTGGCTCCAGCTGGGAAAATTCTGGTAATATGCTTAACCTCTCAGAGTCAGGTTCCTCAGCTGTAAAATGGAGATAATCGGTTTATACTTCAAAGAGCTGGGACAACTTGGTGAAATAACACATACAAAACACTTAGAAAAGTAGGCGGTATGTAGTATTCAACACACAGTAGGTATTACTACCCTTTTACTTTTCTGCCCCCCAACACGTATCATATGGTTGACTCTAAAAAGATATCAGTAAATTAGTGAACTGCAAGTAGATTATTCTGGCTGGGCTATTGCACTGTATTTGAGTTTACTGGGGAAAGTGAGCCATATTTCTAGAGTGAGTGAAAAGGGAAGATGGGAGAGCTATCAGAACCAATCTATCAGGAAATGGGTGTAGCATCTGGGAAAAATAAAATTTCTGCTCCAAAGGAACTTAATATCTGAGGCAGATATCATAGAGCAAAACAAAAAAGCAACACAAAAACATAGAAGTAATGGACTTGCTAAAAATAGAGAATAAGAGGGTTTTTTTTAATTATTATTTTTTTAAAAAGGAAAACTTATTTTTTATTTTTATTGCAATAACATTGGATTATAACATTATATAGCTTTCAGATGTACATCACAATATATTTCAAATTCTGTGTAGATTACATCACATTCGCCACCCAAAAACTAATTATAGTCCATCATCACACATGTGTGCCTAATCCCTGCTTTTGCCCTCCCCCCTCCACCCTTCCCCTATGGTAACCACCACTCCAATCTCCAATGCCATGTGTTGGTTTGTCACTGTTTTTATCTTCTACTTATGAGTGAGATCATATGGTATTTGACTTTCTCCCTCTGACTTATTTCACTCAGCATAATACCCTCAAGTTCCATCCACGTTGTCACGAATGGCTGGATTTCATTGTTTCTTATGGCTGAGTGGTATTCCATTGTGTATATATACCATGTCTTCTTTATCCATTCGTCCCTTGATGGGCACCTACGTTGCTTCCAAGTCTTGGCTATTGTGAATAATGCTCCAATGAGCATAAGTGTGCATGTATCTTTATGCCTTTGTGTTTTCAAGTTCTTTGGATAAATATCCAGGAGTGGAATAGCTGGATCATATGGTAGATCTATTCTTAATTTTCTGAGGATACTCCATACTGCTTTCCATAGTGGCTGCACCAGTTTGTGCTCCCACCAGCAGTGTACGAGGGTTCCTTTCTCTCCACATCCTCTCCACCACTTGCCATTTCCTGTCTTGTTAATTATAGCCATTCTGACTGGAGTGAGATGATATCTCATTGTAGCTTTTATTTGCATTTCCCTGATGGCTAATGATGTTGAACATCTTTTCATGTGCCGTTTGGCCATCCGTATACCTTCTTTGGAGGAATCTCTGTTCAGACCTTTTGCCCATTTTTTAATTGGGTTGTTGGTTTTTTTGTTGTTGAGACGTATGAGTTCTTTGTATATTTTGGATATTAACCCCTTATCTGATATATGGTTTGCAAATATCTTCTCCCAATTGTTAGGTTGTCTTTTCGTTTTGTTGATGGTTTCCTTTGCTGTGCAGAAGCTTTTTAGTTTGATGTAGTCCCATTTGTTCATTTTTTCTTTTGTTTCCCTTGCCCGGTCAGACATGGTACTTGAAAATATGCTACTAAGACCGATGTCAAAGGCTTACTGCCTATGTTTTCTTCTAGAAGTTTCACGGTTTCGGGACTTACATTCAAGTCTTTAATCCATATTGAGTTGATTTTTGTGCATGGTGTAAGGGAATGGTCTACTTTCATTCTTTTGCGTGTGGCTGTCCAGTTTTCCCAACACCATTTATTGAAGAGACTCTTCTTTCTCCATTGTATGCTCTTGGCTCCCTTGTGGAATATTAGCTGTCCATAAATGTGTGAGTACCTCCAAACAAGATAAGGCCAAAGAGGCCCACACCAACACACATTATAATTAAATTGTCCAAAATTAAAGATGAAAAGAGAATCCTAAAAGCAGCAAGAGAAAGTCAACAAGTGACATACAAAGGAAAGCCCATAAGGCTATCAGCGGACTTCTCAGCTGAAACCCTACAGGTAGCATGACATATTTAAAATGCTAAAAGGAAAAAACCTACAGCCAAGAATACTCTATCCAGTAAGGCTGTCATTCAGAATGGAAGGAGAGATAAAGAGCTTCCCAGACAAGCAAAAATTAAAGGAGTTTGTCACCAAGAAACCATTCTACAAGAAATGCTGAAGGGACTTATTTAAGTGGGAAAGCGATGACCACAAATAGGGATAAAAATATTATCCAAAAAACCTCCCCCAAAACAAGCAATAAAATCACTGGTAAAAGTAAAAATATAGTAAAGGTAGCAGATCAACCACCTATGAAGATAATATGAAGGTTAAAAGACAAAAGTACTAAAATTACCTATTTCAATGACAAGAGGGTAATGGATGTATGCACACAAAACAAAAGATTAGATATGATTTCAAAAACATAAAATGTGGGAGGAGGGGAGTGAAAAAGTAGAGCTTTTAGAAAGAGGTCAAACTAAAGAGTCTATCAACTCATTATAGACTGTTATAGACATAGAATATTATATAGGTTCCTCATGGTAATCGCAAATCAGAAATCTATAATAACTAAACAAGGAAGTAAGAGAAAAGAAATCAAACATATTACTAAAGAAACTCATCAAACTACAAGGGAAGAGAGCAAGAGAAAAAGAAAGGAACAGAGAAGAAGTACCAAAACGCCCAGAAAAAAAAAAGTAACAAAATGGCAATAAATACATATTTACCAATAGCTACTTTAAATGTCAATGGACTAAATACTCCAATCAAAACACATAGGGTGGCCAATTGGATAAAAAAACAAGACCCATATATACACTGCATACAAGAGACAAACTTCCCACCTAAAGAGTTTTTAAAAAACAGAAGAAACAAAGAAAGACTCTAAAGTCTTTACACTATGTACAGATTAAGGGTTTAAGAGCATTGTTTTTAAAGCTTTTAGTAAAACAATGCTAAGTAAAGAAATTATGACCAAATAACCCTTGTACATCTTATATATTTATATATGCAACTGGATAATATTTTGCTATAGTAATCGAAATAGTCTCAATACTTTTTTTTCAACAATTTTTTATTTTCAATCTTTTCTCTGTATCTCAAGATCCTCTTATTGACATTCCGTACCCATCACAAAGGGATGATTGTCACCATAGAACCAGAGAGAAAGAAGAGAGTCCAGTCTTGGCTTGTGACTCCCAAATAAGGCTTTTGAACTCATGGCAAAGACAATATTTAAGAGAAAAAAATAATTTTCAAATTTTGAGTATAAAAAAATTCAGAGCTCCAAATAACTCAGTACGCGTAATTTATTTCACAAGGAATAGTTTTAGAAGACTATATGATCAACTAGAATCAGTTTTTCCTGCCTCAGGAGAAAACAAAAACCAAACCAAACACTCCTTAGGAGAAGAGGATACAGAGTCAGAGGAGGGCTAGAGAACTGAGGAATTTTATGTCGCTAGGAAGACGTTGTAGATCCATGTCCTCAAACTGGCCCTGCGAGAAGGGATGAGGGATAACAGACACTTCATGTGGGTCAGGGGATCTGAAAGCAGAGGGAATCGGAACTTTAATTTCTGGGAGTAGACTGAAAGGCCTGAAGCTTTGTGCAGGGCCAGATGGTGACAAGGGAGTAGAGCTGAAATGGCTGTATGTCGTGTCCAGAAAGCCAGGCCAGGGCAGTCCAGCTGAGTCCCTGCACTCCCCGCAAGGGCTCCAGAAACACCCGAATGTTTTTTGTGTGTCTGTTGTGGCTCAGATCTAGCCCAGAAAACTGGCAAACCTAAAGCAGCCTTTTAGCCAGAATCTACAAGAACCCTATGACCAGAAGCCAGACTGGGAACAAGATACCTTAGCAGATGCCACTGTGTGTGAGGACAACAGTTCCATGAGACTAGATGCTTAGTGCCCCTGCACAGACACACACTTTCACCATGGGAAGTCCTCCAGAACTCAAGTTAAGCCCAGGGGGTGGGGGTGGGGCGGATGGTGAGGGTGTTTGCCTAGACATGACTGAGAGAACACTTAATTGGCAGATAATAGATTTCCATCACCCAGTAGAATGGTGGCTGAAATAGAAACTGAATTCACTTATAGAGACAATAAAAAAGTTATGTTTCTTGTTCCTTTAAGTTTTTGGCGTGAGATTCCCATCTAATTCATATATTCCTCAATTTAATCGTCATAACAACCCTGTAAAGTGGGATTACGACACTCTACTTTATAGATGAGAATGTAAGCGATGGGAAACATTAAGTAACTGCCCAAGTGTGCTTGGCCATTAAGTGGTGGGACTGAAATTTAACCCAACCATCTGATTTCATATCATCAATCATTTGAAAATGTTTCCTCACCAGCCATGTGTCAGGCACCCTTAGTGAAGAAGACAGATATGACTCGTGTCTTCATAGAACTTCCAGGCCAAGCAGAGGAGACAGCAATTTAAAATGTATAACAGGTATCATCTGGGGCATCCTTGCCCCTTGAAATCTAGATATTTTGGTTCAAATTGGTGATTCCACACCTTTTGAAAGCCCAAATTGCTTTACAGGGTTTTTAAGAACTCACAGTATGCTGATAGTCTCAATGTCATCTCTGACTATGGCCATTCACTACAGCACAAGTCACTTCTGTTCTTTACCCATGTCAAACTGAACATGACACCCAACTCTTCTTGAGTTTCCTAAACGCCCACTCCCCTCTCTTTCCAACTATGAGCTAATAGGTTGACTTGACTCAAGACTTGAGTCCTTTCAACCTGTGCCTTGCTGGTTTGGCTGAACGTCTGTCCTGCCAAAAGCAGTCACATCCTGCATCCCGTCTCTTCTCATTCTCATTCACTCCATCGTCATGTGAACAAGTGGTCCAACTTACCAAAGGGTCTAGAAGTGGGTGATAGGGCTCTAAGAGCTGTGAGACAAAGTCAGATGATCTAACGTACACTTGATTAACGTATGTAACTGGAGTTGCAGGAGGAAAACAGAAAAAGAATGGGACAGACTGTGATAACTTATTGTAAACCCTAGGGCAATCACTAAAAATAAAATAAAGTGGAATAACTAAGTCAATAGAGGAGGTAAATGGAATCATTTAAAAAGCTCTTAATTCAAAAGAAGACAGGAAAGAGGGGGGAAAATCGAAGAGCAGATGAGACAAACAAAAACAAATAGCAAGATGGGAGATTTAACCTCAATCATATTAACAATTACACAAAATGTCAGTGTTCTAATCACTGCAATTAAAAGGCAAAGATTGGGGGCCCGCCCCGCGGCCTAGTGATTAAGTTCACGAGCTCTGCTTCGCCGGCCCAGGGTTTCACCAGTTCAGATCCTGGGTGCAGACATGGCACTGTTCTGCTCATCAGGCCACACTGAGGTGGCATCCTACATAGCACAACCAGAGGCACTCACAACTAGAATCTACAACTATGTTCTGGGGGGCTTTGGGAGAAAAATAAAAAAAGGAAGATTGGCAACAGTTGTTAGCTCAGGTGCCAATCATTAAAAAAAAAAAAAGGCAAAGATTGCCAGATTGGATTAAATAAAGCAAGAAACCCACTTTAAATTTAAAGACACACGATTAGGTGAAATGTATAAGTATGTAAAAAGATATACTATATAAATATTAATCAAAAAAAAGCTACAGAAAAAGTACATTCAGAAGGAGAAATATGTAGCAGAAACGAAGAGAAAAATTATATAATTAGAAGGAATAAATTCAAGAAAACATGACAATCCTAAATGTGTAGGCAGAGTGCATCAACAGAGCTTCAAAATAGATACAGAAAAAAATGGAAAGAATTGAAAAAGAAATAGACAAATTTACAGTTGTAGCTGGAAACTTGAACACTTCCCTCTAACAGATAAAGTAAATAGACAAAAAATCAGTAAGGATACAGGCGACTTGAAGACCACTAGCAACCAACGTGATCTAATTGACATTTATGGAACACTCCCTCCAACGTCAGCAGAATGAACAGTCTTTTCAAGTGCACACAAAAAATTTGCCAGGGCCAACCCAGTGGCACAGCAGTTAAGTTCGCATGCTCCATTTTAGTGGCCCAGGGTTGGCCAGGTTGAATCCCGGGTGCAGAACTACGTACTGCTTATCAAGCCATGCTGTGGCAGGTGTCCCACATATAAAGTAGAGGAAGATGGGCACAGATGTTAGCTCAGGGCCAGTCTTCCTCAGCAAAAAGAGTGAGGATTGGCAGCAGATGTTAGCTCAGGGCTAATCTTCCTCAAAAAAATTTGAAAAAATTTTTGCCAAAATAGTCCATATTCTGGGTTACAAAAAACATCAATAAATTTAAAAGAATTCTCATCATAAAAACTGTTCTCCTACCGCAATGAAATTAATTTAGAAATCAATAATAGAAAGATCTCTGGAAAATTCCCAAACACTTGAAAACTAAGTAACACACTTCCAACAATTCCATGGGCTCAGAAAAAAATCAAAAGGGAAATTTGTAAGATTTTGAACTGAATGGAAATAAAAATACAACATATCAAAACTGTGGGATGTAGCTTAGAGAGAAAGCAGTGATTAGAGGAAAATTTATGGCAGCAAATGGCTGTATCAGCAAAGAAGAAATATCTTAATCAATGATCTAAGCTTGCAACTTAAGAAACTAGAAATAGAAGAGCAAATTATAACCAAAATAAGCAGAAAAAAGAAAATAATGAAGCAGAGCAGAAATCAGCAAAATAGAAAACAGAAAAATGATAGAGGAAATTGCTAAATTCAAAAGTTAGTTCAGATCAATAAATTGATAAACTCCTAGCAAGACTGATTAGCAGAAGAGAAAATAAAGAAATTACCAAAGTCAGGAATTAGAGAGGGGACATCACTATAGATCCCTACTCATTAAAAGGAA
Source organism: Equus caballus (assembly GCF_041296265.1). Classification (NCBI taxonomy): domain Eukaryota; kingdom Metazoa; phylum Chordata; class Mammalia; order Perissodactyla; family Equidae; genus Equus; species Equus caballus. The sequence goes on from NC_091684.1 coordinate 91,357,561, forward strand.
CAATAAGAGGTTATCATGAAAAGTTTTATGCCAATAAATTTTATAACTTGAATGAAATGGATAAATTCCTTAAAAGACACAAACTACTCAGGAAGAAATAGATAACCTGATCAGTCCTCTATCTATTAAATAAAATGAACTCACAGTTAAAAACCTTCTCACAAAGAGTGCTCTAGACCCAGATGGCTTCACTGGTGAATTTTACCAAAAATTTAAGAAATCTGGCAAAAAATTGAAGAAATAATAGCAATTTTACATAAGTTTTTCCAGAAAGTATAGAAGGTAACACTTTCCAACTCATATTATGAGACCAACATTACTCTGATGCTAGAACAGGGCAAAGATCTTCAAAGAAAGCTACAGACCAGTATCCCTCATGAACACAGTAGCAAAAATTCTTAAGAAAATTTTAACAGCTTGAATCCTTCAATATATAAAAAGGGTGGTACTTCATGACCAAGTGGGGTTTTCCCCAAAGATGCAAGTCTGTTGCAACATTAGAAAATTAATCAATTCATCGTATTGATATACTAAAAAGGAAAAGACCTGTGATCATCTCAATAGATGGAGAAATAGCATGAGACAAAATTTAAGATCCATACATGATTAAAATCTCTCAGCAGATGAAGAATAGCAGGAAATACCTTAACCTGATAAGGTGCATTTATGGAAAACCTACAACTAACAAGATACTTAATGGTGAAAAACCAAATACTTTCCCTTAAGCTCAAGAGCAAGGCAAGGAATACCTTTTACCACTTCCATTCAATACTTATGGTCCTAGTCAGTGCAATAAAACAGAAAAAAGAAATTAAAGGTCTACAGATTAAAAAGAAAAAAGTAAAACTTTCTTTATTTGCATATGACATGATCGACAACATAGAAAATGCCAGGGAATCTACTGAAAAGCTATTAGAACTATTAAGTGGGTTTAGCAATGTTGCAAAGGTCAAGTTACAAAAATTAATTGTATTTCTATATGCCAGCAATGAATAATTGGACATAAAAAACTTAAATACCACTATATAAGCACCAACAAATTAAATATGTAGGGAAAATATTAGCAAAATGTGTGCAAGACCCATACACTGAAAACTATAAAACATTGGCAGAAATTAAAGAAGATTTAAATAAATGGAGAGATATACTGTGTTCATGGATTGGAAAACTAAATATTGTTAAGATATCATTTCTTCCCAAATTAGACTATAGATTCAGTGTAATCCAAATCGAAATTGCTGAAAGATTTTTCTGTAGAAGTTGACAAGCTGATTCTAAAATTAATACGGAGGGGCTGGGCCAGTGGCGTAGTGGTTAAGTTTGTGCGCTCCACTTCAGCAGCCTGGAGTTTGCAGGTTTGGACCCCGGGCACAGACCTATTAAGTCACATCAAGAGGTCAAGCCATGCTGTGGTGACATCCCACATAAAATAGAGGAAGATTGGCACAGATGTTAGCTCAGCAACAATTTTCCTCAAGCAAAAAGAGGAAGATTGGCAACAGATGTTAGCTCAGGGCCAATCTTCCTCATACACACAAAAATAATAATAATTAATATGGAACTGCAAATGATTTAGAAAGCCAAAAGGATTTTGAAAAAGAACAAGGTTGAAAGACTCACACTGCATAATTTTACGACTTACTATAAAAGTACAATAAACAAGACAATACATATGGGTTAAAAATAGATATATTAAAAATAGATATATAGCTAAATGGAACAGAACATATGTGGTCAATTGATTTTTACGAAGATACACAGGGAATTCAGTGAAGAAAGGATACTCTTTTACTAAGTGGTTCTGGAAAAACCAGATATTCATGTGCAAAAACCAAACACCATTATCTTGCATCATATACAATAAATTAATTTTAAATTTATCATGATCTTAAATACAAAAGCTACTGTGATAAAACTACTGGAAGAAAGCTTTGTGACCTCCAGTTAAGCAGAGATTTTTAGATATGACAGAAAAAGCGCAAACCATAAAAAAGTTGAAAAATCCGGCTTCATCAACATTAAAAATTACTGCTCTTCAAACAATGCTGTTAAGGAAATGAAAAGACAAGTCACAGACTGGAAGAAAATATTTGAAAAATGCATAGCTGATAGAGGATTTGTATCTAGAATATTCCAATAAAAATGAGTGAACAATTTGCATAGATCCTTCAACAAGGATTTGCCATACACAGATGGCAAATAAGCACATGAAAAGATGCTCCACGACATTAGTCATTAGGGAAATTCGAATTAAAATCTCATGAGATACTACTGCATACTCACATGAATGGTTAAAACTTAAAAGTCTGACAATACAAAGTGTTGATAAGGATACAGGACAACTGAAACCCTCATGCATTTCTGATGAGACTGCAAAATGGAACAGCCCCTGTGGAAAACAATTTGGCAGTTTCTCACAAGTTAAACGCAATTATATCATACAATCTATACTTAAACATTTACCAAGAGAAATAAAAATATATGTCTATACAAAGACCGTGATGCAAATGTTCAGAGCAGCTTTATTCATAATTGCCATCAACTGAAAACAATCCAGACACACATTGACAAGTGAATAGATAAACCCTTTGATACATAAATGCAATGGAATATTACTCAGCAATGAAAGAATGAACTACTGACACATGCAACAGACAGATGAATCTCGAAAGCATAAGTTACATGAAATATCAGACACAAAAGGCTATATGCTCTATAGTCCATTTATATCAAATTCTAGAAAAGGCAAAAAATGATAGGAGCAGAAAAAAGTAGTTCAGAGACTGGAGATTGAGGAAAAGAACTGAATGCAGAGGGCACAAAGGAACTTTTGCAGTGATGGGAACGTTCCACATGTTGATTGTGATGGTGGTTGCATGACTGAATAAACTTGTCAAAACTCATTGAGCTGACCACTTAAAAGTGGTGAATTTATTTTATGTAAGTTATACCTGTATTAATTTTCTACTGCTGTAACAAATCACCGCAAACTTAGCAGCTTAAAACACCCATTGAGCTCACAGTCCTGTAGTTCAGAAGTCCAGTGAGCTGTGGTTGGGTTCTCAGTTCAGCAAATCACAAGGCCAAAACGAAGTGGATGGCCAGGCAGAGTTCTTGTCTGGATGTTCTGGAGAAAAACCTGCTCCCAAGTTCATTCTATCTTTTTTTTTTTTTTTAAAGATTGGCACCTGAGCTAACATCTGTTGGCAATCTTCTTCTTTTTGTTTGTTTCTTCTTCTCCCCAAAGCCCCCCAGTACATAGTTGTATGCTTTAGTTGTGGGTCCTTCTAGTTGTGGCATGTGGGATGCTGCCTCATCATGGCTTGATGAGCCGTGCCATGTCCACGTCCAGGATCCGAACCAGTTAATCCCTGGGCTGCCGGAGCGGCCGTTTCGGATCCTGGGCTGCTGGAGCGGAGAGCACGCACTTAACCACTCAGCCACAGGGTCCGCCCCTCCCAAGTTCATTCTTGTCATTGACAGAATTCAGTTCCTTGCGACTGTAGGATGGAGGTCCCCATTTCTTTGCTGGCTGTCAGCTGGGTCAGCTGTTGGTTCCTAGAGGCCATCTGTGCTCCTTGCCACATGGCCCTCTCCGTCTTCAAGCTAGCAACGTCATGCCGAATGCCTGACTTTCTCCTCTGCAACCAGCCAGAGAAAACTCTCTGACTTAAAGGGCTCACGTGAAAAGGTCAGATCCACCTGGATAATCGCCCTATTTTAAGGTCCGCTGTGCCATATAACATAACCTGATTACAAGAGTAAAATCCACGATATACACAGTCCTGGGGATTATGCAGGGCAGACATACAGGGATGGGGGCAGGAATTCCTGTGGGCCATCATAGTATTCTGCCTGCCACAATTCTTGAAAAAAATCTTTCTTTAAAAACTAAATTTCATATAATTATACATTTAAAATGTTGCCTTTCTGAAAAGGATAAAACTATTTAAGTTGGGACTGTCCCAGAAAATCTGGGATATATTGTTGCCATATGATCTAGTTATTTCCTGCTACATATGTTAGGATAGGACAGAGGGGGGATTAAGCTAACATATTTTGAATGCCTACCATGTGCCAGACACATGCTAGACATTTTACATAAATAAAGCATCAAAGGGCCTCTGATTCAAAGAATATGATGGGAGTGGGGGTGGAGGGGGATGGAAGGCAGGCACAATTTCCAATGCACAGAGTTGAAAGAGTAGAAATGTCAGGATGCAAAGCTGGGTCATTCTGGAATTCTGTCCCCAACTAGGCAGAAAAGAAGGGAACCCAAATGAAGGGATGAGAGTGGTAAAACCCTAAGTAGCCCCCAGCTAGGTGGCTCAGGGGGGTAGAACTTCCCTACTGGTATCTCGAATGGGTTACAAGTGTCAGGGGTCAGAAGAAGCCAGAGCAGCCTCCTCTGTTTACCCACGCGAGCTATACCAATGTCACAGTTTTAAAAATGTGCTGTCAGGTATAAAAGTTTGAGAAGCGCTGGTCTGGGGTATAAGACAAGTCTCCTGCAGAAGTGAGATAGATCCCTAAGGACCTAGGCAGAACAGAATCAGGCCCCGTAAGGGAGGGCTCTGGGGTGGGGATCTGTGCTTCAATCCCACAGCAGTGCTTGGCACATCTTTTCTAGACTGGGGAGCAGGTTGAATGGTGGGCCGCCTGCTGCTGTTGCTGCCTGGCTTGACTGTCCCCAAGGCCCTCACAGGTGTCAGCACTAACGCCTCAGCCTACACAACGAGCCCTGCCCAGTCCTGAGCTAAGTCAGCCAAGGTGAGGCACTGTGGTAGAAAGGGTAAGGATTCTGGAGTGAGGCACACCTGAGATCCCTTCCAGACTCCATGACTTACCAGGTTTGAGCCCCCAGAAAAACTCTGAAACTTCTCTGAGTTTCAGTGTCCACATCTGTAGAATGGGACTGCTGGTCGTGCTTATCTCATAGGTTGTTGTGAGCATGACGTGAAGTTGCTGTCTGCCACTATACTTGGTGAGTGGTAGACAGTCAGTAAATGGGAGTTTGGATACACCTGATGGAGAGGTCTGGCATTATTGTGGCCCCGGATGTGGCCCCTTTGGAAATGGAGAAAACCATATACCTGTCCTCTGCTGGGTTGACCCAGTCTGTGTGTCTGGCCTTGGCCTCAGTCTAATTCCCTATCCAGCTCTTGCTTGTCCGCTTTCCTCTTTCCTTGGGGTTGTCCTTGGGGCCGATTTCTGGTGTTCTTCTTCCAATAAGACCATCACTCAGAACCACAAGGACTCTGCATCTTGACCTTGCTCCAACACTGGTTTGTCTCCCTCAGTTCCAGGGCTGGAATTTTCCATACCTGCTGGAACTCTTGGTAGTCTACTGGTGACTGTACTTTTGCAAGCCTTTTCTATACAGAAGTAGCTCCCCCAGCCCTGGTTTCTTTCCCTCCTTTTGCATCCTGTACTGCCAGATCTCACAATGGTTTAGTCTATTTGAACTCTGAGAGTCGAGGGTCGAGAGGCAAGTGAAGGCAACACCAACATGCATACATACCAACGGGTCCATTCCTCACCCTGGAGAGGGAGAGCGTGCTGGAAAGGGCATTGTGGGGAAGTAGGGAGGGAAGAGGCTTTCTGGGGGCGGACAGGAAGGGGAGGCACATTCTAGGTGGAGCAGCTCAGCCCAGGTGCCTCAGAGGACAGGGAAGGGTTTTGGTGGGATGAGTAGGGACATCCACTTGGGAGCGCCACTGATGACCTATGTCTCATCTTTCCTCCCCGAAGATGCCCTGTCCCTAGTTACTGCTTTGCTGACATATATTCCTCGGCCTACGCTTTTCTATATCACAGAGTTGCACCATCACCCACCAGGAGCTTAAGTAAAAATCCAGCACTCACCTGGGATTCCTTACCTTTCTCTCATGTCCTCATTCACCACCACGTCCTGTTGGTACTACTGGTAAAATTGATCTCTGGTCAGCCCACTCACCCCCCGTTCCACCCTCCCCCGTCTAGTCCAGGCTGCCATCACCTCTCCCCAGGACTATTCCCATTCCTTCCTGACTGCTCTCCTTTACTTCCTTCTGGCCTCCTTAATCCCTCCTCCATCCAGCAGCTACAGCAATCTAAAACACACATACGCAGCCACACAGACACGCACACACACACTCTCATACTTTGTGTCACTCTTATCACTGCTTAGAATCCTTCTATTGCTTCCCCTGCTCTTCCAGTAAATTTCAGCTTCCCATTAGGGCCATTGTCCTATGAGGACATAGCTCACGCTGACTCAGACTTCAGCTCTTTGCACATTAGCTCCAGCCCCCCTGGCTGCTTCCACAACACTGCAGGCTCTTTCCTACCTCTTGCACCTGAGGTCCCAGCTTCTGGGAATGCTCCCCTACACCCACCCGGCTCCTGGAGAGCCTGCTCTGACCACCCATAGAAGGAACACAGCCCCTCCTCCACACTGCTATTTACGTTGTTTGTTTGTTTTTTCTTTTTTTTTTTTAAAGATTTTATTTTTTTCCTTTTTCTCCCCAAAGCCCCCCGGTACATAGTTGTATATTCTTTGTTGTGGGTCCTTCTAGTTGTGGCATGTGGGACGCTGCCTCAGTGTGGCTTGACGAGCAGTGCCATGTCCGTGCCCAGGATTCGAACCAATGAAACACTGGGCCACCTGCAGTGGAGTGCACAAACTTAACCACTCGGCCACGGGGCCAGCCCCTGTTTGTTTTTTCTGTTAAAGAACTTTTTACAATCTGCAATTATCTCACTTTCTGTTTATTTACTTTTCTGTGGGTTGCTCCCTGACTGGATAGTATGGTTTGGAGAGCAGGGACTGTGTAGGTCTTGTCCTCTCTTCTATCCGCAGAGTCCAGCACCCTGTGGGCCACACAGCAGGTCCTAAACAATATTTGCTATGGAATGAGTGCATGAATTAGCAGATAAGTAAGCGAGATGAAGCACTGGCCCTGCTCAGGGCGTGTGTGTCGCCTACATTCTTGAACACAAGGGGGAGGCTGGGACACGGTCTAGGAGGAAGAGAGGCCTCTCTTCGACTTGAGAGGGTGCCAGGGTGAGTGCTAGGACTGTGAAAGCTCAACCTTCAAGGGGGCTGGAGAACAGCGCCCTCCCACGTTCTCTCTGGAGCAGGAGCCAGCAGAGGGAGTCCCCTCCTCCAAGCCGGTCTTCTTGGCTGGGGAGGTGGGGACAGAGGCTGGATTAACCAAGCAGCCTGCAGGCCTACACGTGGCAGAGATTAGAACTCAGCCCCAAGGGGCCCACGAAGCAGCTTAGCCCCAGAATCTGCCTCTGCCGTTTGCCAGACATTCCAGTACATTCCACTCACCCTTCTCTCTGGCCTCCAGCAGCAGCAAACTCATAAAGGCCTCTTTGACCATACACACATGCATTGTATGTACCGGCTTCAGGCTATTTAAGCAGGGCCTAGAACTGGCTGTATTTCAAAGATGAAGGGATTCTGGTATTTATAGGCTTTGAGCCTCTCGGGTGGAAAATAAACTCATAAGCTGAGCTCATAAACTCAGCTCTTGGAGGTCAGTTCTCTAAGATGTTCCTGCTTATAAAGTGCAGTTTAATAGCAGTTCTGACTGTAACCCTTGTAGAGAAAGTTGTGACTTGCTTCCTGTGGTCAGCACACAGCTCCCCCCCAACCTGATGTGTATCTCTGTGCTCTGCACACAGCTTCTTCCCGAAGCTACACTACCAGGGCATTCTCAGGATTCATGCTTTGTGCTTCTCATTTCCAAGGAGAGGGACAAATGCTTGTTAATGGGAAGAATATATAGCCCAAAAAGCCGAGAGTAGAATTTGTGGACTTGCCATTCTCTTCTTCCTTTTTCCTGTTAGGGTGTTTTGGAAAAATCTCATCACCATTATGAATCCCCGTTACCCTGTCTGCATGCTGGGTCCAGAAATGATCTGAACGGAGCTATTGTGACAATGGGGAGAAATATTCCTGAAAACACTAGGTATCTCCACCAACAGTGCTCTGGTCACTGAGCTTGCCAAAAAAGAAGAAAAGGAAGGGAAAGAACTCAAGACATGAGTTGAGGTCTCTGAAGCGGAGCCAAAAGTCAAGGATATTTGAAATGTCAATGCCTGGAGGTATTTAGAAAGGAGCTGAAAAAAGGAATAAATGAGTCATAGGGGAAATGAAAACCTCCTTGTTGGACAGAACATAAAGTCACAAGACAACTTGTTGAAGGTTTTAATGCTTCTGGAATATTTATAGCAAAAAAAAAAAAAAGAAATCAGTAATTTGGTCAAAAGGCTGCACAAGAAGGCTCTGTCTAAGGTCAGGGAGCAAGTTGCATTTGAGATCGGAGGCACAACTCAGTGGCTGAGGGCCATACATGCTGCCACTAACTAAAAGCTCAGGGTATTCCGGGGGCATTACATTCCTCACCTAAACAACTCTGGAAAGCAGGCATCATCATCCCCATTTCACAGATGAGCAAACTGAGACTCGGAAATGATTAAATTTTTCTTTTTCCTGTGAAGTCACAGAGCTACTATTTGGTAGCCCACACTCTCCCTTCCTTACCCCACTGTGGAATAATAAGAGCCAGCCTGGTATAGTGAAAACGGCATGGACTCTGGAATCAGACAGGCTTCGATTTGAAACCCAGCTCCAACCACCTGCTATATGAGCGGCCATGGGGAAATTGTCTCTCCTCTTCTGGGTTTAATTTCTTCATCTGTAAAGTATTTGGGATAGTTTCTCATCAAAACACTAGTAAACAGAATTCAAAAACTCATTAAAAGGATTATACACCATGACCAAATGGGATTTATTCTTCGAATGCAAGGATTGTTCAATATACAAAAATCAATAAATGTAATACACCACATTAGTAGAACCAATGGGAAAAAAACACACATGATCATCTCAATTGATGCACAAAAAGCATTTGACAAATTTCAATACACTTTCAAGATAAAAACACTCAACACACTAGGAATAGAAGGAAACTACCTGAAGACAATAAAAGTTATATATGAAAAGCCCACAGTTAACGTCATATTCAATAGTGAAAGATTGAAAGCTTTGCCTCTAAGATCAAGAACAAGACAAGGATGCCCACCTTCACCACTTCTATTTGACATAGCACTGGAGGTCCTAGCCAGAGCAATTAGGCAAGAAAAAAATTTAAAAGCATCCAAATTGGAAAGGAAAAAGTAAAGTTATTTCTGTTACCAGATGACATGATCTTACATGTAAAAAACCTTAAAAATTCCACACATACAAAAAAACCCTGTTAAAATAAAAAATGAATTCAGAAAATGTATAGGGTATAAAAATCAGCACACAAAAATCGATTGCATTTCTATACACTAACAATGTACAATCCAAAAAGGAAATTAAGAAAACAATTCCATTTACCATAGAAACAAAAAGAATAAAATACTTAGAAATTAATATAACCAAGGAGGAAAGAGTTATACACTGAAAACTACAATATGTTGCTGAAAGAAATTAAAGAAGACACCAATAATTGGAAACATACCCCATATTCACAGATTGGAAGACTTAATATTGTTAAACTGTCAATACCACTCGAAGCAATCTAAGATTCAATGCCATCTCTATCAAAATCCCAATGGTGGTTTTTGTAGAAATAGAAAAATTCATCCTAAAATTGATGTGGAATCTCAAGGGATAATCTTGAAAGATAAGGACATCCTGGAGGACTCATATTTCCTGATTTCAAAACTTACCACAAAGCTATAATGACCAAAACAGTGTGCTACTGGCCTAAAGACAGACATATAGACAAGGGAAAAGACTAAAGAGCTCAGAAATAAACTCTTGTATATACGGTCAAAGGATTTTTAACAAGGGTGCTATGACCACTCAATGGGGAAAGGGCAGTCTTTTCAATAAACAATGTTGGGAAAACTGGATATCCACATGCAAAAGAATGAAAACCAACCCTTATCTTACAGAGTATACAAGAATTAACTCAAAATGGATCAAAGATATAAACTTAATGCTAAAACTATAAAACTCTGAGAATAAAACAGAGAGGAAAATCCTCCTGATGTTGGATTTGGCAATGAGTTTTTGGATACGACATCAAAAGCAAAGGCAACAAAAGCAAAAATAGATAAATTATATCTATATCAAAATTAAAAACTTCTGTGTATCAAGGGACACAATCAAGGGAGTAAAAAGGCAACCAATGGAATAAGAGACAATATTTGAAAATTATATATCTGATAAGAAGTTAAAATCCAGAATGTACGCAGAACTCCCACAACTCAAGAACAACAAAAACCAAACAACCCAATTCAAAAATGGGCGAGGGACTTGAATAGACATTTCTCCAAAGAAGATACACAAGTGGCCAATAAATGTATGAAAAGATGCTCAATGTCTTAGACATTAGGGAAAGGCAAATCAAAACCACAATGAGGGCCCGGTCCCATGGCCGAGTGGTTGGAGTTCCCTGTGCCCCACTTTGGCAGCCTGGGTTCATGGGTTCGGATCCCAGGCATGGACCTCCTCCACTCACCAGCCATGCTTTGGAGGTGTCCCACATGCCAAGAAATGGAGGAAGATTGGCACAGATGTTAGCTCGGGGCTAATCTTCCTCAAGCAAAAAAAAGGAGTATTGTCAGGGTAAATCTTCTTCAGCAAAAAACCATCCCCCAAAAACAAAACAAAACAAACCCCACAATGAGATACCACTTCACACACATCAGGATGGCTATTATCAATAATAATAATAATAATAATAATAAACATTGGTGAGAATGTGGGGAAACTGGGACCCTGTGTAACGTTACTGGGAATGCAAAATGTTGCAGCCACTATGGAAAACAGTGTGGTGATACATGAAAAAGTTAAACATAGAATTACCATATGGTTCAGCAAGTCCAGTCCTAGGTACATGTCCAAAAGAATTGAAAGCAGGAACTCAGGTATTGGTACACCCATGTTCATAGGAGCATTTATTCACAAAAGCCAAAAGGTGGAAAAAATCCCAAGTGTCTATCAATGGATGAATGGATAAACAAAATCTGGTATATCCATACAATGGAATGTTATTCAGCTCTGAAAAGGAAGGAAATCCTGACACATGCTACAACATGGATGAACCTTGAGGACATTATCCTAAGTGAAATAAGCCAGTCACAAAAAGAAAAGTACTGCATGATTCCACTTGTATGAGGTACCTAAGGAAGTTAAATTCACAGACACAGAAAGTAGAGTGGCAGTTGCCAGGGCTTGAGAGGAGGAGGGAATAGGAGTTAGTGTTTAATGGGTGCAGTTTTGGTTTGGGAAGATGAGAAGCATTCGTTGGTTGCGCAACAATGTGAATGTACTTAATGCCACAGTGCTATACACTTAAAAATTGCTATGTGTATTTTACCACAATTAAGAATAATGATTAAAAAATTGGGATAGTGACCAAAGAACTTGAAATCAGCAATTCCAAAAGTCCTGTGCACCACTATGTTCATTGCAGCATTATTTACAATAGCCAAGATGTGGAAGCAACCTAAGTGCCCATCAACCGATGATTGGATAAAGAAGAAATGGTATATATATATACAATGGAATACTACTCAGCCATAAAACAGGATAAAATTGTCCCATTCACAACAACGTTGATGGCCCTTGAGGGTATTATGTTAAGTGAAATAAGCCAGACAGAGAAAGACGAACTCTGTATGACTCCACTCATAGGTGGAAGTTAAACATGTAGGCAAAGAGAACTGATTGGTGGCTACCAGGGGAAAAGAGGGGTCGGGGAAGGGCACAAAAGGTGAAGTGACATGACTGACAATAATGTACAACTGAAATTTCACAAGGTTGTCAACTATCATAATCTTTTTTTTTTTAAAGATTTTATTTTTTTCCTTTTTCTCCCCAAAGCCCCCTGGTACATAGTTGTATATTCTTCGTTGTGGGTCCTTCCAGTTGTGGCATGTGGGACGCTGCCTCAGCGTGGTTTGATGAGTAGTGCCATGTCCGCGCCCAGGATTCGAACCAACGAAACACTGGGCTGCCTGCAGCGGAGCGCGCGAACTTAACCACTCGGCCACAGGGCCAGCCCCTCAACTATCATAATCTTAATAAAAAGTTAAAAAAAAAAATTGGGATAGTGGCCTGTACCTTGCAGGATTATTAGTAAGAACTGAATAAGCTGTGGGGAAAGGCCTGGCTCACTTCCTGGCAGATGATGGGCATTCTGTTCATGCTAACTTTCATTCTCCTCTTTTAATGGTGAACATAGAAATCGCCAGGAGCCCATGCTTCTCAACAACATGATGACTGAAGAAAAATAACCTTTTTCTTCATTGTTTTCAATGGCAGTTTTCCCATGTGGCCCATGTCTGTGTCTCAAGGGAGCATGCCACATTCGAGGAGCACCAGAATGTGCAGATGACAGCCAAGGCCGCTCAGACGCTGCTCACACTGCATGGGCATTGAGTGGCACCCAGTCAACTGGAAAATCTGCCACCGGAATAAAAGCCAGCTGGCGGCAGCCTAGCACGGTGTATCTTAGCCAAAGATGGGCCGGAGACTAAAAATCCCCACAGGGAGCTGAGGGGAACAAACGATGGGAGGCAGAGTTGCCTGGATCAAAGTCCAGGGATCTGATATTCTTTCTGCTGGAGGAGGCCTTTGGAACAGCTGAGACTGACATCTCAGCCAGCACATAGGACCGCTTTCTCTACAGGAGAGACAGAGGCCACCAAGACGGAGGCCGGGAGAAACTTTTTTCCCATGAGATTTTCTTGGGTGTGTTTTCTAGGAATGCTGGACAAATGAACACTCTTGATCATGTTGCTTTTATTGACTTGGTGGATTAGGCAGCTTGGGCTGTCCTGACAAGATGCCACACAGTGGGTGGGTTAACCAACAGAAATATATTCCTCACACTTCTAGAGGCTGGCAAGTCCAGGATCAAGGTAGGTTCATTCTGAGGCCTTTTCTCTTGGTTTGGAGGTGGCTGCCATTTCACTGTGTGCTCACAGGACCTCTTCTTTGTGCATGTGGGGTGAGGGTGGGGGGCAAGTGTCCTTTCGTATAAGGGCACTAATCCCATTGGATCAGGTCCCCGCCCTTATGACCTCATTTAACCTTAATTACTTCCTTAGAGGTTCCACCTCCAAATACATCCACACTAGGGGTTAGGGCTTCAATGTGAATTTGACGGATTCAGTCTGTAACACTTGGCAACCACGGGAACAGCTAGCAAGGCCACTGTTCCCTGAGGGCGAACATGCCATCCTCATTGACACAAGGAGGCCCTTGAAGACCCACAGGAACCCTTCTGGCAAATGACACCTGTCAGCCTCGGGCTTTACACTTACCAAAAGGTCATTAGTGCTGAGACACGCAGCAGAAAAAGCCTGGGATCGAGAGTCAGAAGACCCGCCTCACCATATTTTCACTCTGGACACAACATGAATCTTTGGGACTTCAGTATCCCTGTCTCTGGAAGGGGTGAAATGACAGCTCCCTGCACTTGGTTGCTGGGGGACGAGATGAGATGTGGGATGTGAAAGACTCCAACGTTGAAAATCTTGTACCAAATTTCAGGCCATTTTTATTATGGTAAAATATATATAACATAAAATTTACCACTTTAACCATTTGGAAGTGTGTAATTTAATGGCATTAAGTACATTTATATTGTGCAAGCATCACCACTATCTGTTCCCAGAACTTTTTCACTATCCCATTAAATATTAACTCTCCATTCCTCCCTCCTCCCAGCCTCGGGTGGCAACCATTCTACTTTCTGTCTCTGTGAATCTGACTACTCCAATATTTCCTATAAGTGGAATCATTCAGTGGTTGTCTTCTTATGACTGGCTTATATCACTCAGCATAATGTCCTACGGGTTCATCCACGTTGTAGCATATGTCAGATTTTTTTTCTTTTTATAGCTAAATGATATTCCATTGTAAGGATAGACCACATTTTGTTTATTCATTCATCTGTCAGTAGACACATGGGCTGTTCCCACCTTTTGGCTTTTGTGAATAATGCTGCTATGAACATGCTTGTACAAATATCTGTTGAGTTCCCGCTTTCAATTTTTTGGTTATCTATCTAGCAGTGGAATTGCTGGATGACGTGGTAATTCTACATTTAAATTTTAAGCAACTGACATACTGTTTTCCACAGTGGCTGCACCATTTTACTTTCCCATCAGAAATTTAAAGGGTTCAAATTTCCCCACATCCTTGCCAACACTTGCTATTTTCTGGGTTTTTTGTTTCATTTGTTTTTTGATAATAACCATCCTAATGATTGTGAGATGGTATCTCACTGTGGTTTTTATTTGCGTTTCCCTAATGTCTAAGATGTTGAGCATCTTTTCTTGTGTTTATTGGCCATTTGTGTATCTTCTTTGGAGAAATGTCTATGGAAGTCCCTTGCCCATTTTTGAATTGAATTTTTGTTGTTCTTGTTGATTTCAGGCATGTTTAAATTCAATAAATGTTTAGTTGGTATCTATCATACAAGAACCCAGGTAAGCCAGTGGGAAATACAAAGATGAATAAGGCACTGGCTCCCACCCAACTTAACACAGTAGTGTCACAGTTTTCACGCTTTGTTGGGGAACGCGTGTGAACAACTCACTCAGGACAAACAGTGCAGAGTAAATGTGTCATTCCCACAGTATGGAGAAAGGAGAGTCCAGGGGAAGAGAGCAGGCTCCATTTGGAAGAAGGAGACATTTGGCCTGGTGCTGACGGGTAACTGGGAATTCAACAGATGAGGCAGGGAAGCAGGGCTCAGAGAACACATGAGTAGAGGAACAGTCTAGAACAGATTTAGTTATGTTTATTTATTAGTCAGAATGTTTGGTGGAGACAATCAACTCCAATGGACTTAAGTAAAATGAGGAATTTATTGGCTCATGTAATTAAAAGGCCCAGAAGTAAGTGCCCTCAGATTTTACTGAATATGGGAACACAAAAGATATGACCAGGGCTCTGTGTTTCTCTCCATCTCTTGGAACGGTTATCTCCATGAGAAGAGTGTGAATCCCGGCCTCACATTTCACTAATTTTGCAGCCCTCCAGCTGTCCCTGTCAGAGAGGACTTGACTGACTGGGCATCCTCCTCCTCCCCCTCCTCCATTCTCCTATTGATCACTGGGCCCCAGGGCTGGGGTGGTGGGTTGGATAAGCAGTGCTGGCACACATGCCCATGGAGTGGTATTGAAGTGATTCCCAGGGGGAAGATGGCTCTGCACATTAAAGCAAGAGCCTATTGCGAGAAGGAGGAGGAAAGAAGGTTAAGGTGATGAGAGCATCAAATGTTCGCTGCAGACTAGCTCTTTGTGTGGTTTATGGCGAGTTTTCTTAAAACAAGCAGAAATGAAAGATTCTCAGATTGTGTAGGAAGGGACAAGGAAGGAAGGTCTGAGAACTCTGCCCTCTTCTGGTATTAACTGATGCCCAGACTGTGCCCCAGTTCCTGAGACCTGTTTCCCTCCATCCTCTCCCAGCATGCACACACATACACCTACACATGCATACACACACAAACATGCACACATGCATGCACGCAATAGAGCCCTGTAGCCAGTTTTGACCCAGGTGGTCCTGCACCTCCGGGGTTCCAGGGCTGCACAGATTGTCTGGGGTGGGGCTCAGCCCACCACCATCCCCTTCTACCACCTCCCCTACATCACAGAAAAGAAGCTTGGAACAGCATTTCTCAGAATCCACCTCCACACAGGGTTCTGGTCAGAGTTTTCCAATAAGTGACACTCATGAGACTTAGACAGAAGAGAAGGAGAAGTGATTACTATCTGGAGGCACCTTCAGGCAGACATGAGGTTCGCAGCAGTTTCTGGGCAAGCTTCTATGAGTCACCCATTTTGGGAGTACAGGCAGCTGAGAAAGCTGGTAGCTGCTTCTGAGCATCGCTCCTCTGTGCTTCAGGCTAACAGGGAGTAGGAGCTTCCAGGAAGTTCTTGATCATTGGAGCAGCTCCTGGGTAAACTTCTTGAGAATCACCCAATTGTGGACTGAGATAGGTGAGGAGAGTAACCCCAAAGTTCTTGAGATTCACAATGGCTTTTGGGTGAGTTCTTGAGAACCACTGCTTAGCTGTGCAGGCTGAGATGACTGGCAGTTGTTTGCCTGACTGTCCATCCTCCCTTCTTTCCAAAGGCTATGTGATCCTCCTTTTCCATGTGATAAAACCCTTCATCCTCGCACTCTTGAATGGCTTCTGTTTCCCTGACCAAACCTCGACTGATAAGACGGGCTCTCCCAAATGGACCAAAGATGCACCGCTGATCAGAGGAGCGCCAATCCATTGAGTGGCTGAGCCAGCAGAATTTTCTTTCCTGGGAACTTGCATTTGGGACAAAGGGATTCTTAGTGGTTGGTGGTACTGGAAATGAGAGAGCATTTGGAGGACTAATGGAGCCATTTTCTTCTAGAAGTAAAGATATCAAGTCTTTAGAAAGAAAAATCAAGTAGATGCTCAGGGCGAAGCAGAGATGAGGGACCAAAAACTTCCAAAAAGAAACAGAGAGGAACTTTCTCTGGCTCTCCAGGTCCTGGTTCCAGCGTCTTGTGAAGCCCAGCATCTTGCACTTGGTTCCTGAATATTCCTGCATCATTTCACTCGCTTCTCTTCTAGGTTGAATGAGTTTCCATGACTTGCAACCAAAAGAGCTTTGACTAAAACTAGAGGAGGTCCAGGATTCTTCTTTTTGATCACGAATTGACACAGTCCCTGGCATATGAGCACTTTAAAAAATATTGATTATTTACTTAAAGCCCAACCACACTCTACTCTTGGACAAAGCACGACTATTGAAATAATTTATCTTTGAGACGTAGCCTGTGAGGTAAACTACTGCCAAATCTTTTTTTTTCACTACTCATTCTCATTAATAGAAGTGTCCAACTGCATAATACATCATATAACTGTACACTTATGGGAGCAGAAGCAAGAAACTTAGACCACTAATAACTTGGACTGGAACCTTTGCGCTTGTAGTAAATACTGTCTGCGTCATGGCGCAAACTAATAAAACTATCTTAACTAAGGTTCCTATGTTCCCAAGGCCTCAGGGTGGGTTGTAATTTTCTCTTTAAAGTAGAGGTGGGCTGCTTGAAGAGGTTTCTTGTTTTCGCTCCATACTGAGTCTCTAAAGAAGGAAACAGCTCTCATTTCTGACTTCTCATGAAGCTGTACTTTGTGAAGCACCTCTTTTCAAACCATGAGCTGCCCCTCCCATGGGACACGTGACTTATTGAGCTCAGCCAAAGATCAGGCCCGGGATTTCTCAGCATAGCCTTGGAAAGAATTTTAAATGGCATAAGTTATTTGCATAGCAAGCTTTTTTGGTGTGCTTGTCTTCATAGTATGCAAGCTTCATAATCATATTTATTAATTATCCTTCATTTACCATGGAAGCTGGGAGTGACAGGCCTTTCTTCCTACGGAGAAAAAAAATTTTGAGACCACCACCTCCCTCCCCTGCCAAAGAGACCAAATTACTTTTTCAGATTATACAGTGAGTTACTGGCAGAGCTGTCCACTCGGGGGAGAGTCCTGAGCCATTTGTGTTTTATGCGTAACACAACAACACGTACTGGCTTTGACCAGCTCTTTATTGAAAAGCTAACCCAAGGAAACCTTTTATCTTGGAGGGCGCTTAAAGCATCTAGAATATATTCAATGAATTTTAAGTGGCAGACTTGCCTAGCAGGATGGGTGAATCATTAATAAAGCACAGAGCTGAATCTGTAGGCATTCGTTAATTTTTGTGATGAGTAATATTTGAGCGCCTACCACGCACTCAGCCCTGCAGAGACCGCAGCAAAACAACCACCTCCAAACATGTCCTTCCCTTGGGGAGTTTACAGTCTAATGTGAGAGGTAGGTTTCAAGCAAATAATCACACCAACACATATCTGTGCCACAAGCTGCAGGTTTACCCACACCGTAGTCAGGTGTGGAAAGAAAAAGAAGTCTCCTTATTTTCCAAAACAGATCTACTCCTCCCCAAAGCCACCTGATGGGTCCCAGAGAAAATTTTTAAATGTATTCCAGTCTGTTCAACTTAGTCCGATTCAGTACTGTAAATCAGTTGCTTCTGGAGAATCCATCGTTCAGATTTCCTCATCCGCCGCTGGCTTCTTTCCAAAACAGCCTCTGGGTATGTGGGAAGCTTACGTGACCACACACTTCGTAGGGAAGGGCACCAATCCCTGAGTGTCGCTGCCATTAGTGAGGTGATCTGCAGCTGAGGTCCATATTCTGTCTTGACCAGGCGGTCCTCCCCACTCTGGCTGCAGACTCATTTCAGCCCCTGTTGGGTGGCCTGTCTGTAGCCCTTGGCTCCAGTGTCGCTGTGCCTCAGTCTCTACATTTGCCTTCTTTCTGGCCAGCTCCCTGCGCAGTCTCAGAAATGGCCATATCCCTATCTCAGGAGACGATGGGGACTTCTGAGCTGTCCGCGGCCCAAGGGCCCTGGGTGCAGGAGGACTCACAGAGGCTCCCTCTGTCTGTCTACGCAGCTGCTGCAAGCTGAGCAGAGATCTCTCAGAATCTCAAATGGGAAACTGGGAAAATTTCCCTCTGCTTTCTGCTTTCCCTCCAGGCAGTGACGGAACATGCTTCCTTACTCAGGAACTTAGCCCAGAAAAGGAGGCCGTGACACGTGTATCTCCACATCCCTCGGCGATCTGCATCCTCTTCTCTCTCCCACAGGCCATGGGAGCAAAAGCAGAGATATTTTAACTTCTCCCTTCTGTTGGGTCAAGACTTCCCCTACATTATATTCTCCCTTGGAAGCACTGTCTGCCCTCCCATTTCACTGCAGATAGGGAAGAGGGAAGGGGCCAGGATAGAAAACCTGCTTACCAATAAGGAAACCTAAACTGAGAGGCATTTCAAAGGCATGAAACCCATTCATCACTCCTAATTCTAAATTGTCCTAACTGTGAAGAAGTTCGGGACAGTATCATGAGAGGGTTTAACAGGGAAATGTGGATTAGGTGATTAAGGAAGATTTGAGTGAATGATGATGGAAAGCAGAGACTCAAAAGATGAAGGGAGACAGAGCGGAGGAGGGAGGTGCCTGTGGCTATAACCAGGTAGCCTGAGGGTTGTGATGGAATCCTCTTCTTTATCTTGACTGTGGTAGTGGTCACGTGAATCTATACATGTGATAAAATTGTATAGAACTAAATACACACTCACAAATGAATGCATGTAAATTGGTGAAATCTGAATGTTATGAATTGCACAGATGTCGATTTCCTGGTTGTGATATTGTACTATATCTGCAAGATGTTATCATTGGGGGAAACTGGGTAAAGGGTACATGGGATCCCTCTGTATTATTTGTCACAACTGAATATGAATCTAGAATTATTTCAAAATTTAATTTATTGGGAAAAAATAAAGATGATTAAGAGTTATCCATCTGAAGAATATTCCAGGCAAAGGGAACCGCGAGTATAAACATGGGGTGGGGGGGGGAACAGTTTAACAAGTTGAGGGAGCTAAAAGAAGGAGTGGCCAGAGCTCAGGAGCAAGGGGGACCTTGGCTGGCCATGGAGGAAAAGAGGACACACCACGTGGGCTTTATAGCGCTATCAGCTATTTTGGATTTTGTCTTAAGTGCAATTGAAGGATTTGAAGCAGGACAGTGGCGCGATCAGATCTATCCTTTGGAAACATCTCTGACTGTGCGGAGAATGGCTGGGAAGAGGACGAGGGTGGAACGGGGGAGACTTCTGCAGAGGTCCTGGTGAGCGAGGTTGCTGACCTGGACTATAACGGTGGGGAGTGATTTGGTCCGATATGGACATTTTTAGAGGTATTTTGTGGGTACAGTTTGCACAATATAGTAAGGAAATGTATGGTGAGGGGTAAAGAATAGGGAAGGGTGAAAGAAGATCTCTGTTTCTGAAATGAGCCACTGAGTAGATAGAGGTGCTTTCCTGAAATGGGGCAAGAACGGAGGAGGAGCATATTTGCCAGGACATCAAGATGGTTTTATTGGCGCCCCAATGCCGCTTATAGACAGCTTTTAAATACATTGGACATCTGTGGGACTAGTTCCCCAACTTCACTCTTCTTTTTCAGACTTTCCTTGGCTTTCCACACCTTTTTGTTTGTCCACATGATTAGACTCGGTTTATCCAGTTAAAAACAATTCCTGTTGCCATTTTTATTGGGATCACAGTAAACATGTAAATTAACTTAGAGATAACTGATATCTTTATGAGGTTAACTTCCTCTTCAAGAATATAATTTGCCTTCCCATATGTTTAAATCTTGTTTGGTGGGATCTGACTAGTATTAATTTTCTATAATTCTTGTATGTTTCCTATTAAGCTTATTTTTAGTTAATTCATCTTTTATTGTGGTTGTAAATGAGGTCCTTTCTTCCATTATATCTTCTAGGTGGATATTGTTTGCACGTTGGAAGGCTGTTCATTTATTTTTGTAATCTTCTGTCTACCTTACTGATTTCTCTAAGTGAAACCTTTTCAGGTTTTTTTTGAGGTTTCCTAGGTCTGCAATAATATCCTTTGCAAATAGTGATAATTTTACCTTCTTTCTAGTTTTTATACCTCTTCTTTCTTCTGCTAGTATCTTGGCCTTGGCTAGTAATTCCAAATATTGTTAAATAATATGAGGGTAGTGGACAATTTTGTCTTGATCCTGACTATAATGAGGCTGTTTTAGGGTTTTTCCATAAGCATCGTGGTAGTTTGGGTGAAATCAATACATTTTTTTTATCATGCTAAGGAAAGACCTTGTAATTATTTATCTGTTCAGAATCTTTATCAAGAATGAATGTTTATCAAATGGAGTATCTATGAAGATGACCCTACTATTCTTTTTGGGAATTACTTTAATATTGAATCTCTTTATTGAACTATTCTTGCATTCCCAAAATAAACTCCACTTGGTTAAAAGAATAGTCCTTTAGCATTTGCTGAATTCTGTTTGTTAATATTTTATTTAGGATTTTTGCATCAATGTTTCTAAGTAAATTTGGTCTGCAGTCTTCTTTTATGCTACCATTGTCAGGTTTTGATATGCTAGCTTCATACAAAGAATTTAAAAGATTTGTTTCTTTTTCTGTGCACTCCACCATTTGAAATTGCTTTAGAGTCGCCTGTTCCTTAGACGTTTGGTGAAATTCCCCTGTGAAACTTTTGAGCCTGGTTCTTCTAGGGGTCAGAAGTGTTAAAAACAAGACAATAACCCCCAAATTGAGCTGCTTATGCTAAGTCCCATGTCACCCAAACTGAGACTTAACTTACAGTTTTGGGTCTCCCAGAAGTGGAATCTTAAAGCAGTCAATCAGGAATCGCCTGACCAGCAGTAGTTAGGCCTTCTGCCTGATAGACCCCTCCACCCTCTAGAGGAAAGCGACCTTGCAATAACCAATCCAATTTTTTGCCTAACGTAGCTTCCTTGTTCCTGCTCCCTCCTGCCTATGAAAGTCTATTTCATACAGCCTCTTGGAGTTCCTTTCTACCTGCTGGAGTGGATGCTTCCTGATTAATAAATCATTCAATAAAGCCAATAAGATCTTTAAAATTTACTCAGTTGAATTTTGTTTTTTAGCAGGGGAAAGAGTTGATGACAGTTAGCAAGTAGCTCTTGGACAAATTCCTGTTTTTTCTATGGTAATTGATCTGTTTAGATTTCTTTCTCTCCTAAGATCAGTTTTGTAAAATTTCATTTTCCCAGAAAACAGGCCACTTCATTAGGAATTTAGGTTAATTTGCATATAATTAAGAAAAGTCGTTTCTCATGATTCTTTTTATTTTCTCTGTAACTGTGATTACTTTCCCCTTTTCATTTCTTATTTTGTGAATTTGTGCTTTCTCCTATTTTCATGATTCCGTTACCTAATAGTTGATCTATTTTACTGATTTTTTTAAAGAACTTAGTTTTTATTTATTAATTGTTTTACTGGGTTTTTTTTTCATTTTGGTTTCTATTTTTATCTTCCTTTATTCATTTCTTCTTTCTCTGGCTTTATTTTGTTGTACTTTTTCTAACTAATTGAGGCAGATATTTTATTAACTAGTATTTATTCTGAGAACGAAACTGGGACCCCTCTCTTTGGTCTAATAGGCAAATCTAACGACTGAGCTGCAGAGACTTAAAGTCAGTCAATAAACGTCTGTGCTGTACTGTGAAGCAGCCGTGCAGGCCACGTACGCCTGTGTCTTAGTGACCTTGCAACGCACACGTCATGACTGAGGATGCCAGCAGGGCAGACCCACAACAGCAAGAGGTGAAGGGTACCTCACTCCCACATTTCCCTGGGGCATTTCTTAGAAATCGAGGGAACAATGACAACCCTATTCCTTGTCCCGTCCCACACACGGATAATACCAACACTTTAAGCCTTCTTTGACGTATAACCAAAAAGTTTTTGTTATCCTTGAAGTAGATGACTAATAGACGTGTGAGCCCTCTCCTGAACAGACGCTGCTTTGTTAAAAAGCGTATGCTCAGATCTGTAGGCCTCAGAGTGGTTCCTCCGAATACTCCATTGGACTGTTTCCCGGGATTCAAATTTCTCACCTTGATTATCAAATAAACTCCATTAAGTAACCTTTATCCAGACTCTTTATTTCAGTTGACAGTTCTTTAAGATGAAGGTAAGTATTTCAGGCTGTGAATTTTGGTTCTAAAATATGATTTTTTCACTATCACTGTTTTATTCCATTTTAGTTTTCATTTCCTCTTTGACCTAAGAATTGTTTGCGAGAGAGTTTTAAAATTTCCAAGTAGAAGGGAATATTGTTTGTTTTGCTTATTGTTGTCATCTGGTTTTACAGTTAGTTTCTAATTTAGTTTGCATTGTGATTAGAGTTCAATTTTTTGGAATATTAAGGTTTTACTCATGTGCTGCTGTTTTACACAGACACACAACATATATATATATGTGTGTATATATATATACACATTATAAATACAAAATGCCATGTTTTAATTTTTTTAAATAGTCGTATGTCTTTTAGACAAATTAGCGTTTTATATTTACCCATATATTTACATTTATCATTTCCAGTGCTCTTTATTGCTTTCTGTAAATCTGATCATTTTCCTTTAGTGTTTTTTTTTCATAGTGCAGGTTTACAAGTGATGAATTCTGTCAGTTTTTGATTGTTTGACAATGCTTCATTTTGCCTTTATTTTTGAAGAATAGAATATAGAATCTATGGTTGACAGATTTTTTTCCCCTTGAGCACTTTATATACATACATACATATATATATATATATATATATTTCAAATGTTTTCTGGTCACCATTGCTTCTGATGAGAAGTGAGCCGTTAATCTTATCTTCATTCCTCCATGTCCTTACACGTTTTCTCCCTACTTGATCTCTGAACTACTGACAGAGCTCACAGAGGGGTGTTGGAGTCTCCAACTATAAGAGTGGCATTGTCTTTTTCTCCTCTCAGTTATATCAGTTTTTGCCTCACATGCTCTGATGCTCTGTGATTAGGTGCATGCACATTTAGGATTGTTATATCTGCTTGGAGAATTGACCTGTTACTATTAGGTAATGCCCCCCTTTATCCTTGATAATTTTCTCTGTTCTGAGGTCTGCTTTGTATGAAATTAATATAGCTTCACCTTTCTTTTGATTAGCGTTAGTATGATATATCTCTCTCCATCCCTTATTTTGACCTACCTGAATCTTGATATTTAAAATGGGCTTCTTACAGAAAACATATAGTTTGGTCTTGTGTTTTTATCCTCAATTTTTTGTTTTTCTGAGAAAACCTTTATTTCTCTTTCACTTTCAAAGGATAGTTTTGCTGGGTATAGGCTTCTTTGTTGGTGGTTTTTTCTTTTGATACTATAATATTTCACTCAACTCTCTTCTTGCCTGTATAGTTTCTGATGAGAAGTCCACTATAATTCTTATTCTTGTTCCTGTATAGGCAAAGTGTTTTTTTCTCTAGCTTCTTTCAAGATTTTCTCATTGTCTTTGATTTTCTATAGTTAGAATATGATATGCACAGGTGTAGATTTTTTGAGGAGTTGGAATTTATTCTTGCTGAGTGTTTTCTGAGATTCCTGGATCTCTGTTTTGGTGTCTGTCATTAACTCTGCAAAGGTTTTGGCCACTATTATTGCAAATATTTTGCTTACTGTGTTTTCTCTTCTCCTTCTGGTATTCCAATTGCATACACCCTATGTTACGTGTATGTTATACCTTTTGAAGCCATCCCTGGTGGTCTAGTGGTTGAGATTCAGTGCTCTTACCACCACTGCCCAGGCTTCATTTCCAGGTCAGGGATCTACACCATCCATCAGTCAGTTGTCATATTGTGGTGCCTACATGTTGCTGTGATGCCAAAAACCTATGCCACCAGTATTTTAAATACCAGCAGAATCACCCATGGTGGACAAGTTTCAGTGGAACTTCCAGACTAAGACAGACTAAGAAGAAGGACCTGACCACCCACTTCCAAAAAAATTGTTCGTTAAAACTCTAAGAATAGCAGCAAAGCATCGTCTGATGAAGGTGAGAAGATGGCACAGAAAGATGGGACAGGATTCTGCTCTGCTGTACACAGGGTCACTAGGAGTCAGAATCAACTTGATGGCAGTAACAACAACAAATATCTTTTGAAATTGTCTCACAGTTCTTGGATATTCTTGAGGTTTTTGTTTTGTGTTTATTTTTTTCTTTGTATTTCAGTTTGGAAATTTTCTATTGACCTATCTTCAAGCTCATTGATTCTTTACTTGGCTGTGTGCAGTCTACTGAAGAGCCCATGGAAGGTGTTCTGCATTTCTGTTACAGTGTTTTCGATTTCTAGCTTTTCCTTTTGATTCTTTCTTAGAGTTTCCGTCTCTCTCCTTACATTACCATCTGTTCTTGCATAATGTGTACATTTTCCATTAGAGCCATTAACATTAATTGTAGTTACTTTAATTTTCCTATCTGATAATTTCAAAATCTACATCATATCGGAGTCTGATGTTGATGTTTGTTTTGTCTCTTCAGACTCTGTGTGTGTGTGTGTTTACGTTTTAACATGCCTTGTAATTTTTGGTTGGAAATTGGACATATCATTTTGGGTAATAGGAATTGAGGCAGACAGGCCTTTAGTGTGAGATTTTATGTTAATCTAACTGGGAGCTGGGCTGTGTGTAGCGTTGCTGTAGCTGTAGGTTCCAGAGACTTCAAATTTTTCCAGTGTCCTTGTTTATTTCTCCTCTTTTGGCTTTGGGGTTCCCTAACCAGTCTTTATTAGAGAGAGTGCATCTTTTAGCTCTTTCCTCTATAATTCGCTGTTGTTATACTGGGTCTTGTTGCTGTGGTGGTGAAGTGTAGCAGAGGGAAGACACTTTATAATCTTATGACTAAATCTCCGTCTTTTAGTGAGTCTGTGCTTCCAGGCTGTGATCTTCGCAAGTATTTCTTTGTTCCCTCTCGTTCCGCTCTTGAGTGAGACAAGAAGTCTTAAGGGGTTGGAGAACAAGAAATGCCCTTCCTTTATACCAGGTGGGATACAGGCTCTGGCAAAGTCTTTTCCTCTGGAGAGTGGCCTTGTCGTGGAAAACATCCTGGGCATATTTCACAGTGTTTGCTGCACTCCCATCCCTGTCAGAGCCATGAGGGGATCTTTCTAGGCTCTTCATCACGAGAACCTGGTGGAGTTTCTGGAGATAAAAATCATGAAAGGGCAAGGGCCCCCTCTCAAAACTGCAGCCCACAGGAGTTTCTTACTCTCATGCCAGTCTACATTCAGCTTCCAACAATCCATCAAAATTATCATTTAAGTGTTCTTACCAATTTATCACTTCTTTCGTCAGGTAAGCTCCAAGTAAGCAGATCTCATTGTGACACTCTGGATTCCCCTTTCTCTCTAGACCTGTGGGTAGAAGTTTGCTCTGCAACCTCAGTTCTCTCATAAGTCCAAGAAAAATTATTAATTTTGAGTTCATTTAGCTTTTTCTTGTTGTAAAGATGGAAGTGCTCATTTCTAAGTTCTTCGTATGTCAGAGCTGAAACTGAAAGTCAGTCACCCCGTATGTACAGGCATACCTTATAGATATTGCAGGTTCAGTTCCAGACCATTGCAATAAAGCAAATATCACAATCAAGTGAGTCACACACATTTTTTGGTTTCCCAGTGCATATAAAAGTTACGTTTATACTATACTGTAGTCTATTAAGTGTGCAATAGCATTATGTCTAAAAGTACAATGTCCATACCTTAATTAAAGATTCCTCTATTGCTAAAATATGCTAAACATCATCTGAGCCTTCAGTGAGTTGTAATCTTTTTGCTAGCGCAGAGTCTTGCCTTGATGCTGAATTACCAAAATGTGACACAGAAACATGAAGTGAAAAATACTGTTGGAAAAATGGCT
This sequence comes from Equus caballus, assembly GCF_041296265.1. Lineage (NCBI taxonomy): Eukaryota > Metazoa > Chordata > Mammalia > Perissodactyla > Equidae > Equus > Equus caballus. The sequence goes on from NC_091684.1 coordinate 91,383,937, forward strand.
CTGATAGATTGTTCAACACAGGGTTGCCACAAACCTTCAATGTGTAAAAAATGTAATATCTGCAAAGCACAATAAAATGAGATATGCCTGTGATATCTTATTTTTCTGTTGTTGCTTTCAAGGTTTTCTCTTTATCATTGGCTTTCTGCAGTGTAATGCCTGTGCCAGGGTGCAGTTTTCTTTGTGTTTATCCAACTTGGGGTTTGTGGAGCTTTACCAGATATTATTCATATTTTACCAGATATGGGGACTTAGTCATTTTTATCTTTGGATATTTTCTCTCTGGCTCTCCTCCTTCTGGGATTCAAATTAAACAGTATGTTGGATGGCTTGATATTGTTCTACAGGCCTCTGAGGTTCTGTTTTTTCTCATTTGTTTTTCTTTCTGCTTTTCAGGTTGGATAATTTCTATTTATCTTCCTGCAACTTTACTGATTATTTATTCTGCCATCTCCAATCTTCTATTGAGTCTATCTAGTAAATTTTTTGTTTCAGTTATTGTACTTTTCAGCTCTGGAATTTCCATTTGGTTTTTTTATAATTTCAATTTCAATTTCTGTTGCAATTCCCTATCTGCTCACTCATTGAACTCATGTTTCTTTTAATCCTTTGACCATGATTATAACAACTACTTTAAAATCTTTGTCTGCTATATCTAACATCTGGGCCAAACTTCAGTAAGAGCCTTTTATCCTAAATATGGGTCACCCTTTCCTGTTTCTTTGCATGTCTGGTAATTTTTGGTTGAAAACTGGATGTTATAGGTGATATGTTGTAGAGACTCTGCATTCTGTTACTCTCACATGAAGATTGTTGGATTTTGTTCTGTTAAGCAGTTGTCTTGCCTAAACTCTAACTGTGAATTTTATCTTCCTTGTAGAGTGCAGCAGCTGATATATCTGTTCATTTTTTTTCAGCTTCCAGATGCTGCTTTTATAGTCTTGCCTCTAAGGGTGTTCTCCACCTACGTAGTTAAGAAATTGGCCAAAAGTTTGGGAAGAGTTTATACTCAGACTTAAGTTCTTGTTCTCTCTAGGGTTTCCTTGCTTCGAGCTGATCTGCCAGCCCCAGCTCTGTTTTCTGACATCACAGGCCTTTGTGGCTTCAGTTTCATGCCACACGAACTATGCAAGAGGTGGAAACACCTACAGTCAAAGGAGCAGCAAATGCACATATTGTACCTGGTGCAGTTCTGGCTTTCAAGAACACATTCCTTCCTCACATCTGCCTGCATTTCTTTGAGCTCCTTGGGATTTCTCTTACATATGCATAGTTTGGGAGTCAGCCAAGGATTTGGGTAGAAGTTACAGTCATATTTGGTGAGCTACCCTCTCTGTGGTTCTTTAGCTTCCAGCATTTCCCCCTAAATTTCCATATGCTTCTGTAATCTTCAACTCTGTCCTCTGACTCCCTAGGCCAGGAAGACTTCAGCATTCTGTTGCTTACGCTGAACACAATATTGAGAACATAGAGAGTCAAAAGAACAGCAAATACAAATCTTACCTGGTGCAGTCCTATCTTTCAAGTCTAGATTTCTGTTTTGTTTCTGCCTCCCCTTTCACTAGACTCCCCCACAATCTCCCCTATGCATGCTTAGTTTAGTTAGCCAGAGATTTAGGCCAAGTTTATACTCATATTTTGGGGCTGATTCCCCCTGAAACTCTCCTGATTTCAGGATATCACTCCTAAATGACCTTCGGCTCTGTCAACCCTAAACTCTGTCTTCTGCCACCTTTAGCCAGTAAAGCTGTGATTTTCTACAGTGGGATTTTAGGGTTGGGGTGGAAAATGCTTGCAGGCAAAATAAGCCACAAACTTGCAATTCTTATTCTCACAGTCATCTTTCAAGGATAAATTCCCCTGCAGTTTCTACCTGTTTTGGTCACTTTCCAATGTCTTCAGATGGTTAAAAAAAATTTCTTTTACAGTTTTTATAAAAAAATTTTGGGGGAAGTTTTGCTGGAAAACTTAAGGCATTAGTGTAAGTCTCAAAGAGGTTTTTAGTTTAGTTTTGTTTGCTCTTTGCTTTTATTTAACTTTTCTTTTTTTTTCCTTGTAGTATCTTGATATCAGTTTTGTTAATTTCCTTTTTGAATACATATCTCTGAATGAAACCAATCTTTCCTGGACCAGTTACCTGCAGGAGTTTCATCTGGAAGGGGGGCCAGAGTAATTTTTCTTATCCTATGGGATTGTGTATGTGAATGATTTCTTTAATTGTTACTTTCCCCTCATCAGCTGAGATTGGTGGCTGAGCATGGTTCACAGTGCAATCTTTCTCCTCCATCTTGCTACACTGACAAAATGCTCCCTAAAAATGTGCCTTGTCTGTAGGGTACCTTGCTTAGCCTCCATTTCCTCTGCTTTGCTTTGGAATCAACCTAACCCACAGGATTTCCTACCAGTGGTCTGAGCCCATTCTTTCACTTTTCATATCTCTTCTTAAAATCTGCACCTTGGAGCATGCTCTGCATTTTCTTGCACTCCTATTTGACCATCATTGTTAGACAGCCCTTCCTACTATCTTTTGATTTGTGGTTTCTAATGTTTCCTATTTTTGTCAAGGATGGTGTTGGCATGTCTGTTTCTTGTTCTTTTTGTTGCTTTGTGTTGGTTTCTGAGAGGAACTGAGGGAAACACTGAACTGACCATACTGTGTAAAAGGAGGAGCAACCACTCAAGTTTTTTAAATTAAACTTTTTATTTTAAGATAATTTTAGATTAACATAAGGTTGTAAGAAATAATGCGGAGAGATCCCATGAGCCCTTTACTCAATTTCCTCAATGATAACATCTTAAAAACTCTAACACAGTTTATCATAACCAAAATACTGACATTGGTACTATCAAGGTACAGAACATTTCCATCACCACAAGAATCCCTCACATTTCTCTTTGATTGCCACACCCACTTCTCTCCCACCACCATCCCCTCCTTAAGACCTGGCAGCCACTAATCAGCTCTCCATTTCTATAATTTTAAGAAAGCTGTATAAATCACACAGTATGTAAACTTTTGGGATTGGTTTTACTCAGCATATTCTCTGGAGATTCACCTAAGTTGTTGCCTGTATCAATGGTTTATTCCTTTTTATTGTTGAGTAGTATTCCATAGTATGGATGTACCACACTTTGTTTTACAGTATATCCAATGAAGACTATCAGGATTGTTTCCAGTTTGGGGCTATGATGAATAAAATTTCTATAGATATTCATGTAAGGTTTTTGCATGAACGTAAGTTTCCATATTTGTAGGATAAAGGCCAAGGAGTGAAATTCTGGGTTTTATGGTAGTTGCATGTTTAATTTTTTAAGAAACTGCCATAATATTTTCCAAAGCGACTGTTTGATTTTACATTCCCCCTAGCAATATATGATTGATCCATTTTTCTCCATTGTCCCCAGCATTTGTTGGTGTTACTATTTTTTATTTTAACCATTCTGATAGGTTTGTTGTGATATCTTGTTGTGGTTTTAATTTGCATTTCCCTAATGGCTAATCATGTTGAAAATTTTTTCACGTGCATTTTTGCCATCTGTATTTCCTCTTTAGTGAAATGTCTCTTCATGTTTTTGCTCATTTTCTAATTGGATTATTTGGGTTTTCTTGTTGAGGTTTGAGAGTTCTTTATATATGTTACACACTAGTCTTTTTTTCAGACATGTAGTTCGCAAATATTTTCTCATAGTCTGTAGGTTCTTTTCATCCCCTTAGCAGGGTCTTTCATAGAGCAAATTTTTTTATTTTGATGAAGTTCATTTTATTAACTTTTAATTTTATGTATCGCGCTTTGGTATCAGATCTAAAGTTTTTACCTAGCCTTGGATCTTGAAGATTTTCTCCTAATTTTTTTTACTAAAAGTTTTATAGATTTACATTTTGAATTTAAGTCTGTGATCCATTTTGAGTTAATTTTTGTATAAGGTGTGAAACTTAAGTTGAGGGGTGTTTTGTTTTGTTTTGTTTTTACCTATGAATGTTCAGTTGCTAGACAGGCACTCTGTCTTCCATTGAATTGTTTTTGTACTTTTGTAAAAAATCAGACAGGAATATTGTGTGGGTCTACTTCTAGGTTCTCTGTTCTGTTCCATTGACCTGTGTGTCTATCCCTCCACCAATACAGAGTTCTGGTTACTGTAGGTGAATAATAAGTCTTGAAAATGAGTTGACTGATTCTTCCCATTTTATTCATCTTTTAAAAAATTATTGTAGCTATTCTAGTTCTTTTTCCTCTCTGTATAAAGTTTAAAATAATCTTGTCTGTAACTACAGAAATCTTTCTGGGATTTTGATAGGAATTACATTAAACCTATGTATCAATTTGAGAATTGACATCTTTACTATGTCGAGTCTTCCAATCCACAAACGTGATATGTCTTGCCATCTATTTAGATATTCTTTTACTTCTTTCATCAAGATTTTGAGGGTTTTAGCATACAAGTGCTATACATGTTTTGTTAGAATTACAGCTAAGTATTTAGTTTTATTTTGAGTGATTGTAAATGGTGCCGTATTTTTAATTTTGGTGTCCATGCGTTTATTTTTAATATATAGAAATACTCTTGGGTTTTGTTTGTTTAGCTTGCATTCTGTGACCTTGATGAACTCACTTATTAGTTACAGAAGATTTCTGAAGATTCCTTAAGATTTTTCATGTAGGCAATCATGTCGTCTGTAAACAGGGGCAATTTTATTTCTCCCTTTCCAACCAATATGCCTTTTGTTTCCTTTTCTAGCCTCATGGCACTGGCTCGAACTTTTAGCACTATGTTAAATAAGTACTGAGAGCAGATATCCTTGCTTTGTTCCTAATCTGAGGGGGAAAACCTTCAGTTTTTCACCATTAAGTATAATGTTAGCTGTGGGTGTTTTGTAGATGCTCTTTCTCAAGTTGATTAAGTTCCACATAAAGTGTGGAAAACTTACCTTCCCTTACAACCTTTTATCTGTCCCATTTATAATATAATTGTCTCAAATAGCTACATACATTTAGAACCACATCAGACACTGTTAAAATTTTTGCTTTAACTGTCAAATATAATATATAAAACTCAGGGGAAAAATAAAAATATATTGTATATTTACCCATATTTTTGCTCACCGCATTCTGTCCTCCTTTTTGATGTCCCAAGATTCCTTCTTTCATCATTTCTTTTCTGTTTAAAGAATTTCCTTTAGCTATTCTTTTAAGCTGGGTCAACTGGTGACAAATTCTCTTAATTTTTCTTCATCTAAGAAGGTCTTGATTTCTCCTTCATTCTTGAAAAATATTTCCCTGGATATAAGATTCTAGGTTGACAGTTTTATTTCAGCACTTGAAAAGCATTGGGCTACCTCCTTCACTTCATGGTTTCTGATGAGAAATTCTCTATATTTGTGTTGTTTTCTCCCTGTAGGTAAAGTGTCATTTTTCTCAAGCTGCTTTCAAGACTTTTCTTTGTCTTTAGTTTTCAGAAGTTTGGCCATGACTTACCTTGGTGTGGATTACTTTGGATTTATCCTGTTTGGTGTTAGCTCAGCTTCTTGAATCTGCAGGTTTATGTTTTTTGGCCAAATTTGAGATGTTTTCAGCCATTATGTCCTCCAATTTTTTTAGCCCGCCCTTCTGAAATTCTAATGATACATGTTAGTTCTTTTGTTACAGTCCTACAGGTCCCTTAGGCTCTGTTCAATTTTTTTCTTCAATTGTCCAGATTGGATAATTTTTATTGTTCTATCTTCTAGTTCACTGATTCTTTCTTCTTTCCCCTCCATTCTTCTGGTGAGCCTATCTGCTGAGTTTATTTTGATTATTGTAAATTTTACTTCTAAAATTTCAATTTGCTTCTTTTTTGTATTTTGTATTATTTGCTGAAACTTTCTGGGTTTTTAAATTTATTTAAAGTTTGTAATAGCTTTTTGAAGCACTTTTATGATGAACACTTTAAAAAAATCTTTGTCAGATAATTCTAACCTCTCTGTCTCTTGGTGCTGACATCTATTGATGATCTTTTTTCGTTCAGTTTGAGATCTTGGTACTTAGTACACTAAGTGATATCCTATTGAAACCCAGACATTTTCTTATTATATTGTGAGACTCTAAACCTTATTTAAACGTTCTAACTTATCTCATTTCCTCTGACAACACTCTGGGAGGGGTAAGGGAGAATGCCAGGTGGGAGTAAAAGTCCAGGCTCCCTGGTTAGCTTCTGTTGAAAGCTGAGGGTTTCTGCTGGGCAAGGATGGGAATTTTAGCTCCCCACCCAGCCTCCACTGACACCTCCCTGTGAGAGAGGGTTAGGAGTGTTTCATTACTGCTCCCCCTGTGGCCTCCAATGATACCATGGGGAGGGGAGGCTCATTAAGGCCCTCCAGGGGTGAAAGTTTCTGCTCCCTACTTAGCCTTCTTTGATACAACCTCAGTGAAGGGATTGGGGTGCTTCATTATAACCTAGTAAAGGTGGAAGTGTAGGCTCCCCACTCAGCCTTTCCTGGCACAGGTAGGGTTGGGGGCCACAGTTTCTTCTACAATGTTTGGCTGGAGTAGACTTATTATGTGTAAAACTTTTATGTCTTGCTAAACTGCTTCTTTCTTTGTCCTTTGGCTAGAGAAAGCAGGCTTTTTGGGGGGCTTTTTTGTCTGTGCCAATTGGTGTTTCCAGGTTCCTGGCTTCTTAAGCTTCAAGTCTGGTATATATGAGCCAAAAAGAAAACACAATTCCTTGGTATGTTAGTTTCTTAGGTGTTAGTGTATAATTCCTTGGTAAACTTGGTATATTCGTGTGCTAGGGGTGACATAAGAAGTACCACAGACTGGGTGGACACACAACAGAAATTTATTTTCTCATCGTTCTCGAGGCCAGAAGTCCAAGATCAAGGTGTTGGCAGGGTTGATTTCTTCTAAGGTCTCTCTCCTTGGCTTCTAGAAGGCTACCTTCTCACAGTGTCCTCATACCTGTGCACATGTGCCCCTGGTGTCTCTTTATGAGTCCAAATTTCCTCTTCTCATAAGGACACCAGTCATATTGGACTAGAGCCCACCCTAACAACCTCATTTAACCTTAAAAACCTCTTTAAAGCCCCGATTTCCAAATACTGTCACACTGGGAGGAACTGGGGGTTTGCACTTCAACGTCTGAATTTTGGGGAGGGATACAATTCAGCCCATGACACTTGGATCCCAAGGTCCCTGGCCTTTCTGCCTTCTCTCCACCTTACAGAATCTTCTTATGTTTGTTCTCTATATAATGTGCAGGGTTTTTAGCTGTACTTCGTGGCAGGAATAGGGAAAAGTATGTGTACTCCATCTTCCCAGAAGCAGAAGTCTCCCCTTTGAATTGTCAGACTATTAGAACATAATTGATGGCCTAGGCAAAGTCTGGATGAAGACCAAGCAGCAAATCTCCTTGCAGTGGAGCTCTCAGGAAATGGAGCTGCTGAGAGGTGACTCAGCATAAAGCAAAAGAGTAACAAAAAATCTAAGGTCCAAGAGTCTAAGGAGCATTTTAGTAATCATTGCAAAAAATAAAAAATACAAAGGTACTAGGTGGTTGGGAGGTAAAACAGAGAGATCTCAGTTAGTCAGGGGATCAAGAAAGCCTTGGTTCTAAGCACAGCATGAGGACCCATCCAAGCCAGCCATCCAAGGGCTGTGGGTTCATCTTAGGAAACGGCACTTGAGTGAATCTGAGGAATCAATACCTCAGGAAGAAGACCACTGTGCTGAGGTTAGGGAACCAATATAGAGTGTGACACAGAGAGGAAGCCGTCTCTCATCTGATGGGATGGTCGTTGCCTTGGCAAACTGACAGGGGTCTGCACCAAGGCCAGCAAGGTCCATCCTGCAACACCTGTGGCAATGGCAGGTGTCCTGCTGCATTGACCAGGGTGACCACAGACCCCAGGCCCTCTACAGTGGAGGCGGCCTGGTGCTCACAAAGCTGAGATCAGCAGACTCTGGAGGTTCAAATGGAGTGGTGTTCTTATGGCCTTTGGGGCAGGTATAAGCTCCCCCCTAGTCCCCATCAGGCGGCAGCAAATTACAAGCATGCCTAGGATTTCTCACATATATCTGGGGGAGTTTATCCCCTGGGAAAAGAAACTGCGTTTCCTGCTAGCTACGTAAGTGGCTACAGACGCATCAAGATTTGTGATATTGATGTAAAAGTGACCTGACTTGTAGTTAGCGGGTACATTAAGGGAAGCACATTAGTCACTATTACAGTCCTTGTCTGAGTTTCTGGGCTACAGCCAGGAGGGGAAATGTGGGTTTTAAAAATGAAAACATCATTTCTTATGCAGGAAGTACTCCAATACCTTCTGTTTCCTCAACAGTCCTTCAGCCCGCCTGGTTGCTACCTTGGCACAATATTTGAATTAGGATGGTGCAACATGCTGTATAAGTACACAAAAGGGAAACCTATCTGGAGCGGAAAGATTTCCTCTGGGGTTGGCAAAACATATCTCCTGATTCCCAGCTTCAATTTCTGGTTTTCTGGGAGCAAAAGGAGAGCTGGGCCTTCAAATGCTCTGCAGACACGCCCATTGCTGTGCCTGGAACACGCATGTCTCTTGTTCATGAGCATCAACCCCGCGGTCCACAATTCCAGCTCAGAGTTTCACGGAGATGAAGGGTAGAATTTCTCTTTCCTTTGTTGCCTCAAAAAGGCTCTTCCTGGGGAATTAGGGGAGGCGGGGGAACTACGCTTTATGTACCCAAGTCTTCTAATAAGTTGGAAAGAACTAATAATATTGCCATCTGCTATCTTGGGCAGATTCCTCAGGAAGAGGAAAGTAGTGTCGTTTTGGTGGAAGTAAACAGGAGCTAAATGTAGTCACAGACTAACATCCTTGATTGTATGTAAACCTCAGGTCTTTTTTAGCTCTGTTTTTTTCTCCTAAGGGCTCTCTCCTTCAGTTACTGCCCATAGCTTGAAGCCAGGACCCCATGGGGGAGACCTTCCAACCCGTCACTCCATCTGGCAGCGATTATGCTTGACCATTCCCTATGTTCAAGCAATAATGTCTTTGGTGTTTACAGTGATCTTTCTAAAATACAGATCTGATCTTGTCACACAGGGTTAAGTTCTTGACATCTGTGCCTTTGTGATGTGTATACCTTTATCAACAGTCTTATCACACTGCACTAAAATCCTAGTGCACTTGTCTGTCTTCTCTACTTGGCTGTGAACTTAACAAGGACAGGGGCAGCCTGTTAGTCATCTTACAATTCTGACACATGGCAAAAAGCCTGAAACATAATTGGCTGTCAAGAAATACTCGTTAGTCAAATGAAAGATTAACTAAGTGAATGAGTCAATGAATAATCCATGATTTTTTTATTCTGAAGGAGAATTCAAACCTGATGTCACTTGCTTATTTCCTAAGTGTTCAGATGTAAAGATTCAATTAAACTCAGTAAATACTTATAGGCCACTTATGTGCCAGTCCTGTGCTAGCACTGGAGACACACAGGTTAAGAAGCACAGTGCCGGGGACCCTCGAATAGATTCCAGCCTGGAAAGTGATGCTGCCAACTGTCCTACAGCAGATAAACATAGACTAAAATAGCCTTACATCAGACCAGGTCAGTTTTTCCACTAGGAGTTCACTTCAGGTCAAGTTCTCCTGCTAAATGAGTTATGAAGACAACAGCTGGCCTTTTCCAGGCTATGCTCCCAGACCAGGAAGCAGATCTGGGCTTGATAATGTAGCTGTGGATGTCCCTCCCATGGAGCTGCAACAGGAGCCAAATGACCCTGGGGCAAATGCAGAAGGTGGTCTGGCCTCAGGACTGGGGAGGGCTGGAGGAGAGGCAAGCTGCATTTCCCTCCAAGCTCTAACTTAGGTCATGTGAATATTAGGAAGGATCTTGGTGAATCATTCAGGGGGGTGTTGAGAGATTTACGGGAATGCCAAAGTCTCCAGAACCAATGGTGCCACCACTGGGAATGAAGACTTTTGTCCCCTACTAAAGTATGACCATGCGCCCCTGATCGGAGTAGGATGGTGGGAATTTGGATAAACAGGACCCTTCCTAGTATCTCAAAAATCAGGTACAGTGAAGGGATATTGACTAGAAAGGGTCTTTTCCGTTTTCATTATTCCTTCAGAAGCTAGTAGGAGCTATTATTGAGTTAGGTTTAATGAGGAAGATGGGAAAATTATCAGGGCACTCGATTGCTGTCCATATATTAGTCTTCCATCTGTCTCCATTCTTCAGTCACACTCCCTCACTCCCTTACCATCAGTCACAAAGTTCAGGAAAGAAGCTGAATAGCCATAGGAGTGCCAGACATAAGTCAAGCTCCAAGTGGGACATTTAGTCCCAGACGGAGAGGGACCAGAGGTAAGACCCAAGCTGTGGTGTGAACTGTGATGGAACCCCTCTCTGCTTCCTCTCTGCAAGAAGTTTTGACAGAGCAAGTGCATGTGTGATGGAAGAGAGAGAGAGAGCCAGAGGGAGAGAGAGTGACCGGGAGAGAGAGACAGACACACAGAGACAGAAAGTGAAGGGAGGGAGAGGAAGAGACAGACAGAGACAGAGACAAAGAAAGGAAGAGGGGGGGGGGAGAGAGAGAGAGAGAAAGGGAGGGAGAGGAGAGAGAAGGAAGGAGAGAGAGAGGAGAGGGCAGGGAGCGGAGCTCTGGAAGCTGGTATGATTCTGTCATGTCGCATCATCATCACAAAAAGACCAAGTCTAAAGTAAAACATGGCAAAGACTCAAAGAAAATAAGCCATGCAGACTCACAAGTGACCTAATTAAGAAGCTACTCTATCTGCTGCCATGTTCTATTTATAGCTGAAATATGAGCATTCCTGACAGGAAATATACATTAAAGCAAACCTAAGATTTTAAGGCAGTAGGTTTGGGTTTGCTTAATAAATCGTTTCTGTGCTCATGAGGATAGATATTTTTATTCATACGATTTTTCTATTTTAATGAAGTTGTTCGCTCAGTTCTCTTTTCTGCATGACATGACATTCATGTGATGTGTTTGCTATTCAGAGATGGGGGAGAGAAGGAAAAGGAGCCTTTTGTATACAACCTTTTGCTAAATACACATGAACTTCATACATATGTCTTTGTCCTCAAGATACTGTAATGCTTATTCACAATGCTGGTTTTTCAGGTTATGTGGTAGCTGCTATTTTCAGAGATCATCAAAATTAACTTTATTATGTTTCACTTGAAATCATCACAAAAACCAAGCCAATAAAAAAAAATTTTTTAACAAGAAAGATCTAGAGCCTGATACTGAATGGTTAAGAGAAGAAAGCAGACTAATATTATGTGAGTAATCAGACCCACATTTCTGAAACCCTCATATCCAGGACCTGGACAAATGTGCCAGCAAGTTCCGTCCCTGTTCTAGGAGCAGGGGCAGAATTAATCTTTCGTGGAAGATTGCTTTTCGGTTTTTTGGGAAAAAGTCTTTAACAGCCTTTCAGCTCTGTAAACAGTGTCCTTTAACCTGAGAATAGTTCAGATGTTTTTAAAGGGAAAAAAAAAAACGTACAGGGGTCGGCCCTGTGGCCGAGTGGTTAAGTTTGCACCCTCTGTTTCGGTGGCCGAGGGTTTCACCGGTTCAGATCCTGGGCGCGGACATGGCACCGCTCGTCAGGCCACCCTGAGGTGGCATCCCAAATAGCACAACTAGAAGGACCTACAGCTAGAATATACAACTATGTACTGCGGGGCTTTGGGGAGAAAAGGAAGAAGAAGAAAAAAGGAAGATTGGCAACAGATGTAGCTCAGGTGCCAATCTTTAAAAAATGTACAGATGCACCCCCTGACCCTGTGCTGAGTTAAAGTGTTTTTGTTATAATACTTAAAAAATATGTGTTTAAGACAAGATTTGAAGTCCTGATCCTTATGGCTCTTGTACAACTCTAAAACCAAGGTAAGCTGTGATGTTTAATTTTCTATGTCAACTTGACTAGCCCACGGTGCCCAGATATTTAGTCAAACACCAGTCTGTTGCTGTGAAAGTAATTTTGGATGAGATTAATACTTAGATCAGCGGACCTGGAGTAAAGCAGCTTACCTTCCATAATGTGGGTGGGCCTCATCCAATCGGTTTGAAGGCCTTAAGAGCAAAGACAGAGCTGCCCAGAGCAAGAAAGAATTCTGCCTCCAGACAGCCTTCAGACTCAACCTGCAACCTCACCTCTTCCCTGGGTCTCCAGCCGACTGATTCACCCTGCAGATTTTAGACTCGCCAGCTCCCATTGTCATGTGAGCCAATTCCTTAAAATTTCTCTCTCCCCCCCCCCCCCCCCACACACACACACGCACACACACACAGACGCACAAATCTACAAGTTAAATACCCACAAACTATAAAACCAATAAAATTGAAATGAACAGCTCCAACATAATGTGACATAATGTTGTCATTTTGGTGGAGTCTCCGATGTGGGGTCTCATGGTCAAAAGATGGCTTCTCAGGACTGTTGCAATATTTCATCTGTTTTTACATTTGACTTTAAGAACACTAATTCTAAGTAAAGTTGTTTCTATAAAAGCATTACACAAAACGATATGAGTAACTTTAAGCTTTTTTTGCAAGTCATGGAGAATTAGAACTTACACTTAATTAAAATTTTACGAATAACCTGTTTTACTCATTGGAGGATAAGATTAGCAGTGTAGCATTACTAAATCTACATTAAATATTATCTAACTCAATTATTGCTGGACGTGGGAAGAAAAACGTTTTTTTACCGTAAATAAATGGCTTTACTTCACGTATGCAAATACGGGACACTCAACATGGCCACTCTTAAATATGAATGTGGTACTGACTGCCAGAAAGCAAGATCTTTGTAAGCAGCACTCTTATATCATCAGATGCTGTGGCTGATTCAATTCTCCTACCACATTATTCAAGCTGTTACAAATCCTTCATTCATACAGTGTGCCACAATATCATTTGGGCTTCAGTTCACAAACTTCACAAATGCAAATGCAGGTGCTAAAATTTCTTGCCAGTACTCATTTATAAGCTGGTCCACCAGATAATCTAGAATATACTTTCATTTTTTAAATTATCATTGAAGTGAAAATACAAAATATTTAAAACAATTATATTCCTTTCTATGCAAAGAGCTCTTAAATATTAGTAGAGAAAGACAAATAATCTTATTGATAGAGAAAAAACATGAATAGGTAAGTCACAAAAAAAGAAATTAAAATGACATATAAACATATGAAAAGACTTCTGTTCAAGCGTGACAAATTAAACATACACATTTATCTTTGCTCCCTCCAATACATTGCTAAATTGTAGGAAGGAATAAAGCATGACTCCACAGTGGGAGAGGAATGAGAGCAGATGAGTAATATGGATGTCTTTTTAGAAGGTGGAAAACAGGGGCCAGCCTGGTGGCGCAGCGGTTAAGTGTGCACGTTCCGCTTCTCGGTGGCCCGGGGTTCGCCGGCCCGGATCCCGGGTGCGGACATGGCACCGCTTGGCACGCCATGCTGTCATAGGTGTCCTACATATAAAGTAAAGGAAGATGGGCACGGATGTTAGCTCAGGGCCAGGCTTCCTCAAAAAAAAGAAGCAGGAAAGCAGATGGACAAGTGGTACTTGACTTAGCAGTCAGAGCAGAACTGAAGACCACAAGAGGGAGGAGTAGGGATGGGCGCAGAAGCCAAGAAGAAGCAAACCAATTCACAGTGCAACCCCGAAAAGCACAGGGATTGGAGGTCCCAGCTACCTCTAAAAACAGCAGTATGGAGTGAGGCCAAAAATAGGAGGATTCATTGAAAGTGATTAAAAGGAGTAGTTATACTTCAGGATCTTCTTTCCTCCACTGCACAGCTAAATAACTGCCCCTTCCCTACCTGGGCAGAAAACCAGAGGTTGACTCTCTCCCTCTGAACATGGAAATACTAGAGGCAACTTGAACATGGGCATAAGCAAAAGTCCACATACTGAGTGGACTCACCCCAGTTTTCTCCCCATCTTGTATTCAGAATGTTAACAGGCAGGAGATTCGAGGGTTTTTCTCTGGGGAAGTTAATGAGCCCAAAGGAAAAGAACTACAGCTTTTGGTCTTTGGGGATTTTCCTGCAAAGCATTTCCCACCTGATCACCCTACAGGGGAGCCAAAAAGTCAAAAATTTCCATCTGTGCACACAAAGCTTCCCAACAAAGATTTTAGGGTCCTGCTTTTAAGTAAGAACAAACAGGAAATAGCAGATATCTCAGAAATGCCTATAACATGAAAGACACAGGCATTGAACTTCTTGACAGCAACCCCAGAGGGTAGAAGACCACGGAGGGATTCTGGGTGAGTTATTTCCATACTGGAATTCCATATGCAGCCAAATTAATGTTATTACATATGAAGAATGTAAACAGATTAAAGGCATTTTCAAACATTGCAAGGTCTTGAAAAATTTAAATTTCAGGTACCCTTTCTCAGAAAGCTACTGAATAATATTCTTCACCAAAACAAATTAGTAAGCAAAGAAAGAGGAAGATGGTATATTCAGAAAATAGAGAATCCTAGAAAGGAATTTCTAGGTTTTCCTGGTGAAGAGAATCCTAGAGCAACAACAGTGCAGCAGGCCTAGAGAGGACAGACCAAATTGGAGCAAAAGGATAGAGGGCTCTAGAAAAGGTATCTTGAGGGAATAGGCCACCATATTGTAATTTGAACATATTGAAGAAGATTTTTAAAAATGCTGTTAGAGAACTTGAAGATGAAAGGTGCATGAAAAACTAAGCAAATAAAATATTAAGCAATTATTAACTCTAGGGAAAAAACCACAAGGAAATGTATCATAGTCTACAAGATGACTTAATTATGAACACTATTTGCATGAACATAATCACAAAACGATCCATATTGATGTAACCGAAAAAGACAGAAGGAAGTGTATGATGAAGCGTGGGGCTGAAGAAACAGTGTAGGGCGTCTGACTCTGTATCTTCTGTAGTAGAAAGTCAACTGGTAATAAGTAACAGTGAAAAATCAGGAATTAATATTATAAATATATTACTTAGAAATATGAAAGAAAGGAGAATAAGGCAAAAGAGTTAGCAGCCCATGTAGGCACCCGTTGTTTTTCATTATAAGCTTGGTTATAATATTGTCATTTTTAAGCCAGATATATGTATTATTAGCCCTTGCCTCTTGGGTTTCCTGCCCTTATGTAGACTCCTCCCACACTTGCTCCTCCCATAGCCGTGCTAACCACGTGAGTGACCATTTGGAAGCATTTCCTCCAGCACCAGTCCAGCCTTCAGATGACGGCAGCCCCTACCAACTTTCTGTCTGCAACCTCACAAGAGACTCTGAGCCAGAAACAGCATCTGAAACGCTCTTGAATTCCCAAACCATAGAAACCATGAAATAATAAATTTCTTTTTTAGCCACTAAGTTTTGGGGGTAATTTATTACACAGCAAGAGACAACTACTATAAGCAACCACAGGCAGGAAAAGCTAATTATGAAGATGCAAGAAGTGATGAGAGAACCTGGAGCAGCCATGGTCCAGTGTGAATGTGACTGGCTATCAGGACAGGTGACCCCCCGAGATGGATTTGTGAGACTTATAAACACCTTTGGGAGATTCCCAGAAATGTTTTGGAGTATAGGGACCATGAGGATGGTGGTGGGAAGGCTAGATTCTTATTAATGGGGGATGTGGGGTTCAAGCCGTTGAACAGTGTGGTGGCAGTGCACAGTGACACCGTCAGCTCTGAAGCTAGCAGTGAAGTGCACACACAGGTTATACACAAAACAGCTAGGAGGAAATTTTAATAATGAAGGTACCTGGATGGTGGGATTGTAAGTAAACATTTACCTGTTTCCTTAAACTGTTTTAAATTTTCCATATTTTCTGTAGTAAACATGTGCTAGGCTTCTAAAAAAAATTTTTTTAACTTATGGTAAAATCCACATAACATAAATTTTACAATTGTAATCATTTTTAAGCGTACAGTTCAGCAGTGTTAAGTACATTCCCAGTGTTGTGCAGCCAATCTCCAGAACTCTTCATCTTGCAGAACAGAAACTCCATAAAACAACAACTCCCCATCCCCTCTCCTCCCCAGGTGCTGGTAACCCCCATCCTACTTTCTATCCCTGTAAATTTGACTACGCTAGGTACCGCCTATACATGGAATCATACAGTATTTGTCCTTTTGTGACTGGCTTATTTCACTTAGCACAGCGTCTTCAAGTTTCATCCATGTTGTAGTGTGTGTCAGACTTTTCTCCCTTTTGAAGGCTGTATAATATTCCCTTGTATGTATAGACCACATTTTGTTTATCCATTCCTCTGCTGATGGACGCTTGGGTTGTGCATTAGTCTGCTCAGGCTGTCGTAACAAAATAGACTGAGTGTCTTAAACAATACAAATTTATTTTCTCACAGTTCTGGAGGCTACAAGTCCAAGATCAAGGTTTTGGCTGGTTCAGCGTCTAGTGAGGGCTCTCTTCCTGGCTTCAGATGGCTGCCTCCTTGCTGTGTCCTCACATGGTCTTTCCTTGTTGAGTGTGAACAGGAGAGAGACAAACAGAGTGAGAGAATGCTCTTTCTGCTATCTCTTACTATAAGGACACCAATCCTATCGGATCAGGGCCCCACTTTATGACCTCATTTAACCTGAGTTACTTCCTTACTCCAAATACAGCCACACTAAGGTTAGGGTTTGACACATGAATTTGGGGGAGGGAGGACACACACATTCAATCCTTAACAGGTTGTTTCTATTTTTTGTCTATTGTGAATAACGCTGCTATGAAAATGGGTGTACAGCATCTGTTGGTTTTATAATCAGAATAAGTTCTCAAAATCAAATTTAAATTTAGAAACAGTTCAAATTAAGGTAAAAAAAATCATCCTCCGATTTTTATCTCTTAAAATCAATCATCTAAATATATTAAGGCACAATGGGGAATTTGTCACTGATTCTTCCAGTGAATTGGGTAGCTGTGCAATAATGGTTGGTGATCTGGCTGCCTGGTAAGTGTAGGTTCACCAGGGAGACTGACTAATGCTGGAAGCCTAGTTCAGAAAGGGACTTATTAGGAGCACATGGGATGGCTCATAGATTTGGAGGAGGAATTATAAACAGAGCATCGAAGGGACAGATACCAAGACCACTCTAGGGTCTCCAAGACTAGAAACGGGGCCTCAAAATCATGGGGATCACTTTCCCTCACTCTCTCCTCTCTGCTTACCCCTGCTTGGCTTCATTTTCTCCTTTCACTCCCTAGGACAGGATCCAGAATCTCCTTCTTCCAAATCCAAGATCTGAGAGCGAAGAGACTCACCCCGTTAGTTCCAGCAGAAAAACAAACAACCCTAACTGGCTTGTTCCTACACCAATCACTGTGCCCGGGGGGGATGGGCCACCATGATTGAGACACATGTCCACCTCTGGGGTCAAGGACTGGATCTGTTGCCAGAACAAGAGAAGGGATGCAGCAAAGATGAGACACCAGTGACTTCAGTGACATATAAAGTACCGTACAAATGTGACTTGCTATTAATATCCATCCTTAGTTTATTTCAGACTCAATTTCCTCACGTTTAAAATGGGAAAATATAATCCCTACCTATCCTCCAAGATTACTGGGGAGTTCAAGTGAGACAATGGATGTGAAAGTACTTTGTGGGTTATGTAGTGTGTGCAGTGTAAGGTGTTATTATTGGTTACACAGTGTATTTTCTTCACTTTATGGATGGAAACTAAGCAAAAAGAAAGGGTCATGAGAACCCATGTTTTTAGATCGAAATGAGCTAGCCTGTTCATTCAATAGCTATTGAATGAGACCTTGCAATAACTAGACTACTTTTATTTTCCCCCTGGCTTGTAGGAACAAGGCAACCCAAATCTCCAGCGTTATCAGGTTCTTTTGCTGTCCTCCTGCAGTGTGCTATGGATGCCTGCATGAAAGTATCCATCACGTGCAGCTGTCCGAGGTCATCACAGGCAATCACAGCACACACTGGCGCTGTTCCCGTGGCCTTGCAGCCCGTGGAGACGTGAGTCACTGCCCAGGCAAACAGCAATGCCCTGCCTGCCCCAGGAGCGCATCTGTGACGGAAAGGGCCATGCAGATGCTGTTAGGAATGGAGGGAGCCAGAGATTCATTTGACCCCTTCATTCTACTGACAAAGACCCAGGACCCCTGGAGCAGATGCTGCTGGTGCTCTCAGCCACCTCAGAGTTGCACCTGGGGAGCAAACTTCCACCAAAGCCGGTGGCACAGGTGGGTAGCTGCCAGTCCAGCAAATGGACAACACTGAGGCATTTCTATGCTGCTCCTCAGAGCACCGCTGGTGGGATGGAACCCCAGGTTCCCCAGGGTGACCCAGGCATTAGCATGCCCTTTACTAACTTTCCTCCCTCCGCTGTCTTTTTATCCCTACCCCTTGCTTGTGCTTCCTGGGATCACCTCTCAGATAAGTAACTTGCCCCAGGTTCTTGCCTCAGACTCTGCCCAAACTAAGACTCCCAAAGAGTGACGCTGGCTAGGGATGGAGCTGGTGCTGGAACCCAGCTGTCTGACCCCGCTTTAAGTTGTAGTTATTAGAGCAAATGTGTGTTTGCAATGAGCTGCTCACAGTCTTATTTCTGTAACCAACCAACTAACGCAACTAAACTACTAAACAACCAAACAACCAACCAGCCAGCCAATTCAAACTACCAAACAAACAAACAAACAAACAAAATCAGTTCACACGGTGCAGATTGATAGGCCAATGTGGTCCTTAGAATGAGAAGTGTTCACAGATGGAGAATGTGGGCTGCCATCTCCCCAGGACACTCCAGGGGGTAAATGACTCAGGACACCAGCTCAGGTCAGAAAGTTGTGTTTGAAGCGCAAAATGAAAGCAGGAGAAATGGACAGTTATCAAGGGACATTTCTATCACCCAAAGCAGGTTGAAAAAATGCCCTTCTCTCCCCTGGAGGCATTCCGGCTAAGGAACAAGAGTGTTCTTCTGGAATTAGGGTGCCCTCCCCCTGCACAGGAAAACCCACATTCTGACACCCTGGCTCACTATTTTTTCAGGCTCCATGTGCAGATCACCCCCTGGGTGGGCACGTCTTGTATTCAGATATGGGGTTACCAAAATTGGGGAGGGCACATGCTTGAAGGGACTGTCTGGTTCTCGGGATCTATGAGCCGCTCATTCTCCTGGGCTTGGTGTTCTCCTAGTCTCTTTAGCAACATGGAAACCCTCTTGGGGTGCAGTGGCTCCTACCATCATTGATGTGTTAGTTTTTCACTCTTTTCTCTCTCAGAAGGCGCCCCTTCCTCGAAATCCCCAAAGTCTCGCCTTGTGAGGTCACCACAAATGTCTTGAAATCTAGTACTGAGTAGAAACTGTATCTAGAGAGGGACATCCTCAATTGAGAAAAGTGCAATGAGAAAGACCACACTGTGCAAAAATATTAAATAATGAAGTGAATTTCTTAACTCATGGTCTAGTTCCACTACCTGGAAAAGATTGCTTCGTGTCTTCACATCTTTGCTGTTCCAAAAGAAATGCCACAGCCCAGTGTGAAAGGAAATGATTAGACCGCTCAGAACCATTTGCCTTTCTAAAAAGGACATTTCTCAAGGCGAACACCTCCACGAATTGACCTCATTGCCAGGGCATGTGTGTCTAATGGCAGATCCACTTATTAACTGGATTATACGATGCAACTTTCCTAGAGGGCGTTGTCACCCTGGCTGTTGTCTGGACTATGGAATTCCAGAAGCACCAGGCCTTATTTTCTGGCATAGCTGGGGGACAAATGCAGGATTAGACTTTCTGTCTGATGTCCTGTGGGGTAAAGCTGCTCTTTTGTACTTGCCTGGAAGGAGTGGCACAGCAGCAAGCTTCCGAAGTTGGGAACACTCTAGGGCATCACGGAAATTTGTCAAACCTGCATATTTTGGAGAAGTATTTGATCCACGGTAAAATTATGACTATCTCTAATGTGTTTTAGACATGGAAAGGCCTGGATCATTCTTCCGTTAAAAGTCCAGAGATGTGGAATTATTTTGTTCCTTACCTTTGGAGATCCCCAAATTAAATTCAAATTAAGTGAATTCAGTTAAATTCAATAGATATTATAGTTGAAGAGTTATTTGGAGTATGCAGGGTATACACACGAGCACACACACATGCACACACACAGCCAGAGTGATTTTCCAGGCTGCCTTTCCAAGGGAATTGGGTTCTGAAAGGTCTCATCCAGACTCACATCAATCAAAATGCCACTGAGCAGCTGGACCAATTCAGCTCAACACAATACCTGCCAGCACGGTCCTATCTTCTGCGTGGGGAGTCTAATGGGAATTTCTGTCTGAATGGGAGCTCAGGGCCGAGGGCAGCAAGAGGTCATCAGCCCCACGGAGCAGATGGGCATACGTGGGACAGCTCCATCTGCAGGAAGCCGGGGGAGCCTGGCAAAATAGGAAAGGAAGGGGAGAAGAGCAGGGATTTGTAAAGCCAAGGGGCCCCAGGGAGTTGCTTGGATGCTTTTTTCTTTAAGAATGAAGTGCATTCCCTGTGTCCACCTTTGCCATGTCCTTGGGAGGCTGACGGTGGTGTCTGCTGCTCCAGTGTGAAATACCCACCAATATTTACTCGCCCAGAGGCCCTTTTCCCTAGATCTGGGAGTCAGATCAGCCAGCTCTGCAGTATGAAGGGGAGGGAGGTAACGGAAATCATGTGATGCTTTAGTGACTTTATTTGTGCAGCGCTTGCCTCCCAGGGCCAGCGAGCAGACGTGTGAGAAATTGCCCGAGGTTCTCTGGAGCAGAGCGCCGACCTTCATTAGACAGCGTCCAGAAATCCTTCTCTGGGGAGTGTTTAACTGCCGTTATTTTGAAGGTGACCAGATAACTGGACACTTCAATTTCCAACACCTGCAGTAACACTCAGCTGTTAATCCACACACTGTGACCTAAATTAGGCTTTTTTCTTTTTAAAGAAATACATTCAAAAGAGAAATGATTGCCCTCCGACATTTACTTTCATTTTGGCAGCTACACTTGGAATTGTCAAACAATCTATATCTGTGTTTCTGTCTCTAAATCATACTTCGATCTCACAAATGCTCTGATAGTGATAACTATCAATAATTGAACAACCCACTGAATGATTTTGGCTGCATTGTCTCATGCAATTTCCACAACTGCCAATTAAGCATTGAGTCCCATTTTATAGATGGGAAAAACAAGGTAATTAATGAATGGGAAAAAACAAGGAGCAATTAATTAACTTACTCATTTATAGAGCTGCAAACAAGGAAGCCAGAATTGGAGCCTGGGCTATCCTCCCTCACCCCCCTTCTTTTTTGCCTGCCACCTCCACAAAATCTGCAAGGTCGTTTTCCCGTGTAACTGGCGTCACTCATTCCTACACGCCATTCCGTTACAAACAAGATCCCTTCACAATCTCAAACGAAGATTGGGAAGTGTGTGAATCGCAGGCCCAGCCCTCTAATAATCCCAAACAGAGTGGTCTTTGTTGCTGAGGCAGAGAGATCTGCTTGTGACCACAGAGCTGGCTGTGGGGCTGTGACACACCCACCTTCTCATGCACCCTGAAATCCCAGCAAAGGATGACGACAAGCACCTTCTCCCTGTGCTTTGAGGAGCATGGATTGCACAGACACTGAACCCAAAGACCAGTCACTCTCACAGAAGGAAAAGCAAGGATTTCCTCCATCCCAGTTAATGACAACCAGACACCCAGCCAGGGCCCAGACTGGACTCTGTGGGGACCAGTGGGCTGCACTGTGCCAGGACCAGTCTCACAGGCCATTTCGAGTTCATAGGGGGACGGGTGCTCAGCGTATGCACTTCTGAGTCAGATCCTGGCTCCATCTCC
Organism: Equus caballus; assembly: GCF_041296265.1. Taxonomy (NCBI): domain Eukaryota; kingdom Metazoa; phylum Chordata; class Mammalia; order Perissodactyla; family Equidae; genus Equus; species Equus caballus. Next base: position 91,405,780 of record NC_091684.1, read on the forward strand.
TCCCCGCTGAGTGGAATTTGTGCACATTATCCAATATTTCTCAGCCCAACCTTCCTCCTCTGCAACACCTACCTCATCGCATGAAATAATGGAGTGTTCAGCATAGCGCCTGGAAATCAGTAAGTACTCTGTAGCTGGTGAATACGATTTTCAAAAATAGATATAAAAACATGGATAATAACCACCACCTCACTATATGTGTGGGCAATACTGAGCAAAATTTGGCTTAGAAAGCAGTGCCTCTCGTCCATTCCATTTCCTGAGCTCCATGTCCCTGTCACAGTTATTAATGACCAATCTCAGGGTAGCTTTGCTCACCTGAAAATGGCCTGAGGAGGCTGTTGGCTGTTCCAATCTTCTAGAGGCATGGAAGTCACTTGTGCAAGATACAAATAATAAAAGATTCTCTCTGTTTCACAGGGTCCCTCTGAAAAATCTTCCCGTAATACAATAAATGACTCAGACTAAGATGATGAGTTTTCCTGGGACTGGTCGCCTAACCATAGCAGGGGCATCTTAAGAGCTAGTGTTCTGGAAACTGGCTGCCTGAGTCTGAATCCGAATCTAGCTACCTACCGGCCTACCTATGTGATCTTGGGCAAGTTACTTAACTTCTCTGTTCTCAGTTTGTAATTTATTAAATGAATAATGAAATTATCTATCTCATAGTTCTAAAGGTTAGATGAGATGATGTGCATAAACCCCAAACACAGTGCCTGGTATATAATAATGTCTGTTATTATTTATTCAACACAGTTATTGAAGATCCACTGTTAATATATTCTAGGCACTGGAAGCGATTCACATCCTAAAAAATTGTAACACTATGTAAGTGCTGCTTCTCATGTGGTATTGGAGTTAGACGATTAAAGTGGATTATATACAGGATTGCATAGAAGGAGCAAATAAACCTGTCTGGGGGAGTTAAGGAGCACCACACAGAAGCTGAAATGTGAGCTTTGTCTTAAAGACATGTAGGAATTCCTAGGCAGAGAAGGTGATTATCTTAGGCAAATATTATTAGAGCAGAAATTGATTTGAGTAGACTCAAATAAAATTGCAAATTAAAATGGGAAACACGAAGGAATTGCGGGCAAATCCGGGGGCTGCAGCAGGGGCCTCGGAAGATGGGAGACAGGATCTGCGTCTTGGTTCCTCTCTCTCCGTCTCTCGACGGCCTCCCAGTGGAAGTGCCCTCACTTCTCCTTTGTCTCCACTCCCAGGTAGTCTCCCTTCTGCCCCACCTCCTCACGTGCCATTGAAACCGTTCTCACTAATCTCCCTGACATTTTTCTCTATGGCAGCTCCAAGGAACACTCTCTGTTGGTGTAGTGTAGCAAGTGGGGGCGGGAGGCATGTTCCCAATTTATCTGAAAGCAGTGTCAGATGATTAGTATAGATGCAATGAACGGCTTATCAACGTGGCAAACTCCATTAAGCAAATTTCTCATTTTAAAACAATCTCATGTTCCTGGAAACACAGATTTATGGTTTTGAAAAACTTATTGCTGGATTTTGTTTGCTAATATTTAAACTTGCAACTAATTTCACGAGTGAGATCCAGCTGCAATATTCTTTTCCAGTGCCGTCTTTGTCTAATTTCAGTGTCAAGGTTTTACTAGTCTCATAAAATGATTTGAGGAATGTTCTCTCCTTCTCTGTGTAAGATTGAAATGTTCTGTCCTTAAACGTTTGGTGGAATTTGCCAGTAAAGCATCTGAGTCTGTGGTTGATTTTTTAACTAGAGATTTCATTCCTTTACTGATTACAGGATGATTAAGGTTTTCCATTCCTTTTTAAGTCATGTTTGATGATTTGTATTTTTCTTGGCATTTATCCATTTTATCTAAGTTTTCAAATTTATTAGCATGAAATTATTCATACTATATTTTCAACCCCTGCTGCATTTATTGTCGTAGTCTCTTTTTATTACTAATACTATTTATTTGTGCTTTTTTCTTATCTCCTTGATTAATATTGCCAGTTTGATCTATTTCATTAGTATTTTAACTCCTAATTCTTTGTCTTATTGATCCTTTCTACTGTGTGATTGTCACATATTCTATACATTTCTGTCACCTTTATTATTTTCTTTCTTCTTCTGGGGTTTTACTCTGCTATTGTTTTTTTAACTTCTGAATTTGGATGTTTGACTCATTCAATCTGAGCTTTTCTTCTTTTCTTGTAAGCATTTAAGACTGTAAATTTCCTTCAGAGTTTAGTTTTTGCCATTCCACAAGTTATTATATGTGTTACACTTATTATTTAGCTCTAAGTTTTAAAATTCAATTATGATTGCTCTTTTGACTTTCGAGTTGTGCAGAAGTATGTTTTTTGATGTTGTCTGTATACTGGAGATTTTTCTTGGTGTCTTTGTATCATGGATTTAATTTTACCCTTGCCAGATGTAATCTGTATGATTCCAGTTTTTTGAAATGTGTTGAAGTTTGCTCTATGAGCTAGCCCATGGCCAGTCTTTAATAATATTACATGTGTGCTTGAAAATAATATATATTCTCTAATTGTTGGCTATAATGTTCTTTATATATATTCATTAATTAGGTTTATTAATGTGCTCTTCAAATCTTCCATATCTTTACATTTTTTTTGTATACTCGATCAATTACTGAGAGAAATACGGTATGATTTCTCACTTTGGATGGTAGATTTGAAATTTTCTCCTCATTGCTCACATATTGTGATGCTATTTTGTTAGTCCCACCAAATTTAGGACTGTTTTATCTTCCTGATGAGTTCAATCTTTCACCATTATTTAGTTTCCCTTTGTTTGTTTAGTAATGTCCTTTTTGTCTCTGTCTTTAAGCCTATTTGGGTTAGAATTTCCCTGGTATATACTTTTATGTCATTTTACTTTCACGTTTTCCTTGAAATTTTTAAATGAGTCTCTTGAAAATAGCATACAATATGCAATTGAATTTTTAAAATTTAGTCAATGATTTTCTTTTATTTTTACAATATATAATCCATTTGCATTTATTGAAACATTTGAATTTATTCATGCTTTCTATTTTTCCATATTTCTATTTTCCTTTTGGTTATTTTTGCTTTCTTTTGTATTGTTTGGGCTTTTCTTTCTTTTACCTTTTCTTTTTCTTATTGTATTTTGTTATTCTAATAGTTTGAAATTTCCTCTAAAAGATGAAAGCTGCATTATCTAATTGAGTAGCCAGTAGCCACATGTAGTCCTGAAGCACTTGAAATATGACTAGTCCAAATTGAGATGTGCTGTAAGTGTAAAATACGTGTCAGGTTTTGAAGACAAATAAAAGAATGTAAAATATTTCATTAATAATGTTTGTATTAATTACATGTTAAAAGATATTATTTGGGATACATGGGGTTAAATAAAATATATTATTAAATTAACTTCACCCGTTTCTTTTTGCTTGTTTAATGTGGTTACTAGAAAATTTTAAATTACATAAATGTCCAGCATTTGTGGCTGGCCTTATATTTCTATTGAACAGCACTGGTTTAAAGAGTGCACTAAATATTTTGATATACATGCTTTAATGTAACAAAGTCTAAAGTAAACAAAAGTAAACAAAAATCCTTACTTCTTCCTGAACAACAGAAAAACCAGGATCATTTAACTCAACACGGACCTTCCCAAGGTATATGCCTGTATGTTAGTTTTGTTGTACTTCTTAGTAAACCACGTGTTAGCTATTATTATTGTGGTTTTACAGAGATTAAGGGAGAAAAATTATGTAATTATCGCAATAGCTGTAGAATAATTATTTGATAATATTAATATTCATTCATGATTAAAGATTTTAAAAAATGTTATCAAGTTAAGAGTCTAAGGGATCTTCCTTAGCTTGACTTATTTTTTTAAAAAAAATGCACCTAAAACACTTACAGCAAATATCATGCTTAAAAGTGAAATGGCAGGGGGCCGGCCCAGGGGCACAGCAGTTAAGGTTGCATGTTCCACTTTGGCGGCCCGGGGTTCGCCACTTGGGGTCCTGGGTGTGGACATGGCACCACTTTGCAAGCCATGCTGTGGCAGGTGTCCCACGTATAAAGTAGAGGAAGATGGGCACAGAGGTTAGCTCAGGGCCAGTCTTCCTCAGCAAAAAAGAGGAGGATTGGCGGCAGATGTTAGCTCAGGGCTAACCTTCCTCAAAAAAAAAAAGTGAAATGCTGAAATCATCTTATTAAGACCAAGGGCAAGGGAAGGATGCAGTTAACTTCTTTGACAGTGCAGTAAAACTGGGGCAGGGGGTGGAGGAGGGGGCATGGACTGGAAGGGGAAAAATAAAACTCTCATTATTTAAGCATGATATGATTATATGTATACAGAAAACTCAAAAGAATCTACAGGTATATTACTAAAATTAATGAGAGATTTTTAACTCTGCCCTAAATGCAAAATCAATATTTTGACTGAATTTCAATTGCATTTCTAAATATCTACATTAATCAGTTATAAAGGGGAATAAAAAATAAACACCATACTAGCAACAAAAATGTAAAGCGTCTAGAAACAAATCTAATGTGTAAGCCCTTTATGAAGGGAAATTAGAAAACTTTATTGAAAAACATTGAAGATCACCTAAATAAATGGAGAAATATGCTGTATTCCTAAATAGGAAGATTCAATATCTTAAAATGGAATTTCTCCTCAAATCAATCTATATTTTAGTACGATTCCGAAAAACATTCCAACGAAGTTGTGTTCCTTCCTGCCGTGGCTTCTGTTTCTTCTTCTCCGTCTTCACTCCTGCCTTCTCCTCCTCCTCCTTTATGTTTAATAGAACGTGACAACCTTATTCTAAAATTTATAAGGATGAGCAGAGGCTCAGGAATAGCCATAACACTCCTCAAAAAGAATAGTCTAGGAAGACCAACCTACCGAATACAATAATTAAGCTATAATTTTCTAGGCTATAATAATTAAGACAGTGTACTATTGGCACCGGATATACCAATTGAACAGTGGACCTAGAAACAGGCCCAAGCATATATGCATATTTGATATGACAAAAGTAGTGTTTCAGATGAGCGAGAAAAGAAAATCAAATCCCTATTTCATATCTATACAACAATAAATTCCAGACAGATTAAAATCTTAAAAACTCTAAAACCTCTACAAGACAATATTTGAAAATATTTTAATGAACTCAAACTAGGGAGAAGACTTTTTTACATAAGACTCAAAAAGTACAAATCATAGGGGGCTGGCCTGGAGGCACAGTGGTTAAGTTTGCACGCTCCACTTCAGCGGCCTGGGGTTTGCAGGTTCAGATCCTGGGCGCAGACCTAGGCCCACTTGCCAAGCCACACTCTGGTGCCATCCCACATAAAATAGAGGAAGACTGGCACAAATGTTAGCTCAGGGTCAATCTTCCTCACACACAAGAAAAGTACAAATCATAAAGGAAAGATTGATACATTTGACTACATTAAAAAGAATTTCGGGGCCGGCCCAGTGGTGCAGCGGTTAAGTTCTCACGTTCCGCTTCTCAGCGGCCTGGGGTTCGCCGGTTCAGATCCTGGGTGTGGACATGGCACCGCTTGGCAAGTCATGCTGTGGTAGGCGTCCCAAGTACAAAAAAAGTAGAGGAAGATGGGCATGGATGTTAGCTCGGGGCCAGGCTTCCTCAGCAAAAAGGAGGAGGGTAGTTAGCTCAGGGCTAATCTTCCTCAAAAAAAAATTAAAAAAAAAAAAAGAATTTCTGTTCATCAAGAGATATCGTAAAGACAGTGAAAAGACAAGCCCCAAGCTGGTAGAAGACATTTGCAACATATATAATTCGTTGACAAAGGGCTAGTGATTACAATACATCAAGAATTCCTATGTATCTATAAGAAGAATATAAGCAACCCAGAAGAAAAGTGAACAAAAGCTATCAACAGGCACTTCAGAATGGAGGAGCTCCAAGTGGTCAATAAACATGAAAAGATGCTCAATCTCAATGATAAACAGGAAAATATAAATTAGAACCACAACAAGATATCTTGTCACATCTACTAAATTTTTTAAATGACATTTTATCAAGTGTCCACAGGGATTTGGAGCAAAATGTCTTCATATACACTGTTGGTGAGAAGGTTAACAATCAGTATGGAAAACAGTTTAGCACATTTAACACAATTTTATATGCACACGGCCTTCCACTCTTGGATATACACCCTAAGAGACCTCTTGCACATGTGCACCGATAGACAGCAGCATTGCTTACAATGTTTCCAAACTGGAAACCACTCAACTTTCCATCTAACAGAGCAATGACTACATCGTGGTAGATGCCCACCATCTAAATGGGACATTTTAGAGTTGTGAAAATGAGGAACTGCGGCACAGATGACCCTCAATACTGAATGAAAAAAGTCACAGCGTACATACAGCGTGCTTCCACTTTAGAAAGTTAACAAGCAGGGAAAACCTAACGATATCTGACATACACACCATTTATCTGTTGTTTATTATCTTTCCCAAGTAGACTATAAGCTGCTTGAGAGCAGAGATTTTTGTTTGTTTGTTTCAGTCTTGTGCCCTCCGCCTCCAGGAGGCACAGAGAAGGTTTTCAATGAGTATTTGCTAAAGGAACGTATTTTTTAGGGATTCACACGCACGTGTTAAAGTATAACAAAAAGCATTGCAGTGACAAATGCAAATGTAGGGGGCAGAGTGGGACAGCAGGTGACTGGAGAGGAGCACAAGGGAAAGCCAAGACTCTAGTCAGGTTTTACGTAGCAAGGTCAGATTGTTACGGATCTCTGTTTCACTTGTATTCTTTGCAACGTACATATATGATATATACACTCTCTTCTGTATGTGATATATTCCATGTGCTTTATACCATTTGGAATTCTTTTCATCCATTCTTTCATGAGCGCAGATGGCTCTTGCTTTCCCAGAGTTTGAAGGTGCGAGGAGGAAAGATATCCATCAAATAACAGCACAGATAGATGATTACGAACTCTGATAAGCTAGAGAAACGGAGGCTAACCTAGTCTAGGAAACCAGTGGCATTTCCCTGCAGAAGTAACACTTGAGCTGAGATCTGAAGGACAGATGAGAGTTTGAGGATGTTTAAGGACTCCAAAGACAGGGAGAAATGAAAGATACAAGAGGGATGGGATAAATTACAGGATAAGTGTAAGGGTCTTGAGAAAGTGGAAAAGGATGGAATCCAGACACCTCAGATGAAGAATGATCTTCTCTTACAAAGGAAGGTACACAGGAACCCACCCACCCTGTTTCTTGGAATCAGCTGGAAGGTAGATCGGGTAGAAATGGGACTAATAGAGGACTGACATTAAGTTCACAGAGCCTGACTTTCTAGTCAGTCCTTGTCCACAGAGTCAACATAGAAAAAGGTCAAACGAATCATGGTACATTTATAACGAAATATTACATAGTTATTAAAAAAGATGCCTTTAAAGAATATCATGTTAAGTAAAAAGGCCAAATAAAAGCTAAATGTGCAGCACAATCCTAATTTTATAGTAAAAACACTAGTGTTTGCATATATGTCTACATCTTATACATATATATGTGCATGTATCCATGCATGCTCATAAACTCACAGTACTAACACGGCTTCTGAAAAAGAACTAGAAGGAAACACACCAAAACGTTAGTAGTTATTTTTGAATAGTGAGATTGTGATTGATTTTATTTCCTTTTTTTTTTTTTTTTTGGTACTTTTCTGCAACTAATCTGTTTTTATTTTTATTATAGCATAAAATAGCATAAAATTTACCATCTTGACTATTTTTAAATGCGCAGTTCAGTGGCATTAAGTACATTCACATTGCAATGCTCACAAACTGAAACTATGTACCCATTAAACAATATCTCCCCAGTCTCCCCTCCCTCCAGCCCCTGGCAACCACCCCTCTACTTTCTGTCTCTATGAGTTTGACTATTCTAGGAACATTACATAAGTGGAATCATATGCTATTTGTTCTTTTGTGACTGGCCTATTTCACTGAGCATTATGTCCTCCAGATTCATCCATGTTGAAACTCTGTGTCACAATTCCTTTTCTTTTTAGGAAACAACTTATCTTTAGACTTTGTGCTTTATGAAGAGATCTACTAAGGACAATGTTTCATGTTTGCAATTTTCATCAGCATTTTAAAAAATTAACAATTTTCTGGTTATAAAAATAATACATGGTGCTGCCACTGTGGAAAACAGTGTGGCAGTTCCTCAAAAAATTAAACAGCATTACCATATGATCCAGCAGGTCCGCCGCGGGGTATATACCCAAGAGAACTGAAAGTAGGGAAACGAAGAATATTTGTACAGTGATGGACTTAGCATGTTAAACAGAGAGTGGGCATCAAGTTTGGAGAAACTATCCGGCAAACCAGTGAGTCTGAGTTATTCATTCAAAAAAAATGTCTTGAAAACTTCGTGCTAAAGACTCAAGAGACAAGACTCTGCCCAAAGGGAGCTCACACGCCACTGGGCCTTAGATGGAGATTGTCCACTTTGAAAATAGAATCAGGTACGCCTGTTTCATCCAGAGAGGGTAATATGGGATGAGGTAATTAAAATGAAGGAAAGGTTAAGGACTTTGGTCTAATAATAAGAAAATACTTTGAACAGTTCGACAACCAAAAAAACCAAAAAGGTTTTTTGGTTACCATCTTCTGTTTAGAAAATGGATCCACCGAGTTATGATGAGAGAAATTATCGGATCTGAGCCAAAGAGATGTGTGCGGGTTGTAAATTTTGAGCAAGTTGTCCTGGGCTGTAAAGTTTGGAGAAGTAAGTTTCCTCACTATCAATGAGAACATCATGTGTCTACAGCCTCCTAGTACCAGCCTCTGTCATTCAAAGTCAAAACTCTTGGGTCCTCCCCATCCTCCTTCCTTGCCGCGCCATACGCAAAGGCATTAGCCCACACAGGTGTGGGGAGAGTTCATGCAAATGGAAATGACATGTTATTTATTCCAGTTAATCCTCATAGACTATTTACTGTTCACTGTCGACATTTCTAAGTGGCCAAATCCCAAATGGACTCCTACAGGCAAGACCCGTGGTCCCGCAGCTTCATTTTGGTCGTGGCTCTTCCTCAGCAGAGCTTCACCCCCTCTCCTGCCATCTTATGGCTGCACTCGTTAGTCTCAGTCTCTGCGGGTGCCTGGGTCCCAGCCACAGAGATTCCGACTTGAGGGGTCCAGGTGAGGTCTGGGCCTTAGGGGTTTAAGGCTTCCCGGGAAATTCTAAATGCAGCCAAGGCTGAGAACTACTGCTTTTGTCTTTCTAGTAAATTACAGTCACACACGCACAGGGCTCTCTTTATTCTAACTAAACTTATGATTGTTCATTTCATCCTTTAAAACTGTGTTCAATCAATATGAGCAGCCTATACTTCATTACGTTACTTTTTCTTTTTCTTTTGTAAACGTATATTGCTTTTTATAACCCCAAATGATCTCTAAGGAGGGATCATGATATGAGAAAAAAAGAAGGTCTTAGCTCTGCTAAGCAGCTTTATGGGTTTGTGATTGCAAATTTGAAGGTAAAAGCCAGAGAGAATTAAATTTGCATGCTGTAGCAATAACTCTGAAGTGGGGAGGGCCAAGGTGGACTCTGGGTAAGAGAAAGAGACCTCTGGGGCGTGCTTTGGGCGAGGATCACAGAGAACAACCTTTACTCATTAATTTATTTCTTCAGAAAATGCATATTGAACTTTCATGTCCAGGAATTGGGGCTATAGTGGTGAATCCCAATAAGACTTTAGGACAACAGAAATATCTACTACTGCACAGATTTTAAGCTTCCTGTAATCTCCCCACCTAAATCTTCAGTAAAGTCTACGTTCTTGTTACTTACTGTTTTTGATCTGAGGCTGGAAAGTGGAGGTGCTGAATTTTCCAGTCTGACAACGTAAGGAATCATGGAGATCACCCCAGGGATGCAGATGCTGGGGGCCAGATGCGACCAGGAGAGAGTTAGTCCCTGGAAATTTGCAGAAATTGTACAGGGCATAGGAATTTGGAATGTGGCATTCAAAGCAGTCCTGTATAGATCTCTAAGGCCAGGAAGTCCCAACTCCAAATCTGAGTTATTCTTTGTTGCATCATCTTTTCCTGCCACATCCCTAAATGTTGGTATTTAACAAACTTCTCATCTTACTCCCTCTTTTCTCAGTCTATGTGTTTTTCCAAGGAAATGTCATCCCAGGTCTATAGCTTCAACAACCACTTCTATAATTATAACTCATAAATCTCTCTGATTTCTGCCTCTGTTCTGAGTTCCCATCCCTATTTTTCAACTCAATACTGGAAATTTCTTGTCGAATGTCCCCCACATAGTAAAAATGGTCAAAACCAGAAGCATTTTCTTCATCCTTATCTGTGTTTGTCTATGTTCCCTGTCTTGGTTAGTGTCTCCACAAACTTTTAATGCTTCTCCTCTCCTTCGAGTCGGACTCTGAGTCCTGTTAATTCTATCTCCTAAGCATTCTCTGAGTTCATCTCCTTCTCTCCACCCTCTTTGTGATCACTGTGAATTCAGGCATTCATCATCTCTTACCCTGTCAATTACAAAAGGGTCCTTATTGGCCTCCCATCTCTCCCTGATCTAATCCTTCTTCCACACTCTTAACAGAGTGGAAAGTGCAATTATTGGTTGCCTACCCAGGATCCATTAGCTTCTTTTTCTTTCCCAATGGACATTACCCACTTCTTCCTTTCTAACAGAACCTCAATCTTGTTCAGCTATCTTCCCCTCCCCATACAGCCCCTGTGCCTCACAGGAAGCTGACCCCAATCCTACTCCCAGGAATTGTCCCAATTATTCAAGGGGTGTCCCATCCCCAATGTCAGCCATTGGTTACGAATGGGCATGTAACTGATTCTGCCCAAGGAGACAGAGAGATATGTTGGAAGCCTCTAGGAAATTGCTTCTTATTCTTCCTTGAGGGCTGTGGAAAGGCACCCAGCAGATGTCAACATGGAAGTGTTTAGTCCCAGTTGGTACTGGCAACCAATCCTCAACCACTAGAAGAGCCAGCTTTAAAACGAAGCCAACGCTGTGGATAGCAGAGTGGAGAGACAGAAAGGGCATCTTCAGCTTCTGGATTAACAGACCTATGTCACATCTGGACTTCTTATGATGTGAGTCAATAGATTTTCTAATAGTTTAAGCCGTGGTGGCAACTTGAAATCAGCCGTGGTGGGAGTACTTACACTCAGGAAACTGGCAAACACTACAAATCAGAGTTTTTTTCTCCAGAGAGCTAGCTGGCTATTGAGCACTTACCAGCACATCACTGCCTTAGTGTAACATTCCAGATCTTTCTCAGCTGGCCCGGGTCTGCCTCTTCAGCTTCTTCTCCTTCCCTTAGTTTCCCTGTAGCCCTAGCCACACTAAACTTGCAATTTTATAAATATGTTGTCTCTTGGCCTTGAGTTCTTACATAGAATGCCTTTTCCCTCATCTCCAGGGCCGACCTCTCCATCAGGCACAAGGGTCACCGTGCCTGGAGTCCACAGTACTTTTAGGAGCCCATGAAAATGTTTTAATTTCTTTCAAAATCAAAAGAGGAAAATAAACTTTTAGGTTGAAGAAAATGCTTTAACATGTAATACTATATATTTGTCTTTTAACAGTTCAGTCAGTAAAATATAATTTAGATATTTTAATATGGAGGAAGGAGGCCACAAAGGCAACAGTGCCTGGGGCCCACGAAAGTTCTAATGTGGTCCTAGCTCATCTCTGTCAAATTCCTCTCTTTGGAGCTTTTCTAAACTCCTCCAGGTGAGTCCTCCTAGCCTACACAGTACTCTGTTTATACTTTTGAAATAATTTTCAGAAAAATGTGGGATGGAAACAAATAAAATTCCTAGATAACAATTATCATAGTAACACTTATGTGTGTATAAATATCTATCCTCTTCACTAGCCTATGACCACTTTTGAAGACAGTGACTGTATTTTATTCCGAAATTTACTCTGCAACTCCAGGATCTTGCACAGGCTTGACACAATAGGTGCTGTACGTCTTTTCTTTGAATGAACGAATGAGTGAACACCTATGTGTATTAGTTTGCTCAGAGTGCCGTAACAAAGTGCCATAGTTCGGTTGGCTCAAACAACAGGAATTTATTCTCTCACAGTTCTGGAGGCCAGAAGTCCAAGATCAAGGTGTCAGGAGGGTTGGTTCCATCTGAGGCCACTCTCCTTGCCTTGCAGATGGTCATCTTCTCCGTGTCTTCATATGGTCTCCCGTTTGTGTGTGTCTGTGCCCTAATCTCTTTTTAGAAGGACACCTCATTTTAACTCAATTGCTTCTTTAAAGACAATTTCTCCAAACACAACCACATTCTAAGTTTCTGGGGTTAGGACTTCAACATATGAATTTGGAGGAGACACAATTCGGCCCATAACACTATGAGATAAGACGTTGCGTTATTTGTCCACATCTTGGCTCCCTCACTAGACTAGACTGTGCAGTCCTGAAGGGCAGAAACTCTTTCGCTCTTCTTCACATCTCCTTTATCTGGCTGAGTAGCACAACCTTACACTGAGTGGACGATTGAGAAGCACTGTGGACTGTTGCGCATGCTAAGGAAGGAGAGGGGGCGTGGTTTGTATGACAGAGACCTGGGTCTCCAGAGCCTTTGGAAAGCTCCAGGGGGTCAACAGCACCCCAGAGCATGGTGAGAGGTGGGGCTTGACAGTTCTACTTCTAGCTTGAGTAGCTTATGTTGCACTGCTTTATTTTTGAGTTTGTCGAGACGGGCGTGTTAGAAAAGCAAACGCTCAGGGGGCTTCTGGGTTTTTAAAAGCTTACTTATTAACAGTGATTTGCATGAAATAGTTTTTTAAATGGGGCATCTGTTTTCTCTTTTCCAAAATGTTTATCGGAACGTAATGAATCTCAGAAATGCTCTCTGGCTGCATCATCCCTAAAGGACGATGTATATACATCTGGTGGGGAAAAGCTTGCTTTGTTTTGTTTTGTTTTTTGATTGGTGGATGGGATAAAGTCCTCAGCCATATTTTTCTGCTCAAGCTGCATTTCTATCCTTTGGAAAATTGGAAACCATTCTGAGGTTGCAGAATGCCAAGAGGCCCTGCACTAGGATACAGAATTCTCAGATTATATCCCATTTTTGACTCTTGTCATTTTAGCTTCTCGCTTCAGATCATTGAATGTTAGAGCTGGAAATCCAAATTCCTCATTTTCTAACTGGGGAAACAGAAGATCACATAGTGGGTGAGTGGTTGGACTATAATCTGAATTCCTAACTCTCAGTCTAGGATTATTTCTACCACCTTCCATTTACCCTACCACCTAGTTCTGTCATTGCTTTAAATCCTTCCTGGAAAAGGGTGGAATTTGCGCAAGTGAAAGTTCAAGTGTCCAAGAGATAAATATGTAAAATATCCCTAGTCCATGGAGGATTAGGCCTCCGGGCAGGCCGATGTGAGTTACATACGTGAAAGAAGGCTCATTTGGACAATGAAGGCCTACTCAGTTACACTGAGTTTACATTATTTAATGCAAAAGTAGCAAGCAGCCGTGGCCTTGCCTCTACTTGATAATATCTTTGTCCCTAAATCTTTTTCTTCGCTGCTACTACAGTATAAACTCTCCTCAGTGGGACACAAGATGTCCCTAAATGATTGCGCCTTGCCAAGTTCAGAAAGCTTTTAAGGAAGACCTCATCTGACCTCACCTGGAAAGATGCAGTTAGACCTCCTTGGCTTAGGTTTCTATCTCTTGAGTTTATGAGCAAATGAATTAGAATGATGCTGAGGAGCACTTTTTCTGATGTCTCAGGCCTCAGGGGCTTAAACCCAAACCTGGGTTGAGACAATCACGTGTGGAAAACACAACATTGTGATTCCACTCTACTCATTCCTCATTCAGGGAGCACCTCCCGTGTGCTGACCCTGCCCTAGGTGCTAGGGAGCAGGCGCAGCTCCCCCAAACACCCAGGAGCCAAAGTATTGGCTTGGGAGAGATGTTTTCCCCTTATTTGAGTTGTCTTCTGAGTCAGTTTCTAGATCCTACCGTGGAAAGTTGCTAGTGCCTAAACTGTGGTTTCTCCGGCCCACGGTTTGGAGTAAGTATCTATGTGTGGATGTGCTTTAGCCTATTTGCCATATGGCAAGGCTTCTCAACGCATGATCAAATGGGGCAAAAAAGGTTTAATAATCACTACTATCGAGGTTTCTAAACAAATCTGAATGGACCAGCAGAGGTTCTAGATGTTGACGAAAATAATCCATAACCAATCTATAAATGAAAATTTGGGTGAGTTTATTCTGAGCTGAAATCTGAGGACCATGGCCCGGGGACTTTCTTCCCGAAGGAAGAAAGGGCACCAAGGAAATGAGGTATACAGAGTGGTTATACACCCCCATACAGGGCATTTCACATATGATTGAAATGTCCCTCCCACAATAGTCACAAGATGGCCCTGTCGGCACAGCACTTGATGGACACAGCAGGTAGTGGGTCTGCTATCTCGGAGGGTGTAGCAGGAGGCAAGCCTATTGTCTCGAGCTGGGTGGTCACAGTTGAGTGCAGCAATCAGTTCCTAGCCTAAGGAAAGATGCTTAATCCTTAAGGGAATGCCAACGTTGGGAGGGGGAGGGAAGTTGCACCTTTATCTCAAGGGCCTTTGTTCTTGCCATAGGGAATATCTAAAGCAAATATACAATGCATGCTCAACAGCCACGGTCAGGCCCTTTTGGAAAGACAAGGTCAGGCCAAATTAGGTTTATACCAAATGGCTTCCTCATATTCTCCAATATATCCTATTGCTTGCCATTTTTATTTGTCATAGACGAGTCTAGAAATCAGGGAGAACCTGACGTGAAACTGGGACAATTCCTCACGTTTCCATAGAGATTCAGAAACACCATCCTCCCGTTTCCTGCCCAGTGATAGAACACCTTTAGAGATGCTCAGCAACTCTTGGTAAAGCTTGGTTTAGCAGTCATGAGTCAGGGGTCAAGATGAAGGAGGTTGGAATGACAACAAAGGGGCTCCTGGTGATGCTGAGTTTTTGTTACTATTTCTTTAAAATTATTATTTCATTAAAATGAGGCAAATTATGCTGAGCGCCTCACAAGCTTGTCTCTGGACAGAGTTTGACCCAAGTGCAGACCATCTGATGGCAGGCTTACAGCATATGGACGTCAATGCACCCTCGGCGTTCTAGTTCTTACTACAGCTGGCCCAGTCTTGGCAGTGTTCTGGGTCCTTCTTGCTCTCTGGGGAGGGTTGATACACCTTCAGGGAAGCCAGAGTCACACTTTTGCATTTTGTAATGACACTTTCTGCAGCTGGTGGTGACTAAACATATTCGGAGTCTGAAGGCGGAGTAGGAATGGCAGGAGTCGCCCGTGGTTCCCTAAGGGAAGGCCTGGAAAGCAGACGGGATCACTTCGCCTGTCTAATGCGGCACTTGCTCCTACACACATCAAGAAAGCAGTAAGTGTGAATGTAAAGCTAGCACACAGCCAGTGCCAGCTGTCTCTTCCCATCTCAAGGGGGCCGGGAAGTTCAGAGGAACGACCAAGTCGCTGATTTGTGACCATTCTTTTCTCGTCACAGTGATTTCCAAAATGTTCATCATGGCGCCTGTCATTTTTTACATGCAGTTTCTCCCCCCTTCCCGGCATGTGCAGGTTTGATATGGCCTCATGGTCCCTGTCCCCTGTGGAGGCTGAGGGCCCCAGGAGTTGCACTGCCAGCGCCTGCCTCTCACCCCACGGCCTCGCACTCTTGAGGGTGCGGTGATGGTGGAGCAAAGGTCTGAGTTCTTTACACCCAGCAGCAGAGGCTGACAAGCCTTTCTGTGGAGACCTTCAGGGGCTGCTTCTTCCTGGGAGACCCGCACACTTCCAGGAAGTCCTCTCTTTGCTTATTGGCCTGAGTTGGTTTCTGTACCTTTCAACCAAAGAAACTTAACTAAAAGCCGTTATTGAAATAAAGTCTTACCTAGAGCCCAATTTATGTAGAAGGAGATGGCATCGCGGCTGCTCTGTTGAAGCCGAGGAGGGGTGCTTCTGTCAGCTCCTTGCTTTCTCTGCTTGGGCATCTTTGAGGGGCTACCTCAGAACCCCTGGGGCTTATGCAAACACAGTTTAAAAACCACTGCAGTAAGAAGTGACTGCTCCATCAGGGGGACGTGAAGTCCCAGGAAAGCACTGGGCTCCTCCTGGCCACTAAGCCACAAGGAGCAGACACAAGGATACCAGTGAAGGTTACATTAGCTTCACTGAGGGGTCAAAGAGAAGGTCTTTCAGGGCCTATAAATCTCATCATGCCCCTACCACATGCAGAAGGATCACTCGAGTGAGCTCAGAGGCCCTGAGCATCCTCTGGTTTGGGTCAACAGTAAGCCAGCTGAAAGACACCCAGAGACAGTGTTCTCTCTATTGGTGTAATCTTGATGGTTAGGATCCTGCTGAAATTAAGGGTCCCAGCTTCTGTGCCAGGTAGGGGCATCGTATTTGGCTGGAACCCGTTCCTACCTTACCTAGGCAAGTACCTACGAGACATCCTGACCTTCTCTCCCAGCAAGCACTGCTACTACCACAGCTCTCCAGCCCTAGGTGTGTATATGTTGGGTATGCACATAGTCGTGCATGCTGATGTACATGTGAGATGGACTTCCCTGGGATGGCAACAGGGAGTGGGAGAGGGCAGGGGTCTCCTTGGGCCCAGCCCCCTGAGAGTTTTATGCACTTTGACCCAGCTCTCTGAGGCCAGGCACTCACAGCCCCCTTGGGTTCCGGTGCATCGATGGTGGTGCCAAGGGCTTCCACACAATGCTTCTTAGCATAACTTACCTTTCTACAGTACTGTGGCTTCCACTTTCAGATGAGATTTCCATAGTCCCACTGTCAGAGAGTGGCTTCATGAGGATTCAAACCCAGGTCTCTCTGATCCAAGGAGCTGTTTTCCAAGCCCAGCTCCTCCTGGAAAACACCCCTAGCCCCCCGAGAACTGATAGCACACTCCCTCTGGCACTATCTTCTTTGTTCTTAGGAACAAAAGTTGACACCCTTTCCTCCTAGGTCCCCTCCCCATCCCTCGAGGGATTTACTTTTGTAGCAGGACCATATTTGCACACCCAGTCCTTCAGGAAGCTTGGGGTGGGACAGTCCTTGGGGCTTTTTCTCCACAGCTGGCCCTTTGCCTGGTTCAAAGACAGATGATCAGAGGCACAGGGACTTCCTGGCAATCCCTGAGGGTGGTTCAGGGAAGACTGGGAAAGGCCAACATGCCTGGGCCCCAAGAGAAGAATAATTTAGCCTCAGAAGTCAGTTAAGGGCATTAGCCCAGATTAGAACAGAGCATTGCCCAGGACAGAAGCCGGTAAAAGATGTGGAGAGGAGGAGAAAGGGGACTGTTGATAAGTATTGATAAATATTCCTCAGCAGCCACCCCCTCCCACCCTTTTGCTCCTTACCAATCCGTGGATGAATGATTTCTGTGACTTTGGCTGGGCCAAGGGCAGCATCACAGTCCAGCTCTGCTGTGGGGGACCCTGCCTCTGTGCAAAGTCTATGGGTAAGACTGGGGTTAACAGACAACGCAGCAAGATGCTCAGCTGAGAACTGTATCTTGTGTCTTTTGATAGGCATGTTAAAGATAGTCCTTGTTTAAAGAGAAAAGAAGGGGGTGGGGTGGAGGGAAGAAAAGAAGGAAAGAAGGCGAAAAAGAAGGACAGGGAAAAAAAAGACAGCAGTCCCAAATTACAAACCATATAGAGGAGAAAATATGTTACAACCCAGAGAACCACAACTGCATAAGTCTTTTTCAAAATCAACTCACTAGATTTTCCTGCAGAAAACAAATTGAAAGAGTGAAGAGGAAGCAAATTAAAATTCCTTCCTGCTTACTTCTCAAAAGGGCCTTAATCTTACCAAGGCAGATGATAAACAGAGTTCTCTTTCAGCAAACACTGATTAGAGAAATTGCATCTTTCAAACAAAGGCCTGTGGACAGGGCCAGCAGTGAGTTTCTTGGGCCCTTACCCATCATCCTGCTCCCCCACCCCCCGGATGTCTGCCTTTCCCTGTTGCCAGCAATTGCTTATAAATGGCACACTGAGATTGTGCCAAGTTACCGAGTTTGGACAAAGAATATCCAGGCAGAAGGCAAGGTGTATTGCAGACACATCTGCTTTTATTTGTGGCCTTCACACAGATGGAGTTTCAGGTTACTGTTTCCTGCCTTCCTTTGAGAGCAGCTTTGTCTTTTTCCTGGACCGAAGCATTGCATTTGTTGTAATTGCACAAGGATCCGAAGCAGCCATTTCTAAGGTGGCATCCACTTTTATGGCTCACACCATGAAAACATTGCAGGCCAGAATTTCCCACCCATTTCCAGCCATTTGTTGGTTTATAGTCACGCAGAGAGAGAGAATATTGGTTAATTAGTCTGCTGGGGCCGCCATAACAAAGTATCACAGACTGAGCGGCTTACACAACAGAAATTTATTTCCTCGCAGTTCTGGAGGCTGGAAGTCCAAGGTCAAGGTGTCAACACAAAATAACCAATAACCGTTCTATAGATAAGAGAGATATGGGGAGTTTTACTTGAACCAAAGTGGGAAGGCCTTTGCAGAAAGGAAGAAAGTGTTCTGGAGAAGCATGGTTTTCAGTACAGTCTTAGGTCTTTTTAGAGCAAAGAACATGCATTAAACAGGCCCAGGAAACATTTTCATCAAAGTTTCAAAGAGGTATTCAGTTGCAAAGTAGCGAGTCAACATGACCCTGATTTCAGGAAAGGGACTGATACCCTGTTAACCATAGGGCGTTAGCAATAGGATGTAGGAGGGTAAGTATGCATTCTTATCTTGAGTACATTCTTTACTTTAATGGTTAAAGCAGATGTACAATGTGTGTTTTATAGGCCACAAGTCAGGCTTCTTCAGTTCAAGCTGAATCAGTTTTGAACCCAAATAGTCACCCCATATACCTCAATATGTGAGAATCTCTTGTCAAAGGCGTCAGCAGGGCTGGTTTCTTCCGAGGCCTCTCTCCTTGGCTTGCAGACGGCCATCTTCTCTTTGTGTTCTCACATCATCTTCTCTGTGTGTGCGTCTGTCCCCAAATTTCCTCTTCTTAGAAGGATACCAGTCACAGAGGGCCAACCCCAATGACCTCACTTAAACTTAATTCCCTCTTTAAAGACCTATCTCCAAATACAGTCACATTCTGAGGTACTGGGGGTTAGGACTTCAGCATATGAATTTTGGGGAGAGACAATTCAGCCAATAACATTTGATAAAAATTGTACTCTTCTTTTGACTTTAGCCCCTTGTGATGTAAAGAACCTCCTAGAGTGCTGAAAAAAACCCAGTTGTCCACCTCTGCATATGCCACTTGAGGACTCCGGCCTGTTCAACAGGAACTTGCTATCTTACGTACTGTATTATGGGAAACTCTGTCTATGGAAAACCATGAGATGCATTTTCTCATCTGATGCTTACTTAATGACCTCATAGGACTTCATAAATTAATGCACAAAAGTGATAAATAAAGGATAAATAGATCTCTTAAGCACTTAAGACTTCTGCTAACAGAATCTTGCAGAAGACCATATAATGGGCTTCTAGGCTCAGAAGTTGCCCCTTGTGGTCTGAACTGAATGTCTGTCTTTGAGCAGCACATTCTCCCATGTCAGGGGCTGTTCATTTTTTTTCTTTCTTGTTGAGAATGTTCTCTTTAGGTTTATAAGACCTTACAAGCAAGGGCTTTAGGTTAGGGTCACATAAGGTAGCATTATGCTTATTCATTACGCTATAAGAATTTCTTGTGTGACTCACTCTGTGAAGTAAGAAATTCCTAATCTTATTGAAGAAAAAACATGTGACTCACCTCTGCGCAGGCTAATGGAAGATCAATTCCTTAGACCATTGTCAAGAAAATCAATAATCCAAAAATACTTCTGCCTTGATGACAGCCCATGTTTGTCATCAGCCTTTTCTTCTCACCCTACACACCCCACCTGGCTCCACCTCCCACATCCAAGCTTACGTCTCCCACATCTGATTCTCCAGCTGGTATCTCTCTCCTGAGCTTAGACCCCAGAGACTTCTGCATACACACTTTTCCACTTAATTTTCCCACAGGTAACTTGAACTCATTGTGACCCAAATAGAAACCATTATCTTACTCCAAAACCTGCTCCTCCTCCTCCTCCTCCTGTTATGTAGTCTCTGTTTGGTCAAATGGCACCATCATCAAGCTAGCTGCTCTCCCACTCAATTTACCAATTCCTGCAGATTCTGCTTCCTTAAGACCCTTGAATACACTCCAGTCTCTCTTTCCTCATTGCCGCTGTCCTAGCCTCTGCCCTCAAGTGTTCTCCCGTGGAGTACTGGAAAACTGACTGGTGCAGGGCAGTGGCACAGCTAAGAGATAACCAGTATCATGGTTTGAGCTTTGGAAGATCTGGATTCCAAATCTAGTTCTGCCTCTTAATAACTGTATGACTTTGGGCAAGGTATTTAATCTCCACAAGCCTTGGTTTATTCATCTGTAAAATAGGAAAAATTTCTAACTTCACGGGGTTATTAAGAAACTTAAGTGAGATAACATATGGAACGTGCTTAGTACAGTGCCTGAAATGTAGTACTCACAGATCTGATCATCTTATTGCTCTGATTACAATATTTCAATGGTCCTCAGTTTCCCTGGCGTGGCACACAAGGCCAGCCGCATTACCCATGTGATCTCATCTCTCGGCCTACTCACCCAAACTTCTTCATCTCCACCACATTGAGCTCTCTGAAGTTTCCAGAATGAGCCAGGCTTTCTCTGCTCATTGTACCCTTACAGAAGCAAGATACTCCCATGACCTGACCACATGCCTCCTCCTTCGCACTGTCTCCATCTTCAAGATCCAGCTTAGTTCTCACCCTTCCAGGAAACATTCTGTGGTCTGGATTGGTCTTATACCTCTCCTCTTCATTCTAGTAGCTTCCTCCTATCATAGCACCAATCACACTCAATTGTATTCATTTGTTTACTTATCTCTCCTTTCTTACCAGACCTAGGTTTATGCTTTGTATCACTAATTTCTAGCACTGAGCCTTATATATTATAGGCATTCAATATATGTTGAATGAATGAATGATAATAGCCAACATTTATTTAGCATTTAATATGTGTCAGGGTAATGTTGACTCTAATTTCTTTTTGTTGAGCTCCATAAACGCTGAGTTTATTTTGTTTCCTAAAGGTAAACAATCCTTTTTAGAAGTCTTTTCACTTTCTGATCAGATTTGGAAAAACGTTAACCTTGGCAGAAATCTGTCTTATCATAACCAGAAATTTTCTCATATTGAGGTATATATGAGGTAACTATTTGGGTTCGAAACTGATTCAGCTTGAACTAAAGAAGCCTGACTTGTGGCCTATCAAATATACATTGAACATCTGCTTTAACCATTAAAGTAAAGAATGCACTCAAGATGAGAATGCGCACATCCCCTCCTACATCCTATTGCTAATGCCCTATGGGTAACAGGGTACTAGTCCCTTTCCTGAAATCAGGGTCATGTCGACTTGCTAATTTACAACTGAATACCTCTTTGAAACTTTGATGAAAATGTTTCCTGGGCCTGTTTAATGCATGTTCTTTGTTCTAAAAAGACATAAGACTGTACTGAAAACCATGCTTCTCCAGAACACTTTCTTCCTTTCTGCAAAGGCCTTCCCGGACTATAATCCTCACTCTGCTTAAGTAAAACTCACCTTATTTCTCTTATCTATAGAACGGCTATTGGTTGTTTTGTGTCAACAATCAGTAAAAATGCTGCTATTTGTTTCTGTCTTTCATATTTGTTGCATGTCCAAATGAGCAAAGTTCACAGAGAGGAGGACAGGCCAGGTCGTGATAATGTTACCAAACCAGGTTCATTTTCCCCGCCACATGATTATGCCAATCACCGAGATGACACGTTTGCAAAGAGAAAGGGTTTAATCATAAGGCAGTCAAGTGAGGAGACAGGAGAACCAATCCCAAATCTGCCCCCATGAAAAATGGGGCTTAGGAATATTTGTAGGATAAAGGGGCAGGGTGGTCTGAAGAGTGGAGATAGATGATTGGAGGTGAGGAGAAGTGAGGTAATTGATGATCTGCCCAACAAAGTCAAGCTTCATGGCTCTTCATAAGATGCATATTCACAAAATTGTGGCGTTACCATGAGCTAAGGGTGGAGTTTTCAGCTCCTTGATGTCAAGGGTCACCTATAGGTCATCCAAGCAGACCCAGTTGATGAGTTGGTGGTCTTAACGAGCTTGAACTAGACAGGGAGTCAACTCTCAGTTCCTGAAAAACTTAAGCACCCCACCGTTATCATGGTGACCCAGACGTCAGAGGTGTTACCTATAGGATGTGTTTTAGTAATGTCACTTTTGCAAAGAGACAA
Organism: Equus caballus; assembly: GCF_041296265.1. Lineage (NCBI taxonomy): Eukaryota > Metazoa > Chordata > Mammalia > Perissodactyla > Equidae > Equus > Equus caballus. The sequence goes on from NC_091684.1 coordinate 91,428,184, forward strand.
CTAATTGAATACAGTTAAAGCAAGTTGGCCCCTAGTTTCAACAAGTCCGTTCATTCACTCCTCAAGCTGGCCCGAGGACTGAGAAGTTCAGAAGATTTCTTCTTAGATCAGTGTCCTTTGGAGAAACTTTATCCTAGGTCACTCATCAAAACCTTATGAAATAAACCTCGAAAACATTATGCTAAGTGAAAGAAGTCAGACACCAAAGATCATGTATTGTATGATTCCATTTATACAATGCCCAAAATAGGCAAATGCACAGAGACAGACAGTAAATTAGTGGTCACCTAGGGTTGAGAGTAGGAATAGGAATTAACTGCAAATGGACAAGAGGGTACTTTTTGCAGTGATGGAATGTTCTAAAATTGGACTGTATTGATGGTTGCACAACTGAAAATTTACTAAAAACTATCAAATTGTACACTTAAGATAGATGGATTTTATAATATATAATCTACGCTTCAACAAAGCTGTTTTTAAAAAATCATGTAAAAAATCTTTAGATACAGGCAGGATTTGAGAGCTAGAACAATTAAGGTTCACACTGATTCATCCAGATCTCCATCCAAACTCCACAATATTCTGTTAAACCAGAAACTAAAGAAGGACTCAAACCAGGCATTGAAAGTCTAACAGAGAAAACCTTCATCATTCATGGCTGTACCAGTCCATGTAGACTCCTATCCCGCCTGTTCAAAGTCCAGTGGACAAAGACATAGATGCGTGCAGGACTTCAGGACCATAAATGGAACAGTCATTCCTTGTTTCCCTATAGTACCAAACTCAAATCTAAGTTCACACTGGTGCCTCCCGAGGCTGCAGATTTAACACTGTAGATTTGCATTCTGCTTTCCTCCATGTCCCTTTAGATCAAAATAGTCAACACTTGTTTACATTCTCCTGGAAAATTAGCAATATGCCTGGACCATTCTCCCTCCTACTTTTCACAAGTCTTCAACCAGAGCATTAAGGACCTTCCATTTTCCTATGACTCTAGTCTTATCCAATGTGTGATGACCTTTTGCTGTGTTCTAAAGATGAGGTGAGCTCTAAGGCTGACTCCATCTATCTCAGTGTTTTGGCTCAGAAAGCACATAGGTTTCCACAGAGAAGTCACAATTTCGTCAGAGTAAAGTTCCCTTCCTAGGACACGCTTTATCCCAAGGAGGTAAATCCCCATTTCTGACATACTGAGGGCCTTCAAAATTTTCCCTGGCCAGCAATAAGAGACAATTGAGAGGATTCCTGGGTCTCAGTGACTGCTGCGGGCAATGACTGCCAGCTTCTTTGAAACCGCCATGCCTCTATATGACTTAACCAGGTCCTTGGTAACAGAATGTCTTCCCAGGGACTCTAAACATGAATGGGCCTTTCATATGAGCCTCCCACTATCTTTCCTTCCGGGCCTTTCTAGTCATCATAAGCCTTTCTACATGTTTGTACTTGAGACTCAACTCCTGAGGATCATCAGAGACCAATAATTGACTACAATCTCTTTTGACCCAGTGGCAAAGCCAATCTACCTATCTAAGTGCAATAACCACAGCAGCCAAACTTGCCAGATTTGGTTTATCTGTGTGTTTTTTATTGTGGTAAATGTTCCACTTTAAAATTACAATTTAGTAACATTAATTACATTCATTATGTTGTGCAACCATCACCACTATTTCTAAAATTCCTTCATCATCCCAAACAGAAATTCTATAATGATTAAGCAACAACTTCCCATTTCCCCTCCCACAGAGCCCCTGGCAACCTCTAACCTGCTTTCTGTCTCTATGATTTAAATATGTCATCTAAGAGTAATCATACAATATTTATCCTTTTGTATCTGGCTTACTTCACTTAGCATAATATTTTTATGGTTCATCTATATTATAACATTTATCAGAACTTCATTCCTTTTTATGACTGAATAATATTTCATATACTACATATTGTTTATTCATCTATTGATGGACACTTGGGTTGTTTCAATGTTTGGTTATTGTGAATAACGCACCTATGAACATTGATGGACATATTTGTGCATTGTTTAAGTCTCTGTTTTCAATTCTTCAGGGTGCATAGCTAGGAGTGGAATTGCTGGGCCACATGGTAATTCCCTGTTTTACTTTTTGAGGAACCACGGAACTGTTTTCCACAGAGGCTGTACCGTTTTACATTTTCATTGGCAATGTATGAGGCTTACAATTTCTCCACATCCTGGTCAACACTTGTTATTTTCTGTTTTTTAAATTATAGCCATCTGAGTAAGTGTGAAGTGGTAGCTCATTCTGGTTTTGATTTGCATTTCCCTAATGACTAATGGAGTCCAGCATCTTTTCATATCTAATTTTCAATTTTGTGTATCTTCTTTGGGGAAATGTCTACTCAAGTCCTTTGCACATTTTTAAATTGGATTGTTTGTCTTTTCATTGTTGAACGTAGGAGTTCTTTTTATATTCTGAATATTAAACCTTCTCAGATACATGATTTGTAAATATTTTCTCCCATTCTGTGGGTTGTCTTTAACTCTCTTGACAGTGTGTCCTTTGATGCACAAAAGTTTTTAGTTTTGATGAAGTCCAATTTATTTTTTCATTTTGTTGCCTGTGCTTTTGTTGCCATCCTTAATGACACATTGCCAAATCCAAGGTCATGAAGATCTTCCCTATATTTTCTTCTAAGAGTTTTACAGTTTTAGCTCTTAAATTTAAGTCTTTGATCCATTTTGAGTTCATTTTTGTATTTAGTGTAAAGTAATGCCCAACTTCATTCTTTTGCATGTGGATATTCAGTTTTCCCAGAACCATTTGTTGACGGGACTGTTCTTTCTTCATTGAATGGTCTTGGCACCTTTGTGGAAAATCAATTGACCATGGATGTAAGGGTTTATTTCTGGGCTGTCAACTCTATTTTGTTGGTCTATACGTCTGTCCTTATGCTAGTTCCACAGTGTTTTGATAACTGTGGATTTGTAGTAAGTTTTAAAATTGCAAAGTGTGAATCTTCCAAGTTTGTTCTGCCAACCTGATTTTAGGATCTCCTTTTAAATGTGATGGTCCTTCATGCTGGACAATCTATTACTTATTGAAAATACACAACATTTCTCAGCAAGTAGGTTTACCTGCTATGAAATCCTGTTACTTCCTCCTTTGCATATTTCCATTCATCATTGTAATACCAGGAACCCTGGTTCTCTTCTTCTCTTACTTGAAGAAGGGGAAACTCATAACTAGCTAACCTCTGTTCATGAATAAATAGATTTATCAGAAACTTTAGGAAAATGCAGACTTAATCTTGTTGGTTGATGGGCCATATCTTCAGACTGAAGCAGAAAAATATCCTGTAACAAACTCACTTTATCTCTAGGACATGATCTCTTGGCAGTGGCAAAATCTGCCCAGGTGACAGAATTCACTGTGCTCACCAAGGCTGGAGAAAAGAGAGTTACTATAGGCATGGAGAGTAGATGTGCATTTTGGGCAGTCCATGATTTTGGAATGCTTTGGAAACAAAGAGCCTCTTAGTCTCAGCAGAAACTCCAGTTAGGGATGGGAGTCTGCTAGGAGAAGAACAGAGTCAGGATGGGGACCCTGAATCAGATTGGAGACCATCCCCATAGTCCAAATGTTGGCGATCCATCCCACGTCCCTCTTTAAATGTAAACATCAAGACTAGTGTAAAGCTGCTGACCATTGGTTTGTTTGCTTATTGTTTTTTGTTTAAGCAGAAAATTTCCCTTAAAATAGGGACGGCAAAGGGGATGAGGATGAGGCCAAAGACAACCCTTTTTGCTTCCTGTGTGAATTTGACTTACTCCGCTACTAACCCACTCTGCCTGGTAGGGCAGCCTTACAATTCAAGAGAGTGTTATAGGTTCTAAGCACCTAAAGGGCCAGGCAAAGTCTGGGAAGGAGCTCAGCTGCCTGGAATTCCCCATGCTGCTTTCAAGGGCAAGGAAGACTGAAAGAACGATTTCAAGAAGGGTAGACTTACTGAGGAATCAGCTTTAAAAAAAAAAATAGCAGATTTGGGAAATGGGAGAATTCTTTATTCTTCTTAGATCTGCAAAACGACAATTTAAATTTCAGGCGTGTCCCTCCTCCTACTCATTTACTCAGTTGCATCCTCAAGTTATCCCAGGGTAATTCTCCATCACGGCTCCCTTGCTGTCTTACCAATTGGGAATCTACTTGGTCAGTGTGTGCATATAAATTAGGATGCCCTCTTCTCCCTCTTAAAATCTGCTACCCAAAAGTGAAAGGGAACCCAGCCTCTCTCTTGACTCAGGGAAAGATGACTCCATTTTTTTTCCCCCCAGGAAGATTAGCCCTGAGCTAACTGCTGCCAATCCTCCTCTTTTCGCTTGAGGAAGACTGGCTATGAGCTAACATCCGTGCCCATCTTCCTCTACTTTATATGTAGGATGCCTACCACAGCATGGCTTGTCAAGCAGTGCTGTGTCTGCACCCGGGATCCGAACCCATGAATCCCGGGCTGCCGAAGCGGAACACGCGAAAGTAACCGCTGCGCCACCAGTCCAGCCCCAAGATGGCTCCTTCTGAAAGCATTTCTCTTTGCTTTCCTGAAAGGTTTCCCCTTGCAGAGTGAGCAACTAGCAAACACAAATAAACAGTGTATTTGAACTGTTTTCTTAGTCTCTTTTCTGTCTTACTGGAAAAGCTAAGTGAAGACTGTTTGGGGAACAATTCCCTGGGAACTGCAGCTCCCAGAGCCTAGAAGCTTCTACAGTCAGAGTATCTGAGCCCAGATCTGGCTTCTTGGCCATTAAGCTGTGTGTTCTCAGACAAGCCACTTAATTTCATCAGTAAAATGTGGATAATAATATGCACTCTGTCTGCTTAATCGGTTGTTTTGATGACCAAAGGAGATAATGTATGAGAAAGTGCTCTCTAAAAAGGACACAGTACAAAGAAGGGTTATCTGTGAGTGGTGGAATTATAGGTCATCTTTATTTTCTTCTTTGTGTTATCTATAATTTATACTTTAAAAAAATAACATTTAAGTTTTTAAAAATATTATATGTTTTAAAAAGAAAGTATGCAGTGCTGCACAAATAGAAGTTATTGAAATTAATCTTCCTTTGATGTTAAGCTGTAAATTTATAAATTTTCCTAATAAAATGCATAAATTGCTAACTTTAAGACTCAAACTGATGGTGTCAGGGTGTCTCTGAGCATGTAGAAAATAATTAGGCTGTATATTTAAAGATTAAGAAAAATGCATATAGGAATTTTCATGGTCCTAAAAAGTAAGCCAATTCTTGGAAAATTGGTTAATTTAAATACAACACATGCCTTTACCTAGAGCTAGTGGAGTCTTACTACTGAGAAGTGAACCTTTGGTTTTTCCACTGACTGAGCTGAGTGTTGACCCAGGTCTCTGCCCTCTGGCGTTCTTTGGCGTCGCACTCCGTGCAGGCACAGCTGGTGTTCAGCAAACACTTAAGGGCAGCCCCACGCAGATTTCTGGACCTCTTTGCATAGTTCTCTCTTCTCCAGTGTTCTGCCCTCCTGACAAGCTCCAGCTGCCTCTGTCTCTCCAAATTGCAATCTCAGTCTCTTCAGCGTGGAGCCCTCCCCACCTGCCTGGGTTCTGGAAAGTGCCTCCAGAACCAGGGCAATCGTAGGGCTCACCTTATTTCGGATCGCTCTCAGGGACCACAGTCCCTTGTTGCCTGTTGTCCATGATCTGAAAACAGCCGTTTCCTAGGTTTTGTTTGGTTTTCTAGTTGTTTAAGGTAGGAGGGCAACGCTGGTCCCTGTGACCCCATATATGGCCAGAGTCAGAAGGCCTCAAACAAATTTTTGTAGAAACCTCATCTCCTAAAAGAGATTGCTCATATTATGGGTTAGAAATTTGATGAGTGCGGGACTGACACATAATCCTCTTTGTATCTCTTATACAGCCTGGCAGAGTTACAGGGAAAAATTGAGGGATAATTTATTCGAGAAATAATTATAGAGTGCCTACTATATGCCAGGTTTTCATCTGGCCCTGGGGATACAGTACAGAACAAGACATCAAAGTCCCTGTTTTGTGATGAAAATTGGCAGTGGCCTAGAAGGTACAATTAAGGGATAGAGAAAAGTCCTGCTAATCACCGAAGCACCGAAGTATGGAAGGATCGTCTTACCACTCCACACGTCATGACATCACCTTTCCTTCTTATCTGTTCTAAACTCCCCCATTTAGGATTGATTCTACAAATCTTTTCCCCTTACCTACTAAGTGCTGTGCACTGTACTAGATGCTGAGGATGATCCACTGGTGAGCAAAGTGCAAGCTCTCCGTCAGGTACTTAACTGTTGGTAGAGGAGACAAGAAGCGTGTAAAAACAATTCACAAAGTCAACTCCCTGGGGCCACCTGTCTCCCCAAGAGCAGTACTTTACAAGATAAACTGACAGCTGGAGGCACAGAGTCCCTGCAACCCTCCTCTGGCAGGCCTAGGAACTGACCTGGCTAGTGAGTTCCACAGGACTGACATCGAACCAGGAGTTTCTTATCCAAGGCAAGGAGGCTCTCCAAAAGCAAGGGCATGAGGAGGGCACAAACAAAGGCATTAAGGGAGCGAGAACCAGGGAGGGAAGCCAACGTGTGAGCCTGCTAGGGAGATTGGCTTGTAGAACACGCAGGGCAGGAAAAATAGAATGGGGTCTCTGGCAATTGTCTAGAACTTCTGCTCCTATTCAGGACTGCTTTTATAACCTGGTTGGCAGTCTGGTGGGTGGATGGCTGCGCTTAGGGAACCAGAACCTCATCAGAAACCAAAGGGATGATGTAAGTTGATTGAGGATGTGGAAGAGAAGGGAGCTGGGCCCAAAGGAGCAAGTTATGAGGCCGCACGTGGGAAGAGTGGGCATCTGATAGAGGCAAATGGCCCAAGGTTCATGATAAATGATAGGATGAGGTTACCCAAAAGGCAAGTTCCAAGAATAGGGGAAGCACTGAGAAGTCTTTTTCTACTTCATAGTTTTGCCTGGAGCCCAACTTGGGAGAGGCGGGGGAAAATGACTACTTTCTTGATTTCTAGGCCCAAATGATTACCTGCCACTGGACTTCTGATTGGAAGTTCTCCCATTATCTCAAAGCTCTATATTTATCCAACTGACTTCTTCACTGTCTCCCTCAAAGATTGTTCCTCCTCCTTATCTTCCTTTCTTTGGGAGAATCAGCATCATTCACCCCCGCTGCCTGAAACAGAAACTTGGGCTCACTCTTGGCTTCTTCTCTCTCTTCCCTCCTATCTAACCGGTCACTGATATCTGTCAGTCTGAGCCCTCCTCTCCGCCCCTTAAGAGGACGCTCCATGATGAGTGGCCTGGTCTGCCCTAGTACTCTGCTATCTCCCCCGTGTAATAGGTGTTCAAGAGATAGTCATTCAATGCGTGAATGAAGAGCTCCTCACTGCTCCTACCTTGGCAGGCCTTCATCTTTCCAGATGACCTGCTATGATAGTCTAGCCGGATGCAAGGGCAGCAAGCAACAAACCCGCCAATCCATTGACCACAACTCCACCAAAGGGATCTTTTGGAAATACACTCAATTCTTGTTAGTCGCAGTAGTTATGTTCTATGAAATTGCCATAAACACTGAATTAACAAATACTGAACCATTGCTGCCAGGGGAAACACAGGATTAGTTTCCTGAGAGACTCTGGGTGCAACATTTTCATCAACTGATCAGTACGTAACCTTGCTTTATGTGTGTCTCTGTGTAAAGACGCCTTATTTAATGTATGTTGCTGATTCACTGCCATTGAACTCACAGCCGAAAGCACCCCAGCTCATGCGTGAATGAAGTTCATCTAATACACGAATTTTCTCCATAAGGCACATCACAGCCTTCTTGCACCTGGGAACACTGGACAGCACTTCAGCACTAAGCTTGGGGGCCATTTTAAACAATGAAACCACCAAGAAAAAGCACAAAAATGCAAAGAATGTGGCACTTAATAGACCACGAAAAGGGTGCTTGTCTACAGTATGAGAGCTGAAAGAAGAAGGTAGAGAGTCACTCTCTTCGACCTCAGCTGGGAGCGTGTACACCAGGAGACTCAAAGTTTTCACCTCTCTCCATGTCCACAAATGACCATGAAAGGGCCCCAAGTACTGATTTTGAGATTACAAATAAACTTTAGCAGGTAGGTGAATTCACAAATCCAGAAGCCGTGAATAATGAGGATGGGTTGTAAAACTCGGTCATGTCACGCCCCTGCCTGAGTTTCACTGCCTCCTCACTGTCCCCAGGAAACTGAGCTTGTCTGTCCCCACTTCAGTCATAGGACTAATTACGTATATTTAACTTCTGAGCTTAGGTGCAGGTCTCCTACACTTCTTGACGGGAGAAACTTTGTATTCCTATCACATAACACAGTGGCTGGCACATGGTAGAGGTTTAATAAATAGTAAATTAAAAAAAATAAGTGAATGAACCAATAATGTGAAAAAAAATAATCGATTAAAGGTAGATCTCAGGGTATCTATGGTAGATGACAGGTATGTCATTAAAAATTATTTTCAATTTATAGTTAATAAGTTTGCCTGGAGTGAGTGCATGAATCCATTTACCTGGTTAATTAAACTTTAGTACCAAATTTCCCCACCAGAAGAATAAAAAAGGAAGCAACCTATCTGCTGGGCCACATCACTATTTGTCATTCAGTTTGGTTAATTTGCAGAGTTGAGTAATTTGCAGAGTGGAAGCACATTTCGCTCTCACTCTGCTGCGTGGAACACTGGTGACTTTGTCTAAATTAATTCTGTCTGATGCTCCTGATTCTATTTACATTCCAATTCCCCTTTGCTCTTTGTGTGGATTCCTGGCCACTGTGTGCTGAGAGCTTTCTGTCTTCCTCCACATTCTGTCCAGTGAATTTTGACTCCAGCGCCAAGTGGGGAAACTCCATGATTTTTAGTTTCAGTTAAGCTGTTATCTGAACAGGATTTGCAAATAGTGTTCCAACCAGGATTCTCGGAAACGCTGGCTATTAGTAAGGGGGCTTTTGAATGGCTCGTTTCAACTTGAATCTTGTCAGCTGAACAGCTTTCATCGTGCATGACAGTCCCAGTGACCGCTAGAGTAGTTCTCTCAACTTTCATTTATTTGGGATAAAAAAGAAAGCACGCATAGATGGTCTCTGAGGATAATTCTCAGATCTCTATCTACAATCAGTCATCAAGTATTATGTTTCTTTAAACAAAATATCTCTCTTATTCCTCCCTTCCTCTCTGTCCTCACGGCCAGGCCCTTAGTCCAGGCCGGCTTTAACTCCTGCATGGACTAAAACATTAGTTTCTTCATTGTTCCATTCCTCTTTCAATGTGTCAGCTCCTCCTCCTCCCCATCACATCCATTCTATACTTCTGCCATGTTCATATTCTAAAACACAGATGTTGCTCTCTGCCCTTCTCTGCCATTGTAGTGTATGCGGTAGACTTTGTTCCTCACCATGACTTCTCACAAGATTTTCATGACCATGTGATTCCTGGCCAAGAAACAAAAGCAGACTCATCCCATTCCCCAGTGGATTTGAATGAAAACTGGTAGTAAAATCAGGTACAACTCCAAGAGGAGACATTGGAGAACCAACTGGGCCTATAAGGAATTGCCCCTGAGATGGCACACCTATTGATGCTGTATCAAAGTCATCAGCATCTTACCACATCATGCTGAAAACATAGTCACCACTATTTGGACAGTCGGACATATTTTATTGGGAAATTGATTTTTCTCTTTGTTTCTATGCTTCCACTAGTAGGTTGGTTCAGTAATAAATATGTGAGATCTTTTGTTTGAAAAAAATATCAACCCACAGGTTTCGTCATTCCTGCACTCAAAATATGTATGCTTCCTCTCTGCTGAAGAGCAAGTCCAAGAGCCATGGCCTGGATTTGATGGCCAATGATCCCACCTAATCTCTGCAGGGTTCCTCAGCTTTAATTACCTGTTTTGTTCAGACTGTCATCTATCGTTGCTCACAGACCCAGTCCCCATCTCCAAGGTGTTGGAGACTTTGCTCATGTTGGTCCTTGTCCTAGAAAGCCATTCCCTTTAACTCCTTAAAGGCCCAGAGACATCCAATTCCCTTCCCAAGACCTTTCTCTATTGATGGTCCCCATTTGTGAACTCCTGTACTCTGGAGCACTCTATTTTGTTACTTAAATTATTCAATAATGCTTTTTATTGTTTTTAACCCTTTCATATATGCATATCTGAATTGTAAGCCCCTGGGGGTGTGGGGGATCCCAGGACCTATTTTAGGCCAGTACTGTCCAACAGAAATATAATGTGAGCCACAAATGCAAGCCTCATATGTAATTACAAATTTTCTAGTAACCACATGAAAAAAATAAACAGCGAAATTAATTTTAATGATATATTTTATTTAACCATATATATCCAAAGTATTATTCTTTCAAGGTGCAATCAACACAAACAATTGTTAATGAGATAGCTTACGCTCTTTATTTCATACTAAGTCTTTGGAATCCAGTGTGTATTTTATACCTACAATGCATCTCAATTTGGACTAGCCATATTTCAAGTGGCTTGGTGGCCCTTTAGAGCTATCATACTGGGCAGCTCAGTTTTAGGCACTCTTAGCCCTTGATATCCCACACAGTTGAGTGACAGCATAACACACTCAAAGAATGTGAGTCAACAGATTGTTGTCATGCTGGAGGAGGATCTCTGGCACAGGCTTCTGTCCTTGACCCTGTTCTGTTTATCATTTTCACTGACGGCTTGGATACTGGAGTGGTGAAGAACACCCACTCTGCAATGTGCATATAGTTACCAACACTGTACTGTACACTTTAGCATTTGTTAAGAGGGTGGATTTCATGTTATGTGTTTTTTTTGTCACAATGAAAAAAAAAAGAATACCTGCTCTGAGTCACAGAGACCTTAATTTCAAACCCCAGCTCTACCACTAACTACATATGTGAGTGTGAGCAAGCCAATTTTCTTCTCTTACCTTTAGCTTCATCATCCATAAATGAGAATAATTACACCTACACCAACTTCAAAGGACTGTTATGAAGAGTAAATGAGACACTGCCTGTAAAACGCTTACCCCAGTACACAGAACATATTAGGACCTTAAAAATATTAGGCTTTACCACTATTATCACCATAAGTGGTATAATTTATTAATTTGGCAGATGCAATAAATCCGAGAAAGATAGGTACAGTACTAAGTTAGATTAAAGAATCACCATTCAAAAAGCCTTTTCCAGATAGGATTCAATATGTTGAATAAAACGAAATGAAATTTAATATAGATAAACTAAAGCATTGCATTTAGGTTAAAAATATCCAACTACACAAACATAAGCTTTCAGCTTAACTGTAGCTCATATGAAAAGAGGCGCTTAATTATTCATTGACTAAATACAGTTAAGAATAAAATTATAATTATGCTTTTTATTTTATTACATATTTAACGTAATATGGAAATACAGTCGGCCCTCTGTATCTGCGGGTTTCGCATCTGCAGATTCAACCAGTCCGTGGATGCGAAACCCGCGGATACGGAAGGCAGACTCTACTCTTTGCACAAGACCATTTTATACAAGGGACTTGAGCATCTGTGGATTTTGGAATCCACCAGGGGTCCTGGAACCAATCCCCTGCAGATACATAGGGATGACTGTAGCACAAAAGGATATAATGTAAAAGGTTAAAAATCTCCCTTTCAGAACTTCCCTTTGCCATTCCGTGGACGTGAAGAGCCACTTTCCTCCATGTCCTTCCAGAAATGTCCTATGCCTAAATAAACATGATTTGTTTGTCTTTTTTAAATCTTAACTTATGAGGACAGACCGTTATTTTCTCGTGCAACTCACTTGAAAAGGGGTTAAAACTAAAGTTGCATTAAAGTACGGTATTATTCAGAAGTGTGATGTGTCAACCCTAAACTTTAATTTGATTTTAAGCTTCAAAAAAAGTAGGCTAACAATAAGATGGAGGAAACAGTTCAATGCTATTTAGAACTTATCAAACACATCTGGAATTTTTCACTTACATGTGGATACTACATTTTAAGAAAAATCCTGACACACTGTATGTGCCTGGAGGAGAGTGACTAAGGGGCAAAGTGATTCAAAACCATATCTTCATGGAAGACCAGCTATAGGACTTAAGGATGCTTAACTGAAGGAGCGATATCTCAGAGGAATGTGCTGGCTATTTGCACAGGAGGAAAAATAGCCATTCAAATGACCTCAGGGAGCAGTGCTAACCAGGGTTCTAATAGTTGGGAGGCATATTTTGACTAAGTAAGGACTTTTGTGGCAATAAGTGACATAATGCACTTAAAGGCTTTTCAAGTTAGAAGCCATCACGGAGGAAAATTATTCCTAAAAATTAGAAAGCTTTGACATTTGAATGGCAGGCTTCAGCAAGTATGACCCCCCCCCCCCAATCATTTCAGATGTTTAAGAAGAGGTTGGTATCCCATTACCAAAAATAATTACCACGTTCTTAAAAGGATTTCATTTGTTTTCTTAGAATAATGAGGTATTTGAGCCTGGCTCATTGCCTGGCCCAAAGTAGTAGATTAAAGTGGAAGGGAGGAAGGGAGGGAGGGAGAAATGAATGACTGAGATTAATCCAAGCATTTTTTTTCCCTCCTCCTCATGCTTTTTTCACCCTACCAGCTTGCCCATGGATTTCAGTCTCCTACCTGGATTTTTCACAAACACCGCTCTAATTCTCTATTCCACTTTCCCATCTCCTCTTCCACTAGATTTGACTACTGCTGAAAACTTGTATGTTCCTTCTTCTCATCTCCCAAAGGGCAGGTTATCATCTAGTTAAGCCTCCTTGGCTGGGGGCTTCGTCTTGACTTCAGAAAATCAAGCTTGTGGCAGAGTCTTCCCAAATGTTTTAATTCATCTATTGCATTTTCTAGGTTTCTGCACTCTCTTTTGCCTTTTTTCTTTACTTCAAAGGGCTACTGAGTGAAAGCATTTCTGGATACTGATTGAAGGGCACTCTCCCTTGTGATTGCTTCCCTTTCAAATGTCTCGACCACCACCTCTAAGCGCAGGCTCCGGTCAGGCCTTGACACAACCAAACAGTTACGTGGATTCTGCCGCTGGCACCTCCCCAGGAAGAAGACAGTGGCCGGCAGCCAGGTCGTGTCGCTTACGAGCTGAGCAAACTTGGGTGAATCAACTGCCTTTCATGAGTCCCTTATTCCTCCTTTGTCAGATGGAACTCTGAGTAATAATCACCTCCCAGAGGTTGCGTGAGTCAAATGAGAAAAATCTATGAGAAAGTGCTTTATGAAGTATCAACGCCGGTTATTTCTGTTTCCTATCCCTTGCTTTCTGCCACCTCATTCAAGCCTTCATTTCCTCTCCATTCAAAGATACATTAGCCTCTCAGCCATTCTCCCTGCCTCTAATCTCTGCCTCCATCCCAACCCACTGGACATGCAAGTGCCAGAATGATCATTCTAAAGCTCAGATCGTGTTGCTTTACAATGCTCAATCGCTTCCCGTTGTCCAAGAAACAGAGTCCAAACTCCACAGCATGCAATTTGAAACCCACCCCAGCCTGATGACAAAGCCACTGTTCCAGCCTCTCTTCGCTGTGCCTCCCAAATGTAACCCACCTTCCAACCAGCTAGGACTCTTCCCAGCCCTCCCTGGTCTGAATTCATTTACCCAAAGTCTACTGACCCTGACCCTTTGAACCCAATTGAAGTGAACACGTTTCTGTTACGCCTTTTCCAAACCCCACAAGAAATCTTTCCCTGCTGAAGCTGCCAGTGTTTGACTCCTACTCCTGTTACAAAGTCATCTCTCCTGATGGACTGGAAGTGACTTGAAGTCATGGATTGAACCTCATCCATCTTTATGTTCATCACAGAGCTGAGCACTGTGGTTTACACATAGTAGGAACTCAACAAGTTACATCAAATGGTGCATTCTTTTTTTATTTTTTTTTTTGGTGAGGAAGATTCACCAGGAGCAAACATCTGTGGCTAATTTTCCTTCTTTTTCCTTGAGGAAGATTAGCCCTGAGCTAACATCCACACCAATCTTCTTCTATCTGTGTGTGGGATGCCTCCACAGCATGACTGATGAGTGGAGTAGGTCCATGCTCAGGATCCCAACCTGTGAACCCAGGCTGCTGAAATGGAGCATGGAAACTTTAACCACTCGGCCAGGGGGCTGGCCCCTGATACATTCTTTTTAAAAAAATGTTATTATATCACAAGGTGCCTAGCATTGTGCTGGGTGCTACAGCAGTTACAGAAAAAGCCTTGCTCTTGTCCCTGACTAAATAAACTTAAATATTGTTGAGGTGATAAAGGAACAATTTAAAAACTATATAAAAGAATCTATGGGGGCCGGCCCCATGGCCAAGTGGTTAAGTTCATGCACTCTGCTTCGGCAGCCCAGGGTTTCACCAGTTCGGATCCTGGGCGCAGACATGGCACCACTCATCAGGCCATGCTGAGGTGGCGTCCCACATGCCACAACTAGAAGGACCCACAACTAAAATATGCAACTATGTACTGGGGGGATTTGGGGAGAAAAAGCAGGAAAAAAAACGAAGATTGGCAACAGTTTTTAGCTCAGGTGCCAATCTTTAAAAAAAAAAAGAATCTAGGATTACATGCTAAGTTCTTAGTCCCATTTGTGTGCATACACAGTTGCATACAGAGATCTTCAAAAGGCTTTGTGCACTTTTTAATTTACAACTTATTTTAGAAATGATAGAAACACAAGAAATTACATCTTGAAATAAATACATTTGCTAAAATTTAGGCCAAATACATTGCACAATCACTCTCAAAGTATTCTAATTTTAGGTCCTGCAACAAGTGAAAAATGGCTACTGTGGACAAGAAGATAAACTTTAAGCTTAGCAGAATTTAAGGTCATAAGCTTTGAAAAGAAAGCTCAATCGGACTTTCAATGTGTTTTTCAGGTTCTTTCTATTCTATCAACAATCTAAGTTATTAAACTTTTAGAAATACTAAAAAAACACAAAAAGACTTCGACATTCCAGAAAGCACATGCCAAGTGGGTAGCGATTAGAGCTGAGGATGAAGAAGTGGCTGGATTAGCGGAAGGACAGGACGGAGGGAGATGAGAATGCTTCTTGGTGAGTCCTTGCAAGTTCACAATGAGTTCACAGTGCGCTTCTGGCTGAAGACTGGGAGAGCGAGATCGAGGTCCACCGAGTGTCATCTGACGTCGGCAACTTTGAGGTCTGTGCTCCGAGGCCCAGGTTCCCCACCTTGACCTACGAAGTCTAAGAAGAGGTGTGGGTTAATGAATAGAGCACTGGATTAGAAGTCTGTGCTTTTTGAGTTCCAAGAGCCCAGGAACAACAAAACCAAACCAAACAAAGAGAAAAGAACAACAAGACTGATTTAGCTGCACAGGAGGTGGCTGGGCCTCATGCTGGTTTGACGTCAGAAGATTGATGTTTAAGACCTGAAATAAGGCAAATATATTTTTTTTCCAGAAATTATCTATTACTTCATTCCTGCTATAAGCATGAATCTTAAAACGTACCTACTATTAGCCTTTGAATAAGCAGGCACTGGCTGACATTGCCCATGGCTGTCAAAATATTTGGTGGGCTCTTGCACAATTATGTTTCAGATTTATACAGATAGTCTTAATCAGTGCCACAGAAATTCTGTAGAAATTTCTATTTACACTGGGGTGTTATTTGTTGATATAAAGGGGACTATTTCAACATGTTCACTCCACTGAGTATATACCAGAACACAGAGCTGGCCTTTAAAATTGTGGGGCTGGCATTATCCAAGCTGTCTCTTCTCCTGGCACCGGAAGCCTTGTGCTGCTATCTAGCTGGCCGTAACTCTCCTCCCTTCTTGTCATCCACACTCCTCTCAACTATGTGCTTTAACATGATTTCAGTGTCCTGATGCTCTGGAATTCTTTCTCCTCTCTTTGCATCATCACATAACCAAATCTTCTATCACCTAATTTCAGCGGTTTCTGCTGGGTACTGCAGGTCAGACAGCAACATGACACCTGAAATTAAGGGAAATCATGCCAGGGTGTGGATGATAGATCAAAATGCTTCCCATCCCCTCCTCGCCCTTACACCCACACAAGTATATCTGTAACTCTCCCGAAGACACGCACTGTTTAAATAGGCAAATGAAGGAATACCTGAAATCTGGAAATGTGACTAGGTAATTACTGGAAGGAGGCACAGTGATGAGGTGGAAAATTCTGGGCCGTTGGTGTGGTGGAAAGCCTTCGGCATGCCCTCAAATCACACTGCCTGTGCTGGGGCTGCTGCATGTCAGTCTCACCCAGTTGTAAGGGTCCATCAGAGACTTGGGGTGGGCTCATTGGGGTGGTAGATTAAAGGGGAAAAAGCCCCCAAAATGCAGAGCTCTTTCATGTCGGATGTCTGAAGTGCTCCGAAGAGTTTATAACTATGATCCTATTGAATGTATTTAGAACACTTAAATCTCTTCCACAATTAAAACCAAGACTCGGTGGACATCAAAGTTATCCACTCCGTATACACTGCATTGGTTTTTAATCTGCGGTGGGGTTGTGTCTGCAAATCAGTCCTTACTTCCTCACCTCTTCAGTCTCTAATGCGGTTATGATCGTCTGTCATTTTTATTCCTCCGAGAAGGGACAGAGCCTGTTTCTCTCTTTTCTCTCCCTCTCTGAGGTGTGAGTCGTGTTTATTTTTACCTCAGAGTTGATGGACAGTTGCCAAGATGTAATCCTTTTCTCTACTTTCCTAACATTTCCATTGAAAATCACTCTTGTGTTCACGGTCAGGCGGAAAGACACTTTTGTTCGCATTTTGAAGTTCCCAAAGTGGACCTGGCTCTTCTCGGCTGTTGTTGGGACGGCTGGACACTGCCATTTACAGCGAAGGCCAGCGCGCCCTGCAGGGAATGAGCGAGTCGCCGGGGTCTGGACGTCCCAGCCCTCGCGGCGGCCGGTTATACTTAACGGGAGGCGGTCTGGATTCCGCCCTCGGGGAGAGCTGGGGGTCCTGTGGCCAGAGCCCGGCCTCCTCCCCGTTGGTCAGCCCGCACCCCGCCGGTGAGGTTCTGATCTCCGGGGACAGTGACTGTGGACAGGGTCGCCAGCACTGCCCGACCTTCTCTCCGAGGTCTTGACCGGCCAGAGCGGGAGCCTCTGTACCTCCACCCCCAGCACCAGCCGGCCTCCTCTGGTCGCACGGGAAGTGGGCCCCTCTCGTCAATTACGAGCAGCTTGGGGGGTTGGTCGACAAGCCCCCCCTTCCCCGGAGTGGGACCGCCGGAACAGGGCTCCGTCCCTCGAGGAGCGCGGGCAGGTGAGGGGAAGTCCCGACAGAGGCTGGAAGCGAGCCGGGGGCGGCGGGCAGGGCGCGGGGACATAGGGGGCGAGGTTAGGCGAGAGCCAGGCCGCGGGGGTGGGCCAGGGAGTGGATGGATGGGGGGGAGGGGGCAAGTGGGCGGGGCTGGAGGGGAGCAGGGGCGCCAGGGGGGAGGGGGCGCGGGCCGGGACGCAGGGAGGGGGCGGGGCCCGGGGCGGGGGCGGGGCGGCGGGGCGGGAAGTGGGCGGGGCGCCGCCGGGAAGGGGGCGGGCCGGGGGAGCCTTGGGCCGGGGCGGCGGCGGCGGGCGGGCGCGTGGCCGGGCCGGCAACGATGAGCGGGGCCGGGGCTGCGCCGGGGACGGCGGGCGCGGTTCGGGGTCTCCGGGTGGAGGGGCTGCCCCCGCTGCCCAAGAGCCTGAGCGGGCTCCTGCACTCGGCGTCGGGCGGCGGCGCGTCGGGGGGCTGGCGGCACCTGGAGCGGCTGTATGCGCAGAAGTCGCGCATCCAGGACGAGCTGAGCCGCGGGGGCGCGGGCGGCGGCGGGGCTCGGGCCGCGGCGCTGCCCGCCAAGCCTCCCAACCTGGACGCCGCGCTGGCTCTGCTCCGCAAGGAGATGGTAAGGGGGCTCCGCGGGCCGGGCTGGGGGGCTCTTCCCGTCCGGGCTCGCAGTCCCGGGAAAGTTCGCCGGGCCCCGCGCTCTGCTCTGCAAGTCTCCGCGCCCACCCGCCCCTTTCTGGTTCTTTTGCCCGGGCGCCGGCTCCGAAAGAGGGGCACTGCCCTCTCAACTACCCTCTTTTACTTGTCCTCCGTATGCCCACGATGGGACCCTCGCCCGGGAGGGTCCTCACTCTCAAAAGGCAGTTTTCTGAGACCGGGCGCCCCTAGTCCGGCCCTCGTTGGCTCAGAGACCTGGGAGGCGGGAGGCGCGGCGTGGGGTTCGCGCCCGGCCTCGGGGCGGGGGCGGCTTTGTTACCCCTCTCCGGAGTGGAACGGATCTCCCCGGTTTGGGAAAGGTTTTCACTGCGCCCGAGGGGTGAAGAGCTGTGTGCGATTGTTTTTTCCTACCCTGCAGAGGACAGCTTTTTGTCTGCGCGCGTGTAGACAGCAGATTGGAACAGCCCTGGCCCTCCTCCCCCGCGTCCTCGGCGGCGCGTGCAGAATCCGATTACGGCGGGATGGCTCCGGCCCACAGATGGCCGTGAAAGCCAGCGCTTACCCTGAACCCCTCGGCGCGGTAGAGCTGATTCCTCGAACCGGCTTGAGAGGGATAGGGAGGTGGTGCCCTCCCTGTTTGGGTGAAGCCCGTGTGGGTTCTTCGGGTTGTGTCTGAGCTCCAAACAATGGGACTTAGTTTTTCTCAGTCCTTGGGAAGTACGTTAGGTGTTTGTGGACCAGGACACACGATTCAGGTGACGCCAAAAGCAGGGCAAGGGTGGGGATTTAGGTGACAATGAGCTTTCTCCACCAGGCTTAGGCCCGGCTAGAAGAGAACAGAAAACTTCCTCCTTTCTAACCCTCTTGCTGACCCCTGATCACACCCCTCACACACACCCCGTTTCTTTTTAGAATCTGCTCATTCCTTTCACTTGGTGCAGCTCTTTCCCTCTCCTAGTGCAGATAGATACTTTATTAAGGAAATCTATTATGTGAAAGCTGTTTTTTTCCCCAAGAATAAATTTGCCAAAAAATTTATCATAGGAATCCTTTAAATATGCATCTAGTGCATTAAGAGATTGTTTAGAAAAATTCAATTTATGCATCCTTTTATCCTCAGGAGCTTATCTGTTCTGAAAACTAAGACTTAATTAAATCTAGAAAAGCAGCCTTAACACTTTTTAATCAGTTAGATATTGTCTCACGCTCCGTAGCTGGCATTGAAGTGATTTCCAATTCTCTCTGAAAAGCTTTTCTAAGCTTCTTAGAGAATGACTTAAATTCCAAGCCAGCCATTTTTATTTATTAATAAACATTAATCGACACCAGCATTGCACGGCTGGTGAGCAGCATTTTAATTAGATAAATCTACATCCAGTATGTTTACAGTCTGAAATTGGATGTAGCATAAATAAGATGGTGAAATAGGAAGACTCATCTCGGGTTACGTTCCATGCTGGAACAGAGACAGGAAAACCTCAGGGCCACTCCTGTCTTGAGGCTCTCTCTGGTTTATAAACATGCTCTGGAGTCTTGCAGTGGTGGCTTGGGAGTCAACATGCCATTCCCCAAAGTATTTTTCCAGGTCCCTCCTGGTGCGACTGAAGTACAAGCCACAACCTTATAATTATGCCTTTGACCAGAGCTTTCTCTAAGCCTAACTATTTGAAGCCCAAGGAAAATAAACAGCCATCTTTGGTCTGTCTGATATTTAGCTGTGATAAAGTTAAGACATGGCTACAGGCCTTGAAAAGTCCCTTTTAAGAAATGTCACAAGGTCTTTAAACATACTGTGGTCTTTTGGCTTTTTAAGAGATTTGCTAACCTAAGGCAGTGGGGTCCAACCTAAGGCCTCACTCTAAGGCTCCCACTGCAGGGCCTTGCAAGATAAGAACGGGGAGTTCTTGCCTGAGTTATCTGCAGAATAGTTTGTGTTGATCTATTGAATTCGAAGAACTGAGGTCAAACCTTTGTCAAGGGATATAACTAGAAGTCATGGCAGAATGGGATTAATCCCTCTTTTTAAAAGTCCTGTGCACGCACAGAAAGAGGGCTGACTTCCAGCAGCAGTAGTGTGGAGGCCTCAGAAGACAACAGGATTTCAACAAGGGAAAAGGGTGTCAGGAGAGGGGCAAAGCGGAACTCTGCTCCAGTTCAGTAGCGTGGGGAGTGTACACTGCAAACTGGAGGGCGAGGGGCTGGGGAGGTGGGCTAAGCGGGTTGCAGAAAGCCTCAAGTAGCAAAGGAAGGTTTAAGCAGGAGAATGGCACAGGGCTGGCCTCCGAGGAATTAATCTGATGGCCGGGTGTAGGAGGGAGAGCTGGACGTAGGAGATGCTGGAGGCAGGCACGGAAGAAGTGAGCACCTCTAGCAGGGTGGGCCCCCGTGAGTGTGAGACAAGAATCAAGTAGGAGAGACTTCACCGGAGCAGAATCTGCAGGAATTGCTGATTAAATATTAGAGTTGGGGAAGGTGATGAGAAGGAATCAGAGATGACTTAAGCTTTTTTATGGGAAGTGCAGCTAAGCAAAACATTTAAAAATTACTCACAGTCCTAGCACCTAGAGATCATCACTTAGTATTTTGGGATATTTCCTGTGTAGGCACAATGTAAATGCTTTCCATCTATCATCTTATTTAGTCCTTTTCAATTCTCTGTGAGATAGATACTGTCCGCGAGATAAAGTCTATTTTATATTGTTTAAAAATCATTCAGAATTTAAGTAACTCCCTTAAGGTGACAAACTCAACCAGATGTGTTTATCCACTGCATTATACTGCCTGTGTGTGTGCGCACACATACACCCGCACATTCACGGATCACATTATACCTTCCGGTTTGCTTTTGGGGGGGCACGTATTGCAAACATTTTCTGGGTCAATATGTACTATGATGTCCTCAGCAACTGCAGAGTATGCCTTTTATGGCAGTAGTAATCTTGATAATCCATCATTGGAAAGTGGGGTTCGTCGTAGCAATGGGGGAGTCAGGAGGAGTGTCTGCTTTAGAGAGGAAGGTGGTTTGCCTTACATCAGTGGAAGGGTATGTTAAACATTTCAGAATGTGGAGCTGCAGGCTGGAAAAGAGATTTTGACCTGGAGATAACTGATTGAAGGCTGGTGAGGGTGGAACCTGCGGAAGCTGGTGGCCAGGGCACATGAGGGCAGGGGGAGCCTGTGTGAGCAGAGGGTTCTGTCCCATGATTGGTGACGCCCTGCTCTGGTCTGAGAGTCATCGTTTCCACTCCAAGTTTCAGCACTTCCTGTTCTAGTAACCCCTCCTTTGTGAGATTCTGTACTGTTCCCCTCCCCCAGTGGGCCCATTTGGAAAGCTGTGAGGGTCACACAGATGGTTGTTGCTCTGTAGACCAGAAAAACGTCCTGTAAAACAAGAAGCTGAGTTTGTTGGGTTTTTTTTAAACATCAGAGAATATTTTAAGATCACATTCAACAGATGTTTACCAGGTGTGTGTTAGGTATAAAGTGCTGTGGAGGATACAAGGATGAATAGGAATGACGTAGATGTTAGGAGCTTATACAATCTGGTAGATGTGGGCATCTTTACAGCAGTGTAATTGCCGTAGTTTAGAGCACTTCTCATTTTTCGTGAGCAAAGACTCCGCAGTAATAATAGAAACTCATGCGGAACTAGCTCTTGCAAAAGGAGAATCTTGTTCTCTGGTTGGATGGATACGGAGACAGACTAGAAACCAGCTGATGGGGCGCCCAGGAAGTCCACTATATTCTTCCCCTTCCCCTGCTGTTTTCTTTCTTTCTTACATTTTGGAATGTGGCTGCTAAGAGTGTCCACACTTTCAATTTTAGCCATGCTTCTTAGTTCCAGTTTGTAAATACTGTGTGGAAGGATGCCAATGTGCCCTGCTTGGGTAGCCTGGCCAGCCTGGGCCAGCTAGTAGTGACCGAGGGCAGGACGGTATTTTACTAAGCTGGTGTGACCATCTGGATGGGCTGGGGGGCTGAGGATTCCCCAAAGAAAGGACAGTTTGCAGAATCAGAACGGGGGGCTACTGGACATCAAAATACTAGATGTCTACCACAGACCTCTTTCTGTATGAAAATACTTTGCCCTCAAGGGCCCCACAGTTTGGAATAGTTTTATCTGCTAGGCTGGCAGGCTAGCTTCGCTCACTAGATCTCGGTTGGTGTTTCAAATCCTTGCGTGTGGTTGAAGGAGACCCTTGACTCTCAGTGTCAACTGGGTCCCCTGGCACAGATTTCTATAGAGACTGTCCTGCCCAGCAGCTCTGTGAGGTCAGCTCCTCGAGCTTAGATATCCAAAGGAGTCGCAGTAAAGTGTGGAGATAGAAAGAGCCTCCAACCTGGGGCAGGAGATCTTTGAGGGGCACTGGCCCTGGGGACTCCTGGGCTCTCCTTCTCCAGTCAGCAGCAGCAGGTTGTAATAGCTTTGACTTCGAGCCTATCTGCCTCATTTTTTCTTCAAACTATCAAACAGTTATTTTGGTCACCCACCTGTGCACGAGCGGAAAGTCATCAACACAGAACTTTTGAGTCCCTGAACTGCAATGGTTTGTGTGGGTGAAGAATTTAATCGGAGAAAAAAGTTTGATTTCTGAGACCAGCAACACTTATCTTTCCCGCGTTTTTGTGGAGACCGCAACCAAATGCATCATGAGCTTGTCCAGTGACCTGTACTCGAGGAGATGTGCGTTAGCTTGAGTGGCCCACATCCCAGAGGAATCTAGTCCTCATCGTACATGTGAAACCAGAGTCTTAGACAGGAGTTTTTACTCTTTAAAAGAGTTTATGGTAAGGTCCAGTCTCGAGTCAGGCCTGTGAAACGTGCCATCGGGAATAAGAGCATTGGCTTCTAGTGCAGCGTTCTTGATTGACGCTGATCAGAGGATACTGGGAATGTCCTATGGGCTTTACTGCTGTCTTTGTATTTTCACTGGTCTTCCCACCAGCATGGTTTATCGTGGTGTTCCTCAAAGGATGGACCACTAGCCCCAGAGTCCCCCAGACTGCTTGCTAAAATGCAGATTCCTGGGCCCCTTCCTATACCTACACTTTTCACATGCTTTACACTTTAAACGAGAATCTTCACTTGTAACAAGCTCTTGAAGAGTTGGGAAGCTGATGAACCAGGCATCAAGAGCTTGAATTCTGTTATTAAATTATGTGATATGATCTAGGCAAGCCATTTCATGAGTTTAGACTATAGATCCCCTATGGGGAAAATGAGAATTAAATGCCATAAAGGATCCTTTTGGCTGTAGCAGTATAATTCTTTCCCCTGCATCCCTCTGTGGGTCTTTATTGTGCCTACAGAAGAAGTTTGCTCTGTCATAAAATAATGTGGGCACAAGTGCAGGGACCGCCTGTTGCAATGTGCTTGGTGACCCTGAGGACACTTGCACAGCCATGCCTGGTTATTGTAAATCCACTTAATGCAAAGAATTGGAAGGAGAAAAGGAAGAATCGTGCAAGTATGCTATTCTTGACTCAGTCCATCAAAAATTTGGCTGTCTACAATAGTTCTTAAAGTTTTTAGGCCATGATTACCTCATATAGTACTGGTCCCCATTCTCAGTAGCTACCCAATGAAAGCAAAAATTAAAAAAGTATAAATAACAGTTTGTGTACATGAAAGCACATGTGTTTCTGTGGGATGGGGGTGGGGCAGTAAGGGCAGGCTGTGGGGTCATTGGCCTGGTTTCATCCATCCATCTTTGATGTTATCTCTAAGTGAGCTTATACTTACAGTCCCAAAACTTAAAGATGTAAAGAATCGAAAGATATTTTTTCATACCACTTTCAACTTTATTATAGAGGCTATAAATTAATATTTTTCCTAAATCATAAGAATCTTACAAATGGCGCAACCTTTCGCTTTGGTCCCCCCTTTTGGTTAAAGGCATTTGTCTGTTAAATGTGAAGGTAAAAGTGCCCCAGTTGTTGGTGCTTTGGACCCCTCTTCATTGACCGAGGACCTCAAACGAGCAAGTGCCCAGGTGTTTCTGCGTCTCGCAGACATCAGGGCTGTCCTGTGCTCCAGGCCCTGGTCCAGCGTTGCTATAGATCTTAAAGGCCAGGTAGGCAAGGATGTTCAGAGAGAGCTTGAGGAGAGGACCAGGGCCCTCATGCAGTTCATTCCCATCGAGCGGCAGTTGGAAGCTTTGTGGTTTCGCTCCTGGGATGGCTGCCTAAACTCCGCGGAGACTTCAGACCTCAGTTTGAAAAGCTCAATTTTTCACGACCTGTGTAGGAAACCCTACAGACAGGCCACAGACTCCATGAAGAGGAAACCTGCCCTGAGACTGGCTGGTCAGATATTTGCCCCTCTTGCTCAACGTCATTCTCCAGGACCCCGGCCTCCTAGTCACCTTGTTCTCTGCCCGCATGCTCCAGATCTTTCCACCTGATAAGTAGACAGGCTTAAAGGTTGCTCTTTTCCTGTAGCTTGTTCCCCCTCAGACACCTTACACAGAGACGGTCATTCTCCCTCAGGAACTTTGGAGATGGAAAAACTCAGCCTTCCTTATGGTTCTGTGGACATTCGTTAAGATGTGGCCTTTTCAGTTTTTGCGAGTACTTTCTGTTCCTTGATTAACCCTAAGAGCCAAGTCTGGCCTAGTTTTGCAGGTATGAGAATCCTGTCTTCAAGGATTTGGGGAGGAGGTGCTGTCCTTGATGGGAGGGGAGGGGTGGGGCAGGGGATAGAGGAGGGTCTCCGTCCTCTGACCAGTACTCTCTGGGGGAGGGGTAACCTCTGTCAGACACCAGGCCGGTTCCAGCCTGGAGAGGCTGGGCTAAGGAAGATGACTGGAATACATGCGGAGAATAGAGAACATGGGAAGAGGGTGTTGGGTGTATTCTTAGGTTGTTGACTGTACTTAGAATTGGAGATAAACGCAGTGAAAGAGTGACTGCGAGGTGTTTAATGTCCCTTATAACAGATACGCAAATTTAAACAACAAGGTATCCTGTTTTACCTAAAGGACTAGCAAAGATGTAAAAGAATGGTCATAGTGATGGTGAACGTTTGGAGAAATAAACCCCATAAAATAGAATAGACACCAAACACTTTCTTTTGCTTCTTATGTCAGTTGTCTGAAAAGTGCTAGATGATGATAGTGTTTTCTATATATTGTCCAAGAACTTGGTTTTCTGATTTTAGCTTCAGATTTTCTTCCTTAACTGCATCTATTCTTGCAGAGAAGGAATTTCAATTCATTGACTATCCCTCAAGAAAATGACAAAGCACAAGCTAACCTTCAAATGTGTGTTGAGTTCCAACATGTCATTAGTAAGTTGTGTTTTTACCTCTAGTCCTACCTGCTTTTTCAACGTCAGCTGTGTCCGTGTCAGCATTTCACCATCTTGGACAATGAATTTTTAGGCCTTGGATACAAATTCTTGATAAGTGGTCTCCTGTTTGCAGCCTCAGGATTGGGGAGGCATTAGAAGGAAAGCATGCTTGTCACCCTCTCCCTTGCAATTTCATTATTATAAGTTTATCCTATAGAAATAGTTACACAAGTAAATAACAAACATGTAAATTACATTACATCCATGTCAGTAACATGGATATGTATTGTAGGGCTATATAATAGTATTTATAAGAGCAATAGAATGCTGTACCATTGTTGAAAAGAATGTGATAACTATATATATAGACAGAGATGTTCACAGTGTGAAAGAGTAAATTACGAACAGTACAGTCGGCCCTCTGTATCCTCGGGTTCCTCTTCTGCAGTTTCAACCAACTGCCAATCAAAAGGCCTACGATGGTTGCGTCTGTGCTGAACATGCAGACTTTTTTTCTTGTCCTTATTCCCTAAACAAAACAGTGTAACAACTATTTATACAGCATTTACATTGTATTGGGTATTATAAATAATCTAGAGATGATTTGAAGTACATGGGAAGGATTATGTAGGTTCTATGAAAATACTATTCTATTTTATGTAAGGGGCTTGAGCATCGACTGATTTGGGATCCATGGGGGGTCCTGGATACCAGTGGTAGCTAAAAAACAAACTCGAATGCATAGTGTCTTAAGGGATATACATTAAACTGCTAAAAGTGGGTATCTTTAGAACAGTGGTTCTTAAAGTGTGGTCTGGGGACGTCAAGGAGTCCCCCACATCCTTTTGGAGGTCCGTAATTATGTGGTGGTCATATTGACAAAAGTGTTTTTTTGAGTATTACCTAGGGAAGTATATCCGCGTTTGGAAGATCTGCATAATGCAGTGAATCAGTCTTCCACGTTTTTCATATAACTGATGTTTGATGTTGCAAAATCATGCATGGTTTGAAGATCCATTCAAAGTGCAAGACTGATGGATTTTAATGTAAGAGTATGAAAAGTTCATTGCGTAGCTTCAGATTCCACACTGCAGTCAACTAAAGGGTAGTGTCAAAGAAGAATATCTACAATATCTGGAAGGCTATTAAAATACTCTTTTCTTTCCCAATTACGTATCTGTGTGAGGCCAGATTTTCTTCATTTACTCCAACCAAGACACCATGTCTCAAAGGATCAAGTGCAGAAGCAGATAAGCCAGACATTAAAAAGAGTACAAATGTTATTGTTGATAAAAATGTTATTTATGTTCACATGTAGTGGGTATATTATTATTTCTAAATGGATTAATACTAAAATTTCTCAGTTTTAATTTCTAATAAGGTAAATATCAATAGGTATAACCCACGTAAACAAGAGCTCTTTGGGACCCTCAGTAATTTTTAAGAGTGTAAAGGGGTCCCAAGACCAAAACATTTGAAGATTGCTGCTTTAGAACATGGTGTTAGGGAAGACTGGTTCATATAATTATGAACCATTGAATCTTTAATACAATCAGAATATTTTTATAGTCGGAAAAAAGTGAAAGAATGTGCAAAGACGCTTCTTAAAGAAAATGGTCGATTGCTTTTCTTTATCTCTGCCTAGGACAGAACAAGAGGAAATAAGCTTAATTGGTATTAACATTAGTTTAGGTTAGCGATAAACAAGAATATCCCTATGAGTTAAGCAGAAAACTCAACTCAAACTGCCCGACCTAGCAGAGGAACTTATGGGAAAGTGTAGAGGTGGGGCAGGCCTAATCTGGGGGCGCAATCCTGCAACCTGTGTATTTTCTGTCTCTGAATCACCATGGCACTTCAGAGTCTGGGCTCAGCCTGGTGAGTCTAAAGCAGTAACAGGAGATGAAACTGACCAGATAGCACAAATGCGTTTCCGCTCAGGGGAGGAGAGTGTAGTGTAGACAACCACTTGGTGAATGGAAGCTTGCTTGCTTGCTTAGAGAGCACACAATTGCAGCCCTCAGGGAGCGTCAAGGTCCTGCAGGGGTGTTTCTGTCAGGCTTAGGCAGCCCAGTTAATAGCTCCTTTCCTCTAGAGCAACACTGATGTACTCTCTCTCTTTGGTTTTCCTTTTCTAAACAGTTTCCAGGTCAGCGTCCTTCTGTCAACACATCCTTTCTTCAGAAACCAGGTTACGATCCATTAGGTCACTGCTTGCTGTATTACATTCCAGGCCTGTGGATACATACGAGACACCTTGATTAGATTTGGGGCATTCACCACCTCTTGTCTACAATAAATTTCTAAGCCGTCCGTATAAGCTTACTCATTCACTATGTTTTAAAAAAAATAACTTTGAAAGTTCTCTGTTTGTAAGTTAATACGTATTCATAGTAGAAAATCTAGAAAGTCCAGTAAAGCCAAAAATATAAATCACCCGTGATCTCAGCAGCTTGCTGTACCACAGCTGACATTGTGGCATCTTCCTTCCAGTATTGTCTGCGTAGGCTGTACAGTCCACTGGTCAGAGCACCAATGGTGGAGTCCTCGGCCCTGGTTGCAGCTCCCTGGGGCTCTGCCACTGGCTGTGTTAATTACACCTACCTCACAGAACAAAGATGAGCATTACATACTTGGATACAGTTGAGATGAGATTTTCTTCTCTGCAGGCAATCCCCAGAAACAAACTAGTTAGCTGGTTAAAAGTTATGTGCTATTTTAAGGCTTTTGGTAAGACAATGCCAACTAGTTCTCCAGAAGGATTTTAGAAGCAGCCAGTCCCAACAGCAGTGTGCATCCATTCTATACTTTTTATTATTACTAGTTTCTAAAATTGAGTGACATACTTGTTGGGAAAAAAAATTAAGCAGTACAGAAGGCTGTAAATACCCAGTCGCACTTTCCAGAAATAAATTCTGCTAACAGATATTTTCCCTTCCAGTTAAAAGCTTGCACATGTGTGTGCATGTACATGTGTGAAGTGAGATGTACTAAACATGCTGTTCTGTCGCTTGAACTTCTGTGCTTAATCATGAATGTTGGTCGCTCTTCCACTTTAGTATATACAGAACTGCTCATTCTTTTAAATGACTGCCTAGTTTTTATTGTATACCATAATTTTATTTATGTATACCATCATTTTTTAAACCAAGTTCCTATCACCCATTCTGTTTCCATCTAAAATTTCATGCAACAAACTTTTTCTGCATCTGTCGCTGTTTCGGGAGCCCTCATGCGATAGTTCCTGATTCTATAGTTCAGCTTCGGATCTGTGCATGCCCTGCCCCGTGGAAGGTGGGATATTTTTCATCGTGTTGAGGAGTTGCAGGGGGCGGGGGCTCATTTCAGAGTCGATCTCATTATGACCCCCTGAGACTAACCCATCCCAGCCCCCTGACCTGCTTCCTCCCTGGCTCCACCCACAGACGGGCCCCATTGTGGAGCCAGGCACAAATAAGATCATTTCCTTTTATGTTTGTTTGGTTTTCAACTCATTGTTGTATTTGGGAAGAAGTTGCTTTTGTTTAAGTCTCTCAAACGCCCTGATGAATTACCCCGACTTTGAGTTTCTCAAATAAAACAGACTATTTTTTTTAAACACAATTTTTTGTTTCTGAAAAATATCCTAAAGTTTTTCATGATGCTCTGTTTGAAATCAACAATTTCCCTTCAAAGATTCCTTTCATCTTCTAAGCCTTGTATCCTAATGGTAATGTTTCTATTGTAATTTTTTTAAAGTCAGGAAGAACTCCCTCCCCCACAGCACCCTCCAAGGATATTTCGAGACTTAGGGACCCAAAACCCAGCTGGAAACCACCACCCTGTTGGAGGTGTATTCACATGGTCGTCCTACTGTGAATTTTTTTTTTAAAGATTTTATTTTTTCCTTTTTCTCCCCAAAGCCCCCCGGTACACAGTTGTATATTCTTAGTTGTGGGCCCTTCTAGTTGGGGCATGTGGGATGCTGCCTCAGCATGGCTTGATGAGCAGTGCCACGTCCGCACCCAGGATTCGAACCGGTGAAACACTGTGCTGCCGCAGCTGGAGCGCGAGAACTTAACCACTCGGTGACGGGGGCCAGGCCCACCCTCCCTGCCCCCGTCCTCACCCCCACCCCTAGTACTGTGAATTTTTGAAACAGTTTTGAGGGCGGTTCAGGATTGTTTGGCCCCATTGTTGATGTTGTGGATTGGTGAGCCACCTGTGTGTGCAGGGGGCCTCTGTGCCTGGGAAAAGAGAAGAAAAGGATCAGGAAGGAAGCAGGAAGCCAGAACAGAGAAAGGAAGGAATCGCTTTAGCAGTTTAAAGCAATGGAAACTAGTTGATAGTTCTTAATTGTCTTGAGCGTCTAGAATAAGGGACTACAAATTACAGGGTCTTAGAATTCTATGCTTTTTTTTAAATGAGCCTATTTGAATTCTAAGTGTGCTTTCAAAAGAGCTGTATTTCTCAATCCAGCTGTGATTTAGTAGATCAGCAGTCCTTCAGGGACATGTGGGGAACACATCACCAAGATGACAGGCTTCCGGGCCTTCTAGAATGGGGACAGTGGGGGTTAGCGGGCTTGCTGAGGGCGTGTCCCTCCCCCTCCCCACTTTTTTTTCTGGAAGGACAGGAAGTCCTTGTTCACGGGTGATTTCTTGTTCGTGGGTGATTTCATCATGGCCTGAAACAAACTCTCCATTTAGTTCTCTTGGATGGTCCTTCTCTTCCCTTCCCACATCCCCAGACCCTCAGACCCGTATGCTGAGAGACTGTTTCCGGGGCTGGCAGTCATGAGCCTCTCCCAGCTGCAGATGCTCGACTCTAACGAACAACAGGGAGAAAGATTGGTTTTGTGTCATCTGCTCCTGTTAGGCAAGAGGTGTCTTTTTGATGACATGGCGAGAACCGTGTGGTCTGAGGCTTTCCTCGGGGGCACCTTGGGGTGCGCTGGGCACAAAAGGCTGCCTGTTCAGTCCTGTCGCCTCGGCAGCTGCCTCCAGGGTGTAGCAAGGGGCCTGCTGAACCCAGCAAGGCCTCACTGCCAGGCTGCTTCTGCAGCCAGGTGTTCTCTGGCAGGGCGTCTGAGGTCTCTACAGTGCGGCATTTTCACGGAGTCAGCCAATATCCGAGTGCCTGCTCTGCAAGGCTCTGTGCTGGGTGCTGAGGGATCAACAGGGAGATTGGCCACTGCATTATGGGCTTGTCCTACGTTGGGAGAAAGAAGACCATATGCATACTTGTAAGGTAGAGAATAATAAATGCCTTCGACAGGCAGAGAAGGCGAGGGCAAAGTGAGGGACACTGGGGCTGAGCCAGTCAAAGTCTAAAGAGTAGAGGAGAAGCTGGCGTTGGACCAGGCAGGCAAGGAGGCTTTAGCAGATGCTGTGGGGACAGGTGGGGACTCGGGGTGAAGCGGCCTCAACCTGACCGTTGCATGAGTTGCAGGTAGGGGAGAATAGATCCACACAGATTATGGAACACTGCCCAGGGATGTTCAATTCGCCTCTCGAAAATTCTAGTGAAAGTGTTGAAACAACCCCAGCTGAGGGAGAGGCGTCCTGGCTGCGAAGTCAGGTTTGTTGGTTTACCTCATGTCCTCCTCGCTAATTTGGAGGATTTCTGGTCAGTCCGAGGAAGTTTAGTGCCTGAAGAAGAAGGCATTGATTGCAACACCATGGATGGATCTAGAGGGTATTCTGCTAGCTGAAATAAGTCAGACAGAGAAAGATAAATACTGTATGATTTTACTTAGATGTAGAAGATACCAAACAGAATAAAACAGAAACAGACTCATAGCTAGAGGAAACAAACTGGTGGTTACCAGAGTAGGGAGGGTGGGGGACCGGCGAAATATGTGAAGGGGATTAACAGGGACAAACTTCCAGTTATAAAACAAGCAAGCACAGCATTGGGAATATACTCATTAATATTGTGATCATTTTATATGGTGACAGATGGTAACTAGACTTATCATGATCATTTTGTAATGTTTATAATCACATCGCTATGATGTACACCTGAAACTAATAGGATATTATAAATGAATTATGTTTTAATAAAAAAAGAAGGTGTTGAGAAGCTGGGATGTGTGTAGGCGTGTGCATGCACGTGTGTGTGTGTGTAAAGCCCGGTTAAATTAGGCTAAACGCTTGGCATCTGTGTAGTAGGTGTGTCCAGGACTGTGCTGTGTTCCTAGGTGGGTCAGACCTTAGTTTCTAGGCCAGTGTTCCGCCCGATGACAAGGCACTTTGTGAGTCATCCGGCTGTTGCAATGCAGAAAGGTCTGGAACACAATCCACTTTCTTGCCTGGTGTGTATCCTAGGTAGGCCTGGAATACCTAGGAAATAACACCTAAGAAGAAAAGCCTGGGTTTCAGGGTAACGTGGGATGGTGGGCTGTCAGAGCCTCTGAAACCTGGTGGGGGTCGTGGAGCCGTGGAGCCCAGGCTGCTGCTTCCACCTGTGGCCACCTCCAGCCAGCCCAGGAAGGTGAAAGGCAGACGCATTCCAATAGCATGTCGTTCCCTGCTACTCCTTTTTCCATTATTCATTCCGGAGGTGGGAAATAGGGTCTTGGGATCCCCCAAGTGATCTGCTAGTATCAGTGACTCAGTAGAAGTACTTCCAGGATTCCAGAAGAACCTTTTCTATGACTTTTTGAGCAAATAAGGGTGTGACTCTGGGAGGGTGTGACTTCCTTTATTCAAGTTTATATTCTTTATATTAATTCTAGAAAAGATAGGTACGTTTGAATTAGCCGAGTCAGAATCTTGTGACTTGGTTATTGGATTCACATCTGGATACTGCAGAGGAGTCTTAGAACATCAGAGCAAGTCCAGGGGAAAGGACTGGGTGGTTTAGAGATCGGAACGTCATCACAGATTGTTGAAGAACCTGAGGATATTAGCTTGGAGAAGACAAATAGTTTCTTTTTCAGGGGATAACGGTGGGGGAGTGAAAATTACCTTCAACTATTTAAAAGATGATTAAGAAAGAGAGAAATCAGATTTGTTTGTATGTACCTAGCATCAAGATCTCTAGAACCTAACGGGCTGGGAGATTTTGCCTTTGTGTAAAGAATAATTATGTATGTTTGAAATGAACAAACTGGTTTGGAAGATCCTCCTTTTTGGGGTTTGAAGTAATACATCGAGGTCCTTTCCTATTTGAGAGTCTACACTTACCACCCTGCTCCTCAGGAGGCCGGTTTGCTGATAATCTCCATCTTGCTTGACTGCCCTGGCAGCCTCTACCAGAGAGGCCAGGTGGTCCTTGCTCAGCATTCAGGAGGGCATGGGGGCGGGAGGAACATGGTGGCACACAGGGTGCTGCCCTGCCATTCTTTCCCACGGTGAGAGTCTGCAGGCTAGCAGAGTGGGAAAGAATAATGACAATAACAATGATAGCAGCAGCTGTCGCTCTTTTTAGGACTGAATGATTTGTTCATGGTCCCACAGCTAGTGGATGGCAGAGCCTGAGTTTGAACCCAGGCAGGCAGGCTCCAGAGCCTGCACTCTTTATTCTATGCTCTTCCGTCTGGCTGGCCTGAAATTCAGTGCTCACAGGAGAATAAACATAAGTGGCCCATGAAAGACAGGCATTCGTATCAAGAACACTGGTTCTTCACTGGAACTGGACATCAGAATCGTCTGGGTATTTTTAAAACACAAATGTCAGAGACTCACTTTTCTTTCTGACGCACACACATGTGCATGCACACACACAAACTCTAATCAGGAAAAGGGGTGATGGCGTCTGACCCCAGGAAGTGGCATGTGGCAACCTGGGCATCTCTTGGTTTGTCGACGGCTGCCCTATTCAGGCTGTACTTTTCAGAGTAGAATGCCGTGGAGCTAGGTCTGCCCTCTCGGAACAGCTCAGGAAACTGTCTCTTGTAGGCACCTGCCATTCATTTCAGACAAAGCAGCGATGGTTTATGGCATAAAGTCACAAAGTGTTTGAGCTAGCTATGGATTATCCAATTTAAATCCCTCATTTTATAGGCAGGTTGCGGGCAGGGGCCTCAACAAAGCCATTGAAAGTGGCAGAGCTGGGCCTGGAGGCCATGACTTCTGGTGAGGTCTCTTCCTAAGAAAACCTTCTTTGAGGAGTTCTAGGGTAGAAGGAATTCTAGAATAATGGGGAATCACTACGGAAACAACAGAACTCGCCTCTCTGTCTGGAAACCTTCCTTGAGCAAAATATGCTAAGCAGATGTGACCTGGTTGCATGTTTATGGTCTCTTCAGCCATAGTGACGAGATAGCTGGTGTCTGACGATTTAGACTGATTGAAGGGTGTGAAGAATAACCTGGAATTTAACACCCAGTCTTGTCACAAGATGAACACTTCTTTCTCGGCCCAGATTCCCTTGTGTGAAAGACCGTCTTGTGTGGAAAATCTCTTTGCTGGGTAATTGTAAAGACTGTAAATCCTCTAACACTTTGTTTTTCTATGTGCAGTTTCCCTGTGTTGTTAGTGCTGTAGTCCGGTGCTTGGGACACAGGAGGCATTCAATTACTGTTTTTTTAAATAGATTGATATTTAATACTCCCCATTGCCCCATAAGAGAATTTATTTTTGTCATGAACCGAGGCATAGAGATGATAAATAACTTGCTCAAGGGCCGAGAGGCAAAAGGCAGGTCTCCTGGCATGTTGTTTAGTTTCTCGCCTCGCAACTGAGTGAGGCCTGACGCCCAGCAGCATTGCTAGGCGCCACTCAGACCTACTGACTCAGAATCCGTGTGGTTGACAAGATCCCCAGGTGATCCCCAAGATTCCCCAGTGTAAGATCCTCTGGTCTGGGTTGCATTTCCCAGTGGATTAACCCTTCTCTCTTGAGGATTGATGGAAATGGTGCGTTTCCTGTCCTGACTGTGTGCTTTTCCCTCTGATGGGCAGTAGGGAAGGGAGGAACTTGAAGATAAACAAATCTGTGACTTTTAAATGTTCTTTGTTCTGTCATCCCTTGTGAAAATAGTTTCCAGGAGGATCTGTAGAGGCCCCTTGGGCTTATTCAGTCGCTCTGGGGAGTGATCCCACAACCAATTCAGGGTGAGACTGACTCCGTCTGGAGGAGAGGGAGTCTGACCACTTCTCTTGAGAGCCTGGAGGCTGAGCTGGTCAGAGGGCAGGTGCTCCAGGGGGCCAGCGTGTGACATTGACCAGGTGAGCCACTGTCACTGGCAAGGGGACTCTGTTGCCCCAGGGAGTTGAGAATGACTCTAGTAGTAGGGGGAGGCACCTGTAGGTCTTCTCTGAATCTGATCGGAGCAAGAGGAAATGACACACTTGTATCTTGGTGTCCAAAGTGAAACCAGCTGGGCTACCAGAGTGTGCAGTGCTTCTGCTTGGCAGGGCGTGCCGGAGGCCAGAGTGAATCCCGCAGGCTGGGGCCCGCTGCTCTGCAGGTGTGATCCTTCCTGACACACTGAGTAATGTCTGAGGTGTGGGCATCACATAATTAAGGTTTTCTCAAAACTGGAAATCCAGAGCATTCAAGTGATGCTCTGAGTCGTTCGCTGTCTGGAAAGAATGTGCTGGCACGGGCAGATTGCTGGCTAAGTGTTCAACTAAAATTAAACTCAAGTGCTGACTTCTTGTTTTTACCTCCCACCCCTTCCCTCAAGGTTGGCCTCCGACAGCTGGACATGTCCTTGCTCTGCCAACTGTACAGCCTCTACGAGTCCATTCAGGAGTATAAGGGAGCGTGCCAGGCAGCATCCAGCCCAGACTGCAATTATGCTCTGGAGAACGGCTTCTTCGATGAAGAGGAGGAATATTTCCAGGAGCAGAACTCCCTCCACGATGGGAGGGAACGCGGCCCTCCGAGGGACCTGTCACTGCCCGTCTCCCCCCTCTCCGGCAGCGACTGGATTCTGGAGTCCCTCTAAAGCATCTCAGGAGGGAGGCGACTGTTACTGCCGGACACACCGTCAACAGTTGCTTCTCCTCTTGCAAGAAAGCTCCTCTGGCCTCCACTGTGGGTGGTCCTCAGGCATGTGGGATGAGTGCTGCCAGTTTACTTTGTAGGCAGGCAGATGTCCGTGGACACATGGCGGCAGTCTGTTCTGATGGCTGGAGTTTCTGCTCAGGCGATCTAGAGGTGCTCAGCATTGTCTTTGACACCCTGGAACTGAGGACTCCTGGTGAGGATTCCTAATGAGAATAGAACAAGGGGGGTTCTGGAGAAGACCTTTTTGGGTATTTTGTGCGAGACAGTTTTGAGCTAGTTCCTTCCTTCTGGATCGTAGGTGATCTCACACCCTCTTTGTTGTAGGCTTTGCCTCCAGCTTGCAATGTGTCACAACTAACTTTCCCCTTCTCCCCTTCCTCCATACATTCTGTGGCCTTTCTTGCTGTTTCATGAGCTTTTAAGCCTCTTGGCTGAGTTTTATTTGTTCGTAAGCTACATTCCTAACTGTCCAGGTGACTCCGTGAAAGCTTTTTACTGGAAAAGTCAACATTTCAGGTCACACCAATCAACTACATTCTCTTAAGCTGTCAAAAAAATTTATATCATTCTTTGTCCATCAGATAGAGGAGGAAGGAAGATAATACAAAGATTTTTTGAGTGGGGAAAAAAAAAACTGGGGCAAGCTGGTGTTTTGTATAATTCTCTGTAAGATGGCAACGTTTTTGTTTTTAAAGATTCTGAATGTACACTGGTATGTTAGAAAGCAAACTCCTCCATTCAAAACAGTGATCACCTTAAGCCTTAATATATTTATTAAAGTACTTTATGAATACTTTATACTGTGTAGGTTAAAAATAAGGCTAAAATGCCAAACTCTCTGTAGTTGTGTATTATTTTGGTCTGAATTCGGAGTCATCCACTTCCATAACTTGAATGTATTGAATCCACTCAAATACTGAAAGAACATTACAGTTTGTTTTCTTGCTATTAAGAATTTGAAAGAAGCTTTATTCTTCTTTTGGCTTATTCTTGGAACTGTTTTCTCCACAGCAGACCACCATGGACAGTTAGGTCTCAGTGTTGCTGGTCTTTGAATACTTCAGACTCCTTGCTCTTCTTTCTTTTGGTGTGATAGTTGCTTATTAGCACCTCTTGTGGGTCAGAGAGAGGAAGTAAAACTCATCCTCATGAACCAACATGTTGACAACCTGTTATGTACACGACCCTGTGTCAGGAACCGGGGTGAGGTACAGAGAAGGAAGAGCGTTCGTGCTCATTTCCTGTGTTGAGAGGAGTAGTTAAAATGAGGGATTGCCTTCAGTGGGTGACATAACTGTTCAGTGGGGACAAGACAATTGGCAGTGACAGACCAGGTGAAGTCTGGTAATCTACAGGAGCCTCTTCCTTTGAGGCTGGCCCCTGCATAACAGTGAGTTGTACCCTAGGTCAGCTGTTCTCAACCCTGACCACATTAGAATCACTTGGGGAGCCTTTAGAACAATAGTGAGCCTGGCTCAGGACGCCCCCACCCTCACTCTGATGTAATTAGTAAGGAGTGAGGCTTGGGCATCCGTATGGTGATACAATGCAGATCTAGTTGAGATCTACTGTTCAAATGTGGTCCATGGAGCAGGCGTCACCAGGAACATGTTAGAGATGCAGAATCTCATACCCCACCTGGACCTACTGAATCAGGCCTGGCATCTTCACAAGATGCCCCCAGTGATGATCCTTTTGCACAGAGTTCAGGAAGCACTGCTTCATGTCAGCCCAGTGCCAACACTGCTGCTCTGAGAGGCTGTAGCATCTCCTTGCAGCACTAAAGAAGAGACTGGCCTGCCCCAGGCAGTAGTCAGGACACCCAGTCCTCTTGGAATGGGCCAAGAATAGCCAGGAGCAAAGCTTGCAGGGCTGGCTCGGGCTCGGGGAAGCCCCCTCGTTTGGAATGCGAGCTTCCCTGGCGCTGCTGCCTCTGGGCTCTGCTGGGACTGTGACAATGCATAGTGTCTTTGAGTTTCTGGGCTCTTATCTCATCATTGCCGGATAGTCTATCAGAGTTAGAAGTGGAATGAATCAAGGCAAGCAAGGGGCCTCTCCCTTACTGTTGGGAAGAGCTAACATTCCTCACTCGTGTGGTGAATTGGCATATATGCATAAACCACTGCAGTTTCTAATACTCCTGAAATGTATATAAATCACCCCAAACTTTGTCTTACTCCAATCGTCATGTACTGTTGAAAACACAACCTCGCAAGGAATGTTAACATTTCCCAAACCGTAAAATGTTTTCTAATACACCCTCCTTACAGTTCTGCAGATGACTAGAAAATAAATTGAGCTGGGGTCCTGTATTGCTGCCTGGAGTAAATCATGACCTTGGAAGTTAAAAGTGCGACTCTTGCTACTCAGTGGCTAACAGAGTGCCTGGTAGGTGGTAAGACAGTCCAACTTCAGCTGATAAAGCTGAAGAAACTGTAATCTGTGTAAGGCAGCGTACATAGTGGTTAAATAAAAGCACTTTTATCTTCCTAAGGTGTATGTGCAATGAACCCAGAATTGTTGGTAATTTGTCTTGCAATTCACAAATGATGCCGTTCCTCTTATGTCCCTAGTGGAATTCATAGTTAACCAAAACCAACCTGACTCCTTGCTTTCATTTATCTATAACTTAGAGTGATGTCATTCATTCAGCTAACGTTTATTAGCAGTTTTGTGGGTCACGTTGAGCTAGGCACCGAGAACACAAGATGAATAACATGAGAAGCCTCTGGCAAATGCAGCTGTTCCACAAATAGCCTAATGCCTGCGGTTAAGTATTGCAGTTGGGGAAGTCCTTGGACCACTGAGGTCTAGAAAGAGACTCAACAAATTCTTGGGGTTGGCTGAGATAACATCTGAGCTGGCTTTGAGGGGCGAATAAGTTCAAGAGGGAAAGAGTGAGAAGGCAGATGGAGTGGCATAAACAAAGTCTCCAAAAACTTTCATTTATAATGTTGTGTGCTTTCACAAAACACATCATTTTTATAATTAAAACCCAGGTTAAGTGATTTGCCTAAGATCATGGCTAAATAAGAGCAGAGCTGTCATTCTCAGATGCAGTTTATGCTCTGTCTACGTCTAAGGCACAAGCAGGTGCTGGGATCATGTGAAATCTAAGGAGATTATCTGATACAGCCCCTTCATCTCACATCACACTGCTTTCTTACTTAATGATTTATTGTGTAGTGTTTTCTACTGGATCTTGGTCTGATTTCTACATGCACGGGCCTAATTTCTTTCAGAGCATGTGATTATAAACATAGGCCAAATGTATGTGTGGCGGAGAGGCTCAACAGCAACCAACATCGCTTTTCACTGTAGGTGAGCTGGCAGTTCAATTTCATCTTTCTGCCCAAAGAGAACTTACTGATTGTAAAAACCCAAGCACATCCAGTCTTCCTGTCTTCATGAAAGATTGTACTTTCAGTTTGGAGAGATGCATCTGAGTCCATTCTGTATGGGAGTGGTAGAGCTTATGTTATGGTGGAGTTTACACCTGAGAACGGCAGACACCTGCTGAATCATAGTTTCATGGATGAAAATGCTCTGGGAGCATATGGGCCTCCCAACCACTAGCGTAGGCTTTGGAAAAAGTGTCCACAGCCTGCCTGATGCCTTTGGTCTAAACACTGGTAAGAATGCGTTACTTTTCCACCTCACTTCTCTGGCCACTGGTCAGCCAAGAACAAGTGCCTAGATACCCATTTTCCTACCTGGTTCCCCTGACTCCCTGAAGAAGTTGCACAAACAAGCTTAGTATTTACAGAATGTTGAGCAAAACCTTTATTAAATATACTAGCAGACAATTAGCGAAATAAAAGCACAAAACAATAGTTGGTAAGGAAGAGGTACAGCCCTTGAGAGGCAGATTCCTGAGAGAGGAGAGGAGAAGGGCAGATGTCAACTGGAGAATTACACATTGCCAGCCTCAGGGAGAAGCTCAGAGAACCCCCTCTCCCTGCTTCCCATCCTATTTCCAAGACAGAGAAGTTCTAAAGAAAGTCAGTGAGGAATGGGGTCCCAGGAACACAGAAACCATGGTTATTGGCAGGGCTGATTTTAGTGGGAGGAGCACTTGCATTAGCAATAGACCTGGTTAAAGCCACAGGCACCATACAGCCTGAGAGCCCTTCCCAATTCTCTTATGAGGATGCAGCTTAGGAGGAGGGAAGTTAGGACTTAGCTCAGCTCTGTGCTGGGTCTTAGGGAAGACAGCACCTCACCATTCTCTTTCTTTCTCCTGCCCCTCAGGAGGATAACATGGCAGAGTGGGGCTCAGGGTGAAAGGGGAGACCATTTAAGATAGCTTCTAGGACATCATTTGCGTTAGAGAAAAGAAAGCTCCTTTGAATGCCCAAGTCCAGCACAATGGTAGGAAAGCCATGGGGATTTGAGACTGAAGGGCAGGCTGGTAATAGTGCTCATTTGTCTGCTGTGTCCCTATGCATAGATGCCTCAGGAATCTAGATGGAGATGAGTTTGGAGAATGAGAAGGGCGCTTGCTCACCAGACTTGACTTGCCGTTACTATATATCACCAGCATGCGATAGCCAGCAATACTCCCCACTGGGCATTGGTCCTCTATGTGTCTGCTCCCCATTTGCCTTTCTGATAGAAATACGAGGGAAGACACATTCAACTCAGTCCCCCTGTAGTCACACGCCATCTGACTTCTCTCGACAAGCTTCTATCAGACACACCCTAAATGACTGTCTCATTGACCAATAACATAAACGGGCTCAGACACCCTGACCAAAGCATTTCCGCTGTGCTGGGACCCTGAATTGGAAGGAGCCCAAATAAGGCCTGGAAGCTGAACTTATTCCCCTGCTGTGGAAGAAAGAATGGGAAGCAGGCCCCATAGGGCTGGAGACACACTCTAGCACAGATGTGTGCCTGGTCACACATTTACTTATTTTAAATGGATTGATATGATTTATAAATCACCTTTATTCCAAAAACTATTTAAGGCTGCTTTATAAAAACTCACACAACACAATAAAATACAATTTTTTTAAGAAAGTGGGTTTAGAAATCTCCACAAAGGGAAGACAAGAGCAGGACAGATAAGATGAAGCCAGGTGTAAAATCAGCATGAGCAGCACCTGCTGTGAGAAAGACAAGGAGTCCTATTTGCTTGCAGGACGTAAAGGAGGCAGATTCTGACCTTGAATTTAAATTAAGGCCATGGATCGATGGTGGATGCTCAGCTCTAGAGCAGGTGTTTGCCTTTGTGTTTCCCAGCCAAATGTGTCCATCAAGGTGACCTCTGGAAAAGATGGGGAAGAGTGAGAATGGCCTTCTTTAAATGTTGCAAAGGAATCTTAAGAGTTACATGGAATTCCGCCCCGCCCCCCCCCTCCCCCCCCCCCCCCCCCCCCCCCCCCCCCCCCCCGGCCCCAGCCAGTGCAGGAGTCTCCTCCCGTCACACAGGTCCAGTCATGGAGAGCTCCTCATAGTGCCCTGAAGGCTGCCTCCCGGTGACTGATGAAGTTGCAGATAAAGGGTTAAGCTTCACAGGAGAGTCCTGCTCAAATTTGGGAGGATGTGTGTGTATGTGTGTGTGTGTTGGGGGAGGGGAGGTGCTATTAGCCAGATGATGCTGTGGTGGGCTGAAAAATGGCCCCCCAAAGATACCTGGGCCAAAGATATAATCTCCGGAACTTGTAAATGTTACCTTATTTGGAAAAAAGTCCTTCACAAATGTGATTAAGACTCTTGAGATCGCCAGATTATTCTGGATTATCCAGGTGGTCCTAAATGCCATCACACATGTCCTTATGAGAGAGAGACAGAGGGAGATTTGACACACACACAGGAGGGGGTGATGTGAAGATGGAACAGAGATTGGAGTGATGTGGCCACAAGCCAAGGAATGACAGCGGCCAACAAAAGCTGGAAGAGGCAAGGAGTGGTTCTCTGAGAGCTTCTGGAGGGAGTGTGGCCCTACGGACACCTGGATTTTGGCCCAGTGACACTGACTCTGGACTTCTTGCCTCCAGAATTGTGACAGAGTAAATTTTCAAGCCACCGAGCTTGTGGTAATTTGTTACAGCAGCCACAGGAAACTAGTAAAATCTCTAGGCACCTTTATGTTCTCCCCACTTAGCTATTTATCTGTGTCGCAATGGGACATTATCATTCAATCTGCTGGCTGAATACACTGTGTGAACCCTTTCCACAGATTCAGGATGCATTTCCTGATAGGCTCCAAGAGTCAACTTTAGTCAACAGAATAGGGCCTGGCAGGTAGTAAATTGTATATGTAAATATTTGTTAAATAGGAGTCAATAAATAGAATCCTGTTTTGGGTCCTGAGGTTCTTGCTTTTGTAATGCTCTTCCTCTGTTGGTTCATCAGGAGTTAGACGACGTTTTATTTTCGAGAACGTTTTAAGTTTAGTTTTGGGTTAATAACTTTTCAGAATGTGTTCCCAATTTTATAATGAAATGGTTAGATATGTTAGATACCAGGAAGGTACACACAACTTTTAAGGATGGCAGCTGTTGCACTGAGGAAAGAATACAGTGAAATGCTCATTTTCTTCTACCGCTTCTTTCCTTGGAGACAAAGGACTAATATTTAAACCTGGTTCTAGTCATTTGAGTTCCCCATTTGCTTAAAACTCTCTTGGTCTCTATTCCCAACTATCTGAAGAACAGTCATTTATCCTTTTTTTTGCAAGGGAAGATAGGCCCAGGGATCCTCTGTTAGACTAGGAGTAGAGGCCAAGGTTTTAGTCCCAATTCTGTCACTATATGCTTGTGTGACCTTGAGCAAATCCCTTAAACATTCTAAACTTCAGTTTCTTCACGTAAGACTGTGATTTTAAAATATTTTTAACTTTTCTGATTGATGTTTTGTCTTGTTGTAAATATCTAAAAATACGCTTTCTTTGGCTCTTATAATACACCATGATGTTTTCTTCCTAATTTCAGTTCAAACACTCCGATAGAAAATCTTTTAACAAAAGGCCAATTGTCTATTTTCATGTGCCTTATTAGTTTATATTGTGCCCTCATAAAGTAAGTGCTTTTCTCCTTTGGTTCTTGGCCTTGTTGAAAACTCAGGAGCCAGCGGGGTGGGACTCTGTCCATGTAGCCACTGCATGATGATAACTGACCTGTGATTGTGATTATGAGGCAGGTTTTCTAGAATGGCTTGAGGGTATGTGCTTTTCAATAAAAGTGGGGATATCTAAAAGTGATTTAACTTTTATACCTCCAGGTGGATTTTCTTATAAATATCTTTTTTTTGTTGTTAGACCACATCTCAATTTTGGGGGGCAAGTGGTGGCTTGGAAGACATGGACATTGTTCTCAAGCACTGAGCACCACCACTACCTTCTAGCTTCCCAGTGTAACCAACTGAGCAAGCCTGCCATCTCAGGGATCGT
Source organism: Equus caballus (assembly GCF_041296265.1). Lineage (NCBI taxonomy): Eukaryota > Metazoa > Chordata > Mammalia > Perissodactyla > Equidae > Equus > Equus caballus. The sequence goes on from NC_091684.1 coordinate 91,470,807, forward strand.
ATTTAAACAAGCATTAAAGAAAAGTCAGGGCAAATTTAACAGCTGTAAAATCTAGGTGGTGGATATATGTGTTTTCACTGTACGATTCTTTCACCTTTTTTGTATCTTTTAAATTTTTCATAAAAGATATTGAAAATGTAGGGCTACCGACCAGTCAGATAAGATGAATTTCCTGGGCTGTGCAGTGGGGTGGGACATGGGGAGGGGGCAAACTAGTCACTCTTTCCAAGTGGACCTACAGGCCATTTGAAGGCAGTCTTTCTGCCTTCTTCCTGGAGTCTTACCCTTCCTTTTCTCACTCTGAGGCATGATGTAATAAATAACATGCTGAATGGAGCCTGAGACAGAGTTGCATCAGATGGGTTTCCTTTGCGCTGTGGTCCTCTACCCAGTCCACAGCCCTCAGCTCACTCTGCTCATGGGCACCTCACTGACACCAAGGAAAGGAGTTTCTAATACTTGTTTGCCTGTTTTGTTTGTTTTGTTTTTTCAAGATTAACAAATACTTTTATGGTCATCAAGAAAGACTGGGGATGTTTTTAGTATGAATTTATAAATGGATGATGTGTTTATCTTTACTTAGCTGAGTTAGATTAAATATTTGAACAGCTATGATCAGTGTATCACTTTTTTGTCATTTTTTCCTAATACTTGTTTTTTAATTGACTTTTTCCTTTTGGTTGTATGCCTTTGAACCATGTTTTCTTCCTCTCTCCTTATTAACATTTATAGGCTCCCTCTGGTGGCTGACAGGCCTGTCCATCCTGTGGCTGTGATGTTACCCCAATTGGTTTTGTCTCTTTTCACTTTGGATTCTTCTTTTTAACTATCTGTGTTGGTTTCACTGTCCTTGGGATAAATTACAACTCATGAGGCCCTCCATAATCCGACCTTTATGTGACTTCCTAGTGTCATTTGTAAGACTTGCCCTGCCACACTCCGCCCTGCGGCACTGTACACTTGCAGTTCCCTTCATATGCACGTCACACTCTCTGCCCTCTAGGACTTTGCACGCGTTGTTATTCTTCCAGGGATAACGGAAAGTTCCTTTCCTTTCCCCCTCCTCTGGGAAGACTTTTTCACCTCCTAGGACTGGAACAAGTGTTTCTATTCCGTATTTCCCTAGTGCCCTATACTCACCCCTTTATAGCACCTACCACACTGCACTGCAATGATCTACTCATACTTCTAAATCCATCAAGACTTAGTAAACTTTAAGAGGGCCAATCTTATTCACCACTGGACTCACTGTGTCTGATACACATATAATAGGTGCTCAGTAAACATCTGTTGAATGACTAAGTAAATAAGGAATGGAAGAACAGCTGACTGAAACAGGGAGAGAGAAAAGGGGGGAGGTGCTGTCTCATCTAGTCATTTAATAACAGCTTTACTGAGATATAATTCACCCCGTGAAGTATACAATTCAGTGGCTTTTACTGATCTTATTTATTGTTGAATCAGCCAATTTTAAAGATGAACTTAGTTACAGGGGAAGATACTGAACTGAACATTTAGAAAAGCTCAGTTTATTTTGACTTTATTAAAAGCGTTTCTATTATTTGAAGAACACAATATATTATTTAAAGACATTATTTAAAGCCAGTAACTTAACATTTAAATTAGAAAGATATAAACATGTCAAAGGAATGAAACATAGGTCTTTTATTATGTGTGAATCATGAATCCACGTTCCTCTTTCAATTCAAATGCTTACCGGAAGTTATCTATAACGTATATTGCACTTCTTGCATACATCAATCCCTCTACCAACATGCCTCGTGTTTGTGTGAGTGTTTCAGTGTGTGTCTGTGTGTATCTGTGTGGGGTGTAGTGGCTTCCTGTATATGGGGGGTGAGGGGTCGCAGGGCTGGGGTGTCCAATGCCATAACCATTGCTTTCTTGTTCAGGAAGTGTATCCGAATCCTTGCTTCATTTTGCTCAACAGAAATGAGGAGCTTGGTTTATATTTTCTGTCTTCTCTTTTCGAATGCAGCTGGTCATGCCACAGATAGTAAAAAATAAAACTGTGGATAATAAGAGAAGTATTTAGAATGGTGCATACAATTGAAAATCAGATCAACAAATACTAGGGCAGGCCCTGTAGTGTGGAAGACACAGAGGAAGCTCAGGCATGGTTTCTCCTGGCACTAAACTTTTAACCAGGTTGGGGGAGTCAGGCATAAACACATGGAATTTTTTTTTGTTTTGAGGAAGATTAGCTCTGAGCTACCATCCACTGCTAATCCTCCTCTTCCCACTGCCCCCCCCCCCCCACCGCCCGAGGAAGATTGGCCCTGAGCTAATATCCGTGCCCATCTTCCTCTATTTTGTATGTGGGACACCTGCCACAGCATGGCTTGATAAGCGGTACATAGGTCTTCGCCCAGGATCCAAACTGGCAAACCCAACGCTGTCAAAGTTGAGTGTGTGAACTTAAGCGCTGTGCCACCGGGCCGGCCCCAACACATGGAATTTTAATAGAAGACATAGACAAGTATAAAACATGAGATAACATAAAAGAGGATAATGGTTTTCAAATGGCTGTTAGACAGATGACCTTATTTTCCTAACCAGAAACTATAATGGGTAGCTTGACAGGGAGAAGGCTTATGGAAGCGGGGGCAAAGTATCTGGCTCTGGGACAGTCTCAGAAGATCCAGGACACATGACTGCTGTGGTGTTGAGCTGGGCACTGGGAGATCCAGGGAAGGAATGAGCAGACAGACTTGAGTTTTTGGAAAGTCTTCATTCCACAGAGAAGCAAAGGTGATTATCTGGTTAGATGAGAAGAAGACTCCAGTAGAAAGTGGGTAGGAACATGCCTGTGGAGAAGAATTAGGACAGATTATGGGGGATCACACTAAAGCTTAGAGAAAACTAAAAGATGTTTCTCAGGAAGAGCCTAGAAACTCTTGTGTCAGCAATAAGAAATGATGCAAAATTTGGAGAGATATCAGAAGTGCTGGTTTATGAAGATTTATGTGGCAGTGGTACAGGTTGAACGCTGGTGAGGAGATTACTATAAACTTTTAAGTGGGAGATAATGAGGACTGAGCTGGGTCTGAGTGAAAAGATGATAAGGGACATTTCCAGAGAAAAGCTATCAGGAAAGATTCTGTTTTGGTGGGTAGAGGGGGATGACACTGAGCTCAATTTTAAAGGTAATGGCAGGGTCATCCTGGCATCATCTAGGAGCAGTGGAAGGGCACAAGGGACCTGGCAGAGGGGGAGAGCTGGAGGCGTTAGATCTGGAAGGAACAGGGCCTGGGTGAATGGTTCACGCTGTGGTACTGCCAAAGCCGAGGGTGTGGACAGCAAGAGAGAGAAGAAGAGGACTGAGGACAGAATCCTGGAACAGACAGGGCAGTCGGTGAAGAAGAAAGACCCGACAGAAAGGGAACGGCAGCCTGTTTCAGAAGGAGGGGCTCTGAGCCAGCAGCTCCCCGAGCAGAGCTCAGGAGAAGGAATCTGCAAAAGAGCTGGCCCCTGGCTTCCCTCTGAGTTTTAGGAGTGCAGATTCAGGAGGCTATGGGAGAAAGTAAGTTTTACAAAGAGGAAAGGTGGTGAAGAAACAGGCTTAGACAGACTGTTCTAGAATAAAGAGCTGTGTGTGTACATTGGCAGGGGGAAGCAGCCAGTGTAGAGGAGGGAGGGTGATGAAGAAGCAATGCCTCGGAAGACCCGGAAAGGACGAGAATTAACTGAGCACGAAGGGAGACTGAGGCAACAGGATTGAGGATGTGGACAGGAGAGGTGGAGAAGGCAGAGCCACGATCTACAAGGATACGTAGGAAAGAGGAAGAGTGTGGCCTCAGCTTTCTCTCATGTGGGTCACGGACGCAGCCCGTTTCCTTCAGCTATAGTCTGTTTCCTACTCGCCTCACCACCTGTACCCCCTCACTCCCCAGTCCAGCCTTCGAGAGTCCGCTCCAGGATCCTACGTCTGAACACAGGCTGCAGGGAGGAGCAGGCTTTGACCCAGAAGTCTGACTGTGACCAGAGGGAGAAGGACATTTACAGGTTGGAAACAACCCCAGAGAGGAAGCTGAGCACAACTCTGAAACATGAAGGAAGGAAGGAGGAAAGAAGACCGACGGCCAAAGAAGTTCTGAAACGGAGAAGAAGGAGGCTCAAGGAGTTTGTAAGAGTCTCGATTCTCAGCAACGTGAGAGCAGACACGGGAGTAAGGAGCACGGGCAAAGTTTCAGAACAACAGCTTTAAGGCCATTTGCTGGCAGGTTCACCAGAGGTGACTACAAGACAGAGGAGCAACACAGAGGTCCCGACGAGGCTCTGTGCATACGCAGGGGTGGGCTGTGCAAGCAACACTCGCCATGCATTATGGAGAAAACAGATGGGGAGCCTCACCCAAACAGCTCTAGCAAGGCATGTGTGATGGAAGGGCAAGAAGCTGATGGATTTCAAGGGACTAATGGAGAATAACTCAGCAGCAGCCTACAGGTGCCAGGCGTGGTTAAAAGACAGGCAATGTAGGTCAGAAGCAGAGGAAAGGCAGAGGTTAAGGGACTAGAGGTAAAAAAGGTAGCAAGAAGCAGGGGTGGTGGAAGGGAAGGAGTAGGATGTTGGAAAAGGGTAGGAGACAGTTGTCAGTGGTGCCAATTGCAGAGTCTGAGACCTCAGTAGGAGTGAGTTGGAGTAGAGGTGTTAGAGAAATTGTGAGAATAGGGCCCTAGAAGCAACAAAAACAAAGATGCTGATGTCACAGAGGACGACAAAAGAACCAAAGTGAAGGACCCTGGGAGACATACTAAAGTCCTTGAGGGAGACGGAGGCATCTAGAGGCAATTAGGTGCTGGGGGGTTGGGGGGGGCGGTTATGGAAGGGCACACATTTATTTTACAACAACATCTGTCTAATTTGAGGAGGATACTTGTCTGAATGCATGAGCACTAAGATGCTTTTGTACCTCTTCAAAAGTCTTGAGGTTTATAGACGGCACAATCACTTCCAATGTCCCATTCTATCCTCTGGAAGAAGTAGACCATGGTGCTTTCCAGCAGTAAGCCACTCAAGATGGCCAAAAAGGAGAGCTTTCGGTTGATGTTTAGGGTCACTGGAAAAGAAAAAGCAACTAATAAGTTCTTAAGAGTTTAATTAAATGATATTGGCATGTAAATCACGCAGTAGTATGAATGGAATTGTTCTGTAAAGCTGTTTGTAGAAAATCTCTCTGTTCTTATTACTCTGTGCTGTTATCTCCTCCCGCTTTTCCATTTGCAACGCTTTGAGAGAACCAAAGCACCCGCTTATAACAAAAACACTAAGCTTCTCCTCCTCAAAGACACAGATTCCCATGAATATTACCGGCAAAAGTAAAAAATATGTTCTAGAGTTATAAAGACAAGAGAAAAAAAAATTGCTATTCTTGGTTTTACAGTTTACAAGATGATAAATGTTATGATAAACATTATGATAAGAATTATCAGGTTCATTTAAAATAGCACTTCTCACAATGTGTAGGGAAAATGAAGACACACTGCTTCTTCCTTCCTTGGTATAGCAGCAATTGTCCTGAGGCAAGCAGATACCTGGCATCCTGTCCTTGCCTGACAACTGCCCTGCCATGTAACTCTGGACAAGTCACTACGAGCTCATTCATAAAGTGGAGGTAATAACGGCTGCTCTACTAACCCCACAGGATAGAAACAATGCATATGAAACCATATTGAAAACTAAAAAGTACCATGGGGTTTAATTGAACAAATACTGAATATGTGCTATGTTTGAGGCACTATAGAAATGTCAGGCATTGTTATCATTCTGTAAAGAATTCCTGTGTTTAACAGGTTATATAAAAACCATGCTCTGCAAACAAGCTTTAAGTTTTTATATGGGTGAAAGCTGAGAAGACAGAATGAAACATAAACATACCTCTAATTGCCTGAAAGTTTGATGTAAGGACAAATACTTTAATGAGTCTGAGGCACAGGGGTGTGTAGTCATGTTCCCAAATGACAGCTGGAATCAGCAAGAGTTTTCCGTAGCTCGACAATAACAATGCTTTCAGCAGCAAAACGAAGTTGGGTTTTTTTTCCGCTGTCATAGGTCGCACTACCCACAGGAAAGTAAAAATGCCAATAAAAAAGGCAGTTTGTTCTAAGGAGGAAATGGAAAATAAAAATATGAAGGTCTTTATCCAAACTATATCCCCCCAAAAACAAATAAACCACAATCCCAAAATACAACTTATCAGATGACTTCATAAGAAATGCTTTATCAAGATAAAATTTTCTTTTTTAAAAAAAAAATAATAACCCCCTGCCTAGTGTGTCAAATCCTGCTGGTATGATTTCAGAAACATATTTCAACAATTCTTTCACGAAGTATTTAATCATCCGCTGAAGAAAACATAACTCCATTAGAATTCTAATCATCAACCTTCTGAAGTTCCTACTAGGTAGTAAGATGCTGTTTCAACATCTTCAGTGTTAGAGCTCTCACAAAGAATAAAACAGGAGAATGGGGGCTGTTAATCTGAGAGATGGGACCCATCTTAAGAATTACACATGAAGACATGTTTTTTGTTCATTCTTCCACTATTTATTGAGTGCCTATTATCTACAAGATTTTGAACACTGTTACCTAAATTGAAAACTTCCCTTATTCATTTTACAAACTTTTCGAGTGTAATTCCTTATCCTTCCAGGAAGTATTCAGAGACAGCGTCCAGAGCAGAAGCAGCAATAGTTCCGCTTGTGTCCCAGGGTCAGAACAGAGCACGATCTGTTCTGTTCCCATTAACCAGGAATTTAACATTTCTTTTCACTGCATTTTTATTTTTATTAAGATTGTTAGTCCTCTGATTACCCAGCTGCATTCATTATGAGTAGTCTGTCCCTAATTGTATTTTTTCCCATAAGCTGTGTTATTTAGGTTTCTGCAGAATCAAGTTTTTCTGGAACACATATATCATATTATAGGAGAAACAACAACCTTCTTCCTAAAATGTTTTATAACTCAATATAGCCAAACTAAAGAGGTTCCAAATATAGGTGATTAGGATTAATAACAATAATTGAGGACGGTTGATCTGCATGAAATTGGATATATTCCTCAAGGGAGACACGTGCTCTCCCTGCAAAACAATTGAAGGCTTGTCAACGGCAAGGACCTGCTCAACAGGCAGACCTTATAGCCTGGATTTTGGACAAAAAAGTAATAAAAGCAATAAAGAACTCGCTAACAAGAAGGACCATGGAACCACAGCGTGTTGTCCCCTGCGCTGGGGATACATAAAGGTAGCCCATCCTGCAGAATGGAGAGCGAAGGGTTTCTTGCCCTGGATAGAAGGGTGGACTAGATCAACTTCCACATCTCTCTAACTGAGAACTCGGGCGATTTATGGAACTGCACCAGCCCCTCGGGCTCAGCACAATCTTTCACAAGGTAGAAGTTACAGAGCCCTCACTCCTGAAGGCTTTCAAAGATGAGGCAGATTCAGCAGGAGCTGCTGCCTAGGCACAGAGTGCTGCTGTGTAGAGAGCACCCGGTGGGGAGCCCAGAGCCCGTCCCACCTCAGTGCTGACACTAGCCTGCTGTGGGACTTGGGGAAAACCACTGGCCCTTCCTACTTCTATGTTTTCCACAGCTATAGATACGGGAGAACCCCCAACCTACCTACCAGAGAGGATGGATGTGAAAATTGAGCTGATAAAACCACAAAAGCACTGCTTAAATTATAAAATGCCATATTTATGTAAGAGATTTTTTATAAGTCGTTTTAGGGGTTTGTCACCTAATTATGGATCAGATTAAGACACATAAAAAAGTTAAGTAACAGGAGAAAGACATTTCTGATTGAGGGTCAAAATATCCACTATAGAGTAGGTGCATAGGAATTCCAAACTATTTGAAAATAAGCTTGTTTTGTTTATATTAAAAATTATGTACATAAAGGAGTTTATCTTTAGAAACTTTAAGAGGCTTGTTTTAAAGCTTAAAATTACATTAGGTTCTAGTTCTTGGCTTAGGTGATGCATTCATGGTGATGGTTTTTAATATTATTATGTAAGTTTGGGAATTCTCAGCATATAGATGAATTCTAAAACCACAGGACTGCCTGAGAGGACCAAGGCATGAGGGCAGATAGAGAAGAAAAGAGAATAAAAGAGAACACACAGTCCAGAAATATGAGTGAACTGGAGACTTAAGATTACTAAAATAATGGTTCATTATAATCAAACAATTTTAGAAGCAGAGAAGCACCGAAACCAGTAAGTAATAAAATCGTTACAGAAATCAGTTCCATACAATTCTGACCTAAGTCACAAATTCAGATTCTGAAGAAAAGCAATTTCTGAATGTAAGGATTTTGGAAAGTCACCAGTTTTCCTGTGTGCAGTCAGATAAATAACAAGTTCTCCCTATTAGTACATTACATTAGTACATTAGCATTAGTACAATACATTGGATAATCTCTGGAAATTATCAATCTGTTTTAATAAAGATGGGACCTAGGTAATCTTCACATTGGATAATCAACTTAAATTTAGGAATTTCATCAACAATATTTTATCTCAAAATATTTTATGAAACTCTCTAATCTGATAAGCATAACTACTTCCATACCATACGTGTGATAACAAAAAAGTAAGAAAGCAGATAACTTAGACGAACTCACCTAGCAGGTTAGTGGTAGAGCTGAAAATTTAGTCTCAAGTCCTATATCAACTAGCTCCTCTTACCAATGATTAAGACCACACGCCTCACTTTTAATCAGAAGAGTAAGTCCTAGTTAACTAAGAATAGAAAAGCATGGCTTCTTCCTACCTAGAGAAGCAATTGCAAACATTCTATAGAAATCCCACTCCTTGGCATATCTGATGAAGTCATCAGGATCAGTGTTCTGGTTTGAATCTTGAAGCTGCCACCATCGCAGGTATGCTTCACAAAGCAAACAAAATATGCAGAGTTTTCCATGCATCTGGTGGTCAAAAAGACATGGCCGTTTCATTAGGTAAAAAAACACTCTATTGGACGTAATACCAGTAGGCACAGACCTAGAATCACTGCTTTAAATAGTAGTTCACACTTCGTTGTATTTCCAACATTTGTCCTATATACAGAATCAAGCACAGAATTTATGTGACTAATGGACAGGTGGAAGTAGCAATAAGGGAACAGGTTTAATTTGAAGATTCCACATCTCACAGGAAACTATTAGTCTGAACACGAATCAAAAAAATGCTCCTAGGCTGAATGTAAAAACTAATATATAAACTAATATATTGAAAGACAGCAACTAAAGGGTGGCAACTCAGCTGGAGGTTCTAAAGAGGCTGAAATTTTGGCAAAAACAGAAAATACTAGGCAACAAGAATTGGCTTTTTTCTATACATTTCTTCTATAGGTTGAACTTTCTCTGTTACTATAAAGTGGGGCAAAACAAGGGTGTACGCAAACTCAGTGCAGTCCAGGGACACTTATCAGTGTGAGCCGCTCAGGTTCCCCTAGCTGGCACGCTGGTTCTCCTGGCTGCACTCTGGAATAGCCTGGGGAGTTTTAAGAAATACTGTCGCCTGGATCCCATCCCCTAAAGGGTCTGATTTAATTAGTTCTGGGTGAGGCCTAGACTTGGAAGGATTAACAGCCACCCCTCCCCCTCTCCCAGGTGATTCTAATGTGTACCAAAGTTTGAGAATCGATACTCCAGTAATTTAAAAACTGCCCTCGTTATTCAGCTTGGGGAAGGGAGCACAGGGATAAATAAACTGCACTGTTACTGTCCATGTTAGCTCAAATTTAGGGTTGTCAGATTTAAATATGAGTTTCAGTTAAATATGAGTTTCAGATAAACAACAAATAATTTTTTTGTATAGGTATGTTCCAAGTAATATTTGGGACATATTCTAAAAAATTATTCATTGTTTGTCTAATTTTCTTTTTGTAAACAAAATTATTTTATCGAGGTCACACTGGTTTATAACATTGTGTAAATTTCAGATGTATATTATTCTATTTCAGCTTCCGTAGAGACTGCATTGTGTTCACCACCAAAAGTCTAGTCTCCATCTGTCATCATACACATGTGTCCCTTTACCCTTTTGCTCGCCCTCCCCCACCCCTTTCCTCTCTGGTAACCACCTATCTGTTATTCTCCTTATCTATGTGTTTATCTTCTAATACAGGTGAAATCATCAAATTTAATTGGGTGCCCTGTGTTTTGTCTGTCAACTCTACCCAAACTATTAAAGAGTTCACAATTCAATACACTAAAGGAATATTTTGAAAAATCCAACTTTATAAATTAGGACTTTTCTGATTAAGCTCAATGTTGTTATTCACCTTATGCATTTCCTCAACAGTGGAGTATAAAATGGGACAAATTACGTTTTAAAATATTTTTCTTTTAATGTTTAGTTACCTTTTTTAGGTATAATTCTCTCCCTACCTGGATATATTTAATTTTCTTCTGTGCCAAATAATTGATGTCTGTTTCAAAAAGTAACCTACTAAAAGGCAATCCAGATTATGGTTTGTCAGTTTCTTACGGGTGACCACATTCTTAAATATTCACTAGACATTGTACTCCTTTTTTAATCAATGCCTGCTATTTCCAGAAACTTTCATACATTGCTGAGATAAAAGACCCACCCTCATTACAATTTCTTTTTTTAAATAATGTTCTTTAATTCTGTTCACACTTATTATTATTCTTTTAAAATGAAAAAGCATCATCAAATAAAATTAGAAAATAAAAAATTATCACCACTTACGTTTATTTTAGTATTGAAAAGAATATGCCTGTAGGCCTGGGCTTTGCATAAAATAGCATTAATCAAGATGATAACAGGATCATACTCAATATATTTGTCTACAGGTTTCTGACAGGATTTCTGAAATAGTGCAAGATAATATTAGAACAAGCAAATTTATACATTCTGAAATCTTAAAGGATTTCGAAACAGCAGAGTCTACTTTGGACTTACATAGTAAGAAGGTCATACCAGCATTTATTTAAATACATTTCTATTCAGATACAAAATGTACATCTATATAAGGCCTGATTTCAGAAGAGACCAAATATAATCTTCTAGGCTAGAAATATTAATCTTTTAATCTCATATTTAAGAAGCTGAAAAGATATTTGATTTAAAGACTGACTTTAGCAGAAAAGTATTCCAGAAAATTCTACTTTCAATCTGTTGGAATTGCTAAAAATAAATTTATGAAATACTTTCATTGATAAATTGTTGCGTGTTGGCTAGATGGCCCCCAATTTTGTGGTTCTTGAAACATGATCTAGAGAAAAGCATTCAGAAGAGAAACTCTGCACCTAGAGCTTCCAAGAGCTACAAGTGGGTACAGAATGGGGCACACAGTGCCATCAATCCTGGTGGCAGATACCAAAAGAAGCTTGTTTTTTTCTCCGGTAACATTGAGAATATGGAAAGAACATGGTCTTTCTCTGCTACTGTAGAAACACCAGAGAACACTGGGCCGTGTGTGAGGAACTAGGTTGTGCAGCCCGGTCCAGATTACCCAAATCAAGGCTCCTGGGGCTCCCAGCAATTCCTATTAAATGGCTTTTTTTTTTGACATGGGTGATTACAGTGTTATCAAATCCCAACACCATTACAATATATAAAATGCAGATATACAAGAACAAGCTCATTAGAAATGTGACATTTGAAACGGTATTAGTTACAAAGTTGCATCAGGGCTACTGTTCACTGCATAAACTAATGGCTACGATTCAAACAAAACATTTTGAAACTATGACAGATTAAAACGGAAATAGAAGTGATGGATATGCAGACATACAGGATGGCCTTTTAATTACGTCACAGTGCTAGAAGAAAAATGAAGTGCACTGAAGAATTTTAACCCTGCACTCCAAACGTCATGAGAAATTAGATCCACTTCCAACTTAAAGAGTTTCTTGACTTCATTCACGTCATTACAAGAAATGAGTATGTTTTTGAGTCATCAAGTGAACCAATGAAGGGAGATGTGCTATTACTTCAAATTTAAATCCACCAAACAAAACTGAGGCATAAGAGGTTCATAATTTTGCAGTTTTTTAGCTGAGCAAAGAGTAAGCTGGTGTCTAAACAGGAGCCACAGAATCAGAAATTCTATATTCATGACAAAGAGCTGTCTTCTAGATCCCTTCCCCGTGCTACCCACGTAGAGAACAAGTCTTCTCTCTATACAAACATGACTGGAAGACTTGAGATGCTACTGCATTTTAAAATGAAACTGCTGACTGGCCAAGGGCCCTCTTTCTGTCCTTTAAAAGTTCTCTAAAACCCATCTTCAGACAGCATCACAAGTCTAAGATGGAATCCAGACAATTTTTAGAAAGAGGTAGGCAGAAAGCGGAAGCAGGAGACACAGCAACTCTCATTTCTTTTGCAATCACTTGTCTGACACATGTGTTTGGAGTGGCTATTACATTCATTATGACAGCTCTCTTAGCCATTTCTATGGACCAGGCACTTCCAAGGTATTAGATATACACCTTAAGACATGAATCTCTATCCTCAAGGACCTTATGGTTTAGAAGGGGAAGACAAACAAACATACCACTCTAAGTGCTACAGTGGAACGAGCACAGGGTGACGTGAACCCAAACAGAAGGGGCAGCTTCTGGTGTCACATGCCATGCCCATCTTCCCTTCCTAGCATTCTGAGTATTTTATAAACATTGAGAATTCACTAAGTCTGCTGGTTCCCTCCCCATCAGTTTAGGCCTAATTCTTCCTTGTTCTGCCTCTATTATTTGCTTTTCCCTTGAGAGCTTCCCTCATTTTGAACATAAGGAGGAAACCCACACACACGAAACAAACCAATGTAACAAAACATCCTATTGGGAGATAGCAAAATTTAGTGGATATGTTTTCTTATTTTGGCAAAATTGTTCCATTCCATATCATTTACGACTTAATATATTGACAACTGTCCTGAAAGAGAACGTTGTCCTCTAAGAAATCACTACAGCACAGGAACCATGCACACCCTGGGAACTCGAACATCGCTTCCACCACCTCGATCTTTACAAAGCTAGGACTTACTTTCTGCTGCTCTGTTCTCCACTTCCCTCATGAATCACCTCTCTTTCAGAATATAAACTGACCAAACCAATCTTTTCATGAATATTCTTGCTACTGTTTCCTTCCATCATCTCTAGGACCATCCCCTTCCCCACTGATTCTCAAATCTGTGTAATTTTAGTTCCACAATAAGCAAACACATATCTTAAAAGTGGAATCCACGAGACTTTACGCTCCTCAAGGCCAGGGCTGTGTCTTATTTATTTTGCATCTGGCACCCATGGGTGGAAGCTCAGCACTATAGTACTGCACAGAACGGAAACTTGCAAGAATCTCAAAGGAATCTTGTTTTGTTTTGTTACCATAATGAATTTATCAAATATCTGAGCACTTAAAATAGGCCAGGCACTATAGGATACTAAAAGCCTTATATCTTTAAGCATAATCATGATAAACTGTGAAAAGCCGAAGCAGAGGGAGTAGCTAAAAGCAAGGGACATGCTTCCAATAGATGGGCGAAAATCAGGGAAACAGGAAAGCTGGGGGAATGGCAGTGGAAAAACAAGAGCAAAGAGAAGGAGACTAGGATGAAAAATACAGGTACGAGATCAGGCTGAGTATACTGTGGACTCCAAACTTGGCAGGGAAGAGACCAAAGGACACGGGAGTTAGGCTGTAACCACTGAGAAACTCTGGACAATCTTTCATAACAAATAGCCTGAAGTCTAAAAACTTTTTACTTTTTAATCTGAGGACTTGGAAAGCCTCTAAAAAATTAATTATTTTAAGGTTTAATTTTCAGAGTCTAGCATCAACTAAATGATTTTTCCTGAGTAATGCTATTATGCATATTACTATGCATTAGCATGATAAAAACAAGGATATTACATACTCTATCTCATTAGGAAATGACAGTGTACAATAAAGAACCCATGATGTACTGTACCACCATTCACTATTCCAAATATAACTCTAAAATCTCTCTCCTGGGCGAGAGAATGTATATTTTGGGAGAAAAAAGTGGGGGAGGGTGTAGCTGTTGACAAACGGCTATCCAATAACTATTTTGTCTTTCCATAAATAAAGGTATAGAGAAGCCAGCATCTGATGATTAGGAAAGGGATTTTGTTGTTGTTAGCTTAATGCTAATAATAATAATAATAATAAAAGGTTATTTTATATTATTAAAGATCACTAACTAAAATGCACAGACAGTTACCAGCTTTTCTTTGGACAAAAGACTATTCACAGTTATGTGGTTGTCATATTTCAAATGGACCATTTAACTGGACCAGTCCAAAAGTCATTAAGTTTAGACCACGTTATAACTTACTGTTCTTTCCCTCGTACCAGAATGGCCAAGGATATGATTATCTAAATGCCTAGGAATCGTTCATGCAACAAATATTTATGGAGTACCTACTATGTGTCAGGTACTGTCCTGGGTGATCCAGTTCCATTAATGAATAAAATACACATACTCTCCGTCCTTTTGTAGCTTACATTCCAGGGAGAGGACAGGCAAGAAATAAAAAAATGTCAATTATATAGAATATTAGAAGATGATGAGTGGCATGGGAAATGATAAAGCAGGGAAGGGTGATACGGTGTACCAGATTTGGGAGGGGGATCACAATTTTTAATAGGCTGCTCAGAGTAGGCCTCTCTGATAGTCAGAAAAAATACTTGAAGGAGGTAAGGGATTAGCCATGCAGACGCCTGAGAGAAGAGTGTTCCCGGCAGAGTGCAAAAGCCTTGAGGAAGGAACTTGCCTGGATTGTTTAAGAAACACGAGGAGGCCAATGGGACTGCAGTAGGATAAGGGAGGGTGAGAGGAGCAGGAGACCACATAGGGCCTTATAAGCCAAGTCAGGGATTTTGGCCCTAATTCTGAGATGGAAAATCACTGGAAGGTTTGACCAAAGGAATGACATAACTTATCTTACATTTTAAAAGGATCAATCTGACTGCTGTGTGAAGAGACTGAAGAGGTGCAGGGGTGACATAGGGAGACCAGCTGAGTTATGATAACAGTCCAGGTAAGACATGGTCCATGGCTTGGACCACGGTTGTAGCACTATAGGTGGTAAGAAGTTGTGGATTCTGAACATAATTTGAAGATAGAGTAAAGAGGACTTGCTGAGTAACTGAATAAGGAATGTGAGAGAGAGGAACCAAGGATAACTCCACAGTTTTTTTGGTCTTAGGAACTAAAATGGTAGAGTTGCCATTAACTGTGAAAGTCTGAGGTGACCATTGAAATCCAAGTGGAGAAGTCAATTAGGTAGTTGGATATTCGAGTCTGGAATTTAAGGGAGAGGGTCAGACTGGAGGTATACATTTTGGAATTGCAAAAATTTAGATGGTGTTTAGACCTATCAGTCAGAATGAGCTCTTTGCTCTTCAAAGGAGAATGGGTAGACAGAAAGGCGCACAAACTAAGTCTTAGGGTACTCCATGGTTAAGAGGTAAGGGAGGTGATGCAAAACCAGAAAGGAGATGGAGAGGAAATAGCCAGTGAGGTAAGAAGAAAACTAGAAGAGCATGGTGTCCTGACACACACAGACAGCGTTTCCAGGAGGAGGAGGTCAAAGGCTGCTAACAGTTAACTGAGAATGGACTAGCAAAGTGGAAGTCAGTGGCGATCTTAACAAGAATAGTTTCTAGTGAAATGGTGGGTGGGAAGAAAGTCTGTCTCAAGTAGATTCAAGAGAAGCTAGGAGAGGAAGATAGTAAGATAAGGATAGCAAATACAAACATATCTTAAAGGATTTTTACTGACAAAGCAAGGAGAAAAAGACCAGGAGGGAAAGGAGGAAGTGCGGTAGAGAATTTTTTTAATGGTCGGAATGATTCAGAAGAGAGCAGAAGAGTACAGTCACGCATTGCTCAACGACAGGGATATGTTCTGATAAATGTGTCCTTAGGCGAGTTTGTTGTTGTGCAAACATCATGGAGTGTACTTACACAAACCTAGATGGTACAGCCTACTACAAACCTAGGCTATATGGTAACAATCTCATGGCCCCAATGTTGTATATGTGGTCTGTCATTGACAGATTATGCAGTGCATGACGGTACCACTACAGGGATGTCCTAAACTAAATGGAAGAGGATGAGATCTAGTGCACAAGCGGAGGCATTGGCTTTAGACAGGTAAACGAACAGTTCACCCACAGTAACAGGAAGAAAAACAGAGCATATGAATAACGAAGGCTAGCACTGCATTTATGTGATTGCAAAGCTTCTGAAAATTCTCCTTTGTTTTCTTAGTGAAGCAGGAGAGGATACATGAGAAACTTGAGGAGAGAGAAAGTATGTGATGATTGTTCAGAAAGTGGGAACTAGTGAAATATAACGTGAGGCCAGATGGCATCAAGGGCCTACATGAGGTTACGGGTCATGAACTTAAGGTGTTTCTTTCCCTAGCAATGTACAACTGCAAGGGGGTAGGGACAGTTCAGGCAATATGCTGGATTTAACCATGGCTGAAATTTTGCCAAGTGAGGGAAACCGTTTAAGAGAGGAAGATGAAATCGAGGGTGCATACAGCAGTGATTATAATGGCTGACAACAGATTAAATAGCTACACATTCATACTTTGTCTACTCTCTTTTATATTACTACAGGCCATGTTTTGCTAATGAGGATTATTACTAGAAAAACATCAGCAGATCAGAAATGGGACAAAAACATACTGACTACCTATTATGTGACAGGTTCT
Organism: Equus caballus; assembly: GCF_041296265.1. Taxonomy (NCBI): domain Eukaryota; kingdom Metazoa; phylum Chordata; class Mammalia; order Perissodactyla; family Equidae; genus Equus; species Equus caballus. Next base: position 91,487,550 of record NC_091684.1, read on the forward strand.
TTGCTAATGCGCCGAAAAGAAGGTCTAATTTTGTGACTTTTTAAACATAAGATCATTCTTTACAAATAGACTATGACCACCTTGAAAGCAAAATTTTTACTTCCTGATTTTTTATTTTTGTAGCACCAACGTCTAGCATAGTGCTTTGTGCACAATACTGTACATTAATAACCACGATGGTGTAAACCTGAAAAAAAAGTATTCTAGGAGCATTTAATACGGATTATGGAGTGTAAGGGTGGTAACGTGTCTATCAAAGGGAGAAAAACTAAGAATGAAATAGCTTTGGTGTGAACCATAATGCCGATCTTTAAATTTCTCTGCACAACGCCTACATCCATCTCCGCCCGAGGATCCGTTCGCCCAGGTAGGTCTCGCCAGCAAACGTGACTGGTAGGAGAAAAGCGCTGTAAGGCAGCGAGTTCTCTACCACTATAGGTATTCATGCAAAGGTTCGACTGACCCCCGGTGGGAATGTCAAGCATCGAAATGAAGACTGTATTAGAAGACCCAGAAACTCGTTGATTTTTATCACCCTAAAAAGCTCATACAGATTCTATCGTCTCTCATGGTCCCCAAGTCTCACCGCGCCATTTTCTACCCAAGGACACCCCACACCTGACAACTCACGCAGATGGTTATCTTCAGCACGCCGTGGTTATAGTCTCGGTACAACTCATTAGCCTCTTGGTTGCATTCGATGCACCTGTACTGGCAGGAGGCCACGGCAGCAGTAGCAGTAGTAGTCGTTGCCACCCCATCCGTGTTCCCTTTGCCCGCTGTCACCCCTTCCGCGGTCCCCTTTCCCGGTCGTAGCCCACTCCGCCCACCAGTGCCCATTTCCACGCAACTGCAGCCCAGAACTTCCGATTCTGTGCCGGGGAAAACGTCAGACGTCACACCGGAAAACCTGCACAGCGCGGTGCTTGCTGGGATGCGTAGTCCCGGTACCGGAAAAGGCGCCCGAGTCTGGCCGAGTTGGGACTACAACTCCCATCAGGCAATGTCACTCCCCTTCTTCCGCCTTCTTGCCACGGCCCACCTGCCCGCCGCGGGTTAAGGCTGGGAGGCCGCAGTGCGCGGCGAGGGCCGCCGCACATGCGCCTTGAGGGAAGATGGCACCTGCCGGCTGCTGCTGCTGCTGCTACTGTTGGGGCGGTGCTGTGGCCGCTGCGGCCGCTGCCGGGCGCGTCTTGGTGCTGCTGTTGCTGGGGGTCCTGTCCGCCGGGCCACACCCTGGCGCCCTGGCCACCGAGCACTACTCGCCACTGTCTCTGCTCAAGCAGGAGCTGCAGCACCGGCAGCAGCAGGAGGCCCCGGCGGGCGGCGGCTGCAGCCCGCAGTCTGGGGACTGGGGGGACCAGTACTCGGCCGAGTGCGGCGGTGAGTGGGCGGCGGCGGGTGGGCGTCCGGGGCGTCCCTGGGCGCGGGGGCCGCGGGGCCGGCGGGGCCATGGGGGCTGCGGGTCCCGGGGCCGATGTGCAGGCCGCCCGGGCCTCGCCCCAGCGGCCGCGGCGTGTGCTCCTGCGGGAGCCGGCTCCGCGAGGTGTCACCCCGGGGCCGCTTCCCGCCGCTCACACCCACGCCGCTGCGCGCCCTTCTCTCGTAGCCGCCCGGGGGAGGGCAGTGAATAGAGACAAGAGCTGACAACATGCTCTCCCAGCCAGGTTGGCCTCTCCGGAGTCCTAGCAACTGTCGAAAGGGTGGAGGAAGAGATGGCAGGTGCCGGGGCAGCCCCGGTTCCTGCTCCGGCCCCCGTGGGTGCCGTTGGAGCAAAGGAAGGACCGAAAGACCGAGGAAGGCCAGGCTCACCGGCGGGGCCCGCGACCCGAAGAGGGCTGCCCGGTCCTTCTTAGACCTGGAAATCAGATTTCCTGGTCTCCCGAGTTGATGTCTTGTATTAAACATAGCCTCTACAAATTCGATCCCTGGAAAAAAGGGAGCAAAAGAGCAAGCCCATTTAATCTGTCGTTGACATCGTCCTTCCAGTTGCTTAAGATTGATCTGTGATCTGTCAGGTGTCTCCCAGAGGGTGAAAAGGGCCCTGCGGGCCTCTAGCCTGTGTGTCAGAGCTGTGTGTCTTGGCACTAGGCCAGCTCATTCATTAAGATTGGGCGCTATTGGCCTCAATTTAAGAAGTCATGGCAGATGCCTCAGGGGCAGAAAACATGTGTACGTTTTTTATTTGAAAGTTCTATAGTGGATCTTTTCACCCTTCAACCCTCTCCTCTCTCCTTCCCCTCTCCTCTTCCCCTGTGTGAGTTCCCTTAAGGCTTACTTTTGAAAAGTCTGGGTCTACCCAACTTCCTAGGAGGTGGCTCGTTCTTTTATCGCCCAACAGCAGTTTAGCATTGTGTACTTAGGAAGACAATGTGTTTTGTGGTTGGGATGAGATGTCAAGATTAGCACACTCTGATTTCCTTTTAGCACAATCTGACTTCCTTGAGGAAGTCTCGCTCATTGAGGGCTGTGTGACTTCAGTATTTGGTAATAGGCCATGGCTCGTAGCAGCATAAATAATGTGGCCGGCATTGCATAGTGGAAAAAGAGTGGCTTTTACCTCTGTCACTTTCCGTGACTCTGAGCAAGTTAATTGCTTGTCTTTGCAAAATTACCTCCTCTGTAAATGGAAGACACTCTTACCTAATTGCAGGGTTTTACTTTTTTCAAAAGGGTGCTGTGAGGAAAATGAAAAATAGCTAACGTACGTGGAGTGCCTGCCATATGCCCGGTGCTGTTATAAGAGCTGCATGTTGACTAGCTTATTCTCTTAGTCTGTCAGAACACCAGTAACTCCTTCATTGGGTGGTAGCTTCTTTTGTCAGACAAGGAAACTGAGGCACAGTGAAAGCATCGCTTTCCTGAGGTCCCACAGCTGTAAAGGGAGGAGCCCAGGTGGTTAGACCCCAGACAGAGATTGTCTTAAGCACTAAGTGGTTATAGATAGGAAAACACATCTGTAGTATTCACTAGCATACGGTATGTATTGTGTAAATCGTCATTTCCTCTTTCCTCCTATAGTCAGTGATGCTTACTGGCTAACAGAGACCCAGATTCTAGGCAACGGAAGATAATCAATTTATATATAAAATCGATTGATATTATTATTTTAGGGGGCTCATTTCACTCTGTAGCCTCAGGCTTATGCCAGTGTTTAAGAGGCCAACTCTGACTTGTATTATGCTTTTCTCTCAGATAATGATAAATGTAAGTTTTCATAAACTAGGCATTTGGAAGACTCTTCTTGTCTATTCCCCCATTCCCTCACATATCGAGGCCATCATCTAATGTTCTCTGCTTCAAAGGATGAACACTGTATTACCAGGCTTTAAGCATAATTTATTTAAATGTTTCGATTTTCTTTCTATCTTCCCCATGTAGTACGTACTTAGTTTGGAATTTAAAATGTGCTGTTGCAAAAGAGCGGCATGAGTCTTTCGGTCTCCCCTGGGCTGACATGAATGTCCCAGTAGCTGCTGACAGGAGCTAAAGTAGCTTGGCTGCTACTGCTGTCACTCTAATAAATAATTCCCAGAGTCACCTGCTTATGCTTCGTGGGGCTCCAGCTGTTTCTCTTAGCTTTATTGGCTGCAGTATGTGACAAAAGCCATCTCTCGTGTGGCGGAGACTCCCAAAATGTCTCTCATTTCTCCCTTCTCATCCTGGAAAAGTAGATAGATTCTGGATCCCGTGAAACCTGCCCCAGATCCTCTCTGTCCTAAGAAGACAGATACAGGAACAGATTCAGGATTTACAACTAACAGTATCGTAGCTTGAGGGGCTCATGTTCTGTATCCAAAGCCCTTGTTTGATCAACATAAGGGTCTAGATAAGTGCAAGGATCCATAGCTAATAAGTTCTTCACAATTAAACAGACTGGACCTCACCAAGTATGAATCATGTCATCGTCACTTGCTGGTCTATCCAACCACAAGCCTGTCGTATCCAGCCAGTTCCTATAAAGAGGGCAGACGCAACAGTACAGCCACTTTTTAGAAGCCTTCCTACAGCTTTCAGATTCAAATGGCTGAGTTGATGCCTGCTTGGAACTAAATCTTCAGACCTTCTGATGAGCTGTATAGTTGTTCTCTTAAGATGGAACCCCCAGTGATTGCAGGCCACAGACAACAGCTGGTGGGAGCCCATCGGTCTGGATAGCGCACAGGCAGTGGCTGGCTGCGCTGTGTGGACCACCATCAAATGGAATCCAGGGCCCAGGGAGCAGCCTAATGCTCAGTGGGCTGAGCACCCACCCCCCCCCAGGTCTAGCTGCAGAGGGGACAAGCATGGGTGATTCCTGGTGCCATAGGTCTGAGCCTGAGCTGTACTGTTCCCCAGCCACTTTCAACTTTTTCTCCTCCAGCACACTTCGACATTTCTCTTTTTATTTGAAAAGCAAGTATAACCACAAACTTCTGACCGTCTGTTTTCCTGTAGTGAAAATAATCATACTTTAAAAAACAAAATGAACACTGTAATGTACATGTTTTTCATAAAAATAAATTTTCCTTCCTTCCTTTGTTACCTTTGCCCTGTTTTTAGTTGGCAATTGTGGGAAGAAATAATGAACAGACGTTTTCCCCCAATTCTTTCCCTCAGTTTATACTCGTAAAGACTATGTACATTCTTGTTTAATCCTCTTGACACTGAAGTAGGTCCTGTTTTATGCCCATTTTACCTAAGGTGAAACTGAGGCAAAGAGAAGTTAGGAAAGGTTACACAGTGAAGCATAGAGCCAGGATTTGAACCTGCCCTCCTGCCTGTTTGTGCATTATCTCCTCAGTAATCTTTGCATATTGGTGTAATTTCTTACTAATATTAGTGATAAAAGTCCTATACCCTTAAGCTTGTTTGTTGAGAATTATATTCTTAAATAACTTCTCCTAGAATTTTATATTTACATATATACAAGCATGCTTCGCTGAACCTAATATTTTGAAGTATAGAGCTGGAATGTATCTGTTCTTTCACTGAAAAGCTCTCTGTGTGCCTACTAGGTGCTCCACAGTGTTCTAGACCCTGGGACTACAGCACAGCTGGCTGAGTTCCTCCAGTGGAACCTGGGTTCTGGGGGAGGGCAGGAAATCTGTGTATAATAGGCCTGGTGCTAAGTGCCTTGAGAATAAAAAGTAATGTGGGGATGCTACTTTGAGAGGTGGCCAGGGAAAGCCTCTGGTAAGTTGACATGAGCAGAAACCTGAATTGAATGAGATTTGGGGAGATCTCAGAGATGTCTTAGTTTGACACTCTAATGTTATAGAGCTGGTAAATTAAGGCCTAGATAAGTCAGAACTTATCCATTGATGTAAGAACTCAGGTTCTCCTCTGCTTTTCCTGACAGAGCTAAACTGCGTCTCATTCAATTGTGACAATCGTCTGTACTAAATGTATCTTCATGTGTTCTTTGCAGACAGTGTAAGATGTATTTTAGTAGTTCCAACATAGGCCTTTCCAGTGATTGCTTCAAAAATACTTTTATTTTCCATCTTTGAAAGTGTAGTATTAATAAAAACACTGAATTTGTGTGATTTTTTTTTTCTTTTTCTGCCTTCTTGAGACTCTGTCTGCTCCTAAATGACAGAGTCTTGTTCTTGATGTCTTTATGGTAGTTTCACCTTCATCTAACTGGTGCCATTACCGCTATCCATGCTTCATGCCTCAATCAAGTTCAATGATTAAATTACAACCTAAAGTAATTTTCTTTAGTTTGCGGAAATTAATAATCCCAGATTTGAGTTTATTTTCCCACAGTTCTTTGTGGAGAAAAGAGCATTAGTGTCTTATCTGTCTGATTTGGGAGTTGTTAATTGCCAGAAAAACAAGGAAGTAGCTAGGAACCTAGCTCTGTGTTTTCGACAAAGTAAGACTTCATCGTCAGAATATATGGTATCTTTCTTCATTGAGGAGTCAGTCATTTAAATACATGAAATCAGTCTTACTGCTCACAGCACTTAAATTATTGCTGTGCCTTAGAGGTGACAGGGAGTCAATAGAGGGAACTTTTATAGTGACAGCTGTTTCCTCTTTTGTTCTGGCTGTGAGGAAGTTAAGAACCACATTTTATGCTCAGTCATGTTTATGAGTCATTTTTGCTCACAGCAATTGTGGTAACCCTTACTGTTAGTATATTTGCTTGATCTTTTTTTCCCTTGACCCTGATTTTCTGAGTTTATCATAGTTTTGTGGCAAATCTCTCTCGATCTTTTTTTAAGGCATACGTATGCAAGTAGATTTGCCAGGGTAGAGCAGCTGGCGTATTTTGACCGTGGAGACTGAGGCATGGGGTGGTGAAGAGATTCGTGTATTGTTCTCTCACCTAGCTGTGGCACTGCTGGGAGGGTGGGTGCCTCCTTTGCTACATGAACAGCATCTCTGAGAAAGTCCTCTGGTTTAGGACTCGCTTTTTGCATCAGGAGCCTATAAGGATGATAGCCCATGGTATTTGCATACTTAGTAACTTTTTCCTATAGCTCTATTGTCATTGAGAATTACATTTACCTTTTAAAAGATCTATACACTGTAGACATGTTCAGATTTGGGGGATGAGGGTCATTTTTTTCCCCTTCTGGATGAGGGCAAAAGATAAATGTGGCCTGGGTTTTAGAATCTACCCTACATGGAACATGACTACAGGAAGTGGCAGAGGACTTTCTGTATAAAAACTTTTCGAGAAAGAAAAACTCCTAACAGCATATAGAGATGGCTTTGCTTCATTGCTATCGACAAAAACTTGACCAACTGACTGACTATTAAACTTCCCCTTTTCACAATGTGCTGTTTTAAAGCGGTCATCAAATCTTTTTGTTTGGGCTTGTTATCTTGCAGACAGAATAAATACAGAATTTACTGAAGTAGCAGAATTTTAATACTTCTCATTTGGGGTTAATACTTTCCAACGTTTTCCTTCTGTTATTATTTTTATTTTTACTTTTTATTGAAATATAACAAAGGCAGAAAAATGCACGTATCTCAAGTGTACAGCTCCATGCATTTTGATAAATTGAACAACTGATGTAACTAGAAAGAACCCCAGATCGACAACTGATATCTGTTTGTAAGCTTGCTAATATAGTCTCTCATTCTGTGTTACCCTAGTTTTTTTGGAAATATTTGGTATGGCTTTATTTCTGATTCAGGAACCAGGTGCTGGCCTTCTTTACATAGACTCTCAGGAATCGTCCATCTTCTGCTCGGCACCTCTTATACAAAAGACGGTTGACTTCTCTTGTGACTGTTTCTGGCCTGTGTTTGGGGTGTTCTCAGTGACTCGGTGTTCCCTCTCAGTGACTCGGTGTTCCCTTGTCATTACGGGTTTCACATCACTGCCTAATCTGCTTCAGCTTTCCCAGTCGAGTTGATGATATTTGACAGTATGTGTGGGTTTATGAGAAAGTCTTCAGCTCTTGAAAATACGTGCCACCTTGAGCATCTCATGCGTCTTCAGTCCAGTTTATAACCCCAGGCTAAGTGAATAGCCTTTGTGGGTAAGGCTGGCTGCCCAGTTTGTTGGCTAAGGCACCCTCCACCCTGTTCTATTCCTGGATTGGCGCCACATAATTTGCTTCCGTGCCTCTTTTTCTATTCTGTGCAGCTGCCCAACTCCTTTTTCTTTTGGTTTCATACATTTTTTACATGTTAATACTTTTATGTGGGTTAATACAGCTTTCATCAGATTACATTCATGCTTTGTTAAAAAGCCATTCTGTCTCTTTGAGATGGCGTTTGCAGATTCTTCTTCTAATGGATTAATTATATGTTGACTTTATAATCTAATTCTCAGTGGGCAGCTTCTTTTTTCAAGTTTTATGATAAGTGACACATCTCAGGCATTGATGAATAATATTTTATTAGAATAAAAGAAGCGTATAAATTCTTCAGAGGAGAATTTTTCCTGTCATTACTTTTCCTGTTGTAACACTCTTAAAGAAATTTACCACTTGAGACCATCGAGTAACGTAATGTTCAGTGTCCTCAACAGTGGTTGTCTTAACAAATGTAGAGGTTGATAAAAGCAAAAGGCGCTACAAGCTGATGCCATGTAGCAGCTCTTTGGCCTTCCGATGGCTCCTCCAGCCCCAATAATGGTGCCTGCTCTTCCCAGGTTCCCCTACACCTGGGACTAGAATTGGCCATATATATCTGGCACCTGACTTGCAGGTTTGAGTTGTTCGTGGTCAAAGCCCCATCATCCTTGTTCTAGGTGAACTCGGCCCACCATCTCTTATAACTAGAATGAGGTGGTCAGGAGATGAGTGCAGCCCAGCAGCTGTTGAATTCCTTATAAAACGTTTTCCTTCAGGGACTGGCCATGGGTTTGCTGTTTGCAAGCTTTCAGTCAGTTTTCACTTCCACACGTGAATGGTGACACATATGTCCTACTTCCAATGCCCCAATGCTGCCTTCTCTTGTCAACAGGAGGTAAGGCCCTCCTCTTGACTGAGAAAGAAGTGATCAGAAGAGAACTTCCCCCCCATAGTAGCTTTCCGTCTGCCTGCAGCTGCACTGATGGCTCTTGCCTTCCGTCTGGTGGATGCATGTCAGTGGATGGGTGGTTGGTGCTTCTGCCTGGAGTAGCCCTGTCCTTGTGCACAGGACCTCATCCCTCTTGTCTTCCATCAGCATACAAATGGTTGTAGTAGCTCCCATCTTGAAAAAACAAGCAACAAAGACAGGATCACACGTCTTTCCAGCCACTGCCTCATCTCTCTGCTTCTTTACAGCAGAATTCCTCAAAGGAGATGTTTATATGCACTGTCTCCACGTCTCCAGTTCTCTTTTGAACCTACTACTGTCAGCTCCTCATCGCTCCACCAAAAGCACTCTTAAAGTCAGCTGTATGTGAGGTTTAGGAAGAGAGGAAGGAAGTTTGATGTCATTGCTCTACCTAAGCCGTTTATCGCTAGGACCGAGCATTGGCAGAATGAGTGGTGACAGATGTACCATGTACCTTCATTGATGTGCTGTCCTAGAGCACAGAGGTGGCACGTCTTGGCTTTGCCATTTCTTCTTTTGTGCCCTTAACCACGTCCATTAATGCAGAGCTTATTTCCTGAGTGTACAGTGAGCCTGAGGTATGTTTTGCCTACCTCACAAGATGGAGGACCAAAAGAAATAATGTGTGTGAAAGCATTTTGAAAGCTGTAAAGTACTGTGAAGACCAAAATAAACTTAAGGAAAATAGGAAAACGATATTAGCAGGAAAAAACAGCAATTTTAGCCTAGACGTGTATACTGACATTCAACAATCATTTTCTGTGAACTGTGGGCATTATATCTTTTCCTCACCATAGCCCTCTGCGGGTATGTGGTAGTCGTTATTCTCATTTTGCAAATGAGGAAACTGAGGCTAAGAGATATTAAAGGACTTGCCTAAAGTCACACAGCTCGTTAGACATCTGATCCTAGTCAGTCTGCTCCACAGCCCATGCTCTGAACCACTCTGTTACTTGGCCTCTGAATTAATTAAATTTGAAGTCAGAGAAAGAGTAGATTTAAGTATAAGAGCTGGTTCTTTGAAAATACTGGTAAAGTTTAGAAAACTGTCTAAGCAAGGCTAATCAGGAAAAATAAGAAACAAATATTTGACTTTAGGAATAAGGTAGTATAATGAAAATCATATTAATAAATCTGAGTATAGCTTTATGGCAAAGATATAGAACAATTCGAAGAAACGGATAGTTCTTTAGAAAAAGGTAAGTTGCCAAGTTGATTCTCCCTCTGCCTCTTAGGTGTCTTGTCCCCAGCACAGTCAGCTCTTTCTTCTCATTAAACTTAAGCTTCCTACGCTTTCTTAGAGATCCTACCTATGTTCCCTGCTTAATCATCCACCATAAGTTAATGATTATCAAGTTCATATCTGTAGCTCTTATCTTTCTCTGGAATTGCCTAACTCCATGCACAACAACTTCCGTTTTAGCATCTCACGAGCACTTGACTTAACCCAGAGTGAGCTCTTTACTTCCCTCTGAAATCGTTCTTCCTAGTAACCTTCTCATTTCAGTTCATGGCACCACTCCTTTTCTGGCTACATAAACCAGAAACTGGTGCCTTTTTCCTCTTTCTATGCCTAATTTTTCTCAAAGCCCTGTCTTTTTTGCTTCATATGTCTTTAGACTATGACCCTCCATTTCAACCCAGTGGCCTCTGCCTTTGTTCAGACTTCTTTTTTTTTGACTGGTCACAGCCTCCCTGCTCCAGTCTCTGGGCTTTCTCTCCTCACACAGCTGTCAATGATCTTTCTTCCTGTTTAAGCCTTTCGTGACTTCTTAAGATTAAAGAAGAAAGGGAACAAATGAACGGGATACTCAACTGGAGCAACAAGAAGAGGAAATAAGGGAAATTGGAAGGACTAAGTAACACAAAGCCAGAATAAATGAATTAAAAGTAGAACGACCATAGAATTGGTAAATAGATCCAAGAGTTGATTCTCTAAAAAAGAGTGAAATAGATAAACTTGATAAGGCTAACATGTAACAGGAGAGCAGATGGAAATGTACATTATGAATGAGGGGATATGTATACAACTGTAGAGGTCATTAGAATTGAGACAACTGTGTAGAAATCTCTGCTAATAAGATTAAAAAATGAAGCGAGAAATATCCCAAAAGGTGATGTAGAAGAAAAAGACGAGATTTCTGTGATGTGTTTTGAGAATCTTTCTGCAGTAATCACCATTAAATTTTACTTGTACAGCCTAATCAAGGAGGAAAACAGGCTTTGCCTAATTCCGTGGAAATCGATACCATTTAAATACAGCTGGTTGGGTTATCGTTGTAAAATGTTTGAAGCCATTCTGAGTTAAATAATTTTAGAGTGAAAAACAAATTTAACCTCCTATTCCAGACGACTCTAGTTACAACTCTAACAAACTGCTTTTCTATCACAGACCTTACCAAAGCAGCAAAAAACACTGATGCCAGAATCTAATACAGTTGGGGGGTGGGGGGAAGCTATAACTTAGTTATAAAATCCTAGGTAAAATATTGGTAACCCGGAGCCAGCAGGCAATTAAAAGAATAATCTGCATTGATCAATCAGAGTTTATTCTGGAAGTACAAAGATGGTTCAACTTTTTAAAAACTTAATCACCTTAATAGGTCAAAGGAGCAAAATCGTATGATTATCTTAAAGAAATATCCAAAATCACTTGATAAAGTTGAGCCAGCTTTCCTGATTTAAAATTTTTGTAGAACAAAGGATAGGACAATCCTTCCTTTATATGGTAAAATACATCAATCTCAACCCCTAGCCACATAGAGCAGTTTCTCACTGGATGTTTATAAATGTTAAATGAAGAAGTTTTATTGTCAAAAGTTGAGGAAATTCTGGGTCATTAAATGAAGTATTAATGTCAGGAATAAGCAGGAATGCTTTTTGTTACTAGTTTTCATTGAGCACTTTTTTGGAGGTTTTATCCAGAACTGTAAGGTGCTAAATGAATATAAATATTAAAAAGACCTTGATATAATTACTTGTAGATGATAGAATTATTCACTGAATAGATGGAGACATTAATAGAGCTGTTAAGAGTTCAGTAATGTGGGCAGATAAAATATTCAGCTCTAGCCGGTTGAGAAGGCAGAGATTTACAATATGCTGTATTTCTGCCTGGACCGCTCTCCCAGCCCTGCCAACCTGCTGTGGCCCTTCATCTGGTAAATCCTTCACTTCCCTCATATTTCCCTTCATTCTTTCATGGCACAGACTCCAGAACCAGACTGCTTGGGCTCAAATCCTACCCCTAGAGTGTGGCCTTGGGCAAATTATTAGTCTGTCTGCCTCATTTTCCTTGTCTTTGAAATGGGAATTAGGAGGGTGCCTATCCTTGGTAACTACATCAGTCCTTATTTATGTCCTCCGGGAATTTTCCTTGAGCAGGCCACTTCCCCACTTATGCTCTAGTTCATAGCTCTTAAACTGCTGCAATTTTACATTTCTTTGTGTGACTAGTTACTGTTGGTTTCCCCCTCTGGACTGTGATCTCTGTATACAAAGACAGGGTCATTGCTGGTTTTGACCACCGTGGAGGCTGCGGCAGTGACTGAAACCTAGTAGATGCTCCACGAAGATGTGTTGACTCAATGATTATCACCCATTGTTTCTTAATCACAACAAACTTGAATGTGTCAGTTGTGTATGAAAATAACAAAATTTCACGTAGGTTAATAAAAGACTTGAATAAGTAGATTAAATTTTGTAAAGAAGCCAAGTATTTCTGCCCTCATTAATCTACAATTTTAATAAAATCATACAGGGATTTTTTGTTTTGTTTTGGCACCTTAACAAAGGGACTGAAGTTTATCTGAAGGAAGAATGTTTATCCAAACAGCCAAGAAATTTTTGAAAAAGAAAAATTGATGAGACTGTGCTTTACATTAAAATATATGCATTTATTGTAAGGCTACAGTAACTGAAACAATGTGCTACTGAAGTCAGAATAAACAGATCATTGTAAGGGGTTAGGCAGTCTGGAAACAACAACAAAATGTATGTTTATTATAGAGAATTGAAATTTTATTTAAAGATATTAAAAATGATATATAATCTCACCAAGTTTAAATTTAAATAATGTAGAAGAAAATTTACTCATATGGGGAAGTGTTTACATTGTATTGTTAAGTTAAAAGGGCAGATTACAAAACAATGGATCTCAATCAGTTCTCACAACTTAATGATAATAATAGCAAACATTTTTTGAGCTCCTTCTTTGTGCCAGAAACTGTACCGCATGCTTTGCTTATATTTCCTTGTTTAAATTTCACAACCACCCCTGTGATGTAGATAGTATTATTGACCATGTTTTACAATTGAAGAAACGGAAGATTGAAGAGGCTAGGTCAGTGGCCAAGAGGTAGTAAGTAGTGACAGAGAGCAGGAATTCAAACCCAGACCATCTGATTTCAGTACTATCACTCTTAATTACAGACACCAAAATTTTCACAGCGATTTTCAACATGTGGTGGTATTCTAAATGACTTTTATTTATGTTTTGTGATTTTTCTGTATTTTCTACAATGAATATGCATTACTACTGTAATTTTTAAAAATAAATGTCCACGTAGAGATTGGACAGTCATTTGTCAGAGCTATGACAGAAGGTGGATGTAAATAATCTCAAAGATTCCTTAAAAAAAGGTCTAGAAACAGAAGCCAGTGGCTATAATGTATTATAAAGGTGGCGTTCATATTGATAATATGTGGTACTGGGATAACTGGCTAATCATTTGGAAAATGGATAACTAGAAATTCTTCTCTATGTTTTAGGCCAGAATAGGTCAGATGACTTAAAAATTGCCAAAGGATATAAGCAGTTTACAAAAGAAGAAATACAAATGTCCAATAAACCATAAATTTAATCTTACTAATACTATTTGCACATTGGGAGAAATAAAAAGAATGGCAGTACTCTGAGTAGAGGTTAATAGACTCTCATACACTGCTATTGGGAATGGAATTACTACCACATCCTGGGAGGGAAATGGAGCAATGTATATGAAAAGTCAAAATTGTTTATACCTTTTGCCTGAGCAATATATTTGTTAGATTTAATTTAATTGCCTAATTGGGTAAATTTGCAAAAATTCAGGTCAAGGATACTCATTGAAACAATTATATTAAAAAAGAAAGGACATCCTGATTATCCAATGATAGGGTTATGGTTAAATTCCCTGCAGTGGAATACTGTGCAGCCATTTAAAATTATATAGGTGTTTATTTATTGAAACTGAAATGAATTCCACAAAGTAGAGAGCGTTTTAGATTAGAATAAGGCAATGTATATGCAGTGCTCAGCACAATGCTTAGCATGTGGTAAGTCCTCAAACGTTAGTTTTTGGAAAAGGTAGAAGAAACAGGTTCTAAATTAATGTATTTCCAAAATATCTTTCATCAAGTCGTTATCCTTCCACCTACCAACAACCGTTGCTAGTCCTTCATTCTTGCCAGGACTTTCCCCAGTCTGATCGCTCACCTTCCAACCTCATACTTTTTTATTTTCCAACACCAACTCCTTCCTCTAACCAGGCTCATCTACTCACTGCCCCTTTGCATTTTCTTGCCTTTGTGCTTTTGTGTATACCACTTATTCTACTGGAATACCCATTCCCTTTCTGTAACCCAGCCTAAACCCATCCGTCCTTTTAAACCCTGCTCGTGCCTTGTGAAATTTAACATTCCAGCTTCAGTAATTGCTCACCACTCAGGACTTCTTTGATACATCGTGTCCTGTTTCCTATCGTTAAAACATACACACAAAATTTTAGCTAAATTGGTTCACATGGTTTCTTGAACCTAATTTGATGCTCTGTAGTGACGCTGAATTAGAGCATTGTCTTTTAAAGTAATTTATTGAGGCAAAATTCACATGATATGAAATTAATCGTTTTCAGGTGAACTGTTCAGTAGCATTTAGTTCATTCACAGTGTTGTGCAACCACCCCAAAACTTTTCCATCACTCCAACCCCTTACCCATTAAGGAGTTTCTCCTTATTCCTTCCTTCAGCCACCAAATATGCATTCTGTCTCTATGGATTTACCTATCTGAATATTTCATATAAATGGAATCATGCAATATGTGACCTTTTGTGTCTGGCTTCTTTCATTTAGTTTTTGTTTCGGAGGTTCTTCCATGTTGAAATATGTACCAGTGATTCATTCTTTTTTAAGGCTGAATAATATTCCATTATATGTATGTACTACAATTTGTTTATCCATTATCTGTCGATGGACATTTGGACTGTTTCTGCCTTTTGGCTATTGTGAATGGTGCTGCTGTGAACATGCATGTCCATGTACTTGTTTGAGTCCCTGTTTCAGTTCTTTTGGTACATACCTAGGAGTGGAATAGTGGAAATGTTTAGTTTTTGGAGGAGCCACCAAACTGTTTTCCACAGTGGCCACAACATTTTATATCACCATCAGCAGTGCACAAAGGTTCTGATTTCTCTACATCCTTGCCAACACTTGTGATTTTCTGTCTGTAAAAAAATTATAGCCATCCTAGCGGGTGTGAAGTAGTACCTCATTGTGGTTTGATTTGCATTCCCTAATTAGTGGTGATGTAGAGTATCTTTTCTTGTACTCAGTGCCTGTTTGTATATCTTCTTTGGAAAACTGCCTGTTCGAGTCCTTTGCCTATCTTTTAATTGAGTTGTCTTTTTGTTGTTGAATTTTAGGAATTATTTATATATTCTGGAAGCTAGACTTTTAGTGCATATTTTTTAACATTAGGTCTCTTTGGCTTGGCTTTCCGATTTTTTTTTAACCTATAGTAAATGCTGCCAGATCAGAAATGTCTAATGAAAGGATCTTAACTATATTCCACGTGGGTTGTGTGAAGAGCATTGGACTAGTGCTATTTCTGCCCTGTTGCCTTTGGATAAATTCCAACCTATCTAAACCTCATTTCACCATCCGGGAAGTCTAACCAGCTTTGATCGTTTGCAGAATGATTGTGAGGACACTCACTGATGGGTGTCCAAGACACCTGGAGGCTGTAAAACGTTATGCAGTTGTAAAGGTGAAAGATAAGTTGTCCCTTTTAGTGTTTTTTACTCTTGTCCTTACTTTGGTTTCATGGATTCTTAACTTTACAACTCATAGCTAAGCACCTAAGAGCCATAAATTTAAGGTGAGAAGAATAACAAGGAATGTTTGCTTTTCAGAGTCATCGTTTTTGAACTTCCATGATTCAGACTGCGAACCCAAAGGATCACCACCCTGTGACTCTCTGCTTTCCCTCAACACTGAAAAGATTCTGGTACGCATCTTCTATCCATGCCTCCTGTTTTTGTGACTGAAGCACGGTGATAATAGTTCCAACAGGTGGAGGTTGCCTGTTGATCAACTAGGAGTTGAGTCCAGTTGGTTCTACATCCATAAGATAAAGATAAGTCATCTGGCATAGGGTTGCATTGAATTATTATGACTTATGAATTGGATGGTTGATCATTCTGGAACTTTTAAGTTCCAAGGAATAAAGGGGAGATTATGGCTAATCCTTAGTACTAGGAGCCTTATGTATTTGAAGATGTAGTGCAATCTTATTTTTCCAGTCTTTGCCTGTGTGGGTATCTTCTGTATCTACATTTTTTATCAGTACCTACTGAACGGTACAGCAGACCTCTCCATTCCAGGGACGAGTGCCTGGCACTGTGTAATGACTGCGCCTGTCTATCCGTGTTAGCACGTGTCCTCCCATAGACTTGTTGCCTCAAGGTGGAAGGGTCCTCTTTTTGTTCACCCTTAATTCTGTGAAACTGAGTTATTCTTTCCATGCCCAAGGTTAACATTTTTTCTCCAGGCCTTTTCCTTCAACATCCGTGTAGATATGTTAGCTTCTTTTGTTTAAAATTTCCCTTTAGGATACTCTTTCTTTTCCAGACAAAGCTTTGCCTTGTCATGTAGGAACTATTGAAAATAGGTAGAAATTGCAAACTAGAGAATGATCAACTGATTTTACCTAACTCATTGCATGGCAGTCAACTTGATATATGAATTATTTTGAATGAGACTTGTCCCAAACGAGAATGGTCTATCTTATAAAGTAGCAACTTGGCCATCAGTGAAAACATTTAAGTAGAAATTGGATAATCCCTGCGTTGGATAGGCAATCAGATTCTTAGCATTATTAGGGACCTTCTTACTGATAGTAATTCAAGTATTTTCTACTAGGTGCATTTCCACTTTAAGATGGCACTAGCTAGTCACCTACAGGAGAAAGCTCATCAATCTTCTCCTTTCATTTTCCCTAGGTTGAAAATATGAGAGTTAGACTATTCATTTATTCATTCCTTCTCCAGATATTTATTTTGTACCTCTTATGTGTCAGGCCTCGTGCTAAGTAAGTACTGGGAATGTAGTGGTGAGCCAGAATCCCTCGGTCCCTGCACTCCTTACTCCTACAGTCACTAACCAAATAATTATACACATAAACATAGTAAACATATGCAAATCATATGAAGGGAAAGCAAAGGGTCAGCATTGTCTCCCTTAAGTTAGGGGGATCAGGCAAGACAGCTTTCAGGCATTGAAACCTGGGCAGGGACTTGAAAGATAGATTGGAGTTAATCTACTAGCAAGTGGGGTTGTGTGTTTCAACTTCCTGAGCACAGCTTCGCAGCTCTGTCCACAGAAGATATCTACAGATGCAGTATTAAAAACAGGAAAGATTCTTTCTGATCAAGAAATTAATTTGTCTATACTATACTATTCCTGACCACTTCTGTTACAGATTTTATTTCTAATAGAATAAAAACACTTTTAAATCAGATACGCTCTTGGAGCCAGCCCAGTGGCATAGCCGTTAAGTTGGCACGCTCCACTTCAGCAGCCTGGGGTTTGCAGGCTCGGATCCTTGGCATGGACCTAGCACTATTAGTCAAGCCACACTGTGGCAGTGTCCCATGTAAAATAGAGGAAGATGGGCACAGATGTTAGCTCAGCAACAATTTTCCTCAAGCAAAAAGAGGAAGATTGGCAACAGATGTTAGCTCAGGGCCAATCTTCCTGACAAAAATAAAAAATCAGATACGCTCTTCAGTATACTCTTGATGTTGCTTGGTAAATGATTTCTTCTTTTTCTGGGATATCGTTTCTGTTCTCTTCCCATATCTTTTTGCACAAAGGCTTGGCAAATGGTAGACTCTCATTAAATACTGGATGAAATAATAAGACTTTTTAAGTATTAAAAGCATTGTTTATAGACTCCTTTTCTTGGCTCTAAGCAATTTATTAAGCAGAAAAATCTTTGGCATCTGTGTGCTTCTCTGTAGCCATCTGAGAAAGAGGAAAGACTCGTGTCTGGTCACAACTGAACATACATACAGTGCTGGAATGCCTTCACATGTGGCTAAATCTGCTGCTGCTTGAAGTGATCTTACGAGGTTCCCAGGTGTGGAAGCTCCCAGCTATAGAGCAAAACAAGAAAGAGCTGATAGAGTTTCCTTCCAGTCATCAAGGTTTTACTGGAAGAAATAAAGTGTAAAACATTCCCATAGGATTAGAATTTTCAAATGTTTCATTTTGTCCGGAGCCCTGAGTGGAATGAAGTAAGAATTGTGAATCTCCTGGGATGGGATGCCTTCTGGCCTGTATCTTTTAACTTGTGTTTCAACCAGAGGTAGCTTATTCTTGACCTATTTTATAGGCAAACCAAATACCACACTAAATCTGAACATCAGTCTGGATTTCGAAAGTATAGAGAATATGGGTGGAAATACCTTGTTACTCTGTTATTTGTCAGTGAAGCTCAAGAGACCACAATTCGTCATGGCTAATGAATACCAGTCATTAGCTCAAGAGCATGTGTGTTAGTCAAAAGAGGATCCCGTGTGAAATCATTTGGCTGTCATATATGCCTGGAGGCATCTGTACTATGGATTTAAAAAAAGAAGAATTCAGATAATTGGATGTCACTGGTTTCTAATCCTACAGTTTTGCCCAAGGCGACAGATCTTTAGTCTCTTACTGCCTTAGCTTTTCCTGTCTAGGTATGTGTGTACAAGTTTTAATCATATCTTAGATGAATCTGGTGTGAAGTTACCATTTTAAATGTGTATCCTGGAGGCTGAGCATATCACAACTTAGTGTTGACAGTCAAATCTTGCGGTGAAGTGGCAGCTGTTTGTATTATCAGACGTGATCTGTCTCCAAAATGTGGGGAGCTGCCATTTTGTACAGTAGAGAAATACTGCCTGTAAAATCATTCCAGTTACTAAGCTAATTTATTTACTTTATTTTTCCCTAGTTTCCACTTAGGTTTTAGCTTTCCTACCAAATGTGTGCGTGTGTGTTGGTGTGATTTCTTCACAGACAAATTTTCTGCATTAAGTCAGATGGTTATGTTGGTCACCTGCTGTGCATCATCTAAGAGAATGTCTGGTTTCTTGGTCAGGTTTTTTTGGTCATTTTATGATGTCATCTCTGTACAATTTGTAGCTCTTATTTATAAAATATTTTTTATTTAAAAAGCAGTATTTTGTTACCAAGCCACATTGGAGGACTAATCACTAAAATGTGGTCTTTGCAGCATAATCAAGGTCATTAAATCGTCTGTGAAAATGTGTAGGAAGCTTTGAAGCAGCCAGCAAGATTAATCCCTATGGAAGTAAAAATTTATATCTTCTTGTGGCCAGCCTGGTGGCGTAGTGGTTAAGTTTTCGCCCTCCGCTTTAGCGGCCGGGAGTTTGCCTGTTTGGAACCTGGGTGTGGACCTACAAACCACTCATCAAGCCATGACAGCATCTCACATAGAAGAACTAGAAGGACTTAGAACTAGAATATACAGCTATGTACTGGGGCTTTGGGGAGGGGAGAAAAAACAGCAGAAGATTGGGAACACTTGTTAGCTCAGGGCCAAGCTTCCTCACACACACACAAAATTTTACATCTTCTTGGAAACGGAATTACTAATAATAAGTTACACCACAAACTGTGTCCTTGAATACATAATTGATATGACTTAAAGCGAATGTTCTCTTGCTTCCATATAAATCAAGTGTAGCTTTAATTTTTTTTAATTAAGATTATGATAGATTACAACCTTGTGAGATTTCAGTTGTACATTATTGTTAGTCATGTTGTGGGTACACCACTTCACCCTGTGTGCCCTACCCCCACCCCCCCTTTTCCCTGGTAACCACTGATCAGTTCTCCTTGTCTATATGTTAACTTCCACCTATGAGTGGAGTCGTATAGATTCGTCTTTCTCTGTCTGGCTTATTTCACTTAACATACTACCCTCGAGGTCCATTCATGTTGATGCGAATGGAAGCATTTTGTCCTTTTTTATGGCTGAGTAGTATTCCATTGTGTATATATACACCATATCTTCTTTATCCAATCATCAGTTTCTGGGCATTTAGGTTGGTTCCATGTCTTGGCTATTGTAAATAATGCTGCGATGAACATAGGGGTGCAAGGGACTCTTTGGATTGCTGATTTCAGGTTCTGAGGATACCCAGTAGTGGGATGGCTGGGTCATAAGGTATTTCTATTTTTAACTTTTTGAGAAATCTCCATACTGTTTTCCATAGTGGCTGCACTAGTTTGCATTCCCACCAACAGTGTATGAGGGTTCCTTTTTCTCCACAACCTCTCCAACATTTGTCGCTCTTGGTTTTGGATATTTTTGCCAATCTAACGGGTGTAAGGTGATATCTTAGTGTAGTTTTGATTTGCATTTCCCTGATGATTGGCGATGATGAACATCTTTTCATGTGTCTATTGGCCATACTTATATCTTCTTTGGAGAAATGTCTGTTCATGTCCTCTGCCCATTTTTTGATCGGGTTGTTTGTTTTTTTGTTGTTAAGCTATGTGAGTTCTTTGTATGTTATGGAGATTAGCCCTTTGTCAGATAAGTGGCTTGTAAATATTTTTTCCCCAATTAGTGGGCTGTTTTTTTGTTTCAATCCTGTTTTCCCTTGCCTTGAAGAAACTCTTTAGTCTGATGAAGTCCCATTTGTTTATTCTTTCTATTGTTTCCCTCAACTGAGGAGTTATAGTGTCCGAAAAGATTCTTTTGAAACTGATGTCAAAGAGTGTACTGCCTATATTCTCTTCTAGAAGACTTATTGTTTCAGGCCTAATCTTTAGGTCTTTGATCCATTTTGAGTTTATTTTGGTGTGTGGTGAAAAAGAATGGTCAATTTTCAATCTTTTGCACGTGGCTGTCCAGTTTTCCCAGCACCATTTGTTAAAGAGACTTTCTTTTCTCCAATGTAGGCCCTCTGCTCCTTTGTCGAAGATTAGCTGTCCATAGATGTGTGGTTTTATCTCTGGGCTTTCAATTCTGTTCCATTGATCTGTGCACCTGTTTTTGTACCAGTACCATGCTGTTTTGATCACTGTAGCTTTGTAGTATGTTTTGAAATCCGGGATTGTGATGCCTCCGGCTTGTTTTTCTTACTCAGGATTGCTTTAGCAATTCGCGGTCTTTTGTTGCCCCATATGAATTTTAGGATTCTTTGTTCAATTTCTGTAAAGAATGTCCTTGGGATTCTGATTGGGATAGCATTGAATCTGTAGATTGCTTTAGGTAGTATGGACATTTTAACTATGTTTGTTCTTCCAATCCATGTGCATAGAATGTCTTTCCATCTCTTTATGTCGTCGTCAATTTCTTTCAAGAAAGTCTTGTAGTTTTCATTGTATAAATCTTTCACTTCCTTGGTTAAATTTATCCCAAGGTATTTTATTCTTTTCGTTGCGATTGTGAATGGGATTGAGTTCTTGAGTTCTTTTTCTGTTAGTTCATTGTTAGTGTATAGAAAGGCTACTGATTTATGTATGTTGATTTTATACCCTGCAACTTTGCTGTAGTTGTTGATTGTTTCTAATAGTTTTTCTATGGATTCTTTGGGGTTTTCTATATATAAGATCATGTCGTCTGCAAACAGCGAGAGTTTTACTTCTTCATTACCTATTTGGATTCCTTTTATTTCTTTTTCTTGCCGAATTGTCTGGCCAACACCTCCAGTACTATGTTGAATAGGAGTGGCGAAAGTGGGCACCCTTGTCTTGTTCCTTTCAGTTTTTGTCCATTGAGTATGATGTTGGCTGTGGGTTTGTCATATATGGCCTTTATTATGTTGAGATACTTTCCTTCTATACCCATTTTATTGAGGGTTTTTATCATGAATGGATGTTGGATCTTGTCGAATGCTTTCTCTGCATCTATTGAGATGATCATGTGGTTTTTGTTTCTCATTTTGTTAATGTAGTGTATCACGTTGATTGACTTGTGCATGTTGAACCATCCCTATGTCCCTGGTATAAATCCCACTTGATCATGGTGTATAATCTTTTTGATGTATTGCTGTATTCAGTTTGCCAGAATTTTGTTGAGGATTTTTGCATCTATGTTCATCAGTGATATCAGCCTGTAGTTCTCCTTCTTTGTGTTGTCCTTGTCAGGTTTGGGGATCAGAGTGATGTTGGCTTCATAGAATGTGTTAGGGAGTACTCCATCTTCCTCAATTTTCTGGAATAGTTTGAGAAGGATAGGTATTAAATCTTCTTTGAATGTTTGGTAGAATTCTCCAGAGAAGCCGTCTGGTCCTGGACTCTTATTTTTGGGGAGGTTTTTGATTACTGTTTCTATTTCTTTACTTGTGATTGGCCTATTCAGATTCTCGATTTCTTCCTGATTCAGTTTGGGGAGGTTGTAGGAGCCTAGGAATTTGTCCATTTCTTCTAGGTTGTTCAATTTGTTGGCATATAGTTTTTCATAGTATTCTCTTATGATCCCTTGTATTTCATTGGTATCTGTTGTGATTTCTCCTCTCTCATTCCTAATTTTATTTATTTGAGATTTCTCTGTTCTTTTCTTTGTGAGTCTGGCTAAGGGTTTGTCAATTTTGTTAATTTTTTCAAAGAACCAACTCTTTGTTTCATTGATCCTTTCTACTGTCTTTTTTGTTTCAATATCGTTTATTTCTGCTCTTATTTTTATTATTTCCCTCCTTCTACTGACTCTGGGCTTTGTTTGTTCTTCTTTTTCTAATTCTGTTAGGTGTTGTTTGAGGTTGCTTATGTGAGCTTTTTCTTGTTTAGGGAGGTGAGCCTGTATTGCAATGAATTTCCCTCTTAGGACTGCTTTTGCTGCATCCCAAATGATTTGGTGTGTCATGTTCTCATTTTCATTTGTCTCCAGAGAATATTTGATTTCTTCTTTAATTTCTTCAATAATCCATTGTTTGTTCAGAAGCATGTTATTTAGTCTCCACATTTTTGCACCTTTCTCTGCTTTATTCTTGTAGTTGATTTCTAGTTTCATAGCATTATGATCAGAAAAGATGCTTGATATTATTTCAACTCTCTTGTATTTATTGATGCTTGCTTTGTTTCCCAAAATATGGTCTATCTTTGAGAATGTTCCATGCGCACTTGAGAAGAATGTGTAACCTGCTGTTTTTGGATGAAGTGTTCTATATATATCTATTAAGTCCATCTGGTCTAATTTTTCATTTAATTCTATAATTTCCTTGTTGATTTTCTGTCTGGATATTCTGTCCATTGGTGTCAATGGTGTGTTGAGGTCCCCTACTATTATTGTATTGTTGTTGATGTCTTCTTTTAGTTCTGTTAAGAGTTGCTTTACAAATTTTGGTGCTCCTGTGTTGGGTGCGTGTATATTTATAAGTGTTATGTCTTCTTGATGGAGAGTCCCTTTTATCATTATATACTGTCCCTCTTTGTCTTTCTTTATCTGTTTTGCTTTGAAGTCTACTTTGTCTGATACTAGTATAGCGACACCTGCTTTCTTTTGTTCATTATTAGCTTGGAGTATTGTCCTCCATCGCTTCACTCTGAGTCTGTGTTTGTCTTTGGGGCTGAGGTGTGTTTCCTGGAGGCAGCATATTGTTGGGTCTTGTTCTTTGATCCATCCTGCCACTCTGTGTCTTTTGATTGGAGAGTTCAATCCATTTACATTTAGAGTGATTATTGAAATGTGGGGGCCTACCGCTGCCATTTTATGTCTTGTTTTCTGGTTTTCTTCAATTTCCTTTGTTTCTCGTCCCATGGTTTAATCTGTTCTGATGGAGAGCTGCTACTCTCTGTTGTTGTCCTTCTACTTATCTCCTTTGCTCTTGGTTTTGTAGCCCCTTCCCTTTTTTTGATTTTTCAGGAATGAGGGTTTTCCTGAGCATTTCCTGAAGAGGAGGTTTTGTGGCAATGAACTCCCTTAATTTTTGTTTATCTGGGAAAGTTTTTAGTTCTCCATCGTATTTGAAGGATATTTTCACTGGGTAGAGAATTCTCGGCTGTAGGTTTTTGTCCTTCAGATTTTTGAATATATCATTCCACTCTCTTCTAGCCTGTAAAGTTTCTGCTGAGAAATCTGCTGATAGCCTGATGGGGGTTCCTCTGTAGGTTAATTTCTTCTGCCTGGCTGCCCTTGATATTTTCTCCTTATTGTTGGCTTTTGCTAGCTTCACTACTATATGCCGTGGGGTTGGTCTTCTTGCGTTGATAAAGTTTGGAGATCTATTGGCTTCTGTCACATGAAGTTCCATCTCTCTCACCAGGTTTGGGAAGTTCTCAGCCATTATTTCTTTGAACAGGCTTTCTGCCCCCTTCTTTCTCTCTTCTCCCTCTGGTACACCTATAATCCTTACCTTGCATCTCCTAATTGCGTCTGATAATTCTCGGAGAGCTTCTTCATTTCTTTTTAGTCTTACTTCTCTCTCCTCCTCTGCCTGCAGCATTTCTATATTCCTATCTTCCAAATTGCTAATTCTTTCCTCCATATTATCGGCCCTACTGTTCAGTGCGTTTAGATTTTTCTTAATCTCCTCTATTGTTTTCTTCATTTCCAGTATTTCTGTTTGGTTCTTCTTTATAGTATCAAACTCTTTTGTGACATAGCTCCCGAACTCGTTGAGTTGTCTATCTGAATTCTCTTTTAACTCATTGAATTTTTTAATGATGGCTGTTTTGAAGTCATCGTCATTTAGGTTATATATTTCATTTTCTTAGGGATTGTTTTCTGTGTATTTGTTATTTTCCTTCTGTTCTGGAGATTTAATATATTTTTTCATATTGCTTGATGGTGTAGATTTGTGCCTCCGCATAGAGATAGAGTTTAGTTACTGCTTCCACTTGTTTCTACTGGTGTGGTGGGGGAGAAGCTGTTTATACTGCACCAACCAGGAACCCTATCAGCTGTTGCTAACTGGGCCTGGGCCCCTCCTCGTAGTCACAGTGGTCTGTGGGTTCCCTCTTCAGCTGTGGGGGCCACAGGGGGGCTTCAGGCTGCTGCTGCCTACTGTTGCAGACCACCTAGACGTGCTCCCTCCTTAGGGTCTGCAGCGGTGTTATGGGCTTTTCCAGCAGCCAGGGGCAGGATCACTTATATTTCCAGCTCCGTCACTGTCAGTGCCCACAAAATCTCACTTGTCCACTATGGGTTACAGCAGAGCTATGGGCATCTTCTGCAGTCTGTGGTTAGCTCACCTAGCTATGCTACTTTTGTCCCAGGGTCTTCCAGCCTTGTGGTTGCCGGACGGGTGCTCTCTACTAGTGCTGTGCAGAGGCTTTCGCTGAGGCTGCTGTGAGACTGTAGGGTTTCCCCCTGGGCTACGGAGCCGGGTCACTGGAACTCCACCCAGCCCCAGTCCTCTCCCCCAGGATCTCGGGGAGCCCCTTGCCCTGTCTGGGGGATAGCCGGAGACCTTGAGTTCAGTGGCAGCTGGCCGGCTGCTGCCCTGCCTGGTATTCTCCTCTCCTGGACCCTCCTGGCATTGTGGATGCTGGGCGGGGCCTCTCTGCTAATGGCAGGTAGAGCCTCTGCCTGCTGCTGGGGCAGAACTCTGGAGTATCCCCCCCCAGGCCGCGGAGCCGGCCACTGGAGCTCCACCCAGCCCCAGTCCTCTCCCAGGAGATCTCCGTTAGCCCTGAGCCCCAAGCCGCGATAGCCACAGTCAGTGGGGCCAGCGGTGGCAGCTGGCGGGCCACCGCCCCGTTTGGGATTCTCTACGGGTGCCTCCTGGCATTGTGGATGCTGGGCAGGGCCTCTCCGCTAATGGCAGGTAGAGACTCTGCCTGCTGCCCAGGCGGAACTCTGGAGTTTCCCCCCCACCTCCCAGGCCGCAGAGCCGGCCGCTGGAGCTCCACCCAGCCCCAGTCCTGTCCCGGGAGATCTCCGGTAGTCCCGAGCCCCACCCGGCAGTCAGTGGGGCCAGCAGCCGCAGCTGGCGGGCCGCCGTGCCATTTGGGATTCTCTCCGGGAGCCTCCTGGCGTTGTGGATGCTAGGCGGGGCCTCCCCGCTAATGGCGGGTAGAGGTTTTCCCCACCGACTCAGGTGTGTAACTCTGGAGCTTCCCTCTGGGCTTAGGTGTAATTGCGGGGGGCTTAGGTAGGGCTCTGGTCACCTGTTTCCACCGTCGCTCCTCTGGTGTGCCCTCCCTTCTGCCCTAGTTGTGTGTCGATGTTCTGGGGGAGTCTGCTGGAAGAAAGCTGCTTGCAGGTACTAGGCTGTTTGGGGTTGGGGTCGGAGAGTTTTCACCTATCTCCATCTCCTCCCGGAGGGAAGTCTGTCTGCCTTCCGATGTATAGCAGCGTGGGTCTCTCAGGCGTCCTGAGATGCTATATGGATATCCTTTGTTAAGCGATGAATGTCCAGTTAGTTGTAGATTCGAAGGGGGAGAGACAAGGAAGACTACTCACGCCGCCATCTTGGATCTTCCTCTGGACACACCGTAGCTTTAATTTTTTAAAATACGGATTTCATTGTAAGTTTTCTCTTCATTTGTGACAAGCTAAAATGTATGTTTGTTTGTTTTTATTTCAGAGCCAGGCCAAGACTATTGCAGAACAAAAGAGATTCCCGTTTGCTACTGATAATGACAGCACGAATGAAGAGTTAGGTGAGACTTGAATCAGGGGATGTTCCTGTGGCATTTGCCTAGAATTTATGATTAGATGCAGAATAGGTAGGCAAGATGGTGAGGGAGAAAGAACACAGAGATGGCTCTGCCAACACGAGTGCTTGATCTTAGACAGGGCATTCAACCCTTGCAAGAGTCCCTATGTTATAGGCTGTAAAATGAAAGATTTGGATGGAATGATCAGTAAGCACTGTTTTGCCTCTATGTTTCTATGGAAATTAATAGTTATGGTAATGAGTTCTTATAAGCTGTTATTCATTAAAAGTTAGTTGTGTGCTGTCATCAACTGTGAACACTATAGAAGTGAAAGCAGAAGAGATCACACCTACTTTACTCTTCTGTATATAAAATAGCTAGGCTTAAGTTAATTTTACTCATGAGGCCAGTCAGTGATTGTTGGGTCTGTAGAAAAGTTGAGTTCATTCAAATCTGCAAATGGGTCATGCAGTTTGGTCTGTTCATGCCATGGTTTTCCCAGTGTCTGATATGCTGTGTGTGTGTCTTCCTCATTAACCTGATCAGCTCCCACTTGAGGGAGTAAACGAAATTGAATACAGGACTGAAGAGCACAGCTGGACAGGTTTCACATAAGCGTGTGTTCCCATGTGGGGCCTGGTGACCCGCAGCATCTGCAGAAAATTGTTTCTAATTTATGCACAATCATTTTATCCTTTCCACGGCCATAAACATTTTATATTAAGACTGAGCATTTCTTGTATTGGCTCCTTTCCTCTGTTAGTGCAGATAGTTGAGTAGTGACTATTTTGAAAGTATTAATCACTTTTTTGGTAATATTCTTTGAGTAGGCTTTGAGAATTAATTACCCTTTAAGACATCAGATTTGATCTTTTCTGAAATCCTTGGATTCTGTTCAGCCTCGTATTCATTTATGAAGTAATGGATTAGGGGCCTGATATGTACCACATCTGTTCTATGCTCTAAGTTAATCCTAGTGGACCCTGGGGTACCATAGGCCCTGAGCTGGCTTAGGATCTTTGTAGCACAGTATTTTTTTCTGGGAAGAATGACTTCTGTCAACATACACTTTGCTGGGAGATGTGGAATTGCTGGTTAGTAACAATGTGTGAGATTTCCTGCTACCCTAGTTTTTTCTTTATGCCTTTGGACTCCCACAACAAAATTTAGATCCTAGTGATTATTTATATTTGTGCAGAGTTTGGATTTTTTTTTATGGATACTTTTGGATTTTTCCCAAAAAGTGTTAATTTTTGGTGGAAAGATTTGAGAGCTGCATTCGATTGTATTTGAATGGATTTCAACAGCCTTGCCATGGACAACAATTTAAACATATTCCTAAGTGCAAAATTTATTCCCTAAAACTGTATTTGTTTTTATGGGTCACTTATTCATTTGTTCATTCAAGAGATATTTACTGATTATGGAAAGATAGATAGGGAATTCTAAAAGCTTAGATCTGAAAGGAGTCTAAGAAAGTTTTCTACAGGCATGTTAAGCAAGACCCAGAGAGTAATGTGACTGAGGTCCCCATGATGACATGACTGGTGAATGGTGGAGCCAGAATCCAAGCCCAGATGTTGGCTTTCCAATATATCATCATCTGCCTGATTCAAAAAAGTACAAGTTTATGTTTCAGTCCATGTTCATCTAATCCTCAAAGAATTCAAGCCATTTTGCAGTCCAGCCCAGTGCACAGCAGTTTCAGCGCAGCCTTGATTTATTTCAGTGCAGTATGTTGGTTAGGACGGTGGGTCCCAAGCCAGGCAGCCTGGTTCCTTTGTCTCACTCACTGTGTGTTGTATTTGGACAGTTTGTTTAACTGCTTTATGCTTCATTTCTTTGTCTGCAGATGGGGATCGTAATTGTACCTACCTCACTGCAATTAAGGAGTAAATGAGTTAATGCCTGTAAATGTTTAGGACTCTGCCTGGCATGTATTAAGAGTGTTATATGTGTAACTATTATTATTGTTGTTGTTGTTTTCATTACTAATACTGCTGGCCCCCACCAGCGATGTCTTTGGTTATCTCATTATCTGAATAGTATCCATTCTTCTTATTCTAAATACAAATTTGACCTTTATTTATCTTTTCAAAAAAATGAGGATAGAAACAGTCCTCTTTTTATTTTGAGGAAAGCCCCCAAAAGCTCTTATGTTGTTATGATGCTCAATGTTATTGAACTTTACTTTTCTCAGGTCATTTATAAAGATATTCTAAATCTCTTTTTGCATTTAATGTTTCTACTGCGTTTAATGTTTTTCCTACTTTTGTCAGGAAATTTAAGCTCTTAATGATAGTTAAAGTTTTTGTTGCCCATCTCCTTGAACACCTATTAGATCCAAGAATTCGAGGGTTATAATAAAGCTTTTCTGCAAAGAAATGTGATCAAAATAGTATTATGTTGAGTGAGGAATGCAGTACAATTTTTCCAGGGACATTTGGGGATTTAGGGAGTTAGGGCAAATATTATAGATGGAAATGTAATCTAAAATACTAAAATTTAATGTTTTTTGGACAGTTGAAAAAGTTGAGTTAAAATATTGCCAGTTTTTAAGAGATTGTCGTGCCTCTGATTTCAAAATACCACTTACCTAAACAGCTCGATCCAAAACTATTTATTCATCTTTAGTGTATAGTTTAAGTAGTGGTTTGACTATATTTTGAGTAGAAGAGGTAGGAAAAAGACTACCATCGCATTGCAATGGTGTGAATTATCTACAGTTAGCATTATATTAATATATATTAATTTGAGACTCTGTTTTTGTTTTTACTGAATAATTGGCAGTAAATTCAGCACCCTCAGGAATCCAGCTTTTTTATACTACTTGGGTATTTCTCATAACTTTGACAGTAAAATCACATTGCCAAGTTATGTGGCTATTCTACAGGCTTATTACTAGTTCTTTTGATATATAGATAAGAAACATCATAAAAGTTATCTGGTTTTTGAAAGTGAGTGATTGGCTTAGAAAAAGATAATTACTTCTTGTAGACAGATATTTTATAGACGGCATTAATAATTTAAATCTAGATAGACCTAGAAGACTGATTAGTAGTGCTGAATGGTAGAAGAATTCAATTACAGCTTATTAACTTCTAGGTTTTCTTTAACTGCTTCTAGTCCTTGGAGCTGCCTTTTAAGACTCAGTAAAGCATTTAGCTATTGATTCCAGTCTGAGATCCTTTATTCTTTCCTTTAATATTTTTGTCTTTTGTTTCATAGCTATTGCTTATGTGTTGATTGGCAGTGGTCTCTATGATGAAGCAATAAGACATTTTTCAACAATGCTTCAGGTAATTTTTCTTCTTAATTATATAATTTCAAGTTTATAGTCATGACCAAAATATGGACTTATGCATAGCTAAAGTGCCGCAGTAAAACATGGATTTTAAGATTATACAGGAAAGTAAAGGAAATCAGCCTTCACTGAGCACTTTCTTGGTGCAGGCCTCATAACATGCTCTCATTTAATCTTTGCAGTATTACTTTATTTTAAACTGGGAAGATGGGAGCTAGAGAGGTCAAGCAGTTTGCTTGATAGTCTCCCCACCATCAGGTGGCAGAGATGGGACTGTAATGGAAGTTTAAAAAAGACGAACATTAGCTTCAGTTCACTTTCCCCTCTACCATGATATCTCCCATGAGATGTGGACACTGGAAATTCTTGGAATTCCAGATGTTGACTTTCTATGCAGGAGCTGATCTGCATGGTCAACTGAAGTTCCACTCATGGATTTGTTTCTCACCTTAAAGTATAATTGTGAGACTCTTCAGTGAAAGTATTGGGACTTTATTGATTGATGGCTGTGTTAAAATCTTGTTTAAAATGCTTAGATATACATGTCTAAGAGTTTCAAAGGAGACCTGTAGCACAGCCTAGCATTGTTGGCCTTATATCTCGTATCGTTATTTAACTGTATTCTTGTAGATGCCTGACCATTATCAACTATTGATGCATCTGTCCAGTAGAATACAGTGAGGAAAACATGGGCTTTAGGGTCAGAGATACCCAAGTTCTAATCCACTCTGCTGCGTACCATAACCTCCTGGATTATGGGATAACGACAACTGTCTCCAAAAATATTCTTCTTAGGTTTAAATGAAATATCCTATAAAGTACTTGGTGCCCAGTGCCTGGCACTTAGGAAGCGCTCAGTAAATTTTAGCTACTCAGAGCCCCATTCTGGCATATTCACCTGTGCTAATCCAGTAAGAGCCAACACAGAGTTTACAGTCCAGCAGGTAGACTTAATTTTAAAATATTAATTTTGAAATTTTTGCTTTGCCTCTGTTTTCTCTTGTTAAACATAGGGTTAATTATGTTGATAATTCTATCTGCATTCTTAAAAAAAAATGAGTGAGCTATTTTTAGTTATTAAAACCATTAGATCCAAGCAGCTGTAAGTTTGAGTGGTCATATGGAATAGGATTCTTCAGTGGAGTTTAAAGTATGAAAGGTAGATTATAAATAGTTTTAAAAAATTGCCTTTCTGTTTAGCATTGCGATATTTAAAAAGGTAAGCAGCCACTGTGACACAGTTAACACTTGACCCTGGTTTGGAAGGGAGGTTTTGATGCATTTATAGGAGCAAATCTCAGTTGATTTATGGTAACCAATAGCAGAAAACAATACGAGCTTGCACATGTGTTATCAACGCATTCAACTTTCTGAAAAATATTATTACCATTGTAGTTGAAGGCAATATAACAGTATTAAAAAAAACTTTAAATAACAAAAAAGTTTCCTAATTCTGCCACTACCATTATTTAAGTTTTTTGTTTATGACCTTTTCAAGTATGCATTTGTGTTTTATAATCTGAATATATGTATTATTTTGTATTACTTTTTTACTTAATTTTTTACTTTCAATATTTCTCTACAAGCTTATGATTTTAATGGCTCTATAATATCCCTTGTGTTGTCCGTTTATTGTTGTAAAACATATTTCTCTTGCAATTGCTTTCAGAAAGTAGATAAGAATTTCACTTTGTGCCAAGAAAAGATATTTGTATGTTGAATTTTATGAGATTTAATATTAATATATCGAAATATATTGAAATCTGCAATATAATAGATTGCTGTCAGCTAGGAAGTTTTTCTTTGAGAATGTGTGAGTTATAACGTTGGATGCTTTTCTGTTGGTTCAAGCTCCTGAGGGTGGGGCAGGAATGGAGGAAGGGGAGCAGCAGAAAGTTCGAACGCTGCTGGCCCACAGAAGAAAAGAATCGGGTGATCATTTATAACACGTTTGTATAGGAACTAGAGTGCCTTCGGCTTTCCTGCAGGTGCTTTTCTTGGAAATTTCCCTCTTCTTACCCTTTGTTTTGGTGCTTCCCAGCCTTTCCTCCATCATGACACACATGGAAAGTCATATTTGCATGGCACACTGGAGTCAACAGGAGCAAATTTAGAGGCATCCAGCTAGCTAGAGCTTGGTGAAAATGTGTCGCGTTTTCTTTATGTGCTATGCCAATGGTAAATACAATGATTTGATATTAAATGCTAAAATTCTCTTCAAAAATTTTAATGAGAAACTTGATCCTGCTTTTCTGGACAAAACTTTTCCGTATTAGGCTGTATGTTTGAAATTGATGCAGACAATCCCTATTTAAGAGCTTTTCATTAATTTCTTCAAATTCTTGATAGCCAGTCTCATCAAGAAACGGTACAAGTAGGTGGTAGCAAAGAATAGTTATTACTTGTTCCCCACTTGACCAAAACTCTTTTTCTCACTGTGAGTCAGAATTTGCATAAATCAGTCTCTAAATTGTATTTTAAAAGTATGATTGTTCTTTAAGTCTAACTGCGCTTCCTATTCTTTTACTGGCAAACGCAGAGGTAATTCGTCTTGCAGTAATGAACTTGATTTTTATCCCGACAGTCCTTTCTTGTCTCCAGTATTTCAGAGTAGCGGTGAGGCGCGTCTTCACCACCGTAGCACGGATGCCACTCAACTGCCTTTCACTCTTCAAGTTAGGGCTGAACTAAATATCACTGGAGATTTGTTTTTTCAGTACGTGCTAATAGACGCTCACCTCTTCCTTGCAGGACCTTGCACATATGCAAAAACTCTGTCTTTTTAAGCCAGTAAATCCCCTTTAACAAATCTGCAATGATAACTGTTCACATACAAACTTCTCAGGTTTTTTGAGTTCACTAACTCTTGACAGAACTTTTCTCTTAGACAGCCATGAACTCCAGTATGAAGCGACAGAGCGTGGAATCTGATTCCATTCGTAGAAAGCTGAGAACAAGTGGGAGCATGGGGGCTTGGATTTTATTAGATTCCCCATTTTTATGGGATCATTTAATGAGAAATTTGTATCTGTGCACGATGGCTATTTAAATTCCAGAATGACCTTTTGATGTAAAGCTTTTATACCTTCCTGTTGTCTAAGCCGTGCTATCTAGGAACAAACTTGAGATATTTCCATAATCTTTGTTGTTTCAAAGTGTTCATTTGAATATTTATACAAATATGGTTTATTTGGTACATCTATAAAGGAAAACAGTGTTCCTCGAGCATCAGGGTTTCGAACTGAGCGTAATTTCAAGGCTTAATAGAGCTCTCAGTCTTCACTGAAAACTCCTGGTTTTAAAAGCTTATGCATTAGTGTTGTCTCTACATCAGTGCCCTTATGTTACTTCCATATGTGTCTGTGCATCGATGATAGAATTCTTGAAAAGTGGAGCCATTTCCTGATTTCTTTGTGCTTCTTTGTTTCCCATGCAGGGCTGGGTAACGTAACTGCTGTAACAATTTTATGAGGCAATAGGCCTTTGCTAATAACTGTGTGACCTTGAGCTCATCTAATTCTGATCTGATTCTGGTGGAACTGAATTCATAAAAGAATTTGTTTCTTATTTTATATTAGCAGACGAAATTTAACACAGTCCTCTGCATATGATCTTTGTAAATATCCTTTATGTAAATGTGTGTGTCTGCCACTTAGGCAAAACTTCATCCTCGTTACATTGCTGTGTAGTGCCTTTTTTGACTTATTGGTTTGTCTTTGATCTAGTGACTTTTGAGTTTTAATGAAAAGGCCAGCCTTGTGGTGGAAAAATAAATATTTGCAAAATTTAAAGTCACCATATAAGTAATATAGTGAGGATAATAAATTAGAACTTTATGGATTTTAAAAAATTGAGTTTTTTGAAAATTGATACATCTAAGTGGACATAACTCCAGTAAGGTAACTATCTTATTATTCCATGATTTTGCATTTGCAAAAAGCAAGTAATGCTGGAAGATTGAAATAGTTTTCATTTAATTCATTGAAAATTCTGAAAACTTTTTAAAATATACATATTACTTTGAAAATACTTTGAAAAATTGATATTCTGAACCCAATTTGTTTTTAGAAGTAAACATTAGTTTTTATTTGAAAAAATAATTCATTATGACATTTCATAAAGAAAGTTTTGACCTACTGCTAACCTCCAAAGCCAATGATAGATAAAATAATTAAAAAATCAATCAAAAAAGTAATAAAATCTGTTATTTAAATATAGCAATCCCTAATACTAGACTATAACTATAGTAACCACAATACAGTCATGCGCCACATAACATTTCCGTCAACAATGGACCGCACACACGACGGTAGTCCCATAAGATCAGTACCATATGGCGTAGGTGTGCAGTAGGCTGTACCATCTAGGTTTGTGTAAGTGCACTCTGTGATGTTCACACAACACAATCACCTAATGATGCATTTGTCAGGGAGGATTCCGTCATTAAGTGATGCATGACTGTAATTATATATCCTTCTGTGCTGTTGGAAAAAAATTGTTTAAAAAAGTGTAAATTGAATAGAGAAAACCTAAATATTGTGTGCATCTCTATTTAGGTTTTCTCCATTCAATTTACTCTTTCTTTTTAAAATTTTTTTCCAACAGTGTGGAAGGATGTATAATTATTGGTGGTTATCATACTTACAGTCTAGTATTAAGGGTTCCTAAATTGAATAATAGAATTTATTCCTTCTTTGATTGATACAGCTTTATTGTTATTATTATTATTGTTATTATTATTATTTTGTGTGTATGAGGAAGGTTGTCGCTGAGCTGACATCTGTGCCAATCTTCCCCTATTTTACTTGGGATGCCGCCGCAGCATGGCTTGATGAGTGCTGCTAGGTCCGCACCAGGGTTCCAAAACTGTGAACCCCAGGTCTCTGCCAAAGTGGAGCACGCAAACTCAACCACTGCACCCCTGGGCCGGCCCCTACAGCTGTATTATTTTACCTGTCATTGGCAGTACTGAAAGTAGGTCACTGCTGTGGTCATGATTGGACCCTGGGGGTGATTCAGGGAGAGGGGGAGGACTACATATGGGGCCACTGCAGCACTGTGCCAGTGGGGGCCACACGTCAAATCCTGGGACCAAAACAATGACGACTGATTTCAGGAAGTTGTTAGTGTTCAGATATTTCAACTATTGCAGACTTTTCAATGGGTATTTTTTAAAGGTTTAAAGTTTTTAATCGCTGTAAAAACGTTACAACTGCCATAGCTGGTGGCCCAGCAGAAGCCATTCCCATGGCACACGTCATACAGCTTTGTCTCATTGAACCCTGGATCTGGCCTTTTTCCCCCATCGGCTGCATGCCGTGACTTCTAGCTGTGTTGTCCTGCTTGCTTCCGCTATGAGGAGAACAGGCCAGGCAGAGCTGACTTTGATCTGAATGCGTTTAATACTCATTGAGATGTTCTTAGCTGCCTAACATATGGCCAGTGTCTGTTGCTAAATACTAACTGCCATGTGTGAAGACTTACCATGTGCCAGGCACTGTGCTAGGTGCCACAAATCCAAAGATGGAAAGACATACCCTCAAGGATATTGTATTGCAGTGTGGTGACAGACTTGCAAATGCAAAATAATGTAATAAGAGAATTACTTTAATGGAAGAATATCTGCTAAGATGTCTGAAAGGCATCTTCAGTTCAAAGGTTCCAGATCAACTACATTCTCTCCCCTGATCCCTTCACATACCCCACCCACAACTGAAGAAGAATCTCTGGTCATAGTCCAGTGCTGCCCAGCTCTGGGAACAGCACCACCTCCACTGGGTTGCATGAGTCCACATGCTCCACACATCTGTGTGCTACTTACTTCATCACCAACTCTGTCTGTATACTTCTTTTTTGTGTGTGTGTGAGGAAAATTAGCCCTGAGCTAACTACTGCCAGTCCTCCTCTTTTTGCTGAGGAAGCCTGGCCCTAAGCTAACATCTGTGCCCATCTTCCTCTACTTTATGTGTGGGATGCCTACCACAGCATGGTGTGCCAAGCGGTGCCATGTCCGCACCCGGGATCTGAACCAGCGAACCCCGGGCTGCCGAGAAGCAGAATGTGTGAACTTAACCACTGCGCCACCGGGCTGGCCCCTGTGTACCTCTTAAGTATCTCCTGCATCCATCTCCTGGCTCTGTCCAAACCACTACCAAGCTGCTCTCATCTGCCAGATGATTGATGCGGCCATTGTTTCCTGGCTCATCGCCTCACACTCTGCACATGCGCACACTATTACATACACTTGCACCTTAAACACACATCCTTTGCTGTTGCTTTTAGGTTAAGATAAAATCCTTAATAAGGTCCCTTCCTACCTCTCCAGCCTCATCTTGGAACAGATGCCGTGTTCCCTGCTTCCCTCGGGGCCTTTGCACAGTCTGCTCCCTCTGCCTGGACCAGCCACTCTGGGATTCCCCCACCCCCTACAGATCTCAGCCCAGGTATCTCTTCCTTAGGGAACCCTTCTTAACCTTGTTTAGATCTTTATGCATTTTCTAAAAGAACCATTTACTACTCTAGCACTTAGTGAAGATGTAACTTTATATTTATATTTGTGATTCTTTGGCTGTGCTCCAAGATGGCAAGAATCTTTTGCTTTCTGTGTTGGTTTTTGCTTACTATGGTATTCCTAGCACATAGAATCGGACATGGCTAATAGCTGGCCCTGAGTAAATATTTGTTGAATGCATGACTGACGTCTGTACAACATATAGTTGGAACAGAGGAGAAGGAGCATATTTATTTTCCAGGGAAGTCTGGAAGGAGTCAGGAAAGAGGTAGTGTTTGAGCTGAGACATAAAGGATAGAAAGCACTTTCTTGGGCACAGAGGCAACGGGTGGGTTTTTCAGGCAGATGGAATAGCATTTGCCAGTACACTGAGCTTGGGAGAGCATGTTGTATCTAGGCAACTATTAGTGCTCTTGTCTAGAATATGAATTTTGAGTGGGAGAGTGGAAGGAGATGAGGCTGAACGGTAAGGCAGGAAAATGATCTGTATTTTGTACAAAAGCATTTAGATGTTACCTCATTGTTTTTCAAATTGTGAGTTGCTACCCTTTAGTAGGGCCTGAAATTAGTTGGCGAGTCAAGACTAGTACTTCTTAAAAAATGAAATACGTTAGACTAGAAAATATCAGATTACATTGTGCATGGTAAGGCTAGGTATGACTTAGTGAAACTTTTTTACTGATATGTGTGTGTATGTGTATGTTATATACATGTGTATGTGTGTGTGTGTACTGGGTTACAATGTAGAATGTATTTCTTACTGTGGGTTAGATTTAAAAAATGCTTGCATGTTGCTGTTGTAGGTTTTCAGGAGCCCATGAATAATTTCAGCCAGGAGAGTGACATGATCGGACTCTAGTGTTAGATAGATATCTCATAGTGTGGGTCTGGAGGCCAGATGGGAGGAAGCAGGAAGATGGTTAAGGCAACTGCAGTAGCCTAAGTGAGAGAGGAAGGCTTCAGATGGGGCAGGAGCTGATCGGGAGGGAGAGACACCAGGTATGTTCAGGAGGTGAAACTGCCAGGGTTTCGTGAGTAGATGTGTTGCCTGGGGAGATGGAGGTGACTCCCCGAGTGGCTGGCCCTCATCACAGGATGTATGGAGATGCCAGTCATCAGTGGAATAACTATTTATTTAAATCTACCTTTTTCTGATTCACTTCTTGGTCATCTGGTATAAAATTTTTCTCAGTTTTAGGAGAAAAGCTTCTTGAATGGTATATCTTGAGATGTTACAAATCTGAGAGTAGGTTTTCCTCTCCCTGGAAAATGTCACCACAGGGCTGAGCTATGTGGGTTTCACCCCCACCCCCAGTGTGGCTGAGGTGCTGTTCTGGTGACTGTTGTATCTTCTGGCAGGTATTATTGCTGTAGAAAAACATGAAGACAGTCTTACTTTAATCCTCCAGTGGGTAACTGTTTTTCCTGCTCCTCCTCTCCCTCTGTACCTGTATCCCTCTGCCTCTAAACGATTTGCTCTGCCTTTCTTTAAGCCAGGAAGGATATTTACATGTTTAAAGTGTTATTTCTAGATGGCAGCATTGTAGGCTGTCCTTTACTTTGTTTTTTGTGGTTTCCTTCCTTTTCTAAATTTTCTTTAATTTGTAATCAATTTCCTATTTGTTTATTTAAATAAATATTTTTATTTGTAATAAAATTTTCTGTTTTCTATAATATATATTAAAGCATCTTTTTTCTGATTATAAATGTATACATGTTTGTTTTAAGCAATTAAAAGGAATATAACTGTGTAAGTAGAATGGGAACATATCTACTAATCTCACTCCTCAGAGATAACTAATGTTAGTATTTTGGAGAGCTTTTTCCTGTGCACATACTGACCCACACAATTACATGTAGGAATTATTTATAAGAAGTGACCACCGTTCCTCTGTAGTTCTGTAACTTGTGTTTTTCTCCACTTAGCAAATAGCGTGGACAGCCTTTCGTGCCAGGTACATATAAGTTATAAATCACAAATCCAAAACTATACAGGAGCCGGGGAGGTGACTTAAAGGAGCAATTTAAATAAAAGTGAATTGATGTAGTGTGGAGGTGATGGGTGGGCTTGTGGTGAATACACACCCCTCATCTAAAGGCAGCCGGGACTTAGCTCTAGTTATTTTTTTGTCATGTGAGAATGCCAAAATGTAGGCCTATCTTTGTTGGATCTTTTGATTTTCCAAGAGAAGCTAGAAATCTGTAATTGTTTACTTCAATTTTTGCAGTTTTCATACACCACGAGGCCAGTCTGCTGGCTGGGTTCTGATCCATGATACACCAGTCTGCCACTTGATGGAGATGCACCTTATTCTATTTAAAGTAACCTTTTTTGTTCAATGCATGGCATCCTCTCCTTTGTTTTTCCCATTTACTCAGCGTTGAAGTTGATTTGTTCTTTTTTTTGCAATACTAGCAGACACCCTATCTCAGACTTGAAGCTGAACAATAGATTGGTCTATAAAGTGCCTCCTATGGTACAGTTGTTAAATTCTGAAGCAGTCTCAAGAGTTTCATGCAGGACCTTACAGCCAGAGGCTGTTTACTCTTCTTAAATGTATAGAGAAAGAGAGGAGACGTGAAAATTGCAAAGGCTAAGTGAAGATGAGAAGCATTTCACTCGGCAAATAGGACAGTTCATACCCACTGACCTATGTGAGGGAGCAATGGCAGGGGCAGCAGATGCTG
This sequence comes from Equus caballus, assembly GCF_041296265.1. NCBI lineage: Eukaryota > Metazoa > Chordata > Mammalia > Perissodactyla > Equidae > Equus > Equus caballus. The sequence goes on from NC_091684.1 coordinate 91,526,421, forward strand.
TCCTTGGGCCTGAGAAGTGTTTCATCCAGTCCATCTGAGAGCAGGTTGCAGAAGGGGTCTGGTTTTTAATTCTGAACCATCAATGTAAAGTACTGTATTAATCCCCAACAGTTTGTGGAGCCAACTCTTTTCTTGTGCCTCATTGTGTTGGCACTGAGAGATTCTTTCCTTTTCAGATTATTTCATGACTTTGAAAGGAGACAAACTAGGAAGAGACGTTATCCAATCCTTTACTCATATCTGTTTACTTCTCGGAGCCTCCGTTTTCTCTCTAAGACGTGATGACAATGCTGCCAATCATAGACTTGTTGAGAGGATTACATTTTAAATAAGATGACTATGTGAAAGAAACTATCACAGAGCTCAGTAATATTGGTTCTCTCTCTTTTTTTTTTTAAATGCAAAGCTCTTATTACGTGTCTCATTCAAATGAGTTTAAGAATACAGACTTTTCTGGTTGGGGACCGCGTATTGACGTCTGAGTGGTGACAGCATAAAGAAGTAGAGCTCTCTTTTGTGGCATTAACGTGCTTTAAGCAGAAACTGATTTTTTTTTTTTTGTTTATAGTTTTTGACGTGTTTCTGTTTTGGTCTGACTAGGAGGAGCCTGATCTGGTTAGTGCAATTTATGGCCGAGGGATAGCCTATGGAAAGAAGGGACTACATGTGAGTATGGAATAGCTACGCTTGCCATAGTGCCTACATGACCTGACACGGACCAGGGTTCCGAGAGAGCCGCTCTCTGTTCACTGAGCTCTGATGGGACTTGCAGTAGTGTCGTTCCAGTTCACAAACAAGGAAATGGCAATAGAGGATGTACTCCAGATCAAATGGCTAGGGAGTGGTGGACCGGGAATTTTTACCCAAGTCTCCCGAAGTCAGTTTTGCCATACGTTCTACTCCAGAAGGACAGCCCCTGCCAGCCTAAACCTTATTTTTGGTGAACTAGACATAGATTAAGAAAAGTACAAAACCATGACTGAATTCCCAAGAAATATTCATTGAAAAAATGGAGATTATGCATCAATAGTGCAGTAGGACTCAGAGTTTGAGTTCTTGTCACAATTTTTAAAGGCCAAATAAAAGAACAAAAGTGTTTTTTGTAAAATTTATTTTTACTTGTTATCACATATTATGCTTTCTCCAGATAGGTTTGTCTTTATAGCCTTTTCCCCCTTATTTCTCTGAGGAATGCAGGGAGAGGTTGTAATAAGTATATTTTGCTCAAAGGCACCATGGTATAAAATAAAGACTTTCTAGAGGTTATATAGTAAATAATGAAATAGTCTAAGATTCACATCTCCACATTTTCAGTCTAGAACATTATATGTATTGTCTTATTGTATGTTAAAAATATTCGAATGAAATTATGCTTTGAGGGAGAAATATCACTTTTGTATCTTTGCCAATCGGGTGCTGGCCTATTGGAGAAATTTTATATAATATTTGTATACTTCTGAGACATAGAGGACTGAGAATGAACTCAGATTTGGGAATGAAAGAGGTGTTTAGGAAGGAAACAGTGTTACATTCAGAGCATCAATAAAAAACCGTAGCTACTCAGAGCGTCAGTAAATGACTGAAGTTGTCTTAGTAAACGTCAGAGATAAGCTGCTGCTTCCTAACTCTCATCTCTTTTAATTTTATATCTTGACATGAAATTTGCTTGTATCTTTAATACATTTTTAATGTAAAAGTAACGTGCTCATGTATTTTTAATCTAAAAGTAACATGCAAATTTTAAGGAGAACTTACCTAGACTTCTTAAGGTGTAGGTGTATAGGCTTAGGGGTTTTGATTGACACTGACTTGGCCCCTTTCTGTTCCTACATCACCACTGGTCAGCATCATTTCACATGCTGCTATCTACATAGTCATCCCTTGAAATTTGGTGATTCAGTGCTTAAATAGGTTAAATTTAGAAAATATCCTACCGTCTGTGGAATTTGTGATAGGTAGCCAGATCCAAGGTGCTATTCATGGGTAGATAGACTTGAGTGAGTTAAATAATTGTGATATAACTTATTTAACTTGGCAGATGTCTTGTACAGAAGCTAAGTTCATATTTGTTTCTAAATAAGTAGTTATATCATCACTAAATTATTAGTTTTTTCAGAAAATCTATTCAACCTGGTTTTGAGTAACAGTATATCTCATACTAAGCTAATACCTTTTCAAGGACATTAAGAATGCTGATCTTGCTCTGTTTGAACTGAGCCGAGTAATTACCTTGGAACCAGATCGTCCAGAGGTATTTGAGCAGCGAGCAGAAGTGAGTGTGGTTTTCTTTTTCCCTCTGTCATTATTGGATTAGTTGAATCTGAGATTTTTTTTTTTCCTATTATTTTATTACTTGTAAATTTTAGAGCTCCCTCATAGCTATTGTGTTTTCCTCCATAGATACTTAATGCCTTTAACATGGTTGAAATTACTAGAAAACTATGGGGCAAGTGATACTCCTGATGTAACATTTAATAGTAATATTTAGTATTAAAATATGTAGTTATGATGTATACTAGTACTATAAATGTTCATTGAAAAATAAATCACACTTGTTGTTTACTGTGTATATGACATACTTTAGCAAAACAATATGACAGTATGGTCCAAATAAAATCTATAGCCTTTAGAAGTGTATGTGTATATGTGGGTATGTGTGCGTTCATGGTTATATATAATTCATAAGGGGTGTACCTATATACCTAGACACATAGATCAGGTAAGGGTGACTATAACCAGGCCTTGAAGGAACTTTTGACTTGAGGGGGAGACAGAGAGGTAACGTGTGGTGAAAATACCAGGTAATACTTGTGACGGTAGACACTAAGAGGAGGTGCTTGTTCAGGAACAGAAAGGCAGGGCCTGCTGGAGTTCTGGGAGAACTTGGCGAAGGGAGGGATGTTCAGAGTGTTTGTGGAGGCCTCACTTTAAGAGGTGATGATAGAGCCGATCAGATCCCATGTCTTGGGGGACAAGGTGGGGAAGGAGGTTCAGATCAAAGAAAAAGCGTGTGCGAAGTCACTGTTTTTCATATTTTTAAATGAAGTGTGTTCATTTTATCATTTTCATGAAATAAGAGTAAACTATCCAGGTTTCATGTTGTATTTATTTTACTGCGCATTTAGCCATGTTAAATGCTTCAGAATTTATATTAATGTATTCAGTCTGAATAAAACTTAACTTTTCATCCTCTGATCTGGTGGGATTTCATAGTTGAACTAAAGGAAAAAATGACTCCCCCCCAACTGTTTTGGTAATTTAAAAACTGTATTTGTGATATTTTTGTCCTCAAAATTAATAGTGTCGAGTTGTAGTTCAGTTTCTTAAAGTGAATTTTATTTTTTATTGGGGATTTGACTTTCTGAATAAAATTCTTCTCAATTAATGATATAATTCATCGTCTCTTGTCTATTTTGGATTGTAACCCCAAGGGGTAAGTGACTGTAATTTATCCCTTGCTGCTGAGAGTCTGGTTGGTGTGAGCATTAGGCGGCTAATTTGGTGATCGTCTCCTCCAGCGACGGGGTGCTGATGCTTTCTCCCTCCATAACTCTGATGTGATGTTAAAATGTTATGATAAAGCATGAATTTAATTGTGTACTTAGAAGACTTATTTAGCAGCTCTAAAAAATTTGTATATCTAATAAAAAGCTAATTGTGTACCCAAAAATGATATTGGTAGTCAAAAAGTACTTTTCAATTATCTTAGAAATATGTGGTAATACTCCTTTTATCTGGCATTACTGAGCAATAATGTCACTACGTAGTGATTTTTCCAGCTGAATGATAGCATACCATTTATATATGTCAGAAATTATTTTATGAGAAATCTGTCACTTTCATATCATACTTTCTGAAATAGTCTATATTGAATGAACATAATTTAACCTTTTTTAGTTACTCAGCCTATTATTATGCATATTGATTGCTGTGCTGGAAGGTGATAATTCAGTTATGTACCTAGGGGTTAATAAACTAGGTAGGCATGTTTTTTCTTCCAAAACCCCAGACCATTATGCTCTTTGAATTCTCAGGCGTGTATTCCATTTCTTTCCTCTTTCTGAGTTGTGATTCTTGCCACTGGTTATGTGCCTGCCTGAACCCATTCACTTTTGCTGGTTTTAAGTTCCTGCAGAGTAGGAATCCAGTTAGTAAAACTTGATGGAAATGACCTATATTATAAGAACAAAATTAACCCTAATTTAAGGATAAAATGCTTACGCTTGACTGCACGAATAGTGATACCCATTTTGGATTTTTTACGTCTTTTTTGTGTACTTTTGCATTCTGAACTGTCTTCTGTATTGCCGTTGTTGCCTGAACATAGCTGATCGCTGGATCAAAAGAGCTTTCCATACAGGCTTGCAAATGTCTTTTCTCCTGCTTTCCAGATCATGACTGATGAGTAGAGAGTTGTTAACACAAAAGGGCTTGCAGAACACCTGGAATCTTAGAAACTGTCATTCAGCACTTATGACCACAGAGGACACAGCTAAAGACCATAGAGGACTCTGATCTGTGTCCAACAATTTCTCTCTTTTAATGGTTCAAAGTCACCTTTCAGATTAATTTTGACACGCCAGATTTTGTTTTGAAAGATAATTAATAGGTTGAGGAAAAAATGGTCACATTTCAAGAGAAGCAACATCTCTTATAACCCAGAATGTGAAACAATGACACAGCAATTGCTGCAGTCATAGTTTATCAGCCTTCCCCTTGGCTGGATGAAGATAGTGGCCCCTCAGCTTGTTGACTTTGAACCTCAGTGCATAGTACGTGGGGTCAAGGATTCCAGTCTGCCGAGAGAGTACTCTATTGTAAGTGGAATGTGGTGAAGTGGAATTGAAAAGTCAAAAGCGTTGGCAGTTTTAGGGTTGATCGTTGGAATTTTTCTTCCCTAATTACATTTTTGGGTTTATAGATTCTTTCCCCTCTGGGACGAATTAATGAAGCAGTGAATGATCTCACTAAAGCTATCCAACTTCAGCCCTCAGCACGGCTGTACAGACACAGGGGGACCCTGTACTTCATATCAGAGGTGAGTTATCGCTGCCTTGAAACATTTCCTTTCATGAGGGTAAAGATTTCACTTTCCTTCTACTTCAGGAAGCCACTCTTTGATAGATTTGGGTTGGGGCTGTATAATAATATGTTTGTGATACAAGACAGTGATAAAACCTTTTTTGTTAGCTGAAGTTGAACCTGGTGGGGAAATATTAAGTACCAAGAACACATTTTCTTGCTTGAGCTGTCAGCAGTAACTAATTCTGGACTAGGAGAAAAAGAGAAAGAGGGAGAAACAGGAAGAGAAATTTGGTTCATAGATTATGTTTCAAGCTTTCTTGCAAATGCCAGCACAGGGAAGCAGGTGAGCATGTTATCAATGTGAATATTATTAAACTTAGAGGTACAGTTTGAATTTTGGGGGGTATCACAACCCAAGAGCCATAACCCAAAATAACCTGGCTTCCCACATGTCACTATGGGTCACTATGTAAGTGACCCAAATCCAACAAGATTATCTTTTATCATTGTAATGGTATTTATGATTGCCACAGTTATTTTTGTGGGCTTACAGTAATTTTAACCTTTTTCTATTGCAAAAGAAAAAAACCTATTGCAAAATTTAAAAAATCTCGGCATAGCACATTTTAAGGTTGGTCTATGGCACAATTATTTTAGAAGAATTCAGTATAATAAAATGCTAGTCCCAGAAAATAATTTGTAAAGTTTCTCTAACAGATTATGACTTTAACAGTATTTAAAATGATATTCTTTTTGTAGTTGAGACAGTACGCTTAAATTAAACCTTTGTGAGTTTTTCCCATCAGTTTCCTAAGAAAATCAACTATTTCAGCAAAGAGTATAAGCATTCAACTAATACAAACCCAAAAAGAGCACAGAATGAATTGGGATTTTTTTCTCTACCAGTCAAAAGTAGGAAACGTCCAAATGTCTAACGAATGCTACTTTATATTTTTTCCACTCTCCTTTTTGTAGGACTATGCAACAGCCCACGAAGACTTTCAGCAGTCCTTAGAACTGAACAAAAACCAGCCTATAGCTATGCTATACAAAGGTTTAACTTTCTTTCACAGAGGACTTTTGAAGGTGAAAGTGTTGTACAATATGTGTACCGTATAATGATTCTGCTTTGCTTTTGTGGGTGGGAAGAATTTAGTGGAATTTAGTTTGGCATGTCTTAAAATGGTGTCCCAAGTGTCCACCTAATTGGTTTATTTTAGAAAATAGTTTGAATCAACATATTTATTGAGCTCCTACTATTTGGTAGGTACTAGAAAGCAGGTGCAGAAGGAGAGAAGGTCAAGGTTAGTAAGAGGCAGAATAATACTTGACACTTACAAAGGGTACAGTTTACAAAGGTTTTTTCCACATAGAATTTCTCATATGGCAAATACGCTAAAGAAAGTAATATAAACAAAGTGCTTTGGGAACAGAGATAAGAAAGATTCATTTAAACTAAAAGAAAGTAATATAAACAAAGTGCTTTGGGAACAGAGATAAGAAAGATTCATTTAAACTACGGAGTTAGAGAAAGTTCCAGAGAACAAGTGGACTTTGTCCTGGACCTTGAAGGGGGGGTAGGATTAGGTGGGGGAAGAAGGCCCTTTAGGCAGAGACGAAAGCATGAGTGATGACGTAGAAACATAGAAATACGGCTAGTTCATGGAGCAGCAAATAGATGCGTTTGAGTGTAAGGGAAATGGGGCTGGAAAGTTGGTTGAGGGGAGGTCCTAAAAATGTCTGGAGTACTATGCTAAGCATTTTGACTTTAATTTTCAGGCCCAGAGGAGCTGTAAAATCTAGATTTGGGGGAAAATATAGAGTTGAGACCAAATCTATCATTTGGGAAGTGGATTCTGACATGATGGTGGCTGAGGAGGTCAGGGAAAGAGAGACTGATGAGGAGACACTGGTAGCGTTCCAGGTCAGACGACGGCGGGGCAGTGGGGGACTTGTCCTGGCTCCTCCGGAGGCTACAGGAGCAGTCTGGAAGACATTGCTGCGGTTGATCATATTACTGTCCCTTGAAGACTGCCGTTGGGAGGGGCAGTTGAGGGAAACAGGAAAGCCATTGTCCAAACTGACTCAAAGTGTGGGGTAGAAATGTCACCTGCAGCCTGTCCCTTCCTCCTGCCCTTGATTCTACATTCTCTGAGCACGTGTTGAGAACCTGTTGTACAGCAGGCTTATCTTAGGCCAAGAGTGAGGGGCCAGAAACCCAGCTGAGAGTGGAGCTCTGGGTCTCTCCTTGGCCTCCTCAGTGCCTAAGGCGTGGTACTGGGTAGACCCTCTAGTACAGGACGCATCAGAACTGCCCAACTGAAGACAGGCTGGCCCAAGAGCCAGATACAGTCAGCCTGTATAGGTGAAAAACACTTCTTTCTGACCTGGAAGTCAGGAGAGTCTTCAGAGAAGGTTGTACTTAACCTGAACTTTGAAAGCTGTGAAGAATTTCAATAGCCTGTGGCAGGGAAGGTCCTCTGGCAGAAAGAACATGCGTTTTACTGGTGAAAACAGTTCTGAGGATCACACACACATACACATTTGGAGGGTGGGGAGAGATCTACCTTTAACAAGGCTGCGTGTTGTAAATCCTCAGTGTTACGGACAGTGCCTGTCACATAGTAGGTGCTCAGTAAGTATTAGCACAATAAATGAGTTTCAAGCACAGAGCATTGAATTTGCAGTTGGAAGGCCTTGGTTTGAGCTCTCGCTCAGAATTTTATTACGTACCACTGGACAAATTACTTAAACTCTTTCAGCTTCTCCTTCCACATCTGTCGGGTAGAAATGATTCTACTCTCTGCCTCTTAAAGTTATTGTGAGAATTAAATAAAATAATGTGTGTGAAAAGTACTTTACAAGCTGTGAATATGAATCAGGTGTTAATTATTACAGAGTATTTTACATGTGAAAATTTAATCTAAGTTTCATAGACTCTAAGAAAATAACTCCCATCCACTAAACACCAAACCAAAAAGGACTGGCAAATTTTATCTCACACACCTCATATCCTTTTTGCAAGTTTGTGAAGGGTAGTCCTAATAAGGATGCTTTCTCTCTTCCCCCAGGATTCATATGGGCAGCAATAGGCTTTGAGAGCATTTATTTTAAATGTGCTTTGAGCAGTTGCCAGATGGACTTTTCCAGTTTATTTCATATCTGCATCTGCCCTCTATTCCTGTCATCTTCTCTTGGTCACCTAAAATAAAAAAATGCAAAGTCACAATACTATATTCAAAGTCTATCCCTTGACTATCTCATGGAAGAGGAAAAGATTTGATACACAAAAAAATACCAGCTATTAGTATTAAGAGGTTAAAAATGTTTCTTAAAGTAAACAAATGCAAACAAATGATTTCATTTTTAACTATGAGCCAGGTTTAGGAATGTGGGCAGGGCTCTTTGTGTTATTTAAGAATGAGAATTTTTCAGAAAAGAGCTGTAACAGAGACATCAACTACAAATTGGACAAGGATTAAAATTCAGTTCGGTTTATTCCCAATCTACATGATGAGAATCTAGAAACAGTGCTTTCATCCTCTGAGCATTAGATGCCCCTCAGTGAACCAATCTTACGAAATTGTTTGGTCCTTTCTCCTTTTCACCATGTTCATAAACACAGCATCAATGTGTGTAATAGATGGGAACTTTTTCTTTGCATTTTTATAGATCTGCTGTCCGAGGAGGTCAGAGTGTTTACGTATTGTCTCATTCATCCCACCGGCATCCCCGTGAAGTATAGAAGGAGCCGAGGGTGTCCCAGTTACACAGATTGGAAAACTGAGTCAGTGGTGAAATGCCTTAATTAAATTAATGAACTTAGTTTAGATATCTCTATTTCTCTTGTTAACTGTAGAGACAAAGCATTAAATGGACCAATGAGTTTGAGCTATCTTCACATCCTAAAGGTGGTCTCTCCAGGTCAACAGCAATTTAGAAATTAATTAAGTGGGTAATTCCTTATTTACTTTATGATATAATACATTAGAAATATATTAGGCAGTATTACATGCCAAGTTTCACAGCTGTCAATTCAGTAGATATATCAGACATTTTGGATTTTCCTAGGGAAAAAACAGCAAAAGCTTTTGTGTTGAATTCTGTCTGTTTTATCTATGTTGTAAGGATATTTCAAAAATTGTATGTTCTGAGCACATATTTTTATCAGCCTTTACACTGAGAGTTACCTGAGATTGTTGTCTTAGTTGTAATGAACAGCCCCAGAGTGATGGCTTCCCACCGACTAGTAAGGAAGATGGTGATTAAAGTGATGGTGATTGCATTCGCTGTGCAAATGAATTCAGAGCCAGTTCATATGCTTAGAGATTGATTCATTCGAACGTAGTTTCTTTGTTCCCAATGGCTTAAAATCTTGATTCTGCTATGTCCCCTCTTTGGCAGAATGAGGTAGAGAGCTGTGCAGTGATTAGACAGGAACCCTGAAACCAAAGACTCTTAAAAGCTGAAGAGAAATCAGACTTTGAAGAACTGTGGCGTCCAAGCATGCTGTAAGTGCAGTGGGCAGCAGATGTCCTCTGGGCATCTCCACTAGACGTCCACAAACACTCCAGACTTAACACGCCCCAACTGGACTCATGACCTCCTCCCACCCCCCACCCTGACCCCGACCCTGCAGCTGTCCTTCCTACTATACTTCCTTGTGTTAGTTAATGCTCTCGCCCTCCACCCAGGCTCTTCAGCTTAAAAGCTTTCTACTTGCTCTTCCTCCTCATCCCCCATACACAAACAGCCCCCAAGCTCTGTCTCAGTTTGCCTTTAAAAATGTCTCCTGAATTTGACCCTTCTCTCTCCTCAGAGACACTGTCTCAGTTTGAGCTTTCATTATCTCTTGCCTGGACTGCTGCAGCCACCTGCTGATTGGGCGCCATTTTCTCCCCTCTCTAGTCTGTCTTCTCTGTTGTTGCTAGTGGTAATCATCTCTAAAGAGTAAATTTTGTGAGGTCACGCACCTCCTTACGGCCCCTGGGTCCTCACTGCTTGCAGGGCAATGCCCAGACTGCGGAGCATGGCAGAGAACCTTCCCTCTCTGGCCCAAGCGCACCACACTAGCTTGGTCCCCCATCTTTTCCCTCTCCCTGACTCCCACCCGTGCACCTTGCACTCCTGCCACTCCACGTTTCCCACCAGTTCCGAGCACTCTGTGCCACTGTCCAAGATGCCCTCTTTCTTTATCAAATTCCTGCTCATTCTCCAAGACCTAGCTCAGTTTTCACCTCTGTAAAGCCTGTTCTGGTATCCTCAGGCTCAGTGAGTTGTTTCTTTCTCTTTATTCCCAGAGACTTTTACTTATATCTCTATTGTAGCTCTTAGTTTACATTCTAATGACCTGGTTAAACAGTTGGCTTTCTAACTAGTCTGAGTTCTTAGAGGACAGAGATAATGACTTGCTCGTCTTTGTGTCCCCTGTACCTCACACTGCCCCGGCACATAGTAGGCGCTCAATACATGTTTGTTGAATTAAAAATACTGTCATAAAAATCCTAAAAGATCAAGACTGTGCACAGCAGGAAGCCTGATTAAGAGCGGTCTATAACATTTCTTAAATGTTAAAATGTATGCATTCTCATCTTTCTACCAAACAGTAGATAGTCAGTTGGATACCTTAGTAAGCGGGTTGTCCCCATGGGCACCTTGGAGGAGTTAGAAAGCCAGCCTCTCTTGCCCTCCTCCCTCCCCCGAGGGAAAATCAAGAAACGGGAATGAATGACTTTTGAAAAGAATTAGGATTCTACTGCTTTTGCAAAACTATTTTGTGTACCTACCAAATCATTAAATATTTATTGAGTGCCTACCATGTGCAAGGCATAGGACATCTTTAGTAGTTTTCTGCCGTGAATTATCTAATCAGCTGTGAAATGATCTATCACAGAAGTTTTAGTCTTTCTCATTAAAACTATTTGAGATCATGATACTTTCTAGCTGTTAAGTAAAATACGTCTTTTCCTTGGGAAATGTGTCAAATGTCTTCATAATTTTTTGTTACAGTAAATAATCAAGACATAATGGTAAAGTACATTCGATACCGGTTTAAGCCCAGGATGTTGATTCTGAAACAGAAAGGCACATTTTCTTAACAGTTTTCACAGAGAGAGTTCCACAGCAGCCAAGTCACTGTGTATCCTCTGGGCCCCTCCCTCCAGCATGCTGCCTGCACAGCATTCTCTCTCCCCAGCCGCACACCTGCAGCTGTGCTGGCAGAAGCCCTGCCCCAAATGCCCCCGACGTTAAGATTTCTGTTTTGTTGTTTCTTTTTCTTTGTCAATCATGGGAATCCTTCAGATAGCCAATCTAGGAGCCTTTTTGCTTATTTTATAAACAGTTTCAAGATGGGCTTGCTTTTTTGTTTCTTTTGTTGGTTCAATTTTAAATGCTACTAATTACTATCATTTTAATGATTTCACATAGCTATTAGGCTCACTTTTGTTCCACAGGGCCTTTATTAATTAATGAAATTATATTAATATGAAGACGATATCATCAGTAGTCAAAGGCCTAATGAAATAGATAGTGAGAAGCTGTTTTCTCATTTTGAAAGGGAGAAACTTAAGGCTCTGTTATTATTCATGGTGATGCATTTGTTTACTATTGAAATTAAGTCCTTCTGACTCATAGTTTGTTGTACTTTCTATCTCTTTTTTTGCAAGTCCTCCTATTTAAAAAAAAGATCACTCAGACACCACGTGTAAAATATAAGTTCTTTAGTGAGTTAAGTGAAACTCAATTTTAAAATTAACAGTGGTGCAAATGAAATAATTTTGTCCATACTTTTTACAGGAAGCTATTGAATCCTTCAAAGAAGCTTTGAAGCAGAAAGTAGATTTTATTGATGCATATAAAAGTCTGGGACAGGCCTATAGGTAAGTAATGCAGTAATAGTTGGGGTAGGAGGGAGGGTATAGAGAGGAGAGGCAAGACAGCCTCACATAGTTGTGATGTTTAAAAAGAAATTCATTTCTTAATCAAAATGATGGTCGTTGTACATCACATAGGCATTTACATACTTGTTGAGGTCTTCTCTGGAATATAGAAAGAACCTGTGTCAGAGGATATCATAAGGCATATTATTATCTCTTAAAACAACATCGGTTTGTATATATTGGTCTGGAAATGTTAGTCCTTCAAGGGTTATTCTTTTGAATAGTGGCATATACATGCTGCTGCTATTTTAGGCAATAGCTAAGGTTAATTCCCATATCACTGTGATCTGTTTGAAGATTCCTATAGTAACGGAATGGAAAAGTCACAGTTATGATGCATTTCTATCAGGAATGAGTTGGGCCTAGACCCTGGCTTCTTGACTACATGCATTGCCTGGCCCAGTAGAACTATTCTGACTTTTGGCTTTCAATAATTTTTATACTCTGACCTGAGAAGGAGATGGCATGGCTGATAGAAGGAGCTCGTGATTTAGAAGTCGAGAGATTTAGTTCTAGTTCTCAATAGCCCATTCTGCAGTTATGTGTCCTTAACTTCTCTGAGCTTCAGAGTTCTCACTTATAAAGGTACTATAAAAGTTAGAAAAGAAAGCCAGTAACAGAAAAATTCCCTTCAAAACTCTGTTAGGTGCCTTATTCGGGAAGGATTAAATTCAGGAGCTTATTTATCTGATACAATAGTTGGGGAAGATCTCTTATACTAACTGGAAGAAAGTGTGTTTGGATTTGTTTTGGGTTTGAGGGATGATATTTATCCTTCCTGTTCCACAGAATTGTTGGGAATATAAATCGAAAAAAGATTTGAAAGCACCTAGTAAATAGTAAAGTGCTATAAATGTAAGCAAGTGTTATATTTTTTTAAATATTCATTGTTAATAGAAAATTGAGTCATGGGATATACTACTTCTCTTATTTGTAAAAATTTTAATATATCAAAGAAGGCTGGTCAGTAATAACCATTTCCAGTGTGAAATGATCGCAACTCTAAAATATACTTCTTTTTTCCAGAATTTTAAATTACATAATGATCACTAGATTTTAGGTGAAGTAACTCCAGTGACAGAAAAAAATACAATTTTAAGCCTATGAATTTGATTCAGAATGATAAATCTCCATATGATTATAACCTATATACTTTATTCCAGAGAAGAAATGTATGTTTCTATCCAAATACTAAAATTTACACACATGTTTTTAGGGGTTGGAGCTCATCCTGAATTGGGGAAAGGGATTTGAATAAGTATTTGCCTTTGGAAATCAATAAATTAATTTTCCCCAGAGATTTCCAGAGCTCTGTGGTTATCCTATAGTCTGGTAAGGTTTAGAAAAAGTAAGTGGGACGTGATGTGTCAAAGCCTGTAGAGTGGTAAAATGAAAAAGGGAATGCCCATATGAGGGTATCTTCCTTGCATATTAGACCAGAATTCTGAGGATAACTTATTCTGTTTGTTACTGAAATGTCTATACTGTGCTCATAACTATTGTGAAATACCTAGAGAACTGGGCAATTTTGAAGCAGCCACTGAGAGCTTTCAGAAGGCCCTGCTGCTCAACCAGAATCACGTCCAGACCCTCCAGCTCCGGGGAATGATGCTTTATCACCATGGCAGCTTACAGGAAGCCCTGAAGAACTTCAAGGTGAGCATCTGTAAGTCGGAAGCACTGTGACTGGAGTTCTTGAATTATTCTTCAACAAAGTAGTGAAATGAATGGGGGATGGCGAAGAATAGTGTTTATACCTCAACAGAAAGAAAGAGAGAAGAACCATTGCCTTGTCCCACACACCAGTTTACAGATCATGTATTTGGTCTGATTTAACCTGGAGGGAAAACTTTTCTAGTTTTAGATGAAAGAATAAAGCACTTAAAAGTTTTCTTAAACTATATGGATACTAATGCAGCATTTTCTCCCTCAATGCCTCAGCGGTGTCTGCAGCTAGAGCCATATAATGAGGTGTGCCAGTACATGAAAGGACTCAGCCATGTTGCAATGGGACAGTTTTATGAAGGGATAAAAGCACAAACTAAAGTTATGCTAAATGATCCTCTCCCAGGCCAGAAAGCCAGCCCAGAGTATCTTAAAGTGAAATATCTCCGAGGTAAGTCAGAAAATTGCAGAATCATTGAGTTTTAATGCTTGAAGCTGTAGAGATCATAGTGCTTGTCTCTCTTATGTTCTGTATGAGACAGTTGCATCTCAGAGAAGCAAGGTAGCTTGTCCATAGCCACCCTTGTTTAGTGGCAGTATCTGGACTAGATAGAATCCATGTCTTCTAAAGACCAATCCAATCGAGTGCTTTTTCTGCCATTTCCTATATTTTTCTTGTAAAGTTAAAACATTTTTACTTAAGTCAAAAAAATATATTTTGAACTAAATGTGACAGTCATCTGGGTATTCTTCTCTCTTCACATCTCATCTAAACATATAGGAATGACAGGAAAGGAACCTTTTATGAGGTTTTTACTGTTAAATGTAAACTTGTTATCTTTGATCCATCCTTTCTTTATATCAGAATTCTCACTTATTTTGGAGAAATTAACCTGGGATGAGGATGAAAGCAAATCTTTGAGTTATCCTTTTATTAGTCCCAGTCTTACTCACCTTTTCTCTGCCACACATAAAGATATTTCTATTTTTCATATGAAGTCCAAATCTTTACTTCCGTCTCTTCTCTTTACTTTGTTATTAACCCTCTGTACTAGCCCTGTCCAACTGAAAAAAATTGTAAGCCATGTATGTGATTTTAAATTTCTAGTAGCCATTTTAAAAAAGTAAAAACAAACAGGTAGAATTAATTTTAATAATGCATTTTATTTAATTCTTATATCCATAATATTAATGCAGCATATAAATAACATGAAAACACTATTCATGAGATATTTTATATTATTTTTGTACCAAGTCTTCTAAATCTGGTGTATATTTTATACATACAGTGTATCTCAATTTGGATGCTGAGTTTTCATTTGACTTACTTGATTTAAATTTTGATTTCATAAAATTTAAAGTTGAAAAGGTAGATTCATACATGCAAGTTTCCCAAGCATACTGAAGTTTTCTAATAATTGAATCAAATATCAGTTTTTAAGTTTAAATTAAATAAAATTTAAAATTCAGTTTCTAAGTCACACTATCCACATTTTCAGTACTTAGTAGCCAAGTGGCTGGGGGCTACCTATTGGACAGCACAGCTCTTTCTCTAGATTACAATTCCCTCTTTTTTCCTGGTTTAAAGAACTTGGGTTTGTGAACTCTAGACTGAAGGAGGGGGCACTCCATGTCCTGTTTTTTTTAATAGAGATAAGCAGCAGTTGTCAGTTAGTTGATGAAATCGTATACATAATTGGTTGATCTGTCAGTCGACAGAGGACCAGGCTCTATCTAACACTGAAGTTGGATCCTGAGACTCTGGAATTGAAAAGTGAGATATTTGGTGTTGTTCATGGAAAGGTGGTTAAAATTTAACCAAAGTAGGCCTAGATTGACTAGCTTGTATTTGACCTTGGTAACTCGAGTCAGTGGCAGCTTACCCTGATTATCATATAATAATAGTGACTTACTAAAATTTGGAGTCTCCCATTTAGAATTCTTGTAATTGAATAACAGTTTGTTACAAAGTATTTGTATGGCAGCTGGCTATAAAAAATGTTTCTTTAGCAGTATTTGGGTGTGTCAGATCCCCTTTCCTGTCTGCAGAGTATTCTCGATATCTTCATGCACACCTTGATACTCCCCTTACGGAATATAACATTGATGTGGATCTGCCTGGAAGCTTCAAAGACCACTGGGCTAAGAATCTGCCTTTCCTCATAGAAGACTATGAAGAGCAGCCAGGGTTGCAACCACACATAAAGTAAGTGCTTTAAATAAAGATTTTTTTTCTCTTTTTCATGATTGAGCTATAATTTCGTCATGATAGCTCTTTATCAATAAATGGCTTTCTATCCATATTTCTGATGAATTTATTTTTGTATTCAATATGTCTGCAAGTATTTCTTTTAGTTTTAGAGTACCTTGAAACTTACCTTTGGATATCATCTTTCCTTCTAGCCTGACTTTCTCTGCTAATTTTGGGCAACCTTTAAACTTCAAAAGTACTTAACACTTATTGGCAGTCTTGACATGTGTTATTCTTTTACCATGTTACTTTTAAAACAAATTACTTAACATATTGAAAATTTGAAATTACACTGCTGGCAAACTACTGTTGTGATATGGCAAAATGGATATGCTAAAGGACTATCCCATTACAAAATAATTAGATCTAGAATAGAAATTAATTGCTGGGAGTCTAGCAATGCTGTAAAGATCAACCCCCTGACTCTCTAAAAAGAAAGAAAAGGTTGGGGGAGGTGTGATTCATACTACAGTGGTGAATGGTAAGTACATTTAAAAGGAAGAAAGTGTCTTGAGGCTAAGTGCATTTAACAACAACTGCAGTGGAGTGCCTTGAGGCATAGGCAAGATGGGTTTGCTCAACTTTAAAGGGCTAAAGTTATCCCATATTAGAGGCATTCCCAAGATCCCAATGGAAGCAAATACAAATCCTTCCTGAGACGAAATTAGTGCCAATTTTGGTCTGAAGTATTCCCACAGAATAAGATCATTACTGTGAAAATCAAAAACCAAGATCACTAAAACCATATGTGAGAATCAACAGAAACAACAAACAATAAATAGACTTAGACCCTCAATGACTTCAGATATTGGAATTGTTGACTATATACTCTAAAATAACTCCAAATGAAACGTTTAAAGAAATTATGAAGTAATCACAAACATGAGCAAGAAACAGATTATCAAAAATGATCAGATTAAAAAAATAATTGGAAGCTTTAGGAACAGAAAATATAATCAGTGAAATGAAGGATTCAGTATATAAGCTAAACAGCAGGTTAGACATACCTGAGAGAAAATTGCAAAATTGGAAGATAGAGCACTAGAAATTATCCAGAGTGTAGCACAGAGAATCAAGGAGTTAGAAAACATGAAAGAGAGATAGAAGATACAAAAGATGTAAGAAAGTCTAGCATATGTCTAATTGAAATATCAGAAGGAGAGAATGGAGGAAAGACAATTTTTGAAGAAATAATGGCTAAGAATTTTCCAGAACTAAGGAAACACATAAATCCATGGATTTTTTAAAAAGCAAAGTTAATGAAAAGAAATTCATATCAAGACACATTGTAGGTAATTAGAGAAAGCCTATAATAAGGAAAAAGAAAAATAGAAAAATCATATCACCTACTTAGGGTCAATAATTGGATGGACTTATGCCTCTCAATATCAACAATGGAAGCTGGACGATAATGGAATAATATCTTCAAAGTGCTGAAAGAAAATAACTTTCAATCTAGAATTCTATACCCAGCAAAACTATCTTTTAAGAATAAAGGCTAAATAAATATATATTCAGATAATCAAAAACTGAATTAACCACCAGTTGGCATTCACTAAGGAACTTCTAAAGCATGTAATTAAGGAAGAAGGCAATTGACATCAGGAGCAAGATTTGAGATATAAGAACGAATAATGAGGATAAAAATTGGTAAGAATGGTAAACTGGTAAGTCTAAAAAAGCATTATCTATGTAAAATAATATCTAGTTTGGGTGTTTATAAAAAGGACAGAAATAAAATACTGGGCAAAAATAGCAAGTAAGTTAAGGAATAATAAAAGTTAAAGTATTCTAAGGCAATGTGGGTTAAATATTATGTTAAGATTTTAAGTTATATTATGAATATTTAAAATATCTAAGATAAGTATTGAAAGTTAGAGTATACAACTTTCATATTAGTAGAGAAGTAAAAAACAGAGAAAAACATAAATCTGAAATCAATCAGAAAAGGGGAGAGGAGGAGGAGGATGCAAAAAAAGTGGGACAAACAAAAAGAAAAAAATAAGAATAGGTTGAAATGAATCCACATATATCAATAACCACAATAAATATGAATGGACTAAAACATCAGTTAGACATAGTTGGATTGGAATTTTTTAAAAAATCCAATTATGTGGGGTTTTTTTATAAGAGGCACCTAATACGTAAGGACACAAAGATTGAAAGTGAGGGAATGGGAGAAGTTATACTAGAGAAGCACTAACTGAAAGAATCCTGGTGTAGCTATAGATTGATATTAATGGATTTCAAGTAAAAAAGCACTACTAGGAATGAAGATTATTACTACATAATGGCAAAGGTTTAAATCACCAGGAAAATATAAATCTAAACTTATATATGCCTAATAAGATAACTTCAAAAATTGATAGAAATTTATAGAGAAATTAACAAATTCAGTATTGTAATGAGAAATTCTAATTCTTGAAAAACTAAATCTAAAACTAGTAAAGATTTAGACTCTTTAAACAACACAATTAACAAACGATGTATCAGTCTATTATAGAACTGTGTACTCAATGATTAAAGAATACATATTCTTTTCAAGTGTGCTTAGATCATTTATACAAAGACTGATCACTTACTATGCATATTTCAATACATGTCAAATAATTGGTATCATATCTTACCATGGTATAATTTAAAATATATATAAGAAAAAAATCTCCATTATTTGGAAATTAAAAAGCACACATTGAAATATGGATTAAAGGTAAAATCACAATGGAAGTTTGAATATACTTTCTAAGTGAACAAAAATGAAAATACCACATACCAACACTCGTGGAATGCAGTAAAAACAATTTTGTGAAAAACGTTAATATCCCAAAATATTATACTAGAAAAAAAGCAAGTTGATAGGTAAGTATAAAAATTAAGGGAAGCTGGCCCCATTGGCGTAGTAGTTAAGTTCGCACACTCTGCTTTGGCAGCCCGGGGTTTGCAATTTGGATCCTGGGCGCAGACCTGGCATGATCGTCAAGTGACACTGTGATAGTGTCCCATGTAAAATAGAGGAAGATTGGCACAGATGTTAGCTCAGGGCCAATCTTCCTCACACAAAACACCCAACAAAATCCAGATGATCTACAAACAAATTATAGAAAATAAGACTTTAGCAAGGTGGTTGATTATAATTAATGTAAAGCATCATTTGCATTTTTATATACTAGCAACAAACAAAATACCATTTATAATGGCCAAAGTACTTAGGAGTACATCTTAGAAAACGTGCAAACGTGTATGGAGATCATTATAAAACATCACTGAAAGTTACTAAGAGAAAACAAATAAATGGAGAGAAATACTGTGTTCATGAATAGGAAGTTCAATAACATCAATAGGTCACTTCTCAGCAAGTTAATTATAGATTCAATAAAATGCCATTCAAAATCCCAACAGTTTTTTGAGGAACTTGATGAGCTAATTCTATAAATTGTGTGAAAGAACAAAGGACCAGGAATAATCAAGGTTCTCCTGAAGAAGATGATGCCCACACTTGGAGGAGAAGGTTCTCGTCCTACCAGATAGCAAGAAGTAAGATAGTAGTGAAGACAGAGTGTATTGGTGCTGGGATAGACAGGTAGACCAAAGGAGCACAAAGGTGTGCTGTAGATCAGAGTGGGACAGTTAGGTTGTCATATGGATAAAATAAAATGGATTTTTGTGATAGTGTAGATAGAGATCCAGTTCCAGATGGATAAAAAATCTGGAATGAGAATGGTCAAATTTTTTAAATTTTAGGAGAAATTATTAAGTGAAAACTTTTGTGATTTTGAGGTAGAGAAGGATTTCTTAATCAAGACACACAAAGCATACACCTTAGACAAAAAGATTGATAAATTGGACTGCATTGAACCTAAGAACTTCTGTTCAACATGGCAAGCCTGAACTCCTGCCCTTGGAAAGGTCTGCTTATAAGGCTGCTCCTTGGCTGGCACCTTGGATTTTGGGAGTGTCCCACTATGCCCAGTACTGCTAAGAGTGGCTCACTGTGCCTGAGCTGTTTGTACAAACAATATGGTTTGTGCTAAACTCCTGCTTTCCTTCTGGGGGTCTGGAATTTGGGTACTTTCCAGGCAGAGGCAGCTTATGTGGTCAGCCCCCAGGAAAATCCCTGGGCGCTGAGTGTCTACTGAGCTTCCCTGGTGGGCAGCATCTCATGCAGGGGAATCAATCCTGTGCATCTCCCCTGGGAGTCTTGGAAGCTTGCGTCTGGTTTCCTCTGGACTTTGCTCCATCCGCCTTTTCCCTTTGATAATTGTGCTTGTGTCCTTTGCTGTAATAAATCACAGCCATGGGGGCCAGCCGGGTGGTGTAGTGGTTAAGTTCATGCTCCACTTTGGCAGCCCAGGATTCATGGGTTCACATCCTGGGCACAGACCTACACACCACTCATCAAGCCATGCTATGGCAGCATCCCACATACAAAATAGAAGACGACTGGCACAGATGTTAGCTCAGTGACTATGTTCCTCAAGCAAGAAGAGGAAGATTGGCAACAGATGTTTGCTCAGGGCTAATTTTCCTCACAAAAAGAAAAATCACAGCCAACTATACACTGAGTCCTGTGAAGCCTCCTAGTGAATCACTGAATCTGAGGGTGGTCTTGGGGACCTCATCACAACCTGTAACTTAGAATTGCAGTCTTTGTTATGAAAACTTCTAGCAGGTTGCAGCTAAACAATAGTAGTTACATATATCATTTCAAGTATATTTGGTTTAACACAACTTGGCGCTGGTATAGGGAGTGGACATAGGATGGGGGTTTGGCTGCTTGTTGAAAAAGGCAGTTCATGTAGGTTATGTATTCTGAAGAAGTTTACAAAGCAAATAACGGTCAGAGGTGCCTTCTGAAATGCCAATTGGTTGTCAGAGTTACTAACAAGCATGTGATAGTAATTGTCTACACACTCTCTTAATGATTCCTTCTTTTAATTTGTCTATGGTTGGGTGCAAAGCACTGAAGTTAAAGATCATGTGGTCACAGTTTTCTTGATTCATTTTCCAGTGGAGGAAGTGAGAACTTTTCAGGTGAAGTTGGATAGCAAAGTATCTGTTGTCAAAGTCACTATCATGTCATGTTTCTTCCAGAGATGTGTTACATCAGAATTTTGAGAGTTATAAGCCTGAGGTCCAAGAGCTGATTTGTGTAGCTGATCGTTTGGGATCGCTGATGCAATATGAAACACCTGGTTTCCTGCCAAACAAGAGAATACACAGAGGTATTCCGAAACTATCTGAAAATGGGAAAATTTCTTACAAATAGCAACGATTATTGTCATGTTGTGCTTTTAAAAAAGTCATTTATTGTACTTACTCAAATTCTCCACGTGATCAGAACAGAAATGTGTAGATTCATTCGTCTGGAATTCTGAAAGAAGACTACTTCCAGCCTCGCCCTTTGTGCTGTTGCTGTCGTGTAGATGTAGAATGCAGGTCTTCCGTCATTATGTGTAGATCAGACAGCTCATCCCGGGTGCTGTTTCCGTGCTGCGGGAATGAGGAAGAATTAGTCTCCAGTTGCTTCAGTAGAAGGCAGAGTCAGGAGGAGGCGACTTTGGGAGTGTCTCTAATTTCCTCTGATGGATTTTAGTCTTCATAGGGTCATGATTGTAAAGTACCTCCAGTCTTGTTAAATTACCAGTACTTGTGATTCTTTCTTTATATAACGAGTCTGGCGTTATCCCTGAGAGTCAGTGAAAATCAGTGCCTCTAAAGTATACTTACTAACTCTGTTCTCTCAATATTTCTTTCTTTTAGCCATGGGTTTGGCAGCCTTGGAAGTCATGCAAGCTGTACAGCGTACATGGACCAACTCGAAGGTTCGAATGAATGGAAAAACACGGCTGATGCAGTGGAGAGACATGTTTGACATCGCAGTAAAGTGGAGACGGTAACTAATGTTTAAGTGAAAATAAGCTAGAAGTCTTATCATTGTAAAATCATGTAAGTCTCCTCTTCTTAACGGGTTTTGAATACTGTTTTATTTACTGACAGTAGGCCTTGTAAGTTGTTTTCCTCTCTAAAGTTTCTCAGAAATTGCTGGCATTATGCCTTGAAATACATTCAACTCATATTTATGGAATAGGAATTGATTGTTATCATGTTTGCAAGCACATTTTTAAATGAAGTGTTTTAGAAAAAGCAGCCTTTGAGAGAGCATATCATCACTTGTGGTACCTTTGCGTGAACTTCAGTGTCCCAGTCCCTTTATAATTGAAGTGTGGGCCTGGCTAGCCAGCCACAGTTTAAGGGGGGAACTGCTGATATTCATTGTCAAGAGAAAAATACTGCTCTCCTGCTAAACCTGTACTGACTTCTTACTTGGTCCAATTGGAACACCTATTTGGAACTTACAGGTTTGTGTGTCATGTTTTTAGATGTAATAGACTCCGCAATTGCTTTCTCTCCACTTTTGCAAAGACTCCTACATGTTTTCTTTTTAATGCTTTTGAGCACTTCTAGGTTTTATAAGGCCTTCATCTTTAACAAGCTCTGTTTTGCAGGATTGCTGACCCAGACCAGCCAGTGCTATGGTTAGATCAAATGCCAGCACGAAGTCTTAGCAGAGGTTTTAACAATCACATCAATTTAATCAGGTATGAACCTTCTCTGCGTCTTTCCTGGTTTCATAGGAGTTTATTGTAAATGGACAGGTCGTGGAGACCATCGGCAGCCCATTACTTCTTTCCTGGTGACTTTTTGACCAGGGAATGCACAGATTGGCTCTGCACCGCAGTTTCGCCTGCATTCCTTTCAACTAGTCCAGTTGCAGAAAGAGATGCAGCACATGCTGTGCTCCTTCTCCAGGCTCTTCTCTGTGATGCAGAGCTCATTTGAAGGGTAGACTGCCAGATTTTTGCCTAGAATGCCCATATTTAAAGGGTCCTAAAACGTCATAGAAAGTAATAGATGGAGAACATTACATTTGCCTTGATATCCTGATAATATTTCAAAGCTCAAAGAATTCTTTGACAAGTCTGTTGTGGTGGGGGAAAGGCTGCCCCGTCTCGCCCCGCGACACACAAAGGGTTTGGATCAATAACATGGTCTGATTGCTAAGCTGCCACCCTGGGAGGGCAAGCCAGGTTACCTGGAGAGCTCTTGTCTTGTCCACAGGCTTTGCAAGTTAGGGACATGAGTGAAGCACTCAGCTCTTTTCCCCTCCCTTTATGTGCTTAGCCACCCTCTAAATAAGGTGAACAAATATTAAAAATATCAGCTTCAAGGGGACCCATTGAATTTAATTTTAGATAAAATTTACAAATGTAGTAGTTGCGGCACATCTAAAATGCTTCTAGTTCCAGAAGCCTGAATCAAGAAAATATTATTCTATACAACTTTGACATTTAAGTTTAACAGAAATGTCATTAATATGTTTATTTTTTTAATTTCTAGAAAATAAATTTCTTTTCTCCTTATGACTTGTATATTTATCTGTTTCTTATTGGATAATTTGTGACACTTATAGATAGACGCAACTAGCTTCTATTGAAGGCCACCATCAATGTGTGTATTGTGTGATGATGATATAGAAGTGAAATACAGTCCCTGACTTCAGAAAGCTCAAAGCTTAGTGAAGAAGACAGACCAGTGAACAACTATGTAGTATGTTAAGAGTAATGGTGGTCACGTGTACAGGATGCCAAGGGGACACAGAAAAGGGATGTCCAGTCCAGCCTTCAGGTGATGCCTGAGCTGTTTAGAAACATGGAAAGCAGAAAGAGGTGGATGAGGCATGGACCCACAAGTGAGTCAGGCATGATCAGGAGAGTGTGACTAATTCATTATGACCAATGATTAGTTTGCAATAAAGGGAGTATCAGGAATTGAGGCTAGAAAGACAGGCAGAGACCAAAATATAAATAACTTTTTTCCCCAAAGATAAGTAACTTTATATTCCATGCTAAGGCATTCTTTTCCCTGAAGACAATGGAGAAGCTAATCAGAGATTGTAAGCAGAGAAGTGACATGAGCAGATTTGCACATTGGGCTGGTCACTTCAGCTGCAGGTGGCAGACAGGTTAGAGAGGGCAGCTATTTTGGAGGCAAGGAAATTGGTTAGAAAGTTGGGTAGTAATTCAGACAAAAAAGTACGAAAGTCTGGAAAGCTCTGTAGTAGTGAGCTGGAAGGGAAGAGATGGATATTGAGAAGGCAGAACTGGGAGCACTGGTGGTGGGTGAGAAACAGGGGAGAGCATGCAGCTACAGGGAGGCCATCCGATTGCTGGCTCAGGTACATGGTTGTCCCAATAAGCCAGGTAGCAACGGGACAGAAAGTAAGTGGACACGTTTAGGGGCTGAAGCTGGGAGTGCAGGGGCAGGAGTGAATTCCTGTTTGACAGATGTGAACTTGAGGTTTGAGATGCCTGTGGGTAATCCAGGGAGTGACGTCCAGGGAGCAGTTGGATGTGTGCGTTCTGTTGTACACATGTACACCTGTTGGATGTGTACATCAGCTTGTTGGCTGTACGTGAAGTTCTGGGAGAGAGTTTTAAAAATGAGGAGTGGGGATAGAAATGTGAGGAAAATAATGTTTAGAGTGAGTAGAGGTGATGAAGACAGCTAGTCAGCTGGACAGCAAGAAGGGGTATTATCAGATAATGCCATCAGGAGAGCCAGAGGAGAGGAGAAGGCATATTGCTGAAAAAGTGAAGCGATCCATCAGAGGAAATTGGCATAAAGGGCGAGCCTCATTTCAATAGTTGAGGATTTTTCGTTCCATTTGGCATCTCCAGGGCTGAGTTTGGTGCCTTTCCTATCAGAGTGAGCTCCGAGAGCTGACAAAAAATCTTGGTCAGATAGTTTTTTGCTTCTCTCATTCATTGATTGCAAACAAGTGAATTTCCCTAATTTGTTTACTACATTATTCTCAGAGCTCTCTTATTGTTCTTTTTTTTGTTTGTTTATTTTGGTGAG
Organism: Equus caballus; assembly: GCF_041296265.1. Lineage (NCBI taxonomy): Eukaryota > Metazoa > Chordata > Mammalia > Perissodactyla > Equidae > Equus > Equus caballus. Next base: position 91,551,222 of record NC_091684.1, read on the forward strand.
GAAGATTGGCCCTGAACTAACATCTGTTGACAACCTTCCTCTACTTTATGTGGCACGCCGCCACAGCATGCCTTGACAAGTGGTGCTAGGTCTGCGCCCAGGGTCTGAACCTGTGAACCCTGGGCCACCAAAGCACAGTGCGCGAACTTAACTACTGCACCACTGGGCCAGCCCCTCTCTTATTGTTCTTTGAATTAACTAGGAAATTAGATGTTGTTTGAAATGTGTTCCTTTGTAAAAAGATTCTTAATTTTTTTTTTCTTACAGGGGTCAAGTGATTAACATGAGATACCTGGAATATTTTGAGAAAATTCTTCATTTTATTAAAGATAGAATTCTTGTTTATCATGGGTAATCCTTCAACTTTCTTTATCATAGAAATGGATAGATTTCATGTATTTTACATTTATTATATTTATGAAACTTGAAAACTAAGCCTATTGACAGATGAAACAAAGTATATCAAATTTTTACATGGTGTTTGGTGTCATAAAGCCTTTCATAATCACTTAACAACCATCTTTTTAATAACTTCACAACATCCATGGACCTTAACTAAGTTTAATTTTATATACAATATTATGACTTTTCTAGTGTCTTTCTTCTAGAAAGCTGATGTTTCTTTGAATTTCTTTATTAGGGATTTCAGCCTTAAAATTCATTCTCCCTCAGCTGAAGGGCAATATGGTATAGACATAACAATGAACAGAACATTGGGAAAAAAAAGGAATTCTGAATGGTTAGTTATCACCAAGTAAATATAAAATTTGTATAAAAACCCAGCAGGATACTTCCATTTGGGCAACTTTAGAAAGAAAAAACATTTACGTCTAATTTCAGAGTTGGAAAAGGAGAATCAAGGTTTTATGAGCAAACCCAGACCCCCACAGGTATACACAAACACTGGCTGTCAATTCATTCTGCTTTCCCCTGTTTCACTTTCTAGAGGGGCTGCTATGTATTTTCTTAATTCTCATCTGCAGCCCCAAACTCATTAGGATTAAACCACCCCCTTATTTAGAACCTTTAGTTGTGACCCACAATTTTGAATATTGAGTTATTCATAATTAAGGATGATTTATTTAAATTAAAGGTAATAGCATAATTAATTATTACATTCCTGTATTAATTTTAGTTGCCATCTCTCTCTCTCTCTTTTTAAGAGCTAATAATCCTAAAGGATTGTTGGAAGTTAGAGAAGCTCTGGAAAAGGTACACAAAGTAGAAGACCTTCTTCCAATTATGAAGGTAAGTTTATCATCAAAATCGCCGTAGGTATTTTTGGTAAAAAAAACTATAGTGCTTTTTTAAAAAGAACTCATAATTTTTAAATGCATGTTTATTAATATTATGCCCTAAGTGTTTTAAAATTTATAAAACATGCTACGTGAAAACACTAATATAAACTCACTCTAAAGAGATAATCAAAATAAAATGAAACACAGGCATCAGACTCAAACATAAAACAAATCTGTGAGGAAGCAATTGATATAAGAAACAGAAGACAACTTAAAAGTACATACAGTTGAATTCTGCTTCTGGCCACAGTGGAGTAACTGTATGCGGCTGCCCTTCGATTCCGTAACGATTATAAAACTGGACAAAATACAAGGCAACTATTTTCAGATATTGGAAAATTACAAGGCTGTGATTCTTGAAAGAAGGGAAGCACATGAGATGAGCGTTCTGCCTGGGAGTACTTACTAGACCCCTGTGTAGGTGTGTGGAGCCCAAGCTGAGTACAGTGGTCTTGCTGCGCTAGGGAGGCAGAGGTTGGAGTTTGGGTCTGCTGAAGTGCCTGGAATTTGCAGGGCAGGGTACAGAAGAAGAGGGAGCTGCACAGGGCGGAAAGTGCCCAGAGGTCAGTGTGGAGTTCTTTGTCATCCTTGGCTGAGAGCTGGGCTGTGCCCATGCAACAAGACTCGCAGAGGCTCAGTAGGGAGTGGCGATGTGGCCAAGAGAGCTGCCAGAGGTATCAGGTTTTATAGTCCTGAGAGACATTGGAATCCTGGCCTCGCCAGGGTGGAGGGATCCTGTGAGCATCTTGGGCGTTTAGTCAGGACCCCAGAAAGGACACACTGTAGGTGTAAGACCACACTCTAGGATAAGGTCCACATTCTAGGACAAAGGGCAGTCTCTAAGTAGATCACCCTAACAAGGAATGAAACCAAGCCCAAAAGAATTAAATGGATCTACTAGTGATTTAACTGCCTGCCAAAACAAAACTCAGCACCCTTTAAAGGAAGGCAACATAATGTAGACTCTCCTAATTATTAGATAAGTGAACAAGCAGGAAAATGTGACTCATAACCAAGAAAAGAACAAAACCAGTTAATAGGAACGGAGCTGAGATGATCCAGAAGTTGGAATTAGCTCTTTTAAAGTCCTTGTCTGCTTCATAAATGTGTTCAGAGACTTAAAGGAAAACATGAATACAATGATAGAGAATCTCAGCAGAGAAATAGGAACTATAAAAAGAACTAAAAGAAAATTCTAGAAGTCAAGAGTCAGTGGTTTCAGATTCAGATTGGTAATCAACTCATAAGACCTATCATCTTTAATCTAGCACCAGGTTTACTTAGCAGGATGCTGGACAGAGAACAAGCCTGGACAGTAATTTCAGTCTCATCATGAGGCCCAGGAAGCACCCAGATGTGGGTTCCTAGCACCCTCTTTATTGCATGGTGAGATGAAGTCAAAGTGGGTGCCACTTTGGTTTTGTGTATAGCCCAAGATTTGTGCCAATTCACAGCTTTCCTAGTCCGGAGGGCATCTTCCAGATGAGAGGGTTTCTCAAGAATCTTTCGGTGGTTCTCAGGGGAGGCCAGCGATGGAATACTATTCAGTAATAAAAGGACAGAAAGAGTAGTGCTATGCACAGCAACAGAAGTGAACTTCGGAAACATTATGTTGAGCAAAAGAAGCCAGATACAAAAGAGTATGATTCCATTTATAAGAAGTTTTGACTGGTCTATGGGGATAGATATCAGAAGAGTGATTGCTTATGTGAAGTGGAGTTTACTGGAAAGGAGCAGGAGGAATCTTTCCAAGTGATGGAAATACATTATATTTTGGTATATATATTTGTCAAAATGCATTAAATTATACACGTGTAGTTCATTGTATATAAATTTTACCTCAGTGAAAAGTACATAAATTAATTTCCTGAGATATTGGAGCCAGGATCATATGATTGATAGATAGATAGGTTGGTAGAGAGAGAGATTGTTAGGTGGTAGCAATAGAAAAGGAAGAATCAGAATTCTCATAAATTAAAAAAAAATCAGACTAGCAGATTGAAGATAGCGAATATCAAATATATGAGCTGGAATTCTCCCAGAAGGTAGTATAAAAGGACAAAGAAATATAAAATAGAGAAGATGAACACAGAAGATGAAGAATGGACCTATCTGGGAGAAGTTCTGGAAGGAGAGAAGAAAGATAAAGATGCAGAGGAATTAGTGGACAAAATAATAGAAGGAAATGTTGTAGGGAGATGAAAAGATGAGTATAGGGCCTACTGAATGTTTGGGATGATGAATGTTCAAATACACCTAGACACATCCCAATAAAATTTCGGGACTTCAAAATCAAAGAGAATTCCTTAAAAAATTAAACTTAGAGGGGCTGGCCCAGTGGTGTAGTGATTGAGTTTGCAGGCTCCACTTTGGTGGCCTGGGGTTCACAGGTTCGGATCCCAGGCACAGACCTAGCACCACGTGTCAAGCCGTGCTGTGGTGGCATCCCACATAAAACAGAGGAAGACTGGCACAGATGTTAGCTCAGTGACAGTCTTCCTCAAGCAGAAAGAGGAAGGTTGGCAACAGATGTTAGCTCAGGGCCAGTCATCCTCATACACAAAAAAATTAAACATAGAATTACCATATGATCCAGCAATTCTGCTTCTAGGTATATAGCTAAAAGAATTGAAAGCAGGACTGAAACAGTACACCCATGTTCACAGCAGCATTATTCACAATAGCCAAGAGGCAGAAGCAACCAAGTGTCCGTTGATGGGTGAATGAATCCACAAAATGTGGTATAACTTTACAATGGAATATTATTCAGCCATAAAAAAATTCTGGCACATGCTACAACATAGAGGACATTATGCTAAGTGGCATATACTAAGTGATATAAGCCAGTCACAAAAGGATGAATATTATTCGATCCCACCTATTTGTGGTACCTAGAGTAGTTAAATTTGTAGAGACAGAAAGTAGAATGGTAGTTGCCAGGGACTAGGAGGAGGGGAGAATGGGGAGTTAGCGGGGGTGATGGTTGCACAACAATGTGAATGTTCTTAATGCCATTGAATGGTTCAAGTAGCAACTTTTATAATATGCATATTTTATCTCACATATACAAAGAAAAAAGAGAACATCTTAAAGCTACCAGAAAAGAAAAAAACAGATTAAATGCTAAGGAAAGAGAATCCCACTGATGCCTGACTTCCCTCCAGCAACAGTGGGTTCTAGAAGACAATGAAGGGAGGTTTACTTGCGCCAACCCTACCAATGTTCAGGTGTGAGGCTAAAGTACTGTTTCAAATATCTGGTTATTTAGAAATTTCCCCCATCCTAAATCCTCTTTGTCAAAATGATTCAAGGATGTATGTGCACTCACAAAATGAACCTGAGAAGGAAGAAAAAACAAGATATAAGAAATAGTGATGAACAAAAAGCCGATGTAATAAATTGTTAATGCATAATGTTAAAAAATATAAATGTCCGAAATTAAAACACTAGGTAATGTCAACATTAGAGCTTGAGCAAAGTAGAGAAAGGAAGTAAAAATGTGCTACTGAGAGAATATAATCACTGACTGACCCATGATACTGACAGACAAAGACAAGTTTAAATATCAATATGAAAAATGTACAGGTAAACAATGAGAGGATAGGGGTGGATATATAATCTTCTAAATGCCTAAAAGGTAGGAAAATGCCTAAAAGGTAGAAGAAAACAAAGTTAGTGCAACTAAATGCTTACAAAAAGAGGAGAGGGAAAAATCAGGTGAGTAGAAAATATATTTAATGTCAGTGACAAGTCTCAACATGACATTAATAATTGATCCCCTTATTGAAAGATAGAGGATCTCAGATTGGTTTTTTAAGGTTCGGCTATATTCTGTTTACAGGAAACACCTACAACAGAGTGACATTTAAAAAGTTGAAGGGGGAAAGGTGTAGGAGGCAAATAATGAAAAGCAAAGCAGATGTGGCAGTGTCAACATAGAAACATTTGAATGCAAGATAAAGGGCACTTCAGGGGACAGAAATTATATTGTTTAAGTTAAGAAGTTATAATTTTATGAACCTTTTCTTCACCTAGGTATATACCCAAAATATACCCCAAAATGTGCCAACAACAGGTAGATTTGATTTTTTTCAATTAATTGTTTGAACTTTAATGTAAAACTTGAATAAATGTTTTTCTTGTAGATATGGTAGATAAGACTGATTTGCATCAAATGAAATTTAAGAAATTTATGTGAATGACCAAAGCTTATTAAAACAATATATAATACACTCTTTCCTCAATTTACATGCTATTTGCATTCCTAGAAGATTCAGTGTGTAGGAAAACTGTGTAACAAGTATTCAGTGTATAAGTGTAAAACGGAGTCTGGTTCCAGGCCCAGGTGATTACTAAATTATAAACAGATTCTTCGTCCACGTGAAAGTCCAGTGGGACCCTGGAAGTCGTGCACAATGTGTGACTGTCCCCTGCACTGTGGGACCTCTAAGAGTCTTGGCCCCCCCCCCCCCACTTAGTCACGGTAGCCAGCACACTCTCCCATAAATTCCCCTGACACCCCCCGGAGGGAAGAACAGCTCCACTGAGGGCCGCTGGGATGCACCATACAGAAAGTTTGTGTACTCCCGATCTTTCATCTTTGCCTGATGTCTATAGTCTACCTGACTTCATTTAGAGAACATTATCCATGGTATTGCGGATATTTTAGGCATTTAAATTTACTATATTAGGCAGAATACAAAATCAGCTTAGGGAGATGTTAATGTTTTATGTTTCTCTGTTTAAAGAGAAAAACATAATGGACTACAAGACTGCAGTCACCTAGAGTGCAGCTGTGAGGCTGAGCACCGCCCGCTGGTGCCCGCCTCCCAGTGTGCAGCCACTGCCTGTCTGACTGTGTGGTCTGGGTATGACCATTCCACTGCAGCATGTGCGCCTGCTGTCACCTAGGATTAGGGATATATTGCTATTTGGAACGGCACACGTAGAAGTATATAAAAAATGCCTCTGTATTTAAAGTGCTTGGTGAAATGTGATGCCATGACAGCTTCTGCCGAAATATACAGTGTACTTCTGGTGAAAAACCAAGTTAAAATATACCTCAGCTCCCCTCAAGGCACCTTATTAGCGCATAGTGTGGACTGGAGGTCGTGAAGGCCTGGGTCCACGTTCCACTCTGCCGTTGCCCGCTCGCTAACTTGGGCCGGGACCCCTTCACCCAGCTGGTCTCCTCATCTGTAAGGTCAAGACCTGCTCTCTCTTCCCGGTGTGTTGTGAGCAGTGAATACAAATTGTCATATAGTAACTTTTAACACATTTCTTCCTCTAAAAGTCCTTTTCTTCATGAAAGATACTTCCTGTTCTGGCTCCTGCTGCTGGCTCTGATCCCCTGAGCTGACCGGCTCGTGTCCATTGCCCCCCGTCCTTCTCTGGACTGCCAGCAAACACCTGCTGGGTCTTGCTGTTTTTAGACAACCTTTCTCCCCATCAGTGTCTCAGGTGAAGCACAACGTCTTTTTATTTTATCATTGGTTCTCTTATTCAAGTCTATCAATCCTAAAAGAAAAAAGTTGACAACATTAAATAACTGAATTTGGGGAGGATTTTTCTGGAGTAATGACAAAACCTATTTATTAGCATTTCAGTTTTGTCAAAAATATTTTAAACACAAAGCTGACATCTGAAACTGCCTTCATATTCATCCCTGCTGAGGGCCATTCTTAGCTTTGTATAATTCCTTTAACATACTTCTCTGTGGTCTGCAGAGTTGGAGAGTGTGTGTGTGTGTGTGAAATTCTCCAGTTGACAGATATAATTCTGAGTACTTTTCAGAAAAATCAGACTCTGCCTTGAAGGAGCACTAGTAGGAACACAAGGTGCTTTTTTGAGCTACGGGCTATTGGACACAACTATTCTGCTAAGAATCAAAGTTGCTGCTTATTGAGATGAACATGAGAAAAATCCCAAAGGGAGCTCCTAGGACCGAGCGGGCCCTTTGCTGATTGAGAGAGCCTGTGAGCCGTTTGTGCTGAGGTTCTCTGCTGGCCTCCGTTTGGGGCCACGGGAAGCATAACTTGGGCTCAGAGTTTGTGCCGGGGCCTGGGGTCAGTCAGAGGCGTCTTTGGAACTAGTTGCTGGGGTGGAGAATACATGGTCTCTTGCATCGGGGACTTTGATGACCCTTCTTAAGAACTTGGGAGTCAGAGTCAGCACTGCAGAGGAGCAGTTGGGGTGTGCAATGAATTATACACTAGTAACGTGAATTTTCTTTTTCCCCGAAAGCAGTTTAATACTAAAACGAAGGATGGGTTCACTGTGAACACAAAAGTTCCCAGCCTCAAAGATCAAGGGAAGGAATATGATGGATTCACAATCACTATTACAGGAGACAAGTATGTATGCTTCCTAAGAATGGGGATGAAAACGGGGGCTGGGGTCAGAAAGCATGCATATGCGTGATGTCGCTGCGGGAGCTTCAACACACTAGGCTTTTACTTTATCCTGGAATGAAAATTATCAAGGTCCAGTGTGTAGTTAGAACCAGTTATTTTTCTTATGTGACATTTAGGATATTGTACCAGCAGATGCATTTTTTGACTGTGCATTTTTTGACTGTGCCAAATCTAACAACTTTCTGGATATTAAGTGTAATTTCTGATATGTTTTGTGGAAAGCATTTTTCTGGTTCTTGATGTTCACCATGGGGAAGCCTTTTACTAATCAAATGAAAAAAGATGGAAAATTGGCAGATCAAAGACCGTTGTAAGATTTTGTAAGATTTTTTTAATACAGGTTTTAATGTGTTACAAGAGTAGTGCAGTCTTCTTATTGTAGAAAATGTAGAAAGATAAGCAAAAATAAAAACTAAAAATCATTGTTATTTTCTTTAAAAACTGAGATTATACATGTTGTTTTGTAACCTGTTTCTTTTCTACGCTTACCGTAACTTTATCATGAACATTTTCCCATATCCCCTTGTTATAAGCATTTTAAATAATCACATAGTATTCCATTTTATGGATGTTATAGTTTCTTCAATAATTTTTTTGTTATTGATCATTTAGGGTGTTTCCCATTTTTTCACTTTATAAATAACATACTAATAAACATTTTGTTAACTCTAGTTTTATTTACATCTGAAATCCAAACTTCATCTAGGAGCCTCCATATCCCTTAATATTGGGTGGAATTACCTAGAACCTTCCCACGCCCTGCCCACCACCCAGCCCAATACATGGTCCTCAACTGCTCAGCCTGCAAGGCTCCATGATTTCGGCCAGCCCAGCGGTGGGGCTGTGACCTGTGTTCTCTCAGCCCCTCTACCTCTTGGGCTGTGGCTTTTTTGTGTTCTTTTACTCTCAAACCAACCATAGGAGCCTCGTCGTCAAGTTACATGTCAAAACTTACACAGGCCTTCGTAAGTAAACAACAGTTTAGCAACTTCTAAATTTTGTACTTTTCCATATCCTTGAGGTCTCAATCTCTACCTCAAGCCACTTATCAAAGTACAGTCCTGTGTCCCTTAACGACGGGGACTCGTTCTAAGAAATGCATTATTAGGCAATTTCGTCATTGTGCAAACATCTTAGAGTGTACTTACACAAACCTGGATGGTATAGCTTACTACACACCTAGGCAATGTGGTACCAATCTGAAGGGACCACCGTCGTGTATGCTGTTCGTCCTTGACTGTACTTACCAATAAAGATCATTCTCCCCCCAAAAGGAATTCCAGGATTTGCTATTAATGTAAAAATTATTCTCCTATGTTTTCACCCACCCGTGGTTTATATGTGTCCTTAGATTAAATTCTCAGGCAGAATGGTATTACTGAGTAAAAGAGTATATAAAATTCCTTCCCATAGCACAACCAGAGGCACTCACAACTAGAATGTACACCTATGTACTGGGGGGCTTTGGGGAGAAGAAGAAAAAAAAGAGAAAGAAATTCCTTCCCCCTGAAACCTAGCATCTTTCTTCAACTGTCTGTTTCACCCCATTGGTTGCTTTTCTTGCTCTGGGCCTCTAACCCCTCACGTAGACTCATGATTGGTGTCTCTGTCTTCTGTCTCTCAGTGGCTTGCCAGTGCTTCATTGGTGTTTCTAAGGCTCCACTCCACTGGGCATTCCCTGGCTCCAGTTCCTGGTTCCTGTTAGAACCTGGCCTGCTAATTCAGTTGGACTGCTTATTCCCTGAGGTCACCTCCTGCCTCCTATCTCTGAGCCTCTGTCACTCCCATCCTGGTCTTCAAGACCCCAGTTCAGTCCACTTCTTCCATGAAGCATTTCATGTTTTCTTCCATGTCTTCCAAATTAGATCTAATCTTCCTCTTTTGAACGAGGTTATGGCCCTAAGCATGGCCTCATAATAATCTGTGGCCTTGTTTCTCCTTCCCTTTCTCAATAAAAGCAGCAGCTATGCTGTGTTCCTCTTTGTAGGATCCAAGGACTATGTTCAGCATCTTGCTACTGGTATCACATGATAAATCCCTGTTGCATCACGTTTAGATCCTCCATAGAGCCTCACATGGAGCTAAGCATGCAGCGGAAGCTTGAAAAAAAGGAAAACAGTGGAGTCCCTGAGCTTGCTTTCTGCTCGCAGTTCTTGCTCCTGATCTTCCATCATAATGTGGGGGGCTGGCTGATAAAACACTCACTAAGCGTTTAAATGTGTTCTTTGCTGTGTGTAGTTGTTTCCTCTTGTAATTACCTAAGCTCATATAATAGGTACATATGGTTAGACTGAACCAAGTAGCATGTTTTTTGAAAAAATTGCATTCTTAGGAAACTTGCCTTATGTGTCTGTAGTTAGAAAGATAGGATATGTTAGATATGTCTTTTGCCACTTCAGCATGCTAGTTGCTTCCCTTTTCTTACTTTCTGTGTTTGCTTATTTGAATTATATAGCACATGCCTTTGACACACATTCTTATATTTTTAGGGTTGGCAATATACTATTTTCTGTTGAAACTCAAACTACAGAAGAAAGAACACAATTATATCATGCTGAAATAGATGCACTTTATAAAGATCTAACAGCAAAAGGAAAAGTACTGATTCTTTCATCAGAATTTGGGGTAGGTTTTTTTGTTTGTTTACATTTTATCCATGCTTCCTATGATTCTTTTGTAAACTTTTTAAAGCCTCTACCCTTTCATTGGGATTATACATCTTATGGTTGAAATCAGCTTTAATTGATGACCTATAAATATATCTTTTTTAATATTCTTATGGAAACAATTCTCATATTTAATAACTACAGTAATTGGAGAGTGATAAATTTACTAGTTACTATATTATATTATCATAAGTTTGGCTTTGTTAAGATGTAAATGAAAAAGTTGGTCCATAATGAAAGTGGCCTATGCTGCACTTAGTGGCCCTGTCCTGGTCTGTGACCTCTTCCCTCCAGTGCCCATCCCAACTCGAGGGGGTGCTCCTTGGAGGCAGGATCTGGGATGTCACCTTCATGGCTGCAGCTACCACTGTGCCAAGAATATGGGGACACTCCATTCAGATTCCGGAGTGGGTGCCCATGGCCCCTGGGAAGTCACTTTATTTCTCTTGCATTTAATCAGCTCATACCTATAATTAAGCATCTAAGTTTTTATGCATAATTAAGCATATTTCTCAACTAAATCTCAGTGCAGAATGGGGGCTTATCAGAATCTGGGGGTAGGGAGACATGTGCTTTGAGAAAGTATATTCGGTATTAATAAGTGCTTTGTTTTATTTTAATCTCAATGTATATTTTGACATTTCAAAGACCATTAAAAGAGACAGAGATAGGTGAAGGGGATTAAGAGGTACACACATCCTGTTATAAAATAAGTAAATCATGGGGATGTAATATACAGCATAGGGAATGTAGTCAATAATATTGTAATAACTTTGTATGGTGACAGATGATTAGACTAACGGTGATCATTTCATAATGTATATAGATATTGACTGACTGATGTACACCTGAAACTAATAGGCTATTGTATGTCAGTTACATTTCAATAAAAAAAGAGTGGAATTTTTATATTTATCAGGAAAGGTTGCAGTTTTAAAAACGGCTGGGAAAGTATTGCTCTAAATTGAACTGTATGTATACCCTTTCAGTAGAAAAAATGATACAAAAGTATATAAAATATTCAAGAATATGAAAAGGAGGTTCTTGTAGGAAAGGAATGAAATAGTCCTTTTCCTGAGTAAATGATTCTTATGTGTCTTGTCACCTAATAAACAACTAGTTTATAGTCTAGTATTTAAGTTCATGAGCATACGTCTTTTTTTTCTAGGAGGCTGATGCTGTTTGCAATTTAATCTTATCCTTAGTTTATTACTTTTATAATTTAATGCCACTCTCTCGAGGATCCAGGTGAGTGATAGAATTTAAAAGTTTTTACGTTGAAAAAACGTGTTCTTTTTTGCTCATACTTCCTGTTGTGGGTGTGGGTACAAAAGTACCCCAAGCAATGGCAAGAAGCCCCCTTTTGTTTTTTTCAAAATCCACCCAAAAATTATTTCCTTGATCTACCACATCATCAAAAGAATTAGGAGAGAGAGTTCAAATATAGTGTGCTTAAGTTTTAAGGTTAGGGATCCATTCATTCAACAGGAATGTACTGAGGGCTGACTCTGCGCGTGCCGTGTGCTCACTGTATTTTAATTTCGATGTTTGCCCAGACTGTTACCCTGCCTTCTCCCGTCTGTCCCAATTTTTGGCCATTAATTGACCTTTAACCCTAATGTGTTATGCTTTTGAGTGACCAACCATTCCACACTATTTTTATTATTGTGAATAAATTCTTGCTCCTTATGAAGCCATCAGGAGTTTTTTTAGGTGTCATTAAAACAAGGGATGTGTCTGTAGCGTTTTCTTTTTATTCTCTTTTACCCAGTACTGTGGGCAGTAAATCATGTACATGGCAAATGCTATTGCTAGCACATATTTGAATTTAAGATGTTGTGGCTAAAATATATACTAGAATGTCTTTATCTTTAATTAATACTTTGAAAGTAAAACTCTCCTAAGTGTGGTAGTAAATTTTGTTATAATATTAAAAAGGCATTGAAACAAAATAGAAACATAAACGTCATATCAGCATAATTACTATTAGCTGTGTCGGCTGAATATATGACCTGCAGGAGACCTGCACACACCACCTCTTGTCACCCACTCTACAGGCACTGTGCCGACACCCAGCATTATTGTTGTCCTCACAGCGGCTCTCTTGGCTCACGTGCGACATATGAAGGAAGTACCGCTCCTGTCATCCTCGACTCTTGCTCTCAGTCCCTAAATGCTGTTGATTCTGCCTCCTACCCCTCTGTTCTCTTCCTGATGCTCACAGCTACTGCCATAGTTCAGACCTTTGTCATCTCCTGCCATAACCTTTCTAACTGTTCTCTCACACCCAGGCTTTTCTCCTTCCCCTCCCTGTGCCCCACAGTTCTTTATACCCATTGGCTCCCAATACCTATTGGCTTAAATGCAGACTTGGTGGCAGCAGGCATGGTGCCAGTCCCCATTCTGCCCTGGCTTACTTTGGCCTCGTCACCTCTCTCCTTCAACTGCCCTTTGGAACCTCTTGAAGGTCTGTGGAGCTTCTTGAGGCTCCTCCGGTTGGCTCTCTCCACTACACCTCCCTGCCTTTCCTCACACCTTCATGTCTGCTCATGTGCTTTTCCCTCCATTCCAGCCCACTTCCCTTCTCACCCTGGGCCCTGGAAGATGCAGTGCACCTGCCCGTGGCCTCTGTGAGGTCTTTTCTGGTATGCGACCCCGTGATTGACTCACTTTCCTTGGTGTCCACTCATTGCTCTTGGAAGCATTCTCTGCCAGCACTCGTGGTCTCTGTCTCCCTGGCCAGGCTGCCTGTTCTCAGAAGCAGGAGCCTCATCTAGTTATTTGTCCTGGGGTACCTTGAAAAGGGGCACACAGTTGGTGTGTACTAAATATGTCAGAATCAACAGTGAGTCTGTTATATGCCAGGAAGGAAATTTATCTAACATTGATTTTCAAACCAGTCTATTAGTACATTCTGAGAGTGTGTTCTGGTTTTATTCTTTGGGGACCAAAGTTTTTAATGCATAAAAAAATAAGATTAATATGTTTATATTTACAAAGTATATTGTATTTATGCATTTATGTATTTATGTATCATGAAGTTGTTAAAAATAAGCAAGCACATTTTCTACTCATTATTTCACAAGAATATAAAAACCAAGTGGGAAGAAAACTTCTAACAAAAACACTTTTTTTCCTCAGAAAAAGAATATTCTTGGTCACATTTACCCTTAAATTAGTAAATCAGTAAATATTTTTATTAGTAGTAAATATTTTTTAAAATAAATGAAGGCGCTGGCCCTGTGGCCAAGTGGTTGGGTTCGCCTGCTCTGTTTCTGTGGCCCAGGGTTTTACCAGTTTGGATCCTGGGCGCAGACCTAGCACCGCTCATCAGGCCATGTGGAGGTGGTACCCCACATAGCAGAGCCAGAAGGACCTACAAGTAGAATGTACAACTATGTACTGGGGGCTTTGGGGAGAAGAATAAGAAGAAAAAAAAGATTGGCAACAGATGTTAGCTCAGGTGCCAATCTTTTAAAAAAAAAAAAACAGATGAAAGTCTTCTTATGTTTAATGTCTCAAGAATTCTTAAAAGAAAGAAAATTTCATCTTTTCTGATGGAAAATCCATGGTAAGCTTTAACATGATAACTGTGTGTACACTAGGACTGACTGGTAATTGTTCTTTATTTGAACAGTGTAATAGCTTACTCAGTGATCGTGGGAGCACTGATGGCAAGTGGAAAAGAAGTTGCAGGGAAAATTCCCAAAGGGAAGGTATGTTGGAGCTGGAAGGGATAATGGCTGATTGTGTGTTTAAAGCCCAATCTGTGGATTTTGGGGATAAGATACCTGAGCTAAACAGATCCCAAAGTGGGCCTTTCTCCTCCATATTTAATCACATTTCTAAATTTCTTTCTTTTTCAGTTAGTTGACTTTGAAGCTATGACAGCTCCTGGTTCAGAGGCCTTTAGCAAAATAGCTAAAAGCTGGATGAACTTGAAAAGGTAACTACTTGATGGGGGTTAACAAAAGGATGTTTCAACTAAAGAGGGAGAAAAAGGGACTTCCTGTTACTTTTGGAGCTCTATGAGACTGGAATTGCACTCATTTTAATGAGTTATTATTATACAATATATGTAATCCACTTTTTCAAGGTTAAAATGTTTTGCTGTCATATAAGACCCCTTAAAGGCTGACTGTCTGGGTAAAAATGAATAATTAATAGAAAATAAGGAAACTAGTTTGTGAAAGAAAAGTTATGGATGTTTTATTTACATAATCAGATATTCATTTCTCTTGGCTAATTTACCCTTTATCCCAAACTCTTAGGTTCAGTATTCAGGAGTGAATTTGAAAGCTCTGAGCTAAATCCATTTCAGACCTGTTCTGAGCGGTATAGCACTTTGCCTATTCAGCTGCATTTTTACTGCACTCCAGACTTTGAGAAAATGGTACTTGTTTGTAATTTAGATGAGGAATCTCTGTGAGTCAGTGAACACTAGCCAGAAATTATCCCTGATGGTTACCCTGTGAGGAGTCCAGTAGACTCTGATCTTTCCTGGCTCTTGTTTCCAGAAGTGGCAGAGGAGTGTGTAACTTTGGGATGAAGTTAAACTCACAGACGCTCTAATAGTTAATAAAGAATAAACAAATCTCACTATTTGACCTTATTTTATTCTTGCTCCTTTTCTATATTTTTTACATAATGACCACCTTCAGTTTTGCCTTTCACATCTATTTGACATAGCAACCACTCTAAAAGTTGCTGGGTAATTTGTGCTCCATTTAAAATGGAGGAATTCATATCTGTAGGACACTCTTGTTCAATTTGTAAGTATTCCATTACCTTAGCAATGAAAACTTGTAACAGTTACACCTTGTTCTAGTGTTTTCTTGTTCCAGGTGTACTAGTTTACACATATTTTAGTAATATAAGGTCAAAAGCTCTTGCTTCCGTTTCTTACAATACTTTTACAGTGTTAGTCTTTCAACGATTCTTTAAGGAAGGTGTAACAGCGCTGCCTTGCATTGTGCAGGTTCCCTTTCACAATGTACTTTGACATACATTCTTTCATTCCATGCTCACGGTAACTCCATGAGTTAAGAATACTGTCCCTATTGCTACAGATAAGGAATGTGGGGCTTAGAGAAATGACTAAAGCTAATCAGGAGTGAGGCTGGACCTGAAACCTGTATTTTGTGATCCCACATCCAAATGCGCCCCAACAGGACACGTGTGCATAACAGTCACGTGTAAATTAGAGTTCAGTCTTCTTTCCCAAAGACTCTGGTTGAACTTCCAAGCAGCTCGTAGTGAGCCTGCTGATATCCTAGTCCATTGCTGAAGAAGGATTGTCCTGTTCACAGCTCTTTCCTGCTTTCCTAATATTGTCTGACTTTGCACATAAGGGGTGTTGGAAAATGAATATTATAATAGGAAAAAATACAACAAGCTCTGCCTTTTTTGTAAAATTGTGTTAATTTTCACACCCCTTCTTTGTGTTTTTCTTTTTCAGTATTTCACCCTCTTATAAGACTCTTCCATCGGTATCAGAGACGTTCCCGACGTTAAGATCCATGATCGAGGTGCTAAACACTGACTCCTCTCCACGTTGTCTTAAGAAACTGTAGCTACACCGTGGTATTTATACAAGGAAAGGGCCGGACCTCTTACTTCTTAAGTTATTTTTTAAAACATGGAATTATAATGAAACTAGGTCCTTTATTACTTTTGATACCAATTTTTGATAGGAATTGAATACTTGAAATCATTTTCTTTACTTCTCTGAACCATAACAAAAATCATGAAAGAGGGGGGAAAAAGCTGTGTGTCTGGGAGGGAAAGTGTATGTATTAGCCAGTGGCCTATTGGTTTCCACTTAAAAATTCATACAACTCCTTCAAAGTTTACTTCAAAAACCAAAAATTATTATTAAAAGGAGCAAAACCAATAACAAAACAGAAGTGTTTTCATTCCTCTAAAGATTTGGATATTTTTCAAAGACTTCTTTTTTATGTGCATTGATAGGCTGTCTTGTTTTCAACTCACATAATCTTCATGTGTGGGTTCTCTGCTTTATTTGAACTCTGGAAGCTTCCTGGGCCGTCAACATGCGCCACAGAGCTCACAGCCGGAACACTTATTTTGAACGATGCAGACAGTATTTGCCAGTGACACAAACACTGAATTACTGAACCATAGTTTTTTTTCTCTCTTTGTTGGAAAAAATAAGCAGTGGTGGTTTCTCTAAATCACCAGTTTTTGACACTGGATTATATATGTTTTTATTTTGTGAACTACTTTCTCTTTCAGGTCTAAGAACATTCAGAAAATAACTGATTTTTTTTCGGACAGGGTAAATGACAATGAGTAAAATGCCTTCATTAAATTATTGCCGTTTCCAAATCATTTTCATTTTCCTTTGATTTTTGTTGAAGAGTTAAACTATTCACTGCTTTGGTATTTAGTTTTTGTCTGGAAACCTTGCATGAGAGGAGCACAGCGATGGCCCCAGGATTTAATGACGCTGGACGTTAGGGTTATCTGCAGGTCTTGGAGAATGCGGCTACTCAGACAGGTGCTGTTCTGGGTACTGACGTGGGCTTCAAAAGAGCCACAGAGATGTGGCTCACGTTCTCATCTCATCTAGTAACCACCGCAGGAGAAGAGGATGAGGATAGAAGTTGTAAGGCCCACCACCTCATTTTACAAACAGATTTCACATCCACAGATCAGTTTTCCCCTGAGACTAAGGCTGTGCTCACAAAAGACAGGCCTCTTCATTTTCATTTTACAGGCGAGGGAACTGAGGCTCTGGGAGGTTAATGACTCTCCAGGGTCACCGAGCTGATGAAGCCGGGGTACTAGGATTCCACCAGTCCTCTCTGCCCTGCCCCACCACGGTCTTAGGGAACCAGATTCAGTTCCCAGGCTCTTCTCAAGACTCAGAGAATGCTTACCACCGTGCCAATCAAAACCTCCATCTGTCTCTTACATTTCTTTGCATTCTCAGTGTCATGCTGTTTTGACCAAACTGGTACACCTGAAAAAATTTTCAAAACCACAAAGGAGTTACAACAAGATACGCTCTTCAGGATTGCAAAGCAAGATGGGAATTGCAGAGATGAAACAAAGGAGAAATGAATAGGTTTTTAAAGTTTTCCCTCTTTTTGCTTATTATCCCAAAGCCAGAATTCTTCCATTTTATCAAGGACTTTTGTTCATCACCAACTCTCAAAGATTTTAAATTGTGAGGTACCCATTTTTCATTTAGGGAAATGGTCCAAATAAATTAGCTGACTTTCTGAAATATGACAGGATACGTCTAAACCCCAGAATTAGAATATATTTTTCTTGAAATTTAGTTTACCAAATTCTAAATTACTATGTTTCAGTGTTTATTTAAATAGGCCAGTTTCTACTCATGTGAGTAAAATAATTATCATATCATTAGAAATACTGAAATGCTAAATTCTGTGATTGCAAGATGTTCTGGGGAAACATTGCTTCTGCCTCAAGTCCCAAAATACTCAGGCCAAGTTGACTGTGGTCTGAACAGAATATTACGAGCAGTTTTGTTTGGTGGCTGGGAAGGTGGTACTTGCTGGTGTCCCAGTGCCCATCTTTGAGGCCTCCTGTCTCAAGAAGGCATGCAGATTTGGAATGCATTTTTATATTATGATATTTCAAGTTCTCTCATCACATCTGTTAAGTTGAAAAAATCACACCTAAAAAATCAACCAGAGTTCCATCATACAAGTTGTCCTCTGTTAAAGTTTTTTTTAAAAAACGTAAGTTTCTTTCTTAAAAATTAGAAATTAGTTTTTCTTTTTTTTTTTGTGAGGAAGCTTGACCCTGAGCTAACATCTGTGCCCATCTTCCTCTATTTTGTACATGGGATACTGCCATAACACGACAGCATGGCTTGATGAGTGGTGCTAGGTCTGCGCCCAGGATCTGAACCTGTGAACCTGGGCCACCAAAGCAGACCGCATGAACTTAACCACTATGCCACCAGGCTGGCCCCAGCGTTAGTTTCACTTTTATCCTTAAAATTTCATATTGAAACCTTTTGATCATCCTGAGGAAACAACTACTGTTTGTTTTGTCTCTGTTTGGTTTTTATCTTGTTAGCTACCCTTATCCTTTTGATTTCATGCCATAAAAATCAGGACTCTCCTGATGGGTCTGTGATGCTCTAAGCCTGTCCCCTTCCAACTCTGTGATGAAGACCTGGAAACACTGTGTTGGAGGTGTGTCTCTTCCCCAGGTCAGATGGGAGTGTGAGAGGCCATGTTCCCAGTGCTTTGCAGGTTGGTCTAGTTATGTATGTGCATTTGGGGTCTCTTACACTGCAGCTATTACCATTAGAAATCCTTTAGACAACTCATTTTCCTACTAGTTGTCAGTCTTAGGACCCCTTTGCTCCCTAGAAAAGCTGAAATACATGTTAGAGGGGCTCATGGATTAGTCCAGAAATGTCATCCAGGATCTCACTCTATCTGTCATGGCTCAACACAGTCCGTTAGCAAGGCCGCTCTTCCCTCCCTCCTACAAAACACCATCCCCCATCTCTCCACTTCTCCTCAGCTCCATTGCTACCTACCCAGTCCATTATAATCTCTCTTAGACCACTTCCGTAGTCTCTGACGTGTCTTCCTGATGCCACTGTGCTTGAACCCTTCACAGCTTCTCACTGCCCTGAAATAAAACCCAGTCTCCTACCACAGCCCACCTGGCGTGGCCTCTCTCTGTTTCTCCAAGCTCACCTCTTACTACTCTTCCTCTCACCCACACACTCTAGCCACACTCCTTCTGTTGTACCATCAATTCACCAAGGCTTTGCCTTCCACAGGAGCCTTACTAAGGTTAACTCAGTGCTGTCCAATAGAACTTTCTATGATGATGGGAATGTTCCGTATCTGCCTTGTCCAGTACAGTCGCCACCAGCCACAAGTAGCTACTGAGCACTTGAAGTGGGGCTAAGTGTGACTGAGGAATTGAGTTTTTAATTGTTTTAATTAATTTAAATTTAGATAGCACATGTAGCTAGTGGCTATTTTACGGGATAGCACAGCCTAGAGAGTTCCTAATTAGACTTTAGAATAAGTTTTTCCACAGAAATAATCCCAAGTGATGTTCTCTGATGGTAATTAATATTACGAGCTTGATGTTACAGACTTGTCTGAGTTGCTAAACTCTCTGTTTGTAAAATTGCTCCTATGATCCAGATGTTCAAACTTTCAAAAGACTAACTTAAAAAGATCCTCTAGATAAAACTTCTTAGTAAGCTAGGAATTTTATATGGAACTTTTTTGATGTAGAAATTATGTGACCAGGAAACTCTCCAATATTTACCTTAATTTGGAATTAAGGAAGTAAGATTAATATGAATCAGAGCAGAGATCAGCAAAGTCACCTAGAGAAACCCAGTGTGTCTCAGACCAGCCTGATTTGGCTGTGTTCATGAACATATCTTAAGATGTCCGTGATGGAGCTAGTAATTCCTTGCCCCGAAGTCTGTTCCTTCCCCGACTTTTCCCTGTTTCATAAATGGCACCCTCCCACCCAGCAGCTCCAGCCAGAAACTCAGGTGCCTTCTCGAGTCTGCACTGGCCCTTTCCTAGTTTCCAGATCACCACCACCCTGTTCATCATCACCTCTGGTCCAGTTTACCTTTAAAAATATCCCAGATGTGTTCATGTCTAGCCATCATTACTGTCACCCCAAAGCCCAAGCTACTAACATTTAAATTACTTAAAATTAAATGAAAGTAAACGCTTGTTTCTCAGTTGCACCTGCCCCACTTCAAGTGCTCAGTAACCACCTGTGGCTGGTGGCTACTGTACAGACAAGGCAGATACAGAACATTGCCATCATTGCAGAAAGTTCTGTTGGAAAGAACTACTACCCTGCAAATAGAGACAGCTGCTTCCACACTTCCGTGTCAGACAGAAACGAGAGTGGGAGTCCTGTGCTTTTAAGCAAGAGTTCAGATTTTGAGAGGTTTAGGGTAAAAATCACAGAGGTCGGTGGCCGCACAGGGAGACAAATGGGAGAGAGGAAAAAGAAAAGCTCCAGCGCCAGCTTGAAAAGTTGCCATCTATTACCGATTCAGGGGGTCTGGGGTTAGGCCTGGGATCCGCGTTTTTACCGGTACCCAGGTGATTCACACACAGGTGGTCTAGGAACCATACCCAAGAAACGTCAAACTAGGATATGAATCTACCTCGCAGCCCTGGGATTTTGTTTTTTCCCTGACTGCATTGTAAAACCAAGTATGTTCTTGAAGAATAATATAACTGTGAGTAGAATCATAGTTCTTTTGTTCTTCAAGCTGTGTTCCCATAAATATAGTCACTTTAGTTACAATTTGCAAGCCTATATTTTACCAGTTATAATAGTCTACAAAAGTTGGGTATGCAAATATATGTGAAACAATGTTTCTGTGTGATTGATACAATTTAGGTTACAAGCTCCAGTTTCCACTGGTAATGGAAAATGTCACCTGTGCCAGTTCAAGGTGATTCAGACATTTCCAGTCAAACAGGCTCCCCTTCGCCTCCAGGGGACAGTCTGATGTCCTGAGCCGGGCTTCTCAGCGGCCTGCAGTCCTCGGTCCTGATCAGCCCCCACTGAGGTTTAGCTCACACTCCCTGTGCTCAGGCAGTTGCCTCCATCCATGCTGCATCTGCTACTGCCTTGCCCGGACGCTGGTCAGCACAGAGGATACGTTACCTATTGCTCTTCCCCTCTCCAGTCTGCTGGCCTCTCACCTCTCCAGAGCCCTCGGCTGCCTACTGGCACCAGTAGGCACCAGTGCAGGATATGGCTGATCTGTCCAGTCACTGGAGATTCCCCTGTCACCCATCACTCCTCTTTTCTTGGGTGCCATGCTGGGCGTGGGCTTTCACTCTGAGGCTTGCTGCCATCTTTCCTGTGGGGACTACAACCAAGTGCTTCCTTCTCTGTGGTGGGAGTGGGGGGTCTTTTGGAGCTAACACATTTTGAGCACTTACTATGGTTGGCGTTTGTCTAAGTATGGTACATTATTTAATTATGTTGTACATCATTTAATTTAATAAAAACCTTATTTAATCCTCTCAAGAGCCCTGTGAAGTAAGCACTAGTGTTATCCCCACTTTGATGGCTCAGATGGAGGAGTGACTTACCCATCACAGCTCTTGAATTTTGCCCGAGTGCTTCCCCCCTAGGAAGCACTTGACGAAGAGTGGTTGGCAGTGGGCCAGTGGGGATTGGGTCCAACACCCTTGGCCTTAACTCCTAAGTATACTTCCACTTACTAAATCAGTCAGACAAATAAAACGTGTTGTAGCTTGATTGCTTCCAGTCATCTCCTAGGTAGAAATGCCACCATATTATCAGAGGATCCAGCAGTCACCCATCAGGGGACCATATGAATTGGTTTGTTACTTATTGCAACTCTAGAGATCACCTAAGAAGGAAAAAATTTGTCAAAGTTTATAATCTCAGCTAAGACTAAGAATTGTCACTTATTAGAATCAGAATTTAAAGTAATACATCTCAGTCCAGAAATAAATTTGGAATCAATAAATCTCCATTAGTAGGCTTAGTGGGTCTAAAACAATTCTTACATGCAAATTAAATGACCAATTTGCTGTAGAAGTAACTTCTGAAGTGAATATGGCACATATAGTAAATATGTATATGTTAACTATCCATTCCATTTCACAAAGATTTAAAGTAACATGTAAAAATACATGCAACACCAAAGAAGAACTGCGTGGGGGAACCAGTTAACACTGTTAAAATGTATACTTAAACGTGTTTTTTATACATGCCTTTCAATGCTTACAGCACTTGAGAACTTAAAGGGTTCTCAGATCCTCTAGTCCAGCTCCTGCAATTGGTAATTGAAGAGAGTGGAACATAAGAAATGAGCAGCTTCCCAAGGTCCCATGGACAGGGCTGACAGGACTGGTGATGGACCTCAGTGAATAGCGCCATCATTGATCTATTGCACAACTCCTGACAAACCCCCACAGGCCTTTTTCAGGCTGAATAGCCCCTTACCTTGTTCTTCCCTCTTCCTCTGTATACCTCTACCTCCTCTTCATGCTTCTTAAAGTGAAACATTCATGCATAAAAATAATCGTCCGGATGTGGACTGGCCAGTGCAGAGTGTAAAGGGGCTATCCTTTTCTTTTTTAAATCTCTTTATTGAACATACATATGAAAAATGCTCATGTAAGGGTCCACGTTGATGACTTGTCACAAACCCAACACACCTTTACAACCAGCATCTAGATGAAGAATCAGAACATTACCAGCAGCCAGAAGTTTCTATAAATATATGTATATATGAAAACATAAATATATACCATAGATTTTATATAACTATAACATTATAGTAGCTCTTTAAGGCAGTTTCATCACACTACTGACGCAAGTCAACTAAAAACCTCTAACCTGAGTCTTCTTTAGCTGTGACTATTTTTATTTAATAAAGCTTTACCATTTGACCTTTTTATCTCCGTTAAGCATCATCGTACTAATATTAGTTGTTCTTTCTTATAGCTGTTTTCTTTTGTTCATTACATTACAAAATCTGGTTGTCATCCAATATATTACCTACCCTTTTAGTTTTGTGTGAACAATAAGTGATTTCTTACTTGGATTAACCCAATAAGAAACACTATATGTTATCTCAGGCTTATTCCCAGCCTTTATGCCTCCAAAAATTTTTTTTCAAAAATTCTCCTATCATAACAATTGACATTATGTTTCTGTTTGTGAGTTTAAAAATTTATTGTCTATGAACACTTGCATCTTAAGTGCCTTTACTTACTAGTAAAATCGTGATTTTTGCAATTCATTCAGTATGAAGAATATTTTCTTTAAAACAATCTTCATCCACCTATCGCCATGCTACTTGACCCCTCTGACTTCCCTTTCTATATTTCCTTCCTGCTCCGCCTTTGGCTTAGCGTCACTGATGCCGTAATATTGGTAATGCATGTGCACAGAAGCACAGCTCCAGTTCACCTAGGTTCAACCTGACCAATACCAAGCTTCCAAACATTCTCATGGCTCATGATGAGACCAAAAAGTATTGAGATTACATACTGGTACATTTCTCCTAAAAATTTTTTGAGTAATCAGAATGCCTTAGATAAAAGAGAAAAACTGTCTTGTCAAATTCTTCCCTTCACGTAACATGAATGCAATGGATTCTTACATGAGGTATCTCCTCCCAGTAGTGCTGAGAGCATCATTGTCCTTGATTGTGACCCGAGTCCAGAGGTTCTTGTGAATGTATGAGATACATATGTATGGCATATGTAACAGTCGCACATGGTAACTGTTAAAATATGTCGTTCTAGGCACAGCATACATGGAGCATGATACCAATTCTTTACGCTGGCAACTAGGTGGACATTGGATGCTAGAATTTAGAATAATTTTTATATTTAAAATTGAAATTATATTTTAAAACTAAATGAAAAATCCAGCTTTATTTAAAGAAGTTTAATTTTAAATTTAAGATTTGTAAATTATAATTTGTATATTGCCTTTAATTTTATTAGATAATATTTAACATTTTAGAGGAAAAACTTTTAGCAACAAAAAGTTTAAAACTTTTACATTTAATTTACATTGTGTGAAAATATATTGAAAGTTTGTATATGTTGACTACAATTACACGTTATGTTTTAATCCTTTAGATCATTACTAGAGCACAAATCGAGTGAAAATCCTGAGTATAACAACATTAGTGACTTTGCCAAAATGAAGGCAAGAAGGATAATTTTATGGAATTAATATGGTTTATGAATCACATATATCTTTGTTACTCAAGTGGACTTCACAGCCTATGGAGGACACCCAGACGTGTGTAATAATGATTAAATTCACTTGTCTGATATTTTCTCAGCTTTTGAGTATATAAGACCTGTAGTCTTACAGGTTCATCCATTTTTTTGTTAATGTATTAAGACAGGAGGACAGAACACATTCTATTTGACAATAGATTTATAAATTCCAAATGCTTAGACATATAGTCTGTGATCTTCCATTTGTAGTCTTGCTCTGGTCCCTCAGAATGTCAGGGGTGGGCCAGAGGGGGCTGTCCCTGTCTCTCACTTCTGCTCTTCTTGCTGTTTGAAAACCCCTGCTCCACATTTGGTGGGTGCAGGGCTACCAAAAGCACTAAGCTTTGCATCCAGGACCCAATGACAGGCCATTGCTCTCAGTTCTAGTCCCAGGATCTCAGGGACAGGACTCTAATTGGGCCTGCTTAGGTCAGGTGACCACTTAGACCCATCAATCGTGGCCATAGGGTAAAGTCACGTGATAACCTGTAGCAACAACAAAAAAAGAAATGGGCAATTTCTGGGTTGACAATCTCTGACTTGTCCAATGCACTTTGCTAGAATATGCTTGTTTTATTTTGTTCAGCAGACCTTTCTTCTTAGTGGTTTCAAGTCATGCATTTACTTAGAATAATGTTTCTTTTCTTATTGAGCATAATTTCCAGAGGTAAAACTTTCCAAACCTGGGTTACAATGATGGCCATACACCCCAGTTTGCTTAGAACAGTCGATTTATGCCTGTTTTCCCATTGTAGTTATAAATAGTGCCCCTTTTCATTCAAAGGTATCCTGGTGTAGATGACAGTTCACACGGTGCCCTGGATTACAGTGGCCTTTTGTTTGGTAGCGTGAAAGTTAGGCTATATTCCTGTTTGGCCCACATGGCACCTTCCTCCCAGACCCAGCTGGCATCATTTGGTCCCAACAACTAGGAGAGGCCAAAGCAGTGTTCTAGATGCTGGAGATATGGTTGAGTGAGATAGAAACCCTGCCCTGAAGGAGCTCACAGTTCTACTGGGAGAGAGAACACAAGTCAGGTCATTATAATGCAGCCTAAGAAATCTGGTGGGAGCAGAGGAGAGGGGAGTAGCTCTACGTGAAGAAACCGAGAAAGCCCCCATAGAGGATGAAACATCTACATTGGACCAGGCGACATGAGCCTCAGCATTGCTGACTTTGGCATATTGGAATATACCTCTTATTTTTATTAGCTACATCCGAAGCTAAGAAGTTCCTCATTGCACAGATGATTGCTGACTTAGGAGAATCACATGCAGGATGCCTTTCCAACAATGAAATTGGGCCACTTCATCCCCGAGGTCAGTCTTGGAGTAGGTGTCTCGGGTGCATGTAGTCAGGAGAACAGAGTGGAATGTGCTTGTGCCACACGTGGGAACACTAGAATGTCCTCAAGTGGCAGAGGACCTGCGACATTCTATAGTCAAGAATCCCCTGAGACTGGTCTAGAACCGAGGAAGGCACATGAACCACTGCAAAGTATTCAGTCAGGAGACCTGGGTTCCATAACCAGCCCGGCCACCCACCATCAAACAAGCCACTTCATCTCTCCGGCCTTAATTTATGTGGAAAATGAAAGTGTGAAACTAATCCACAGTGTTTCTTCCAGCACTGAAATTTTTATTTGTTGTATAGTGAGCCAGCTACAAATTGTTAGACCATCTCTAATTAATTAGCTAATTTGAGAAGATTATTTCAGAAAAATTAGATCTAATTTAAAATAGCTTCTCCTTTTTATATGCATTTGGTATACCACAGGGACTTTTACACTGATAAAGACCTTTACCAAACAGCCTTTTGAATCCCACGTGGCAGATGTAGGAGAAACCAACTGCAGGAAAACTGGCCAGTTGAATAATACAGTTCTGGCTCCTACTTTCCTTAAACTAGGCTATGTTGGGCATAAGGGTCAGAGGTAATTTCACAGTCTAAACTTTCCTTTTTTTCTCCCCCCTCAAAGTAGACAAGCAAAACTCAGAAGCACTCTCAGGAAAGCCTTTCAAATCCCTGACTCTGTCCTTAATGTCCAGAGTTGGGGGCAAGTGTGTGGGTCTACTCATCGCCTGTACCCCTTGACCCCCCCCAGAAGCACAAAGAAGAGAGAACTATTGCTGCGGAGCTGCTTCCTCCTGTCAGTAGGGCCATCATCTCTTTCTAGGATTTCTTTCTGCTTGATCTTGATCTCTTTCCCTCCCTCCCTCTTCTTTCTGCCCTCTCAACTTTACCTAATTGTCAGATATTTCTCCAAGAATTTCTTTGTTTTTTAAAAATCTTAGTTCTCTCTCCACCTGAAGCATTTCTAGATTTCTATCTTTGAGCTCATTAATTCTCTCCTCCATAAGTTCTGCTCTATTTTTTATGATTTCTCCATTATTTTTTATCTCAGTAATTCTGTTCTTCATATCCAGAATTTCCATATGGTTTTTTCAAGGGCTTCAGTCTCTTTGGTCAAGTATCTCTTCTGCTCATTAATTTTATTCCTGAGCTCATTGAACTGTTTGTCTTTGTTTTCTGATAACTCACTGAGCTTCCTTATGACAGCTATTTTGAATTCTCCATCATTTAGATTGTAATCTGTGGCCTCAGGTTTGGTTTCTGGAGAGTTGTCATTTTCTTACTGTTCTGCAGTGTTACTGTACTTCTTCATGGTGTTTGATGAACTGATCTTCTGCTGGTACATTTGTGGTACTATCTGGTCACAGATTCCACCTGCCATCACTGGCCCCACCCCCTCAACTTCAACATCTCTTCATGTATTTATTGGCCATTTGTATTTCTTTTTCAAACTGTTCATGATCTTTGGCTATGGCTTTCGATTTATTAAGAAACCTTTGACACTCACAAGGAGTATAAAAAATGATACACAAACACCTAGTTGCTCACCACCTGGCTTAGAAAACATCCCTAATACAGTTGAAGCTCTCCAAGTACTGCCCCCCAATCTCATCAGCAGCCCTTGCCATCCCCAAGAGGTAACCTTAACCCTAAGTTTTGAGATCATATGGCCCATGCATCTCCATATTTTTACTACACTACTGTATGTTTCTCTACTATTTTTGCTTATGGCTGTATTCATAACAATTGCATCATTAGGAAACTGATCCTGTAGAACTATGCTTTCAATGAGGTAACTTAAACCCTATAGTTCACTAACAGTTTCTACTTTCTTGATCATAAACGTAGATAGTTTATTTTGTCTAGGGAAAAACGTTGATGGCTATGGCAAAAAGATGGTTCTCAGACCATCACATAGTAGACAAGGGTCATGATGTCTACCCAACAGAGATGAGGAAGAGCTTATGCCATGAAAACCTTTCTCCATACTCCTTTCTCAGTGTTACAAGTGTCTTTCCAATACAAGAAAAAGGAACAAGATGGGACATAGAACACTGCTTACAAAAACTTGTCTGTCTCTAGCTCATTCATTCATTCATCCATCCAGCCAGCCAACAAATATTCACTGAGAGCCCACCATAAGAGCCAGGCATAGAGCTAACTGCTAGGCAACAAAAATGAAAAAGACACAGTTTCTGCTCGCTCATAGCTGAGCTAAGGAAATAGGCAAGCAAATAATATAACAGCTCAGCGTTGTTGAGCATTTACTATTTACCAGGCTCTGTGCTAAGCACACACTTATACTGTCTCATTTAGTCCTCATGTGAGACGTGTAGAGTGGGAAATAAGATGGCACCTGTGGAAAAATGGAAGAAGAGAACAGAAGAAACTTCCCTAAGATCACACAGGCAGTAGTTGGTGGAGCTGAGACTTGAACCTGGGCAGTCTGATCCAGAGCCTGCGTCTTTACCAAGTTCCGCAATTGTCTCGGAAGGAAATCAGTAATTATGACCAAGTGAGAGAAGAGCTATGCCAGAGGGTGAGAAGTGCCACGAGAGGCTGACATCTGAAATGCTTCTTTGAAAATGGCTTGGTAGTGAGGTTCCCTGCAGAGCAAAGGGGAGCTCTTCTCTCGAGCGCAAATGATTCAGTCCATGCCTGACAGCCACTTTTGATCTCAATTTACTTCATTAATTTGCTGTTGGAGCA
Organism: Equus caballus; assembly: GCF_041296265.1. Classification (NCBI taxonomy): domain Eukaryota; kingdom Metazoa; phylum Chordata; class Mammalia; order Perissodactyla; family Equidae; genus Equus; species Equus caballus. The sequence goes on from NC_091684.1 coordinate 91,579,457, forward strand.
TTATGCATAAGCTAGTTTTAATGCCTGGAGAAAAGGCATCCACCAACTTTGGGCAACAGTGAGATTCCATGTTTGTAAAATGGGCGTGGTTCTTGCCAGGTGTCACTTGTCAGATACCTGAGAGGCTAAAGAGCTTCAGAGGAACTTCTCCTTTTAAAAGGAACACAGGAAAGGAGCCTGAGTTGTTTGGTCCAGCCAGACCCTAATTAGGTCAGTGGAGTTTTTTCCCTTATCTTTCTTTACTTTGCCAGAATGCCCAGCTACTAACCAAACAGCTCGTTGGAAATCATGAGAAGTGAGATGGCAAGTTAACAGAGAGCAAGTCATGGAAGGTTTGAGGATGACGCCTCAGGAACAATGGGGTAATAACATCTGTAATCCATCCTGTGGGTGTGGCTACGAGACCCTCAGAAGAAGCTCTGCAGAAACCTGCCCCAGCTTTATTTATATGTCTCAGTCCTTCTCTGCAGAGACCCCCTTACCAGGAAATGAGGATTTAACATTTAGTTGCTAAAATGAGCTCAGATGACAGCAACAGATTCTAAGTCCTCTGCCTCTTTGCAAATGGGCTTCGATTACTGCAATTTACAGGAATAGTTCTCTGTTTCAAATCAGTTGGGAAAATTACCCTAGCCTCAGCCTTTCAGAAGGAAAATTCCACTTGTACTCTGGGTCCTGTGCCTACGCACGCCAACTATGATTACGGCATGCACCCTGTAAGTGCACATTAAGGCTCTGTTGATACCTTGCAAATGGATGTGCTTGGTTCTTTCCCTTTGGTAGCACTTAATATTACACTATGGACTTGCTTCCTACCAAGAACTATATCTAGTAAAGATCCTCTGTACAGAAATTCAAGAAAGTTACAATGTAGACCCTACTCTTCTGGAGGAAAGCTTTGCAATATGTATCAAAATCCTTAAAAACGTTTACTCCTTTATCATTAGGTAGAACCCTTTTCGTGGCAAGAAATAGAAACCTGTTCAAGCTAACTTAGGAGAATTTCCTACAAGGACACACTCCCATCCTTGTGCTTCCTACAGCCAGGCTTCAGGAAAGGACTGGGAAAGTAGGGGGATGGCTAAGGAGAAGCCAAGATGTTTGTGTTCTCTCCCTCAAAATCATGTTTTGAAAGAATGGGATTCTCTCCCTGTCAGCCTCTGCTGCCCACAGATCCTCTGGCCTGTCTCTCAGTCTCAGATTCAAGTTCCTAAGCAGAGTGCTCTGATTGGCCCTGCCGCCTCGCCAGGGGGACACGGTCACAGACGCAAAACCCCAGCCCACCCACTGGCAGAGAGAGAGAGATGGTTTCAAGAAAAGTGAATTTTACTAGGGACCTCCCTTCCGGAATTTGTAAAAGTCCCAACATATGGGTTTGGTTGAATAAATTATGTAATTCCCTTATTTTGGAACAGTATAAGACTACTAAAATCATCTTTCAGAATATTTAACAAAATTAGAAAAACATTCATAATATTTTTGAATGAAAGGGGAAAATTACAGAATAACATTTTTTTATTATACAACAAAATAGCTTTATTATATGATGAAAACAGTTTTACCATTGTTTTTATTATGTATACATATGCATGGAGAAAGGATTAGAGTACAAAATAGAATGTTCACATAATTATATGCTGTGTGTGTGTCTCTATTTTTCAAATATTTTTATGTTGACCTTTATTACTTTTATGATCAAAGTGAATTTTTAAAATTAGTTGACAAATTAAATACATAAAATTACCTGAGATGGAAATGAAAAAATAAACTCAATTTATATCCTGAATCGGATATTTTTTAGTTTCTAAAATGATATAAATAAATGCAATAAAGTTTAGCTAAAAAAGTAAGTGGCTCTTTTTAGGAATAGTTTGGGGAAATAACTGCTTTCAAATTTTGTAATGTTCTATTTAAATGCTTCTTTTAAAGTCAAGATTTTGAAAAAAGGTCCTGGCCTGAAGTCACCTTATTTTAGAAATCAGGTTTTTAAACATCTTAAAAAGCTGTGTCTTTAGTATTGATGCATAATTTAAACATTGCATGCAATTTGGGAATAACAATTCTAGTAATAGATATGATTGAAAAATGTGGACAAACCAGAAAGAGAAACATATATGGGGGAAAATGACAATCACATAGTTCCATATGAGCCACCGGTTTTTCCCTTTTTACAGTGAAGTGAGAGCATTGAGGACAGAAAAACATGCATAGGGAATTTCTCAGGTGATAAGCACTAATGGAGAAGTTGCATTAGGTGGACCCTTCTCCCATTACTTAGCACTTAAGGTTCAAAAAGAGAACGAAACCATTGATGGGAGCATTCGATAAGAGGTTTTGATACAGATTTTACTAGAGTGTTGGAGATGTGATCAGAAATGGGAAAGTCAGAAAAAGCGTCAAGATGAATTAGAAAGTGTGTGATCAAATCTCAGGAGAGATTAGTGTGTCAGGCCTCATTCTTTTCCCCAACACCATGAGGCCAGAGATTCTGGAAGACCAGGGAGGGCTCCAAGAAGCCTTTCCCACCGGCCACGATCAGTGCAAGTCAGAGTCCAAATGCTGTCACTCACTCCCAGATCTATCGGTGCTAGATGGTGCTCTGGCATCGTGTGCAGTTGGTCTCTCGTTTCTCTCTTAGCCTCTGATTTGATACCTTCTCTGTTCTTTCCATGTGGCATTGCGCTGGCTTCTGCTCTCTTCTATCCACTCTCTTGCTGGGTCTCTTTCTTGCTTCCCTAGTCTGGATTGCTTGATCTCAGGCTTGATTCAGAAGGAAGATATAAACAATAAGACAAAATGATGATGACTATAACAGAACAACATAAAAAGTGCTATGGGAAAACCAAAAGGACCTAATTATTTCTGCCTGAAGTGGATAGCTGGGAGACGGCTCCTCAGGAAAGGTGATGAATGTGTTGGACCTTGAAGGGTGAGGAGAATTCCATGTTTCACAGACATTCTGTGAAACTTCAATTTCACAGAAGTTGAAAAATAACATATAATCCCAGAAACTTAGCAGACAACGGTTTTCATTTTTCCACATTCTTTTCCATTCTTCGTAGCATCTTGGTATATTAATAGTATTTCAGGTTAAAGGAGCTAAGGACATAGATTAAATCCAAGCAGGGGCAGTAGAGTGAAAATACGATTCCCAAAGTCAGTCTTTTTTTTTTTTTTTCCTTTGAGGAAGATTAGCCCTGAGCTAACTACTGCCAATCCTCCTCTTTTTGCTGAGGAAGACTGGCCCTGAACTAACATCCATGCCCATCTTCCTCTCCTTTATACATGGGACGCCTACCACAGCATGACTTTTTGCCAAGCGGTGCCATGTCTGCACCTAGGATCCCAACCGGCGAACCCCGGGCCGCCAAGAAGAGGAATGTGCGAACTTAACCGCTGCACCACTAGGCTGCCCCCTCAAAGTCAGTCTTTTTTAAATTGCATAGTTTTAACCAAGTCCCTGAGCTCTGGCTAATGATGAAAGAGGTAAAGGAACAAACAGACTCACGTCTCCTGTCAAGCAGAGAGCTCTGGTGGATTCCACTAAACCCCCCAGGGCAGCTGGGATGACTATCTGCAGATGTCAAAGTGGTGACATTCACAAACCAAGAGCCAGGAGCCCATTTAACAAATGTCAGGGCAGCCTGAAGAGAAGAACAGAAGAGAGAAAAATGCGTTCCACATCTGGGGGTGTTTAGAAGTCGAGAACAGATAGTTTAGAAGAAGAGAGAGAGGAATTCTCAATCAATAAATCATTGCCACACTGTTATACCATCCTCCCCATTAGCCATCCTCATCTCCCTCATTCTCTCTAACTACATTTCTACACTCTTACTAAACCAAAGATTTTATATAAATTTGAAGCCACTTCCACACTGTCTCAGTCAGTTCAGGTTGCTGTAACAATAATACCATAGGTGGGCAGCTTAAACAACAAATGTTTCTCACAGTTCTGGAGACTGGGAAGTCCAAGATCCAGGAGCCAGCAGATCCAGTGTCTGGTGGAGCCTGCAGGTGGCTGCCATCTCATTTTGTCCTCAGCTGGTGGAGAGCAAAGAGAGAGACAAGCTATCTTGGCTCTTCTTAAAGGGCACTATCCCATTCATGGGGGCTCCACCCTCATGACCTAACCCCCTCCCAAAGGCCCCACCTCCTAATACCAGCACGCTGGGAATCAGGGCTTCAGCACATGAATTTGAAGGGGACACAACATGCAGTCTGTAACACACATGTATAATGCCAAAAATGTTGGCATCGTTCTTCCCAGGACACCGAAGTCTATCCGAGATCAAACTACAAAGGGGTGAACTGTCTCTCTTGTGCCTACCTATCTTCTTTTGGGTGTGAGCGATCATGAGGACTTCATGGAGGAGGAGGCATTGGAGCTAGGTCTTAAGGATGGGATTTTTATATTTCGAGATAATGAGGTGGGGGTGTCCGGTGGAGGGAAAAAAGGATGAACAATTGCTTCTAGACTTATTTATATTCTTGCAGAGGACTGAAAATCTCAGAGGCCTTTCTAAATGTAAAAATCCAGACAGGTAGAAGATTTCTGTTGTTGATGCAACCTTTTAGCATTTTTCACAGAGCAGCTAAGCCAATTATCTTTGCTACCAAAGGTATGATGTCAGTGGAGAGAAGGGCCCAGTTTTGAGCCTCGTGTGGGTCATGTGGTTTTGCCCAGAGAAGATGATTCTGTTCCTGAAGGCAGAAGAAGTAACTCACCTGCCCGGACTTTGTGACAGACCGTGGTTGTCTCAGTGAAAGCTCTCCTTACAACTGAAAAATAACTCAACCCCTCAGAATATTCAAAGCACAATTTCTGCCAACAGTAGATTCGTAAAATCACGTCTTTCCTTTTGTGCCTCCTGCCCCTTTGTCTTGGTCATGAACCCTGCCCTCCAAGCACACTGTATACCAGTCTTCCAAATAAACCAACTTCATCCTTGTCCATCGCCCATTCTTTCCGGGTGTGGGAGCGAAACGCAGAGAATAGTCTTGTTTCAGGGCAGCATCTGGAATAAGCAGTAACAGATGTAAGAATGAATCATCGTCCTCAGGGAGCCTGCCTGCATCCAAGCTGAGTGTATCTGTAAGGAAGGCTGGCTTTATCTACCAGGAGACTGTCCTGCCATGTCACCAAAAGGCTCCCTTCCCCAAACTGTCATCCGTTTGCCACAGTGCCTGGAATTTCACCATTAGTTTCAGCAACTGGCTCACAAAACATCAAAACTGGTCACTCGGCTCTTGGAAGCAGGACTGGAACACTTGCCCTGTGGTTTCCCATTATCTTGCAGGGTATCTTCATTAGGGGAGTGAGTTCACAAATTGTTTGGGACAACAAATGCATTCAACAGACATTTGTACTAAGAGCTTACCTGACATTTGGCTGTGCAGTAGGAACTTTGGGATGGGCGACAGAAAGAGAAGAAAGGGGCCCTGCCCTTACCTTCAACTAAGAAGATCAAAGTCCTGAAATAGCCATAGGGACCAAGGGGCCTTCCCTTTAGGTCAACAGGACAAATACAGCACATGTGGTGACAAGTGGACGTGAAGTCCGAGACGCTGGCTCACTAGCGTGGATTGAGGGAGGGTCTTTCACGTGTCACCCTCTCTCTTTCATTTGATACCCTGCCCTAGAAGGTTGGTACTGTTAGCTCCATCTTAAAGCTGAAGAAACTGAGGCTTAGACAGGTATATAGCAGAAGCTTTGTGCGAGCCATGCTTCATGCCCTTGGCCCATTTCTGTGGCGGGCAGGCGCACAATGACAGTGCCCCACTTCAAGTGCCCCCCATTTTATTGCTTCTAGGCTTTTTTCCAAAGCCGTTGAATCCTGTCAGTCCCCAGGTCTCCCAGAGGTCCCCTCAAGGTAACCTTCAACTATGGGGAATGGCCTTGCTGTTCATGTCTCTCTCAATAGATTTTCTTAAATAGGGTTGACCCAGGGCAGCAACTGTTAGCCAAGATGCTGGAAATACTGGTCATCATCTGGGTGTTCAAATATTATACTGAACAAATCAGGGCTGTGTTTCACCACTGAGTAACCTAGAAGCTCTAATAAATTATAGCCATGAACTCAGTTTATTGTTAATAACCCAGTAATTAATCTTAGACATATTAATCTCGTGTTGGAGATTTTTAACAAAAGGGAAAGAGAACTCTCTTCTGTCAATCTCAATTCCATCACAGACTATGAGGGGTGATGGGGGATAATCTCAGGTGAGTGCTTTCCTTTGATGGCTTGACATCCTTATCTGTAAAGAGGGGATAATAATGCAAACTATGTAATATGCACTCATTCATTCATGCATGCATGCATGTATTCATAATTCATTCAACAAACTGTCACTGAGCACTTACTCTGAATCAGACATCCTTGTTCCCAGCAGTAAACAAGACACATAAGGTTCTCCCTACTGTAGAGTTTACATTCTGGTGGGGACTTAGGAACACTTCTGAGAAAAGTGACCGAAGTGGCACTTGCAAAGGAAGAGCTCCACAGTTCAAGACCCCAGAGACAGTTTCATCCTTACTTAAAGCTCTCGTTGCTGTGTCTCCCTGATTCTAAGAAAAGCATTTGAGGAACTTCCACCACCTTCGGGTCCTGAAGAGCTAATCATGCATATATATGGACTGCCCATCGCCAGGAGATCTAGGAAAAATACCCCCGAATTCTGTCTCATACCCCTTTCTCCTCTCCCCGTCGTGCTTAACGTGAAGTAGCAAATGACTCAGTCAAATGTGGAATAAAGGAATGCCCTTTGGACCACTGCAAGGTTTTAAAGCATTTCAGAGAGTCAGGGGCCACGTGCTAGTCTCTGCATTTTGTGAGCAGAGTCAACCGGCTAACCCAACTCCAACAAGAAGGACAAAGTAGACTGCTCCATCCAAATTCTTGCTTAAGAAGATGCTTAGCGCTAGAGCCATCCCCCTATTTTATTTTATTACGTATTTGGAGTTTGGCTATTTTTCTTTCTTCCCTGGAGTGAGTGAATATTCATATGAATATCCCCCCCCTCCAATTTCAGCCAAGTCATCTGTCAGAGCCATTTAATTCCCCAGTGTCTTCTCATAATCTGGAAGAAGTTTTCTTTTAGTTACTCCTTATCATCCAGATCATGGACTTCACATACTTGGGCTGATGTCCCTGAATTATCTCACATCATATTTATATTATGACTTCTCTGGCAATAAATTATATTTGATCCGAAACACTTAATTGGGTTTGCTTTATTGAAAGCAACATTTATTTTTGCAACTGCTTTGAAAACCACATGTGACCAAATTTCTAATAGTACAGAACCCTTCCTATGTGAATTTCAAAGCAAGCTCCAAGACTGTTAATTAAATTTCAAGAACAAATCTTTAAACATCACCCACATTATTAAACAGAGATTAGAGGGGAGAAATTAGTGGGATTCAGGTTAGTGTACTGATCCTATATAGCACAGACTTAGAGAAGAATAATTTCAAAAAGCTGTTCTCAACCTGGTGTCTTCACAAGCAGTCCGTCACATACTGTGCAACCCAGGCTGTCAGATGGTGGCTTTTCCCACTGCTTCAGTATATTACGCTGCTAACACTGTCGATAGCGTTATCTTTTATTGTAGAGCTTGTCACATTCATGACATTCCAAAAATATTTTCTTAGCATTTCTGGGCCAGAAAATGATTAGGCCATCTCACATTTAAAACGGAACTTTGCAAGTTATTTCCCTGATTGTGTTACAGAATTATCGAAGTGTTACTCCAGAGGTAAATACCTTAAGTAACAGCTGAAACGCAGTTTCTTGTTTTAAGCGTGGTTACTTAGTTCTCCTCCGAGACCTGTTACAGTCTGGTTCAAATCAGCCAGATGGCAAAGCAGATAAAGGTTCTTTTAATTTCTATTTTAATTTTTGTGGTCTGGGACACACTTCAAAATGACATATCGGGCCCCCACTGTTGGGGTGTCACTTCTCTGCCTGACGATGAAAATTTCCCACCCCTCTTCAGTTTGTTTGCAAACATAGACATGCTGACAGTTCTTGTGAGTTCTGAGATTCCAAAATAAATCTTGTCATCTTGTTTGTGGCCTCTGAGAAAGGAAAGGACACGTGGCCGCTAGGGGAAAACCTCTTCAGGTGCAGTGGCAAAACGCGGTACAGGTGCGCCGGCTGCCAGCCCTGCTACCTGCCCTGCCAAGGGTGTTCCCAGCACCCTTGATGAGATAAAGGCAGGATGAGCTACCCGGTACTTCATCTTCGTCCTGTCTCTTTAGGAGGAGCGGGAACTAACTTTAACAGTTTGTGCCCGACTAGTCCAGTCTCTCCAGGTGGCCCCTTGGGCCTCCTCGCTGCCCTGTGCCCACCTCTTCTCCGTCAGCTCAGGGCGCCAGGCCCCCGGCCTAGTGTCTTGGGACGGCTCAAAGATAGCGAAGAAGATGGCTCAGCAGGGAAAAAGCACAGGGTGGGAAGGAGGCGGCGGCGGTCCTGAAATGCGGGGCTTTCTTAGGCACATTAGGAGAAAAGTTTCCTTTGTCAAACAAGTGACCACGTGGCACTATGGCCGTCACCACCAGCAATCCTATCAGACCGCCGGGCGCGAACTTGGGGAAGCGCCAGCCACCTCGTGAACCGGCCAAAGGGGGCCCCGAAAAGTGAGGGTACCGCAGGAACCCATGGGGCGGATCGGGAGGACGCCGGGAGCCGCAAGGGGTCGCAAGAAGCTAGGCGCGGAGGGCCGGGTTCCCGAGGTTGGGCGTACGCGGGAGGCGGGGCTCCCGGGAGGCGGGGCCGGGGGGGTTCCCGGAGGTAGGGGGGCGCAGAGAGCGGGGATCCCGGGGACAGTGGGGCGCAGAGGGCGTGGTCCCAGGGTCAGAGGGGAACGGGGTTCCCGGGATGGGGCGGGCCCGGGGTGCAGACTTCCCGGGGTAGGGGCACGGGGGGCGGGGCTCCCGGGAGCAGCGGGGCGCCGGGTTACCGAGGTGGGCAGGCACAGGGGGCGGGGCTCCGGGGACGAAAGAGCCCCCGTCTCGGGGGTGGGGAGGGGTGGGGCAGGGGGCGGGCCTCCCGCGGCGGGGCGGGGCGAGGGCGGGGGAGGGGCTCCTGGCGGTGGGGGCGGGCGAGGCGCGGGGTGGGGAGCGGCGGGCAGGCCGGGCATGGCGTCCATGGCGGCGGCGATCGCGGCCTCGCGCTCGGCCGTCATGAGCGGGAATCGGCCTCTGGACGACCGGGAGCGGAAGCGCTTCACCTACTTCTCGTCGCTCAGCCCCATGGCCAGGAAGATCATGCAGGACAAGGAGAAGATCCGCGAGAAGTACGGGCCCGAGTGGGCGCGGCTGCCGCCCGCCCAGCAGGACGAGATCATCGACCGGTGCCTGGTGGGGCCGAGCGCCCCGGCACCCCGCGACCCCGGGGACTCCGGGGACTCCGAGGAGCTCGCGCGCTTCCCCGGCTTGCGCGGGCCCACCGGCCAGAAGGTGGTGCGCTTCGGGGACGAGGTAGGTGAGGGCCGGGCCGGGGACCCTGAGCCCCTCCCCGCGCCCCGATGCGTCCCCAACTGGGTGGGCACCTGCGGGCATGTAACCCCAGAGGGTCGCGGTGGTAGGGGCTGGAAAGGAGAAGGCGCAGGAATGGGAGTGGGTGGAAGGGGCGTCCCAGAGCCGAAGGTCGGGGGGTGGGGGCTCCCCAGAGGGAGTTTGTTGAGAATCGCCGAGAGGAGGAGATCTTTAAAAGACCCTCAATCTAAATCTGCTCCGCTGGGCCGCACCGGATCCAGAGACTTCTCCCAGAGCTGAAGACAGCTGTTCTTAAGCGAGGCAACAGCAAGGAATTTTAAGCCAAACAAGCCTGGGTTCTAATCCACTTTGCCACTTAGCTGAATGGCCGTGAGTGACAACCTCTTAGAGCCTCAGTTCCCTCCCGGTGTAAACGGAGGATAATAATACCCACCCCATGTCTGCCAGGGCGGGAATTCAGCAAAATATACATATTAATATTAATATTTGTGATGAGCTGTATGGGGAAAGTGAAATTGCCAAGCAAGATGTCAAGAAGGAAGAGGTGCCTTCCAGGATTCGGAGGCGAAACCCAAAGCCCTAAGATGTTTCCCGAGGGAGCAGGGTGTGCAGCTTTGTTTTGGGGGTGAGCATGGTGGCCCCGTTTTTCCACTGGAAAACTCAAGGATAAGTTTGAATGAGCTGCAGCAAACCTTTGCTACATATAAGTGCATGTCTGGGTTTCTGACCTAGACACTGGAGATGCCCAGACTTCTAGAGGGGTGGTCATTGTGAAGGAAGAAACACTGAAACTAGGCAAGGAAAAACTCAGAAATGAGCCACACTAAGTCACAAAGGCCTGAGTGTTCTGCGCTGCTCAGAAACTTGGTCTTTTTCTTGTGTGTTTAACTAAAACCTGTTTGGTGCCATTAGAATTTGCACTTGTGGCTACTTGGCCTTTCAAACTCAACTTTTGCCTGGAGGGCCAGTCAAAAGGAGCAGATGGAGAGAAGTGAAGTTGGCGCCCTGTTAAGGCTGCGAGGCTGCAGGAAGGAGGAGCTGGGCTAGGAGAGTTTTTTGGAGGAAGTTGTGGACTGTGGAAGGAATTCTAGCTAAGAATGAGGGTTGAATCTGATTTGCAGGCTTGCGCGTGCTGAGACATTGATGAATACAAAATGTTTGTGGTCGTCAACCCACTTTAATGTGAGGGAAGTGAGAGGGGACAGAATATGCTGCCGACATTGCCTTATTCTGACAGAATGAAACTCTAAAGCCTTTGCCAGGGAAAACAAGAGTGTGGTAAACTGGAGAGAAGAAAATAGAGGTTTACAATGCATTCCCAGGGCTGAAACATCTCAGTGTGAAAATATGCTTCTCTCTAAAGACGTTTGCAGTGTTTGTACTCAGATTTGGGTGATGAAAAAGCAGGCAGCCCCTCTTTGGAAAAGTCCTGAAGAAATAAATATGAGAGGAAGTAAACCTGTAAGTACTTACAGATGTTGGAGAGTGGCTGTCATTTTTTTTTTGGCTTTGTGTCTGGCTGAGAATATCCACACGTCTACTCATCTTCAAAACGCCCAGGGCATATAAGGGCCCGATATCACTGATAAGGAAAGATGCGGCCAAGTTAATTTTGTACTCTAGTTCCTTAACTGGGTGCCAGACTGCGCTATTTTTGAATTTGTAAGCCCAATGTGATTTAGTAGCAAATGGAACTGTTCACCGTGGTACCTGCATGGCCTTCCAGGAGCACACCAGCCCTGTTTTTCACAGTTGAACTCAGCTTTATGAAACTGGCTGAGAGCATGCCCCGGAATGCATCTGGCCAACGTCAGCACCAGTGGCAGAGAGACACTGAATTTGAGGAGAGGTACACAGAAACACTGCCCAGGCTATATTTTTGTCCGCAGTAGCTGTGTAGTTTAAGGGCGGTAGGGAGTTTAAAATGCATTCCCACAGACCTGCAAGAGGTTAGCACCAAAGTAGAGTTGGTGGTCTCATGCCCAGGAGGAGGGCCAGCTCCTGGGCACAAGTGAAGATGGATAAGGACAGGCTGGGGGGTGACCCCTGGCTAGGCTGCTGGACAGAGTGGCCTGAATAGGTGGCCCCAGTTTTGTCCAAAAGGGTCCTAAACCAGGTTGAGTTTCATTCCCTTCCCTCTTGATCTGTCCCTTCCCACTTCATCTGTCTTCTCATGTGGTCCCAGGGGCCTCCACAGCCTGTCATGGCGTGGAGAATGCTCCCCAGGGCCCCCCAGTGCCCTGAGAGTTTGACCACCCCCAGCATTCACAGATGGCCCTGTCCGATGGGTGGGAGCTCCAGGGGAACCACCGCTCTCTGACTTTAGATGGTAAGCAGGGCTGGGCTTTGTTAATACCTAGATGAGAGACCACCCAGTATACTGGGTTCCGAGGGTCTTTCCTAAGGCTGTAATAGAAAGAGCCTGGGCTTTGTAGTCAGTCTTGGGCTTGAATTTTGGCCCCTCCATGTACTGGCCTTTTGACCGTGGTAAATCACCAACCTCTCTGAGCGTCAGTTTTCTTGCCTCTGCAATGGGAATCACATTAACAGAATGACAGTCAAGATAATGAGTATGAAAGGCCTAGGGACTTAAAAAATGGTTGCTGCTGCTGATGGTAAGAATATTAGCATTAGCTGGTCTCTCCATTTCCACTTGTGAAATCACTGACTGTCATGAAATCAATAAGTTCCTGCTGTTGCTAAGCCTGGGGCTCGGGTGCTGTGCCTTGGGGCACACATTTGAAACCTCGGTGTGCTCTGTCCATAGTGTGGACGTGATGTGGCCTGTGTCCTGACCAGCAGTCACAGCAGCTTCAGATTGTGGCCCCCTGTCAGCTACCCTGAAGGACACAAGATCGCCTGTTTTTTCAATCCCTCTCCGCCATCGCCAGTAACATTTTTGCATCTTGTATAACAACATTTTAAGTCCATTCATGCAAATACAGCCTGCAAATGTGACCATCATCTGGTCATTCTTATGTATTGTAGGAACAGACAGGTAGAAGCTTGATTGTCTAGTGATGGTCATAGATCTTGGTGGCTGTGAGTGTGGTCAGGGCTCAGTTCACAGTGTGGAGGTACCGCTGTGTGGAGGTCCCGCTGTGTGGAGGTCAGGTGCCGCAGTGTGGCGTCATGTGTGCCTTTGTAGGCTCATTGTCTGTAAAGCGAGAAGACCAGGGCCCGGGCCCAGATCCACCTTTGCCGGGTGACCAGCCTGGTGCAGAGAGGGAGGGGGGCCGCCTTTGAGCACTGAAGCCCTGAGGGGACCTTTTGGTTTTTCGGTTCATACTTCCTTGGGAATCAATTGAGCAAATATTCCTCAAGGTGTATTATATTAGACACTGGAGGCCTTCTAGCTTTAGGGATGCTGAACCCTCCCATAATCTTCACCAGCTCCTTTAAAAAGCCCCCCACATGAACACGTGATCTCTGTAGAGCTTCAGTGTGAGGCCACCAGCCTCTCCCGCCCCCCATGATCTCCCCAAGCCCCTCCAATGCAGAGCTTCTAGAGCTGCTGTCATAGGAACAGTTATCTCTCAGCAAAAGAAGAGGAGCACCTGGAGTCCCCAGACCTGGCTTCCAGTCCTGGCCACGCCGCCAGCGGGGTGCTCCCCTCTTAGTGCGTGGCTCTCCCTCCTGGAATGAGTGGCTCTCAGGCCTGGCTTGGAGCAGACGCAGACACTGGCGCATGCCCTTTGGGTCAAGTATTAGGTAAGAACATTAAGGCATGTTTGCAAAGGGATGCCTTTAACAGTCTGATTTCCCCATGCTTCTCGATTACTAGGTTCTTCCTCCAACCATAAAGTTTTGGGAATGGCTTCCTTTGGGAGATGAAAGGTTTTCATTTTAGAAAGGGTTTGGAAATCACCCCAGTTGGTTTCTGCTGCTTCCTGTTATCAAATAGGAAAAAACAACAACAACAACAAATTTTTAGGAATGTGTCGCTTTCTACTTCCTGCTGCCACTCCCAAACTCCTTGCCATGGATCCAGCAAGATCTGAGCATGATCTAGCAGGATCTGAGCACGTTGGTGAGAGTTCAGGGTTCTGAACTCTGTGCCCCGTTCTTGGCTCCAAATGGACCATAAGCAGGTGACCCCAGAAATTGGGGCAGGGGGTGCATTTACTTCTCATGGAAATACTTGTCTCTTCCACCTCTCTATAAGTAGATGGAGCTGGGCAGGAAGGGTGTTTCCAGATGCTTGTCCCCAGGGACCCTGATCTGGATTTTGCATGTTTTAAGGTCCTGGAGCCAAACAGCTCCGCCCCCTCTTCAATAGCTTAGCATGACCAGCTGCTTTTGGAAGTGTCCCCCACACCCACAGCCTCCCTGTCCTGCAGGGACCTGGATGCTTGCTGGCTGCAGGTTGGAGATACGGCTTCCTGAGTCAGGACCTATAACACGTGAGGGTTCCGCCTCCCCTTTCACGCTGGCAGCTCGGCCTTTTCTTTTTTCAGCCTTTGGCAAGAAAACAAAAAGGAAATTTGAGAGTTACTTTCTCAGTATTTAATTTGTTTTTTAAGATGAGTGGAATGTATAATTAGGATTCCCACCTTCTGTCTGGCAGATCCATGTATTTTTTAGAAAAGATGACAGAGTGGATGTGGCTGTCCGTGTCCCTGTACCCAGGGTTCTGGGCCCTGGTCCTGGGCAGGAGGTGAGAATGTGGCCGTGAGTCCAAATCCAGTTCCACAGGCTGCAAGGGGGAGGCGCTGGGCCCCTCCCACAGGCTTCCCCATTCAGACTGATGGTTCTCTGCCCAGAGTGGCACCTGGCCTGGTACCCTGCCTAGTGGGGCTCCAGGGTGTTGAACAGGTGAGCCTGGGACCTAAGGCAGCCACACAGGCCCTCACTTCCGTGGGAGGGTGGCCCAGTGGCTGCCAGGGAACAGGTTTTGCAAAGAAATTAAATGACTTGTTTACTGTCATGCAGGGAGGGAGGGGCCAGAGCTGGGAAGCGTCCTTGCCGGTTTGGAGTCGTCTTTTAATTGACAGGAGTAACTTCTTCACTCTAAGCAAGAGATTCCCTTGGTAGGTAGCAGAAAAAATACCTGTTTCTCGGAAAAAAAAAAATAAATAAAGACCAGACCTGTCTGTTTCAACTTCCTATTTATTTTTCTCTCCATTTCCTTACAACTCACCTCCATCAACCCCTTGCTCTTATTACCACCTGGGCGCCAAGGTTTTGTTTCTGCTGTGGTCTGTGGAGGCCTGAGTTTCTGAATTTGTGTTTGTGGTGGAACCTGCCCAGTGGTTAAATCTTAGCTCCTTTTCTGTTGTTGGAACTGCAATTCTGTACTTCCAGCTATGGAAACCCTCTTAGCGCAGGTAAATATATTACAAGTCAAAGGGAAAAGCATCGATTCCATAAATATATAAACAGTAGTCCCTAAGAAGAAGCAGTTGGTGAAAAAGAGCATATTTTAATCATTCTTCTTCACTCCTCTCCTTTTTGGAGGAGACTTTATCTTTTAGAGCAGTTTTAGGTTTACAGCAAAATTAAGCAGAAATACAGAATTTCCGTTATACCCCCTGGCCTGACACAGGCACAGCCTCCCCCACTGTCAACATCCCCCACCAGAGTGGTACATGGTTACAATCGATGAACCTACATTGACACGTCATCATCACCAAAGTCCATAGTTTACATTGGGGCTCACTCTTGGTGTTGTACATTCTGTGGGTTGGGACAAATGTGTGTGGCGTGTATGCACCATTATAATATCATACAGAGTATTTTCAGTGCCCTAAAACCCTCTGTGCTCTGCCCGTTCATCCCTTCCTCCCCCTTAACCCCTGGCAACCACTTATCTTTTTATTGTCTCCATAGTTTTGCCTTTTCCAGAAGGTGATATAGTTGGAATCATACATTATATAGCCTTTCATATTTTTTTTCACTTAGCAGTATGCATTTAAGGTTCCTCCATGCCTTTGCATGGCTTGATAGCTCATTTCCTTTTTGGTGCTGAGTAATATTCCATCGTCTGGATGGACCGCAGTTTATTTATCCGTTCCCCTGCCGAAGGACATCTTGGTTGCTTCCAGGTTTTGGCAGTGATGAATAAAGCTGCTATAAACATCAAGTGCAGTTTTTTGTGTCGACCTAAGTTTTCAGCTCATTTGGCTAGATACCAGGGAGTGTCATTGCCTCACGCCTGTTTTTAATATGCTACTGCGTCTTTGAGGTACAGACTGACACTAAACAGCTCCCCAGGAGGCATGTGCTCTGTGCTGGGTGTGCCAAGAGGCCCTGGCCCCTGACATCGCTACAGAGAAGAGACAGCACGTAGAGGAGTGTCCGCCCTACTCCCGCAGCTCTGCTCACTGAGCTTTATTTCTCTGGCTTATAGTATTTCGCAGTTTAAATTTCTTACCTTTAAGCCAAGATTCCACCATCTATCAAGCGGAAACTCCCCTAATTTATGGACTTCAGGAGTACAGTGACAATTTAGGCTTCCACTGAGTGCCTTGCAATGTTCCAGCATCCTGATGGTGCTTCTGAGTCACGCACGAAAAATCAAATGTATTTCTGGGGAGCTTAATGGTTGGGATTCTAACTGTTAGAAATTCGGCACTCCAGGTAGGAGGGGAAATTTAACAAAGCCTGCAGCATCTTCTGACTCTACGGATAAGAGTGTTTACTGTGTATGGTTCCATACTTACTGTGGTTATGCAACAGTGTTATTAGAAATGTACTCGTAGTAGTTTTTATGTAATCTTTGAATGCTGGGAAGAATAAAAGAAATAAAAGGAACCTTTCAATGTGATTCTTGTTATGCTGGAGCCTTGCAGTGTGCTGGGAGACTGTTAATTTGCGTTGGTTGATTATGCTAATACTCAGAACCCTGATTTTCCTGCCCCAAAGTAGGGTGGGTGCGAGCTGGCCCAGAAAACCCTGCTCTCTCGTGAGAGCAGCCTGAACCAGGGCTGCTTTAGTGGAAGTCCTCATCTGGGGATGATGAGAGCCACCTAGCAGTATTGACTGAGAGCGCCTCTGCACGTGGGGTGGCCTGAGCAGACGGAGGTGACCCCTGAGCCCTGGAGGTGAGCAAGCACAGCCTGTGTGGCCCAGTGTTCCCGACACGAAGAGGGAGTCAGCCGTCCTCTGGAGGACTGAACTAGTGAGCTGCCCAGTGGAACAGCTGCATCAGAATTACCTCGGGAGCTGTTGGTTTTTTAAAACTCAGGTGAATGGGACCCACACATTCTGCGTCTTAGAGGGAACAGCACCCCAGGTGATTCTGATTTACAGCTGGGCCTGGGAACCACTAGGGTACGGGCGCTCTTCAGAGAGTCTTGAGTCTGGTGTCTATGAACAGCTCCACTGGGAAGCCAAGACCAGCAAGGACCCAGGAAGGGGCCCTTCCCACTGGATACTTATGACAGATGTGCCATAGAGAGGGCATCTGCAGGAAGGTGCAGTTTGTCCAGGCCGAGGCTGCAGAAGGGCCCCCAGCCTGTCCTTCAGAGGCCCGGAGTGTAGACTAGACTTGCACAGTACTGCAGGGGTCTCAGAAGCACTTCTTTGAGTGTTACAGGAAAGGTGCCGCTTCCTGGCTGCTGGTGGCCTGGCTTTGTGTTGTGAGAGCTCAGAGGCCCGTGCTCCTGGGCCCACTTCCTTTCTCAGGCTGACCTGTGGAGGACCTAGGGGACAGCCCCTGCAGACCATGCTGTCCACAGGCACTATCCGTCCCACACACACGCTCGAGACACAGCAGTAAAATTCGCTGGCCCTAAAATTGGAAAGAAAGGTATAAAGAATTAATGTTCAGTAGTCTCCCGACAGCTTAAGAGGAAAGATTAATATTTAGAAAATGTCACATTTGAAATGAATTTTAAGACCAGAGGTTCTCATTTTAGACTGGTCATGACTTTTACAGAGAAACCATAACCAATTATAGATGTTACTTATAACCAAATAATTTCAACAGCAAAAGTACCCAAATCCTTCTAAAATTTAATAATAAAAATTACATTTAATGTAGAATGGGGTGAATTTCAGTGTGTTTGATATTGGTTGCAGGCTGAGGTGGTGTTGGTAAATGGTTAACATCTGGCTCGGGGGGGGGGGGCGTGAGGGGGCCCAGCCCTGATGCGTAGCCTGCTGATTGCAGAGGAGCAGTTGCTCCTCAAGGGCCTCCTGCCATCCCCCCTGGGACTCACCGAACCGGAGCCAGGCAGGGAGGTGCAGGACCACCCCTGTGGTGTGTTCTCGATGCACTTTACATCTTGCAGATGGGGTAGAGGTAAATAACCTCAAAAGCATAGATAAGAGCAAAATGTACTAAGGTAATTAGAAAATGATGAGTTTTGAGTATTATCACCTTTGTGGGGTTTTTCGGGGGGGGGCACACTTTTTTGACAAATAAATTTTATTTTTTAGAACAGTTTACAAAACTGAGTGAAAGTACAGAGGGTTCTTACACACTGCCTACCCCTATACGTGCACGGCCTCCCCCTCTATCAGCATCCCCCACCAGAATGGGACATTTGTTACAATGGATGAACTTAACATTGACGCATGGTTATGGCCCAAAGTCCATAGTTTACACTGGGGTTGTACCAGCTATGGGTCTTGAGAAAAGTCCATCATTACAATATTGTATAGAGTATTTCACTGCCCTAGAAATTCTCTGTGCTCTGCCTGTTCATTCCTCCCTCCCTTTAACCCCTGGCAACCACTGACCTTTTTACTGTCTCCATAATTTTGCCCTTTCCAGAATGTCATATAGTTGGAATCATACAGTATGTAGTCTTTTCAGATTTTTTTATTGTGTTGAAATATACATAACATAAAATTTACCGTTCTAACCATTTTTAAGCATGCATTTAGTACATTCACAGTGTTGTGCAGCCGACGCCACCATCCATTTCTAGAACCTTACCATCACCTCAAACAGAAACTCTGTATCCATTAAACAATAATTCCTCATTCCTCCCTCCCCACTAGTAAACTCTAGTCTACGGTCTGTCTCTGTGAATTTCCCTATTCTAAATACCTCAAATAAGTGGGATCGTGCAACATTTGACCTTTTGTGACTGGCATATTTCATTTAGCATAGCATCTTAAAGGGTCATCCGTGTTGTAGCATGTGTCAGAGTTTCATTCCTTTTTAAGCCTGAGTGGTATTCCGTTGTGCGTGTATACCACGTTTTGTTTATTCATCTGTTGATGGACATTTGTGTTGTGTTTACCTCTTGGCCATTGTGAATAAAGCTGCAGTGAACACTGGCGTGCAAGGATCTGCTCAAGTCCTTACTTTCAATTCTTTTGGCTATACAGTCACGTGTCACTTAACAGATAGGGTGCGTTCTGAGAAATGCGTCATTAGGTGATCTCGTCATTGTGGGAACATCGTACAGTGTCCTTACACAAACCTAGATGGTGTGGCCTACTATGCATCTAGGCTGTATGGTACTAGTCTTGTGGAACCACCATTGTATCTGCAGTCTGTCACTGACCAAAACATCATTATGTGGCGCATGACTGTATACCTAGGAATGGAATTCCTGGATCAAATGGTAATTCTGTGTTTAGTTTTTTTTGAGGAACAGCCACACTGTTTCCTGTACTGGCTGTACCATTTTACATTCCCACCAGCAACGTTTGAGGGTTCCAGTTTCTCCACATCGTCACCAACACTTGTCATTTTACTTCCTTTCTTTTTTTTTTCCTGAGGAAGATTGGCCCTGAGCTAACATCTGTGCCAGTCTTCCTCTATTTTGCATGTAGGCTTGAGGAGCAGTGTGTAGGTCTGTGCCAGGGATCCAAACCCGTGAACTCTGGGCTGCCAAAGCAAAATGTGCAAACTTAACCACTATGCCACCTGGCCAGCCCCATTTTTTGTTTTTTTAATAATAGTCATCATGGGTGTGAACGATATTACTTTTGTTTTTAATACAATGTATTTAATTATGAATTTGTATAATTTAACTTTTAATAACAGTTTATGTTTCACAACAGGTTTGAAAATTTCCTAAAAATTTCACAGTCAGCTCTCATGAGTTGGTGCAAACCTGCTCAAGCTCACGGCTGGTTGCAGCCTCCAAAAGTAAAATGTCTGGGGCCCCCAGAGATCTTAAAACACTCTGGCATCTGTTCTTTATCAAATAATCGAGTAGTAAGTGCTGGAACTTTCATGCTAGTAGACGTTCTGGTACCAGGGGCAGAGAATGTGTGTTCTTATTTTTTAAGAAATACTATTTCCCTCAGGAGGTGACACTGTATTGGGTGAACATTTCCCAGATAAGAGTGAGAGCTCAGGGCCTTGGTGCCCATCCATTCTGGGTCCTGGAGCCAGGTGGAGACCAGCAGAGCCTCCCACATGTTGCGCTGGCCTCTGATAATTGCCAGGGGTTGTGTGCCCCGTGGCCCTCACTGGCTTCCCGGCTGATTTTTGGCCTTCTCCTTTGGGATTTGGCAACCTGAGGTTCCTTCCTGTGCTGTGCTCCAGAGCAAAAATCGTGTCCAGAGAGATTCGGTGTGGCCCTTGATCTGGATGCCCCTTATGGAGAGGAATTTGACTCTGAGGATAACTTTTGGCCAAAATGAAGCCCACCCGGTGGTGTCCTGTGGTCTAAGTAGCAGATGTGCTTTGGTGCTTTGATGGTTTCAGCTCTTGGGAGCCAGGGAGGCAGGTGGGGGGAGCCTTCCAGGCACCCCACAGAAGCGTATGTGGTTGTCCACAAGCATCTGCCTGGCCACGGTTTGGTTGTCTGCTGGTCATCGTGGGAGTAGAAGAAAGATGGCACTGTGTGTGCGTGTGTGCCTGCACACATGCGTGTGCTACCACTTTGCAATTCTGATGCCATTTTGCATCCAACTGCCTAGGGAGCCTGTTCTTGCTGCCAATGCTTTTTGTGGCTGGAGTGTGCAGCCAACGGCTGACATCAGAGCTTCAATCACATTTTTGTTTGGCATGTTTATTTTTGTTAAGCGTTTTATTACTTTTCATGAGCTCAGAATTGCAGACATCTAAGGAATTTGCCCCTTGACTCAGTTTCTTGCCGGAGCAAACAAAAGACCATTGACTTGACACCAAGTTGGGGAGAAATCACAGTGTGACCCTCTCTTTTTCGACGACCCCCTCGGAATTTTGGCTTATATGGGCTGCAGCCACTGCAGAGTGAGCTCACTAAGCTCCAGGCTAAATCTTCGTTCCTCAGAGTCTTACATTCATTCACCTTGCAAAGCCAAAAGCCTTATTATTTTAATCTTTCAGAGAGACTCAAGCTGCATAATTAACATTTAGAAGATGGATCGTATCACACAATAAGGAGAGTCCAGCCCTGGCCTGCCCTGCCCTTCGCCCTGCTCCCTTCTCTGTGTCTGCCTGCCCAGCATACCTCCTCTGTCCACTGAGGTGCCCACTGGGCTGTCCTACCTTGGGATAGAAGGAGCACATTTGCCAGTTGATTTTCCTTTTTTCCCACTGATCCAAATCTAGAATAAACGATATTTTCGTTCCTTTGGCCTCCTTTATTTTACCCATCTGCAAACAAAGTCCTTCTTGTTTTGTTACTTCTAAGAGGAACTTAGAGGGCCCTGAGATCATAGAATTGTAGGGACTTTCAGGTCATTTAGCTCAACTACACTCTCCTCCCCCACAAACGCACAGGGACATGGACACAGGAGCCCCCGTGCCCCTGAAGGCTGGGCCTCCAGCCTCTGCCCGGTGACTTCATGAAGGCTTAATTAATTCACATTCCTCCGGGCAGCCCATTTCCATTTTTGGAAGGGCAGAGTCTGTAAATTGAGAAGTGACTTGGGTCTAACTGAAATTCCAAATGGGAGGGCAGTGGCCACATTCCTTCTCATTTTTAAAGTTTTGACTGATGGCCAGGAGTGACAGGAGACATGCAGACCAGTTCAGAGGCTGAGGCTGGGGATGAAGTGGGCTCTGCAGGAAGCAGCCTGTTGCCTTGTCGAGGAGTGGGGAGCCAGCTAACCTCCTTGGGGGCGGGGAGTACCTCTGGGTGGGAAGTACTTTATGGAAGGACAGTCTCAATTTAAAATATTTTATCCCATTTTCAGTCTGTATCGCCCAGTGTGTCCCAATCTTTGGTTTAGGAAATATGATCCCCAGTAGAAGCTGGGCGCACATGAGACATTTGCCAGCACAGGAAGACAGCTGGGGGTTAGAGGGGTCGCCAAGGAAAGGCCACTTCTCTGGTCGTTTGTTTAGGCCAATGAACAAAACAGTGGATCCAAGATCAAATTCTCAGAGACTGTTCTGAAGGGCTCTTTCTGTCGCGTTCTGCTGTTAGAGGCTGCGGAGTGATTTCAGAGTTCTCATTATAATTAAGCACTTGCATTAAACTGGCATTTTCTCCATTGATTTTGCTGATCACTGCCTTTCAGATCTCTGGGAGGCACATAGGGAAGGGTGCAGGGCTCAGATGGATTGGCGTTGGCTGGCAGATTATTGCCTGACATTCTTTTCATATGTCACCTCATTGAATCCTCACAGCAACCCTGCAAGGCAAGTGCAATTCTCCTTTTACAGGTGAGGAAACTGAGGCTCAAAAGGCAAAGTCATCTTCCCATGGCCACATGGCTGATCACTGGCAGGGCTGAGACCTGCGCCCATGCGGCCCTATTCCCTTTCTTTCAGAGTCTATCATGGAGTCTGCCATGGGCCCCCCAGGCATTTGTCAGGTGTCTGTCTGATGGGAGGGGCGTGCTTGGCAGCATCAGCCAGCAAGGTGAGGGTGAAGCCAGCCTGAGCAGGTGGGCACATTCTCGGCATAGCGTCACAGCATCAGGCCTGTTTTGAGCCGGGAGTTGGGCTATTCCTAAGTTTTGGATCCCCCGTGGCCTGGGGTGGATGTTTGCATGGGGTATGTTTGGATGGGGATTTCAGATTTATTCTTGAATTTTTATTTCAGGACATAACTTGGCAAGATGAGCACTCTGCCCCCTTCTCCTGGGAAACAAGGGTAAGTTGGATTAAATTTAGATTTGTTTGTCGTTTTTAAAAGAGTTGCATCGCTCTCTATTTCTCTTTCAGCATCTGGTGGACTCGGAAGACAGCGGCCCCACTGCCTGGCTGCAGGTGATGTGGCCATTGCTGGCGGACAAGGAGAGGTGGAGGGGAGAGAACTGTGGTGACTTAGGAAACTGGTGTGTGTGGGGTGGCAGTGGAGTTGAAAGCAGTCGTCAGTATCATCAGCCGGGCCCAGTGATGCCCTTTGACTGGCAGGCTCAGGCCCGTCAGGGGCCCTTTCTTTGCTCCTGCCTCCACCCACCACCACTTAGACCTTGGTGGGGGTGCTCCAAAGGCAAAGCGTTGAAGGGGGCTCTTTTTGGTGAGGGCGGAGGGAGGCCCAGTATAGCTGCTTTTATTAAAATGAAATCAGAAGGACAACAGGGACAGGAAGCTGGGTAGATGTGGGGACAAGGGAGACACAGTGGCAGAGACAAGACTGCAGATCTGTCAGAATTGCCTGGAAGAGTCAGCTCTATGGGCGAGAGTCCTGAACGTGCAAGAGAAGAGGGAGAGCCTGCTCTGTGTACCATGTGAAGCAGAAGTAGCCCCTGGATACACATACCGGTGCAGTAGCTAATACAGCCCAACTTGGAATGCTAACTCTAGTTTCCTAGTCATTCACTTATCATTATTATTATTATTGCCAGAGTTGCTTATGAATATCAAGCTTAACTCACTTCGTTTCCCACCTCCTCCCCAGTCGCCCCAGTAGAAGTGCGTTAACAAGCAGCTAAGTGACCAAAGGGCAGGTGTCTCTAATCCAAGAAAAAGAAGGAATTTTTTCCTTGGATTCTCTGAATTCTAGAACATTCAGTGCTGTGTTTTGGAAGGTGTCTTTCCATAATGGGGGTGAGGAAGACGACTGCGTGCCTGGAATAGGGCTTAGACTTGAGTCAGATCAGGGATTTCAAGCACTGATACTTGAAGAGGCTTATTTCTTGGCTTTTCACTTGTCCCGCAGTTGCTCATCCCAGCAGAAGTGGGCAGCCAGGGGGCCTGGGGGGAGGAGGAGGGTCAGAGTGGGGCAAGGCAATGAGGGGGTCAGTCTCCGGAGGCCTGAAAGGCCTTACCTGGGGCCCTGTGTCTTAAAATGAGATATTTGACCAGGGTTCAGATGAGGAAGGACAGCTGGCATTGTTGCACACAGGCAGCATTTAGTGAAAGTGCTGACGGCCCCAGGCTAGGTGATGCCTGTGACGGTTGAGGCGAGTCTCAATTAGTGTTAAAAGTTGGTTGTGAGAGTACATGGCCTCGATTCGGAGGAACAGGTTCATCCAGCAAGCACAGGGACCTTCTGCCTTCATTGTACCGCTGCATGGGCTCCTAACATCCTAAAACCAAGAGGCCAACCTCTGCATCCCACATGTGCTATGTTTTATTTCCACTGCTGATGAATAACCTCAGTCTGTGCAGAGGGCAGGGTGAGCGAAAATGGCGTGACCGGAAGCTGGAGTCTCCCTAGGCATCTGGACACTGGGGGAAGGGGTGGCTGAGGTTGGGGTGGGAGACAGTGAAGGATAGCTAGCCTTCAAGGAGCAGCCTGGAATAACAGTAGCTCCTAAATCCGGCAACGAAGCCCTTGTCTAGTGACATCGTGCAGGAAGTTGTAGATGGGTAGGAAGTACATCATCGCGTTGGCATTCAGCCAGGGCCCTCCATATTCCTCTCATATGGCCTCCCAGTGATCCCGTGGGTGAAACCTCGTAGTAAGAGGCAAGTAGGTGCTCTGTGGTTTGGGAAGGGACAGCTTGGGTGCAGTGGCCCAGAAAGCAGCACAGATTTTCCTGGACTGGACCCTGTATTAGATGGTATCACAGTGATAAAGGCACAGAGAAGTCAAAATAGTTAGAATGTTCTAAGCCCCAAGTCCATCGTGTGCCCCATGAGAATACCGGCTCTCTTCAGAATTTACCTTGTTAAATGTTCCCGAATCAGCTGTTTGCGGGGCAGGACGTTCATCTATTATAACTTGCTGCAGATGACATTCTGGGACAAGGATGGGGCAGCGTCTGGGCGGCTGCTGAGATGGGCTCAGGTCCTAGGGCTGGCGTGGGGAACAGTGCCTGGGAAAGGCCTTGGGAACAAGAACTGATAGGGTCCAGTGGGAATCACACATGTGCCGGTGCTGTGTGTCCACAGCCCCCTAGCCAGGTCCCTTAGGAACCTGGTATATTGAGAAGGCTCAATAAAGCCAGGTCAGAATATGCTGACCATCTTAACTTGCATCCTTTTAGTAAAAGGCATTGTCTTTGTGGCTCAGAGTTCTCAGTCCCATTTCATGTTCCCTTTCAATGAGGGAAGCAGCAGCTTTCAGGAACTGGTGGGCTCGCTATGTGTCCTCACCTTTCAGTTTGATCTCTCAGCGTCAGACTTATGTAGTTTAGCGTTAGAACTTTGCAGAGGCAGGATGACGGCATCCCAGAGAGCAGAGGAGCTCATCAAACCTACTCTGTCTTCACGAGTCAATTTCGAGTTCTCAGAAGTCCCACCACTCACACCTCCCAAGCCTTAAGCTCCAAGCCCTACCTCCCTGCTTCCCGGGCTTTGTCACCTTGTTCCTTGGGGCTTAAAGCCTGATAAGAACCTTTTTGGAGAGCTGCAAACAGGAGGTGGCTTTAGCCAGGGTTGGGTGGCCTCCATCTCCAAGTGCAGGACTGGAGACTCAGATGCTGTTTCTTGTCCTCCTTCTATCAATCTGCTAATGCATAACAAATGACCCCACAACTTCATGGCTTAAAGCAGCCGTTGTTTTGCTCATGCTTCTGTGGGTCAGCAGCCTGGGAGGGCTCAGCCGGGCTGTTCTTCTTTTGGCCTTGCCTAGGATGGCTCCCGTGTCATCTGACAGCCCAATGGCAGCCGGCTGCTCTAAGATAACCTCACTTCCGTATCTGGTTGGTGCTGGCCGTCAGCCAGGCCACATGTCCAACGAGCCAGCCTGGCCTTCTTCCTGTGGTGGTGGAAGAATTCCCTGGCACAAGAGTGGAAGCCTGCAAGCCCTCTGAAAATCGCACAGTGTCGCTTCCGCTTTGTTCTGCTGGTCACATCGAGGCACAGTCCAGCCCGGATTCAAGGTGTAAGGAAATAGGTCTCAGCTCTTGAAGGAGAGTTGCCGAGAATTTGTAACCATTTTTTATCTAAGATTCCATACCCTGGCATCTGTGACGCCAGGTCATTTCATGCGATTGTTTATCCATCATCTATTGCTTTGTTTTTAAATTTTAAATTGTAGTAAAATACACATAACATAAAATTTGCCATCTTAGCCTTTTTAAACGTGCAGTTCAGTGGCATTAACCACGTTCACATGGTTGTGCAACCATCACTGCCATCCATCCACAGAACTCTTTTCATCTTGCACAGCTGAAACTCTGTCCCCAGTAAACAGCTCCCCATCCCCTCCCCCAGCTCTGGGCAGCCACCATTCTATGTTCTGCCTTATGACATCATCCACTGATTTTTTGAAAAATTCAGTGGAGATTTATTATACATCCCCTCTGTATTAGACATCATACTTAAGACGCAGAGATGAGTAAACACTTCTGCACTCAAAAAACAGCCCAGGGAGGAGATGGCTGCATTTGGTGGCAAAACTCACGTAGGAGAAAAGCCTTAGCCGCACAATCATTCTTTCAGTCATTTTCTCCATTCACTTAACACGTACTTACACACATGTTGGTAGATAGAATCTTATGCCTTCCTCCAGCTCTTCAGGTTAACAGACATTTAATGAGGGTCAGCTGAGTGCCCAGCTCTTTCTCAGCTCTGACTTCTCACCCCCCCATCATCAGATCTGCTGAGGCCAAGCTAAGCCTGACCCCAGGTCACGACTGTTGGGGGCGGAGCTAAGAATCCTGGGGATTTGGGTTCCTTGCCCAATTGCCGCACCTCTGTATGGCCTCTTTCCTGAGGCCGGGCTTGGTGGTTCCACCTGCAGAGAATGAACTGGTGCTGTGCTTGGGACCTGGAGTCGCTGCCCCAGTCAAGCGCAGCTCTGGTCAGGAGAGCCCTTGATGGCCCAGCGAGCCCAGAGTGGTCTTGGTGTAGCAGCTAGGCACCTGCTTCTTCAGTCCTGCTCAGTGTCCCAGCCCATCCCTCCCTACCTGGGCCTCTTCCTTCCTTCTGAGGCTGCTCCAGCCCGGTGCCTCTGCTACTCTGACCAATTCCATCACAGAAGGGGGCTCAGAGGGAGAGCTGCCTGTCCATGCCTGTGGGGGTGGTCATGGTCGTCATCTTTTCCACTCTCGGCTTGGCAGGCGTGCTGGGGGAGAGGGTACCCGTGGGGCCCCGTGGTGAATTCCTCTCTCATGCTACTGATGTTTCTGGAGGAAAAAACCCAGCACTCGGAATGCACCAGAGAGGGGAGGCTGGAAGCAGAGAGGATTCTTGGCATTCTCCAGTCGGTCTGGGCTGGGGAATTTAGAGGAACTGCCTGTGGAGGCAGGTCAGGCCCTGGCGCTGGGGTCTGGGCTCTGGGGACCCCACCCCAGCCCCCGCTTGCTTTCCTCCGCCAAGCTGTCTGGCTTTTCCTCCATCTTCCCCAGGCCTTCTCCCGACGTTCAGCTGGAGACAGTAAGTAGGCTGGGTGGGGACCGGTTCCTTGATTCCTTTGGGATGAAAAGATCTCAAAGGGCCAGTATAGACCATTCCCAGAGTGGGGGCCTTCCAGCCCCTTCCTCGGGAAGAGAAGTGAGTACTTGTGAACATGAGTGCCTCCTGGGTGCTCTGCCCTCGTCAGGGATTTGCACACATGTTGCATTCCTCACCCTGGGGAGGTCGGTATCACTGTTCCTGCCACAGGTCAGGACACGGGGGCTTAGGGAAGGCGATCACTGGCAGGTTGAATGGACGAGGAGAGATTGGAACTGGGGTCCATCTGTGGCTTGCAGGTGTCTCCTGCACACGGGGGAACAGAAGGGTGTTCCAGCAGGATACACATAGAGGATTCCCTTGGTTCCAAGCTGTGGCTCTGCTTGGCTGTCCATCCTCACGGCCAGCCGGAAGTTTCTGAGAAGCATGGTAACATGGGGCTGCCCTGTGCCCCCATCACAGTGTAGTTCCTGCACCACTTGGGGCCCCCAGGCTCTCCTCTCCAGGACCCCTCAATCTCTGCCCAGCAGTCACTTTCCTCCCTTCCCCCATGCTGTCCCTAACTCACCCTCCTGAGACCCAGAGCTGACCTGCAGTCCCCTGCTCTGGACCTTTCCTGGTTCTCTGTGTGAGTAGAATGACATGTCAGTACCCTCAGCCCTGCCCCTGTGGCCCCAGGGGTCTTTCCTCAGGTCTCTTCTACTGCCCCCTCAGCCCCCTGCTGCCATCGCTCAGGCACTGTTCTGTCCTGCCTCAGGGGCCATGCTCTTTCTTACCTCAGTGCCTTTGCTCATCACCCCCCCACCCCAAGCGTCTGAAGGTCCAACCTGCCCTCCAGACCCCCGCAAATCCAGTTTCCAGTGATTCTCCCAATCATAGTCACGGCTGAGCAGTTCTCCACATGCCCCAGTCTGTGCTGAGCATCTTGGGCTCATCTCCTCATTTATTCTTCACAACAACTCATTTTACGGATGAGCAGACCAAGGCGTAAAGCGAGGGATGTGAGCTGGACGTCTGTGCCCAGGGCCGTGCTTATAACCCCTGTCCTGCAATTCTGGAATTGTCCCTCTTCTGTGTTCCCTGTGAGAAGTACTGTGATAGATGAAAACACAACTAGTGTTGTGGGTGTTTATTGATTGTGGGTGCATCTTGTCCCAGTGAGATGGCAAACCCCTGGAGGGCAGAGACTATCATTTGTCCCTTAACCTTAAACCCTGCACCGGGGCCCCTGCACATCCACCACCTATTGGGTCTCTGGTAGTTTCCTGGCTCACGTTGCCGTGGGGCCTGACAGATGGGCACTATGGACCAGAGCAAGATTCATCCATTTGTTTGCCCAGCTCTTTAGCTCCCCGTCCTCCCTGGTAACATATTTAGCTGTTCAGCCCTGGTCCGTGTTGGGGGCCTTGGGATTAAGGGTGGGCTGTCCATCGGGCACTGCTGGTCCCCCGATGGCCTGGAGGGTTTGACGTCCCCAATCTCCAGGGGCCGAGTCATGCTGTCTCTTCCCGGTCAAGTTGTCTCTTCTAATTTTGAGATTCTAAAAGTTTGTAGTACCTTTCCGTCTTCTTCCTCCTCTTTCTTCTTTGGAGGAGGAGGTGGGGAGAATAGATGTTAAACGCTTTGTGAATTTATTAGGATTTGCTCCACTAAACTATTATGTTTTCTGACAATGTTTCTGCCGCCTTTGTCTCAACAATTTAGATCTGCCAGAGGCTGCCAAGCCAAACAGTTAGTGTTGGCTGCATGCTCTCCCTCTTTACTGAAATATTACACATTCCTCTCCAGTGAGTGGGACGTAAAAATAGATACTGGGCTCAGTTGTGGTCTTTCTGTTTTTAGAACGGACGTGGCCGGCTGAGACCCGGTTCCCCACGTGGGTGACCGATGCCCAGTCCCGGCTCGTCGGGACTAAATCCTTCTAGCACATCTTCCCTGGGGCTTTGACTAGCGCTTGGGGCATTCAGGGTGGGGCTGTCAGCATCTCTGCAAGGGGCCAGGGCTTCCTGTTTATTCCCCCATCTCTCCCCTCTCAAAGACCTCATAAGACCACCGAGTTGAATCTCCCCACGCCGTCTTCCTGCCTGGACAAGCTGGAGTCTGACCCAGCAGCTGTTCTTCACCCGCAGTGTCTTCTCCCGGGGCCCCTGCTCTGTGTTGCTCAGGGCTGTGCGGTGGGGCTGGCTTCACCGCCTTTCCCAAGAGCTCTTTTTCCCACCTGGAAAAACACTTTTTTCCAGAAGTGAAAAAATTGCATCCGGAAGTTCATTGTCTTTCCACTTTCCTCCCCTTCTCTCTGCCAGGCTCTGTACCTGTGCTGGGCCCCAGATCAAGGTGGGACAGCTCTCATTGCTGGGTCCAGAAGTGGTCCCCCTGCTATCCCATCAGTTCCATGAGGCAGACTCACCGATCTATTCCAGGGTCAGAAGGGCCCCGAGGTGCCCAGGGCCCCTTCACACCCATCTCTCAGAACCTCCGGTATGGCATGACCTTTAAAGGGCTGGTAGAAGGTGAGGAGGTCAGAGTTCCCAACAGTCCCAGAACTACAGGCTCAGGGAAAGGGCAGGACAGGACAAAGGCTCGGCCACCATACCCATGGGGAGCTTCGCAGCTCAGACTCCGTGCCCCCAGAGGGCATGCGCTCCAGAGTAGCATTCATGCCAGCTCTGCTGTTTATTCCAAGCGCAGACACTTCCTGCGTGTCCAGCTACAGCTGACAGGTACCACGTGCCACACCCTGGGTGCCCCCAGGAAGGTGCGAGAGGAGCCCGAGCCAGAAGGGAACCACTGAGAATACTACAGATGCCCCCATAGCTTGTGATCATGGAGGTGGAGCTTAGCTGACCTCAGACCACGCAGATCTCAGGGGAAGAAGGAAGTAGTTTGCATTTACTGAGTAGTTACTGTGTGTCAGGCCTTGTGCTAAAACCCTGAGGCACATTGTTCATTTAATCTTGACAACAGTCCAATGGGGTAACAATGATTATTACTCCTTTTTTACTAAAAAGGAAAAAAGCCCAGGTTTGTGATTGGGTAGCTGCTGGGTGGTTTTGCCCTTTACAGAGGAGGAGGGGGTTTAAGGGGAGGAGGGTGACTGGTTTTGGAGCTGGAGGTGGGAGGTACCTGTAAGCATCTTGGTTGGGTGTCTGGTAGACATGGGGCTCGGAGGAGCTCCTGGACATCTCCGAGGGAGAAAACACAGCCAGCAGGGGCAGCCCACGAGGAGCCCTGGTCTGGGAGAGAAGGGGCATGGCCAAGAGAGAGGAAAGCTGGGTTGGGGTGGAGTTTCGGAAGCGGGAAAACAGTAGAACCTCCTGTAAAATGGCAGAAGGAGCTAAGTGGAAGGCGCCACGTGCATATGACCCGCACGACTGTGCGTCTTTGTAAATGAGTTTGCAGCCGCATTTCCCTCTCTCTGGTGCTGTCTGTCGTAGGCACCTTGACAGGTAACCCCCAGGGTAGAATGAGATCCCTGGGGGCCACAGTCCTGGACACATGGCCTTGGTCGAGGCCACTTTTGCTGGAGTTCCTGGAGCTGAATAAAATGAGACCCAGACAAGAAAAAAGACACTTTGCTCCTTTTCTCCCTTCCTCCCCTGCCCCCTGCCCAACAGGTATGTCAGGGACAATAACCTCTTGTCCTTTGGGGTGAGGAGTAGGAAGGAGACGCAGCACCAGCTCAGCTGATCGAGGAGGACTGGTTTTTTAAGGGAGATTGTAGTCTTATTTTATTTGCAAAATCTAAAACAATGTATGCTGAGGGAAAGAGACTTAGAAGCAAACATCTAGAACTTCTTTTCTTCTGTGAGTTCTGTTTTCCTTATTTTTATCCCCAAAGCCCCCCAAACCACGTAGCTGCTTCTGTCAGCATGGCCCTCTTCTAACAGGTGACACCCTCCCCCGAGGAGCTGTCACGTGGTCTCCAGTTGTCCAGGGAGCCGTGGGAACAGCCTCTGTCATTCTGTTCGAGGATGTCACGTCCAGCTGAGTGCTGCTCGGTGCCCTTTCGACAGCAGCCCTGAAGCAACCAGGAACCACTGTGACTGCCTACTCTTCCCAGCATCCCTGGCCTGGCCCACGGCTGCCTCCACATAGACAGATATTCAACCTAGCCTTCCAGAGGCTTCTAAGCAGAGATCACCACTGGAGAAATTGTTGATCCTAAAAAAGCCTGGGGTTTGATGAAGTGCTCAGTTTTAAGTGCCTTCCTTACACTATAATTTCCAGATCAAAGTTAGTTCTGTTCTCTGAGTCTTGGTCCCCACTTCCGAGCTATTTTTTAGCAATTTGCCTATTTAAAGAAACCATCATCTCTAGGCCCATAATCTCCCTGTATTCTATTGTAGAATTTGGAAATATGCAGAGTATTGAGAATGGTTCACTCAGAAATAGTGCTTTAAAGGAGCCAAGGACATACATTGGAGAAAAGAGAGTCTCTTCAGTAAATGATATTGGGAAAACTGGACAGCCACGTGTGAAAGAATGAAAGTAGACCATTATCTTACACCATACACAAAAATTAACTCACAATGGATTAAAGACTTAAATGTGACCTGAAACCAGAAAACTCCTAGAAGAAAACATAGGCAGGACACTCTTTGACATCAGTCATAGCAGCATCTTTGCAAGTACCATGTCTACTCAGACAAGAAAAACAAAAGGAAATATAAACAAATGGGACTACATCAGACTAAAAAGCTTCTGCATGGCAAAGGAAACTGTCAACAAAACAAAAAGACAGTCGACCAACTGGGAGAAAATATTTGCAAATCGTGTATCTAGCAAGTGGTTAATTTCCAAAATATATAAAGAACTTACAACTCAACAACAAAAAAGTGAACAATCCAGTCAAAAAGTAGACAGAGGATCTGAACAGACATTTTTCCAGAGAAGACATACTGATGGCCAACAGGCACATGAAAAGATGTTCAGCATCACTAATTATTAGGGAAATGCAAATCAAAACTATAATGAGATATCACCTTACACCTATCAGCATGGCTATAATCAACAAGACAAGAAGTAACAAATGTTGGAGAGGATGTGGAGAGAAGGGAACCCTCATATACTGCTGGTAGGAATGTAGACTGGTGCAGCCACTATGGAAAGCAGTATGGAAATTTCTCAAAAAATTAAAAATAGAAATACCATATGATCTAGCTATCCCACTACTGGCTATTTATCCAAAGAACATGAAATCAACAATTCAAAGAGATTTATGCGCCGCTGTGTTCATTGTAACATTATTGACAATAGCCAAGACGTGGAAGCAACCCAAGTGCCCATCACCGGATGAATGGATAAAGAAGATGTGGTGTATATATTTACAGTGGAATACTATTCAGCCATAAAAAAGACAAAATCGTCCCATTTACAACAACATGGATGGACCTTGAAGGTATTTTGCTAAGAGATTTAAGTCAGGCAGAGGAGGACAAATACCATATGACTTCACTCGTATGTGGAAGATAAACAAACACATAGATAAGGAGAACAGATGAATGGTTACCAGAGGGGAAGGGGGTGGGGAGAAGGTGAAAGGAATAAAGGGGCACATGTGTATGGTGACGCATAAAAACCATACTATTGGTGGTGACCATGATGCAGTCTGTACAGAAACTGAAGTATGGCAATATACCCCTGAAATTTACACAATGTTATCAGCCAATATGACCTCAAGTGAAAAAACAATTAACAGCCCTTTAAAAATCAAACTAGGTCACTGACATTCTTGTAGAAATCCTGCCTGTACAAGGCTCTCCGGTGTTTCCATGGATGTTGTCCCTGGTGGCCACTGGCTTTTTATATGTGTGTGATGGCCAGCACGGCTTCAGGCCTTGGAGTCTCTTGTTCCAGGTTGAAATTCCAGCTGCACAATCTCGGACTGGACTGACCTAGGATAATTTAATCAATTGCACCAAACATCCATTGTCTCATTTGTAGAAAGAAGAAAAGAAAAAAACCCAACAACAACAAGAAGTATGCCTGAAGCCTTGGATGTGCTCTGTCATCTCCATCGTTCTGAACCACAGCACTGGCAGGGCCAGAGCTTGGACGTCTTTTTCTTGGGTTTTATTTCTTGTAACACTGAGCTTCAAGGCAGCCTGTGCTTGCAATTTTAACTTGAGTCCTTCCTCACCTCATCATCTCATCTTTTGAGCCTTGAGGGGACACCTCTGGTCGTCAGAATCCGGGCTTTTAGGAGAGTCTCAGACTGAGAGAATGTGCAGCATTATGGGTTCGGGGCCTGCAGTTTCTGTGGAAGAAGCAAGATTCTCATCTTTGCCCTGACAAGCACGTCCGTGCCCGCTGGTGAGAGTCCTAGGAGAGAGCTGTTTGTAAAAACTAAAAGACCTGAATCAACAATTTATTAAGGGAAGGAATATGCATTAATGTGATAAAGAACCATGTTTTGTATGTAAGTGAGCACATACAGTTTTAAATTATTATACTCAGTGATGATAAGGAAGCGGTGCCTGAAAATGCTACTCCAGTATATAGCTTCGGCATTAGAAATTGGGCAGCCCCTGGAAGACAAATTTGGTGGTTTGCATCTAGAACCATAAAAAAAGAGAGGTGGAAACCTTTTGTATTTGGATATTTCACCTCTGGAAATCTATCTGAAGAAATTAACTCCAAATCGGGGAGAGCTATAGGTGTGTGAAGATGTTCGTGGCAACCTTAATTATGACAACAAAGATTAGACCTGGCAAATTGTCAGATAATAAGAAAATGGTCAAGTAGATGATGGGGCAGCTACCCAATTTTACACCCATTCAAAATAATGGTTACAAAGACCATGTCGCACCATGGATGATGCTTATGATTCAGTGAAAAAACAATACCCAAAACAATATGTATAACAGAATTGCAACCTCATAAAATATGTGTATGAAAACACACAAAAATATGAAAAGTAGTAGTGATTATGGGAAGGGTTGTGAATGATTTGTTACTTCTTTTTTCAAATTCAAAAACTTGCTGTATTGTAGTTTTGTTACTTTTATTAAAAAACAAAGACGACGGGGTGTATGAGGGAGCAGAAGTCACAAGGAAGAGAAATTTCAAGATTGATTTTAGAAATGATTGACATGGCAAGTTGCTTTCTCTGCAGAGCTTGAGAGATGAGGTTCTCCTGTGTGTTCTGCTGTAAAGGGAAGGGGTTTAGGTTTCCATCTGATGATCTGTTGGTCAGAACAGCTCAGCACTACAATGTTTAGACGTCACCGTGGCTGGCAGCCTCGGACTCAGGACAGTGTTTCTGGAGCACTCAGATACGGGGCTGTGGGCTGTGCCCGGCCTGCTGGGGGTCTAAAGAGGAAATGTCTGCAGCAAGGTGCTATCTTGGTCAGCTTAGGTTGCTGTAACAAATACTGTAGGGGGCTTAAACACCAGACATTTATTTCTCATGGTTCTAGAGGTGGGAAGCCCTGGATTAGAGTACCAGCGTGGTGAGTTTGTGGTGAGAGCTCCCCTCCTGGTTTGCAGACGGCCACCTGCTTGCTGGGTCCTCACATGGTAGAGAGAGAGATCGTCTCTCTTATTACCTCCCAATGCTCCAGCTCCTAATACCAGCACTTTAGGAGTTAGGGCTTTGACATATGGATTTGGTGGGGGGACACAATTCAGTCCGTGGCAGGCGTGAAGATGGAGTCTCGGACAAGGGGAGGGTCAGGTCTCCACAGCAGTACTCAGGCCTGCCCTTCACTTTCTTGGTTTAGTCCAGGAGAGCAGGGTCTGGCTCTGTTGGCTTTCTTTCGCCATTGTCCGCCTCTGTAGGTTGGGAGGGAAGAGGCCCTGGAGGTGAGGGCTGGGTTAGGCTGAGCTGTGCAGCCTTACTCATCACCCTCCCATGGAGGGCAGTCTCCCACCAGGCAACTCCTCCTCAGAAGGTGCTGGAATCACCCTTGAGGAGACAAGTGGGTGCTCTGCTCACCAAGCAGAGAGGCCTTCATCATCATAAGATTCAGGAGTCTTGATACTGTTTGTGGCTCAGAGTGTGACAGAGTCTTGGTATCAAAGCTTCTGCTGTGTTTCAGGTACATGGTGGCAGTCCTAAAAATAACCACCCAGGACAGACAGGAGGTTCCAGCAAATGGACAACAACCATGGTTATTGCTGTTGGGGGAGGTTGTGTGAGCTGGCACACCTGTTTCTGTTGATTATAAGATTGCTTTCTCTTTTTTTTCCTTCCTGTGTCCCGGCTGTAGAGTCAGATGGAGTTCAGCATCGCCTCCTTATCCATCCAAGAGCCGAGCTGCGGCGCTGCCACCAGCGAGCCGAGGCAACTCTCCAAAGTTTCTCAGGGCTCGCAGGCCCTCCGATCTTCCCAGGGCAGCAAGTCCTCCAGCCTGGACGCTCTGGGTCCTACCCGGAAGGAAGAAGAAGCATCCTTCTGGAAGATCAATGCAGAGCGGTCCCGGGGCGAGGGGCCTGAGGCTGAGTTCCAGTCGCTGACCCCCAGCCAGATCAAGTCCATGGAGAAAGGTGAAAAGGTCTTGCCTGCCTCTTATCGGCAGGACCCCGCCCTGAAGGACAAGGAGGTCAAAGTGGAAAGGCCCAGCAACCTCCGCCAGGAGCAGCGTGTCCTTCCCAGCATCAGTCTCGAGCACGAGAGGCCCCAGCCTGTCCAGACCTGCACCAGCACCTTGAACGAAACCACCCGCTCTGAGCCCATGGGGAAGCTGCTCTCTCCAGAGGCCAGGCAGGAAGATGCGGAGGATGTGGAGGATGCTCTGTTCTCGGAACCCATGCCTGCACAGGTGGGTAGCCTTGCTTCAGGCCAGGTGGCCCCCTCCTCCGGGAGTGACCTGGGGAGACTTCCTACGGGACGGGTGGGCCGCAGATGCCCACGCTTTCTTCGTCTTCCCCTTCCTCCTCCTTTTCTCTGCCCAGCCCTTGGAGGACTTTCGGGGTGAGGACTGCTGGCTTGTTACGCAGCTCAGTGACTGACAGAAATGCAAGGAGATAAGTTTTGTGAGTCCAACTTGGTGCCATGAGTGTCAGTCTGTTATGTGATTATGTTGCAGATGCCCACTGCCCTTCCCCAGGTGTGTGGGGGCAGATCAGGAAGGGAGGGCAGGGGGCAGTGAACAGGGGGTCTCACGGGGAGGAGGCGGCCAGTGTGGGAGGGGTTTGGATGCCCACTGAACCAGGGGGGCCTGTAACGTTGGCTGGGGCATTAGTGAGGAAGGGATCAGCGGGTGGTCTGATGGGGACATGGAGGAAGCAGGGACCCCAGAGCCTCTGCCAAGAGTGGCCGTGCTTGTCCTCAGGGACCAGAGGAGACTCTTCCTTCAAGGAGTGATTGGCAGCTACTCATTTCAAAGCAGGGCCGGAATAGGGGTCCAGAGAGGAGTCCTAAAGAATGGAGTTCTTTCTAGGGGATAGAGGAGAAGCAAGAGAAAGATCTGAGAGGCTCACTGGGTGAGGGAGAGTGTGTCGTGAGGAAAGAGGGACTCCGCGAGAATAAATAGCATGAGCGGCCTCTGAATGTTCTCCTGTTTCTTTGTGGGAGCGGTGACCATTGTCTTTATAGTTGGTCTGCATTTCCTAAGAAATTGAGTGAGCAAAGAGAAGACAAGATGTCTGATTATGATGTTAAATGGAACTAGTGTTGGAGGATTGCACAAAACCCCCAAAAATATAGATAAATAGTCATATTTCAGAGGGGGACCTTCTTTGAGGCAGTGTTTTATAATGAACAAAGCTATCCTTTGGAAATAGACAAGGGAGAGAACCATTTCTGGGGAAAATCATGGACTGGATGCGACCACAGACAATGGTCCATGTCCTGTCCATCTTGGAGACGACAGCATTTCCCCTGATATGCTTTCTGGCATTCAGAGCATTTCGGGATGGGTCAGAATGCTGGCTGAGTCCTGCTGGGGGGAGGGCAGGAGGGAGGAAGGGCTGGGAACGGGGAGCAGCTTGCTCACCAATGAGGACAGCCAGAGGGAAGAAAATGAGGGG
This sequence comes from Equus caballus, assembly GCF_041296265.1. NCBI lineage: Eukaryota > Metazoa > Chordata > Mammalia > Perissodactyla > Equidae > Equus > Equus caballus. The sequence goes on from NC_091684.1 coordinate 91,616,503, forward strand.
TCCCTCTTGGCCTCCTGGGTGTGCTCCCCGCTAGTTGTGGCCTTGGGATGGGACCAGACAGTGATGAGCGAGATCTTGCTTTTAAACAAACACTTCAGTGTGCGTGCAGCCTGCAAGTCCTGCTGCTTTCAGAGGAACCCCCTGGGAGGCTCTGCACCCAGGGCTGTCACAGCTCCAAACCATATTAGGCCTTCTCTGTGGGAGCTGCCCAGACAGCCAGTGACCCGTTCTTGAGGACTGGGTCTGGATTTTGGAGCTGGGGGACATGACCTACTGGCAAGGCAAGCAGGCATACTTCAGCGGCTCTCCTCCCCTGGTCCCCCACCTCTCTGTGCACCCCATTGGGCTCCTGGCTCTCTTGTTGTTGGGCAAGCCCAGGATGTGGTTTTCTCCATGTTAGGGCCATCCAGTCTCCTTGGCTGTCTTTTCTTTTCCTTAATGTATCTTTGAAAAAGTTTTATTGTAGCTAAATATATGTAGCATAAAATGAGCCTTAAAATACTAAGTATACAGTTCTGTGGCATCAGATACATTCATATTGGTTTGCAACCATCACCACCATCCATCCACAGAACTCTTTGATCTTGAAAAACGTTGGCAGCTCCCCATTCCTTCTCCTCCAGCCCCTAGCAACCATTGTTCTCCTTTCTGTCTCTATGAATTTGCCTTCTTTAGGTCCCTCATGGAAATGGAATTATACAGTATTTGTCCTTTAGTGACTGGAGTATTTCCTACTACATTTCGTTTATCCATTCATCTGTTGATGGACCCTTGGGTTATTTCTACCTCTTGGCTATTGTGAATAATGCTGCTATGAACATGGGTATACAAGTATCTGTTCGAGTCCCTGCTTTCAATTCTTTTGGGGTATACCCAGAAGAGGAATTGCTGCATCGTATGGTAACTCTATGTTTGTCTTCTTGAGGAACCACCATGCTGTTTTCCAACAGTGGCTGTACCATTTTACATTCCCACCAGCGGTGCACAAGGATTCCAGTTTCTCCGCATCCTCACCAACTCTTGTTTTCTTTTTCCTTTTTGGATAACAGCGATCCTAGTGGGTGTGAGATGGTGTCTGTCTTTTTGTGGCTTTAATTTGCATGTCTCTAATGATTAGTGATGTTGAGCATCTCCTCATGTGCTTGTTAGCTGTTTGTATATCTTCCTTGGAGAAATGTCTGTTCAAATCCCTTGCCCAATTTTAATTGGTGTGTTTTTTTGTTGTTGAGCTGTGGTCATCCTCTGGGTGTTTCCTGGAATGGGGTTCCAGGTGCTTCCACGCCTCTGTCAGCAGATGACCTCATCAGTTGTCCTCCTGAAGAAAGGGAGCCCTGTGATGGGTACTCCCTCCACCTTCCGTCAGCTCCATGTCAGCCTTCCAGCCTGTCCTCTCCTTCAGGTTTCCCAGCATCTGAAGCAGCGTTTTTGGCCCCTCCCTTTCCTGCCTCCTCTAGTGCGTGCCCCATCTGTCCTCTTTGTTTTGTATCTCTAATCTTCCTGCCCATCGGCTCCTTCTTACAGAGCTGCTCAGCTTGCCTCTGTCCTTGTCTAGGGCTCTTTCTCTGATACTCTGCAGTTGGGTCTTCCGCTGATGGAAGCGTTTATGTAAAGAATGTGAGAGTCTTAATTGTAAAAAGAAGCAGGGAAATGTTTGTGTGGGGGTTGGAGAGAGAGGATGAAATCCTCTGAAAGAATAGATTTCTGTGCACAGAGCAGAGTGAAATACCACCACATTTAAGAAACTAGTAGGAAACCAGAATGTCCCTGGATTAGGGAAAATCACTCCAGAACCTTCCACATAACCTGAAAGAAGTACTTTACATCCTTTCCCCATATTTGTCATTCTTTCAACTTTGCAACTTCTTTTTGTTTTGTCTGTGCGTGTGAGTTTTACATTAGAAGGACTGTCTCTGTAACTTGTTCTCTCGTCCATGATGACTAAATTTAAACATGCCTGTCATTCAGAAATAGAAATGATACATTTTTCTCCTTTTGTCTGTAGGTAGGGTCTGTCAGCTGCTCACAGACATGCCTGGGGTTGGACAGGGGCAAGTGTTGGATTCTGGCAGAGTGCAGCTTGCGTCGAATTTTATTTAATTTTCTGGTTCCAAGCTCTGAGACAAATTGAGGTCAGGGAGCCTCTGAGACGGAAGCAGGCTGTTTCATTTGGGTCATTTTAAATGAGATGCTGTTTTTAGATTATGCGTAACTAAAAAAACCCTCATGCCTTACTTTGGTGTTTTTGTCCCTTCCACAGGTCAGCTCAAGTAATGTCGTCTTGAAGACAGGATTTGATTTTCTGGACAATTGGTAAAATGGGTTAGACAAAAAAAAATAAATAAAACCAAGAACCCCAAGATGTTTTCCAAAGTGGCGTGGCGGAGGAGGATGAAAAGGGCAGCATTTTCTGTGTCTTTTCCCGGTTTCTGTACATTCTTTTCTTAACCATTTGGAAACTGGTAAATATTTTCTTGTTCAGATTTCCAGTTTTTTCCCTTTTTGGTAAGACCAGATATATATGCTATTTTCAATGATTTGATAACAGAAGTTTTACATTTGGAATTTTTAAAGACTGTTAGGAATTCAGTAAATCTTATAAATAAAACTTCTGTTCCAGCGCCACCCAATTCCGCCCCCACCCCCCAGAGAAAGAGTTACCTCAGCCATGTCACAAAAATCATAAAAGTGATTTCCATCTTTCTCCTTCCTCTCCTCCCTTTTTAAAATGTATGGAGTCACTTTGATGGGTGACTGTTAGTGATGTCCTTAGCAGTAATGACATCAGCGCGCTGGCTGTGACCATGGAAGGATTTGCCCCCCATGACTTTTTGCCCGATGCTCCCCGCTGTCCAGGGCTTCCCTTGCTGATGCCACATTTCTCGCATCATGTGCCGCCCTCCACCCTTGTGTCATTTCCAGGAAACTGACTGTTGACACATGGCAGAGGTCGTCTTTAAGCTGCCCTGAAACTTATTCAAACTCTTCATCATTCTTTAAGAAGAGCTGCATGTTTAGAAGTTTTGTATTAACTTTCATTATTTTGTATCTAGATTTAGCGATTGTAGGGCTACCACTTTTCTTGGGTTTGTACTTGTTTGCTTTTGGAAGTTCCTTGTTACTTACGTCAGGGGTTGGGTATTCCCTGCCCTGGGCCTCTGCAGGGGTAAAGGCAGATGGCAGATTTGCTGGAGGACAGGGGTCTTCTCCTTAGGTGTGTTAGAGCCTTCTGGCATGAGACTGGCAGGGGCAGTGGACGTCCCTCATCCCAAGGACTGGTCAAACTGTGTCACAATGGACCCTCCCCCAACCCTGACCGTCAGCAGAAGTGGAAGTGTTGCATTTCTGCATTGCCCCAGCAGTGCCTCCTGGAGACTTTGGTGATCATAGCAGCAGCGTCTCCTGGAGCTGGACTTCACTGCCCACTGCTGCTCCAGTGGAGGCGGCTCCGAGGCTGCCCGGGGGAGCGAGGTGGCCCCTGCCCCAGACGGGATGGGGCAGGGCGGGGTGGGGAGGAGTGTGAGCCTTACCCTGCGAAGCCTCTGCCCTGACCGATGGCCCCTGAGCTGCGTGAGCCTACAGGATGTGCCCAAACGTGATCCACACATTGCCTCTCACTGTGTTCTCCTCACCTGAAGCCTTAATCCCTGCCAGCCCTGCCAGTGAGCATCTGGTTTCAATATCAACGTGTGTCTTTTGCAAAATGCCTTTCTGTTTCACAGGACCTTCTGAAATGATTTCCAGAATATTTTATCTGGCTCCAAGGTAAAGCACATGGCAACTTTTTTTTTTTCCCCCAGGCAAGTTTCTGCCAGAGCTGTGGCTTAGCCAACTTTGGGTTTGGTTTCTGCCAGTTGTGTTATGTCCCCAAGCTTCCTTTGGCCCCTTGGAGTCTGGGCTTCGACCTTCCTCCTTTGGTTACTGATCGTATTGTGGCAAATACAGATTCTTTCTGTACCGTTTAAGTACAGTTGAAACATGCAAGGGGAAAAAGGTTTCTAGCATGGTGGTGAGGGGAAAGGAGCCGAAATCCCAGCTGGAACAGCACGGCAGGGTGCGGCCCCTTCCATCAGCCGCTGAGCCTCAGAGCTGGTCTTACTGCCTGCATCCACCGGTGGCCTCGAGGGCACAGGGCTGTTTTAGAACCCTTGCTTGAAAGCGGGATCCCTTAAAAAAAAAGAAATGTGCACACGTGAGTGTGCATTCCTTGGTGTTGGTGTAGCAGGGAGGGAAGATCTGTGGCCTGGGCCAGGTAGCCCGAGGTGATCTCTCTGTTCTTTGGGGAGACAATTCTGATTTCTTTCCCACTTTCTCATAAAGCCCAATAATACCTGCAAGTTCTCCGGGAGCTGGGGAGATGGAGGGATTGTTCAAAGATTATGCCTCCTTTAGTACTCTGTGGGGTACCCAGCCATGTTTATTAGTTATCTTTTTTTTTTTAAGATTTTATTTTTCCTTTTTCTCCCCAAAGCCCCCTGGTACATGGTTGTGTATTTTTAGTTGTGGGTCCTTCTAGTTGTGGCATGTGGGACGCCGCCTCAGCATGGCTTGATGAGCGGTGCCATGTCTGCACCCAGGATCCGAACCGGTGCACGCGAACTTAACCACTCGGCCACGGAGCCAGTTCCTAGTTATCTTTTCTAACAGCGTTTAAAATTTCCTATGGTACAGCCTCCTGAGATTAAATGTAAGATCGAAACTTGGCAAATCCTGGAGGGAGTCCTCAAGTCGTGTTGCTTTGCTCTGCTCTCGGAACTGGAAGAGTATGAGAGGGACAAGTGGAGGCTGGAGGACGCATGCTTGTGGGTCTCCATCCTGCCTGACCCCAGATCCTCCTCTTAACCTGGGCCGTCTACGCAAAGATGGTTCCTTCCCTGGCTCCTGGGAATCGATGTTTGGTGTGTCCAAGTAAGGGAAAACGAAGCTCTGGTGTTTGCCACCCTTTTTTCCCCATGTATCAGGATGGAGTTTCTAAAACCAGGAGTTTATATTTATTATTTTTAAAAATGCACACTTTTTAGCTGAAGCCTATGTGTGGTTTTGGATTTCCGCCCCTCTCCTTCTCTGCACCTGGCATTCAGCTCAAGGATTCAGTGTCTTGCTTTGGGTGACTATATTTTGTAAAATCTTCCCCACAAAGTCAGAAGCCAGTCTCGGGTCTTTCCCCTGGGGATCCCTCCCCAACCCTCGGGGTTTGAGAGTGCTTCCTGCTTTGGGAACAGCGGGGGTCTGTCACAGCCCATGCTGCACCCCACGTGGATGTCAGGGCGGCCTCCCTTTCTTTGTCCCTCCCTTTCTTTGATACACGTTTTCAAAAGTGAGAATTCTTACTGACTACTTGTAACTTGGTTGTATTTTATATTAATAGCCTTTAATAAAGCCATTTAAAATATGCTAAAATGTGTCTAGTTTAGCCTCTACTGGAGTCAGGAAGCCTATTAAAATGATTGTTGTTGAACGCGGAAGAGAAAAAAAGATTCATACCAGCTAAAGCCAGCTTGAAACCTCTTCCAAAAGCCCACTTTGCACAGTCCTGACTCTGGCCCCCTGCAGGTTTGTGGGAAGCAGTGACCACGATGCACAGGCCCCCAGCAGAGGGACGGGCTGCCTTCTGGAGGACTCCTCTGCAGCACTCCGGTGGCCTGGAAGCCACAGCAAGTCTATCCAAAGACAAGCTTATAACATGAAGTGACTGGCTCAGAAGAGCAGATGCCATCTCCTGGAAAACTTTCGCCTTGAATCTGGTTGGAGCTGGTTTTCTTTGGAGGAATAACGAAGTTAAGCATAGCCAGTCAGTCTCATTCCATACATTCCTGTGTAGGTGGTTAGTTACCAACTATAGACCGAAGAGAATTTTTAGATCTCAATTTTCCATATCAAATAAGCTTTTAAAACTAATGCCCCTCAGGAAAATGGTGATTTGGGTTGACAGACTTCTAACATCATCACGCAGGTGGGGCCTTGCTGCCTTGGGGACCAAAGATTTCTTTGATGTGCAAGTGATGGTACTTGCTGGCTTATTGGTAGATAGCAATTGTGATGACATTCGTGGGCCAGCAAGTGTTGGGTTATTACATTTACACATTATGAGAGGAGGCAAATAGCTACCCAGCCTGTAGGTTTGGCAACTTTTATGGTAGCCCAGTATGTGGCACTAACATATTAAAAAAAAAAAGCATTTCTATTCAAGAAGGGGGCCATTCACCTAGATACTTCACAGCCAGGAGGCAAGATGTTGAATCTGGGGAATAAGAATGCTCTCTGTTGTTGGGCGGGGTGTTCGTAGGGCTTTTCTAGCAATTTCTTTGGTCTGATCCCATGCGCACATGCAATTTCTTAATGAATTTATCAGCTTTCCAGGTGCCTTGATACCAAGAGGGGAGCACCCTAAGAGGAAATCGGTAATTCTGAACCCCACCCAAACTCAGACAGAAAACAAGTGAGCAATTCTGGATGTAAGGTCAACTTAAAAATTAAGAGCAGCAGTACCAACTAGAAACTTAAATAAAAAGATCCCAACTCGTAATGGCAATCAAAAATATAAAACGTCCAGGAATCAACTTCCAACAAGTACACAAAGACTTCTCTAGAAGAAACTATAAAAAGAAAATAGAAGTTGTAGAAGAAGATCTGAATAATCCTGGGTGAGGTAACTTAATATTATTAAAATGTTAATTTTCCCCAAATCGTGTTATAAAGTTAGTGTAACCTCAACAAAAATTGCTGTCGGATATTTTGAGACATTTGACAAATTCTAAATTGGGAAAATAATAGTTCACTGAAGAATAAGGAGGGCCTTGCTCTATCAGTTATGGAAACATGTTACAAGGCCATAGAAATGTGGTTGTGGGTATTAGTGCAAGGATAGGTGGTTCGATCAGTGAAACAGGATGCAGAGCTCAGGGACAGACCCTGCATAAAAGGGAACTTAATTTATAGTCAAAGTGACACCACATGGGAAGGAGGATTTACCACATGGAGAGAGAGAAACGTGGGTTCTTAGCCAACACTACACAGAAGGCGGGCTCCATATGGATCAAGACCAAATTATAAAAGACAAAAGTATAAAGCGAACAGAGGGGCATATCTTGTGACGTAGGGCAAAAAAGGACTTCTTTAATAAAAGTTCAAAAGTAAAAACCAAAAAGCAAAATATCGATACATCTCATACATAAAAATTTAGAATTTCTATCAGTGAAGTACACTATGGATAGAGTTAATTAGCTGAAAGGATAGGAGAAGATATTTGCTATGTCCATTCCGGTAAAGGACAAGTTTCAAAAATATATAGGGCACTCCTGCAGATCAACAAAGGAGGCCAGCAACCTCAACAGAGAATTGACATCAGAGAAAATCCTTAAAAACTGTCAAGCGTATAAAAAGTTGCTTAAAATAATTGATAATCAGAAAAAAAGATAGCTGGATAATACCAAGTGTTGGTAGGGATGGGATGGAGCAGTGGTTCTCAACTGGGGGTGATTTTGCCCCCTGGGGACATTGGGTAGTATTGGGAGAGAGTTTTTATCATCACAATCAAGGGAGAGTATGTTGGTGGCATCTAGTGGGTAGAGGCCAGAGATACTGCCAGACATCCCACAGTGTGCAGAACAGCCCCTCACGACAAAGAATAATCCGGTCCAAAATGTCAATAGTGTCAAGGTCGAAAAATCCTGGGATAGAGGAACGGTACAGCCATTGTGTCAAGAGTAATGTGGTACTATTTTGCAAGACTAAGTGTAGAGATATATATATATATATATCTTGTGACTCCATAGTTCCCCTCCAGTATATATGTGGAAGAAGTTCTCACACAGGCACTTCATGTGTACAGGGCTGTTTGTTGCAGTGCTGTGTTAGGAGTGGGAGGCAAGCTGAATGTCTATCAATGGGAAGATAGATAAAATCTGATGGACCCACACTATGGATTATCATCTAGCACTTAAAAGCAACAATTTAAGGGGCTGACCTGGTAGCATAGTGGTTAAGTTCACACGTTTTGCTTTGGCAGGCTGGGGTTCGCAGGTTTAGATCCTGGGCACAGACCTACATACCGCTTATCAAGCCATGCTGTGGCGGCATCCCATATACAAAGTAGAGGAAGATTGGCATGGATGTTAGCTCAGGGCCCATCATTCTCACAAAGAAAAAAAAGCAACAAATTAGATGTACACACGGCAGCATGGATGGATCTGAACAAATATTTTACTTAGTGAAAAAAAAGGAAGAAACGAAATACAGAACAATGCAATTTGCATAAGTTAAAAACATGCACATAAAACAAGACATATTTATCAATGGAATGATTGCTTATGGGAGGAGGAGAGGTGGAAATAAAAGTGGCAGGAAAAAAATAGAACAGATCTGGAATGGACCAATGGTGATCAAGTGCCAGTAGGAGCCTAGTTGCAAAGAAATCTGATATCTCTTGTGATCTCAGCCTGTTACTGCTCTCTCCCATCAGACAGGAGATTCATTTGTGTAGCTGGTGTGTTAGGTTGGAGGTGGTCCTTGGGCAACATTGGTTAGATATTTTGTGGCTTGGCTCTATTTGGTTGCAATTTCTGTGACTCAATAGTCACACATCAGCCCACATCTATAAGCCTACTGGATCAATCCAGGCACTTCTGTAACAGCAGATGGGCTGGCTGAGCAGGCTGGGAGGAGAGTGAGGGTAGGAATTGGTGACACCTGATGCCCTGTTCCTTGGGGACAGAAATCACACAGGCTGTGTGAGATTGGGCAGGACACTGTGCAAAGGAGATGATCTCATCAATTGGCCAGTGCCTTTACCACAGCAACCTGAAGTTTACCCTAACTGAGGATTTGTCATGCAATAAAATCATAGACAATAATATGTGTGAGGACCTTTGAAAATTACTTAAAATTTTCTAACTGCATTACAGAAAGTGTGGAAAACACAGTCTGCTGCTTTAACACAATACCAACATTTTGCAGCATTTACTGCTGATCTTTTATTGTGAAAATGTCCAGATCCAAGGGGAAAGCATGTGTCACAAGGACAGTTCAGACTGGAAATGAGATCCAAATGCAAGTCTGGCAACCACATGGATGCTGGCAGTTCTCTTTGTGCCATGTGCTCCGTTTCCCTCCCTCCACCCCCTCACTTTGTCTCCATTGATTCATGCCAACATCTAGCCCCAGGATTGCAACAATATATATTTTCCTTCGTAGCTCTTACTATGTTGCAGCTGGTGCTAGGCACTGGCAACTCAGTAGGATGTAATACAGACATAGTTGCTACCCTCAGCCAGCTTCCATTCTAGTGGAGGAGACAGACTGAACATATGACCACGCAAACACTTTTATAGTTGAAAATTGTTAAAAGTAAACAAGTTTTCTGCTTCTGGTCATGATAGAGTAATTGGGATTAGACTTACCCTCGTTATAAACAACTAGAAAATTGGAGAAAATATATGAAACAATGATTTATAGACTTTGGACAACAAACAATGCAGGACTGTGATCCAAGAGAAGAGAAACAAATGAAGTAAGCCTTATGATTTTCCTGGCTTTCTGACTTGAGGCATTTTCTAAACTTTGTTGCAGGAAGACTCGCTGAGCTGAGGGGAATGAGTTTGGGAAGGAGAAGATAGATGGAATTTGCGGGAGGGAACTGTGCAGAGAAAGAGCTTCAGAAATATTCATGGGATTCCCCTAGAGTATGTTGGAGGCAATTTCTGGACTGCAGCACAGGGAGAGGGAAATAGAAACAGAGCCTGGCAAGCTTGCTGAGGTGAGAATAATTTGGAGTTGGGGAGGCAAAGGGGGCTAGAATTGAAAGGGCAGAGTTCTAGAGAGGAAGATCTCTAGAAATCTGCATAGGAATCCCCTTAAGTCTTTGGCTCAAGCCAATCTGTACATGCGTAGGATGAAACTCTAATGGGTTGGGCAAGAACGACTTCCAAGCAAATAGCAGTTATCAGGAAGTTGTAAGATAAACAGTTCCCAGAGTTCACACAAGGGCAGGAGTCATTCAAGTTCCCATCCAGCCAGAATGCAGACCATGTTGAATATGTGGGGGTTCTCATGAGAGATCCTAGAAGGGCCATGCAGTAGGAGTGGGGCTAAATTAGCCTTAGAATAAAGAATACTTTAGCACTGCCCTAAAAGAGTTTCAAAACAAGGCATGAAAGGGTCAAACCAATTCACAAATAACAGATGCCTGTCAGAATATGTCCAACACTCTTTATAGGAATATTACAAAATAAAATTCACAATGTCCAGCAAACAATCAAAAATTATTAGACATACAAATAGGCAGGAAAATGTGACTCATAAGTAGAAAAATTAGTCCATAGACGAACCCAGAAATGACAGAAATGAAGGAATTAGCAGACAGGTTGGTAAAACAGTTATTATAAATATGATCTATATGTTCAAGGATGTAAAGTAAAACGTGAAGAAGAGAGATATGGAACTTAGAGATATGGAACTTAGAGATATGAAACGATATCTGAAATAAAAATTTCAGTGGAGTAGATTAAAATTAGATGATACACTGCAGACAAAAGTGAATGTGAAGATAGCAGTAGAATCTATCCAAAATGAAGCAAAAAGATTGGGAAAAAAAATGAACAGAATTTCAGTGTCATATGGGAAAATATTAAGTGAGCTGATATATGAATAATCAAAGTCCCAGAAGGAGAAGAGAGAGAGAGAGATGAAAAAAAAATATTTGGAGAAATAATGGCCAAGTTTTCTCAAATTCAACAAAAACTATAAGCCCACAGATTCAAAAAGTTCAATAAATCCCAAGTAGGATAAACACACACACACACATATGCCAAAGCATGCTACAAATGGCTAAAAGTCAATAATAAAGAGAAATTCTGTGAAAACAGCCAGAGGGAAAATAGATATATTGAGTATGGGGGGGGCGTGGGGGCGGCGGAGTGGAGAATTACTACAGACTTCTCATCTCAAAATATGCAAGCTTGAAGTAAATGGAACAACATCTTGAAGTGAAGAAAAGAAAAATAGAACTATCAACCTAGAATTTAATATTCAATTAAAAAAATCCTTCAAAACTGAAGGGAAAATAAAAACTTTATATATATACAAAATCTGGGAAAATTTGTCTCCAGCTGACCTGCATTACCAGAAATATTGGCTAATTCAGGATAAATCTCCCTATCTTATGGTCAGCTGATTAGCAACCTTAATTCCATCTGCAACTTTAATTCCCCTCTATCCTGTAACATAGTCATAGATTCAAAGGACCAAGATGGGACACGTTGAGGGTGGTCTGTCTGTCTACCACAGGACATGATTTTAATTACCTGGTAAGATCACCAAAATGTCCCCGAGGAAGGGATATTTCAACCAGGAGAGTATTCAGAAAACCATTGCAATTAATAGTTCAGGCAAGAGGTAGTGATGACTTGGCCCAGATGGGCAGCAATGGAGATGGAGAGAAGATGATTTAGGGGACACTTGGGAGGCAGCTCGACAGAGTGGGTTCCCACTCCAGGAAGATGGGATCTTTTATCCTGACACAAGCACAGATGAGGGGGCAGTTTTGATTGGGAAGAGATAATGTTTGTATTAAAGGCGAGCTGATCCTCCAAGAGTCAAGGCCAGGCAAAAATAGGAAAAAATTGGGGTCGTTTCATCAGTCACAGAGCCGAGCCTGGGTGTCAATGTCAGGTTTAATCCTATACATTGTTTACCTCTCAAACAAACTCACTTGATGGATTGTTTGCAAAGGCAGCCCCCAGCAATTCCTCCCATCCCTGATCACACACATCACTCCTCCCAGCAAGAGGTGAGGTCCACTTCCCTTCCCTCTGGATCTGTACTGGCCCTGGGACTTGCTTTGACCCAAAGGATCTGGTGGAAATTTCGTTGCATGACTTCTGAGCCTCAGCCTCAAGAAGCGAGGCAGCCTCCCTTCTTGTTCTCATGAAATGCTTCCACCTCTGTGCAGAGAGTGTGGTCTGGCCTACTGGAGGATGGGTGGCCATGTGGAAGAGAGCTCAGGGAACTCAGTCAACAGACCCAACCAGCCGCCTGTCCTGTGAGCAAGGACATTGGGATCAACCAGTCTCCTTGCTTGCTAACCGCCTTAGTCAGCTCAGGCTGCTATAACAGATTACCATAGATTGGGTGGCATAAACAAAAACTTTTATTTCTCACAGTCCTGGAGACTGGAAACCCAAGATCAGGGTGCCAGCATGCTTAGGTTCTGGTGAAGGCCATCTTTTCACTGTGTCCTCACATAGTGGACAGAGACAGGGCTAGCTCTCTTCCTCCTCTTACAAGGACACTAATCCCATCATGGGGGCTCCACTCTCATGACCTAATTATCTGCAAAATGTCCCACTTCCCAGTACCATTCTATTGGGAATTAGGGCTTCAGCACATGTGAATTTGGGGAGGACACAAACATGTAGTCCGTAACACCCACTGGGTGCAAACATGTAAAGAAGCTCAGCTGACAACACAAGGAACCAAGAGAAGCCATCCCAGCTGACTCCTGCACAGACACCAACCCACAGAATCATGAGCGAATAAATAGTTGCTGTTGTAAGCCCCTGAGTTTTGGGGGGGTTTGATGGACAGCAAGAGGTCTGATATGCCTTTCCCACAGCACCCCCTCTCCAAAGGTCTACAATGGATTTCTGTTGTGAAGAGGGCAAAAAAGCAAAAAATAAAGAACAAAGCCAAAGAAACCTTGCCCAACCAGATAAGACTTTGTGGAGCAGAAGCGCTCGATGACTATTTGCACCGCGTTCTTCACTCAGTGATGTATGTAGACCCCATCTAACCAAGAGAATTGTCTAAGGCTGACATGGTGGTCCAATGGGCGGCCGGTGGGCTTCTGAGGCAGACAGGATGATGTGAGGGGACTTCCTCACTTACCAGCTGTGTGATCTGGAACAAGTAACTTTTCTTCTCTAAGCCTCAGTTTCCTCCTCTGCAAAATGAGCCCAATCGTTGACACTTCACAGAGTTGTGAGGCTCTGTGAACGCAGGTTTGCAAAGCTCCAGGCCTTGGTCGGTGATGGTTGTCAGCACTCCCCACTGGGCCCTCGAGGTAAGGGAGGGGAAGCTGGATAGGTATATAGTCATGCTGCTGAGTCATGGCCAAGTCTGGGCTGGGGTTGGGGGGCTGGGCTCCATCAGCAGTTTTTAGCCTGTGATGTTTGAATTTTTAAAACTCTGAGGGGGTGCTTCAGAGAACACTTTGAAGAAGCTTGGTGGCTGGTCTCACCCCTTCAACTCGGGAGATCTGACTTGATCTCTTTTCTACGTTGAAGCTTGGTATCAAGTGGTTGTTGTGAAAAAGGTTCCGGTGAAAAAATCAAGGTTGGAGACCATAAGCACTTGGGTCGCTTCAGCTTCTCAAGTTCTCTGAGCCTTGGGAACTCTCTAACCCCTGCAACCCAGCCTTCTTTAAACTCCTAGCTGCCCCGGACTAGAAACAGCTTTCCAGGAGGTATTTGTCCTGCTGTTGGATAGAGCTGAGCTGTCCCATAGAGTAGCCACTGGCCACATGTGGCCACTGAGCACTTGAAATGGGGCAAGTGCTAATTGAGGTGCGCTGGATGCGCCAGATACACACGGGAATTGAAGGCTTAGTATGAAAGAAGATGGTAAAATATTTTATTGATGATTTTGTTATATTGATTACATGTTGAAATAATGTTTGAGATATATAGGGTTAAATAAAATATAACATGAAAATCATTTCCACTTGTTTCTTTTTACATCTTTAAATATGGTTACCAGAAAATTTAAAAATTTCTAAAGAGGACATACAAATGGAGAACAGGTACACGAAAAGATACTCGCAATCACTCACCATCAGGGAAATGCAAATCCAAACCACAATGAGATATCAACTCACACCTGTCAGAATGGCTAACTTTAAAAAGACAAGAAATAACAAGGGTTGGCAAGGGTGTGGAGAAAAGGGAACCCTCGTGCACTGTTGGTGGGAGTGTAAATTGGTGAAGTCAATGTGGAAAGCAATGTGGAGGTTCCTAAAAAAATTAAAAATAGAGCTACCATATGATCCAGCAATTCTCCTTCTAGGTATTTATCTGAAGGAAACAAAGTCACTATCCTTGAAAAAATATCCGCACCCTCATGTTTATTGCAGCATTATTTACAATAGCCAAGACACGGAAACAACCAAGTGTCCATCAACAGACGAATGGATAAAGAAGATGTGGGATGTATCAAGGCGATATTATTCAGCCACAAAAAAAGAAAGAAATCTTGCCACTTGGGACAACATGGAAGGACCTTGAGGGCATTATGCTAAGTGAAATAAGTCAGATAAAGGCCAATATTGTTTGATCTCACCTATGTGTAGAATCGAAATAAAAGTGAAGTCAGAGATATAGAGAACAGATTGGTTGTTGCCAGAGGCAGGAGGTAGGGATGGGCGAAATGAGTGAAGGTGGTCAAAAGATACAAACTTCCAGTTATAAGATTAAAAAACATTACACCTGTGACTCACATTATATTTCTATTGGGCAGCACAGTATAGAGCTTCATCCTCGTCAGAGTATCTTCCCGTACATTCTTCCATTTGATTGTACAACGGCTCTGTGCTAGGCCTGAGGGATGTACTGGACGCCAAGTCACCTGGACAGAAGGCTGAGACCTCGTCTTGCTTATGATCCCAGTGACTTTGATCAAGTCTGTCTCCTTCTCTGTAAGATAGGTTTAAGAATCGCTTCCCTAGCACACCCCACATGGTCCTTGCGAAGCTCAGACCAGACAGTGTGCAACACTCTCAAGGATAGAGTGGGTGTCATTCTCCTTATCATGAGGATGAGAAAGCCCAGGCCCAGGAAGTGAAATGGCTTTTCCATGCTGGGCCCAAGACGTGTCCTCGCTGGGCCGCGTTCTTTCCTCTCTCTTGCAGGGAGTCCACCGCTAACCTCAAGGCCACACGCTCCCTCCCAACCTGCTGCTCCAGTGAATTGTCAGATTAATGTGACAGGAGATGGCCCCTGCAAAGGGCAGGTTTGCCTTTTGGCCCACCCTAATCTTCCAGCCAGGAAAATAAACAAAACCGACCTCCAAGAATTGTCCAAAATGGGCCCTGGGTCAAGCAGCTTTATTTATGCAGCAGCTTTTCTTGCAAATAACTACTGTGTTTTGAATCTTTACCAGGCCACTTTTTATAAAGACTCCTACATCCCCCGAGGAAGATGGTGACCATCATTCTCTCTGTTTTCCAGTTGAAGAAATAGAAGAACATAGAGGTTGAGTGTTCTGTGCAAAGGCATCCGAACAAACAACAGCAGAGCCAAGAGCAGCGCCCGGGGGCTCAGGGGGCAAGGGGGGTGAGCCCAAGAGGAGGACTGCACGTGCGAGGCAGAGGCGGGGAGCTGGCCAAGGGCAGCCTGTTGGGAGGGGTGACGAGAACCGGCTGCTTCACAGATGAGTGGCCATGACATTTGTATTCCCTGAATGAACTGTTTCTTAAACACAGACAGGTTGGACACATTCTCTGTTTTGGAGAAGAGTCGGTGGTCCCTTTTCTGGGTGAGATCGCTTCAGGCCCCAACTTGGGCTGCTCTCAGCCTCCCCGACATCTGACTGGAGTGCCCACATCAGGGCCGGGAGGGGAGCCTTCTGTGGGTTTGATCGTTCCTGGATAGCAGGGTGGAGCAAACCAGGGAGCAGCCACATCCTCTAAAATGCAGCTTCTAAAAGCGTCCCTGGGTGCTCAGGGTTGGGTGGGGAAAATACGTGGAATCACGGGAGAGGCGATCAGCCTGGCGGACTGGAGGGTGCCTGGGCCCATGGCATCCTGAACATTGGACTTGAACTCCAGCAACCTTGGGTATAGGATGTGCCCACTCCACACACTTCTGGAGCACAAGACTAATATCATTGGTGTCTCTGGCCTTTGGTTACCTGGGGGCCCTACTGGATACCACCTGTCATCTCAGCTTGAGGAGTGCCAGGTGAGTACAGATAGGCAGGTAGAGGGGTTCAGAATGGACTTTGGAGTCACACAGACTGAGAGTCCTTCCCAGCTGGTGGGTTACATTACCTCTTTCAGAAAGTGCTATGGACCTCACAGGGTTGCTGAGGGGGTTGACGAGAAGCGCTGTTACCACCATGCCCGGCACGGGTAAACACTCTGCATGGCAGCTGTGATTTTAGAAGCAGTAGCATGACGACTCAGGGAGGCAGCCGGAGGAGAAGGGGCAAAAGGAGGTGGCCCCCGCTCCTGGTGCCTAAAAAACCGTCTACACGGTTAGCCATGTTCCTGTCCTCTGTCCTAGCTACCTGTTCCCTCAAGAAGGTATGATGCCATTTGGTGACTCTGTTCTCCGGGTTCCTCATCTGTAATATGGGTAAAATGACAGTTCTGTGAGGACCAAAGGAGTGAACGTGTGAAGCATAGTCAACAGGGCCGGCACATGGCCAATACTTACCACGCATTGTTATTCTAAGTGGACCTGTGTTAGCGCAGCCTGAAATTAACTCCCTCAAGCTTTTCCTCTCCCCTGAAATTTTGTGACATCTGCATTTGATAGCTTAGAAAATTGCTCACGGTTTCACCGTATCAATACTTATCTTCTGTGTCAAATGCAAACAGGGAACACTGCAGATGTTCAGCACCCTCCCAGCGCTCGGTTCCCAAGGTGCCCTTCCTTTCCTGTGGTCTGCTGTTCTTCGCTCAGCCGCCTGCCATCTTCCCTGAAACGCGGTTCTGATGGGTGACTCATGGAGTTATTTTCAAATTTTCTGGATTCAACTTTAGTAAGACTCGACGTGGGTAACGGTGCCTGCTTTCTATGGTCTTAATAATCGAGTCAGATTAAAAAGCAAATTCACCTTCTGGCTACCAGTTAAAACCATCCCTTGCCTGCATGTCTGCTAGACTATAAGCTCCCTGGGGGCAGGGACTCTATCAGTCTTGCACACCCTCCAGCCTCCAGAGCAGTGTCTGCATGTGGCAGAAGTCTGTTCTTTTTTTTTTTTAAAGATTTTATTTTATTTTTCCTTTTTCTCCCCAAAGCCCTCAGGTACATAGTTGTATATTCTTAGGTGTGGGTCCTTCTAGTTGTGGCATGTGGGATCCCGCCTCAGCATGGCTCGATGAGCAGGATTCGAACTGACGAAACACTGGGCTTGCCTGCAGTGGAGCACGTGAACTTAACCACTCGGCCACAGGGTCGGCCCCTAGAAGTCTGTTCTGCCGGCCTCTCTGCTGACAGGTTGCTCCAGCTCTTCGCTTCCTCCCACTCGCCCATCACTACCCATCATGGTGGTGGGCTGGCTGGGGCAGGCTCGAGGGGACAGAAAGAGACAGTGGCAGGAACAGGCTGCAGCTGTGTTATCTGTAGGGCAAAGGGGCCAAGTGGGCTCTGAGAAGGGAGCTCAGCTTGAACTGGACACGTAGTGCCAGAAAGTGAGTCATTGCTCCTAACAAGGCCCTCAGAGGTGTTAGAGAGATCGTCCAAGGGAGGGAACAGAGACCTGACATAGGTAGTACAGCTGAAGTCATAGTTAGAGAAAAAATAGCCTTTCTGGATTGTTCCCCTAGGCTATAATTTGGGCCTGAGAAAAATCTCTACTGTTTACCTTGTGATTTCTTTGGAGCCCCTGTGGCCGGGCTGGGATGAGGCCTTGTGGGTGATGTCTGCTGCTCGCCAAGCCCAGCTCCTTCACAGAGGCAGCAGCTCCCAGACAAGCCTGCTGACATCCCACTTCCCACTGACTCTGAGCTGCCCACCAGGGCCTCGGGACCGCACACCGTGAATGCAAACCGTACAGGTGGGAGGAGCAGCAGGGCCTGAGTGGAGTTCTGGAGACGGGTGTGACGAGGTTGAGGTAAGCATAGAGATAGGGAAGCTTCCAGTCCTCTGAGGATGGGCCAGTGGACATCAGTAGGCTCCAAAATCTGTCAGGCAGATGGATGCAGTTGGGAAAGAAAAGGCTCTGGGTTGGGAATACTGAGTCCAGTCCTGCTCTGCAAATAACCAGCCATGCTGCAAACCCTTTATCTACAACTCGAGGGAAAGGGCGGGGACAGAGGGTTTTAACCTACAGCCCATAGGGAGGTTGGAGAATCTGTGAACTCTAAAATGATGTGCACATTTTTGTGTGTTTGTGCATCCTCTAGAGGAAATGGCCCATAAGATTTTTTTCAGATTCTCAAAGGGGTCCCTGACCCAGAAAAATAAGAACCAGGGTGATCGCTGAGGTTCTTTCTATCATATATATTCTAGATTTCTAAATTACAGGCTGCTCAATCTTGTCAGTAGGTTTCTAATATTGATAGAGGTATTGTCCAAATCTGGTCCCCAGGCAATATGACTCTGAGGGGACCTGCGGGATGTGACTCTGAGGGGAGGCTGGAATGAGATTTGTGGAATCACACTTGTATTTCTTGCCTGTGTTGTGGAAGAAAATGCACTCTCCAAATTGCTGTGTTCTTCCTGAGTAATTGGACACAGATGCTCCTGTTAGAACCATTTCCTCTTGTGCCTTGTCCTCAGGCTCCAGGGCGTCTCCTCAGGCAGACAGCTGGCCCTGGCTCCCATCTCCATCATCCTGTTTTCTGGATGCGATCTGGTACAGCTTTTGTACCACATCAGGGCTAGATGCCACCTGAACCCCAGGGCCCATGGCTCAGGGAAGAAAACGCCACCTGTGGTCTTCCGCACCTCCCTAAGCCACCCTAGCTTCCAGATGTGCAGAAGTGGTTTTGTCAGCTTTTTTCTACAAAACCGTGTTTTCCCCTGCTGTCTTTAGAACAGGGCAGAAATTCATAAATAGAGGCAGTTTGGGGCCTGGGGACTTTAGCCTCACGAACTGGATGAGCTGAACAACCAATCTCTGAGGATGTAACACTTTTATTTCTTGGATCCTTTTGCCCCCGCACCTCCAACCCTTTCAGGGGGAAGACCTTGGCCAGGCCTCCATGCCGGGTCAGCCACCTGGATGTGGAGGCAAGAAAGGAAACTCTTCAATCTCTAGAGGTAAATCATCCAAGGCGTGAATTCCCCAGGCTTTTTGAGAGAAAAGGTCTCCACTAGCAGCCTCATCACAGGCTGTTTCTGGAAATCCAGGCCAAACCAGCCCTCAGTCCCCCAGGCTGCTGGCTGAGCCCTCACCCGGACCTGCGGCTTCTTTTTAGGATTCCCGCCATTGGACAGCTCATTGTCTGTATACATTCTGCTTCACCCCAGCCAACGCTTGGCCTCCTTTTAAAAGAGGCCTGCCAGTTTGAATATCCTTTTGGCAGAAGAGGTGGGGACTTTCATTTTTCCACCCATGGGCTTCACGTCAATTCCCTGCCCGAGGCTGGCAGCCTCACCAGCCAGCCAGAACCCAGCTCTCCCGGAGGACAGAGGAAATATTTTCCCTGGACAAGATGCACAAGAAGGGCTTTTCCAGCAGGGTCCAAGTTCCTAAGCTCCGTGCCATAAACTACCCCCGCATCATTGATGCTGGCCTTTCCATCAGCCCAGCAGAGACCTAGCGGAGCTGCAGGGGAATGAGGAGGAGCCAAGCCTCAGAGGAAAAGAAGTGGAATCGATTCTTCCTCTACACATGGATATCATTAGATCTTGGGTGGATTTGCTCCTGTCCCTTATTGTGAAAGATCTTGTCAAGACCTTGAAGAGACAAATCGCTAGGGTCCTGGTGCCGGGGGTCCCCTGACCCAGGGGGAGTAAATCATGCCTGATATTTGTTGAGGGCCTTACAGTTTGCCAGGACAGTTTCTCCGGTGACCTGGACAGTGCTGACAGTGGGCACGGGCTTATAACCGTCCCACGATGCGGATGCCTCCCCGGCCACACCCTCCCTGTGCGGGAGCTCTTAGCCCCTCGCCCACACCTGCTCAGCTCCCTGAGGAACCCTCTGGTTCGCCTTCTTCAGTTTGCCAGGTCCTCAGCCCTCTGCTGGATTTCCTGGTTTCTCCCCACCACCATATGTGTCTTTTCCCCACTTTAAATTCCTTGGCTCTTGGATTTCCTGCGAGAGCCGCAGGCCCTGAGTCTCCCCAGGGTCTCCCTTCTCCTGCCTCTGGGCTGCTGAGCAGAGCTGGGGCGGCCCCTTGTCCCTCCCCTTTTTTACGTCTCTTAGGGAAGCCCAGCCTTCTTTCCAACGGCAGCTGGGTCACTTCGTGTCCCTTCGTAACCCTCCCACCCCACTGCAGCCTTCTGTCCACAGGACTTTCCTCTGGCATTTCTGGGCATGGAGGCCCCTGCCTGGCCTCAGCCCTCCTCAACTCCTCTCGCTGTCTCTGTCACTTATGATGTGATGTGGGCAAGCGTCCAACTTCTCTGTGACATGCTTTCCTCATCTGTAAAGTGGGATGATGATCGTGCTTCCTCCAGGGCTCTTGTCAGGACTCAGTCGTCAGCAGCGGACGGGGCCTGGCCCACAGTAACTGCTCTGTGAACGAGAGCCACTTTATGCTGGCCCCTTTGGAGACAGGATCATCTGTTCAAAGCTGGTCCTCCTCATAAGCTCTTAAGCTTATCCCTTCCCCCAAGAGGACCAGCTTCTCCCCACCCCCACAGGACAAAATCCAAGCTTTTCGGTGTGGCTTCAGTCCCTTCACAGTTCCCCCCCAGCCTCAGACCTGAGACCCTGCCCCACCCCCCTCCACAACTGGCTGCCTGCCGTACACTGTATGTTCTTTTGTCACTCGGTGCCCCTGCTTGTGTAGCTTGCATCACTTCTCTTTTTTTTGTCATTCCTCCCACCCCAAAGTAAACCAAAACAATGCTTCCTTCTTTCTATTCAAATAACACAGCAGTTGCCTATTGCCACAGAATACCACGTAAAAACAGCACCAGGATCCCACGGCTTAGAGCAGTACGTGCTGACTTAGCTCATCAGCCTGTGGAGCAGGGATCTGTGGTCTCAGCAGGACAGTTCAGTCTTGGACTTACTCACATGTCTGCAGTCAGGTGGCATCGGGGCATCAGGGTGACCAGAGCACATGTCTCTCCTACAATAGGTCCTACAGAACCAGAGGCTGGCCTGGAACATTCTTATGACAGGTGGGGCAGAGAACAAGCCCTGACATGTGGGACTTTTCAACCCTCCAGTTGTGTCCGATTGGCTAACACAAAGCAACTCCCCTGTCTGGTCCCTGAGTTAAAGGGGAGGCACTCCAAAGTGACAGGGCCAAGGGCCTGATCAGGAAGGAGAAGAGTGGGGCCACGGAGCACTGAGTCTACCCCAGACAGCACATTTTGCACATCGCCAGGGCAGCACCCGTCTCTCAGGAGTGCAGTTGGTTGTTTATGCACCTGCCCCCTGCAGGGGCAGGAGCTGCGTCTTATTCACTATTGCATCTCCAGTGCTTAGCACAGTGCTGGCCACAGAAAGTGCTCACCGGTAGTTACTGAATTGAATTTCTCCTCCCATCTCAGTCTCGGTCTCCAAGAGCTCGTTATGCTCTACTTTCAAACAGATGTCCTGCCTCCTCTTTAATCCAGTGCCTTCCCTTGTCCCTGCTCTCCACTCGGAGCTCCCCACTGACTAACCTCATGCCCCTCACTGTCAAGTTGCTTGATTGCACAGTCTATAATAAATAACCATTCTTCCTATGCCCTTACCCACCCATAACTGAGCCTTTGAAAGCCACTGGTCACCTTTGACCACGTTCAAACTATTCATCAGTGCCTCAAAGCCTCTCTCACATTTTAGTAGCAAAGAGTCATCTCTTCTTCAAAACGTTCTCCTTATGGCAGCACAGGCCAGTGAGCAGAGCTTGGCCTTTAGCTCAGAGACACTCAAATCGTATCCCAACTCAACACCTTTCAGTTGTGTGACTCTTGACCCAGGGGAGTGAAGAATCAGCTTCATTCTGAGGACAGTCTGCTTTCTTCTGAGACCTAACTATTGGCCCGTTTTCACTTTTCACCTGTGACCTGCAGTCGAACTCCTTCTTTTCTGAAGATCTAGAGGTTTTCTACATTTCTAGAAGATTTTGGACCCCAAGAAGAGGGAGAAGGGTTTGGGTTGAGGGGTTGCGTTTTTGTTCTGGACGTAGTGGCAGGAAAAGCATAGCCTTTAGATTCAAACAGACTAGGATTCAGATCCCTCTCTCCTCCATCCAACAAAGCCCTGGGCCACATGATACTTCTCATTTCTCTCTGACCATCTCTCTCTCTCTCTTTTAATTTGTCCTTCCTTCTGTGTCCTAATATCAGGCTCCATTAAGGTTCTATCCCCTTAGGTGTTCTCTTTTTACACTCATTTTCTTGTATAAGCTGGACTTTTCAAGGGCTTATCTGAATTGGTACCTTCCATGTTCAAACTGCCAGCTCTGAAATCTCCCTAGGGATCCACTCCCACATTCCCATTTCCTGTCAGGATGTTTCTACACGGATATTCCATAATTAGCTCAAATCTCAAACGGAAACAGGCTCCTCATGCCAATTTACCCATTTTTGTCAGCAGTGCCATTTTCCCCTCTGTTTGATGTTCACGCCTTGGCCACCTTTGTTCCCTCCTTCCTGTAATGGCTTCTACTGTTTTCTCTTCCATCAAGCTTTAGACTGGCTGCCACATTTACTCCAGAAGGTTGTGGAGACACTAATAAGAAATCCCTTCTCTATACTTTTTCCATCCTCTTCCAAAGACAACATTCCAGTTCCTGGATTTACAGAGTGAGGAAATGAGCCACGGATTGGTTTTTATTTGTCTGGGCCACATCACCAGCAAGGCTGTGGGCAGTGCCTTGACAGCTAAGATGTGAGGAGGAGGAAGAGAGAGGCTGAGAAACAAAATTCTCTACGATTCCTTTCTTCCTCTTTGAGAATGAAAAGTAGTATCAACTCACTACCCTTGGTGAATGCACATAAAAAGCCTTTTAACATCCTCAGATGTATGAAGGAGTGAGGAACATCTTCCACTCTTGGCCAAGTTCTTTCCAAGAAAATGATCTCATTTATCTTGGTGAAAGGCTTATTTTTAAAATGCACATTTCATTTTCCATTATTTAATAGACACATAATGTCTTGCAGCTTTCTTCTAAGTGATTTCATCCATGGCGATTATACGTATTGTTCCTATTCATATATGCACCTCGATAAATCTCTATGTATTTCTTTCAACACTGTGGTGATAAAAATACATTTGGCAATGTGCGCCTGTGGTTTGGTTTGTTCAGGAAAATTTCTGGTCTGGAAAGCAAATGCCCTGTGACTTAGGAGCAGAGGCTGAGGGGGAGGGCTGTGCAGCAGATGATTTTCTCCCTCCCCTTCCAGGTGGAGTCAGACGTGGGTGGGAGATAAGGTTAAAGAAAAATTATTCATGACAGTTGGTAAAGATGCTAATGCAGACTTTCTTCAGGCCCATTGCAACAGGTGTAGGGGCCACTGCAAGGGGGTTTTGCAGAGGGAGCAAGGGCTAGGGCGTAAGTCTGAATACAACAGGGCAAAGTGGGGATTTATAACCGAGGAGCAGGGCTGGGGGACAGTGGATGGAAAGCTACTAGGAGGAAATGTCAGGGGTAAGGGAGGATTCTGACTAGACTGATCTAACAGGATTCTTGCTGCAGGCAAGCCAGGGGGTCAACTGGGGGATGGTGGGGCCTGAGAAACCAATCAGATATGGAGGGTGGGCGATTCTGGCTAAACTGACTTAAGATTCTTGCCAAAGCTGGTCAATGTAGAGATCAACATAGAAATTCAAAAATGGAGGCCTAGTTGGGAAGAAGATTTGGAATAGCCTAATTAGGAGTTTGCTCAAGGAGAGGATCTTCATCAATAAAGAGCATCTGACTCTATGGTTCTGCTATTTACATTTTAAAAAGGATTGTTTGCCAAAGGTTCCAGAACTGTGGTCCAAGATCAGAGACAAACACTTAAGACATCCTGGGAGGCTTTCAACACTCCGGATTCAGGGAAGAGCACTGACAAATCTTGGAAGAAGTCTAAAAATTCAACCTCAGGGGGGTCTGGAAGAAAACTCTACTCCAACTTTGTCCTGATTTCCAAAGGTTTGCAAATCTAGTGAAGTTCTTGCTGAAGAGCAAACCCTTAGCCAGCCAGCTGCGGCTATGTTTAAGCAAAGGAAGTTTGAGGGCTGGTGGCCCCTCAGTCTCAGAAGTGACAAACGTGCTCACCTTCATGAACAAGAGCTTCTTGGAGAATCCTGATCAAGATGCTGTGACAAGAAATCACAGACCCTAGAAAACCAGTGATAGCAATTTTTAAGGAAGTAGATTTCAATTTTAAAAGCAATAGGAAAAAAGTTGCAAGTAAGCTTTTATAAATACAAGAAAGTTGTTAACTAATCACATGCCCTTGACTCAGTTTCTCACATTGGCCCTCAATCTCCCCAAGAAATACATTTTTCAAAATCCACTCCCCTGCAGCCTCTACCCCTCCCACAGGTGTTGTTCTGAACTGCCCCTGATTAAGTTGTTCTTTTCCCTTCTCAGTTTTTAAATAGGTGTTATTTTTTAGAGCAATTTTAGGTTTACAGAAAAATTGAGCAGAAAGTACAGAGACCACTTCTGCCCCCACTTTTGCTATTATTAACATCTTGCCTTAATGTGGTATGTTTATTACAATTGATGAATTAATATTGATATATTATTATGAACAGAAGTCCATGGTTTACATTAGGGTTCACTCTTTGTGTTGTACAGTTCCATAGGTACCTTCTGATTTTGTGGAAAAAAGATAATAATAATTCATAAAAAACTCTTTATGCAGAGAAAAAACATCCAAGGTGATTGATTATTTATCTGAGTTATAGATTTTTTTAGAAAGGATTTATTCTGTGTGGTGAATAGGCATAAAATCTGCATCCCCTCTGGTCTTCCCTCTAGTTGTATTATGAGAAATTCTCTTAGTAAGAATTTAATCATCAAAATTTACACTTGCATTCATATACATATAGTCGGTAGGAAATTAAAATTCAATTTTTGTATTTTTCACTGAAAGTACACTTTAGTCATGTTACCTCTAGACAGCCCATATTCATGACACAAATGGTATCTTTACTTTCTCAGGGTTGGAAAGATCCTGTGGTTACATCGCGCTCAGCGACTGTCACATCCAGTGGCCGAGTGCCGAGTGCCAAGTGCTGTCAGGCATGGGAGGGGAGGTTTTGCCTCTCCTCTCATGTTTCAGCCTTGGCTTGGTGGCAGAAGACTTCCACGCTCTCCCCATGTGGAGGCATGCTAGAGAGGGATATTCTGCCCTCCCTGCATGCTCAGGCTCTCTGTTCCCTGGAAGAGCAGCTAATAGGACTACTCAGAGACCGACATCCACAGGCCGGTATCTGCAGGGTCGTTGCATTGACAGGTCATGTGCATCTTCTATGCAACTTCAGCATCACCTGTGCCCAAAGTATGCCAGTTATTACGTGTTACCTTTCAGCTCCACACTCACCCTTTTTACCCTATTCTGTGATGCTGAGGCTGGTTCTTTGCAAAACCCATTTCTGCTTTTCCAGCTGCTCCCTGTTGGGCCCTGCCAGTAGGTGGCCTAAAGGGAGAATGCCAGACCTGAGGAGGAAGAGGAGACCATTTCTTCATGTCTGCTTCCTGTCCACTTGCTATTCCCGTGAGCATCACCTGACAATGCTTCACCCCAGCAGCAGCGGGGCCTTCCCATAGCAGCAGCAGAAGCCAGTTTGCAGAGCCAACCCTTGCAGAGCCAGCCTAATGGCACCCTATTCAGATGCCACACCAGCCTCAGGCCTCACCCACTGCGATCCAGATGTTAGCAAAACTTGGGGGGTTTGCCCACTGCTGAATACTTCTGGTTCCTTGTTCACCCTTTGGCTACTGCTCTTTGTACTTTGACTCCACCAGTCAGAATCTGAAGGTGCAGGAGAAGGGAGTACAGCCAAATCCACCCAGCCCCACCCGAACTTTGTAGGCTGCATATTGCCAGACGAGGTGACTGCAAACTATTAGGTGCTGCCAGTGGGAGAGGCCCTGGGAGATGATCAGAGCACAGAAGAAAGGGAGAACTTTCTGTTTCTGGTTTCGAGGGTGTGGTAGTTCCTGGCAGGTGTAACAGGAGCGAGAGTGGAGTAATGTGGAGCAGAGGCAAGGCTGATCTGGACTCGGAGAGCCTGGGCACAGGCAACGCCTTCTTGGCATTTCCACTCTTCACGGTGTCTTTGACAGTGCAACAGCAGGGAAGGCTCATGGGCTTCCGTTTCTTTTGTGTGTAGAACAGACATGAATTTGAGGGAGGAGGTGCTGGAGGGCAAACTGTGCTAATAAGAACCCCTCAAAGATATTTATGCCCTAATCCCAGAAAACTGTGACTATGTTATGTTACCTGGCAAAAGGGATTTTATAAATGTAATTATTACAGACCTTAAAATAGCCAGGTTATCCTGGATCTTCTGGATGAGTCCAGTAGTGTGAAAATTAACCTTAGATCCAATGCTGCTGTGGTCCCACCTAATAAAGCTTAAAAGCAAGGCTCAGAAGGATCAAAATTATTTCAAATACTTAACTGTGTTCCTGAAAAAAGCTCAAGAATCTTTATAGGAATACAATAATATCCAGCAACCAAGGTAAAAGCCGTAATGTTTGGCATTCAATCAAAAATTACCAGTCATGCAAAGAAGCAGGAAAACACAAACATAATGAGGGGGAAAAAATCAATCAGTTGAAGCTGATCCAGAACTGACACAGATAACAGAATTAGTAGACGACAACATAAAAACTGTTAGTATAACTGTATTCCATGTGCTCAAGAAGCTAGAGGAAAGACAGAACATGTGAAGTAGAGGCATGGAAGATATGAACAGACCCAAATTGAACTTCTAGAGATAAAAATCACGATGGTTTAGATTTAAAAAATACAGGATGGGATTAACAGCAAAGTAGACAATCATTTTAAAAAAAGTAAATTTGAAGACACAGCAAAAGAAACTACCCCAATGAAACCAAGAGAAAAAGAAGACTGAAAAAAATGGAGCATGTAAGTTATGGGACAACTTCAAGTAGGCTTGAAGTGCCCAAAGCAGACAGCAAGGGTAGGGGACAAAAATATTTGAAAAAATATTAACTGAACATGTTCCAAATTTTGTGAAAACTGTAAACTCACAGACCCAGAAGTTCAATGGACACTAAACACAAGAAACACAAAGAAACTACAAAGGCACATCGCAATCACATTGCTTGCTACCAGTAACAAAGAGATGATCTTAAAAGAAGCCAGAAAAAAAGGATACATTATAAACAAAGGAACAAAAGTAAAGATGACAACAGCTTTCTCATCAGAAATATTGTAAGACTCAAATTACTAGAATCAGAAATGAAAAAGGGGATATTACAACCAGTTTCACAGAAATAAAAAGGATTATAAGAGAATGTAATGAACAATTGTATGCCAACAAATTGGATAACTTACATGAAATGAGCACATTCCTAGAAATGCACAATCTATCAAAACTGATTCATGTGAAAATAGAAAATCTGAATAGAACTCTAACTAGTAAGGAGATTGAATCAGTAATCAAAAATCTCTCAACAAAGAAAAGCCCAGGAGTATATGGCTTCACTGGTGAATTCCTCCAAATATTTAAAGAAGTACTACAAATTCTTTTCAAACTTTTCCAAAAAATTGAGGGGAGGGAACACTTCCTTACTCATTCTATGAGGCCAGTCTTACCCTGATACAAAAGATATGACAAAAAGGAAAACTGTATACCAGTTCATCCCTGGTGAATATTGATGCAAAAATCCTCAACACAATACTAGCAAACTGAATTCAGCAGCGTATTAAAAGAATTGCACACTATGACCAAGTGGGAGTTACTTAGGTTTCAACAAATGAAAAGCAATTAATGTAACACACCGCATTAATAGAAGGGAGAAAAAAAGCCACATGATAATCTCAATTGCAGAAAAAACATTTGACAAGATTCAACACAATTTCATGATAAAAACACTTAATAAACTAGGAATAGAAGGGAATATCCTCAAAATGATGCAGTTGTATATGAAAAACCCACAGCTAACACCATATTCAAAGGTGAAATACTGAAAGCCTTTCCCTTAAGATCAGGAATAAGACAAGGACACCCACTTCCGCTAATTCAATTCAACATAGTGCTGGAAGTTCTAGCCAGAGCAATTAGGCAAGAAAAAGAAATAAAAGACACCTAAATTGGAAAAGAAGAAGTAAAATTATCTGTTTGCATACAACATAATCTTATACGTAGAAAATCTTAAAAGATTCCACACACACACAAAACATTGTTACACTAATAAATAAATTCAGCAAATTGCAGGACATGACAAAAATCAACATGCAAAAATCTGTTGCATTTCTATACACTAGCAATGAGCAATCCAAAAAGGAAATGAGGAAAACAATTCTATTTACAATACTGTCAGAAAATACTTAGGAATAAATTTAATTAAGGAAGCAAAAGACCTATACACTGAAAACTAAAAAACACTGCTGAAAGAAATTAAAGACATAAAAGGAAAGATATCCCATGTTCACAGATTGAAAGACATAATTAAAAATGTCAGTACTATCCAAAGATTCCACACAATCCCTACAAAAATCCCAATGGCATTTTTTGCAGAATTAGAAAAACCCATCCTAAAATTTATATGGAATCTCAAGGGTGATTGCCAAAACAATCTAGAGAAAGAAGAACAAAGTTGGAAGACTCACACTTCCTGATTTCTAAATGTACTACAAAGTTACAGTAATCAAACAGTGTGGAACTGGCACAGGGAGAGACATATATATATCAGTGGTACAGAATAGAGCAGAAATAAACCATCACATACACGATCAATGGATTTTTGGCAAAAATGCTAGGACCATTCAGTGGGAAAAAGGACAGTTTTTTCTATGAAAGGTGCTGGGAAAACTGAATATCCACATGCAAAAGAGTGGAGTTGGACCTTTACCTTACACCATTTACAAAATTTGACTTAAAATGGATCAAGATCTAAACTTAATGGCTAAAACTATAAAACTCCCAGAAGAAAACATAGGTGAAAATCTTCATGATGCTGGTTTTGGCAATGATTTCTTGGTTATGACAGCAAAAACTCAGGCAACAAAAGAAAAAATAGATATATTAGACTTCATCAAAATTTAAAACTTTTGTGCATCAAAGGACATTGTCAAGAGAAGGAAAAGACAAGCCACAGAATCAAAGAATGTATTTGCAAATCATATACCCGATGAGGAAATAATATCCAGAATAAGAACTCCTGCAACTCAACCACAAAACCCAAACAACCCAATTAAAAATGGGCAAGGGACTTGAATAGACATTTCTCCAAAGAAGATACACAAATTAAAAGATGCTTGACATAATTAATCACTAAGGAAATGCAAATCAAAACCACAGTGAGATACCCTTTCACATCAACTAGGGTGGCTATTATCAAAAATTTTAAAAGAGGGTGATGTCAGCATCATGGCACAGTGAGCTTCCCTGGTAATCTCTCCTCTCCACCATACAATGAAAAAGATGTTCATACTCCAACAGAGAATATCCAAATACAGTGCAAAAGACATCTGAGGGACCCACATAGTCATATGACAGACAGCAGAGAGGCTGGAGTGTCCCTCAGAGAAGGTGGAACAGGGTAAGAGAAAACTTTTCTCCCTCCCCAAAAGACTGTGATCCAGAACCGTGGGCGGCCTCCAAGAGGGAAGGAATGGGGAAGGGATGTTAGTTCACAGGAATGTCAAAGATCCCTGAGGGCCCTCACAGCCTAGAGGGAAGTCCCCTACTGGAGTGAAAACTATCGCAGGGGTTGGCCTTATCAAGCCAACACCCCCAGAGAGCAGATAGTGAGAGCAGAGTGAGAAAACCCTAAGACCATGCAGAAGAAAGCACCCCTCCCCCCCACCTGCCCAGCACCTGCTCCAGTGCCTGAGATCTCAGCAGAAAGCAGAGAGCTCAGCATACACAGCTCTTGACCCCCACCCAGTGATGATAGGTGGTAACTGTGACCAAATAATACCATGATGCACAAAAACATAGCCATGCCCTCTAGCAGTATCAAAAATTATATTAAATCTCCAGACCAGAGAGAAAATGACAAGTACCCAGAAATCAGTCCCAAGGACACAGAAATGTGTAATCTTAATGACCGAGAACTCAAAATAGATATCATTAAAAAACTCAATGAGTTAGAATCTAGAGAAACAATTCAATGAGTTCAGGAGCTACTTCACAAAAGAGATTGAAACCACAAAGAAGAATCAATCAGAAATATTGGAGAAGAAAGACACAATGGAAGAGATAAAACAAAATATGGATTCCCTGAATGCTTGCTTGAGTGGACATCATAGAAGAGTGAATCAGCGTAATCAAGAATAGACATGTTGGAATGCTCCAGATAGCGAAGGAGAAAGAAATAAGACTAAAAAGAAATGAATAAAGTCTCTGAGAAATATCTGACTCAATCAGGAAATGCAACATAAGATTTATAAGTATTCCAGAGGGAGAAGAGAAGGAGAATGGAGCAGAAAGCTTGTTCAGAGAAATAACAAAAGAGAACTTCCCAAACCTAGGGAAGGAGATGGAAATCCATGTAGAAGAGGCTATCAGATCTCCTAAATATGTCAATGTAAAAAGACCTACTGCAAGGCATATAGCAGTGAAACTGGCAAAAGTGAACGACAATGAAAAAATACTAAGGGCAGCAAGGCAGAAGAAAATAACCTACAAAGGAATTCCTGCCAGGCTTTCAGCAGATTTCTCTGCAGAAACCTTACAGGCTAGGAGAAAATGGAATGACATATTCAAATCTTTGAAGGACAAAACCTTTCAGCCAGGAATACTCTATCCAGTAAAAATATCCTTCAGATATGATGAAGAAATAAAATCTTTCCCAGATAAACAAAAGCTAAGGGAGTTCATAGCCACAAGACGCCCCCGACAAGAAATCCTCAAGAAGGCCCTCATACCTGAAAAAAAAGGGAGAAAGGGGTTACAAACCATGGAGTAAGGAGATAAATAGGTATACAAAATCAGAAAATTGTAGCTGTACATCAGAACAGGTTAGCAAATATTCAAGTAGAGCATTAAAGATAAAGGGAAGGAAAACACCAAAAACATCTTGTCACTTTAATGACAAACTCACAACACAAGATGGAATAAGATGTGAGAAAAACAACTGAGGAGGGGAAGAGGAATGGGACTGAACTGGTTTAGTCTAAGGAAATAAGACGCCATCAGAAAAGTGATTATCTTATCTATGAGATTTTGAATACAAATCTCATGGTAAGTGCTAAACAAAAAAGCAGAACAGAGAAACAGATAATAAATAAGGATAAAACAAAGAAACACAACATAAAAAACTACATAACTCAATGGGCAGGCCAAAATACACAGGACAAGAGGAAAAGGAAATGCAGGAGAGCTTGAAAACGAGTGATAAAATGGCAGCATTAAGTCCTCATATATCGATAATCACCCTAAACGTAAATGGATTGAATTCTTCAATAAAAAGATACAGAGTGGTGAGATGGATAAAAGAACAAGACCCAATAATATGCTGCCTCCAGGAAACACATCTCAGCTCCAACAGCAAACACAGGCTCAGAGTGAAGGGATGAAAGACAAGACTCCAAGTTAATGGGAAACAAAAGAAAGCAAGTGTCACAATACTTATACCAGACAAAGTCGACTTCAAGATAAGACAGGGAAAGAGAGACAAAGAGGGGCAGTCTATAATGATTAAAGGGACACTCCACCAAGAAGATATAACACTTATAAATATCTATGCACCCAACACAGGAGCACCAAAGTACATAAAGCAACCAATAACAAACCTAAAAGAAGATATTAATAATAACACAATAATAGTAGGGGACCTCAACACTCCACTCACATCAATGGGTAGATCATTCAGACAGAAAATCAACAAGGAAACAGTAGAATTAAATGAAAAGCTAGACCAGTTGGACTTAATAGATGTATATAGAACACTTCACCCAAAACCAGCAAAATACACATTCTTTTCAAGTGCACACAGAACATTCTCAAGGATAGACCGTATGTTGGGGAACAAGGCAAGCCTCAATAAATTTAAGAAGATTGAAATAATAAGCATCTTTTCTGATCACACTGCTATGAAGCTAGAAATTACTTAGAAGAAAAAAGCAGAGAAAGGAACAAAGATGTGGAGACTAAACAACATGCTATTGAACAAGCAATGGATCATTGAAAAAATTAAAGGAGAAATAAAAAAATATCTGGAGACAAATGAAAATGAAAACATACCATACCAACTCATATGGGATGCAGCAAAAACTGTATTGAAGATGTGAAGATAAGTCCTGAAACCATAAAACTCCTGGAAGATAATGTAGGTAATACACTCTTTGACATCAAACTTAAAGGGATCTTTTCTAATACCATGTCTTCTCAGACAAGGAAAACAAAAGAAAAAGTAAACAAGTGGGAACTCATCAGACTAAAGAACTTCTGCAAGGCAAAAGAAACTAGGATCAAAACAAAAAGACAATCCACCAATTGGGAGAAAATATTTGCAAATCATATATCTGACAAGGGGTTAATCTCCATAATATATAAGGAATGCACACAACTGAACAACAAAAAAGCAAACAGCCCCATCAAAAAATGGGCAGAGGATATTAACAGACATTTTTCCAAAGAAGATGTACAGGTGGCCAATAAGCACATGAAAAGATCTTCAACATCACTAAACATCAGGGAAATGAAAATCAAAACTACACTAAGATATCACCTTACACCTGTGAAAATGGCTATAATCACTAAGAGTAAAAATAACAAATGTTGGAGAGGGTGTGGAGAAAAGGGGACCCTCATACACTGCTGGTGGGAATGCAAACTGGTGCAGCCACTGTGGAAAACAGTATAGAGATTCCTCAAAAAAAACTAAAAATAGAAATATCATATGACCCAGCTATCCCACTACTGGGTATCTACTCAAACAACTTGAAATCAACAATCCAAAGTAATATATGTACCCCTATGTTCATTACAGCACTATTCACAATAGCCAAGACACGGAAACAATCCAAGTGCCCATCGACCGATGATGGGATAAAGAAGCTGTAGTATATGTATATATATGATGGAATACTACTCAGCCATAAAAAAGACAAAATCATCCCATTTGCAACAACATGGATGGACCTGGAGGGAATTATGCTAAGCAAAATAAGCCAGACTCAAAAGAAAAACACCAGATGATTTCACTCATATGTGGAATATAAACAAACACACAGACAAAGAAAACAGTTCAGTGGTTACCAGAGGAAGGGGGTAGGGGGTGGGCACAGGGGGTGAAGGGGAGCACTTATGTGGTGACAGACAAGAATTAATGTACAACTGAAATTTCACAATGATGTAAACTATTATGATCTCAATAAAAAAAATTTAAGAAGAAAAATTACAAGTGGTGGTGAGGATGTGGAGAAATTGGAATCCCCATGCATTGCCAGTGGGAATGTAAATGTTAAATGGTGCAACTGCAGTGGAAAACACTATGGAGATGCCTCAAAAAATTAAGCATAGAATAAACCATATGATCCAACAATTCCACTCCTAGGTATATACCCAAAAGAATTGAAAGCAGAGGCTCAATCATATATTTGTATATCTGTGTCCATAGCAGCATTATTTACAGTAGCCAAAAGATTGAGACAATCTAAATCTCTATAAACAGATGAATGGATAAACAAAATGTGGTGTATACATGCAATGGAATATTGAGCCACAAAAAGGGATAAAATTGTGACACATGTTACAACTTGGGCGAACCTTGAAAACGTGATGCTGCGTGAAATAGACCAGACACAAGAGGACAAAAGTTGTATTATTCCACTTATTTGAAATATCTAGAATAGGCAGGTGTAAAGACGGAACGTAGAATAGAGGGGCTGGCAGTAGAGGGAAATGGGGAAATATTGTTTAATAAGTATAGAATTTCTGATGAGATGATGAAAGAGTTCTGGAAATGGATCATGGTTATGGCACATTGAGAATATACTCAATGCCACTGCACTGTACACTAGAAAATAGCCAAAATGGTAAATTTTATGTTACATGTATTTTACTACAATAAAACAAAGTAAAAAATTATTTTTATCTGGATGATGACATTTGGGATGATTTTTCCAATCTCATTCTTTATTTTTTTTATCACTTATACTCTCTATAATAAATATAATAAGATAACAAAAACATAAAGTGGTTTAAAAAACATCAGGATTGGTTTTAAAAGTGTCAGGTCTTAGAATAGCCCTCGGAACAGCTCTGCAAGGGTTCCATGGATTATTATTGTCTGGACATCCCGTGATATGATGCATCCACGGTCATACATCTCTCTGTGATCACAGCTAAGGAAAGTTTTGTTTCTGTAGCTACAGTCATCAATTACCAGCAAAAGAAATACCAGCTTTGCCACAAATGAACTGAATTTTATGTATTTCTACAAAATGTAATAATAGATCAAAGTAAACATGATGTAGATTTCTATGGGGATCTCAACCCCACATTTTATGACTTTTCCAGGGACTTTCAACCAACTGGATGCTGCTTGGATAGACTTATCTTTTAAAAACTGTAATTATTGAATACAGCAGACTTTTTCTGTGAAGTGCATATGCTCCTTCTGTTTAGAAAAAGAGACCTGCACCCGTTTTCTATTAAAGGTTTTACAATGTGCTCCTTGCTTCAGTGAAGACTTGTATGCTCGAAATTTCTCGTATCTGGAAGGCCCAATGCCGTCTGTGGAGCGGAACACCCCGGGTGCTTTGTGAGCAGCAGTAGGGCCGGGTTGCACGCTAGCAAACAGATGTTCGGTGAGCAGCCCTTCACAGACCCGCAGCAGCTAAGCCTATTCCAACGGATCAAATGGATCAAAGGGGCGGAGGAGTACATATTCTGGGCGCAATTTCCCTCCTTCCATGCTTGTGTTCCACAAACATTAACTGATCCCCTCCCGTGGGCCAGAAGCTGCGCTGGGCACTTAGGACACACAGAGATGGGTACGACC
Organism: Equus caballus; assembly: GCF_041296265.1. NCBI lineage: Eukaryota > Metazoa > Chordata > Mammalia > Perissodactyla > Equidae > Equus > Equus caballus. The sequence continues at coordinate 91,651,478 of NC_091684.1, forward strand.
TGACCCTGTCCCCATGATCAAGTCACTCCAGGTCTACAGGGGGAGTGAGAGCATAGTGGAGGCAGGGCTGTGGATCAGCAAGGCCAGGGCGTAGTTCCAAATGGGAGGAGAGCCGACCCCACTCTGGGCTGCGTCCTGAAGGACAAGTGAGACTCAGCCAAGAACTCACTGAGAGGTAAGCAGGGCTGTATTGAGCCCTGGGTATTTCCTGGGAGCAGTGAGGCATGACCATATTTTAGGCAGGAAGGCTGTGGAGCACCTGTCACAGTGCTGGCTAAGTGAGTATTCAATATTTGTAGAAGGCAAAATGGAGGCGCCTGTGAGAGGCCTCATAGAGCTATGCAGAGGCAAGTGAAGATACGATTCTCCTCCACGACGTGTTGTCCAGGGGCCCAGGAGAGGCCAGGAGGGAGCCACAGGTTTGGGAGGAAGTGGCATAGAAATGGCGGTTGAAGCCATGAGTACACAAAACACAGGAGCGTATAGAATGGAATGAAAAGGGGCTGAGGGCTGAATCCCAAAGGACACCAATATTTAAGTCTGAACAAAGGGAAAAGAGCATGGAAACGAGACTGTCAAGAGTGGCCAGGCAGGCAGGGGGAAGCCAGAGTCCTGCACTGCCCAGGGGGAGGAGTCGGTTCACGAAGGAGGACATGGCCAGGAGCACCCAGTGCCGCAGAGCCCTCACACAGGACGAGAACGGATGGGCGTCCCTTGGAGCTGGCACCGTCCCAGCAGAGGTGTCAGCACAATGCTGAGGGGAGGAAGCCAGTTCCGGCAGTGTGTTAAGAAGTGACTGTGAGGCCACCATCCAGCTGGATGAATGCCTTTTTAGAACCTAGAAGGTCAACCGTGAGGGACAAGAGAGAAAGCTGAAACCATATGGGTAAGCTGAGTTCTGGTGAGTTTAGAAGACGGAGGAGCTCAGCATGTGGAGATGCTGAAAGGAAGGCGGAGTACAGAGTATTTCCCAGAAGCCAGGTCCTGGTGTGGCCCAGAGAGAATCCTTGGGACACTCTCGTTCTTCTCAGAATCCCAAACTCTGTCAGGGATCAGGTAAATGAGTTCTCAGGCTTGCCAGCCTCTTCTCTGCTACCTTGTACCAGTCTCTCCATCTACCCCATTGGACCGGGACTGAGACACACTTGACTTGCCTTCAAGGTCTCAGAGATAGACAAGGAATCATATAATGGCACAGTGCAAGGCAGCCCAGAGAGGTTAAGTGATATGGTTAAGGTCACACAGCTAGCTGAAAGTAAATTCCTGACTAGCACACAGGTCTCCAGACTCTAAAGCCAATGCCATTTCTGTTATGTGATCGTGCATTTCATCCATGAGGTTCAGCTGCCTAACTATGCTTGTTCCCTTTCCTTGGAAAGAGAGCGACTTTTCTTCCCAGTGGAGTTCTACTGGTAATGAACAGGAAAACTTCCTCCTCAGGAGCATCTCTGAGCTCTGTTCTTCCATCCAGAGGGCCATTCAGGTATCAAGGAGAGTCTCTGTCTCCTTCTCCCTCTGTATCTCTCTCTCTTCCTCTCCCTCCTTCTCTCTTCTTCTCTCCCCATCTTCCCCTCCCTCTCCCCCTTCCTCCTCCCCTCTCTCTCTTCTCCCCACCCCCTCCCACCCCCGTTCAGAAAGGCACTGTGGGCTGGGAAATGCCCCAGGCCTGCATCAGTAGCAAGAATCAGCCTACTACTGATTCGCAGCTGCAGGGCCAACACAGCCTTTACACTGGTACTTGGCGGGCGGTCTTGGCTCTCAGTAGAATGGCGCTTTGTTATCGCAAACGATCAGTGCACTGAATTGAGCTGGCACCAATGATCTCAGCACTCCTGCCAACCGGGTCACATGCTCTGGTGCTTTCTGAGGGCCTGGCCCCTCAGTGCACCGTGTGGCTCTGCATAGGACGGAGCGGAGAGGAGCCGGGGGCAGGCTCTGCATTTCAGAAAAAAGTGCCTGTGGCCCGTGGTTCCCTCCCAGCAGAGCCTGAGGGATTCGGTCTAAGGATCTGTGGGGAAAGATTTCCACTCCCTGGGTCGAGGGCAGGTTCTTTAGATGTGACCACAGGGCTGCTATTGACGTCAGGTCTGGGGACAGCCCTGTGGGGAGAGATACTGGGCAGATGGGTTATCTCTGTGGCCTGAGGGGATGGGCAGCAGATGGAGGAGTGACCACTCTGCGGTGGCCCGCGGGCTGTCCTCTTTCTGTCTCAGGGCCCGTGGAAGTCTTGGTTTAGCGATTTTTTTTCCCCTTATATGTCCTTTATTGAGGACTTACAGTGTTACAATGTGTCAAATACTGCTGTCACACATACAGATTTCAATTTAAGATCCATTGTACAGTGTGCGTCCAGGAAAGTTAGGCCACAGGAAAGTTAAGATACACAGAGACTCAACGGCCACCCTTTGGCATGCCAAGCTGGCCCAGGTGAACAGGCACCTGCTCGCAGGGGGAGAAAGTCCATGCTGCAGAGTAATATCTACCCTCTTCTCTGGACCTGAAATCCCACTGAGGAACGTCATTCCTTAAGCTTAAAGCTTTCTTCTTCCTTCAAAATGTAAATAGGAGGGGAGATTTTTTCCAAGTGTCGTTAGTCACTTATACTATTATAAGAATAGTTTTGGGGTTATTTTACAGCATCACAGAATGCCCAGATTGGGAAGGACTCCACTTCCTCCAGCCAAGGCGGGAACATCTTCATGCAACTTCTGCTGAAACAAGAAGCACATGACGTTGCATTCACATCTGTTCTTGGCCACCTCATGAGCCCTTGTGAGCCTCAGTTTGGGTTGCTTTAAAATGTGTCTAGTGGGGATGAGAAAAGGAACCTTGTAAGATTGTCTGAATATTAAACACAATGGTCCCACCAAATGTCCATGTGGTTGTTAAATATTTTGACTATCACCCCTGCAGTCCGGGGAGGAGCCGTGACTTGTCTAGATACATAGGTATTTCACCCAACCAAGCTGTTTCTATTACTAAAAAATCGAAAATTAGCAGGCAGACAGATTAGCCTACTTAGATGTGCTCAAACTTAGCTCAAATTGTGTTTTGTCGAATTGATAGCTACTCTCCTAAATAAGAACTCTTGTCCCAGAAAAGATGAGTGAAGACAGTAATTTTTCTTGAAACTGAGAAAAAAACCACAAACATGGATTCTCATTTTGACTGATTTAACAGAAAACAGTCACTAAGGTAGACATTGATTAATTCAAGTTTATTTATTTACTTATTTTCTCTCCCATAGCTCTCTCTCCGTCTCTTATCTCATAGATCATGTACTTTTTGTTAACAGCTTTACTGATGTATAATTTAAATACCACCACACACCCATTTTAAGTATACAAATACTTTTTAGTGAATTTATCGAGTCATGCAACCATCACCACAATCCACCTTTAGAACATTTCCGTCACCCCCAAAAAGTTCCCTTCTGCTGTTTTGCAAGTTCATCCCTATTCCCACTTCCAGCCCCAGGCAACCATTGATCTGCTTGGTGTCTCTATGGATTTGCCTTTTCTAGGAATTTTATGTAAACAGAAAATGGAATAAGCATATATCAGCAATATTTACAATAATTCCATCATAAAGAATTTTGTTTATCCATTGCCCAGTCACGGATTGTTTTCATTTTTTGGCTGCCATAAATAATGCTGCTATAAATAGTCACATACAAGTCTTTGTGTATACATCATTTATTTTCATTTTTCTTGGCAGATATCTAGAAGTGGAGTTGCTAATTGATGTGGTAAGTGCATGTTTAATTTTTAAAGAAACTATCAAACTGTTTTTCAAAGTGGCAGTGCCATTTTACATTCCCATCCCCAGTGGATGACGGTTCCAGTTTCTGCATGTCTTCACCAACACTTGGTATTGTCAGTCTTTCTATATAGTAACCATTATAGTAGGTCTGTGTGGTATCTCATGTGGCTTTATTGGGTAGTTGTATTTCTCTAATGACTGATGATGTTGAGCATCTTTTCACGTGCTTATTAGCCATTTGTATATTCTCTTTGGAGAAATGTCTATTGACATCTTTGCCATTTAAAAAACTGGGTTGTTGTTTTCTTATTGAGTTGTAGAAGTTGTTTGTATATTCTGGATACAGATCATTTATCAGACATGATTTGCAAGTATTTCCTTCCAGTTTGCGGCTTTTCTTTTTCTTTTTACAATGGTGCCTTTTGAAAAGCAAGTATTTTAATTTCAATGAAGTCTAATTTACCAAAGTTTTCTTTTATGAATTGAGCTTTTGGTATCATATCTAAGAAATCTTTGCCTAATCCCAGGTCACAAAGACTTACTCCTATGTTTTGTCCTAGAAGATTGATAGTTCTAGCCCTTAGATTAGGCGTGATCCATTGAGTTGATTTTTGTATATAGTGTGAGGTAACTGTCTAAGTTTTGTTCTATTTTTGTCTTTTCATATAACTACATTGATATCCAATTGTTCCACCATCATTTGTTGAAAAGACTATCTTTTCCTCCATTGAATTGACTTGGCACCTTTGTAAAAAATCAATTGACTATAAATGTGTCTATTTCTAGACTTTCTATTCTGTTCAACTTATCTGTATGTTTGTCCCTAAGCCATAATCATACTCTCTCGATTACCGTAGCTTTATAGTAAGTTTTGAAATCGAGCAGTATAAGTTTTCCTACTATGTTCTTTATGTAGAATTCTCAAGATTTTCTGCATATGGATTCATGTCATTTGTGAACCTGTGAACAGGTTTACTTCTTTTCCAATCTGTATTTAACTGCTTTTTCTTGCCCCTCTTACAGAATCTCCAATGTAATGTTGAATAGAAGTGTCTGATATCTTTGTCTTATTACTAATCTTTGGAGGAAAGGATTCAGTCTTTTTCCATTAAGTATGATAGCTGTTTTTTATAGATGCTGTTTACAATGTTGAGAAAGTCCCTTCTACTCTTAGTTTTGTAAGAGTTTTAATCATGAGTGGTGTCGGATTGTTTGGACGTTTTTTCTGCATCTACTGAAATGATCATGAGGTTTTCATCCCTTATTCTGTTAGTATGGTGTATTACATGGATTGATTTTGAATGCTAAACCGATTTTGAAGTTCTAAGATAAATCTTATTTGGTCATGGTTTATAAACTTTTTTATGCGCTGTTGGATTTGGTTTGCCAATATTTTGTTAAGAATATTTGCATCTATTGCAATAAGGACATTGGTCTGTAGTTTTCTTTGATGTCTTTGTCTGGCTTTCTTAGGGTAGCATCAGCCTTATAGAATGAGTCAGGAAGTCTCTTCTCTCATAATACCAATAATACTGGTATAATAATAGTTACTATTTCATCTTTAAATGTTAGACAGAATTCACCAGTGAAGTTATATGGGTCTGGGTTTTTCTTCACAGGAAGATTTTTTTTAACTATTATTTTAATTTATTTCCTTCTTACAGGTCTATTCTGGACCTTCAGTTTCCTCTTAAGTCAGTTTTGGGAATTTCTTTCTTTTTATGAATTTTTCCATTGCACTTAAGTTGTCTAATTTGTTGGCATAAAGTTGTTCATAATATTCACTTACAATCCTTTTGATTTCTGTCAGGTCAGCAGTGTTGCCCCCTCTTACATTCCTGATTTTGTTGCTTTGGGTCTTCTCTCTTGTTTCTTGGTCAGTTAAGCTAAAAGTTATCAATATTGTTGATCTTTTCTAAGAACCAATTTTTCATTTCCTTGATTTGTTCTAGTCTTCAGTTTTCTAAGTCATTGATTTCTATTCTGATCTTTCTTTCTTTCCTATTGCCTTCTTTGGGTTTACTTGCCTCTTTCTCTCTCTCTCTCATGTTTCTTAAGACAAAAGCTTAAATTATTGATTTGAGAACTTTCTGCTTTTCTAAATCCTAGTTTAGCTCCATCTCATTAATTTTGATATTTTGTATTCTTATCTAATTCAGTTTAAAATATTTCTAATTTCATTGTGATTTTTTTCTTTGACTCCAGGTTATTTAGAAATGTATTGTTTAATTTCTAAACATTGAAGAGTTTCCAAATTTCTTTCTGTTTCTGATTTCTAATTTAATTTATTTGTGGCTGGAGAACATACTCTGATTTAAATCCTTTTAAATACATTGAAATTTGTATTATGGCCTATTAAATGGTCTAATGTAGAGAATGTTCCACATGCATTTGAAAAGAATGTGTATTTGTTATTTTTGGATAGAGTGTTCTGTAAATGTCTGTCAGTCAAGTTGGTTGATAAGTATTGTTCAAGTCTTCTATATCTTTGCTGATTTCCTATCTAATTGTTTCATCAGTTGCTGAAAGTGAGGTATTGAACTCTCTAACTATAATTGCTAAATTGTCTATTTCTTCTTTCAGATATCTATCCATTTTTGCTTCATAAGTTTTGAGGCCCTGTTGTTAGGTGCTATTACATTTATAATTGTTATATCTGCCTAATGTATTTACCCTTTATCGTCATGAATGTCCCTCCTTGTCTCTAGTAACAAAAATATTTTTTATTTTAAAATCTATTTTGCCTGATATTAATATAGCCACTCTGGCCATCTTATTGCTACCATTTGCATGGTATACCCTTTTCATCATTTTACTTCCAACCCATCTGTGTCTTTTGTGTGAAATGTACAGTATCTGTTAAATCTTGTTTAGGGTGACAATCACTGCCTTTGGATTATAATGTTCAGTCCATTTATCCTTAATATGATTATTAATATAGCGTATTTAGTTCTATTTTGTTTTCTATGTCTCATTTTTAAAATCTGTTCCTTTGTCACTGCTTTTGTGCTAAACAACATTCTTAGCATCCTGTTTTGACTCCTCGGTTGCTTTACTATATTTTTGTTATTTTCTTAGTGGTTGCTCTGCAGATTACCACATGCAAATTAACTTACACCATCTACTTCAGGTTTATATTGACTTAATTCCAATAAAATACACCATTTCTCTAATACATCTTCATGTCCTCCCCTCTCCTTTGTGCTATTGTTATAGCTCTCTATACGTTACAAACCCAACAATATTGTGTTCAAATTATTGCTTTATATAATCTTATGTCTTTTTACAAAATTAGGAGAAGGGAGAAAAAACATATTTACCCTGTCATTTATGTTTCCTCACAGATACCATTTCCAGGGCTCTTCATTTCTTCCTGCAAATTCAAGTTATCAAGTGTCACTTCCTTTCACCCTGAAAGATCCTCTATGGCAGGTCTGCTAGTAATGAGCTTTTGCCATTTTGCTGGATATAGAATTCTTGATTGAAAGTATTTGTCACTTCAAATGTCATTCCACTGCCTTCTGACATTCATTCCTTCTGATAAGAAGTCAGCTGCTAATTGTATTGGTGTTCCCTGTAAAGGATGAATCATTTTTCCTTGCTGCTTTTCAGATTTTTTTCTTTTCCTTTCAACAGTTTGATTCTGATGTGTCTAGGTATATAGCTCTTGTGTTTCATATGATTTTTGGTACAAAGCAATACGCTTGTCAGTAGCACATAGCTTATTTATATTATTGTTTAAAGGCAGCAGAGGATGGATTTTTTTAGGTGTCAAGACCTAATGCATATAAGTGATGATGGATATAATTAGGGTGAACATAAATTTCAATTTTCCCAGGACAGTTCCAGTTTACATCTATTGTTCTGGTTTTATAACTAACATTATCCCTCTCATACTTAAAAGTTTCTGATTTGAATTTAAAGCTATAGAATCACTCTATAATTACATCAATTGAATGAATGCACGTGAAAAATCTTCTTTGGTTTCTGGGTGTATCAGACCATGTGATTCAGAAACAAATAAAAGCTACACACACATACACATACAAAAACCTATATGGATGTGTATACACACACATTTTCTTTTTTGGTTCTGTGCTCCTGATCATAAAACAATCCACAGAGTCTCACTGAGAGTTCAAGATTGATAGTTCTGTAGTACACAGATTCTTGCAATGATGAAGAGAGGCAATCCCAAAGCATTTGATAGTAGCTAACGCTTTTGGGCATTTCAGAAACCACTGGTTCTTTGGGAAATGAGAGAAGGGAATGCACTTTAGCTGCACTGAGCACCCGCTCTGTGTCAGATACTGTGCTTGGTACTTTCTGTGCACAATTTCATTTATTCATTGCAAGATCTCTGTGAGGCAGGTATTACATCCCTCTGTTAGAGTTAAGGAAACGAAGTCTTGGAGAGGTTAACGAGTTTTCCAGGGACACATAATTGGAAAAGGAAAGAGAATGCCCAGTTCATCCTACTCCTTTCAAGTCCTGGAAAAATCAGTGGAGAGGCAGCTGTGTGCTCATGGACATAAAGGCCTAAAAGTACTCTGCAGAAACGACACTAGGAGAAAGGGCTCCTATGGTGAGGCCCTCCTGCCAAGTCTGCCTGTGAGCAGGGTTAGTTCTCACAACATCTAACAAACAATATGGCAGCAGCATGAACCAAGGAGAGCGGGCACAGAACAAGCAGAACAGAAGACATGTGCTTGTACTGGTGTGCTCTGCCAGAAAGCCTTGGTCCTAAGCCCTGCTCCTGAGAGGTGATGTGTTTTAAAATGCAGGTATTATTGTTATTCAAGTGTGTTGAGGCCAACAGAGAAGGAGACAGTTGCCAGTGAAAAGATAACTTATACTCACAGATCCCAAGGGTAGGGGGCCACCATGCCATGAAGGGCCACATGGGGAAGCCCTGGGATTTGTCAGAAGGCAGAGGGAGAGGGGGAACCATGGGCAGGAGTCTTTATTGTGGGAAGGAATGGGTGAAGCAGGTTAAGCAGGCTGAGGTTTGGCTAGTTTGAATAATTTCAGGGTGCTGGGGCATAAGGGCTATCCTTGTTTGTCAGGTACCTGCCCTGGGGTGATGACAGCAAGGGGATAGTGGCCCAGAGTATGAGAGACTAATAAGGGAGTTGTGTGTGTGTGTGGCGGGGGGGGGTGGGGGGGGGTGGGGGGGGTGGGGCGGGCTCTGGATTGGTTAGTGTGCATATGAAAGGCATGCTTGCAGGCAAGTTGTTTGCTATCTCTAGGAATTGACCAGTCCTGGGAGGGGCAGTCCCTTCAAGGTCAGCAAGGCCCCAAGATGTCAAAAATCAAATACAGAAATTAGAAAACATGGTTATTATACAAAGCCCTATCCTTCATTCATTCATGCATTCATTGGTGGGTGAGCTTGGGAAGGGTAGGGACCTGAGGGAGGAGACAATATTGCTCTGGCATCTTTAGCCATGAGTCAGGGGATACAGTTTTGATGAAGCTCCACTTTTAATTTGATCTTCATCCCAACCATTCTCTTCCCTTCCCACTCTGCAGATGCCTCCATCCCACCTCATCTGTCACAAGTATATTAATAAGAAAATGAGACCTAGCGCTTATTTAGCCAATATGTTTTTTCCCCTGAGGAAGATTTGCCCTGAGCTAACATCTGTTGCCAATCTCCCTCTATTTTGTATGTGAGCCACCACCACAGCATGGCTACTGACAGACGAGTGGCGTAGGTTCATGCCTGGGAACTTGAACCTGGGCTGCCAAAGTGGAACACACCGAATTTAACCATTAGTCCACTGGGGCTGGCCCGAGCCAATATCTTATCATGTTATTTCTCATGATTCCAGTTCAGTGGGTTTTTCCTGTCTAGTGTCAAGGGAGCTACAGTAAGGCTTCTTCACTCTGTAATTCCCCACCATGGTGGAAACGAACAAGATCAAGTCTGACTAGCATCTGGACTCCCTGAGAAGAAATAATATTGCATTTGGCTTTCCTGGCACAGACTATTGGACTGAACAGAGACAGACTCAGTTACCAGCTCTTGGAGGAGGAGGTAGAGATTTTCACATTGTTCCAGTCTTACCAGTGAACGTCCAGAATTCTCTACATTTGTCTCATTAAGGAAACACACTTACAATGCAGAAAATGCTTGATTATGACCTCACACCTTTCCCTTCTCATCTCCAGCCACACATTTATAAAAACATTGTTCTGTATGGGATGTTCGAGTACAATGATTGAAGCTACAGTGAAGCCAGGGTTCTGTGCACTAGCACTTTGAATAATTAGTAATGGGATGAGGTAGGGAAAGTAGAGGGAGAAATGGCTTGAGATGCCTGATACTGGATGTAAGGCATTAGCCATCTTAGGGCAGAGATTTCATAAAGAGGTAGCATAAAGTCAGAGAGCATGGCTGAGTCCATTCCATTCTTCCAAGATCAGGAGCATGTGTAGCAGATAGAGGGTTGGATGACGGAAATGGAGAGAGCCCTGGATATGACAGCTCTACACCAGGAGACGTTCTGAAGTTCATGGTCCAAAAGTCAAGGGTCAGCTGGACAGGCTGCATCCCCACCAGGGAAGTCTCAAATGTTCATTGTCAAGATGATGAACTGAAAATAAAAAGAAAGAAACAGCTAGGGCCTGTCATCTCTCCATTTCCCTAGCAGCCTCAGGAATGTCCCAAGTTTGTTGATGTCACAGGAGATCTGCCATCTGATTGTTTTGCCTACAGACATAGACTTCTGCCTCAACATGGAACCTTTTTAAAAAGTTAATTAATTCTCAGCACTTTATGTTTTCCAGAGGTTCTGAGCACCTTCTGAGTGAGCTCAGGTCAAGGGCAGATCGTGCGAGAGAGAGAGAGAGAAATGTGCTTTCTCCCTGTTGAAGCAGACAGCCTCCCTGAGGCACCGTGGGCAGGGCAGTGTAAAGGCCCTTTTCCTCTTTGGTGAGGGGTCCCCTCACCTTGAGGAAAGAGGTGATCCTCCATCACAGAGGGGCTTCAGGAAAGGGAAGCAGGCTCTGTGTCTGGGGCTCTTTACAAATGAACTGGTGGGGAAGTAGCATGAAGTTCCTCCTCATCTCTATCCTGAGTCTGTCCTGCCTCTTCCTCCTCACCAGCTTTCTTACCACAACATGGTGACTTGGGGGAACAAGATTATGTGGGACGGTTTTTTCTCTCCCCTGTGCCCTCCTTCTTGGCCACAGCCTGTGCCAAGGCCAGGGTTATGAGAGGCTGGCTGGAGGAAGACACACAGGCTCTATTGGCAGAGTCACTGCAGGTGAGGCCAACTCAAGTAGAGGAAGGCTCTGATTGTTTCCTAGATGGAGGGGAGGGGGCGTTCAAAACAGTAGCCCTTGAACTTGGCCGCACACTGGACTCACCAGGGGAATTTAAAAAATAACAATGCTTGGGTCCCACCCCTAGAGAGTTGGGGTTAGTTGGTCTTGGGCATGTCCAGGCCAATGGCGGGGGTGGGGGGGGGGGTGGTTAAAATCTCCCCAGGTGATGCTAATGTGCAGCCAGAGTTGAGGATGGCAGGGTTAAAGGGAGAGGGAGAAGGAGAGGATTCAAAAGACTTTTCCTGTTGTCTTGGAGAGTGATAACTATGGGATGGGGCAAGAGCTTACACCAAATGACTTGGGTCTGTTGAAGTGAGAGGGGACAGGATAAGGAGCTCATTCCAGCCCCCACACCTGCGGACACTTGGGTTGAAAGTGACACCTTGAACCTGAAGCAACGGAATGCTTCCTCCATGATTCTAGTATTTTTGGGCCTGTGACCGACTAAGAGGCTACTGAATACCAAACCTCCCTTGCACTACGGACAGGTGTCAACTCTCACACTTTCTTCACGCTTATTAGTGGCAACGCCTTGAAGTAAATGAGAAATAAAGGTGGGTCTAGGGGTCCCTCTTATTTTCACAAGGGGCTAATTTGAGTACATATATCTTTCTTTGGAATCCTGGGGTATTTTATACAGTTATAAATCAGAGGAATTATATTTATTGAATGTGTTGTAGATGATAAGGTGAGAGAGAATACTAGAAAAGAAAAATGTCCAGTGTCTGTTCTCAATGAAATTATAATGTATCCAGGGATCTGAGATACACATATGAGAAAATTAGTGAAAAGTCAACATAAATTGCCAAATTACATGATATTATTATAATCCAAACTTTTGGTGTAAGATTAAGGCCTAGAGCTCTTTCTGCCAATGGCAAACTGAGGCACAGAGCAGTTGATTGACTAGACTCAGAGCACAAGGAGAGGAGTCATCCCATCTGCTAATACATGCTGTCATCCTTCTTAATCTTGGAAAAGGCAATAAAATGGTACCCAAATCCAAAGTCGCCACTGACTTTGGAAAACAGACGCTGTGTGTGGTGTGAGCATGGAAATGGGTGGGCAGAGAAAGGACTCAGAGATGGGGAAGGAGACACAGGCTGCCTGGCTGTACCTCCCTAGGTCAGAGGGAAAGCAGAGCTGGACAGAAAGGCACAGGGAGAGAAATAAAAACACAGGAAATAAAGATCACGGGAACCACTGAAGGAAAGCACCCGGAGTTTTCCCCTTTGCCTTCAGGCAGAATGTCTAAGCAGTGTCCTCAAACTTTAATGTATTTAGGAACCGCTGGGGATCCTGATAAAACGAGATCTGATTCAGCAGGTCTGGGATGGCGCCTGACTCTGCATTTCTTTGCTCTTTCTTTTACTTTTTATTTTATTCATTTATTTAATTGAGTTATAACTGATGTGTTGTGTAAGTTTAAGGTGTAAGTTAAGTGTTGATTTGATCCATTTATATGTTGCAATGTGATTACCACTGCAGCCTTAGTTAACACCTCCCTCATGTCAAATAATTATCACTTCTTTTTGGGATGAGAAGAATTAAGATCTAGTCTCTTAGCAACTTTGAAGTTTAGAACACAGTATCGTTGGCTACCATCACTGTATGGCGCTCTGCATTTCTAACAAGCTCCCCTATGTGATGCCTATGCGGCTGCTGCCGGACCACAATGAGGAGTGGGGAGAGGGCCATCCTCACCTGGGATGCCTCTTTCGAGCCTCTGAAACTCTGACCCATGCTGTCTCCTCCATCATTTTTGCTGGAATCAGCCCCTGTAACTGGTGAAAGTAGTGTATTTCTCAGGGTTTTTGAGGTGTGCATACATGCACACACACATACCCCTCAAGAATCATGAGACCCACAGGACAACATGAGCAAGGGGAATGAATAAACTGGAAGCTAGAAGGCAGGCAGGCTGAGGGGCCCACATGGCAGAAGGAAGAGAAGAATAAGGAGGCAGCGTTTGCTTGCTCACTCTCTTCCAGGTGATTAATCTTTCTGTGCCTCAGTTTCCACATCTGCAAAATGAGGATACTATTAATCCTCAGCCCATAGGACTATAGTAATGATTACATTGACTGCTAAATGAATAGTACTTCAAAAATATTAGCAATCTTATTGTTGTTATTATCCCCTGGCTAAATGTTAACCTCCACACGCAATCATGATTCAACAAACGTTTACGGAGCGTGGGCTCTGCCTAGCTCTGGCGGGGTCCCTGAGCGGAAGGTGTGACTTGGTCCTACCTCGTTTATGTTGAGATGAATGAACTCCTTGTTCTTGGTGCTGAGGGCCTGGAACACCCCTAATAGGAGAGACAGGAGGAAAGCATCATGTAGGGAGAGTCCTTCTACAGGTTCAGTTATCTTCCCACGACCCAGGCGCCTTCCCCGGAGCCTGTGGAGGAGCTGCTCCATCTGGTGGTAGCAAGGATCTTCTAGAATGGCAGGCCAGACTCAGGCCCACTGAGTGGGAATTGCTCTTACCTGGTGGAAGCCTCTAGAATCTCTGTGATGGCAGAACCCAGTGGCTTTAGCATTGGGTGGCATGTGCTGTCATCTACAATATGCCAGTCAGCCAGCCAGCTCCTGGAGCCACAACATCTGCCCTATCTTCACTTTTAGGGGCTACAGATCCCTTGCAATCCATGGACGTTCTCCCCAGAAAAAAAGCACATGTATGTAGAGTTTTGCTTGAATCTTGAAAGCTGTTCAATCTCTATGAATCCCCTATGAGAAGGTAAGCATGGAGGAGTTCCCACAGGTGGGCAGAGCCGGGGTAGGAGAGCCAGCCAGTCTGAGCTGGACGCCATGTCTACAACACTGAAGAATCAGAGACAATTGTTTTCCTCTCTGGGCCTCCCCATCTGAGTGGCAGTGGTGGAGCCAATCAACCCTCGCCTCACCTGAGAATCACCCAGGGAGCTTTAAAAATACAACAAAAAGGGGGAGGGGACCGTCACAGAACAAAAGAGACAGAACCCAACAGCCAAATGCAGTGGTGATCCTGGCACAACCAGGCAAATGTGAAAGATGGCCTGGGGAATTTCAGCACGACCTGTCTCAGACGATGCGAGGACTTACTGAGAATTTAGTTAGGGTGCAAACGGCATGATGATTATGCTAAAAACAAGTCTATCTGTTAGAGATATTTACAGATAAAAGGACTGAATTTCTGAGCTCTATTATTAAGTAATTCAGGGAAAAAAATGTGTTAAGGGAACAAATGAAAATGATTAACAAGATGATAATTGTTGAGGCTGGGTAGAAGGCCCTGGAAGCACCTGGGGAATGTTATAAATACTGATGCTGTGTGTCACCCCCTAGATTCTGATTTAATTGGTCTACTGTGCAGCCTGGTCATCAAATTTTTTTTTTTTTGAGGAAGATTAGCCCTGAGCTAACATCTGCTGTCAATCCTCCTCTTTTTGCTGAGGAAGACTGGCCCTGAGCTAACATCCGTGCCCATCTTCCTCCACTTTATATGTGGGACGCCTGCCACAGCATGGCTTGACAAGTGGTGCTATGTCCACATCCAGGATCTGAACCAGCAGACCCCCGGCCGTCAAAGCGGAATGTGTGGACTTAACCAATGTGCCACCGGGCTGGCCCCATCAAAATTTTTTGAAGCTTTCCCAGGGATTGCAATGTGTGGCAACATTTGTGTGTGTGTGTGTGTGAGGAAGATTGGCTCTGAGCTAACATCTGTTGCAAATCTTCCTCTTTTTGCTTGAGGAAGATTGCCGTTGAGATAACATCTATGCCAATCTTCCTCTATTTTATGTGGGATGCTGCCATAGCGTGGCTTGAGCAGTGCTAGGTCTGGAGCCGGGATCCAAACCTGCGAACTTGCAAACCCCAGATGGTGGAAGCAGAGCTCGTGAACTTAACCACTACGCCACTGGGTCAGCCCCAATGTTTGGCAACATTTGAGAAGCACTGGTGGAGGACACGTGAGGACTGATTATTATTCTTTATACTTCATGTATCATTCAAAATTTCCAGAATAAAAAATTAAAATAATCCTGGGGTAAAGCCCCAGCCTTGGTATTTTTCAATCTTCTCCAGATGGTGAATCTAATGTGAGGACCCCAGAGTAGATAACATTAAGCCTAAAGCACCTTCTCTCTGACATTCCTCGATTATAAGAACAAGCTGAGAACACCCTGGAGGGAAGGATTGGTCCTGAGGGGGTTTAGATAGGAAAAGGGCCGTGAGAGAAGAGAAGCCGTCAGATCTCATCATTTCTAGGTCCGTCTGACCACCCTGTAAGTAATCAGTGACTCTCTCAGCAGCGTCTTTCTGAAGTTCACCTCTCACCAGCTACTGGTAACCACCCTAGAGAAAGTCCAGTCTCCTGGCTTGACGTGCAAGGCCTTGAGGACCTGCTCACCTCTGAAACTGGCATTATCAGTCACCACGTATGCCTTGCTTTCCTCTCAGTACGGCTCTCCTGGCGCTCCCAGTCTAGTGGAGACAGGCTTCAGACAAGTGACTATGGATATGTGTTCTAAGTGTCACAAAAGAAGCAGAGGGAGCTCTAGCACCGTGGAACTGAGGAGCACAGCCCCTGCCTTGGTTTACCAAGTGCTCTGAAGTCACCCACCAAACATACTTCAGAAAACGCCAAGCAAGACTGGCTCCATAATTTGTGGGGCCCAGGGCAAGATGGAAATACGGGGCTCCTTGTTCAGAAATTGCAAAAATTCAAGATGGTGACCCAGGAATGTTAAATCAGACATGGGTGTCCTTGGGGGTGCGGGGCCTCGTGTGCCTGCACAGATGGCACCCCCATGGCAGCTGCCCTGGTTCTGAGTTACAGGCCCCTGGATGGGCTTCATTCAGCTTCACCTTTGTGACCACCCTATCACTGTGGGGGGAGGTGGATATGACCATAAACTGCACACACTAAGGACCACCTACATAATGTCTGTCTCTTCTTGGGGTAACAAATCTTGTTTGAGATAACTGTGTCAGCATCCAGGGCTTACAAAATCCAAAGGTGGGTGGAGAGGGGGGGAGGAGGAGAAGGGGATGGGGGTGGGGTAGGATGGGAAGGACTGTTCTGATTCTATGTGCTATGATGGGATTTGACCTAAAATCGACCCTTCCTCAGATATGAGGCAGAACCCCACCCCAGCCCACCGTCCTTCCACAAAGACACTGTGGGTGCGTGTAGAGAATGACTGTTAAAATAAACGCACTGCTGAAAAGACACACATTCCCCCCACAGCTAACCACACACACGTCACATAGATCCGAAGATGGCTCCCTGTGACCTGTCTTTACTCTAATTTTTGGCAGGTTGCTTCTCACGTGCTCCTGGGAGGTGACTGGGGGGAGGTGGACTCTCCCCTGGGCCCAGGACACTTACGGCTCGCGTTCTCCAGCCGGACCATGCAGTTGAGGAAGTCGTCAAAGCCCAGTTGGAGCTCCTCGTCTGCGTATCTGAGGACGATCAGCTGCAGGAGGTGACTGCTCAGCTGGAAGCCTGTGGGGAGAGTGAGGGGTCACCGTCCTGCCATGGCCTGGCCAAGCCCCAAGGGGTGCACCAGGGAGCGCTCTGTCAGCAGAGGGGCGAACTAAGGGGAGGGAGCCAGCATTCCTGCCACAAAGCGTGGGTTCCCAGACCCAGCAGGGGCTGCTGTCCTCAGTGTGAATGCGGGGTGACAGTGTGTGTCTATGTTGGGGCCGTGCTGGTGAACTCACAGCTGTACCTTCTGAGTTTAATGAGTTTGGGGTCTTGGTTTTGACGCCCACAGCACCCATCGCATCTTGCCGACTTTTCAGGAAGCCTCGCTGTGGGGAATCTAACGCTGGACGGTGTCTGAGCCCCACTCCCGCACCAGCCTGCCCTCTCGGTCTATATCTGATCTCACTTCTGGCTGCACTTCCAGCTTCTGCTGGGCCCAGGAGGATTCCAGCTGTGACACCTGTAGTACGTGGGTGTTTCTCAAGGGCATTTCAACCCAAAGGTGTTGCAGGCTCTAGGAATCATGTGTCTCTGAAGGGATGCTGCTGGCCATGGAGAATGAGGTGGGGCAGGGAGAGGCTCGTTCACACACACCCACGATGGAGTAAGAACGCCAGGCTGGAGCTGGGGACTGGATTTGAGCTCTGGTGCTGTTTGGGCCAAGGGCGGTCTGCTTCGCTTCTCTGGGCTTGGTTTTCTCATTGGTTTGGGCGAGGGAAAGTTCCTTTTAGAGCCAATAGTTAATGTTTTGATTTCTAACCAGCATCCTTATGACTTCGTCCCCCTTTCATTTCAGCCTACACGCTCACTTTCTAGGAAATGTTCAAAGTGTTGCTCACAAGTCCACCTAGGGTCTTCCTGCCTCCTCAGTCCCATTTCCAGACAGAGGAGGAGCCAATCAGATGCAGAGCACAGTTTCTGCAGCCAGCACAGTGGCACTGGCTGCTGGCGGTGGCCAGAATCCTGGTGTCTGCTCTGGACGGGCTGGAGGAGGGAGGGTGGGGGGATTTCCTGTCCCCAAGTCAGGATAGGAAAGACCTGGTCACCCCTCCTCTCTGAAGGGCTCCCTTTGTCCCCTGCTCTGTCCTCCTGCCCTAGAAATGGGGTCACTAGCCCTTAAGAAAATCCCGTCCTTCTCCTCTGTGGTATTCTCCACGTGTCTTTCTAGTCTTGCTTTCTTCACCCTCACATAGGACCCAAGCTGCTCTTGATTTTTTACATTCTGTCACTGTATCAGACCATGAAGATGACAGTGTTTCCAAATGTTTGGTTTATCCTAGAGGGAACCAGACTGCAAGCTTTGGCAGGGCCCAGGGGACACACATATGAAGCATGCTTTGTGGAAACACCGTGCGGCTTGGCAGGGGCTGTGGACTCCAGGGGCCGTCGACACTGCAGCTATATGCAAAGGACAGCTGAGCCCCAGAGACTCAGACTGCAGGACAGTGACTTCCGGAGGCTTAGGAAGGCCACCAGGAAGCCACCCTTCGTGCAGGGAGCCAGTTATAAACTATGACTGAGTCATCCAGTTTGGATTCAGTGCAAAGCCAGGGACAGGGCCACAGGTGGCAGAGGGGTACGTGAGCTCTGTGAGCTCCTCCCTGACCCCAAACCACAGGATCGAGCACGCCCTGCCTCGTCTGTGATGATCACCGTCTGAAAGCGGGCATTAGAGGTTTGGAAGAACCGCGGCTTGCCACCAAAGGGTGATCATCTGCTCGGCCAGAAAACTTGGCCCGAGGCTGAGAGGCCTCACAGGGTCAGGCTGAGTTCATCCTTAGTGGGTGCATTCTAAAGTTCCTGCCAGTATCGCACAGGGGCTTAAAATGTGGGCCCTAGTGTGAGCCAGCGAGCCCTGAGTCTGAGGCCTGGCTCTGCCACTAAAAGCACCGTGACCTTAAGAAGCATGGACTCAGGTAGAGACCAGCCTCCTGCTAGGGCCGTGACCACCCACAGACAGCACCTGACAGCCGTCAGCCTGCGCCTGACATCCAGGCTTCCCTTTACCTGCGGCTCTCAGGGCGGTCCGCAGCTCGTAGGAGGACATGGTGCCGGATTTGTCAGCATCGAACTGAAGGAAAAGGTTCTATGGGGAGGAGAGCAGAGGGATGAGAACCAGAGAGCACCAGAGGCCACCCATGGCAGTAACTGGGGGACGGCCAGAGCAGGAGGAGAGATTCCTCACAAGGGCCCCAAGAGCCGAGGGTTGGGTCAGGCCCTCCGGAAGGAGTTGGTCCCTTTTGTTTTCCTTCTCCTTCTGGGCAGAGACATTGCAGTACTTCCGTCAGTCTCAGAAGTAAGTATTGGGATTCTGTCACCATTTCTTCCCTTCTGACCTTTCCAGATAAAATCCTCTAGCCTGCAGCACCTTGGCCTTTTAAAACCTCCTTCTGCTCTAGGCTTCTAGAATCCCCCAGCGGGTTACATACCGTCCACTTCTTCAGTTTGTCCCAGAACACTTTGAATGCACTAAACTCCAGCATCCCGTTGCCACTGGTCTGTGCAGGGAGCATTAAGGAAGGAAGCCGTGAACAACCTTTCAACCCAAGGCTCCCGAAGACCCTCAGGCCTGGGACTTCGGTGCGGGGACAATGGGCTGGCACGGGTGACATGGGTCACACAGATTCAGGGCTCTGAGAGAGGTGGTGTAATTATTAAACCACGGACATCTGAAGAGTGCAGAGGAGAGGTGGGGCCAGCACGAGAAGTTTTGAAAAAGCACACACAAAAAAGCTCTCATGCCCTTGGATGGGCCCCCAAAGTGACAAGACCCCCATATCTCTTCAAGAACATTCCCCCCACTGGCCAGTCTGAGCCTTAATTCCATTCCAACTCTAGCACCAGGCGTCTCCCAGGTTTTGGTTATTCTCTGTGAAGAAGCCTATCCTGCTCGTTAAGGATGCCACATTCTAGGAAGGTCTGTACTACAGAAAAACGCTCAACATCTATTTCTGCCTACGTATTTGGAAGGATACGTCCATTAGAGAAATGATGTTTTTACAGGAAATCAGGCTTAGTTTCTTGAATTTGATGTCCTTTCCTGAAATCACACAGGAAAGCAGAATTCAGTTGACCCCTGATAAGATAAGTCTATCCTTGTCTGCTGAAAGTCTAAGAGTGTGGTTAGACCTGGGGCTGGTGAGGGTGAAGACGTGGTCACTCTTAGGATGCTGGTGAGAGTAGAAATTGACATGGCCTTTTGAGAGGAAAATTTGCAAAATATGGAAAAATCCTTAAAAATGGAAATATCCTTCCATCCGTTTATCCTAGTTTTCTTTAAGAATCCCAAGCAAAGAATTACAAATTAAGATTTTTATCATTGGGTTATTTGTAATGGAAAAAATTTAGAAATAATATAAATGACCAATGGAAGGGTATGGGCAATAATTTAGGTTATGTCCATATGATGGATTAGAACACAATCCTTAAGAATCATGTTTTTGAAGCATATTTAATGACCTGGGGAAATGCTTATAAAAACTGAGTTTAAAAGGCATGCTTTAAAGTTACTGGAGAAATTTGAAAGCTCATACACGGCTAGTGGAAATGTAAAAGAATGACTCTGGAAAATAGCTGGGCAGTTGCTTATAACATTAAATAGAGTTACCATGTAACCGGCAGTTCTCTTCGCTAGATACCCAAGAGAAATGAAAAGACATGTCCACACAAAAAACTTGTACACGAATGTTCATAGCAGCATTATTCAAAATAGCCAAAAAGTGGCAACAACCTAAACGTTCATCAGTGGATAAATGGATAAACAAAATCTGGTGTAGTCATACAATGGAAGAGATCCAGCTGCAGAAAGGAATGAAGAAGACCTGACAAATGCTACAACATGGATGGACCTGGAAGACATTATGCTAAGTGAAAGAAGCCAGTCACAAAGGACCGCATATTATATGATTCCTTTTATATGAAAAGTCCAGAATAGGCAAATCTATAGAAACAGGAAGTAGATTGACTAGCCAGGGGCTCTGGAGAGCGGGGAGAGGGGTTCTTTTTAGAGTGATGGAATGTCCTAAAATTGGTCATGGTGATGGTTGTACAACTCTATGAACATACTAAAAACCATTGAATTGTATACTTTAAATGGGTGAATTGTATAGTATCTGAGTTATATCTCAAAGCTGTTATACTAAAAAATAAAATTGTATCTATAATTTAATACCAATTACATGTGTGTACATGCACACACACAGAAACACACGGACTACACATATACATACACAAAGACACACGCACGTGTATGCTAACTGGTTATTTATGGGTGGTGAGATTATTGGTGATTTTCATCTTTGTCATTAGGTCTTTCTGCATTTTCTGGAATTTTCTACCATAAACCTGCATCATTTTTGTAGTCAGGAAATAAGCAATGAAAGCTGTTTTTAAACTCTACTTAAAGTCAGCCCTGGAAAGCAGGTCTGCAGCTCTGAGGAGCAGGGAGCCTGGGGGAGCCGGAGGGGACCCAGGCAGCATGCCGTCACATGTCCCCCACATAGGAGCCCTGGGGTCGCCGGTGGGTGGTGGGTGCGAGCACTTACTCTTTTGCAGCACAGCATTTAAAACATATTCAAGCTTCTCTGCTGTCACCTCCATGTCCTGTGAAAGTGGAGACAATTGTATGGCCTTTAGCACCTTCTTTGTTAGAGCCGTGTGCCCATCTCCTGAGTGGTTGCAGCCTGCTTACTTCTCAGCCCAGAAAGGTTGGGAAAACTGGGCAAGGCATGCTTCTGGACCCCTGATCTGAAGCCCCCAGATGGCGCTTATGTTAGAGGACATTTGGGTCTGAGTCCCCACACGTCTGCAAAGCAGAATCTCCTGGAGAGCTTTGAAAAATGCCCACGCCGGGGCTTACCCTAGGGACCATTTCAATCAGAAGCCCTGCGAGTGTGGCTCATTGATTATTTTCAAAATCTCTAAGGGTGCATTTCAGAATCATTGATCTAAGGTTGTCCACTAAATTCCACTGAACCTCCACATCCACAGCATGTAGAAGCCTGTTAGAAATGCAGAGTCTCAGGCACCACTTCAGATCTCTTGCTGAGGAATCTGCATTTTCCAAGATGCCCGGGTGATTTTTATGTACAGGACAGTTTGAGTAGCAGTGACTTAGGGCTCCTTTTGCCCAGGGTTTTGAACTAGCAGTGTGCAACACAATCACCTGTGGCGTTCTTTTCACACATGCCTGCCCGGGCTCTGCCCCTGGAGCTTTTGAGGCCTGGAGAATGGGGGTTTGGGATGTTCAGCCCTAGTGAAGCGTTGCTGATCCAGCTCAAGCCCCCACTGAGCAGAGGAGGCAAGAAGGATGGAGCCATATGTCCAAGTCATAGGCTGGCTGGGAAAAGAGCAGGACTAGGACCGAAGAACTGAACTCTGGAGGTGCTTTGGTTGTTAAAAAGGTGGAATGAACCTCCTGCAACATTCCCTGCTTCCCTTCCAAGCCAAGATCTCCATTTCTGGTAACTTCTGTCCCTCTCCAGGGACACCAGAGGCTGGGGCAGAGGCTGGGAAGACCCAGGTCCCCCAGGAGTAGCCAGGGCCCCCAAGAAGCAAGCTGAGCAACTGAGAGGGCAGGAAATGGGGGACAGACTGTCCTTCTCCAGTGGCTGGCCCTGGCCCTCAGCTTCCAAAGCTGGCCACGCCTCTGTTGTTAATGGACAAAGTGCTGGTACACAATTGCAATTTAATGGTGGCTTTTCTGAACAATACCGCTTTTGACCAGAGCAGAGAGAGCCTTCTAAAGGCAGCGATTGCTGGGCTGAGTTCAAAGGAGCCAGCTCTTTAAGGCTTTCTCTAGCTTCACAGACAGCTGCTGGGTGGGTCTGAGCTCCTTTGGGTGGCAGACTGGTGTGAGAGGTGTCCTGGAGGAGGTGGTCTTTAGGGCCTCTCAGATGACCAAGGCTGGTCTCACTGCAACTAGCTCCACCATGCCTCGGGCGCCAGCCCTCTGGGAAGCGTTTCTGATGACACTCTCCTGCATCCCTGGTTGGGAAGCAGGCTCCTCAGCATCGTGGGGGATCAAGGGCAGCCATACCTCACCAGCCACTTGTTCAAACAGGGCCCGGAACTGCTGTTCCTCCTCTGTCTCTTGGCCAGGGAGCATCGGCTTTGGAGGCTAGAAATCAACCAGAGGAACTTGCATCGGACCCAGAAAAAAGAAACTTGACATTTGCTTTCCCAAGAAATAGCAAAAAAGAAGAGGCTGGGCTGGAGGTGGTGCTGCCCCATGGGAGAAGTCGGGACCTCACGGGCTATTTGGTGGAGCTCAGAACTGGCCTGGACCATTAGCAACAGCTGTCTCGATTTCTTGTGAAGGCTTTTTAGAAGGAGAGTCTGGAAGGACTTCTCAGTGGGACTCTGTGAGCCTGCTGGCCTTAGAGATGAGCCTGCGAAAGGAAGCCAGACTCCTGCCGGGGTTGGGGTCCCAGCCAGGGTGGGCGTCACTCCCTGCACTTCCTCCGTCTTACCGCTCACCACCCTTGACTGTAATTACTTGCTTAATCATCTGTCTTGATAGGTGGTAACATCTTTGAGGTCAGGAGTCTGTTTCTAGCACGGAGCACCGGGCCTGGCGCAGGGAAAGGGCTCAGTAAATGTTTTGGGTGTTTTGTCTTGTTTTGCTTTTGGCTTCATTAATAAGGCACAACCCAGAACGGGCAGCAAGGAGCGGCAAGTTCCCTTCTCAAAGCAGATCACTGCTGACTTTGGAAGCCTCAGACTGTGCCGGCCGCACCTCACACCTCTTGAAAGTCTTCCAGCCCTTGGACGAGTATAAAACCAGCCCCCGCCTCCTGACAACACACAACATAGGGAAGAAGTTATGTGTTTCCCCAAGTCCACGGCAAAAGAATCTACCGGCCTCTCTTGTTTTCTTTTTATCGATTATTTTTCTTAAACTGAATACGTTTTAAAGATACTCCATCCCTTTTGCAAGCAGCAGCCGCCTCTCAGCGAACAGAGCGAGTCAGTAGCACAGAGAAAGATCAATCCAAATAAAGCTTTCTACCGAGCACCCACCTGGTTCCGTGCTCGTGCCTGCTGGGACCAGAGAGACTAGGAGGGACAAGCCTTGTTCTCCAGGAGGTTGGAACCAAGGTGCTTACCTGATCGCACGTAACCATTTCCTGGACTTCAGAGTTTGAATTGACGCTATGGTTACAAGGACGGGTTCCCGGACAGTCACTGAATCCCACCCTCCCTGGGTCCATGAGAAGACTCACCTCAGGAAGCTCAATGTCTACATTTCCATCCACGTCCCTGTAGGAGCAAAAGCATGTGACTCATTGGTGGCTCACCTTCCTCATTAGGATCTGCTGCCCTAAAGGGCCCAGAGGTACTGGAAGGTTCTGTTCCAACTGGAGCCCTTCTTTTTCAGTGGCGTTTACATTTCACAAGGTCTGCAGACCCCCTGCCCTGACCTCCCTCTCCCCCGTCACTCAGCCCCTGCCCAGCAGGAAAAGAAGAGGGAGGGTGTTTAGCCATCACTCAAGGAACACTCGTAAATTCTGGCCTTCTAGAAGTAAAAGAAGCCAAGCCAGCAGTCCCTCCCTATTTCCTGAGTGCGCCTTAGCAAGGGATATTTATGAAGCGTGACACAGAACAGCAGAGCAGACCCAGAGCTGAGCTCTCTGCATCTTCTAAGGAGGTACAATTCCTTGGAGACAGTCATTCAGCCTGTTGAGGGTTAATCATTTGGGGGGGGGGGGGATTTTAAAAGATTATAGAGCAAGCTGAGTCAGAACAAAAAACGACTGACCCGAGCGAGCGGCATCCTTTTCCCTGGCCCCGCCCTGAAGGATGTAAATCCTTGCTCCCACTGGGGGAGGTGAGGCGCTGTGTGGTTGTGTGCTTATGTTTGGGGAAAGAGGAAAAATCTGGAAACACGTTTATTTTGCTGTTCATATATTTAGGGGAACCCACAGTGTTTGGAAAGCAGTAATACTGAGAGGAGGAGCAGGTTTCAGTTTTTGCTGATACTAAAAACCTTCGGAAGAATCCAGTCTTTTAGGTTAAAACCTAAAGCGCTCGCAAAGAAAAACTGCTAAAAACTCAAAGGGAATACAAAGAAGCACACAGTAGCCTCTCTTCCTCCTCGCCCCCTGGCACACACAAAACCCCTTAGAGCTTTCTTGTTGTTGTTTGGGACCCTCTCATGAGAACTAAACTTATGGAAATAGAGTTTAATGTGGGTCTTCTCTCCTCAACCTCCAGAGCTGACTCTGGGGCTCCATGTCACAGCAGATTAAACTATCTTGTTCAGGGCAAGCTGAGAATGGCGTCAGCTTTGCCACGTATAAGCTGCCGATAAATGCCAAGGACTCTGACCTCACCCACCAGCAGGACAGAGGAGACACAGAGTAGGATTGGCACAGCCTGGCTTCTCTCTCTCGTTCTTGCACCCACAAGAGTCGCCAATCTGTGTGGATGTCGTATGGGTGGCTTTGTGTAGGCAGATACTGGAAATTCACCCTCAGTTTGTCCTGGTATCTGGGAGATGACTGGAGAACAGCTCTCCCGCAGAGTTTTTTAAAGACTTTATTACTTCTAATTAGCTGACGAGAAAAAAACATGCCTCCTGTAATCAGCTTAGGAAACTCAACCAGGCTTTATAATTGGGAGTCTTCTCAATGACTGCCACCAACCTAATTTTACCCCACTAAACAAGAGATGAAAACCAGAGCAGACCATGTGGCCACAGTTGTCTCTCTCTTGTTGTCTCTGGTCAGTCCTTTGTTGTGGATTGATCTGACTTAAATACAGAATTAGTAGGTTTGCCATTCTCTGCGAACTCTAGAACGTCTCCATTGGGAAAAGAAAGAGATTCTTGTATCTTGAACCATTTTTTCCTCTGCCGGAGAACGACCAATGGAAAATGGGCAGTAATGGGAAATTTTTTCCATGAAGTAACTGATACAAAATAATTTTGTTGACATTGCCCAGGAGAGGTGGCAGAATGTCAGGAATGTAAAACAGTAGGTGTAGTATAAGCACCAGACCATTAGCTTTTTTGATGGCAATGTAAGTGCCTGACATTAAACTTTCGATTGGTGAGGTGTCCACTTCAAGGGAATTCATTTCAGATAAACAGATTGCCAGCTACACAACCGGATAAAAGAGCCAGGCCACCTCCCCCAGGAAGTTCCCTTTTGTTGGGAAAGCTCTGGTTGACCTAGATAACTGACCGCTTGCTTTTCCCTTCCTGTGCTTTAATTCCTGCTCTTATATTTTAAATTCACCAGAAAAGAGTGAGCCCACGAAACCCTAGGCTCCCCACCCTCGACCCCAATAAAAGCGGAATGCCAGGTCCGCTCTGTCTCTCTCTCCCTATGACATTGCCCTGTGGTCCCAGGCTTGCTGTGTGTCTTCCAGGACTTCTGAGTAGTAAACCTTATTTTTTCAAAGTTCCCTCATGGTGGTTACTGAGGTGTGTCTTACAATCATAATAAGCACCACAAGGGCCGGTCCAGCCACAACATAGGCTGGGAAATGTCTGTGGGGGCTCGCCACACCAGGTCCCAGCCAGAGCCTCAGGCATTCTTCGCCAATAGCCTCACTATCTATGGGCTGAGACCAACTGCAACAACACGCCAACATTTATTTAAACGGGAGCTGAAAGAACGTGCCATTTTTGAACCTTGCAATAGCCACTGACTTCATTGTGCACAGAAATAAGTCTACCATCCCTAAATGTGGCTCCTACTCTAGAAGCTTCTTGGTAACAGGGTCTGGAAAACGAAGGGCTCCACCCTTCAGCTGGAGAGAGCAACTTTTTAATAGTTTGTCTGGAGGAGGGGAGGAGTGAAACTAAAGCGGAAATGTATCCTGCTTTGCGAACTGATTGAGAAACCCTCCTGCCTGGTTTCTCAGGTCAATCATGGAAAAGGCAGGAACGGGGTCATGGCTCCAACAGACCCCTGGTGACTTCTCTGTGAAGGAACCACTAAATGAAGAGGGACTCTTGAACCTGTTACTCACTGGGTAATGGCTTTCTTCTCGGAAAAGATCCTCAGGCAGAAATCGGCTTCCTGATGGGGCTCAAAAGTGCTGGGAATCAGGATGTATTCCCCAGGAGGCAGCTTGAAGCGGTCGGAGACTTCTCTCAGGTTGATGAAGGTTTTGCTTCTGGCCTGGGAAGCGTGGTATCTGAAGAAGTCCTTGCTCAGGTGTTCGTCTTTGCCGGGGCACTGTGGCGGGGAAGCAAGGGGGGCGGTTTTTCTCGGGAGGACTGCTGATCTTGGCTCCTTGGACACAGTTTGGGGTCTGGCCATTGAGTCTCAGGCATGAAGCCAAGGAGGAACTGAGGATTTAGAACCCAGAGGGTGGACTGTGAAGAGCAGTCTGTTCCTACCCACCTTGTAAATGGCATAGCCGATGGTCAGCACATTGGCACCAAATCTCTTGAGTTTCCTTCGATCTTTCTGCATCAGGGCTACAAGGAAAGTGCACTCCTCCTGTCCCTCATCTGTCTCAGTCAGGGACAGTTTTATTTGTGGATTGGTCCAAAAGGTATCTGCCATTTGAAAGACACAGGTTATTTCCCTTTCCTTTAACAAAACACAAAAGACACACACACACATATACTCACTCACGCTTCCCTATCGACCTCCACCACAATCTCCCAAACCTGAGAAAATAATTTCTTCTCTCCCCCTTCTGATCGCCTTCTTGCCCTAATTTCCATAAGCCACTATGAGAGGGCGAAGTGTTCTCCCTTTCGTCTCCACCTTCTTTTGAACCATTTCCCATGCAGTCTTTCAAAGACATTCTTCTAGGTCTAGTTGGCTACAGTTTGTTCCATCTTATTCTTTCCATTTGGCATTTCAAGGAGAGGGCCGTGCACTGTGGCTGTCCCCCAGCATCTTTTCAATGGTTGTGCAATTTGAGCAGAGTGCCCCTCACTCCCAGCTCCAAGGGTGAACTCGGATTGGTCTATGCTGGTCCCTCTTGCCTCGGAGAATTAGAACAAGGCCAGTCAGCCCACAGCATTCACCAAGAAATTTCAAGGAATTCCTAGTTAGAGGGAAGCTGAGGACTTTTGTTTAACGACCCTTAGGAATTGTCATTGAGCATTTCAGTGAGGGCTCGGGAAGCCTTGCATGCTCTGGCAGCCCCCCTCTGACTACAAAGAAATCCAGACAGTGGAAGAAGACAACAGAGGAAAGAGGGCAGAACAGAGAATTACAAACAAATGGGCTGATAGAACTATGCCCGAAGCCCGCCTACTTCTCCTCTGAACTTTTCAATTATGTGGGACAATAAACCCTTTTTATTGCTAAACTAGTGTGAGTTGTGTTTTCTATTACTTGTAACGGAAAATAATCCAAGCGGTAAAACAAGGGAATTTCTCCAAGCAATTCTTATCCAACTTCCTGCTAAATTCCCGCAGCCTTCTTTTCCCAGTCAGCCCTGAAATCCCATGGTCTGACTCCACGTTTCAGGCTTTCTCTAGGGTCTTGGCCCTGATCCATTGATGGCCCCTGGTTGGACGGGACACTTGGGAATGACAGAGAGAATGACAGGCAGACTACCAACCCAGGAAATTGCGGCAGCCCCCAGCTGTGGAGCCCCGCACCCAGCTTCCTTGATGGACCATCACCTCCCATTTGTGGAGAGCACCCTCCTCCAGGGCATCCGGAGTGAGGTTGCAGATCTCTACTTTGTCAAAATGGGCCTTGAAGTCCCTAAACGCCATCCTGCAACCAAGTGGACAGAGACAATGCATAAGAGGTGATGGTCACGACATGGTCCATTCATTCATTCAATCATCTAACCAACAATTATCCAGTGCCTGCTCCTGTCTTCAAGGAGTGGGGAGACCTCAGGTGTGGGGAGACAGAAAATATACACACAGGCACAAAAGGCAAAGAAAGGTTAAAAAAAAGGTTTAAAATGGGGGAAAAAAGTAAAAACTTAGGCTGACTATATATAAATGCTACAAAGAAAAATAAAGTAAGGTGAAGGATGAGCGTGCAGGGGTGGGCGCCATTTTAAACAAGGAGGTAAGGAGGACCTCACTGATCAGATGTGGAAACCTGAAGCATGGGGGACGGGGCACAGTGGCTCTCTGGGGGTTCCAGGCAGAGGGAGAGCAAGGTCCTGAGATGGGTAACTGCTTGATGTGCTCAAGGAACACCAGGAAGACCAATGAGGTGGCACGAGGTGGCAGAAAGGGATAAGATCCAAAGATATTGATGGGTCAGGCAGGTCATCATAACGTTTCTGGCTTTGACTCCGAGAAGATAAAGAGCCATGTGAAGGTGTCAAACACAGGAGTAACATGACCCATGGCTGCTGTGTTGAGAAGAGACTTCAGCGGGCACAGAGCCACCAGCTGGGAAGTTAGTCCATCATCCCGCTGAGAGATGAGGGTGAGTCAGTCCAGGCTGGTAGGAGATTTGAGACATCTTCTGAAGGTAGATCCTACAGGACCTGCTGATGGATTGGATGTGGGGGAGGAGAGAATGAAAAAGAGTCAAGATGTTTGGTTTGAGCAACTGGAAGGATAGAGATGAGGGGAAGGCTGTTTTGGAGCAAGTTCGGGAGAGAAGCTCAGACGTTGAGGTTTGGACATGTTAACTTGGGCTGTCTATTAGATATTCAAGAGGACTGTCAAGTAGGCAGTTGAGTATATGGATCTGGAATTCTGGGAAAAGGAGCTGAAGACACAAACCTGGGAGTTATCAATGTACAGACTGTCTTTAAACTCATGCAACAGGGTGAGATCACCTAAAGAGTGGGAGTAGATAGCGAAGAGGGGGCTCCTTGGACTGAGCACTGGGGCACTTCAGTGCTAACAGGTTAGGAGACTAGGAGGGACCAGGACAGGACCTTGAGAAGGAGCCCAGGAAGCAGGAATCCAGGGAGCCCAGTGGCAGCCTTGTCAGTGCTGCTGAGGGATCGAGATGACTAGATTCAGCCAAGTGAGAGCCTATGGTGTCCTTGGTGAGGGCAGGTTCCATGGCATGATGAGCCACACACCATAGCTGAGGGGAGTCAAGAGAGTGAGGGCAGAGAACTGGTGAGTTTTGCCGTAGAGCAGAGGAGAGAAATGGGTTGGTGGCTTGAGTGGGTCAAGAGAGGTTTTTTTCCTTTGAAATAGGTGAAATTATAGCATTGGAATGCTAATGTAAATGATTCAGTAGAAGGGAGAGAATTCATAAATAAAGGGAGCCAGAAAGTTGCAAGAAGTATGTCCTAGAATGGGTGAAAGATGAAAATGGGAAGAGATGGGCTTTTGCGTCAAGATCCCTGGAGGAAAGGCTCCTTACCCAGAGAGCTGATGACTTTAATACCGTGCCCTGCCTGGGGCAGTTTCAGGCCCAGATGTCAGGGGCAGCTCCTTGAAGAAGGGCAGATGTGGTAGGGGCAGGGCAATGGATCGACCGCAAGGACACTCTTCTCTGCTGGGCCTCTCACTGTCCATTTCCTCATTTCCTCTGCCCCATTTCTCCTTCCTTCTGTGTCAGACCTTGCTTCCACTAGCTTCCACCTTCCACTAGCCTCTCACACTCTGGTTCCTCCCTCCTGCTCATAATTGCCAATTTGGGGGAGGATACTAATGCCAGATCTCAGCTTTTTTCTGCAAGTTCTGCTGTTTTCATGTAACTCATTAACCCAGAGACTCTGTACACAAAATTTAAGGTAAATTTGTCCCTAATTTCTGATTCAACAGATTGTCAATCTCTCAAAACACCTTGCCTGTTTTCCACAGATTTCTCTGACTTATGACCTCATGGTTCCCAATGCAGAGAGGGCTAGCAGGCCACCAAAGTTCATACACTAGGATGGACCAAGGACAGCACCCCACCCGCTCCATCTAGGGCAGGAGGTCAGCAGTGATGTGTGTTAATTCTGGGCCAAGGCTCTTAGGAAGCAGGGATGTCTTCTCCAATCTTTCATTTTCCATCTTCTTGCAGATGAGTTTCCTGCGGATGACTGTGTGACGCCAGGGGATGGTGGAGCCACACAACGGAAGGAGCTTGGGTCCTTGAACCACTGCATGGAGAGCCACCCACAGGACAGGAAGGTCCTCCTGCACTGTTGCAATGAGTGAGAAATAAACTTTGTTGCATTTGAGTCTTTGTACGTTTTGAGACTATTTGTTACAGCATCTGGTGTTATCCTGAGTCAGGTGCCTGGAAGTATGGAATCATCATAACAGATTTCTAAAACATGTGATGTCAGCTTAGCAGTTGGGCCGGAGGTTGAAAGGCAATATTAGGGATGGAAAATGGATATCCATGTTGTGAACGGCAAAACATTTGATAAAAATGTTGTTTGTAAAAATATGGAAAACAGAACAAACGCCTAATAAAGCTGTGCTCTAGGGAAAAAGAATAGAAAAAGCTGGAATATTAGTGTGTGCAGGATTTGGCTTGTTGCATTTAATAAGGTGTTAGAAGAAAGAAGTGAACTCTGGTAGGAACTGACTGGTTTGAGCACATGAAAATGAATAGAACCAGAAATCAGAAACCTGTGGTCCTCCAGGGTTGGAAGAGCCAATTGTTTCTAGATCCCACAGGAAAAATAAGACTGAAAAAAGCTTCTAGAGTTGAAGGCCCATTAAAAATGCTCAGTTAAACAAAGAGATTCAGCCCTGTGGGAAGTCCAGATTAGGAATGCATCCTTCTTCCTTAGGTCTGTATTTTTAGATGCTCTCAAGGCAGCTGCCTTCGAGGGTCTGCCGCCAAGCTGGGCCTCGAGAGAATGGACTCTGAGCAGCAGGCTGCCTGTCTTCAAATTCACCGTGCAAACTTGGATGACAGAGAATGCAGACAGGGATGCTGGGCTGGAGACCAGAGGCTCTGCTCATGTTTTCTGGATCTGACTAACCCTCTTGAAACCCTTAAATAAACCCGGAGATGGGATGAGTCCCTCACACACGACAGATTAAATTTTCTGCTGACAGGGATGAATATGAAGGATTGGAGACAGATGTATTTGATTTACCCAAAAAAATAAAATAAAAATAAAGAAAGATGGTGCTCCCTAAACCCAAGGTCCTGGGGCAAGTTCACATCCACTATGCAGTTAATACAGAAATGGAAACAGACATGAGCACTGTACCAGAATTCCCCATCGTCGAGGGCAGTGTGACACAGGCGTCTTTGCTCAGCTGGGCTGATGGAATGCCACTCAGAAGAACTAGGAGTGAACAAAGTCAGCGTTTAGGTAGAGGGTCGTGAACAGTGGCCAGAACAACCCCGGCCTTGGGGTGGGGGAGTGCCCCTCCCTAAACCGTGGTTTGCAGTATGTGAGGAATTGATCCTGGTCAGTGACTACTCACTGGGCCCCAGAAACGTGCCAGGGGATCCAGAGGCTGGTCAGAAAGCACATCTCCAAATGCAGCTAATGGGACCATCTGGCCCTCCTCCGTAGGAGACTATCATGGGACCGTCGCAGGAGTTGAACACCAGCAGAGAAGCAGAAAGAACCCACTGGAAGCCACAGTGGACTGAAATGTGTGACCTGGAGCACTTGACTACTCCTCTTCGTTTATAAGGTGATACTTTGAAAAGTGACAATAATTCCTTATGTTCACCCACGCTCGACATCTGATGTACCAGCTTCCTTCTTTACGTGACCTCCCTGGGAAGCCAGGTAGAGTTTTGTGACATATACGTGCCTGTCCTAGGGACAAGAGGGCTCAGGTGAGCAGCCGCCCACTCTCCTCCAAACTCAGGAGTTCCGCCCCCAAGTCCACTGTGTCTCTGTGAGCCCACAGCCGCCTCCAAATAGAAGTTCAGATTGAGTCCCTGCCCTGTGGTGCCATCCCTGTGTGGCCACCTCATCTACACCCTATAGATCCTGACTCCATGGGGAGGACTCAGGAGATCCGAGTGAAGGACTCAGGAGGAGCATCCCTCCAGGTCCCTCGCGCCGGGGTCAGAAGAGCGGACCTAAGAGCCATTATTTTCTTTCTGAGCCGTCACCCTCCAAGTGGCTCACACCCAGATAATGGGCCTGACAGGCTAAGCAGCACTTTCTGCCCTGTTCTCCTAACAGCCAGGGGCAGGATCACGATGGGAACCGGCCTTCTGTCACTCCCAGGCTGAGTGGGGGGAGAGGCGAGCTTGTTTCCAGCCTTGACTCCAGTAAAAACACACTTTCTTTATGTCTCCCTCTGCGTGTTTCCCAGGAGAAGGAAAAAGGGGCCCTTATCCTTTTACAGACCGCATTCTCTAAATCAAGGAACTCCACAGCTCTATTCACTATATGAAGCAGTCTCATTAATTTTGGTTTCAACATTTCTGTTCTTTCCATTTCCGCCAGGAGAGGGAGGCCGATCTCTTCCCTCCTCTGATGTTGGTCTGCTCTGAATCAGTCTCTGACAATGGCCCACAGTTCTGAGAAGGCGGAAGCCAATTGGGGGGATCAGGGGGGACGAGAGGTCATGCTGGGGGGCGGGAGGGATGGGACACAAGAGCAGCCATGTGGAGGACAAGCAGTCCTGGAAATGTGTTCTGGGCCCTCAGGCTGGAGTCTGATTAATAAAGACGAACACCAATGGTTGGTGGCCTGGTGGCTTTGTCTGAGCTGAGGACAAACACCGGCTCAGTTTTCCTCAAGTTCTAGACTTGCTGCAGGGCTCCTCAGAGCCCCACAAGCCATGGATGGGCCAGGGTAGTGGTGGTGGGGAGCCCAAGGGGCAGAGGCCCCAGCCGAGGGAGGAGGGAGTGAAGGAGAGACAGCTCAGGTGGGCCCTGCCTATGGATGTCTAAACATCCCCTGAGGCTAGTCACCTGGGCCACTTCCCAAGGGATGAGGAGGGGACACATATCAAAAATGCAGGCCTACCTTTGTAATTGGGGACCAAATAAATAACCCTGGTTGACTGCTCTGTCACGGATGAATTTCCTCTTTCACTTCTATTTCTCTTCTAAGCCACTGGGCATCTGGCCCATGGTCAGTGCCCATTAGAGAGAACCCTACAATGACCTGCTTGGCAATATTTCATGGATCCTCACCCCAAAACACTCATTGCCACCCATACCTCCATCCTAAACACACACACACATACACACATGTGCACATTGCTTATTACAGCTACTCATATGAGAGATAAAGCCTTTCACATGGGGATATGAAATATCCCGTGGGAAGGAATATGTTCACTGACATAAATACAATTCTATGAAAGTTAAAGAGTCATTATAAGAGTCTTCAAGTTTGGGCCCGAGGGCTGGAAGGGGAGGAAGTAAGGCCACCCAGAAGCAGGACAGGACCCCGAATAAGAGCCAGCAGGGAACTGTAGACAAACTACTCCTCCTTCACACGTCTGAACAAGCCAGCCATGGCCCCACAAGCCCCATAAGCAGCAAGAAGGAGGGGACCCACCAGAGAGACAGGGCGGGGACTGACCTGTCGCTCCAGGACCCGTTCCACTCCACGTGACCCCAAGGGTTCCGGACTCTGATGAGTTCGATTTTCTGGCCTCGGCAGTTTACCTAGAAGAGAAAAGCATTGGGAAACATGAAATGATGAATTCATCCATGAGCTCCAGAGTGGGTCCTCTCCAGCCAGGGCTGCCTTTACTGGAAGTGTCGTCTACAACACACTAAAGAGGTGTCAAAACTCATCAATTCTTAACTGGCTCTCAGGATTTTCTAATTCCTATTGAACACAATGGCTAGCATCACCAATGATATTATATTAATTTCCCCAGAATGGGTATGCTCCATCTGGGAAATGGAGTAGAACTGTAATTAACATGAAATTAGTCCACGTCAGTCTTCAAATGCGTGAGCTTTCTCTCCAGATCGGGATCTCCCCAGAGGCAGGGGTCAAGTCTTATTTGTCTGTGTGTCCTCAGCATCCAGCACAGTGAGTGGTAAAGAGTAATTTTTGGAAGTGCTCATGGAACCATTACTGAGTTTTCTTCATCCTTAGCATCTTATTCACAGGAGAACGATAAGAATATAAGCACATGCTGGGAATTGAAACAACAACAATAAACAAAAAAACACTTCTAAGTCTTCTAAATCCAACATTCTCCCCCTTTCAGGTGTCACATGAAGATCTCTGCTGTTCACACTGAGAAGCCTTGAGCCTGTAAAGACGGATGATTCAGCCACGTCCTTGAACACTCTGCCCTGGAGCAGGAAAGAGGACCAGAGCATTTTAGAAAGATCTTGGAGGAAAGAGAGTGGAAATAAAAGACTTCTATTCATTGACAACCCAGAAATTTTAGCTCTCAGAGCACTTTATCCACATGCATTTGACACAAATTATAATTTTGATGTGTAAAAATAATTTAAGTTAGTATAACCTCTCCAGAGTTCAAGATGCAGCCTGTAGTTCACCATTTATGAGGTTCATTGATTGAAATGTTCAGGGAAGGTAAATTCCTTATAGGTGGAGAGAAAGCAAAAGGAACTGAACAGAGATGATGGAAGAATTCTGTTGTTACCTGGAGTAATATTTAGAAGATCTAACATTAAAAACTGTGTGCCTACTCAAGTGAGTGAATGGCAAGGCACGCACGTACAGACAGAGAAGCAGGGACCAACACAAAGAGCTAAAATTCTGAAGAATCCAATTGCATCTCCCACCGTGAACACTCTTCTCACAAACCGCAGTGGGGAGGAAGGCCAGGGCTTCCTCCTGTGTCTCTACTCCTTGCTCGTTGGGAGTGTGTTACTCAAAACATGGGCAGTAACCGGAGGAGACCGGACGCACCTGTGTCCTCTACATACTGGGTTTGAGACTTGTCCAGGAGAGGCATGGGGGCAAAGAGGGGGGCAAAGTCAGGTTTGGACTTCACTGATTGAACCTGAGAGGGCGCAACCCTTAGCTTGTCTTCCTCTGTCATCTCCTCCTCTTCCCTTCTCTTTCTCATGAGTCCTTCAAGGAGCTCTCCTCCCAACCAAACACTCACTAGAAGCCAGAACAATGCTGTGTGGGGGTCTAGGTGGCCCCCAGGGATCAGTTCCGCCCTGGACTTCAGCTGCAAAGACTAGGATTTGTGACGGTTAGTTTTATGTGTTAACCTCACCAGGCCACGGGGTGCCCAGGTATTTGGTTGTATTTGGTTGGTTCTGGGTGTGTCTGTGAGGGTGTTTCTGGATAAAATTAGCATTTGAATCAGTAGACTGAGTAAAGCAGATGGCCCTCCCTATGTGGGTGGGTCCCATCTAATCAGCCGAAGGTCTGATAGAACAAAAAGGCAGAAGAGAGAATTCACGCTCTCTGCCTGACTGCTGAGTTGGGACATCGGTCTTCTGCTCTGAGACTGGGACTTATACCATTGGTTCCCCTGGGTCTCAGGCTTTGGAGTTAGACTGGAGCTACATCACTGGCTTTCCTGGGTCTCCACTTACAGATGGCAGGTCATAGGACTTCTCAGCCTCCGTAATCACGTAAGCCAATTCCTCATAACAAATCTCTCTACATATATATATATATATATATATATATATATGTATGTATATGTATATGTGTATATATATGTATATGTATATATATGTATATATATAGCCTATTGATTCTGTTTCCCTGGAGAACCCTGACTAGCATAGGACTGATGTGGAATGAGGGAAGAGAAGAAAAAACAAAGACCGGGTTTTCACACCTGCTAAACAAGTTGGGTCCTGTGGTGGA
The DNA here is from genome assembly GCF_041296265.1 of Equus caballus. NCBI lineage: Eukaryota > Metazoa > Chordata > Mammalia > Perissodactyla > Equidae > Equus > Equus caballus. Next base: position 91,687,652 of record NC_091684.1, read on the forward strand.
ATCACATGTTTCTCTCTTTCCTGCTTTGCTGTTTTGAATTCCAGCCTGCCTCCTTTAGATGAGACATTCTCTGAAATGTCTGAAAGTGTGGTTTAAACTGCGACACACTAAATCAGTATAAGCAACTAGCATTGTCGAGTCTATCCGTGTACTCTGTCAGCAGGGGTTCATGTCGCCTACCTGGTCAATTCCCGTCACAGTGTAGGCATGACCCTTAATGAGACCGAAAGGCGTCCGGGCTTCAGATTCTGCAGCATTTCTGATCTAAAACATGAAAAGAGCAATGTTGAACCCATTGTGTAAGTCAAGCCTTCCCTACCTGGCCAGACCCAGCTCTGTGCCTGGCCCGGCCACGCCTGCTCCCCCAAGTGAGGGCTGTGTGCCTGGAGCATAGAAAATGGGTACACAGGACACCCCTAAGATGGTTAGCAGTGACATACAGCAATTGCCCATCTCTTCCCAGGGTGAGGAGACTCTCATTCCCAGATCAGACTCCAATGAAAAGTTGACTCTTCTGCCCATAAACAGAACAGCTTGAAAATCCCCATCATGCAGCACAGCACGAGACAGACGCACAATCACATAAGCAGAAGAGACGATGAGAAGCATATAACAGTATTACATACAGCCCCATGCCACAGACTTCAAAATGGAGAGGAAATGGATAATTTAGTAGCAAAGAATAAATTCCCAAGGTTAATCCAAGAAGAAATAGAAAACTTGAATAGGTTTCAAAAAATAGATGAAGTAAAATGATATGTGCATTTGTATGCATAAAGAAATCAGAAAACAATACTGTTTGATTTCTATCTATTGATATATTTCTTCAGGATATATGAAGTGAGAAAAACAAGTCTCAGAAGAGTATATAGGAAGATTCCATTTAGTACAATCAACCCCCTCCAACCTCCGTGTTTGTGTACATCTGTGCGTGCCTGTTTGTACGAGCAAGGAGAGTAGTATGAAGGGCGCACCCCAGGTATCACGGGGTAGGACTCGGGGAGGAGATAAAAATTTGCCTTTATACATAATCTCAGGATTGTTCCACCTGACACAGCAAGTATGGCTTGCCTTTCTAATTTGAAAAACATTAAACACTTTTGTTTTAATTAAAATAAACATTGACACCCCAACAAGTGATACCCTTCCTTGCATGTGGCCAGGGCACCTGGCTTAGACCTCCAGCCCTGGAACAGCACCTGAAATGTGAGCAAGCGAGCGACTTACATCAATGGAGCAGCCCACCAGAGAGCTCCTCTTCAGGGCCTTCTCTAGAATCTCATAGAAGTTCTCTGGAGCCTCTTTAGTTTCGAAGGTCTCTGCTACACCCCCCGTGAAGTCTTCCATGGCCTCGATGGCGTTGCCCCCCTTCAGAGCCTCGTAGCTCCCGTTCAGCCTATAAGGGCAGCAAGAAGGCATGGAAACTGCTGCAGGGAACAAGGAAGGCCACCAGGTGGCACCCCTTAGCCGGAGTTTTCCCAACTTAGTTCTGAGAACCATCTCCAAAGGCTTGCCCCAGCAGGATAGGGAGGAGGAAGATGGGAAGCAGGGAGGGGGTTTACTTGGAGGAAACAAGAGATCCTGAGCTCTCTGTGAGATAGGCAGTGTGGTGTGCAGGTAAAGAGCCTGGACTCTGGTCCCTAAGTGGCTGCAGGTTCAAGTGCCAGCTCTACCACTTACAAGCCGAGTGATCTTGGGCCAAGTCACTCACTTGGTGTTTCAGTTTCCTAATGTGCAAAATGAGGGTGATGGTTGTATGCTCCCTCCTAGGACTGCCATGAGGTTTAAATGAATCTCTCTCTCTTACTCCCGTTCAGGGGTCTGACCATGAGGGTGTTAGTTATACGTAGACAGAGAGAGAATTGAAGACTTCTCTCTTCCTTTCTGGTCTCACATACTCCCAATCATTTTTCCTCATAGTCTTCTCTTTTACTAATATGACTCTGTGTGTGTGTGTGTGTGTGTGTGTGTGTGTAGATACTTTGCTTGAATTTTAAAATAAACTTTTCCACTTATAAGAGTTTTAGATTTATAGAAAAACTTGCAAATAGTAGAGAGAGTTCCCATATACCCCTCACTCAGTTTCCCTTAATGTTAGCATCTTACATTAGTATGGTACATTTGTTACCTGACTGAACCCATACATTATTATTATTCAAGGCCACACTTTCTTCATATTTCTTTAGCTTTTACCTAACATGCCTTTTCTGTTCCAAAATCCCATCCAGGGTATCATATCATGTTTAGTCCTCATGTCTCCACAGACTCCTCTTGGCTATGACAATTTCTCAGACTTTCCTTGTTTTTGGTGACTTTGACGGTTTTGAGGAATACTGTCAAGTGTTTTGTAGAATGTCCCTGGGTTGAGATCTGTCTGATGCTTTCCTCATGATTAGACTGGAGTTATGGAATTTGGGGGAGGAAGACCACAGATGTGACGTGCCCTTCTGACCCCATCAGGGGTACACACTGTCATCCTGACTTGATGCTGCCTTGACTGCCTGGCTGAGGTGGTGTCTGTCAGGTTTCTCCACTGTGAAGTTCCCTCTCTCTGCCCTTTCCACACTGTCTCTTTGGAAGGACTTCACTTTGCGCAACCCTCACTTAAGGAGTGGGAAGACATGCTCCACCTTCTTGAGGGCGGAGAGTCTGTCACGGACTAATTGCCCTGAGGAACTCAAGGGAGGTTTCGGAGGCATTTAACTGTTTCTCCAAATTGTTTTTTTGTTGTTGTTATGTTAAGAGATGCAACCACCAACCACCTTGAATCAGACTGAGGCCACTGCAAGAGCAGTGCCTGCACAGGTGACCATAGCATGTGGTGTACGTGGAAGCAGGTTTTCCAACTGAGCCTGTGCAAGAAAATACCTCCCTCTCCCTTTTGAATATTCATTCCCCATCCGAAATAAAAGGCCTCTGCTTTCCCAGCTCAGGGAGCCACAGCTTTGGAAAAGATTCCACATGGTCTCCTTATTTGCAGCAAATAGATTTTACTTTGTGTGACAACTACTTCTGGTGAAGGCTCTGATTTCAACTTACCAAGAAGCAGACCCACTTTGGTTTGGTATCACATCTACATAAGGCACTTGGAATTCTTCTACATGGCAGACTTGCCTCTTCTCCCCTATTTATTTATATCAGTATGGATTCACGGATATTTATTTTATACTGTGGTTTATAATAAATACTATTTTACTTAATTTGCGGCTCAAATTGTTCCAGCTTTGGCTATTTCCAGCGGCTTCAGTTGGCTCCTGTGTCCCTTTGACATGATCCCATCAGGTTGTGTGTGTGTGTGTGTGTGTGTGTGTGTGTTTAAACCATGTCCTCAGTTTCTGTCACTACAAGATGCTCTAGGCTCATCTTATGTATTTCCCGCCCCAGTCCTAGAATCACCCTTATCTCCGAGGAGCCCTGGTTCCTTTTATTGGAGAAGAGTTTTAGAAACCAAGACCTGAGAATAAGGAGTGCTTGTTGCTATGGGATTGTCATTGCTTCTAGGCCCTCTCAGCTGACAAAGCAAGGAAATATACGTATGCATACTAAGCCATGTATATATACATATAACCATAAATATAGCTATATGTAACCATTCCTATTGAACTAAACATGAGTTTATACTGATGTCTCCAACTCTAATTCACTACCACATGTGTCATTTTAGCCTCCCCTCCGTGCTTCTGTGTAACCTCTCACTCCAACAATGAGAACCTGGCTTCCACCATCTGCCATCTATTTACTTGTTTGATTCAGTACATGTATCATGAGATCATAACTGCTGTCCTGTACCCTTGTGAGAAACAACTTTATCAGCCAGAGTACAATGAATGCTTATGTACAATTTCTCTTGATTTAATCTTACAGACTCCACTTATTTCCAAAGTTACTCAGGTCAGCACCTTTCTCTCCTACCCCTTCAGTGAGTTTGCTTCATAGATCTGTAATGCAGTTAGATTGTTTTGTCATAGTCTGCATTTCATCTTGGGATCCCCCATCCCCCCCTACATGATTTTTTTAATTCACATATATTAAGGTACACTCTTTATGCCATTAAATTCTACGGGTTTGATAAAGACAAATGCATGGTGTCATGTATTCACCATTAAAGTATCATACAGAACAGTTTTACTGCCCTAGGAAAAATTCCCTGTGCTGCACATATTCATCCTTTCCTCCCTCCTTCTCTCCCCGCTGAACCCCTGTCGACCACGGATCTTTTTACCATCTCCATAGTTTTGCCTTATTCAAAATGTCATATAATTGAAATCACACAATACGTAGCCTTTTTCAGATTGGCTTCTTTCATTTAGCAATACACATTTAAGATTCCTTCACATCTTTTCATGGCTTGATAATGTAACCACAGGATCAGGAACAGAACTTGCCACTCCAAAATATGCCCCTTTGGTATAAGAAGTATTTTGGGCTGATTATTTTTTTAAAAACAGCAGACCCAGGGAAAGCTCTGCAGACTTGGTAGAAGCTACCCATTTGTAAGGGAAATTTACATTTATAGGAGAAATCTCCATAAGGGGGCCTTCCTCTCTGTGCCAGGAAGGAGAGAAGACTAAATCTCTAGAAACTCTGATCAAGAAAGAAGGCATTGACTTAAATCTACAGAACAACTTTGCCCTTGTTTACTGTGCTGATCTCATCTTAACAACAGAACGTCAACACTAGTTTTCAGGGGTGGGGAGCCAGCCAGGAGCATGCACAGAAGAGAAAATCTTGATCTGCCAATCAAAACTCATCCTGCCAGTGCTTCTGCATACCAGCCTGCCCTCCCTAATCCCTTAAGCCTTACTCTATACCCTGGATCAGGGAGACAGAGCTGAGAGCTTTCCTTCTGTCTCCTTACCAGTCAATTGCATAATAAACTTTCTTCCCTCGAAGACCGGTGTACCACAGTTGGCTTCCGTGTGCATTGGACGGAGAGAGCTTTTGCTCAGTAACAATAACTCATTGCTTTTTATCACTGAATAATATTTCATTTTCTGGATTAACCATAGTTTGTTTATCCATCCATGTTGAAGGACATCTTGGTTGCTTCCAGTTTGGGCAATTATGCCTAGTGGTGCTATAAACATTTGTGTGGACATAAGTTTTTATCCAACTCATTTACCAAGGAGTGCAATTGCTGGATCACTTGGTGGGAGTATGTTTAGTTTTGTAAGAAACTGCCAAATTGTCTTCCAAAATGGCTGAACCATTTTGCATTCTCACCAGCAAAGAACGGGAGTTCCTGTTACTCCATGTCCTCGTGTGTGTAGTGATATTTCATTATTGTTTCGGTTAGCAATTTTCCAATGACAAATGATGTTGAACATCTTTCTATGCGCTTATTTGCCATCTGTACATCTATTTTGGTGAGATGTCCTCCTGACCGTTTTTGGCCTCTTTTAATGACCAAAAAATAAACAAAGATTTTCTTTTTAGGAAACCTATTCTTTACTCTTCTCTCTGAGGCAAAGGCCTTAGTTTTCACATTCTGTTGAATCCCACCAGCTGGAGCTCTTGGCCCAAACCTTCTGCACAGCTGCAGGGGGAGGGTTTCCCTATGCCGGGCTCACTGAGAATGAAGCTGTGCCCTGCCCAGCTCTGGAGAGCGCAGGAGCTGGCCCTGGAGAGGAGCCTGCTGAGGTTCCCTAATGGGGGGCTCACTGAGGGGCAGAGTGGGGGCTGGACTTCCCCAGCTGTGCCTGGAAGGAGCCACCCTCTGCTCCCCTCCAGCCTGTCCGATGGCACTGAGGGCATCTGCACAGGCCCGGGGCGGGGGGCAGGTGGGCAGGGGGCACCTGTGCTTTTTCTTTGATGGCTTTAATTCTGTCCTGCTGATTTCAAGGGTAATTTAACCCAGTTTACCTTGACTTTATTTTGCCACTTGTGTGCCCCCCTTGGAGGTAGAAGCATGACTCTCCTTCCTGGTTCCATCTCTGAGGACCTGAGACGGGCTCCCAGGGGAGATCTGCTGTCATCTGAACTCAGAACTCAGACTGCTGTGGCCTTTCGTGGCCAAGCTGGTGGGCTGGCAACCGAGAGCACTGGAGGGAACTGAGGCCAACAATGCTGCTTCCGTTTCAGTAGTACGAGGTACCTAGACTGGTCAAATCCACAGAGACAGGAAGCAGAATGGTGGTTGGCAGGGGCTGGGGAGAGGGGTGAGGAGTTAGTGCTTAAAGAGCACAGACCTTCAGTTGTTCAGGATGAAACAGTTCTGGAGAGGGATGGCGGTGAGGGTTGCACAGCAACGTGAATGTACTTAATGCCAGCGAACTGTACACTTAAAAATGGTTAAGATGGAAAATTTTACCACAGTTTTTTTTAAAAGAGAAAGGAAGGAGCATTCTAAAGGGAGAAAAATTGATGTCTCGATAGCCATGTGGTTCAAAGCCCGGACTCTTGAGCTACGAAAACGTTTTAGGAAGTATGGAGAACCAAGTGTTGTCAACACATCCAGAATTTCCCTCTGCTTACCCTCCCAGATCTTTCAAAGGCCAGATTCGTGATGCAGGGAGAGAAAGGGGACATATGTCACCTCTATGCCCGAGGATGGGCACACCTAGGCCATGACAGGAAAGCTGCTCCAGCCGCTCCTTTTCCACCTCCAACACTGACTGAGCCCCAAGCAGGTGGGCCCCGCCGTGCAGCACCTGTAAACCCAGAGCTTCAGTCCCCCTGCTCCATAGAAGCTCCATGAAAAGGCCTGGGGAATAGAGACCAGGCTTCCTGAGACAGGGACCTGCCCACGCCGGGAGCCGGCACTCACTTGGCATATGCTTTTTCCAGCAAGGCGCTCCAGAACTCATTGTGGTCAGCGGAGTGGAGGAAGATCAAGCGGTCCCTGAAGGTGGGCAGTCGGTCATCGATCACCACGTCCAGCCACTCACTGTGCTGCCAGAACTGTTACCATGGGTGGAGATGGAAATTATGGGAGTAAGTAACATGAGAGGTCCAGCCCCATCTCTAAGTGTTTCTCACTTTGCTTTTTCTCCCTCGGACCAAACTGCCTTTACAGCCTTGAGGAACACTGCCCGTGGCTTCCTTGGTGGGGCCACCTGGACCGTGTCCACTAAGCCACATGCTGAGCACCCCACCCCACCACCGACATTGGCTCAAAGACTTAGTGTCGACCTATCAAAGCCAGAGGCAAGCAGGACAGGACCCACATGTGGACACTCTATGGTGCTCTGAATTAGTTCTTCTCTTTCACAAGAAAAAGGTGGTGTGTACGTGTGGTCTGTTCTTGCACAGCTCGGTTCTCTGTGCTTTTCTACCACCCAGCTTCAGCTTCTGTCTCGGATCTTCCTTCACCTTGAGTTTCCTCCTCGCCCGGAGGCAGAGCCTCTGAGACTGACTTTTTGGCCACTCACACACAGAGAGAGGGAGTGAGACAGGTGGACACTCAGGCCAGGTGTGCGGATGTGAGGCGAGTGTGCATGTGCACATATGTGTGTGTGTGCTCTTGCATGCTCAGATGCATGTACCTCTGTGTGTGTTTGTGCACGTGTCTGCGTGTGTTTGTGTGTGTGCATGCATGTGTGTGAGCATGTGCATATGTTTGCACGGATGTGTGTGTGTTCTTTCTCATTCCATTGGCCTGAGAGAGATGCTAAGTTGAGAAGAAAGAGAAAGTCAGAAGAGGAGGGGAGCCATTTACTGACAGCTTTGCGGTGGCATCCTGAGTGTCTATGTCAATGAGTCAAACCCAGTCAGACTGGGCCAACCTGGTGCCTGGCGCAGGTTGTGTGTTTTCTTTTTTTTGGGGGGGGGGGGGCGTGGGAAGATTAGCCCTGAGCCAACATCTGCTGCCAATCCTCCTCTTTCTGCTGAGGAAGACTGGCCCTGAGCTAACATACGTGCCCATCTTCCTCTACTTTATATGTGGGATGCCTGCCACAGCATGGCTTGCCAAATGGTGCCATGTCCGCACCTGGGATCTGAACTGGCGAACCCTGGGCTGCCGCAGCGGAATGTGCACACTTAACCGTTGTACCACCGGGCTGGCCCTGGTTGTGGGTGTTTTAAGGAATACTCCCTCAGGCTCTCTGTGATGGGCCCTCAGTGGTATGTCGGGGGAGTGCCACTGATACTGCCACCTGTCCCAGCTGGGCTCCTCCTTGGGGGCTTTGCCCGGGCACCTCACCCTCCCAACATGTCACCTCAGGCTGTCTTGGGGTTAATGTGACTTCCAGGTCTGCAGAGGCATTGATGGGGCAAACGTTTAATGGCTGGGCCTGGGCCTCAGGACTTCCTGAAGAGGGGCAGGGCTGCAGGGAGCTCAGGGCTGGCCTTCCAGGGGAGAGCTGGCTCAGAGGGCCTTTTGGGGTGGCAGAGAGATGCCCCCCCAGCCCAGAGGGCTCTGCCGACCTCCCGCCCCAGCACACCTGTGCTGTGGCTGAGGACAGCAGAGGACCCCTGAGGAGGGACGTTTATTTCCAATGCCCTGCATGTGACTGACAGGGCCCCAAGAAGACCAACCCCCGCCTGATCAGAGGCAGCTCTGAGCAGCAGTAAAGGCCACCAGAGTCAAAACTCAGATTGCAGGCCTTCGGGACGGAAGGGATGGGGCTGGCCAGGGCATGGTGGCTTGTGAGGAGAAGGTGGTGATGCCTGGGGCAGGGGGGAAGGGAGTGTCTGCTGTGTGCCCGCTGGGCCGCCTCCTTTGTAGGATCTCTTTTGTTCTATGAGAACCCCGCAAGGTTAGCATCAGTCTCTCCTTTTTCCAGAGAGCATATGACGGCCCAGTCTCACTAAGAAAACTGCCTCAGGTCACCCACTGAAGGAGGTGCAAGGGCAAGTTTCAAACCTGGTCAGAGCCTCCACAAGGACTGGGGGTGGGGAAAGTGGGTGAAAAGGGAAGGGGAGAAAATGGGTAACAAGCTCCCAGGGAGCCCCGCCCGAGTATGGCTCCTCACTCGTCCCCCACGGGATCCCGGCAGAGGATGGTTCTGCGTTTCTCTCAGCTTTTATTTTTTAAACTCACTCATGTCTCCAAATCTATATTTCTTCGATAAGGAGAATCTCTCCATTTATCAGACATAATCCAGTTCACAAAAGGCATAATTGTTTTAGGCCATTTATGCTTAAAGCACAAGAAATTCCAAATGCTAAAACCCTTAACAAATGGACCTCCAGATTTGCAAGGTGGCCCTTCAATTTCACTGTACGCTTTCTGAAAGGATTTGCCACAGACGCCCACTCTGCCCTTCTCGGGCATGTAGAGGTTACCCCACGACAGAGCAGGTGGGGGCGCTGTGGGGTGCGGGGCTCTTGCACAAACAGGCTCACATCCCTCCCAGGGTCACCAGGCAGCTAAAGAGGTCCATGCGTGCATCACTTTGGGCCCCAGGGAGGTGAGTCCGCTGGCCACGCTCCCTCTCACCTGGAAATGGAATATCCCAGCATAACCGGGGCCGAAGCCTTGGTCCTGGGGGACCACTCTGGCCAGCGCTTTCTCATTCAGCGTCAGGGAGGCAATGGCAGCCAACAGCCAGCAGTCGCCTGCAAAATGAAAGCCATGAATCACAGTTTCCATGGCTACTTCACAGGAAATGGGACTACTCTGTGCCAGAAGGAGCTGTGTGGCGTTCCAGATGTGGCCACATCTTTTCTGCATTTAAAAACATGGACAAAATACCAACAAATACCTCTGTCCTCCCTCAGCCTCCCTTCCCGGCTCTTCCCCCGCCTAGTTTATCATAAACAGCTGTCATTGTCTTGGCAACATTATAGGATATGCTTACTTGGGTTACAGACCCACGCTCCATTATGCATCAGCTCTGTGGAATTCCAGCAACTTCCTTCCAGAGGCCCAAGGCAGTGTCAGCGTGGGCCGGGTGAGCTGACATTTCACAGATGCAGCCCAAGCAGGTCTGTGGCACTTGGGGGGCCTCAGAAAGAGCCCCCTGTGGTGCCTGGAGAGCACATTTCTGGGACTGAGCCCCCTCCTCAGCCCAGACTCAGTTTAGTTATAGATAATGGTAGCTCCATGGGCATTTGCTTTCAGTTATCTCGCATTTTCAAGATTTGTTGGATAACCTACTGATTTCTCCAGTGTCTTCACCTTAACACACATCTAAAGGAAAGCTCAAGAGTGAAGTCAAACACCAAGGAGTATGTTACCTGTGTCATACCAGACTCCCAGATGTATTCGTTTGCTCTCCTTGAGAAGGGAACGAACCCCTGGTACAGCTTAGCAGCCTTTTAGACGTTGCTTATGAAATGTGTGACAGCAGATATCTGGAAGTACCCATCTAACTGACAGGACCAGTTTTATCCCACATCTATTTGTTTTCAGTAGAGAACACCACTGTCGTTGGAACTCGTGACCCCATCACACTCAGTTTGGCTTTCTCGGCGTTCACATCTCTGGAGAGTACCACGTCCCACTGGACTTGGGTCATGTCACTGACCCCTTTCTGGTTGTTGTACACAGGCAAGAAGACTCACAGAGGACCTAGTGTCAGGAAAGCTGCTTGAGAGTCGCTCTGCCTCTGGCTTTCCCTAGGGTGTCGCCAGCAGAGGGCAGGCCGCTGGTTTCTAAAGCATCAGCTGGTCTTGGGTAGCCTCAGTTCCAGCCTCGGGGAGATTCTGACAGGAGGGGACACAGGCTGGAGGATTTCAGGACCATTTTTTCAGCAAACTTTACTGAGCACCTCTCGGGTGGCAGTCCCTGCTTTCAGCTCGAGGGTGGCCAGGGTGGGCCAGAGTCCAATGAAGCGACCCCCTGTTGTGGGCCGACCTCCTCCACCCTCTTCTCCAAGTTATAACTTTGCCCAATATACAAAAATATGTTTCTTTTCCTGGCCTGAGAGTGTAACACCTCATGTCTCTTCAGCCAGGAATGCTCTCAACTTTTGAAACACGAGATTTAGAAATCGATGTCATTTATGCAACTTAAAACAAAGGAAGAAACTCAACAACAAAACAGGATTGCTTTATCTCTGTGGGGCCTCTGCCGATGGGTAAGATTGGCCACCCCAGCTCTGTGCCCAAGACGGGGTATCCCCAAAGGGATGTTGGGGCTACAGCTGGATGGACTGTAGCACGCAAGGGGGTGCTAGAAGGGCGGCATGGGCGATGGTGTTGGTGGTGTTCTAGCTCTTATTTTGGGTGGCAGGCTCACAGCTGTCCATTTTATTGTTATTCTTCATGACATTTACATAGGTACAGTATTTGGATGCCATAAAAGTGTTACGAAGTAATAGTTATAATCAACCACCAACTAATGTTAAACGTAAGGCTGTAATTCCAAATATGTGTTTATACCAACGTGACAGACCAAAACTGAAAAACAAAGAGCCCATACGACGATTTTCTACTGAATAGTAATGCAGGGATGTGGGGGCAGTGGGACGGGAGGCAGAGGAAGAGTAAGGGGGAGAAACGAGAGGGGAGATGTTGGACAGAGCCGGGAGAACCTCCTAGGGAAGGCTTAACCTCAGTAAATGAAGATCAATCCGGATACAATTTTTTTTTGAAAAGTCTAAATTATATCTAGAATGTGTAATTCTATCATCTCTGTATCTCTCCATCTCTCCGTTTCTCAACTATCATCACTCTAGGTTTGGGACATCCCAGTTCTGTGTTTAGGACAGCTCGGTCACCCAGCATGGAGGTTCCAGTGTGGTCCACTTTGACCATGGGTAACCTCAGCCCGAAGAAAGTTGGCGTCTCACAAGCTTGCAGTGGTTTGCTGTCTTTGGCTGATTCTACTGGTATTCTTTTTTAGGTCTCTCCCTCTTTTATTTCATAGACAGAATAAAGTAAATGCAGCCCAATTTAGGACTAAATCATGAAATGCAGGACCCAATTTTGCTGGCTTGGGGGCACTCTCAGGTCAACTGAAGGAAGGAGACTGAGTTGCTCCGGGGGGGCTCCCCCAAAGTATGAGCCCCTGGGAGGCAGTGTGGCATAATAGTTAAGAGCAATCCAGATCCTGACTCTGCCTATCCATCACTCTCGAGACTTTGGAGCAGTTATGGCCCCCCTCCACTTTGGTTTCTCATCTGTAAGATCTGGAGGGTGGTTGGGAAGATGAACTGAGGTGATGCGTGCTTAGGAGAGTGACTAGCAGGTGACCGAGTTAATGTATGCGAGTACAAGCTACTGTTGTGGAGCAAGAGAGCCAGACCAGCACTGCTGGGTCTCTCCGCTCTCTGCAAACTCCTGGGCTGTGAGCCCCAGATCACAGGCACTTCCACCCCCAGGGGAACAAGAGCATGAGGGGCTCGGAGTCACTGGGCTCCATCCAGGGGGGAGCTGATGGGCAGACTGGGCCGGAGGGTGGGAAGGAGGCAGCAGAGGGTGATAGCAGTGATGTCCCCCCATGTGCCCCATGGGTTTCCAGGGACCCCCATGCTGCTCTTGCTGTGGCAGCAGCTCAGAGGCCCCATCCCGATGGCTCCCATGGGGAGGTCTGCTCAACCCCCTCTCTCCATGCTCTGTCTGCTCACACTTACCAAGCTCCCCCTGGCAGATATCAGTCCTGGTGGCCCCTCCAAGGATGAATTCTGGGTTTTCCACTATTTCCTGGAAGAATGAGAACATTGTTAAAGTGAGGCCAGCCACGTAGTAGTGGGCCAGCCTGATGGAGCGGGCTCAGGGACACACTCCTTTCTTGGAGCAGAGGGCTTTTCTCCTGTTTGATTTTGTTCCTGTGGAGGGACATGAGGAGGTCAAAGGTGGCTGTCGCTCTGTACCCCACAAACCTGTCTCTGGGCCTGTCTCTGGGAGATCACAGCCCTGGGGGTGGTCCTACCTTCTGGGCAGCCCCTCAGCATCGTCCCCCAGCCAAATAGACTCCCACCTTGCCTGGCTGCAAAGTGGGACCTCAGCCGCGCACTGAGGAGTCCCATCACCGCTCAGGCCCAGGGCCAGGAGCCAGGGGCTGCGGGTTCAAATCTCGGCTCCCGACTATGAGCATTGTGCCTCTGTGGGCTTCAAATCCTTCATCATAAAATGAGGTACCACATACACCACAGACTCCTGCCTAGGATGAGACACAAATCCCTACTTGGGCCACTCAGCTTCTTTCTTTTTTAAAATATGCATTGAAGTAAAAATTTTTTGTATATCCATACTATATAGTGAGAGATATGTGCATATAGCTGTCATATAATTTAACCAAAGTGTATTATATTTATTATATATTACACATAATCATACATATTATTGTATATAATATAATCATTAATATATATTAATACATATAATATGGAGGAATATGCATAAAACATTAACAAGAAAGTGTTTGAAAGCAATTATGTAAAAGTCACATATTCCTTCCATTTTTTTGAGGCACCAGGCTCCATTCCTGCACAGACTGCAGAGAAGAACAAGAGAGAAAAAGTCTCTGCCGAGTGACTAGGGGACAGACCATAAACAAGTGAACAGACACAGAAGTTCAGGAGCGGTGCGTGCCAGGACAGAGAGTGACAGTGCGGGACGGGGGCCACGTTAACTGGGCTGCTCAGGGAGGGCCTCTCAGGGAAGCAGGCAGTTGAGCAAGGAGTCATGTGAAGGTCCAGGGAGAGGAAACAGCGAATCATGAGATGGGGAGGAAGTTCTGGCACACAGCAGATGCTCGATCATTCCAACAGGATCTGAAGCAGAAGAGTGAGGGACTTTCCCACCTGGTTCCAGAAACCAGCTGGAGACAGAAGTGCACCACAAACCCAGGCCTGGCACAGGCTCAACCGACATCCTGAATGCCAGCCCCTCCCATCCCTGCCCTCTGCTCCAGGTAGCCTTTGGTGTCTTATTGCCATTAGATCACCCGCATCTCCAATATGGCAGCAAGGCAGCTGGAGGTGAGGGAGGCGGCTCCTCTGTGCCAGTCTCCTGGCTTGCTGGTGCAGACTCTCTCCCACCATGCTCTCTCTCCTCCTTCACCTCGGCTCCGAAGGCTGTTTGCAGGTGGCTCAGAGCTGGGCCAGTGGGAAGGTGCAAACCAGGAAAGTGTTAGTGGCCCCAGCAGTAGCCCTTGCCCATCAGCAGAGGGAGCCTGGGCAGGTCATCTAACGTTGTCGGGCTTTGTCCCCACCTGTCTCATAAGACGCAGACCACCCTCCTCCAGCTCAGATATTTTGGGGTTCTTGCAGAATGTGCATTGGAGCCCCTGCCCCACAGGGCACCCCAGGAGACCCCACAGCACCCCCTGCGCGGCCCAGCACCTATCAAGGGAGTTGCTCCAGGGCCCTAACAAGCAATGCTCCCACTGCCCTTGTTACTCATTCCTAACGCAGATATAGAATGACCCCAAAGGCTGGCAGATCCCTGCCCAGTAGGCCGTGCTAGATGCCAGTTTCCCTGGAGGGGAGGTGTGGAGGACCCTCCTTCCCACCCTGGCTGTCCTCCCCTCCTCCACCTTTTGGCCTGGCGCCCCAACAGCACCAACTGCGCCTGCGGCTGTCACCACCTCCCAGCTCCAGCCTTACAATTGGTTGTTCCTGTCCAGGAGAATTTCATCAAATTGCACCAAACTGTGGACTGATGGAGAAAAACAGAAAAGAAGAAAACTGAGAAATTCTCACCAAGTGAACACAAATTAGCCATCAGGTACAAACTGGTGAAATCCTCAGATGTGTGACTGTCTAGCGATTCTGTGAGTCAGTGCAGACGTGCACCAGTCACAGGGGGTTGTGTGTATGTGGGCGCTGAAAGGCGGCTGTGCTGTGGGCGAGGGGTAAATCCCCGTGTGCCTTGTAGCAGCGCATGCTGACAGATGTGGGTCCCACCTGTGCCACACATATGTGACTTGTGTAGGCATGTGGTACACATGTGACCATGTGTATGTTCCATATGTGTAGGTTGTGTGTGTACTCTGGGTTCCTTGCATTTGTGCCTGAGAGTCCTGCATACATGTGTGGGACCCATAGGTGTGTTTGATCATGTGAAATGCTGTTTGGGGGCTTGAGGACGAGGGTTATCTGAAACTACAGTCCTGTGACAGGAACAAACCTGAAGTGAACCTGGACTGCAACTTGGGGACCTGGAGAGCCCTGGAGGGAGGAGGACCCTGGCACCACTAGGTGGTTTTCCTGGAGGATGGAGGCCTGGGCATCCTGGGATGTTTGTCTCCACGGCCTGTTCTGTTCACCTTGTACATCATCAGGGGCTCAGTTCAGCCAAACACACAGACTTTTAATTAATTAAGTGATTTAAGTAATTAATTTAAAAAGAGAAAAGCTGCATTTCTGACAAAGTTGGAGAGGCTGGGCCCTACGATCGACAGCTGTGTGCTGATCCCCACTGTGTGCCCAGTGCTGGGGAGGCACGTGGAGACACAGGGGTGTTCCAGAGCAGCTGATGGCCTCTGGGGGGCGGGTGGACCCACACAGGGAGCTGCAAGCCTGTTGTGCAGGGATCTGGGCCACATGCCAAGGTATGGGCAGGCTGCAGGGGGCTGTCAGCCCACACTGGAGAGGTAGAAAAATCTTGAGGAGGGAGGTGTCCTGGGTTTAGGCTGAGAAGTTGGGGAGGGAATTGTATGGAAGAAAGCAGATGGATGAGGCAGACAGGGAGATGGAGAGAAAAAAGGCCAAAAGGAAGCCCTTGTGAGCGGAGGGAATCTGGCTGCAGGCTCAGGGAGGCAGGCCCTCGGCTGGACTGTGCTGTGGCTGTCTCCCATTAGGCTGGGAGACCCCCCACCCAAGACCCGCTCCTCCTCACTCAGACACGCAGCCCTTTCACAAGGCCTGGTTCAGACCACGCCCACCGGGGGTGATCTCACCTTCTCTCCAAGTTGAGCCCGTCACACTAACCCCACCCCAGGCCCCCAGGTCATCTCCCACAGTGCACTCCTTGCCCTGGGCTCCCTGGAGGGCAAGGCTGGCTGCCCGCCACCTCTGATGTCCACTTTTCTGATTGCAGCTGCTCTTGAGCTCCACCCCCTGCCCCCAAGCACAGCTGTGTTTGACAAGAAGGTGGTGCTGCACAGGGCACCCCGCCCCGTGGTCCCGCTGGGCAGCTCAGCACTTGCTGACAGAACGTGTACCACCTAAGTCTGAGCAGAAATGCAAACAGCACCCAAGCCACAGAGGCCTTCTGGAGGGACACTGGCACCTCTTATCATTTCCCTGCTGCCTCCCGCCTGCCCCCAAACCATGGACTTTGGACCTCCATCCTGCACCCCAAGCCCCTTGCTCCTGGTCTCCCAGAAATCTGTAAGATATAGCGCAAAGCCCCCAGCCCCCGTGAGCAGGAAACAGAGGTGTGTTTCTGGGAATGAGGACGGAGGGGGCAATCTCAGGCGCAGACAAAGCAAAGGGCAGAACAGATTCTAAAAACGAAACCACAGGAAGGACAGCAACACAGTAGACCTGAGTTAAGATAAAGAAATGATTGTTCAACCCTCAGCAGAGAGCAGAGGGGCCCGAGTGTATCAGGGACCTTGGTCTGTGGATGGAGGCCTCACTCATCATTTGGGGCAACACTGAGAGGGGATCAAGAGTGAAGATGACCATCTCCTAGAGCTGAGATCTGGGACTCTGGAATCCCTGGGGGATCCCGGTGGGCCCCGTTCCAAGAGGGAGACCTCCGGGAGTGGGAACAAAGACGTTCTCCACCCTGGCCTCTGCGCCTCAAGCTTTCATCTTGGAAAAACTCCAACTTTGGCAAAAAGAAGGTGAGTTGTAGGCTGCAGAATTACACCTTAAGCCTGGGGATGGCAGTGTAGACAGTGAAGGTGGGGCACCCTCCAGGAATGGAGAGATGATGATGTTCTGTTACAACGACAGCAGTAGAAATCACAATGACTGACACTTATTAATTACGGGCCAGGCTTTCTCCTATGGGCTCGACATGTGTTCACACTGTGGTTCCTCACAACAGCCCTGTAAGGGAGGCAGCATTATCCCCCTGTTTTGTGGAAAAGAAAACTGAGTCTCCGTGGTGTGCTGCTGGATCCCCCATCAGGGAGGAAGGCTTGTTCCCATGTCTGGGAGTGTGAAAGAGCTCCCTCTTCCCAGGTCATGCTTCTAGGGGGTATCCGCATCCAGTGGCTGATCAACAAGGGGTACAGACACAGGTGGGCTGTCACCCCAACGTGGGACGACTCTGAGGGGCCGCCCAGGTCCAGAGCACCCCTGCACTTGACTGAGGCCTTCATGGGGCCATACCACAACCCAGTGGCCCCTCCCGCCCAGTTCTGCTCCCTTCCCTTCCATGGCGTAGATCCTAAGCACCCCTGATAAACTGATAAACGTCCTGCAGACTACTCTTTGTCTGGGGTCCAGAGAGAAGGTCAGCCAGCTGTACGTGCTTTATTCTCAGGGTGGGTGGATGTGCTGTCTCCTGCCTGAAGGAACAGAGGCAGAGGGCAGCAGAGGGCTGGCCCAGGCGGGCTCACAGAATAGCCCGGTGTCTGCTGACACCACATTTGGCTTTCAGGGCAATGAGGGGTGCTTCCTACTCCATCAGGAAGCAATTTATGGGTGAACGTGGTGGCCAGCGCCCTGGCACCACTCTGTATTAGCTGCATGACGTTAACATCCAGGCTCCAGTTTCTCCATTGGTAGAATGGGGATGATAAAAATGCCCAGCTCTTAGGGTTTTAGGGGATTAAGTGAGATAGTCTTGGTCAACAGCAGATGTTGCCCTGGCCATAGTGACTGTTGGCTGTTATCAGGGTTTTGAAGGTGCCGGATGGTGGATGAGGCTGAGGGCACAGTGGGGTATGGGATAAACAAGCGCCTGCCTCACAGGAGACCCTGGCTCTAAGGAGGGACAGGGCAGCTACGCAGATCACCATATTAAAAGGGCTTAAGTGCTGAAATAAAGAACACGGAGTGTGCTCGGGGAATAAAGAAGGCTTCATGGGGGGTCCACAGGGCATGAGTCCAAGTTTCCCAAGCAGAGGGGTTCCCAGACCGTCGGAGTGTGCAGGCAGGAGGGGACGAAGATGCTGTGGAGTCTGGCCATGAGGATAGCACGGGCTGCCGGGGCGGCAGGGGGTGCGGCGTAAGGCTGCACACAGGATGGGGCTGCTGGGGAACCCTCTTCATTCCTAGGCAATGCTGAGCCCACGAGGGCACTGAGGAGGGGATGGCGGGACCCCTGGAGGCAGTGGAGGGACAGGACAGGCTAAGACTGGAGGCAGGGAGACAAGTTAGGAGGGAAGGAAGCTACTGGAATTTCTCAGAAGAAAGGCTTAGCCATTCCACAATAACCTTCTCAGACTTAGGAAAATACCAGAGACCCAGAAGCAGCTTACACATGAACCAGGGCAGGATGGTACGTAGGCGCGCGTGCACCCGGGCACATGCAGACACACACGCACACAACCACACAGGGCCTACAACAGGAAACAGCAATAAAGACCTTTCCACTGCAGAAACAACAGCTTCTGTGTACTCTGGGCCTGGCCCCAAAGAGCCCAGAGGTTTTTGTGTGTGTTTGTCTGTTTTTAAATAGAGAAGTTATATATTTAAAACATAGGCATTCTTTTCACGTAGGAGGTAGAGAGCAGGAAGATACAGTGAACTCTGTGCGGCTCATAAGTAAGAAGAAATTCAGAGCTAATGATGACGATGACACCAGTAATAGTAATACAACAATAGCTGTCATTCGCTGATTTCTGTGTGCCAGACATTGCATCTACATTGCTCATTATTGTTCCACTTTACAGCCGAGGAGACTGAGGCTTGGGGAAGTTAAGTGACATGGCCATAGTCACAGGACAAATTAGCGGCAGGGTGGCAAATTAGCACTCAGAGGCCCACCTTTAGGTCCAGCCCTCTGTACTCTCCGTCTTGCCTACAGCAACATGTCCCCACAGGAACCGCTCCCAGGCCAGTTTCCACCCAAAGGGAAAGAGAGCCAGCGGCAGGCAGAGGCGGAGCCCTGACTAACCCAGCATGGCAAATATTGACTCCTTGCCCCAGGCTCCAGCTGGTGCCCCCAGGGACCGTCACCTCCAGACTGCTGGGGTGGGGCGGTGCGGATGCTGGCTCCCCTCCAGGAAGGGAGATGCGTGGTTCAGGGAGAGAACCCCTGCTTCACCTGCATTCTGTCCATCACATCTGTGCTGCACGCATGCTGAGTGAGCATCCACCCACACTGCGCAGCCTGGGATCTGGGTCAGAAGCTACTAGCACGTTCCATGCATCATGGCAGCGTAAGCCCCTTGGAGAGGATGGGGGACTGTCTCCCACCCGTCTCTGCATGTTTGCCCTTGGGCTCTGGTGGAACGTCCTGCCCAAGACTTGTCCTGGATAAAGCTTTGACTCTTACTCACCACCTACTGACAAGACCCTCTCTGAATTGGGCCGGCCTCGGTGGAAGTCAGAGGACTGGTGGCAGAGTGCAGGCAGACTCCCAGGGCAGCTCCCTAGCACCAGCTTTCCTTGCTAGTCTCCCCCACCACCGAGCCACACCTCTGCCTGCCACCCCCATCCCTCCTCGCCACACTCACCCCCGGCCGTTTCCACACGAAGGGGATCTGGGGCCTCTCACTGTAGAAGAGAGAGGAGCTGTTGGCTGGGAAGTCTGCATCCTCAAACAGGGTGCCCTTCTGCAGGCTCTCCTGCCTTAGCTGCTCGAAGCTCTGGCCTGAGGAATGAGTGATACGGGCGTCCTTGGGAGTCGGGTGCTCCTGGGGCCCTGGGGCCGGATGGAGGTAAGGCATAGCTGCTCCCTGGCCGCCCAGCTGGCTCAGGTTGGCGATGGGTGGGAAGAAGTGAGATGTGTGTGCCAGTCAAGAAGGAACCAGCTCAGGGGCACCTGGG
This sequence comes from Equus caballus, assembly GCF_041296265.1. Taxonomy (NCBI): domain Eukaryota; kingdom Metazoa; phylum Chordata; class Mammalia; order Perissodactyla; family Equidae; genus Equus; species Equus caballus. Next base: position 91,707,379 of record NC_091684.1, read on the forward strand.
CTGAATGGCCCTTGCTCCCTACCTGTTTGCCTGGGAACCTCCCTGTTAGACTGAAATGGGGCACGCCCTGATGGCAAATTGTAGGGAGAGCCCTGGGCCCTGCCAGGAGCTCCTGCAGACTCAAAGAGAGCTGTGAGGCTGGGCCAATTCCGGGCAGAGGCAGCAGCCTCTGCTTAATGCACTGGGGGAGTCCCAGTGGGAGAGAGAGGATTGCTTTCTGGGGAAAGACAGCAAGATAGCAAACTGGTCCAGGAGGTGGCAGGCAGCGCTTGTTTTGCTGTGGGGAGAGAGCACTGTGTGATCTTAAATCAGAGAATTGCAGAGTTTTGCATCCAGCTGGAGTTTGGTGACTCTGATCCTTGGCATGAGCGAACACACAGAGAACATTCGATTCTTCTCCAGGGCCCACATGCCTCTCTTCTCCAACATTCCTGACAGCTGGTCTTGGGAAACATTTGCAAAAACAGACATCACATTAATAAAATTTCTTGCCCTGTAAAACTCTGCCAAGCGGGTACCACATTTGAGAAGAAATGAAGTCCAGAAAATGGAAGCATTTATTAAAACTGACAGCCACTGCGGGAAGCCCCTGGTTTTCTAAGCACTTTATGATGATTTCTTTGTGATTCTCTAACTAGCCAATGTTGGCTTTTGGAGTCAAGGGGTCTTGAGTTAATGGGTGCAGTTAAAAGCTTGTGATGTGAGTTTTTACATGACCTCCCAGTTCCCAGAAAAGTTCACTTAGTTCCACGCACTTTCTGTCCAGTGGATCTCGTGTATTGTTTTACAGAGAATGTGCAGACATCAGAGTCGGAGACATCCGGGTTGAACGCCCAGGTTTGCAGGGGGTGACCCTGGGTGGGGCCCGTCTGAGCCTGTTTTTGCAGTGCAAGTCAGGACAATGGGGCCTCCCAGGCTGCCATGGGGTTCTGGGAAAAACCAGCCTGTAGAGTCTGGCACGTGCAGTCAAGAGCTCCTGAGTCCTCCCATCCCTGTCCTGTCTGTCCCCTGTCCTGTCTGTCCAGTGCCCTTCTGAGGCTCATTTCCTGCCACTTATAAAGGCTCTCTTGTTATGTCTGTCCACACAATAAAGGATTCTGGAATGATTCTCTGCTAGAAATAGTGGAGCTGCCAGCATCCTGTGTCCCACTGCCCCGTCAGAAAGCTATGGAGACAGGTGGGACAATGTGAGGGCCATCCATCTCAGGTGACACTTGGGTCAGGGAAATGCCCACCAGCCCAGATTTCTGTGAATTTCTCCTTCAAACGCTCAAGCAACTGGGAAGTGAAATTCAACATTGTTGAGAGTCGTAAAGGGTTTACTTAATGCTGGACCCTCTCCAAGCTCCAGAAATTACTGTCCTTATTCCGTGCCCATCACAAACACCTCTCCGGACAGGAGTCCTGTCCTTCTACCTTGGTCTCTCCTTTGGACCGGAAGAATCAGTCTTTTTATTTAAAGTCTATTTTGGTCACTAGGTAATCAGAGAACTGCACTGTCATTTGTGACTAAAGCAAAAATGCCTCCAAGTTGGAAATACACTAAAAGTGTTCAGCAATTCTTTAGCCAACTGGTGTGCATCTTGCCTCCCTGCTCTCCAGGATTGTTGTCCAGTGCGGGAGACCAGGACTGCTGCTGGGTCCTGCCTGAGCGTGCCTGTCTGTCCCTGCAAAGGTCTGCAGGAAGGATGCTGTGCTCAGGTGGCACCACCTGTCAGCCTTCACGATCCCCTCTAAGTCCAGTCCCTTGGGAAGTGCCATGACCCCAGGGCAGGGCCCAGGGCGCTCTGTGCTGACCTTTCCTGCAGACCTTTTTGCCCTGGACTCAGGGCTGATCCTAGCGCCTCCATGCCCGACCCCAGCTCACCCCGGGGGAAGTAGAGGCCAGACACACATTTGCAGGATGCACGCTGAACCAAGGCCTCAGAAAAGCAGATACCATTCTTGAGGCTCTCAGTTTAATTTTCCAAACCTTTGCTTCTTCTCAGGATGCAAGATGGTTAGAGGAACTTCAGCCCACTGTTTGGAGGCCTGGCAGCCCCTCACACACGCTGGGAGACACTCTGAACACCTCAGAGTGCAAGGCCCATGAGTTTGCTCACAGGAACAGGGTGCTCTTCGTGTCATAAGCCCTGCCTGCTTGTCACCAGCCTAGAGGCATGGGTGACTTTGAGCCCTGCGAGTCCCACAGGGACCATTCATCATTTTAGCTGTAATTTCCTCCCCCTAGCCTAATAACCCACTAAAGTGAATTCTGAATTAATTGAGGCTTCCAGTCCTTTCTCTCTCTCTCCTCTGTACCCTTGGACCCACAGCGGAAACACTCTGTTTCTTTAGAGTAGGGGCCTGAGCAGGCCTGGGAGTGCTTGCCCGGCAGGGCAGGGAGATGCGAGGCTCTTGCCTGGGTGGGTCTGTGATGCCTCAGGGCAAAACCCAAGAATAAATTCTCTCAATCTTCGCCTGGTGTAGTGACTTTGTCCCAGGACTCAAGCGGGCTCGGACATTATGGCAGAGCAGACTCATCACCAGGTTTCGGCAGGTGTGCGAAACAGCCGTGACCCTCTCACGTGAAGGGTTCTGTTTTCCGCGCCTGCGCAAGGCGGATAATGCGCCTGCGCCCAGGCGGCGGATGATGGTTGCGCCCACCGCCTGCTGTGTGGAGAATGGGTTAGCAGGTGGAGGAAGATACCCGGGAAGGTGAGTCAGGAGGCCTGCGCAGGTGGTGAGAGGGCCCCGGGTGGTAGAAGAGAGGCGAGAAGAGAGGAAGCTCTTAGGAGAATTACTGCCGGGGCTTCCTGTCTGGGCGCTAGGATGTGGCTTTCTGCTCAGACCTGAGCAAATGAACGGATGAGGGGCAACCTGGAAGAAAAGTTCAACATTTTAAATATGTTGGGATGAAAATCCCCTCCTCATTGCTGGTGGGAGTGTAAACTAGTATCACCTTTTTGGAGAGCAGTTTATTAATATCCATCAAAATTACAAAAGCACAGACTCTCTCACCCAGTCATTTCCTTCTAGTAACATCCTGCAGATAAACCTGCACCCCAGAAAAGTGAAAGATGTACATACCTATTCATTTCATGGCACCATTGTTTACTTTGGAAAAAAAGGTGAAAAGCACTCAGTGCCCACTGTTAGGGAGAATGATCAAAAAATTACAGCACAGCTGGGGCCGGCCAGTGGGGCAGCGGTTAAGTGCGCAGGTTCCGCTTCTCTGTGGCCCGGGGTTCGCCTGTTTGGATCCCAGGTGCGGACATGGCACCACTTGGCAAGCCATGCTGTGGTAGGCATCCCACATGTAAAGTAGAGGAAGATGGGCATGGATGTTAGCTTAGGGCCAGTCTTCCTCAGCAAAAAGAGGGGGATTGGCAATAGTTAGCTCAGGGCTAATCTTCCTCAAAAAAAAAAAAAAATTATATATATATATATATATATATATATATATATATATAGCACAGCTAATTATGGAATGGAATAGCATGCAGGCACAGAACAGGAGGAGGAAACGCTAGACAAGGACATGGGAGGGCCCTGGGGCCCTGGAGTATGCTGTTCGATTGAAAGGTCAAGGTGCAGCGTGGTGTGCAGAGTATGCTATCATTTATGGAGAAAGGGGAAAAAATTGTATTTATAGCTGCATAAGAATCTTGGAAACTCCACAAGGAGTAGTAAGAAGGTTCCCTCTTCTGGGGGTGGATGGAGTCTATGAGGGACAGAGGTGGTGGGGAGACATCTCTATATGCCTTTTTATACTTTCTTCCTTGTAACCCTAAAGGCTTACCTGGTTGGATTTCTTTTTACGTTTGAGATGCCTGTGAAAGGGTGACGTCAAGCGTGTGGTCAGACAGTGGGACAGAGACGCAGAAAGGAGGCCTGGCCCATTGGATGCCCTGTCCTCCTCTCTGAGGTTCTGAGTCCCTCTGGATCCTGGGAAGGTTCATTCCCTCAGTGTGGCTCTCCTAGCCGCCTCCCTCATACCTGACCTCTGTGTCCCAGTGTCACTCACGGTGTGTTCGAAGGGGCTCTGCTCCCTCAGGGGTGAGAAATGACAGCTTCTGCAGAAGGTAGTGGGGACAGGGGGGCTCCAAATTCACACACTGCATCTCATGTGTGCAGAAATGGAATCCCCTCTCTTCTGGTACCTTCTTCCCTGTGGCCCCTGAGCCCTCAGACTGCCCAGAGCGCAGGTTATCCTGTCCCCTTTGCAGAGTGTTCAGTCCAGTTGCATAAGTTTTCGGTTTTAAGTATTATTGTCTCAGTCACTCCCAAGGCCAAAGCTGAATCCTCTTAGGGTGAACACCATCTTCAGTGTCTCTGCCACTTCCCCTTTCTCCATGGTAGCACATGGGCTCAGGCCTCTGGCCAGCCAGCCCCGCTCCACAGTAGCTGCAATCCTCCTGTGGTGCCAGGACCAGACCAGAGGTCCCCAAGTCTCCTGGCCTCTCCAGGATTGGGCTCCTCTCTCCGGCCCTAGAGGGCTTTCTTTCTAAGGTGGTGATGGCCCTTGTGTTATAAACTGTTATTGGTAATTTGGTAATTACCCTTGGTAATTTGCTTTATGATTAACTCTCCAGTTGCTCCTCCAAGCTTTGATCTGGACTTTTAAAAAGCCCATTTTGTGGGTTCTGAGGAGATGCTGTGCCCTGTCTTGAAGGGCCAACCTTCCAAAGTCTCACCATCGATGTTTAAAAGTCCAGCTTGAAGCTCAAAGTGAGCAAGGCCGTCTTCGTTCTGGGTGGGCTCTGCCTCCCTCTCCCTGTGTTTCACCCCCAGGAAGCCGGTGTCCTTGCAGAGGAGGTTCGGGAGTGGTGCCCTAGTGCCACCCCATTTCCTGGAAGGGGAGAGCTGGTGTTCCATCCACCACCTCCCAAGTTCACGTGGGCACCTGGGTACCAGGTGAGACCTCCTCTCCTTCCCCTGGGGCCTGTCCTTCCCTGGGGCACCCCGTGTTCCACCATCCCGCTGTCCACTCCTCCTCCCCGAGGGGAGCCCAGCTTCTCGTTGGTGGGAATGAGCTGTGCATAAGCACCACATCGGGGTGAGAGGGCTTCTCCAGGCACCCAGCCCAAATCTGCCCCTGCCCCCTACCCAGTCTTTGGCCTTAGTTGTCTGACCCCAGAGAGACTCCAACTTGGAGACACATGGACTCATGGACTACCTGCTGGTTCCCTTCCCATTTCCCAGGGCTGCTCAGGGTGCCCACGGCTTCTCTCATCCCCAGGCTTTTTTCCTGGCTTGACTGTGAAATATAGTTTCTTCCAAGGCCTAATCTCCCCAAATAAACTCTAGGCCACTGCCCTTCTGGCCTGTGGTCACACTGTTGGAATTGCTTTTGCATCCCTGAGAAGGGGTTTCACCCTTTAAAAACTCAGCGTGGAAGGCAGATAAATATCCCGGCTTCCCTCTGCTGACCCTGTGACACTTCTCTCCCTGCAGTGTCACCTCATGCCAGGATGATCTGCTGTCTCGTCCTCGTTAGGGGCAGTGGTGGATGCTGTGCACAGCTCCCTCCGGGTCTCTCTGACACTCAGTTGCCTGCCCGGCCCAGCTGGGCTCTCATCTCTGCAGCCTCTGCTGCGCCATCTCCTGCCTGCTCCGGGCAATGCCCTGGGAGAAAGGGCAACTCTTAATTCTCAGCCCCCACCCTCCTCTATGGTGGAAATTGTCATGTTTGGGCCTCCCGGCATGATCTGAACCTTGTTCTTCCAACTAGAGAGTTTCCCATTTTGTATGTCCACTACCCAGGGTTGGAAGCAGGACTCGTTCCCCATCTTCCTGGCTGCCCCGGCAACACGACTGTGGCTCTGCTCCTCAGGTGCCCTCGTGCAAGACTGACTCAGAGCGAGTGATGTGGAGAAGCGGGAGACAAGGAACTCATTTTGTGCGTCGTGTGTGCAAAGTGATGGTGGAGGCGTTATGTGGTGGAGGTCCTTATGGCAAGCTTCTGGGGTCCCCTCATTGGTATCCTGTGTGAGCTCTAGCATGCCGGCTGAGGAACAAGGTCTTTGCCATCGGCAGTGACAATGGCGTTTCTCTAAAGCAGCCTCATGAGGGGTCAAGTATCGTTTCTGGCTTTGTTCTTTCTGAGCCTGGATCTCTGGCTCCCCTTGAAACTGTCAGGTCCCTAATATCCTTTAGAAAATGGTTTTTCTGCTTAATCTAGCAACTGTTGTTTGTGACTAGACATCCTGACTTGCATGCTGCTCTGTCCCCTCCTGGAGCTGTGGGAACTCTTGGTTGATTTCCATGTGATATATAGAGGCTGAGGGACATGGAAACTGGGTGGGCTCGCAGGCCCCCCTCCGCCGGAGCAGCCTGCTGCTATTCTTGTCTAGGTCCCCTGCGCTCACGTGGGCTGCCCTGGGTAGCTGTCTCCCCTACAGATGCCAACAGGACCTGGAGCACAAGGCACTCTGTTGTCAGCGTCCCCTGCAAACACCTGGAGTTTGTCTATTGCTCTCCCTCTACAGGTTCGAGCAAGAGGATTGAGCGTGTGTGTCGGGGGTGAGGGGCGGTGGGTAATGACCCCACACATGGAACTGTGATCCTCATCTTCAGCTTTTCCCAACTCCCCCTGCCCCCGCCCCATCACCACAAGCGTTTCCAATTTCATGCATTCCTTCCCTCTGACTTTTGGATTTATAGAGGGCACTCAGTAACCTTCTTATGCTAGATTTGGCTTTAGACATGTAAAATATCAGTTTGGGGAATTTAGAGAAAATTCTTTTTCTCTCAACCAGTTCAGTGGATTTGCCTTCGGACTGTTACCTCACCGTGGACTTAAAAATCTATTTTGAAACTCAGTTCTGAACCCTTGGTTGGGTTCTGTCCTTCTAAAGTGATTACAAACATGGCCACAGATTCTCTGCAGCCACTCCAGTGGGAGGGGAGTCGTTTTCCCCTCTAAGTCTGGGCTGGCCTGGGAGTTGTTTGGATCAGGACAGTGCTGAAGAAGGGAGATGTCTGAGTCCCTGGCTCAGCTCTGGACACCTCGGAACTTCTGCTCTCGCCCTGAGAACCCTTCCGGCACTGTGTCCACAAGCCCTGACTGCCGTTCTGCTGGGAGAGGAACCACAGGGAGAGAGGCACCAGTCACCTCGGCTGTCAGGAGCCATCCAGCCCAGGCCCAGACATCTGGGCAAGCTCAGGTGGAACCATGCAGCCCCCCAGAACAGGACAGTCATCTGAGCCTGACGTCAAATGCCAACCACAGACTGGTGAGAAACAACCTGCTGTTGTTTAAAGCCCTTAAGTTGGAGGTGGTTTGTTATGTAGCAAAAGGTGACACACCTCCCATGAAACAGTGAGTATCTTGGAATTAAGGTGGCAGAGGGGATGGGTAATCTTGAGACGGTTAGGAACTAAGCGTGACTGGGTGTAAAAATACACCAGCTTAGGATTCAGTGTCTAAAAATATCCCTGATCCATATCATTTTCTAAATCAAATTATATTTGGCCTGAGTGGCCAGTCTCCAGGACTGATGAAAGATGTAAGTTCAGTTAGCTTCTGGAAGGGCTCTGCCCCTACCTAGGGTTGTACAAGCATTCCAAAGATGGACCCCCGAGGAGAGGGCGGTCGTTGGCATCCATGAGGCCTTCTTGCTTTGATGAGAAAGCAGCACGGGAAAGCTGGAGAGGCTCTCGCAACCCGTGGAATCCATTCCAATGGCTTTGTGAGGGTGTCAATTGCCCGGGACCCAATTCCTGCATTGAGTCTCCTGTCCCTGCTGTTAGTCCAGCCCGCTTCTCCCCTGGATTGCCCAAAGGAAACATGGGTTGGAAGGGGTCTGGGGGACTCCCTCCTTCCTTTCTAGAGATGCTGTAGGGGGTTTGCTCTGAGTCGGAAGGATCCTTCCACCCCAAGTCCAAGCAGGACCATGACAAGCACACTCTGATACACCAGAAGGAATATCCAGGCAGAACGTTAACTGTCCTGGATCTTCCCAAATCCAGAAGGCTTCATGATTACTCAGCCTGTCCCAGGGTCCTGGAAGGAGAGCCCAGCTGAGCTTTGAGGAGGGCTTTAGATTTACTGTAAAATCAAGCAAGACCCTTGGACCCCGATTTTATTTGGGACTCATACATCTAGGGAGATTGGAGTAAGGGGGACCTGAGGCTCCAGGAACCCCTTGGGCAGGGGCCTTTGCTGACAAGTCACATGGCTTTGGGCATGAATGATGCAGAGTGGGAAATACCTTGGAGCATCTTCCATCACGTAGGGGAAAGGACAGTCACAGGGAGCCACTGGAGGTGGTCTGCATGCCTGCCCTAGGGGCACCAGTCTCCAAATCCCCATCCACCCAGGATTTGTTTCTGCCCACTCAGCGGGCTCTAAGGAAGTCCGTTCTGTGAGAATCCTGCAGGGAAGATTCTCTGATTGTCATTCACAATCCTACTGGTTAAGCTGGATCAGGGATGACTAACTAGCAATGCTGGTAGGACTGTATATGGCCCCTACTCATTTTTCTAGGAAAAGAGTCCATATTTTTCACCAGATTCCTAAATGAGCTAATTTTCCCTTGAGCTAAAAAACTGCTTATCTCCAGTTTGGTTTCTAGTTCTAACATTTTTGTACTTTTTGATATTCGGTTACACAAAAGATAATCAGAACAGAGAAGATACTTTCTCTTCACATCTATCTTCGTGTTATCAACAATATTATCGTATGCTTGGTTATTTACTATTTTTGATTCCAGGGAACATTGATGAAGTCATTGGCTGCCCCCAGCAGTGGATTGATTCTCTGTGCCATCAGGCAACTGAGGGACTTTTCTTGTAGAGAAACCACATATGGAATCAAACGTACAGTTGCGATCTTCATCTGATTAAATTTGTCAAAATCTCCAGTCAGGCTCCATGACCCACTGGCTTTTATAGTAGCCAAGGAGGCTAGTGAAGTGAGCAATGGTAGGAATTTCCCACCATGCATCTCTCCAGGGTTTGACGAGATTGCTAACCTCCCCAGTCTCCCCCATGGGTGTTGTGTTGCCTGGGGTTTACGCTGAGGGAAGGGGCAGTGCCAAGAACTTCTATTTGGTCCCTTTCCCCTAATAATCTTCACTCCTTGGTTCAGGAAACCAAAATGGGAACTCCAGCAGCTGCTAACTATATCTATTCCCGTTATATATTCTGGAACCAGGGAAATAAGGACAGGATGGGTCCCTGGTCCCAGTGAACAAACTAAAATGTGGGCCAAAGCTCCTTCTATCCCCAGACCTCCAAAAGCTCCCACTCCAGCCAATGGGGCATGCAGCCCTTCTGATCATTAGAAATCAGCATATGTTCCAAACCAGTGTATAAAAGTCCCCAGAAAATGCATTTCCCTTTTACCAGGGTATGGTCACACTGGTAAGTGACTGCCACTTTGGGAACATTGGGGAGAGCTGAGGAGGAGAAGCATGGCGTACATCTCAGACAGGTCATTTCCCAAAGGGCTCCAGTATCCCCCTCAGTCTAGGGGCTTAGAGTCCAACACCTGATTAGAGCCTGGTACCCAGGGAAGAGACCATGACTCCTCACTGTAGCAACTATTGTATCTGGATTTTTCTTGAAGGCTGCCCAACAATTTCATTTCTAGGCACATATGATCATTATCCATCACTACATATTGCCGTGGGTCACATTCTCTAATTACCGTTCTGTCCTTGTGGCTTACTGTGTGAATCACACATACCTTGTCTCTGCTTGTTGAGCCGTCTGTTCCTCCAGCCTTCATGATCCCCTGCCATCATCTCCTGCAGCGAAGGACAGTGCCCCCACTGAGCTCATCAAGGATGCTAGTGCCTCCTACAGCAATGCCTTTTTGAATTCTTTCATGAAGGCTGTGAACTCTTCTCCCTCAAGCATGATTAGGGATGACTAAGCAGGTTGAATATCATTCATAGATCTGTGCCAACATTCCCATTTCCTGATGCCTCCTGACTCCTTCCTGCCCTCCTCAACAGTGTACCAGGGATATGCCAGGATTTTGACCATTTGGACCCAATGTAGGGTCCAGAACATCAACACCACTTGCAGGTGGTCAAGGCAATATTTTAAATCCCAAATACTGAGTGAGGACATTCATGTCAAGGAAATCAGTCTGGTCAAGACCTTCATCTTATCCCTTTGGTCCACCACTCTTAGAACTCATTCCCACCCACGCTGCCCAGGCTTTGCCAGCACAGATTGGCACGGTCCTGTAAGCTTTCGGTGTAGTCTCTCCCTTCCAGGAAGGTCCTTGGAGCTTTCTATTCTGGCTATTTTTAAATCTGTATGTAAACCTACCTCTATTTGGGGCTCCTGCCAAAACAGATCAGCAAAGTCAAGCAATTCTTTCATTGTCTAGAAGACCTGCTCCCTGAGTGAGGGGTGAACCTGGAGGGACAAACAGAAGTTATACAGCAAGCTAGCAACGGATTACAGAAAAAGCAAGAAAAATAATTTCAGAGCAGTAGATGTATGTACATTACCTTAATTACAGTGATGGTTTAGGGGTCCGTACATATCTCAAGACTCATGAAATTATACACTTTAAATCTACAGAGTTTTTTCTTACATAATTATACTTCAAAAAGCTGTAAAAAAAATTTAAAGACTAATACATTTTGGAATCCGAGCATTCTGTACTTATCAATAAGAAGTACTAAATAAACAACTCATTTTAAAAAAACACTACCAAGTCATATCCAGCAATTCTGTTTGGTCAGGAGAGTTGAACGCGGTAGAATACATTAACTAAGGTTCTTGAATTATAGGAAGCTAGACTTTATATAGTGAAGTCATATTTATTGTCGAATTTCCTTCTTGACATTTCCTTTTTTTATTAGTTTATACCTTGTGACCCCCTTCACCTATTTCACCCACCCTCCCAAACCCCTATATCCCACCTATGGCAACTACCAATATATTTCTGTATCTATGAGCTCAGTTTTTGTTTTTCACTTTTTTTAGTTTCCACCTACATGTGAGATCATGTGGTTTTTGTTTTTCTCTTTCTGACTTATTTCAATTAGCATAATGCCCTCAAAATCCATCTATCTTGTCGTTAATAGCAAGATTTCCTTCTTTTTAATGGCTGAATAATATTCCCTGTGGGGTGAATATATATTACACCATGTTTTCTTTATCTGTTCATCCACAGATGAACACTTAGGTTGTTTCCATGTCTTGGCTGTTGTGAATAATACTGCAGTGAACGTGGGGGTGCAGATATTTTTTCACATTAGAGTTTTTGTTTCCTTTGGCTAAATACCCAGAGAAGAATTACTGGATCATATGGTAGTTCTATTTTTAATTTTTTGAGGAACCTCCATACTGTTTTCCATAGTGGCTGCACCAATTTACATTCTCACAAACAGTGCACATGGGTTCCCTTTTCTCCACATTCTCACCAACACTCGTTATCTCTTGTCTTTTTGATGATAGCCATTCTAACAGGTGTGAGGTGATATCTCATTGTGATTTTGATTTGCCTTTCCCGGATGATCAGTGATGTTTAGCACCTGTTCATGTACCTGTTGGCCATTGTACATATTCTTTGGAAAAATGTCTATTCAGATCCTCTGCCCATTTTTAAATCAGATTGTTTTTGTGTTATTGAGTTGCATGAGTTTTTATACATTTTGGATATTAAGCCCTTATCAGATACGTAGTTTGCAAATATTTTCTTACATTTGGTACATTGCCTTTTCATTTTTTTGATGGTTTCCTTTGCTGTACAGAAGCTTTTTAGTTTGAAATAGTCCCACTTGTTTATTTTTGCTTTTGTTGCCTTTGCTTTTGTTGTCAAATTCAAAAAATCAGTGCCAAGACTGATGTCAAGGAGCTTACCATCTATGTTTTCTTCTAGGACTTTTATGGTTTCAGGGTCTTATGTTCAAGTCTTTAATCCATTTTGGGTTCATTTTTGTGTATGGTGTAAAATAGGAGTCCAATTTCTTTCTTTTGCATGTGGTTGTCCAGTTTTCCCAGCACCATTTATTGAAGAGACTGTCCTTTCTCCATTGTATAGTCTTGGCTCTTTAGTTGTAAATTAATTGACTGTATATGTGTAGATTTATTTCTGGGCTCTCTATTCTGTTCCATTGATGTATGTGCCTGTTTTTATGCCAATACCATACTGTTTTGATTACTATAGCTTTGTAATATAGCTTAGAATCAAGAAATGCGATGCCTCCAGCTTTATTCTTCTTTCTCAAGATTCCTTTGGCTATTCAGGGACCTTTGTGCTTCCATACAAATTTTAGGATTGTTTATTCTACTTCTGTGGAAAATGCCGTTGGAATTCTGATAGGGATTACACTGAGTCTGTAATTGCTTTGGGTAATAGGGACATTTTAACAATATCAATTCTTTGAATTCATGAGCATGAGATCTCTTTCCATTTATTTTTGTCGTCTTCAATTCCTTTCATAAGTGACTTATAGCTTTCAGTGTACAGGTCTTTCACCTCCTTGGTTAGATTTATTCTTAGGTATTTTATTCTTTTTGATGCAATTATAAATGGAATTGTTTTCTTAATTTCTCTTTTTGATAGTTTGTTTTTAGTGCATAGAAACACAACAGATTATAGATATTGATTTTGTATCCTGAAACGGTCCTGAATTTTACTAGTTCTAACAGGTTGTTTGTGGAGTCTTTGGGGTCTCTATATATAGTATCATGTCATCTGCAAATAGTGACAGTTTTACTTCTTCCTTTGTGATTTCTTTTCTTGCCTAATTGCTGAGGCTAAGACTTCCAATATTATGTTGAATAAAAATGGTGAGAATGGGCATCCTTGTCTTATTTCTGATCTTAGAGTAAAAGCTTTCAGCTTTTCCTCAGAATATGATGTTAGCTGTGGGCTTGTCATATGTGGGCTTGATTATGTTGAGGTTCTTTCCCTGTATGACCACTTGGTAGAGAAGATTTATCATATAGGGATGTTGGATTTTGTCAAATGCTTTTTCTTCCTCTGTTGGGATGATCATATGATTTTTATCCTTCATTTCGTTAAAGTAGTGCATTACGTTGATTGATTTGCAGATGTTGAGCCATCCTTCATACCTGGAAGAAATCCCGCTTGATTATGGTGTATGACCCTTTTCATGTGTTGTTGAATTTGGTTTGGTAATATTCTGTTGAGGATTTTTTGCAGCTATGTTCACCGGGATCCTTCTTGACATTCTTAAACTCTAAATTTAAAATGTCATCTCAACAAAAAATCACAGTTAAATGCAAATATATTCTGAAAGTCAGAAAGTCCTTAGAAGTAATTTACAATAAGACATAACAATTGAAAGGAAGAAAGATTCTAATGAACTTACTTTTCTTAAGAATTTTAGCTCTTCAGAAGAATTCTCATTAAGATAAATTTAAAAGGCAAGCTTTAGGATAAAATTAAGAACTTTTTTGGGCAATATATTTCAGTGTAACTGAAACTCATGTAATTTATGTGCAAGATAGTAAGGAATAATAAGCAGCCATTAAAATCATGTTTTCAAAAACATTTAATGACATAGATTAAGTGCTCCTATTAAGTGAAAAGGTAAGTGGGAATGTAGGATGACTGCACCTAATTTAGATGAAAGTGTACAGATATATTGAGTGATAGTTTTAAAATTTTCTAAACTGTTTTATTGTCATTATAATCAGAGTTCCACAAATACGCATTGTCATGATATACTATTTTGGTTAAACTGGACACACAGAGCTGTGATGTAGACGTCATTCCTCACACTTTCCCACTCCACCCCCTGTGCATCCTGGGAGGCAGCGACCTCGTCTCTACTTTCTGTCCTGGAACCCAGGGCCTGACTCAGGTGCTCAACTTCAGGTGTCCTGAAATACTGCCCTTGGAAGAGGCCTATTTTTTCATAGTGTGAAATGACAAGACACTGGTTTCCACTAGAAGGCATCCCCAAAATATGAATTTTACAGAATTTATTTTGAGATACCTGCAATTCTGTGAAGATGTCAAAGTTTGCATATGGCTTCTTTTGCTTACAGAACTGGAGACCCTGCAGCATTCCTGCCATTTCTCACGTGGCCACCAGAGGGCGGTGCGTGGCTGCTCATGACAATGACACAGCCCCACATAAGTCAACAGTTTACAAATTAATCCTCTTCAGAACGTGTTTTCTAAGCTTAGAGAATTTATTTAAGGATTATTTATTGGCTTTCCTTCTTCAATTTCTTTGGACTCTAATGAAAATTCCCTACAAATAACAACTATGCCCTGACTGGAAGATGTCCCTCACTACACACGCAGACCCAAAATTCTAAATGATGGGATGAAGGGGGGTCCTTACCTAAAATAATATTAAAAAATTAACCCAAAATGGATCAAAGACCTCAATTTAAGAGCTAAAACTACACAACTCATGGAAGAAAACATAGGCACAAATCTTCATGACCTTGGATTTAGCATCTGTTTCTCAAGGGTGACACCAAAATCAACCAAGGAAAAAACAGATATACCGGATAGATGGCCACCAACGTGATTGTCGTTCCGTGTGGCTCTTACTGTGCTCCAGGCACCAGGCAAGAATTGCACAGGCATTTCTCAACTAATTCTCCTGACAACACATTAAACCGCACCATTTACTTTCTCCCTTTTAAAGACGGGGTCACTGAGACTCAGAGCCTTGCCTGGGGCCGCCCAGCTGGAAGGAGGCTGAGCAGGGACTAGAACTGCGGTCTCTGTCTTTGGACTCTGCACCCACACTGCTCCCCCCTGGAGCTCAGGGGTCCAGAATTCCTCCAGATCCAATCCCCTAGGCCTTGAGACCTCACTGAGCTCAGGGGGCAGTGTCATCCCCTATGACTGGGGCTTGCCATGTTGGCTGGGATGGCCGGCCTGGGGCCCTGGGGGCTCTCCCTGTACCAAGACCCAATCCCTGGGCAGGAACCCTTCTGCTTAGTCCTTCCTGCTCTCTACTCTCCCTTGATCCCTGCTCAGTGGAGCTTCTCTCTCTTTCCCTGGGGAGAGCCCTGAGTTTCCTCCCTCTGAAGAACTGTGTGCTCTGACTGGGGGGCCCCATCTCTTGGCAGAGAAGAGAGAGGTTGCTGACTATGGCCTCCCCGCAGCCTCAGGTAAAGTGGACTCTCCCTGATCTCACTTTGAGGGAGGTGAGGCCTCCATCCTTCTCATTTGGGGTCTTTAGCAGGAAGCAGAGCCCCCTCCCTTACAAAACTGAACATGAGGGATACCGACACTGGGGGCTGGCAGGGGCAGGAGGTCACGACTGGAGGAACCTGAGGGGGTTTAGGGGCCTGCCCGGGGCTGAAGGCCTGGGTGAGGCTCTTCCCATCCTGCAGATTCCACGAGCACCTGCTGGGCTTTGTAAAGGTCTCTTGTGCTCACACAAACTCAAATGGTTCTGCTGTTGCAACTACAAACTTCATCTGGATGAGCACGTGCAAGGTCGTGTCTGTAACTCCCTGATCTGCCCTAGGAGGCTCCTTCCTGAGAAAGCAGCCCAGCTGGGGGGAGGGGAGT
This sequence comes from Equus caballus, assembly GCF_041296265.1. Taxonomy (NCBI): domain Eukaryota; kingdom Metazoa; phylum Chordata; class Mammalia; order Perissodactyla; family Equidae; genus Equus; species Equus caballus. The sequence goes on from NC_091684.1 coordinate 91,722,842, forward strand.
GGACAGAAAGCAGTGGCCTGGCCTGCCCCCTCCACTAGCCTGGAGGCAGGGCCCGGCTGCCTTACTTTGAAGCTGAGTTATGGAGCAGAAGGGGCTGGGGTAGCCTGGACCAGGGCCTGGGGTGTGTCATGGAAAGGGGCCTGGCTGGGGTGTCTTCCAGGACATAGAGCAGAGGATGCTGTGGGGGGAGATCCCTCGGGGGTGGGGGCTTGGGTGGGCCCTTCTCTGCTCTAGGGGTCACTCCCAGGTACCCTCATGGCCTCACTCCTGGCTTGTCCACCTCCCTCCTTCGGGTGTCACCTCCAGTGTCTTGGAGTCCCTACTCTCCCAAACAAGGCTCAAACTTCATAAAGACACTGGAGATATTGGAAACTGCAGCCAACACCTAAAAAGTGTATATAAATTGTTCCAGAAATTCTGCTTCTAAGGATCAGTGCTAAAAAAATAGAGATTTGTGGACACAGATGTACCCTCAGTACAATTATGAGAGTGAAAAATTGGAAATGGTCCAATTGTTCACAGCTGGGGCTGCTGAGTAAGTTGTGATGTGGGGACACTGAGAATGCACAAGGGGACAGGACTGACTGTGCATGTCCACCTGTGGGGACATCAGGCTATAGAAGAGCAGGGCCCTAGGATCCTGCCCACCACTCCCTCCCACACACACACACACACACACACACCATTGCAATTAAAGGGGAAGGGCTGGGAAGATGGTAACTACTTGTTATTTCTTGGTAGAAGGAGTGTATCTTTTTTCTTATTCATATTTAAGTCATTATTTTAGTAAATAAACATTATGTGTCTAAAATCTTAAAGTATATAATGTATTTTATTATATAATATATTAGTAATAAATGGAAACAATTTTTTATAATATGCACATTAAAAAAATTTAAGCATGGCCCATCCAGGAAAATAAAAGATTTTCACGGTGCCTCACTGCCCCAGACATTTCCCTTACGGTTTCCATCTCTTGCATCATATTTATAAAAGTGATCTCTATCCAAAGATAATTAATATATTTATGATTGGGGCTTCATTTTTACATAATCTTTGATCTATCATGGATTTTCCTTCTTAATAAAGAATTATTTTTATTAAAAACAAAAAAAAATTTCAAGCACTCTCCTCATACACTACGTAGCCAGATACAAATGGCCACACATTGTCTGATTCCACTTATATGAAAAATCCAGGAGAGGTAAATTCATAGACACAGAAAGGAGATGGGTGGTTGCCAGGACTGGGGCTCAGAGGAAGGACGGCTGACTGATTGACAGGGTTTCTCTATGACGAAAATGTCCCTGACCTAGAGAGTGGTCACGGCTGTGCAACGTTGTGAGTGTTCTTCATGCTGCTTAAATGTACAATTTAAAAGGATCAAATAGTTAAAATTTATTTTAGTCAATATTATAAGATGAAATATAGGAAACCGTTAAGTCTATGTAAGATGAAAACCAAAATTTTTAAAATGCAATAATAAGAGAGAGGAAGGAATTCTCTGGTGCTCCAGCTCAGGAGCTGAGACCAGTTGCTGCGATGACACAGGTGGTTGTTCCTGCTCTTGAACTTGAATGACAGCTGTCAAGCAGGCTTGAGTCTGCTCTGGCTCTGAATCTGGATCTGTGGCTCTGAGCTGCAGCGGGCACTGGAGTTGGAGCCCGTGTTAGCTCTTGAGGTGGTTCTGGATCCTGCTCTGGAGCTGGCGCTGTAGCTCCAAGAAGAGAAAATGCTATCAACACGACTGGCTTCCATGTCCCTTCCAAATAAAGGAAAGCTCTCATACCAATCAGTGAAGTCTCGGTCCGAGAACCACCCCCAGGAAGTCTTCCGAGGCTGCTCATTGCTCCTGGGCCCACCCCAGCCTCTGGAGGCTCTGCTCTGTGGGGCCAGTCCCATTATCACCACACACACACACCACCCACCCCAAGTCCTCCTCACCCTCAGTCTCTGCCTCAGTGGACGCATGGTGCTTGAGCTGTGCCAAGAGAAGGTTGGCCTGGCACTCCAGGTCCCGAGCCTGCATGTTGAGCCCCATGTAGGGCAACAAAATCTTCAGGTGGGGAGATTCTGGGGCCTGAAAAAACCCTCAGAGTACTGGTCCAGCCAGGTGCCCAGAATGGAAGAAATGGTCCTGAGGACAGACAGGTGGGCAGCAGGGTCAGAGGACTGGCCTTCCCTTCTGCACTGCCCTCCCAGGGCTCCCCTGTGGGGCCTGGGTTCCTGTCCCTCCAGCTCCTAGCTGTCCAGAGGCTAGTCCTTATCTTTGTCCACCTCCAGTCTGGCTGTCCTGGCAGAGACAGGCCTGGTCACCAAGGAGGGGCTGGCAAAAAGCCTTCATAAGTGACAGCCCTTGATCAGTGGTGCATGGCCTCTTCTCTTCCTCAGGGAAGCCTGACACACTCCTCTGTCTGTCTTTTGCCCCTTTCCCACTGGAATGTCACCTCCATGTGGGCAGGAAGTGGTGGAGTCTGCTCTGTTCCTTGAACTCACTGGCGCATCGTAGGTGCTCCATGAGCATCTGACCAATGAGGGAACAATGGGCTCTCTTGCCAGGCTTCCGGGGGCCCTCCTAACACCTCAAACTTTAGCTCCTGTGCCTACATGCTGCCTGATTTGCTAGGTGCCTCATGCGGGTCTCCTCCTCCCACTGACACTAATCTCTAACAGTGGGGTCCAGCGGGTTCCTGAGCCCTCACTGAGTGCCCTGAGCACCAGCTGAGCACCACTGTTGAAGTTCTACCAGATTAGTGAGCAGGGTACTTCCCACACCCCCTGTTCTAGATCCCAGGAAGGGGGTGGAGCAGGGCTGGGATGGGGAGGGGACAGACATGGATGGAGTCTCCTGAGGGCTGCCCCCACTCTCCCACAGCAGTTATGAAAGTTATGACAGCTTTCTTGTTTTCTACAAGAAGCCCTCAGACCTCTGCCTCTCCGCAGGAATCACAGGATGTGTGGGATGCTGGATGCTGCCAGCACCCGGATTCACAGGCCCTCTCTCCTCTCTCAGTTCTGTGGAGAGAGGAGGCCCTCCTACTTGATCAAAGCCCACCCACGTTTTCAGTTGGTTCAGGGGTCCATCATCCTCATCAGAATAAAGGAGGATGCACCCATGTTTGGAGGAGGCCAGCAGGGCGTTGCATGGGCTGTTCTGTGGACAAGACCTGTCTGTGAAGTCTAGGCTGACTGTCTGACTCTCAGCTAGAAGGGAGTCCTGGAGGGCACGGTTGTTGTCTGCTCGGTGCATTGGATTACGGTCAGTGCCTAGAAAAGTGCCTGCACCTAGTGGGGCTACCTGCATGTTTAATAAATGAAGGAGCCCCGTCACAGATGTCTGGGTGGGCCTTGGCTCCCTGCTCACCCCCGGGGATCCCTGCTCTGGCTTCGCCAGGACAGGACCCCTCTAGTTGGAATCTCAAATCTCCTTTTCAAATGAGAAAACAGCTCAGCCCAAGGCCACAAGGACAGTGAAGGATGAGGTAGAGGCTTCACCATGGGGAAGAGGAAAATGACCAATTAGCACAACCACAGCCCCCCAGCAGACCCGCCCACAGGGCCAGGCACCCAGAAGGCACTTTGCCTGCAGGACCCCACTCAGTCCTGAAAATAACCCTGTGAGGTTGATCCGCTATTCACCTGTCTGTGCAGAGGAGTGAACTGAGGCTCAGAGAGGTGTAGTGACATTCTGAAGAGTTACAGCTAGTAGGTGGCTGAGCCACCACTGTGCTGTGGAGCGGCAGGGCACTCACCTTTTAAACAGCAGGACCAGTACCTGTCGGGTGGTGGCAAAAGCTCTGCAGGTGCCCAGAAGGGTGGGGACGTAGGTGGGGCTGCTGCCCAGGAAGGCGGGCACCAGGTGCTCCAGTAGCTTCTGCAGCATCCCTGCCTGGACGGTCCACACCATGCAGGCCTCATTCCTGTTCTCTGTCAATGCACTTCCACCCTGGGGTGGGACAGAGGAGGGACATGCAGTCAGAGCAGCACTGTAGACACCAGGAGGGCTGGGGCTGGAGCTCAGACCAAACCCCCAAGCCCTCAGTGACCTGTGGCAGGAGGTGGGTCAGGAGTGCCCGCAGGAGGAAAAAGGCACTTGGCATTAAAAGTAGGATTTGAGGTAGGGAGGGAATAAACACGTTGGCATTTCAGGTTGGTTTGTCAGCTGAGTATCAACAGCACCTCCCTGTGTTAACTACATCCATGTGAGTCCTGACAAACACCCCACTGTAGAGGCGAGAACGCAGAGCTTTTCCTGGACTGGGAAGGGTCAGGACAGGAGGACACGCAGGGTGGTCAGTGTAGCACTGATGAAATGGCAACAGGAGGTCCCACATCAGTGGGGGGGCTGAATCGCTGTGGCGACCGCTCTCCCTACTGGAATGTTCTGCAGCCCAGGGAGGCCCAAGGCCCTGACCCAGAGGGGCTATGGGGGTATATCCTTAGGGCAGCAAATTGCAGAGTGACAGGCTTAGTACCTTGAGCCCATGTCCTTTTGGGTGAAAGCATTGTTATGAATCATGAGGATGTGTAAGACCTGGAGAAGGTGTGGAAGGACGGTCAGGCCAATGTGGACACCTGGGGACAGGAGTTAGAACTGGAAATCTGTAGAAAGATGCAAAAATACTCTTGACTGGACACGAGGTGAAATGGTATAAAGCCTCTTTTCTGATGTTCTGATAAGTGTATGGACAGTGACTTTGTGTCTGGCCAAGGCAGCGGCTGGGCAGTGAGGGTGGCTTGGGGGAGGAGACAAGGACTCAGATTTTGGGGAGAGCAGGACTCTTGGAGGGAGCCCAGGGGAGTATCAGGGCGTTTGGGATTGGGGCCCTCTTTGGCTGAATGGGGCCCTGGGTATTGCATCTGCATTCACCTGAGCCGGTGGTGGACTCTGTTGGTGGCGTGGGGCATCTTCCTCTCCTCAGGGAGAAGGAGTGGAGCACCCTGCTGATCCACACCTGTCTGGCCTCCCATGTGGTGCTCTGTAGACAGTGCCCGGAAGCCAAGTGGGAGCCTCAGTGTCTTTGCCACCTCTCACACCCGTGTGACTCTCCCCTCCACACACACAGCACAGTCTGTACAAACCTCCACCAAGGAGGGAAAAGAGATGAAAGCCTGAGGGCCTTGCATTATCATGGCACAGATAAGGGGCACCTCAGGAATCCCCTTTCCATGGCTCCCTCCACCCTGGGTGTGATGTGGAGAGGGGTGCCCTCAGGGGGTCCCCTGACCTGGACTCCTCCTCAGACAACAACTTACCAAATGCCCATCTAGACTGCCGACTGCCCCCCCTCACCCCCAGGCCATCTCCATATCTGTACACAGTTACACCAGCACAGGTCTTTCCAGGCCCCCTAAGAAAGCCTGGGGGCAGCCAGGGCCCCACTTTGAGGATGCAGAGCTGGGTTCATACCTGGCTCCACCTTCTCACTAGTGTGTGATTCTGGGCAAAGCCCTGAACCTCTCGGGCCTTCACCTTCTCCCCTAGTGGCTCCCTGTGATCCCACCTTCTGGGGGACACATCCTTGTGTCATCCCCTCCCCATGAGTGTGGACTGGACTTTGTGACTCACTTCTATTCCACAGAAGATGCAAAGTGACCCAGTGCCGCTTCTTCCAAGACTTGGTTATAGACAGTCACTGCCTGGCCGCTGCTCCCTCTGCCCTGGTTCTCTCTCTCTCCCTCAGATCCCTCGCTCTGGGGAACAAGCCTCTGTGTTATGGGTGGAGATGGAGAGAGGCCCACGTGGCCTTGCACTGAGGGAGACTGACAGACAGAGAGGGGCTCAGGCCTTCAGTCCAAACAGAACCCCGTTAATAGCCCCTGAGTGAGTCAGACCCTGAGTGAAGCAGGGCCTGCCTCAGGTGAGACCCCAGCCCCAGCTTCCTGAGAGACCCCGGCAGAAGCACCAGTTGAGCGCTGCTGGACTCCTGGTCCACTGACACTGTAAGATTATAAATGTCTGTGGTTAAGCTGCTAAGTTTGGGGAAATGTTACACCGCAGTAGCAATAGATCACTAATACTGTCATCCTGCCTGAGGCCCTGGCCCTGCCCCTCCCTCCTCCCTCCTCCCCTACTGTCCTCCCAAGCTCCCTCCAGCCACACTGGCCTCCAGTCTAACCTCCTCTCTGGCCAAACTCACTTCTGCCTCCAAGCGTCTGCTGTGTTGGGCCTTCTGCCAGGCAACTCTCCCCGGGTTTGTGCAGGGCTGGCTCCTCCTTGTCCTGCTGCTGGAAATACAAATGTCACCCCCATGCAGGCTTGCCAGACCCCTCACCTAGTGGAGCCCAGCACTCCACTGTAGCGCCTGCTGTTTTTCCACATAGCAATTGCTTTTTTATTTACATGTTTTTGTTTTCGTGGTTTTGTCCACTTTCCCCTCCAGACTGAGCTCCTGGAGGGCAGGGACCTTGTTGGGTTTTCCAGCTCTGGGACTATTTGAGTGCTCACGGTGCAGTTGCTGAATGAGTAGATAAGAGGCTCCATGCCGCCACTGACCAGCTTGATTGTTAGAGCCAAATTCACTTTGGTCGTTTTAAATGTACTAGACTGATAACTATTTAAGTTAGTCCTGTGATTTAAACCTTTCATGGATATATTAGGTTTTGCTGACTTACCAAATAACTCCCCAAATTTCAGCAGCACATCACTATATATTGTCCCACATTACAGTGCAGGTGGGTGTTCCTTTTGGAGAGACATATTCCTTCACATGGTCCTTCAGGAACCCACAGTTCTTCCCCCGTTTGCCTTCTCCATCCCTAGGACATCATCCACATCTGCATCCATCAGCATCAGGGGAAAGGACATGAAGAAATGCACATGAGAGGACTTTATCAGCCAGGTCTAGAACGGCGCACGTCAGTTCCTTTCCTCTTCCCTAGGCAAAGACATGGTCATATGGCCCCAAGGGAGGCTGGATAATGGAGTTCAGCTGTGCGCTCCAAGGAGCAGAGAATGGATTTTGATGGACAATTAAATTTCTCTGCGACAATCAGTAGCTCATTTAGATTTATTGTGTTTTTCAAATCTTTGCTAAACTTTTACCATATGCCAAGCACTGGGCTAAGGGCTTGATGGAGAATTGACTGAGCAGCACCTTGGCCCAATCTAAAAAAGGAGATGAAACATGGTACGAAGCACCTGCCATCCTAAGAGGAAAAAAGAGAAAAAAGGGAAAGTACTCTGGAAGTTCAGGGAATAATTCTAGATTTGGAAGCTGCCTGGACATGCTATCTCTTGAACTCCACTTTGAGACACAATCAAGGTGTGGTTGATGGAGGAAGATGGCAGCAGGAACCACAGAAGCAGTTAACTGCGTACAAGATGTGATAAGGAATGCTATGCAGCCATTGAAATCACATATTCAACAATATTAAAAGGCAGGAATAATTATTGATACTAAATGAAAAGTGAGTAGAAATATAGGGTGATCCGATTTTTGGACTAACTCTATATCTAAATTTAGATGGAAGGAACAAATGTGTTGAGTGATAGTTTTCCAATTTCCTAAAATGTTTGATTGTTTAATCAGAAGGTTTGCATACATACGCTTTGTGGTGATACACTGTTTTCTTCAACCAGACATAAGGTGCTGCAATGTAGACCGCTGATCCCCACACTTTCCCACCCCACCCCCTGCGGGTCCTGAGAGGCAGCGATCTTGTCTCTGTTTTCTGCTCTGGAACCCAGGGCCTGACTCAGGCTCTCAGTAATACTCCGTGAAACACTACACGTGGGGAGAGGCCTATTTTTTCATAATGTCAAGTAAAAAGACAATGACTTCTACTAGAAGGCACCCCCAAAACATTGAATCTTACAGAATTTGTTTCGGTCTAACTGCAATCCTATGAATATGTCTAAGTGTCAAGGTGCCTTCTTTTGCTGACAGAACCAGGAAGCCCTGCAGCACTCCTGCCATTTCACACGTGGCCATCAGAGGGCAGTGAGTGGCTGCTCATGACAATGACATGGCCCCACTTCAACAGTTTTACTACAAGAGTCAATCTTCTTCAGAACAAGTTTTATAACATTAGAGAGTTTCTTTAAGGAATATTTATTTGCTTTCCTCTTCAATTTCCTTTGGAAGCTAATGAAAATCCCCTACAAGTAAAAAAAATAAGGTAATCCACTGACTGGAAGACGTTCCTTGTGACACAGACACGTAAAATTATGTGTCCCCCTCCACCCCTCCCTCCATCACCCATCCATCTATAGACATCCATCTTTGTAAAACACCTTTTGGCCTTGGATGAAATGTGTTAGATTTTCAATCATGTTGCCTATTCTTTGAGATACGCTATGAATCTCTGGGTAGTGAGTGGTCTGCTCATCACATGGTGGAAAATGCACTGAAATCCTAGGAGACTTGATGAAGGTAATGGGCACCAGATCATGGGAAGTATTTAAAGAGAAATCCTTCTAGATCTGCTGAGAGATATCCTCGGCACAGGAGCTTAGGAGAAAAAGCATGAAGTCTTCTTTCCCTGGGGAAAAGGACTCAAATTTTTAATATACTAAAAGACAGACAGGATCATAAGAATGAAAGATGGTTATAATGATAAAAAGTGACAGAGATAAGGTAATGATTCAAATTACTTACCACTCTGCCTAAAACAGTTTATCACTGCATTACTTTGAAGTCATTCCTTGGGAATCCAAGAGGTGAGCTTGAACATGCTCTGCTATATATCAGAGGCCACAAGGCCGATTAAAGCCAGATAAAAAGTGAGAAACACCAATGCCTTCCCAATGACTCCCATTGCATCCATCTGTCACAGAAAAACAGGAAACAAACCCTGCAGGGCAATGCCCTGCTGCCTGCCCAGGGCCCAACAGGCTTATAGCACCATAGGAGTTGTGTGGAGGAGGTGGCGGGGCACAAGTCTAGGCTCTCTCCCACTACATCCAAGGAATCTCCAGGACCCCTGCCCACTCAGATACAGCGGGCAATGCAGGAGATCAGGCTGTTGAAGGACATGTGGTCTGGGGCATTGGGGCATCGCAGCATCAGGGTGTCAGGGCCCAGGGTCAGTGGTCCTCTGAGTCCCCTCTGCGCAGAGGAGCCACCCAACCGGGACTACAGCCACCGCCGCTGCCCTAGCCTGGTCCCAACTTGCCAAAACACTACTGGAGCCATCACCGCAAGCAGAGGAAATTGGAAGAACCACGCCACCCTTCCTCTGGGGCCACTTTTGCCCCAAGAATGTGCAGAAAGACCAAGAACCCGTGCCCATGAAGACCTCGCGGGGACCCTGGACAGCTCCTGAATGAGGGACCTGAGAAATACAGAGACAGACAAAGAAATTGAGAGGATCCAAGAACAGACCTAGACAGACACCCAGTGGACACAGAGAGACACTGATATTGACATACAGAAGCTCAGCACAAGAGACCACCACCTCACATGAGGGCGGGGTGCAGCAGCTGAGCTGAGCAAGAAAAAGGGGCCCTGGGGCTGGCGATCAACCCTGAGGGCCAAAAACATGCAGACAGGGAGTCTAGAGACCAGGGAAACTAAGAAAAATACACCATGACATGGACACTGAGGAACAATAGACAGGCACCAAAACTCTCTCTCTCTGTTTGTGTTAGCGAGCATGTGCATGTGTCTGTGAATGTCATTGTTTATCTCAATGCTCCGTCATTCTCGGTCTTTTCCTCCTTCTGAGGGGCAACCTTGGAATGTGTGGGATGACAGAAGGACAAGGCAGAAAAGTCAGGACCAAGAACAGGACGCTAGAAAGCAGCTCCATCTACCAGACATCGACAAGGCCTTCCCGATGACAGCACAGGCCTCATTCTGTTCAAGTGCAGGTGGACACATTGCCCAGGATACCCCAGTCCGATAGGTGACAAATGAACTTGCCTTCATTGTACCAAAAGACCTCACAGGAGAAAGGATCATGAACAAGCAAACCTTGAAGTGACAGGGAAGAAAAGTCAGACAAAACGCCGAGCCAGCGGGGGCGAAATTGAGGGTCAGCAACTGGCTCTGGGTTGGCAGGAGGGGAAACGGGGCCGGCAGGAGAAGCGAACCGTGAAGAGACTCCCTCCCAGGACGACGATGGCTGAACGGGGAGAGGAGGGAGCTTTGGGTCCTCTCTCGTCCTGCTTTGACCGGGATGTCCCCATTTTTCCACAGCGAGCGAGTATGGCTCTTGGATTCGGTGGGGAAGACGTGGTTTATCTGGAGGACTTTTCCCTTCGGGGGTTCAAAGTCCGTTCTCTGAGGCAAGGCTCCCTCTCTGCCTCCCTGTCCTTCCCATTCACCTCCCCGGAAGCCAGCTCTCCTCCCGGTTTCCTGGATCCCTTGGCCACGGTCCTCTGTTGCAAACACAGGCAGGTGCAAAGAAGATGCGAAAGGCTGCCCGAGCCACGCGAACGGAAAGCTGAAGCCAGGGAGCCAGGAAGGGCTGGCTGCTGAGGGAGGACGTGTCCTGTCAGGAGGCTTTTCAACTCCCTCTGACAGATGCGGCCTGGAGGGGCGGGGCCCGGCCGGGGCCCTGGGGTGGTAGGGGTCGGGTGTGAGGGGGTGGGTGGGGAGGCGGGGGGAGGCGGGAAGAGAGGGAGGCCCCCGAGTGAGGGGACACCAAAAGCCTCAGCCATCAAGACTCCTCATCTTTGCATCCAGCGTTCTCAAACTCAAAACGAACGCAAGCTCATCCACCAGGAGCAACGTAGCAGCGTTTCCAAGCGAGGCAGGACCGCCCGAAGGCGAAAGCAGAATGGGATCCTAGTCAGGTGGAGCTTGAAACTCAGACCCACCCAGCCCCTACCCCCCCCACCACCGCCCCCCCTCCCCCACACCCCGGGAAGGGGGCTTCTGGAAGGAAAAGCGAGACAAACTGACAGGGACAAACTTAGGTCGGGAAAGGAGTGTTGATTGTGAATGAGCCTCTCAAGGACAAGCGAGCGGGTACCAGGTTTTAGAAGATGACCTGCAGCGGCACAGACGCCAGCAAAGGCAGAAGCCATCCCGTCTTGGGTGAGGTGCCCGAGACGCGCCTCTCTAACCCAGTCCGCCCTGTCCTTGGAGAAGCGGGCGGTGTCTGGAAAAGCCTGACCAGGTGTCTTTCCTCGGTGGGCGGGGCTGGTCGCTTTGGGACCCGTTTGGGCCGGGAATCCGTTCCACCTGACAGGACGACTCTACCCGGCGGCTGGGGCGGCGGGGGCGGGGCGCCGAGGGAAGGGCTGGGGTGTCACCGGAGCGGGAGCCGAGCGGGTGGGAAGAGGCCGAGGCCAGAGGGAGCCGGCGGGCGGCGTGTGCGGCGTCGGGGTCCCGGTCCCGGTCCCGGTCCCGGTCCCGCCGGGCTGGCCCCGATTGGCCCTGGGTTCGGGTGGGGCCGCGAGCTGGAAGGGTTGGGCTGTGGCGGGGAGGGGTTGGGCCCTGCCCATGGGCGGCGCCGGCGGGCCCGCGGTGCGGAGGGTGGCGGGGGGGGTGGGGGAGGGCTGGCTGGAGGGGTGGGGGGCGTCCGCGGAGGACGGAGGCCGGAGGCGGCAAAAGGCGAGGGAGGCAAAAGCCTACAGCACCCGGTATTCCCAGGCGGTCTCCCATCCAAGTACTAACCAGGCCCGACCCTGCTTAGCTTCCGAGATCAGACGAGATCGGGCGCGTTCAGGGTGGTATGGCCGTAGACGCTGGCGCCTGCCGCCGGCGCCCCTAAGAAGCCGCGCCGCGTCGCCCGGCCCGCGGCTCGCGCGCGCGCCCAGGCCTCTGTGACGCGCACCCGCCGCCGCCGGCGCCCCCTGCGCCCGCGCTCGGCCTGCCGCCTTCCTCCCGCTGCTGCCTCCCGCCGCGGCCGCCTCGGGCGCGGCCAGCGGGCCAGCCAAACCCTGCGCTGCCCCGCCCTGCTGCCCTCCCAGGGCGCGGAGACCTGGAGCAGCCCGGGGTGCGAGGAGGCGGGGCGGGGCGGGCGGCGGTGGGAAACGAGGGGTGGTGGGGGCGGGGATGGGGGCGGGGCGCCTGGCTGGGCGCTCTCCCCTCGCGGCCCGGGAACACTCCAGGCCGCCCTGGCCGCTCGGATCCGGCGATGGGTCGCAGGAGATGCGGCTGCTGGGAGGTGGGGGGCGCGGGGCACTTGGCCCGAGGCGTCGGGGCGTCGGGCCGCCGGGCCCGTGCTCCTCTGAGTCCCCTCCGGCCCGAGGGGCCTCCCAGCGGGAGCCCTGACCTCTGCGGCGCCGGCCGGGCCCCGACTTGCCCAAACCCAGGCGGAGCCACCGGCGCGACCAGAGGGCGTCAGCGGAAGCCCGCCGCGCTGCCCCTGAGGGCGCGGGGAGGCGGGGCGGCCACCCTTCCCCCCGCCAGCGCCGCCCAGGAGACCGGCACCCCGCCCCCAACCCGCCCCTCGCGGGGACCCTGGACAGCTCCTGCTGGCGCCAGCCCAGAGACCCAGAGACAGAGACAGAGACAGAGACACGGAGAAACAGAGAAACGGCGACACGGAGAGGATCCAAGACACGGACCTAGACAGACACCCACCCTGACCCAGAGAGGCTCTGCCCAAGAGCTCGCTTCCCCCCCAGGAGGGCGGTGGTGCTGGAGCTGGGCCCGGGCCAGGAGGCAGGGGCCCCGGGGCTGGCGATCACCCCTGGGGCCCTAGGCCGCGCAGACAGGCTCTCAGGAGTCCCGGGCTCCCGGCATCGCTGCCCCGCCATCGCCCAGGAACCACAGACAGGCACCGGAGCTCGCTGGCGCGCTCTGTCTGCGCTTGCGTGTGCGTGTGCGTGTGCGTGTGCGTGTTGTGCGAGTGGGTGTGTAGGCGTGTGTGTGTGTGTGTGTGTGTGCGCGCGCGCGCGCCTGTGTGTCTGTGTGCCTGTGTGTGTGCGCGTCCGGGTTTGCGTGTTCCTTTCTCTCCGCTTCTTCACTCTGGCTCTTTTCCTCTTTCTGCCGGGCACCCCCGACCTTACTGAGGTGATAGAAGGAGCAGGCAGAAAAGTCAGGGCCCAGAGAACTTGGCACGAGAAAGCAGCTCCATCTACCAGACATGTAGAAGCCCCTCCCCGACGACCGACCGCAGCGTCCCCGTTCTGCTCAAGTGCCGCTGGGGACGTTGCCCGGGATCTCCCGCCCGCTAGGTCACCGACGAAGGCGCCTCCGTTTTCCCAAGAGCGCGCTCGCGCCCAGGACGGAGGGAGGAGCAGCACGGTGTGACGACGGGGAGGAAGAGTCGCGTCCGAAGGCCCGTCGGTGCCTGCCGACGTCCCGGCTCTCCCTGTCTCGAGACCTCTGGGCTTCAGGGTTCTGTGCCGCAAGGCTTTCCCGCCGCACCCCCCGGGACCCAGGGCGCGCTGTGTGCGCTGCCCATCTCCAGCGTTTGGGCCCTGTGGGCCTTCTTGCGTCCCACTGGAAAGGGGACCCTGGGACGGAGAGAAGACGGGCAGGGGGCGGGCTTCGGCAAAGAGAGCGACGGCCATCCACAGACGTCCGACGAGGCCCTCCGGGGCGCCAAGCTCTCCATTTTCCACGGCACGTGTCCTCGTCAGGTTCTGCCACCTCTCGCCGGCATGCGTAGGCACACCGCTGGTCTTGCGGCCCCAGAGGCGAGGAGGCGAACGCCCCGGAGGCCGAGATTGGCACCCGCGTTCTCGGCTGCTGGGTGGCCAGCACCTAGGAGAGTGTCTGGCCGGAAGCAGCCAGGCGATCGATCCCTGGGTGCTGGATGAGCCTTGGCGGCAAGAAGTAGGCTCGTGGGGAAGGACGGCGGCCGAGGCCCGGGCCCCCACCGAGGCCGCGCTCCGTGCTGAGCGGTCCGCTCCGTGTTTCCCGCTTGCGTTCTCACCAGCACTCGCCCCCGCAAGGAGGCACGAACTCCAGGACCCCCTCGCACCAGATGAGGAAAGCGCAGCTCAGGGAGGGCACGTCACTCGCGGGAGACGGCGGCCCTTGGGTTTCAGCTCAGGACTTCGGTCTCCCGAGCCTGCGTTTCGGGGCAAGGCTCCGGTCCCGCGCTCCGGGAAACTGACAGGGACGCAGTCCCGCTTCTCCCCGCAGAAGGTGCTCCTCGGAGATCAGATCCGGGGACCCGTCAGAACCACCCCGGGCACGAGCTGGCAGGGAGCGACGCGCACCGCCCCTGCCCCCCCATCCCGCAGCCCGCGGCCCGCAGCCCGCAGCCCGCAGCCCGCAGCCCGCAGCCCGCAGCCCGAGGAAGCGAGGAGCAGGCGATAGAGGCGCTGGGTTGGCAGGAGGGGACACGGGGCCGGCAGGAGAAGCGAACCGCGAAGAGACTCCCTCCCAGGACGACGATGGCTGAACGGGGAGAGGAGGGAGCTTTGGGTCCTCTCTCGTCCTGCTTTGACCGGGATGTCCCCATTTTTCCACAGCGAGCGAGTATGGCTCTTGGATTCGGTGGGGAAGACGTGGTTTATCTGGAGGACTTTTCCCTTCGGGGGTTCAAAGTCCGTTCTCTGAGGCAAGGCTCCCTCTCTGCCTCCCTGTCCTTCCCATTCGCCTCCCCGGAAGCCAGCTCTCCTCCCGGTTTCCTGGATCCCTTGGCCACGGTCCTCTGTTGCAAACACAGGCAGGTGCAAAGAAGATGCGAAAGGCTGCCCGAGCCACGCGAACGGAAAGCTGAAGCCAGGGAGCCAGGAAGGGCTGGCTGCTGAGGGAGGACGTGTCCTGTCAGGAGGCTTTTCAACTCCCTCTGACAGATGCGGCCTGGAGGGGCGGGGCCCGGCCGGGGCCCTGGGGTGGTAGGGGTCGGGTGTGAGGGGGTGGGTGGGGAGGCGGGGGGAGGCGGGAAGAGAGGGAGGCCCCCGAGTGAGGGGACACCAAAAGCCTCAGCCATCAAGACTCCTCATCTTTGCATCCAGCGTTCTCAAACTCAAAACGAACGCAAGCTCATCCACCAGGAGCAACGTAGCAGCGTTTCCAAGCGAGGCAGGACCGCCCGAAGGCGAAAGCAGAATGGGATCCCAGTCAGGTGGAGCTTGAAACTCAGACCCACCCACCCCCCTACCCCCCCACCACCTCCCCCCCTCCCCGCCACCCCGGGAAGGGGGCTTCTGGAAGGAAAAGCGAGACAAACTGACAGGGACAAACTTAGGTCGGGAAAGGAGTGTTGATTGTGAATGAGCCTCTCAAGGACAAGCGAGCGGGTACCAGGTTTTAGAAGATGACCTGCAGCGGCACAGACGCCAGCAAAGGCAGAAGCCATCCCGTCTTGGGTGAGGTGCCCGAGACGCGCCTCTCTAACCCAGTCCGCCCTGTCCTTGGAGAAGCGGGCGGTGTCTGGAAAAGCCTGACCAGGTGTCTTTCCTCGGTGGGCGGGGCTGGTCGCTTTGGGACCCGTTTGGGCCTCCCGGCACCGCCGTGGAATCCGTTCCACCTGACAGGACGACTCTACCCGGCGGCTGGGGCGGCGGGGGCGGGGCGCCGAGGGAAGGGCTGGGGTGTCACCGGAGCGGGAGCCGAGCGGGTGGGAAGAGGCCGAGGCCAGAGGGAGCCGGCGGGCGGCGTGTGCGGCGTCGGGGTCCCGGTCCCGGTCCCGGTCCCGGTCCCGCCGGGCTGGCCCCGATTGGCCCTGGGTTCGGGTGGGGCCGCGAGCTGGAAGGGTTGGGCTGTGGCGGGGAGGGGTTGGGCCCTGCCCATGGGCGGCGCCGGCGGGCCCGCGGTGCGGAGGGTGGCGGGGGGGGTGGGGGAGGGCTGGCTGGAGGGGTGGGGGGCGTCCGCGGAGGACGGAGGCCGGAGGCGGCAAAAGGCGAGGGAGGCAAAAGCCTACAGCACCCGGTATTCCCAGGCGGTCTCCCATCCAAGTACTAACCAGGCCCGACCCTGCTTAGCTTCCGAGATCAGACGAGATCGGGCGCGTTCAGGGTGGTATGGCCGTAGACGCTGGCGCCTGCCGCCGGCGCCCCTAAGAAGCCGCGCCGCGTCGCCCGGCCCGCGGCTCGCGCGCGCGCCCAGGCCTCTGTGACGCGCACCCGCCGCCGCCGGCGCCCCCTGCGCCCGCGCTCGGCCTGCCGCCTTCCTCCCGCTGCTGCCTCCCGCCGCGGCCGCCTCGGGCGCGGCCAGCGGGCCAGCCAAACCCTGCGCTGCCCCGCCCTGCTGCCCTCCCAGGGCGCGGAGGCCTGGAGCAGCCCGGGGTGCGAGGAGGCGGGGCGGGGCGGGCGGCGGTGGGAAACGAGGGGTGGTGGGGGCGGGGATGGGGGCGGGGCGCCTGGCTGGGCGCTCTCCCCTCGCGGCCCGGGAACACTCCAGGCCGCCCTGGCCGCTCGGATCCGGCGATGGGTCGCAGGAGATGCGGCTGCTGGGAGGTGGGGGGCGCGGGGCACTTGGCCCGAGGCGTCGGGGCGTCGGGCCGCCGGGCCCGTGCTCCTCTGAGTCCCCTCCGGCCCGAGGGGCCTCCCAGCGGGAGCCCTGACCTCTGCGGCGCCGGCCGGGCCCCGACTTGCCCAAACCCAGGCGGAGCCACCTGCGCGACCAGAGGGCGTCAGCGGAAGCCCGCCGCGCTGCCCCTGAGGGCGCGGGGAGGCGGGGCGGCCACCCTTCCCCCCGCCAGCGCCGCCCAGGAGACCGGCACCCCGCCCCCAACCCGCCCCTCGCGGGGACCCTGGACAGCTCCTGCTGGCGCCAGCCCAGAGACCCAGAGACAGAGACAGAGACAGAGACACGGAGAAACAGAGAAACGGCGACACGGAGAGGATCCAAGACACGGACCTAGACAGACACCCACCCTGACCCAGAGAGGCTCTGCCCAAGAGCTCGCTTCCCCCCCAGGAGGGCGGTGGTGCTGGAGCTGGGCCCGGGCCAGGAGGCAGGGGCCCCGGGGCTGGCGATCACCCCTGGGGCCCTAGGCCGCGCAGACAGGCTCTCAGGAGTCCCGGGCTCCCGGCATCGCTGCCCCGCCATCGCCCAGGAACCACAGACAGGCACCGGAGCTCGCTGGCGCGCTCTGTCTGCGCTTGCGTGTGCGTGTGCGTGTGCGTGTTGTGCGAGTGGGTGTGTAGGCGTGTGTGTGTGTGTGTGTGTGTGTGCGCGCGCGCGCGCCTGTGTGTCTGTGTGCCTGTGTGTGTGCGCGTCCGGGTTTGCGTGTTCCTTTCTCTCCGCTTCTTCACTCTGGCTCTTTTCCTCTTTCTGCCGGGCACCCCCGACCTTACTGAGGTGATAGAAGGAGCAGGCAGAAAAGTCAGGGCCCAGAGAACTTGGCACGAGAAAGCAGCTCCATCTACCAGACATGTAGAAGCCCCTCCCCGACGACCGACCGCAGCGTCCCCGTTCTGCTCAAGTGCCGCTGGGGACGTTGCCCGGGATCTCCCGCCCGCTAGGTCACCGACGAAGGCGCCTCCGTTTTCCCAAGAGCGCGCTCGCGCCCAGGACGGAGGGAGGAGCAGCACGGTGTGACGACGGGGAGGAAGAGTCGCGTCCGAAGGCCCGTCGGTGCCTGCCGACGTCCCGGCTCTCCCTGTCTCGAGACCTCTGGGCTTCAGGGTTCTGTGCCGCAAGGCTTTCCCGCCGCAGCCCCCGGGACCCAGGGCGCGCTGTGTGCGCTGCCCGTCTCCAGCGTTTGGGCCCTGTGGGCCTTCTTGCGTCCCACTGGAAAGGGGACCCTGGGACGGAGAGAAGACGGGCAGGGGGCGGGCTTCGGCAAAGAGAGCGACGGCCATCCACAGACGTCCGACGAGGCCCTCCGGGGCGCCAAGCTCTCCATTTTCCACGGCACGTGTCCTCGTCAGGTTCTGCCACCTCTCGCCGGCATGCGTAGGCACACCGCTGGTCTTGCGGCCCCAGAGGCGAGGAGGCGAACGCCCCGGAGGCCGAGATTGGCACCCGCGTTCTCGGCTGCTGGGTGGCCAGCACCTAGGAGAGTGTCTGGCCGGAAGCAGCCAGGCGATCGATCCCTGGGTGCTGGATGAGCCTCGGCGGCAAGAAGTAGGCTCGTGGGGAAGGACGGCGGCCGAGGCCCGGGCCCCCACCGAGGCCGCGCTCCGTGCTGAGCGGTCCGCTCCGTGTTTCCCGCTTGCGTTCTCACCAGCACTCGCCCCCGCAAGGAGGCACGAACTCCAGGACCCCCTCGCACCAGATGAGGAAAGCGCAGCTCAGGGAGGGCACGTCACTCGCGGGAGACGGCGGCCCTTGGGTTTCAGCTCAGGACTTCGGTCTCCCGAGCCTGCGTTTCGGGGCAAGGCTCCGGTCCCGCGCTCCGGGAAACTGACAGGGACGCAGTCCCGCTTCTCCCCGCAGAAGGTGCTCCTCGGAGATCAGATCCGGGGACCCGTCAGAACCACCCCGGGCACGAGCTGGCAGGGAGCGACGCGCACCGCCCCTGCCCCCCCATCCCGCAGCCCGCGGCCCGCAGCCCGCAGCCCGCAGCCCGCAGCCCGCAGCCCGCAGCCCGAGGAAGCGAGGAGCAGGCGATAGAGGCGCTGGGTTGGCAGGAGGGGACACGGGGCCGGCAGGAGAAGCGAACCGCGAAGAGACTCCCTCCCAGGACGACGATGGCTGAACGGGGAGAGGAGGGAGCTTTGGGTCCTCTCTCGTCCTGCTTTGACCGGGATGTCCCCATTTTTCCACAGCGAGCGAGTATGGCTCTTGGATTCGGTGGGGAAGACGTGGTTTATCTGGAGGACTTTTCCCTTCGGGGGTTCAAAGTCCGTTCTCTGAGGCAAGGCTCCCTCTCTGCCTCCCTGTCCTTCCCATTCGCCTCCCCGGAAGCCAGCTCTCCTCCCGGTTTCCTGGATCCCTTGGCCACGGTCCTCTGTTGCAAACACAGGCAGGTGCAAAGAAGATGCGAAAGGCTGCCCGAGCCACGCGAACGGAAAGCTGAAGCCAGGGAGCCAGGAAGGGCTGGCTGCTGAGGGAGGACGTGTCCTGTCAGGAGGCTTTTCAACTCCCTCTGACAGATGCGGCCTGGAGGGGCGGGGCCCGGCCGGGGCCCTGGGGTGGTAGGGGTCGGGTGTGAGGGGGTGGGTGGGGAGGCGGGGGGAGGCGGGAAGAGAGGGAGGCCCCCGAGTGAGGGGACACCAAAAGCCTCAGCCATCAAGACTCCTCATCTTTGCATCCAGCGTTCTCAAACTCAAAACGAACGCAAGCTCATCCACCAGGAGCAACGTAGCAGCGTTTCCAAGCGAGGCAGGACCGCCCGAAGGCGAAAGCAGAATGGGATCCTAGTCAGGTGGAGCTTGAAACTCAGACCCACCCACCCCCCTACCCCCCCACCACCTCCCCCCCTCCCCGCCACCCCGGGAAGGGGGCTTCTGGAAGGAAAAGCGAGACAAACTGACAGGGACAAACTTAGGTCGGGAAAGGAGTGTTGATTGTGAATGAGCCTCTCAAGGACAAGCGAGCGGGTACCAGGTTTTAGAAGATGACCTGCAGCGGCACAGACGCCAGCAAAGGCAGAAGCCATCCCGTCTTGGGTGAGGTGCCCGAGACGCGCCTCTCTAACCCAGTCCGCCCTGTCCTTGGAGAAGCGGGCGGTGTCTGGAAAAGCCTGACCAGGTGTCTTTCCTCGGTGGGCGGGGCTGGTCGCTTTGGGACCCGTTTGGGCCTCCCGGCACCGCCGTGGAATCCGTTCCACCTGACAGGACGACTCTACCCGGCGGCTGGGGCGGCGGGGGCGGGGCGCCGAGGGAAGGGCTGGGGTGTCACCGGAGCGGGAGCCGAGCGGGTGGGAAGAGGCCGAGGCCAGAGGGAGCCGGCGGGCGGCGTGTGCGGCGTCGGGGTCCCGGTCCCGGTCCCGGTCCCGGTCCCGCCGGGCTGGCCCCGATTGGCCCTGGGTTCGGGTGGGGCCGCGAGCTGGAAGGGTTGGGCTGTGGCGGGGAGGGGTTGGGCCCTGCCCATGGGCGGCGCCGGCGGGCCCGCGGTGCGGAGGGTGGCGGGGGGGGTGGGGGAGGGCTGGCTGGAGGGGTGGGGGGCGTCCGCGGAGGACGGAGGCCGGAGGCGGCAAAAGGCGAGGGAGGCAAAAGCCTACAGCACCCGGTATTCCCAGGCGGTCTCCCATCCAAGTACTAACCAGGCCCGACCCTGCTTAGCTTCCGAGATCAGACGAGATCGGGCGCGTTCAGGGTGGTATGGCCGTAGACGCTGGCGCCTGCCGCCGGCGCCCCTAAGAAGCCGCGCCGCGTCGCCCGGCCCGCGGCTCGCGCGCGCGCCCAGGCCTCTGTGACGCGCACCCGCCGCCGCCGGCGCCCCCTGCGCCCGCGCTCGGCCTGCCGCCTTCCTCCCGCTGCTGCCTCCCGCCGCGGCCGCCTCGGGCGCGGCCAGCGGGCCAGCCAAACCCTGCGCTGCCCCGCCCTGCTGCCCTCCCAGGGCGCGGAGGCCTGGAGCAGCCCGGGTTGCGAGGAGGCGGGGCGGGGCGGGCGGCGGTGGGAAACGAGGGGTGGTGGGGGCGGGGATGGGGGCGGGGCGCCTGGCTGGGCGCTCTCCCCTCGCGGCCCGGGAACACTCCAGGCCGCCCTGGCCGCTCGGATCCGGCGATGGGTCGCAGGAGATGCGGCTGCTGGGAGGTGGGGGGCGCGGGGCACTTGGCCCGAGGCGTCGGGGCGTCGGGCCGCCGGGCCCGTGCTCCTCTGAGTCCCCTCCGGCCCGAGGGGCCTCCCAGCGGGAGCCCTGACCTCTGCGGCGCCGGCCGGGCCCCGACTTGCCCAAACCCAGGCGGAGCCACCGGCGCGACCAGAGGGCGTCAGCGGAAGCCCGCCGCGCTGCCCCTGAGGGCGCGGGGAGGCGGGGCGGCCACCCTTCCTCCCGCCAGCGCCGCCCAGGAGACCGGCACCCCGCCCCCAACCCGCCCCTCGCGGGGACCCTGGACAGCTCCTGCTGGCGCCAGCCCAGAGACCCAGAGACAGAGACAGAGACAGAGACACGGAGAAACAGAGAAACGGCGACACGGAGAGGATCCAAGACACGGACCTAGACAGACACCCACCCTGACCCAGAGAGGCTCTGCCCAAGAGCTCGCTTCCCCCCCAGGAGGGCGGTGGTGCTGGAGCTGGGCCCGGGCCAGGAGGCAGGGGCCCCGGGGCTGGCGATCACCCCTGGGGCCCTAGGCCGCGCAGACAGGCTCTCAGGAGTCCCGGGCTCCCGGCATCGCTGCCCCGCCATCGCCCAGGAACCACAGACAGGCACCGGAGCTCGCTGGCGCGCTCTGTCTGCGCTTGCGTGTGCGTGTGCGTGTTGTGCGAGTGGGTGTGTAGGCGTGTGTGTGTGTGTGTGTGTGTGCGCGCGCGCGCCTGTGTGTCTGTGTGCCTGTGTGTGTGCGCGTCCGGGTTTGCGTGTTCCTTTCTCTCCGCTTCTTCACTCTGGCTCTTTTCCTCTTTCTGCCGGGCACCCCCGACCTTACTGAGGTGATAGAAGGAGCAGGCAGAAAAGTCAGGGCCCAGAGAACTTGGCACGAGAAAGCAGCTCCATCTACCAGACATGTAGAAGCCCCTCCCCGACGACCGACCGCAGCGTCCCCGTTCTGCTCAAGTGCCGCTGGGGACGTTGCCCGGGATCTCCCGCCCGCTAGGTCACCGACGAAGGCGCCTCCGTTTTCCCAAGAGCGCGCTCGCGCCCAGGACGGAGGGAGGAGCAGCACGGTGTGACGACGGGGAGGAAGAGTCGCGTCCGAAGGCCCGTCGGTGCCTGCCGACGTCCCGGCTCTCCCTGTCTCGAGACCTCTGGGCTTCAGGGTTCTGTGCCGCAAGGCTTTCCCGCCGCAGCCCCCGGGACCCAGGGCGCGCTGTGTGCGCTGCCCATCTCCAGCGTTTGGGCCCTGTGGGCCTTCTTGCGTCCCACTGGAAAGGGGACCCTGGGACGGAGAGAAGACGGGCAGGGGGCGGGCTTCGGCAAAGAGAGCGACGGCCATCCACAGACGTCCGACGAGGCCCTCCGGGGCGCCAAGCTCTCCATTTTCCACGGCACGTGTCCTCGTCAGGTTCTGCCACCTCTCGCCGGCATGCGTAGGCACACCGCTGGTCTTGCGGCCCCAGAGGCGAGGAGGCGAACGCCCCGGAGGCCGAGATTGGCACCCGCGTTCTCGGCTGCTGGGTGGCCAGCACCTAGGAGAGTGTCTGGCCGGAAGCAGCCAGGCGATCGATCCCTGGGTGCTGGATGAGCCTCGGCGGCAAGAAGTAGGCTCGTGGGGAAGGACGGCGGCCGAGGCCCGGGCCCCCACCGAGGCCGCGCTCCGTGCTGAGCGGTCCGCTCCGTGTTTCCCGCTTGCGTTCTCACCAGCACTCGCCCCCGCAAGGAGGCACGAACTCCAGGACCCCCTCGCACCAGATGAGGAAAGCGCAGCTCAGGGAGGGCACGTCACTCGCGGGAGACGGCGGCCCTTGGGTTTCAGCTCAGGACTTCGGTCTCCCGAGCCTGCGTTTCGGGGCAAGGCTCCGGTCCCGCGCTCCGGGAAACTGACAGGGACGCAGTCCCGCTTCTCCCCGCAGAAGGTGCTCCTCGGAGATCAGATCCGGGGACCCGTCAGAACCACCCCGGGCACGAGCTGGCAGGGAGCGACGCGCACCGCCCCTCCCCCCCCATCCCGCAGCCCGCAGCCCGCAGCCCGCAGCCCGCAGCCCGCAGCCCGAGGAAGCGAGGAGCAGGCGATAGAGGCGCTGGGTTGGCAGGAGGGGAAACGGGGCCGGCAGGAGAAGCGAACCGCGGAGAGACTCCCTCCCAGGACGACGATGGCTGAACGGGGAGAGGAGGGAGCTTTGGGTCCTCTCTCGTCCTGCTTTGACCGGGATGTCCCCATTTTTCCACAGCGAGCGAGTATGGCTCTTGGATTCGGTGGGGAAGACGTGGTTTATCTGGAGGACTTTTCCCTTCGGGGGTTCAAAGTCCGTTCTCTGAGGCAAGGCTCCCTCTCTGCCTCCCTGTCCTTCCCATTCGCCTCCCCGGAAGCCAGCTCTCCTCCCGGTTTCCTGGATCCCTTGGCCACGGTCCTCTGTTGCAAACACAGGCAGGTGCAAAGAAGATGCGAAAGGCTGCCCGAGCCACGCGAACGGAAAGCTGAAGCCAGGGAGCCAGGAAGGGCTGGCTGCTGAGGGAGGACGTGTCCTGTCAGGAGGCTTTTCAACTCCCTCTGACAGATGCGGCCTGGAGGGGCGGGGCCCGGCCGGGGCCCTGGGGTGGTAGGGGTCGGGTGTGAGGGGGTGGGTGGGGAGGCGGGGGGAGGCGGGAAGAGAGGGAGGCCCCCGAGTGAGGGGACACCAAAAGCCTCAGCCATCAAGACTCCTCATCTTTGCATCCAGCGTTCTCAAACTCAAAACGAACGCAAGCTCATCCACCAGGAGCAACGTAGCAGCGTTTCCAAGCGAGGCAGGACCGCCCGAAGGCGAAAGCAGAATGGGATCCTAGTCAGGTGGAGCTTGAAACTCAGACCCACCCACCCCCCTACCCCCCCACCACCTCCCCCCCTCCCCGCCACCCCGGGAAGGGGGCTTCTGGAAGGAAAAGCGAGACAAACTGACAGGGACAAACTTAGGTCGGGAAAGGAGTGTTGATTGTGAATGAGCCTCTCAAGGACAAGCGAGCGGGTACCAGGTTTTAGAAGATGACCTGCAGCGGCACAGACGCCAGCAAAGGCAGAAGCCATCCCGTCTTGGGTGAGGTGCCCGAGACGCGCCTCTCTAACCCAGTCCGCCCTGTCCTTGGAGAAGCGGGCGGTGTCTGGAAAAGCCTGACCAGGTGTCTTTCCTCGGTGGGCGGGGCTGGTCGCTTTGGGACCCGTTTGGGCCTCCCGGCACCGCCGTGGAATCCGTTCCACCTGACAGGACGACTCTACCCGGCGGCTGGGGCGGCGGGGGCGGGGCGCCGAGGGAAGGGCTGGGGTGTCACCGGAGCGGGAGCCGAGCGGGTGGGAAGAGGCCGAGGCCAGAGGGAGCCGGCGGGCGGCGTGTGCGGCGTCGGGGTCCCGGTCCCGGTCCCGGTCCCGGTCCCGCCGGGCTGGCCCCGATTGGCCCTGGGTTCGGGTGGGGCCGCGAGCTGGAAGGGTTGGGCTGTGGCGGGGAGGGGTTGGGCCCTGCCCATGGGCGGCGCCGGCGGGCCCGCGGTGCGGAGGGTGGCGGGGGGGGTGGGGGAGGGCTGGCTGGAGGGGTGGGGGGCGTCCGCGGAGGACGGAGGCCGGAGGCGGCAAAAGGCGAGGGAGGCAAAAGCCTACAGCACCCGGTATTCCCAGGCGGTCTCCCATCCAAGTACTAACCAGGCCCGACCCTGCTTAGCTTCCGAGATCAGACGAGATCGGGCGCGTTCAGGGTGGTATGGCCGTAGACGCTGGCGCCTGCCGCCGGCGCCCCTAAGAAGCCGCGCCGCGTCGCCCGGCCCGCGGCTCGCGCGCGCGCCCAGGCCTCTGTGACGCGCACCCGCCGCCGCCGGCGCCCCCTGCGCCCGCGCTCGGCCTGCCGCCTTCCTCCCGCTGCTGCCTCCCGCCGCGGCCGCCTCGGGCGCGGCCAGCGGGCCAGCCAAACCCTGCGCTGCCCCGCCCTGCTGCCCTCCCAGGGCGCGGAGGCCTGGAGCAGCCCGGGGTGCGAGGAGGCGGGGCGGGGCGGGCGGCGGTGGGAAACGAGGGGTGGTGGGGGCGGGGATGGGGGCGGGGCGCCTGGCTGGGCGCTCTCCCCTCGCGGCCCGGGAACACTCCAGGCCGCCCTGGCCGCTCGGATCCGGCGATGGGTCGCAGGAGATGCGGCTGCTGGGAGGTGGGGGGCGCGGGGCACTTGGCCCGAGGCGTCGGGGCGTCGGGCCGCCGGGCCCGTGCTCCTCTGAGTCCCCTCCGGCCCGAGGGGCCTCCCAGCGGGAGCCCTGACCTCTGCGGCGCCGGCCGGGCCCCGACTTGCCCAAACCCAGGCGGAGCCACCGGCGCGACCAGAGGGCGTCAGCGGAAGCCCGCCGCGCTGCCCCTGAGGGCGCGGGGAGGCGGGGCGGCCACCCTTCCTCCCGCCAGCGCCGCCCAGGAGACCGGCACCCCGCCCCCAACCCGCCCCTCGCGGGGACCCTGGACAGCTCCTGCTGGCGCCAGCCCAGAGACCCAGAGACAGAGACAGAGACAGAGACACGGAGAAACAGAGAAACGGCGACACGGAGAGGATCCAAGACACGGACCTAGACAGACACCCACCCTGACCCAGAGAGGCTCTGCCCAAGAGCTCGCTTCCCCCCCAGGAGGGCGGTGGTGCTGGAGCTGGGCCCGGGCCAGGAGGCAGGGGCCCCGGGGCTGGCGATCACCCCTGGGGCCCTAGGCCGCGCAGACAGGCTCTCAGGAGTCCCGGGCTCCCGGCATCGCTGCCCCGCCATCGCCCAGGAACCACAGACAGGCACCGGAGCTCGCTGGCGCGCTCTGTCTGCGCTTGCGTGTGCGTGTGCGTGTGCGTGTGCGTGTTGTGCGAGTGGGTGTGTAGGCGTGTGTGTGTGTGTGTGTGTGTGTGCGCGCGCGCGCGCGCCTGTGTGTCTGTGTGCCTGTGTGTGTGCGCGTCCGGGTTTGCGTGTTCCTTTCTCTCCGCTTCTTCACTCTGGCTCTTTTCCTCTTTCTGCCGGGCACCCCCGACCTTACTGAGGTGATAGAAGGAGCAGGCAGAAAAGTCAGGGCCCAGAGAACTTGGCACGAGAAAGCAGCTCCATCTACCAGACATGTAGAAGCCCCTCCCCGACGACCGACCGCAGCGTCCCCGTTCTGCTCAAGTGCCGCTGGGGACGTTGCCCGGGATCTCCCGCCCGCTAGGTCACCGACGAAGGCGCCTCCGTTTTCCCAAGAGCGCGCTCGCGCCCAGGACGGAGGGAGGAGCAGCACGGTGTGACGACGGGGAGGAAGAGTCGCGTCCGAAGGCCCGTCGGTGCCTGCCGACGTCCCGGCTCTCCCTGTCTCGAGACCTCTGGGCTTCAGGGTTCTGTGCCGCAAGGCTTTCCCGCCGCAGCCCCCGGGACCCAGGGCGCGCTGTGTGCGCTGCCCGTCTCCAGCGTTTGGGCCCTGTGGGCCTTCTTGCGTCCCACTGGAAAGGGGACCCTGGGACGGAGAGAAGACGGGCAGGGGGCGGGCTTCGGCAAAGAGAGCGACGGCCATCCACAGACGTCCGACGAGGCCCTCCGGGGCGCCAAGCTCTCCATTTTCCACGGCACGTGTCCTCGTCAGGTTCTGCCACCTCTCGCCGGCATGCGTAGGCACACCGCTGGTCTTGCGGCCCCAGAGGCGAGGAGGCGAACGCCCCGGAGGCCGAGATTGGCACCCGCGTTCTCGGCTGCTGGGTGGCCAGCACCTAGGAGAGTGTCTGGCCGGAAGCAGCCAGGCGATCGATCCCTGGGTGCTGGATGAGCCTCGGCGGCAAGAAGTAGGCTCGTGGGGAAGGACGGCGGCCGAGGCCCGGGCCCCCACCGAGGCCGCGCTCCGTGCTGAGCGGTCCGCTCCGTGTTTCCCGCTTGCGTTCTCACCAGCACTCGCCCCCGCAAGGAGGCACGAACTCCAGGACCCCCTCGCACCAGATGAGGAAAGCGCAGCTCAGGGAGGGCACGTCACTCGCGGGAGACGGCGGCCCTTGGGTTTCAGCTCAGGACTTCGGTCTCCCGAGCCTGCGTTTCGGGGCAAGGCTCCGGTCCCGCGCTCCGGGAAACTGACAGGGACGCAGTCCCGCTTCTCCCCGCAGAAGGTGCTCCTCGGAGATCAGATCCGGGGACCCGTCAGAACCACCCCGGGCACGAGCTGGCAGGGAGCGACGCGCACCGCCCCTCCCCCCCCATCCCGCAGCCCGCAGCCCGCAGCCCGCAGCCCGCAGCCCGCAGCCCGAGGAAGCGAGGAGCAGGCGATAGAGGCGCTGGGTTGGCAGGAGGGGAAACGGGGCCGGCAGGAGAAGCGAACCGCGGAGAGACTCCCTCCCAGGACGACGATGGCTGAACGGGGAGAGGAGGGAGCTTTGGGTCCTCTCTCGTCCTGCTTTGACCGGGATGTCCCCATTTTTCCACAGCGAGCGAGTATGGCTCTTGGATTCGGTGGGGAAGACGTGGTTTATCTGGAGGACTTTTCCCTTCGGGGGTTCAAAGTCCGTTCTCTGAGGCAAGGCTCCCTCTCTGCCTCCCTGTCCTTCCCATTCGCCTCCCCGGAAGCCAGCTCTCCTCCCGGTTTCCTGGATCCCTTGGCCACGGTCCTCTGTTGCAAACACAGGCAGGTGCAAAGAAGATGCGAAAGGCTGCCCGAGCCACGCGAACGGAAAGCTGAAGCCAGGGAGCCAGGAAGGGCTGGCTGCTGAGGGAGGACGTGTCCTGTCAGGAGGCTTTTCAACTCCCTCTGACAGATGCGGCCTGGAGGGGCGGGGCCCGGCCGGGGCCCTGGGGTGGTAGGGGTCGGGTGTGAGGGGGTGGGTGGGGAGGCGGGGGGAGGCGGGAAGAGAGGGAGGCCCCCGAGTGAGGGGACACCAAAAGCCTCAGCCATCAAGACTCCTCATCTTTGCATCCAGCGTTCTCAAACTCAAAACGAACGCAAGCTCATCCACCAGGAGCAACGTAGCAGCGTTTCCAAGCGAGGCAGGACCGCCCGAAGGCGAAAGCAGAATGGGATCCCAGTCAGGTGGAGCTTGAAACTCAGACCCACCCACCCCCCTACCCCCCCACCCCGGGAAGGGGGCTTCTGGAAGGAAAAGCGAGACAAACTGACAGGGACAAACTTAGGTCGGGAAAGGAGTGTTGATTGTGAATGAGCCTCTCAAGGACAAGCGAGCGGGTACCAGGTTTTAGAAGATGACCTGCAGCGGCACAGACGCCAGCAAAGGCAGAAGCCATCCCGTCTTGGGTGAGGTGCCCGAGACGCGCCTCTCTAACCCAGTCCGCCCTGTCCTTGGAGAAGCGGGCGGTGTCTGGAAAAGCCTGACCAGGTGTCTTTCCTCGGTGGGCGGGGCTGGTCGCTTTGGGACCCGTTTGGGCCTCCCGGCACCGCCGTGGAATCCGTTCCACCTGACAGGACGACTCTACCCGGCGGCTGGGGCGGCGGGGGCGGGGCGCCGAGGGAAGGGCTGGGGTGTCACCGGAGCGGGAGCCGAGCGGGTGGGAAGAGGCCGAGGCCAGAGGGAGCCGGCGGGCGGCGTGTGCGGCGTCGGGGTCCCGGTCCCGGTCCCGGTCCCGGTCCCGCCGGGCTGGCCCCGATTGGCCCTGGGTTCGGGTGGGGCCGCGAGCTGGAAGGGTTGGGCTGTGGCGGGGAGGGGTTGGGCCCTGCCCATGGGCGGCGCCGGCGGGCCCGCGGTGCGGAGGGTGGCGGGGGGGGTGGGGGAGGGCTGGCTGGAGGGGTGGGGGGCGTCCGCGGAGGACGGAGGCCGGAGGCGGCAAAAGGCGAGGGAGGCAAAAGCCTACAGCACCCGGTATTCCCAGGCGGTCTCCCATCCAAGTACTAACCAGGCCCGACCCTGCTTAGCTTCCGAGATCAGACGAGATCGGGCGCGTTCAGGGTGGTATGGCCGTAGACGCTGGCGCCTGCCGCCGGCGCCCCTAAGAAGCCGCGCCGCGTCGCCCGGCCCGCGGCTCGCGCGCGCGCCCAGGCCTCTGTGACGCGCACCCGCCGCCGCCGGCGCCCCCTGCGCCCGCGCTCGGCCTGCCGCCTTCCTCCCGCTGCTGCCTCCCGCCGCGGCCGCCTCGGGCGCGGCCAGCGGGCCAGCCAAACCCTGCGCTGCCCCGCCCTGCTGCCCTCCCAGGGCGCGGAGGCCTGGAGCAGCCCGGGGTGCGAGGAGGCGGGGCGGGGCGGGCGGCGGTGGGAAACGAGGGGTGGTGGGGGCGGGGATGGGGGCGGGGCGCCTGGCTGGGCGCTCTCCCCTCGCGGCCCGGGAACACTCCAGGCCGCCCTGGCCGCTCGGATCCGGCGATGGGTCGCAGGAGATGCGGCTGCTGGGAGGTGGGGGGCGCGGGGCACTTGGCCCGAGGCGTCGGGGCGTCGGGCCGCCGGGCCCGTGCTCCTCTGAGTCCCCTCCGGCCCGAGGGGCCTCCCAGCGGGAGCCCTGACCTCTGCGGCGCCGGCCGGGCCCCGACTTGCCCAAACCCAGGCGGAGCCACCGGCGCGACCAGAGGGCGTCAGCGGAAGCCCGCCGCGCTGCCCCTGAGGGCGCGGGGAGGCGGGGCGGCCACCCTTCCCCCCGCCAGCGCCGCCCAGGAGACCGGCACCCCGCCCCCAACCCGCCCCTCGCGGGGACCCTGGACAGCTCCTGCTGGCGCCAGCCCAGAGACCCAGAGACAGAGACAGAGACAGAGACACGGAGAAACAGAGAAACGGCGACACGGAGAGGATCCAAGACACGGACCTAGACAGACACCCACCCTGACCCAGAGAGGCTCTGCCCAAGAGCTCGCTTCCCCCCCAGGAGGGCGGTGGTGCTGGAGCTGGGCCCGGGCCAGGAGGCAGGGGCCCCGGGGCTGGCGATCACCCCTGGGGCCCTAGGCCGCGCAGACAGGCTCTCAGGAGTCCCGGGCTCCCGGCATCGCTGCCCCGCCATCGCCCAGGAACCACAGACAGGCACCGGAGCTCGCTGGCGCGCTCTGTCTGCGCTTGCGTGTGCGTGTGCGTGTGCGTGTGCGTGTTGTGCGAGTGGGTGTGTAGGCGTGTGTGTGTGTGTGTGTGTGTGTGCGCGCGCGCGCGCCTGTGTGTCTGTGTGCCTGTGTGTGTGCGCGTCCGGGTTTGCGTGTTCCTTTCTCTCCGCTTCTTCACTCTGGCTCTTTTCCTCTTTCTGCCGGGCACCCCCGACCTTACTGAGGTGATAGAAGGAGCAGGCAGAAAAGTCAGGGCCCAGAGAACTTGGCACGAGAAAGCAGCTCCATCTACCAGACATGTAGAAGCCCCTCCCCGACGACCGACCGCAGCGTCCCCGTTCTGCTCAAGTGCCGCTGGGGACGTTGCCCGGGATCTCCCGCCCGCTAGGTCACCGACGAAGGCGCCTCCGTTTTCCCAAGAGCGCGCTCGCGCCCAGGACGGAGGGAGGAGCAGCACGGTGTGACGACGGGGAGGAAGAGTCGCGTCCGAAGGCCCGTCGGTGCCTGCCGACGTCCCGGCTCTCCCTGTCTCGAGACCTCTGGGCTTCAGGGTTCTGTGCCGCAAGGCTTTCCCGCCGCAGCCCCCGGGACCCAGGGCGCGCTGTGTGCGCTGCCCGTCTCCAGCGTTTGGGCCCTGTGGGCCTTCTTGCGTCCCACTGGAAAGGGGACCCTGGGACGGAGAGAAGACGGGCAGGGGGCGGGCTTCGGCAAAGAGAGCGACGGCCATCCACAGACGTCCGACGAGGCCCTCCGGGGCGCCAAGCTCTCCATTTTCCACGGCACGTGTCCTCGTCAGGTTCTGCCACCTCTCGCCGGCATGCGTAGGCACACCGCTGGTCTTGCGGCCCCAGAGGCGAGGAGGCGAACGCCCCGGAGGCCGAGATTGGCACCCGCGTTCTCGGCTGCTGGGTGGCCAGCACCTAGGAGAGTGTCTGGCCGGAAGCAGCCAGGCGATCGATCCCTGGGTGCTGGATGAGCCTCGGCGGCAAGAAGTAGGCTCGTGGGGAAGGACGGCGGCCGAGGCCCGGGCCCCCACCGAGGCCGCGCTCCGTGCTGAGCGGTCCGCTCCGTGTTTCCCGCTTGCGTTCTCACCAGCACTCGCCCCCGCAAGGAGGCACGAACTCCAGGACCCCCTCGCACCAGATGAGGAAAGCGCAGCTCAGGGAGGGCACGTCACTCGCGGGAGACGGCGGCCCTTGGGTTTCAGCTCAGGACTTCGGTCTCCCGAGCCTGCGTTTCGGGGCAAGGCTCCGGTCCCGCGCTCCGGGAAACTGACAGGGACGCAGTCCCGCTTCTCCCCGCAGAAGGTGCTCCTCGGAGATCAGATCCGGGGACCCGTCAGAACCACCCCGGGCACGAGCTGGCAGGGAGCGACGCGCACCGCCCCTGCCCCCCCATCCCGCAGCCCGCGGCCCGCAGCCCGCAGCCCGCAGCCCGCAGCCCGCAGCCCGCAGCCCGAGGAAGCGAGGAGCAGGCGATAGAGGCGCTGGGTTGGCAGGAGGGGACACGGGGCCGGCAGGAGAAGCGAACCGCGAAGAGACTCCCTCCCAGGACGACGATGGCTGAACGGGGAGAGGAGGGAGCTTTGGGTCCTCTCTCGTCCTGCTTTGACCGGGATGTCCCCATTTTTCCACAGCGAGCGAGTATGGCTCTTGGATTCGGTGGGGAAGACGTGGTTTATCTGGAGGACTTTTCCCTTCGGGGGTTCAAAGTCCGTTCTCTGAGGCAAGGCTCCCTCTCTGCCTCCCTGTCCTTCCCATTCGCCTCCCCGGAAGCCAGCTCTCCTCCCGGTTTCCTGGATCCCTTGGCCACGGTCCTCTGTTGCAAACACAGGCAGGTGCAAAGAAGATGCGAAAGGCTGCCCGAGCCACGCGAACGGAAAGCTGAAGCCAGGGAGCCAGGAAGGGCTGGCTGCTGAGGGAGGACGTGTCCTGTCAGGAGGCTTTTCAACTCCCTCTGACAGATGCGGCCTGGAGGGGCGGGGCCCGGCCGGGGCCCTGGGGTGGTAGGGGTCGGGTGTGAGGGGGTGGGTGGGGAGGCGGGGGGAGGCGGGAAGAGAGGGAGGCCCCCGAGTGAGGGGACACCAAAAGCCTCAGCCATCAAGACTCCTCATCTTTGCATCCAGCGTTCTCAAACTCAAAACGAACGCAAGCTCATCCACCAGGAGCAACGTAGCAGCGTTTCCAAGCGAGGCAGGACCGCCCGAAGGCGAAAGCAGAATGGGATCCTAGTCAGGTGGAGCTTGAAACTCAGACCCACCCACCCCCCTACCCCCCCACCACCTCCCCCCCTCCCCGCCACCCCGGGAAGGGGGCTTCTGGAAGGAAAAGCGAGACAAACTGACAGGGACAAACTTAGGTCGGGAAAGGAGTGTTGATTGTGAATGAGCCTCTCAAGGACAAGCGAGCGGGTACCAGGTTTTAGAAGATGACCTGCAGCGGCACAGACGCCAGCAAAGGCAGAAGCCATCCCGTCTTGGGTGAGGTGCCCGAGACGCGCCTCTCTAACCCAGTCCGCCCTGTCCTTGGAGAAGCGGGCGGTGTCTGGAAAAGCCTGACCAGGTGTCTTTCCTCGGTGGGCGGGGCTGGTCGCTTTGGGACCCGTTTGGGCCTCCCGGCACCGCCGTGGAATCCGTTCCACCTGACAGGACGACTCTACCCGGCGGCTGGGGCGGCGGGGGCGGGGCGCCGAGGGAAGGGCTGGGGTGTCACCGGAGCGGGAGCCGAGCGGGTGGGAAGAGGCCGAGGCCAGAGGGAGCCGGCGGGCGGCGTGTGCGGCGTCGGGGTCCCGGTCCCGGTCCCGGTCCCGGTCCCGCCGGGCTGGCCCCGATTGGCCCTGGGTTCGGGTGGGGCCGCGAGCTGGAAGGGTTGGGCTGTGGCGGGGAGGGGTTGGGCCCTGCCCATGGGCGGCGCCGGCGGGCCCGCGGTGCGGAGGGTGGCGGGGGGGGTGGGGGAGGGCTGGCTGGAGGGGTGGGGGGCGTCCGCGGAGGACGGAGGCCGGAGGCGGCAAAAGGCGAGGGAGGCAAAAGCCTACAGCACCCGGTATTCCCAGGCGGTCTCCCATCCAAGTACTAACCAGGCCCGACCCTGCTTAGCTTCCGAGATCAGACGAGATCGGGCGCGTTCAGGGTGGTATGGCCGTAGACGCTGGCGCCTGCCGCCGGCGCCCCTAAGAAGCCGCGCCGCGTCGCCCGGCCCGCGGCTCGCGCGCGCGCCCAGGCCTCTGTGACGCGCACCCGCCGCCGCCGGCGCCCCCTGCGCCCGCGCTCGGCCTGCCGCCTTCCTCCCGCTGCTGCCTCCCGCCGCGGCCGCCTCGGGCGCGGCCAGCGGGCCAGCCAAACCCTGCGCTGCCCCGCCCTGCTGCCCTCCCAGGGCGCGGAGGCCTGGAGCAGCCCGGGGTGCGAGGAGGCGGGGCGGGGCGGGCGGCGGTGGGAAACGAGGGGTGGTGGGGGCGGGGATGGGGGCGGGGCGCCTGGCTGGGCGCTCTCCCCTCGCGGCCCGGGAACACTCCAGGCCGCCCTGGCCGCTCGGATCCGGCGATGGGTCGCAGGAGATGCGGCTGCTGGGAGGTGGGGGGCGCGGGGCACTTGGCCCGAGGCGTCGGGGCGTCGGGCCGCCGGGCCCGTGCTCCTCTGAGTCCCCTCCGGCCCGAGGGGCCTCCCAGCGGGAGCCCTGACCTCTGCGGCGCCGGCCGGGCCCCGACTTGCCCAAACCCAGGCGGAGCCACCGGCGCGACCAGAGGGCGTCAGCGGAAGCCCGCCGCGCTGCCCCTGAGGGCGCGGGGAGGCGGGGCGGCCACCCTTCCCCCCGCCAGCGCCGCCCAGGAGACCGGCACCCCGCCCCCAACCCGCCCCTCGCGGGGACCCTGGACAGCTCCTGCTGGCGCCAGCCCAGAGACCCAGAGACAGAGACAGAGACAGAGACACGGAGAAACAGAGAAACGGCGACACGGAGAGGATCCAAGACACGGACCTAGACAGACACCCACCCTGACCCAGAGAGGCTCTGCCCAAGAGCTCGCTTCCCCCCCAGGAGGGCGGTGGTGCTGGAGCTGGGCCCGGGCCAGGAGGCAGGGGCCCCGGGGCTGGCGATCACCCCTGGGGCCCTAGGCCGCGCAGACAGGCTCTCAGGAGTCCCGGGCTCCCGGCATCGCTGCCCCGCCATCGCCCAGGAACCACAGACAGGCACCGGAGCTCGCTGGCGCGCTCTGTCTGCGCTTGCGTGTGCGTGTGCGTGTGCGTGTGCGTGTTGTGCGAGTGGGTGTGTAGGCGTGTGTGTGTGTGTGTGTGTGTGTGCGCGCGCGCGCGCGCCTGTGTGTCTGTGTGCCTGTGTGTGTGCGCGTCCGGGTTTGCGTGTTCCTTTCTCTCCGCTTCTTCACTCTGGCTCTTTTCCTCTTTCTGCCGGGCACCCCCGACCTTACTGAGGTGATAGAAGGAGCAGGCAGAAAAGTCAGGGCCCAGAGAACTTGGCACGAGAAAGCAGCTCCATCTACCAGACATGTAGAAGCCCCTCCCCGACGACCGACCGCAGCGTCCCCGTTCTGCTCAAGTGCCGCTGGGGACGTTGCCCGGGATCTCCCGCCCGCTAGGTCACCGACGAAGGCGCCTCCGTTTTCCCAAGAGCGCGCTCGCGCCCAGGACGGAGGGAGGAGCAGCACGGTGTGACGACGGGGAGGAAGAGTCGCGTCCGAAGGCCCGTCGGTGCCTGCCGACGTCCCGGCTCTCCCTGTCTCGAGACCTCTGGGCTTCAGGGTTCTGTGCCGCAAGGCTTTCCCGCCGCAGCCCCCGGGACCCAGGGCGCGCTGTGTGCGCTGCCCGTCTCCAGCGTTTGGGCCCTGTGGGCCTTCTTGCGTCCCACTGGAAAGGGGACCCTGGGACGGAGAGAAGACGGGCAGGGGGCGGGCTTCGGCAAAGAGAGCGACGGCCATCCACAGACGTCCGACGAGGCCCTCCGGGGCGCCAAGCTCTCCATTTTCCACGGCACGTGTCCTCGTCAGGTTCTGCCACCTCTCGCCGGCATGCGTAGGCACACCGCTGGTCTTGCGGCCCCAGAGGCGAGGAGGCGAACGCCCCGGAGGCCGAGATTGGCACCCGCGTTCTCGGCTGCTGGGTGGCCAGCACCTAGGAGAGTGTCTGGCCGGAAGCAGCCAGGCGATCGATCCCTGGGTGCTGGATGAGCCTCGGCGGCAAGAAGTAGGCTCGTGGGGAAGGACGGCGGCCGAGGCCCGGGCCCCCACCGAGGCCGCGCTCCGTGCTGAGCGGTCCGCTCCGTGTTTCCCGCTTGCGTTCTCACCAGCACTCGCCCCCGCAAGGAGGCACGAACTCCAGGACCCCCTCGCACCAGATGAGGAAAGCGCAGCTCAGGGAGGGCACGTCACTCGCGGGAGACGGCGGCCCTTGGGTTTCAGCTCAGGACTTCGGTCTCCCGAGCCTGCGTTTCGGGGCAAGGCTCCGGTCCCGCGCTCCGGGAAACTGACAGGGACGCAGTCCCGCTTCTCCCCGCAGAAGGTGCTCCTCGGAGATCAGATCCGGGGACCCGTCAGAACCACCCCGGGCACGAGCTGGCAGGGAGCGACGCGCACCGCCCCTCCCCCCCCATCCCGCAGCCCGCAGCCCGCAGCCCGCAGCCCGCAGCCCGCAGCCCGAGGAAGCGAGGAGCAGGCGATAGAGGCGCTGGGTTGGCAGGAGGGGAAACGGGGCCGGCAGGAGAAGCGAACCGCGGAGAGACTCCCTCCCAGGACGACGATGGCTGAACGGGGAGAGGAGGGAGCTTTGGGTCCTCTCTCGTCCTGCTTTGACCGGGATGTCCCCATTTTTCCACAGCGAGCGAGTATGGCTCTTGGATTCGGTGGGGAAGACGTGGTTTATCTGGAGGACTTTTCCCTTCGGGGGTTCAAAGTCCGTTCTCTGAGGCAAGGCTCCCTCTCTGCCTCCCTGTCCTTCCCATTCGCCTCCCCGGAAGCCAGCTCTCCTCCCGGTTTCCTGGATCCCTTGGCCACGGTCCTCTGTTGCAAACACAGGCAGGTGCAAAGAAGATGCGAAAGGCTGCCCGAGCCACGCGAACGGAAAGCTGAAGCCAGGGAGCCAGGAAGGGCTGGCTGCTGAGGGAGGACGTGTCCTGTCAGGAGGCTTTTCAACTCCCTCTGACAGATGCGGCCTGGAGGGGCGGGGCCCGGCCGGGGCCCTGGGGTGGTAGGGGTCGGGTGTGAGGGGGTGGGTGGGGAGGCGGGGGGAGGCGGGAAGAGAGGGAGGCCCCCGAGTGAGGGGACACCAAAAGCCTCAGCCATCAAGACTCCTCATCTTTGCATCCAGCGTTCTCAAACTCAAAACGAACGCAAGCTCATCCACCAGGAGCAACGTAGCAGCGTTTCCAAGCGAGGCAGGACCGCCCGAAGGCGAAAGCAGAATGGGATCCCAGTCAGGTGGAGCTTGAAACTCAGACCCACCCACCCCCCTACCCCCCACCCCGGGAAGGGGGCTTCTGGAAGGAAAAGCGAGACAAACTGACAGGGACAAACTTAGGTCGGGAAAGGAGTGTTGATTGTGAATGAGCCTCTCAAGGACAAGCGAGCGGGTACCAGGTTTTAGAAGATGACCTGCAGCGGCACAGACGCCAGCAAAGGCAGAAGCCATCCCGTCTTGGGTGAGGTGCCCGAGACGCGCCTCTCTAACCCAGTCCGCCCTGTCCTTGGAGAAGCGGGCGGTGTCTGGAAAAGCCTGACCAGGTGTCTTTCCTCGGTGGGCGGGGCTGGTCGCTTTGGGACCCGTTTGGGCCTCCCGGCACCGCCGTGGAATCCGTTCCACCTGACAGGACGACTCTACCCGGCGGCTGGGGCGGCGGGGGCGGGGCGCCGAGGGAAGGGCTGGGGTGTCACCGGAGCGGGAGCCGAGCGGGTGGGAAGAGGCCGAGGCCAGAGGGAGCCGGCGGGCGGCGTGTGCGGCGTCGGGGTCCCGGTCCCGGTCCCGGTCCCGGTCCCGCCGGGCTGGCCCCGATTGGCCCTGGGTTCGGGTGGGGCCGCGAGCTGGAAGGGTTGGGCTGTGGCGGGGAGGGGTTGGGCCCTGCCCATGGGCGGCGCCGGCGGGCCCGCGGTGCGGAGGGTGGCGGGGGGGGTGGGGGAGGGCTGGCTGGAGGGGTGGGGGGCGTCCGCGGAGGACGGAGGCCGGAGGCGGCAAAAGGCGAGGGAGGCAAAAGCCTACAGCACCCGGTATTCCCAGGCGGTCTCCCATCCAAGTACTAACCAGGCCCGACCCTGCTTAGCTTCCGAGATCAGACGAGATCGGGCGCGTTCAGGGTGGTATGGCCGTAGACGCTGGCGCCTGCCGCCGGCGCCCCTAAGAAGCCGCGCCGCGTCGCCCGGCCCGCGGCTCGCGCGCGCGCCCAGGCCTCTGTGACGCGCACCCGCCGCCGCCGGCGCCCCCTGCGCCCGCGCTCGGCCTGCCGCCTTCCTCCCGCTGCTGCCTCCCGCCGCGGCCGCCTCGGGCGCGGCCAGCGGGCCAGCCAAACCCTGCGCTGCCCCGCCCTGCTGCCCTCCCAGGGCGCGGAGGCCTGGAGCAGCCCGGGGTGCGAGGAGGCGGGGCGGGGCGGGCGGCGGTGGGAAACGAGGGGTGGTGGGGGCGGGGATGGGGGCGGGGCGCCTGGCTGGGCGCTCTCCCCTCGCGGCCCGGGAACACTCCAGGCCGCCCTGGCCGCTCGGATCCGGCGATGGGTCGCAGGAGATGCGGCTGCTGGGAGGTGGGGGGCGCGGGGCACTTGGCCCGAGGCGTCGGGGCGTCGGGCCGCCGGGCCCGTGCTCCTCTGAGTCCCCTCCGGCCCGAGGGGCCTCCCAGCGGGAGCCCTGACCTCTGCGGCGCCGGCCGGGCCCCGACTTGCCCAAACCCAGGCGGAGCCACCGGCGCGACCAGAGGGCGTCAGCGGAAGCCCGCCGCGCTGCCCCTGAGGGCGCGGGGAGGCGGGGCGGCCACCCTTCCCCCCGCCAGCGCCGCCCAGGAGACCGGCACCCCGCCCCCAACCCGCCCCTCGCGGGGACCCTGGACAGCTCCTGCTGGCGCCAGCCCAGAGACCCAGAGACAGAGACAGAGACAGAGACACGGAGAAACAGAGAAACGGCGACACGGAGAGGATCCAAGACACGGACCTAGACAGACACCCACCCTGACCCAGAGAGGCTCTGCCCAAGAGCTCGCTTCCCCCCCAGGAGGGCGGTGGTGCTGGAGCTGGGCCCGGGCCAGGAGGCAGGGGCCCCGGGGCTGGCGATCACCCCTGGGGCCCTAGGCCGCGCAGACAGGCTCTCAGGAGTCCCGGGCTCCCGGCATCGCTGCCCCGCCATCGCCCAGGAACCACAGACAGGCACCGGAGCTCGCTGGCGCGCTCTGTCTGCGCTTGCGTGTGCGTGTGCGTGTGCGTGTGCGTGTTGTGCGAGTGGGTGTGTAGGCGTGTGTGTGTGTGTGTGTGTGTGTGCGCGCGCGCGCGCCTGTGTGTCTGTGTGCCTGTGTGTGTGCGCGTCCGGGTTTGCGTGTTCCTTTCTCTCCGCTTCTTCACTCTGGCTCTTTTCCTCTTTCTGCCGGGCACCCCCGACCTTACTGAGGTGATAGAAGGAGCAGGCAGAAAAGTCAGGGCCCAGAGAACTTGGCACGAGAAAGCAGCTCCATCTACCAGACATGTAGAAGCCCCTCCCCGACGACCGACCGCAGCGTCCCCGTTCTGCTCAAGTGCCGCTGGGGACGTTGCCCGGGATCTCCCGCCCGCTAGGTCACCGACGAAGGCGCCTCCGTTTTCCCAAGAGCGCGCTCGCGCCCAGGACGGAGGGAGGAGCAGCACGGTGTGACGACGGGGAGGAAGAGTCGCGTCCGAAGGCCCGTCGGTGCCTGCCGACGTCCCGGCTCTCCCTGTCTCGAGACCTCTGGGCTTCAGGGTTCTGTGCCGCAAGGCTTTCCCGCCGCAGCCCCCGGGACCCAGGGCGCGCTGTGTGCGCTGCCCGTCTCCAGCGTTTGGGCCCTGTGGGCCTTCTTGCGTCCCACTGGAAAGGGGACCCTGGGACGGAGAGAAGACGGGCAGGGGGCGGGCTTCGGCAAAGAGAGCGACGGCCATCCACAGACGTCCGACGAGGCCCTCCGGGGCGCCAAGCTCTCCATTTTCCACGGCACGTGTCCTCGTCAGGTTCTGCCACCTCTCGCCGGCATGCGTAGGCACACCGCTGGTCTTGCGGCCCCAGAGGCGAGGAGGCGAACGCCCCGGAGGCCGAGATTGGCACCCGCGTTCTCGGCTGCTGGGTGGCCAGCACCTAGGAGAGTGTCTGGCCGGAAGCAGCCAGGCGATCGATCCCTGGGTGCTGGATGAGCCTCGGCGGCAAGAAGTAGGCTCGTGGGGAAGGACGGCGGCCGAGGCCCGGGCCCCCACCGAGGCCGCGCTCCGTGCTGAGCGGTCCGCTCCGTGTTTCCCGCTTGCGTTCTCACCAGCACTCGCCCCCGCAAGGAGGCACGAACTCCAGGACCCCCTCGCACCAGATGAGGAAAGCGCAGCTCAGGGAGGGCACGTCACTCGCGGGAGACGGCGGCCCTTGGGTTTCAGCTCAGGACTTCGGTCTCCCGAGCCTGCGTTTCGGGGCAAGGCTCCGGTCCCGCGCTCCGGGAAACTGACAGGGACGCAGTCCCGCTTCTCCCCGCAGAAGGTGCTCCTCGGAGATCAGATCCGGGGACCCGTCAGAACCACCCCGGGCACGAGCTGGCAGGGAGCGACGCGCACCGCCCCTGCCCCCCCCATCCCGCAGCCCGCGGCCCGCAGCCCGCAGCCCGCAGCCCGCAGCCCGCAGCCCGCAGCCCGAGGAAGCGAGGAGCAGGCGATAGAGGCGCTGGGTTGGCAGGAGGGGACACGGGGCCGGCAGGAGAAGCGAACCGCGAAGAGACTCCCTCCCAGGACGACGATGGCTGAACGGGGAGAGGAGGGAGCTTTGGGTCCTCTCTCGTCCTGCTTTGACCGGGATGTCCCCATTTTTCCACAGCGAGCGAGTATGGCTCTTGGATTCGGTGGGGAAGACGTGGTTTATCTGGAGGACTTTTCCCTTCGGGGGTTCAAAGTCCGTTCTCTGAGGCAAGGCTCCCTCTCTGCCTCCCTGTCCTTCCCATTCGCCTCCCCGGAAGCCAGCTCTCCTCCCGGTTTCCTGGATCCCTTGGCCACGGTCCTCTGTTGCAAACACAGGCAGGTGCAAAGAAGATGCGAAAGGCTGCCCGAGCCACGCGAACGGAAAGCTGAAGCCAGGGAGCCAGGAAGGGCTGGCTGCTGAGGGAGGACGTGTCCTGTCAGGAGGCTTTTCAACTCCCTCTGACAGATGCGGCCTGGAGGGGGCGGGGCCCGGCCGGGGCCCTGGGGTGGTAGGGGTCGGGTGTGAGGGGGTGGGTGGGGAGGCGGGGGGAGGCGGGAAGAGAGGGAGGCCCCCGAGTGAGGGGACACCAAAAGCCTCAGCCATCAAGACTCCTCATCTTTGCATCCAGCGTTCTCAAACTCAAAACGAACGCAAGCTCATCCACCAGGAGCAACGTAGCAGCGTTTCCAAGCGAGGCAGGACCGCCCGAAGGCGAAAGCAGAATGGGATCCTAGTCAGGTGGAGCTTGAAACTCAGACCCACCCACCCCCCTACCCCCCCACCACCTCCCCCCCTCCCCGCCACCCCGGGAAGGGGGCTTCTGGAAGGAAAAGCGAGACAAACTGACAGGGACAAACTTAGGTCGGGAAAGGAGTGTTGATTGTGAATGAGCCTCTCAAGGACAAGCGAGCGGGTACCAGGTTTTAGAAGATGACCTGCAGCGGCACAGACGCCAGCAAAGGCAGAAGCCATCCCGTCTTGGGTGAGGTGCCCGAGACGCGCCTCTCTAACCCAGTCCGCCCTGTCCTTGGAGAAGCGGGCGGTGTCTGGAAAAGCCTGACCAGGTGTCTTTCCTCGGTGGGCGGGGCTGGTCGCTTTGGGACCCGTTTGGGCCTCCCGGCACCGCCGTGGAATCCGTTCCACCTGACAGGACGACTCTACCCGGCGGCTGGGGCGGCGGGGGCGGGGCGCCGAGGGAAGGGCTGGGGTGTCACCGGAGCGGGAGCCGAGCGGGTGGGAAGAGGCCGAGGCCAGAGGGAGCCGGCGGGCGGCGTGTGCGGCGTCGGGGTCCCGGTCCCGGTCCCGGTCCCGGTCCCGCCGGGCTGGCCCCGATTGGCCCTGGGTTCGGGTGGGGCCGCGAGCTGGAAGGGTTGGGCTGTGGCGGGGAGGGGTTGGGCCCTGCCCATGGGCGGCGCCGGCGGGCCCGCGGTGCGGAGGGTGGCGGGGGGGGTGGGGGAGGGCTGGCTGGAGGGGTGGGGGGCGTCCGCGGAGGACGGAGGCCGGAGGCGGCAAAAGGCGAGGGAGGCAAAAGCCTACAGCACCCGGTATTCCCAGGCGGTCTCCCATCCAAGTACTAACCAGGCCCGACCCTGCTTAGCTTCCGAGATCAGACGAGATCGGGCGCGTTCAGGGTGGTATGGCCGTAGACGCTGGCGCCTGCCGCCGGCGCCCCTAAGAAGCCGCGCCGCGTCGCCCGGCCCGCGGCTCGCGCGCGCGCCCAGGCCTCTGTGACGCGCAACCCGCCGCCGCCGGCGCCCCCTGCGCCCGCGCTCGGCCTGCCGCCTTCCTCCCGCTGCTGCCTCCCCGCCGCGGCCGCCTCGGCGCGGCCAGCGGGCCAGCCAAACCCTGCGCTGCCCCGCCCTGCTGCCCTCCCAGGGCGCGGAGGCCTGGAGCAGCCCGGGGTGCGAGGAGGCGGGGCGGGGCGGGCGGCGGTGGGAAACGAGGGGTGGTGGGGGCGGGGATGGGGGCGGGGCGCCTGGCTGGGCGCTCTCCCCTCGCGGCCCGGGAACACTCCAGGCCGCCCTGGCCGCTCGGATCCGGCGATGGGTCGCAGGAGATGCGGCTGCTGGGAGGTGGGGGGCGCGGGGCACTTGGCCCGAGGCGTCGGGGCGTCGGGCCGCCGGGCCCCGTGCTCCTCTGAGTCCCCTCCGGCCCGAGGGGCCTCCCAGCGGGAGCCCTGACCTCTGCGGCGCCGGCCGGGCCCCGACTTGCCCAAACCCAGGCGGAGCCACCGGCGCGACCAGAGGGCGTCAAGCGGAAGCCCGCCGCGCTGCCCCTGAGGGCGCGGGAGGCGGGGCGGCCACCCTTCCCCCCGCCAGCGCCGCCCAGGAGACCGGCACCCCGCCCCCAACCCGCCCCTCGCGGGGACCCTGGACAGCTCCTGCTGGCGCCAGCCCAGAGACCCAGAGACAGAGACAGAGACAGAGACACGGAGAAACAGAGAAACGGCGACACGGAGAGGATCCAAGACACGGACCTAGACAGACACCCACCCTGACCCAGAGAGGCTCTGCCCAAGAGCTCGCTTCCCCCCCAGGAGGGCGGTGGTGCTGGAGCTGGGCCCGGGCCAGGAGGCAGGGGCCCCGGGGCTGGCGATCACCCCTGGGGCCCTAGGCCGCGCAGACAGGCTCTCAGGAGTCCCGGGCTCCCGGCATCGCTGCCCCGCCATCGCCCAGGAACCACAGACAGGCACCGGAGCTCGCTGGCGCGCTCTGTCTGCGCTTGCGTGTGCGTGTGCGTGTGCGTGTGCGTGTTGTGCGAGTGGGTGTGTAGGCGTGTGTGTGTGTGTGTGTGTGTGCGCGCGCGCGCGCGCC
The DNA here is from genome assembly GCF_041296265.1 of Equus caballus. Lineage (NCBI taxonomy): Eukaryota > Metazoa > Chordata > Mammalia > Perissodactyla > Equidae > Equus > Equus caballus. The sequence continues at coordinate 91,764,918 of NC_091684.1, forward strand.
TGTGTGTCTGTGTGCCTGTGTGTGTGCGCGTCCGGGTTTGCGTGTTCCTTTCTCTCCGCTTCTTCACTCTGGCTCTTTTCCTCTTTCTGCCGGGCACCCCCGACCTTACTGAGGTGATAGAAGGAGCAGGCAGAAAAGTCAGGGCCAGAGAACTTGGCACGAGAAAGCAGCTCCATCTACCAGACATGTAGAAGCCCCTCCCCGACGACCGACCGCAGCGTCCCCGTTCTGCTCAAGTGCCGCTGGGGACGTTGCCCGGGATCTCCCGCCCGCTAGGTCACCGACGAAGGCGCCTCCGTTTTCCCAAGAGCGCGCTCGCGCCCAGGACGGAGGGAGGAGCAGCACGGTGTGACGACGGGGAGGAAGAGTCGCGTCCGAAGGCCCGTCGGTGCCTGCCGACGTCCCGGCTCTCCCTGTCTCGAGACCTCTGGGCTTCAGGGTTCTGTGCCGCAAGGCTTTCCCGCCGCAGCCCCCGGGGACCCAGGGCGCGCTGTGTGCGCTGCCCGTCCTCCAGCGTTTGGGCCCTGTGGGCCTTCTTGCGTCCCACTGGAAAGGGGACCCTGGGACGGAGAGAAGACGGGCAGGGGGCGGGCTTCGGCAAAGAGAGCGACGGCGTACTGGCCCAAACGTCATCTGAGTGACGGACCGAAGACGGGCTCCCGACCATGAATCTCTGCCCCCCGTCGGATCAAGGCGCACCCTAAGCCCTCAACCTAACTGGGGAGCCGACCGGTTCTTTCGTCTGAGCGACCGCGTGCGCGGGGCAGCCGGCGTCACTATTGGACCGCAGCTCCCCCGAAGGTTGACGGTGGGGTGGAAGGACTCCCCCCCCGAGGGAACTGGGTTGGGTCTGAGAGGGTTGCCTTGCTTCGACGCCGAGCCGCAGGAAGCCGTCGGCCTATGGCCCCCGAGGGGGCGTAGAGAGTTGGGGGGCGAGGCCAAACTCTCGACCTCCTTGCTGGAGGGGCGCGCCTGACTCCCTTGAGAAAGAAAGGCCAGACTAGGCCAGAGTACTCGGCACGGGGAGATGCCGGCTCCCCTAGTCTCCGAGGCTTTGTTCAGGCCTCCGCAGTGCCCCCCTGGAACCTGTTCCGGGTGGCGGCGCGGACCCGGGGAGGGGAAGCTCCGGACTGCTCCTCTCCTAGAGTGAGTCCACAGGTTAGGAGCCGCAGGCCCCAGCTAGCGGCAACGTCAGACGGGAGACCGCCGGGGCTTGCGGCCCCGCTGGGTTTCAGCGAAGGCACTCAGGGGTAGGTCGCTGGTGTTGCAAGCGAAGGTCTGTGAGGGGTTCTTCGGTCAGGCCCCTCTCCGCCGGCGCGCCTGCGTACTAGCAGGAACGGCCAGGCCAGTGGAGACCTGGAGGGCAGTCCCACCCCCACCAGGTCCTGACGTTCCCATCGCCGCCCTCGGCGCTCTGGAGGGTGGCAGGGGGCCGGGGAGCGCAGCCTAGGCCTTTGCAATCCAGGCAGAGCAGACAAGGTCGCTATGCTCATTCCGCGCGGCTCGGGAGGAGTTCCGAGCCTGTGCCCGCCAGGAGCTCTTCCTCCCCACCCTTGATCTTGTCGCCAGCCTGTGGATGCCTGCCCTTCTTCTCCAAGAGATTGCCGGCGGCGATGGGGCGTCGGGTGCATGGAGGGAGCCTCAGGGGTCCCAGCCGGCCCACCGCGGGCCAAGCCCGGACGCCTTTTAGAAGCCATCGTGCTGGTTCGCAGTTTCCACGACTTCAAGACTGCAAGCCGCCCAGAACACAGGGGGGCCAGCGGCTCCAGAACCAAGGGTGAAGCACCGCGTCTATTGGGGCTGGTTCAGCGGCCTCCAGCTTGCGGCCAGGGGCCCAGGCGCCCTCTGCAAGGGGCGGCATCAAGCGGGACGGGCGGAGGACTGTGGCACGGTGCTTCGTTCGGCGGAGGTGTTTCAGCACGGGCTGCACCTCAACAAGCAAGGCTTGTGGTCCGAGCCACCTCCAAGCGATGGCAAAGCGTTCGGTCCCAGTCCAACGGACTCTACCTTTCGCGGGGAATTGAGTTTCCCGGACGGACAATGCCTCCGAGGCTTGGGATCCGCTGTGCGAGGAGAGGCGCCCCCCCCCGGTTTCCAGGGGGCGAAGTTGAGCTGCGAGGAGTTCAGGACAGAGACGGTAGGCTTCGACGACACCAAGGGTTGCGCTCCCAAGCAGCGACAAGTGCCCCCGCCTCCAAGAGTTGGCCTGCGAGATCACGGGCGGGAACGCCGGGGTCATTGACACACAGGCGGGGGTGGGGGGGGCTCGCTCGCCCGCGCAGGAGCTCGCTGGTCATCCGGACATGAGGCTGCTGGTCTCAAGTCCCCCCCACCCAGTTCTAGGTCATCCCCGCTGCCAGAGCGGACACATCCATGGCACGTTCTGCAGGAGTCAGCCTGCGCCTGCGCCTCGCGCCGCTACACCCTCTGGGCGCTATCTAAAGGCCCCCTGCTCTGCGTCCTGGAGAAGCTGAATGAGCTAGCAGTCAGGGCCGCAAGAATGCCGGTCGGGCCTCAACTGGAGTCAGAGGCAAAGCACTCGAAAAGAGTTTGGAGTCTCAGGGGCGAGCCCCCCAACCTTCGAACTCACGCCCCCAAAGCACTAGCAGGGCTCGTGACAAGCGTCTGAGACTGAGGACAAGCCAAAGCGCTCCGGCCCTCGCACCTTCCCTCGGCGGTGCCGCGTAGCAAGTGTGCCCAACGGATTCCCAGGTTGTACCCAAGGGATGTCCCGCTCAGCCTCCGCGAAGGGCGCTTGCGGAGGATCCCCTCTCTTGCCGAACGAGCGAAGCTGGGCGGGCGGAGATCTTTCCGGGAGCCAGGCAGGGCTTGGGGCCCCGAACAAGTAGAGGTTGGGCACCGGTGGCTTCGGCAGGCCCCCCGTCCAGGGGGGGAGCGCAGACCGGGCTTAGATGGAGATGATGGGGCTGCGCAGAGCACTAGGAGGTCTATGCCAAAGCGGGCCGCGCGCGAGTGTCAGCCTGGACTGGCTGCCCTGGCCTTAGGCTCTCCTGCTCCCTCGAAGTCGCTTCGATGCCCCGATTGCGGCGGTGCCAGGGGGCTTGCGTCCCTCCCTGAAGTCGCTAGGTGGCGAGAAGCCGGGAGCTGACCCCTGTGCCCACGCGCCTGCGTCTGGCAAGGAGGGGAAGGCAGCGAGTCTCCGCTGCCGCCCTCCCCTCCAACTGGTCGTATCGGGGCTGCGCCAAGACCCGATGCGCGAGGCGCCCCCGGCCGAGGGGATCCCTTCGGGAGGAGGGGCGCTGCCTTGATTTGACTGGCATGCGCGGGGGAGGCAAGGCGTGGGAAGTCCGACCCCCTGGCCCCCCCAAACCCAGGGCAGTGTGCCCCGGAGATTCAGACGTCCTGGGTGACGCCGGTCCAAGCCCCGGTGCCGCTGGGTCGGCGCGTGACCCATCGGCCGGGTCTCCCGGGCGCCACCGCTGCTCAGGTCAAGCACTCCCTTGGGGGTCGGGTGACACCGGACCGGGCAGTGTGAGACGTCAGGGAGGGGAGAGGCTGGGTACATTGGAGAGGTGCCGTCACTGTGGGAATGGGACAAGATGGCCACGAAGGACTAATGGGCCACCAGTTGCCGGGGGCGTCGCCCGCGTCGGGACCCGGTGGGTGTGGACTGGGCGACCTGGGAAAATGTGCCGGGCACGATCCCGGACGTCTGAAAAGGACTGAAGCGGGTCCCAGGCACGGCTTTAGGGGCGTCGGAGGACACACTAACGGCGGCCTGGTCAGTAACAACCGGAGAGGGCGTCCCCAGAGGGCAGAGTTTCGTTCCTTTCTACCGGCAGGCCAGACTAAGGGGGCCCGGAAAGTCAGTGGGTCGTTCGAGAGAATGGGCCCGTGATCCCTCCGTTGCATCCGCGGGAGCGCCCACTGCGTTGCCCCCGCGGCGTGGACAAGTCAAGCAGGCCCTTGCCGTGCTTGCCTCCCGAGCTGGGCTGGAGAGCTAAACTGGTCAGAACGTAGGACAAGAGAGACCAGGGCGAGATGCCCGGCCCCTTGGGAGGTGGGTGGACCTCATCCTATCTCCGGGAACTGAGCCAGACCCAGGCAGAGTGGCCGATTCCGACGGGAAAGTCGGCGTGACTTCAGACAAGCCTCACGGCAGAAGCCGCCCAATGAGCTCCCCTTCAGCACGACGGGGCATTCGGTTGAGGAAGGCCCACTAGGACGCCCCGAGCAGGGAGCAGAGTTGAGCTGGCGGTTCTGGTCGGCATTTTATTTCTCGACGGGTCAAGCGGCCCTCTCGTGCAGATGTCCCTTGACAAATCGCAGCCCTCCCTGGCTAACAGGGCAACACCAGCCCTCCTCCTTGCACTCTCCGATGGGGGGAACAGGAAGGGATTGGCACGAAGGTTGAGCGAGAGATAGCGAGAACTCGGCTCTGCGACGGTGCTGGCCGACGGCCGACCAGTGGCCCGTTTAGGGTAGCGAGCCCTGTTGGCTCCCTTAGGGGCTTAGGGAGAAGGGCCCACCGGAGACACGAACGCTTTCGACCTGGGGGGCCGCACTTCGTTCCCCGCGGGGGGGGGGCTCCAGCCGCCGTGCTCTCCGGGGGGGTGATTCGATAACCCTCCCGGCCACACACCACTATCGGCGGGCAAGGGGCCCCAGTGAAGGTCTTCGACCGGGGTCTAGGCTCGCCGAGTCACGGACTGTTCCCTGTCCAAACTGCAGGGCTCACACTTGCACCCCGCGGCGTGACCATGCCGCCAGGCCCACGACCCACAGAAGCCCGGTCTGAGGGGATCAGCGCTCCCACCAGGGCTCCGGTTCCCGAGAGCGTGGCCTTGAGCAGGCCCCTCGAGCCCCGCTCGCCGGGGGTTCGGATCGAACGGCGGGAGCCACCCGACACGACTAGCTAACAAACGTGCTGGCAGGATCCTCGGAAGCGACATCCCAGGACCTCTATCTTGCCGCCCCTCCTGGGAGCTTCCTCCAAGCAAGCGCTGGAGGCGAAGAGGCGGCTATTGGCGCAGGAGAAGGGGCGGCGCCCCCGGCTCGGTGGATCTGGGGGACTGTCGCGTTTGTTGTCTCTCTGGCCTTGCTGGAAGTTTCCGTGAAGCCGGGGGCCCTCCCGAGTGGCGGCCTTATCGGATTTCCTTCACCAGTCAGGTTACACGGGTTCTGCGGTGCCCAGCCGATCAGAAGCCCACCCTCCCGGTGACAGAGCCTTTTTGGAGAGATCTGTGGGGCCTTGAAGGACTCGGGGGCAGCGCCGGGTAGTCTACAGGCTGATGCATATCTCGTTACCTCAACCATGGGACTGGGACCACCGTACGCGGCCGTGGGTTTGTCCCCTCGCTGGCTCCTCCCGTTTGCCCAATGTGTTGTAACGCAGCGGCTCTCTCAAGGGAGAGAGCCAACCCGTTTCTGGCGGCGGAAGGTCTAGGTGCGGCAGAAAGCCTGTCATGGGCCAGAAGAGCTGGGTCTTCGGGTCCCAGGTGGGCCACTGCAGGGCGCTATCTTCAGAGGGAGAGGCGGGACCAGCTTCGCTCTGCAGGCCTCGGCGGGGTGAGACGCCCGGTGGCGTGAGCGAAGGGGGAGGGGAGCTGGGGGGCGAAAACAAGCCCGCGGAGGGCAAACCTGGGCCGCGGCCCCGACCCTGCTTAGCTTTTTTTTTTTTTTTTGATCGGGCGCGTTCAGGGTGGTATGGCCCGTAGACGCTGGCGCCTGCCGCCGGCGCCCCTAAGAAGCCGCGCCGCGTCGCCGGCCCGCGGCTCGCGCGCGCGCCCAGGCCTCTGTGACGCGCACCCGCCGCCGCCGGCGCCCCCCTGCGCCCGCGCTCGGCCTGCCGCCTTCCTCCCGCTGCTGCCTCCCGCCGCGGCCGCCTCGGGCGCGGCCAGCGGGCCAGCCAAACCCTGCGCTGCCCCGCCCTGCTGCCCTCCCAGGGCGCGGAGGCCTGGAGCAGCCCGGGGTGCGAGGAGGCGGGCGGGGCGGGCGGCGGTGGGAAACGAGGGGTGGTGGGGGCGGGGATGGGGCGGGGCGCCTGGGCTGGGCGCTCTCCCTCGCGGCCCGGGAACACTCCAGGCCGCCCTGGCCGCTCGGATCCGGCGATGGGTCGCAGGAGATGCGGCTTGCTGGGAGGTGGGGGGCGCGGGGCACTTGGCCGAGGCGTCGGGCGTCGGGCCGCCGGGCCCGTGCTCCTCTGAGTCCCCTCCGGCCCGAGGGGCCTCCCAGCGGGAGCCCTGACCTCTGCGGCGCCGGCCGGGCCCGACTTGCCCAAACCCAGGCGGAGCCACCGGCGCGACCAGAGGGCGTCAGCGGAAGCCCGCCGCGCTGCCCCTGAGGGCGCGGGGAGGCGGGGCGGCCACCCTTCCTCCCGCCAGCGCCGCCCAGGAGACCGGCACCCCGCCCCCAACCCGCCCCTCGCGGGGACCCTGGACAGCTCCTGCTGGCGCCAGCCCAGAGACCCAGAGACAGAGACAGAGACAGAGACACGGAGAAACAGAGAAACGGCGACACGGAGAGGATCCAAGACACGGACCTAGACAGACACCCACCCTGACCCAGAGAGGCTCTGCCCAAGAGCTCGCTTCCCCCCCAGGAGGGCGGGTGGTGCTGGAGCTGGGCCCGGGCCAGGAGGCAGGGGCCCGGGGCTGGCGATCACCCCTGGGGCCCTAGGCCGCGCAGACAGGCTCTCAGGAGTCCCGGGCTCCCGGCATCGCTGCCCCGCCATCGCCCAGGAACCACAGACAGGCACCGGAGCTCGCTGGCGCGCTCTGTCTGCGCTTGCGTGTGCGTGTGCGTGTGCGTGTGCGTGTTGTGCGAGTGGGTGTGTAGGCGTGTGTGTGTGTGTGTGTGTGTGTGCGCGCGCGCGCGCGCCTGTGTGTCTGTGTGCCTGTGTGTGTGCGCGTCCGGGTTTGCGTGTTCCTTTCTCTCCGCTTCTTCACTCTGGCTCTTTTCCTCTTTCTGCCGGGCACCCCCGACCTTACTGAGGTGATAGAAGGAGCAGGCAGAAAAGTCAGGGCCCAGAGAACTTGGCACGAGAAAGCAGCTCCATCTACCAGACATGTAGAAGCCCCTCCCCGACGACCGACCGCAGCGTCCCCGTTCTGCTCAAGTGCCGCTGGGGACGTTGCCCGGGATCTCCCGCCGCTAGGTCACCGACGAAGGCGCCTCCGTTTTCCCAAGAGCGCGCTCGCGCCCAGGACGGAGGGAGGAGCAGCACGGTGTGACGACGGGGAGGAAGAGTCGCGTCCGAAGGCCCGTCGGTGCCTGCCGACGTCCCGGCTCTCCCTGTCTCGAGACCTCTGGGCTTCAGGGTTCTGTGCCGCAAGGCTTTCCCGCCGCAGCCCCCGGGACCCAGGGCGCGCTGTGTGCGCTGCCGTCTCCAGCGTTTGGGCCCTGTGGGCCTTCTTGCGTCCCACTGGAAAGGGGACCCTGGGACGGAGAGAAGACGGGCAGGGGGCGGGCTTCGGCAAAGAGAGCGACGGCCATCCACAGACGTCCGACGAGGCCCTCCGGGGCGCCAAGCTCTCCATTTTCCACGGCACGTGTCCTCGTCAGGTTCTGCCACCTCTCGCCGGCATGCGTAGGCACACCGCTGGTCTTGCGGCCCCAGAGGCGAGGAGGCGAACGCCCCGGAGGCCGAGATTGGCACCCGCGTTCTCGGCTGCTGGGTGGCCAGCACCTAGGAGAGTGTCTGGCCGGAAGCAGCCAGGCGATCGATCCCTGGGTGCTGGATGAGCCTCGGCGGCAAGAAGTAGGCTCGTGGGGAAGGACGGCGGCCGAGGCCCGGGCCCCACCGAGGCCGCGCTCCGTGCTGAGCGGTCCGCTCGTGTTTCCCGCTTGCGTTCTCACCAGCACTCGCCCCCGCAAGGAGGCACGAACTCCAGGACCCCCTCGCACCAGATGAGGAAAGCGCAGCTCAGGGAGGGCACGTCACTCGCGGGAGACGGCGGCCCTTGGGTTTCAGCTCAGGACTTCGGTCTCCCGAGCCTGCGTTTCGGGGCAAGGCTCCGGTCCCGCGCTCCGGGAAACTGACAGGGACGCAGTCCCGCTTCTCCCCGCAGAAGGTGCTCCTCGGAGATCAGATCCGGGGACCCGTCAGAACCACCCCGGGCACGAGCTGGCAGGGAGCGACGCGCACCGCCCCTCCCCCCCCATCCCGCAGCCCGCAGCCCGCAGCCCGCAGCCCGCAGCCCGCAGCCCGAGGAAGCGAGGAGCAGGCGATAGAGGCGCTGGGTTGGCAGGAGGGGAAACGGGGCCGGCAGGAGAAGCGAACCGCGGAGAGACTCCCTCCCAGGACGACGATGGCTGAACGGGGAGAGGAGGGAGCTTTGGGTCCTCTCTCGTCCTGCTTTGACCGGGATGTCCCCATTTTTCCACAGCGAGCGAGTATGGCTCTTGGATTCGGTGGGGAAGACGTGGTTTATCTGGAGGACTTTTCCCTTCGGGGGTTCAAAGTCCGTTCTCTGAGGCAAGGCTCCCTCTCTGCCTCCCTGTCCTTCCCATTCGCCTCCCCGGAAGCCAGCTCTCCTCCCGGTTTCCTGGATCCCTTGGCCACGGTCCTCTGTTGCAAACACAGGCAGGTGCAAAGAAGATGCGAAAGGCTGCCCGAGCCACGCGAACGGAAAGCTGAAGCCAGGGAGCCAGGAAGGGCTGGCTGCTGAGGGAGGACGTGTCCTGTCAGGAGGCTTTTCAACTCCCTCTGACAGATGCGGCCTGGAGGGGCGGGGCCCGGCCGGGGCCCTGGGGTGGTAGGGGTCGGGTGTGAGGGGGTGGGTGGGGAGGCGGGGGGAGGCGGGAAGAGAGGGAGGCCCCCGAGTGAGGGGACACCAAAAGCCTCAGCCATCAAGACTCCTCATCTTTGCATCCAGCGTTCTCAAACTCAAAACGAACGCAAGCTCATCCACCAGGAGCAACGTAGCAGCGTTTCCAAGCGAGGCAGGACCGCCCGAAGGCGAAAGCAGAATGGGATCCTAGTCAGGTGGAGCTTGAAACTCAGACCCACCCACCCCCCTACCCCCCCACCACCTCCCCCCCTCCCCGCCACCCCGGGAAGGGGGCTTCTGGAAGGAAAAGCGAGACAAACTGACAGGGACAAACTTAGGTCGGGAAAGGAGTGTTGATTGTGAATGAGCCTCTCAAGGACAAGCGAGCGGGTACCAGGTTTTAGAAGATGACCTGCAGCGGCACAGACGCCAGCAAAGGCAGAAGCCATCCCGTCTTGGGTGAGGTGCCCGAGACGCGCCTCTCTAACCCAGTCCGCCCTGTCCTTGGAGAAGCGGGCGGTGTCTGGAAAAGCCTGACCAGGTGTCTTTCCTCGGTGGGCGGGGCTGGTCGCTTTGGGACCCGTTTGGGCCTCCCGGCACCGCCGTGGAATCCGTTCCACCTGACAGGACGACTCTACCCGGCGGCTGGGGCGGCGGGGGCGGGGCGCCGAGGGAAGGGCTGGGGTGTCACCGGAGCGGGAGCCGAGCGGGTGGGAAGAGGCCGAGGCCAGAGGGAGCCGGCGGGCGGCGTGTGCGGCGTCGGGGTCCCGGTCCCGGTCCCGGTCCCGGTCCCGCCGGGCTGGCCCCGATTGGCCCTGGGTTCGGGTGGGGCCGCGAGCTGGAAGGGTTGGGCTGTGGCGGGGAGGGGTTGGGCCCTGCCCATGGGCGGCGCCGGCGGGCCCGCGGTGCGGAGGGTGGCGGGGGGGGTGGGGGAGGGCTGGCTGGAGGGGTGGGGGGCGTCCGCGGAGGACGGAGGCCGGAGGCGGCAAAAGGCGAGGGAGGCAAAAGCCTACAGCACCCGGTATTCCCAGGCGGTCTCCCATCCAAGTACTAACCAGGCCCGACCCTGCTTAGCTTCCGAGATCAGACGAGATCGGGCGCGTTCAGGGTGGTATGGCCGTAGACGCTGGCGCCTGCCGCCGGCGCCCCTAAGAAGCCGCGCCGCGTCGCCCGGCCCGCGGCTCGCGCGCGCGCCTAGGCCTCTGTGACGCGCACCCGCCGCCGCCGGCGCCCCCTGCGCCCGCGCTCGGCCTGCCGCCTTCCTCCCGCTGCTGCCTCCCGCCGCGGCCGCCTCGGGCGCGGCCAGCGGGCCAGCCAAACCCTGCGCTGCCCCGCCCTGCTGCCCTCCCAGGGCGCGGAGGCCTGGAGCAGCCCGGGGTGCGAGGAGGCGGGGCGGGGCGGGCGGCGGTGGGAAACGAGGGGTGGTGGGGGCGGGGATGGGGGCGGGGCGCCTGGCTGGGCGCTCTCCCCTCGCGGCCCGGGAACACTCCAGGCCGCCCTGGCCGCTCGGATCCGGCGATGGGTCGCAGGAGATGCGGCTGCTGGGAGGTGGGGGGCGCGGGGCACTTGGCCCGAGGCGTCGGGGCGTCGGGCCGCCGGGCCCGTGCTCCTCTGAGTCCCCTCCGGCCCGAGGGGCCTCCCAGCGGGAGCCCTGACCTCTGCGGCGCCGGCCGGGCCCCGACTTGCCCAAACCCAGGCGGAGCCACCGGCGCGACCAGAGGGCGTCAGCGGAAGCCCGCCGCGCTGCCCCTGAGGGCGCGGGGAGGCGGGGCGGCCACCCTTCCTCCCGCCAGCGCCGCCCAGGAGACCGGCACCCCGCCCCCAACCCGCCCCTCGCGGGGACCCTGGACAGCTCCTGCTGGCGCCAGCCCAGAGACCCAGAGACAGAGACAGAGACAGAGACACGGAGAAACAGAGAAACGGCGACACGGAGAGGATCCAAGACACGGACCTAGACAGACACCCACCCTGACCCAGAGAGGCTCTGCCCAAGAGCTCGCTTCCCCCCCAGGAGGGCGGTGGTGCTGGAGCTGGGCCCGGGCCAGGAGGCAGGGGCCCCGGGGCTGGCGATCACCCCTGGGGCCCTAGGCCGCGCAGACAGGCTCTCAGGAGTCCCGGGCTCCCGGCATCGCTGCCCCGCCATCGCCCAGGAACCACAGACAGGCACCGGAGCTCGCTGGCGCGCTCTGTCTGCGCTTGCGTGTGCGTGTGCGTGTGCGTGTGCGTGTTGTGCGAGTGGGTGTGTAGGCGTGTGTGTGTGTGTGTGTGTGTGTGCGCGCGCGCGCGCGCCTGTGTGTCTGTGTGCCTGTGTGTGTGCGCGTCCGGGTTTGCGTGTTCCTTTCTCTCCGCTTCTTCACTCTGGCTCTTTTCCTCTTTCTGCCGGGCACCCCCGACCTTACTGAGGTGATAGAAGGAGCAGGCAGAAAAGTCAGGGCCCAGAGAACTTGGCACGAGAAAGCAGCTCCATCTACCAGACATGTAGAAGCCCCTCCCCGACGACCGACCGCAGCGTCCCCGTTCTGCTCAAGTGCCGCTGGGGACGTTGCCCGGGATCTCCCGCCCGCTAGGTCACCGACGAAGGCGCCTCCGTTTTCCCAAGAGCGCGCTCGCGCCCAGGACGGAGGGAGGAGCAGCACGGTGTGACGACGGGGAGGAAGAGTCGCGTCCGAAGGCCCGTCGGTGCCTGCCGACGTCCCGGCTCTCCCTGTCTCGAGACCTCTGGGCTTCAGGGTTCTGTGCCGCAAGGCTTTCCCGCCGCAGCCCCCGGGACCCAGGGCGCGCTGTGTGCGCTGCCCGTCTCCAGCGTTTGGGCCCTGTGGGCCTTCTTGCGTCCCACTGGAAAGGGGACCCTGGGACGGAGAGAAGACGGGCAGGGGGCGGGCTTCGGCAAAGAGAGCGACGGCCATCCACAGACGTCCGACGAGGCCCTCCGGGGCGCCAAGCTCTCCATTTTCCACGGCACGTGTCCTCGTCAGGTTCTGCCACCTCTCGCCGGCATGCGTAGGCACACCGCTGGTCTTGCGGCCCCAGAGGCGAGGAGGCGAACGCCCCGGAGGCCGAGATTGGCACCCGCGTTCTCGGCTGCTGGGTGGCCAGCACCTAGGAGAGTGTCTGGCCGGAAGCAGCCAGGCGATCGATCCCTGGGTGCTGGATGAGCCTCGGCGGCAAGAAGTAGGCTCGTGGGGAAGGACGGCGGCCGAGGCCCGGGCCCCCACCGAGGCCGCGCTCCGTGCTGAGCGGTCCGCTCCGTGTTTCCCGCTTGCGTTCTCACCAGCACTCGCCCCCGCAAGGAGGCACGAACTCCAGGACCCCCTCGCACCAGATGAGGAAAGCGCAGCTCAGGGAGGGCACGTCACTCGCGGGAGACGGCGGCCCTTGGGTTTCAGCTCAGGACTTCGGTCTCCCGAGCCTGCGTTTCGGGGCAAGGCTCCGGTCCCGCGCTCCGGGAAACTGACAGGGACGCAGTCCCGCTTCTCCCCGCAGAAGGTGCTCCTCGGAGATCAGATCCGGGGACCCGTCAGAACCACCCCGGGCACGAGCTGGCAGGGAGCGACGCGCACCGCCCCTCCCCCCCCATCCCGCAGCCCGCAGCCCGCAGCCCGCAGCCCGCAGCCCGCAGCCCGAGGAAGCGAGGAGCAGGCGATAGAGGCGCTGGGTTGGCAGGAGGGGAAACGGGGCCGGCAGGAGAAGCGAACCGCGGAGAGACTCCCTCCCAGGACGACGATGGCTGAACGGGGAGAGGAGGGAGCTTTGGGTCCTCTCTCGTCCTGCTTTGACCGGGATGTCCCCATTTTTCCACAGCGAGCGAGTATGGCTCTTGGATTCGGTGGGGAAGACGTGGTTTATCTGGAGGACTTTTCCCTTCGGGGGTTCAAAGTCCGTTCTCTGAGGCAAGGCTCCCTCTCTGCCTCCCTGTCCTTCCCATTCGCCTCCCCGGAAGCCAGCTCTCCTCCCGGTTTCCTGGATCCCTTGGCCACGGTCCTCTGTTGCAAACACAGGCAGGTGCAAAGAAGATGCGAAAGGCTGCCCGAGCCACGCGAACGGAAAGCTGAAGCCAGGGAGCCAGGAAGGGCTGGCTGCTGAGGGAGGACGTGTCCTGTCAGGAGGCTTTTCAACTCCCTCTGACAGATGCGGCCTGGAGGGGCGGGGCCCGGCCGGGGCCCTGGGGTGGTAGGGGTCGGGTGTGAGGGGGTGGGTGGGGAGGCGGGGGGAGGCGGGAAGAGAGGGAGGCCCCCGAGTGAGGGGACACCAAAAGCCTCAGCCATCAAGACTCCTCATCTTTGCATCCAGCGTTCTCAAACTCAAAACGAACGCAAGCTCATCCACCAGGAGCAACGTAGCAGCGTTTCCAAGCGAGGCAGGACCGCCCGAAGGCGAAAGCAGAATGGGATCCCAGTCAGGTGGAGCTTGAAACTCAGACCCACCCACCCCCCTACCCCCCCACCACCTCCCCCCCTCCCCCCCACCCCGGGAAGGGGGCTTCTGGAAGGAAAAGCGAGACAAACTGACAGGGACAAACTTAGGTCGGGAAAGGAGTGTTGATTGTGAATGAGCCTCTCAAGGACAAGCGAGCGGGTACCAGGTTTTAGAAGATGACCTGCAGCGGCACAGACGCCAGCAAAGGCAGAAGCCATCCCGTCTTGGGTGAGGTGCCCGAGACGCGCCTCTCTAACCCAGTCCGCCCTGTCCTTGGAGAAGCGGGCGGTGTCTGGAAAAGCCTGACCAGGTGTCTTTCCTCGGTGGGCGGGGCTGGTCGCTTTGGGACCCGTTTGGGCCTCCCGGCACCGCCGTGGAATCCGTTCCACCTGACAGGACGACTCTACCCGGCGGCTGGGGCGGCGGGGGCGGGGCGCCGAGGGAAGGGCTGGGGTGTCACCGGAGCGGGAGCCGAGCGGGTGGGAAGAGGCCGAGGCCAGAGGGAGCCGGCGGGCGGCGTGTGCGGCGTCGGGGTCCCGGTCCCGGTCCCGGTCCCGGTCCCGCCGGGCTGGCCCCGATTGGCCCTGGGTTCGGGTGGGGCCGCGAGCTGGAAGGGTTGGGCTGTGGCGGGGAGGGGTTGGGCCCTGCCCATGGGCGGCGCCGGCGGGCCCGCGGTGCGGAGGGTGGCGGGGGGGGTGGGGGAGGGCTGGCTGGAGGGGTGGGGGGCGTCCGCGGAGGACGGAGGCCGGAGGCGGCAAAAGGCGAGGGAGGCAAAAGCCTACAGCACCCGGTATTCCCAGGCGGTCTCCCATCCAAGTACTAACCAGGCCCGACCCTGCTTAGCTTCCGAGATCAGACGAGATCGGGCGCGTTCAGGGTGGTATGGCCGTAGACGCTGGCGCCTGCCGCCGGCGCCCCTAAGAAGCCGCGCCGCGTCGCCCGGCCCGCGGCTCGCGCGCGCGCCCAGGCCTCTGTGACGCGCACCCGCCGCCGCCGGCGCCCCCTGCGCCCGCGCTCGGCCTGCCGCCTTCCTCCCGCTGCTGCCTCCCGCCGCGGCCGCCTCGGGCGCGGCCAGCGGGCCAGCCAAACCCTGCGCTGCCCCGCCCTGCTGCCCTCCCAGGGCGCGGAGGCCTGGAGCAGCCCGGGGTGCGAGGAGGCGGGGCGGGGCGGGCGGCGGTGGGAAACGAGGGGTGGTGGGGGCGGGGATGGGGGCGGGGCGCCTGGCTGGGCGCTCTCCCCTCGCGGCCCGGGAACACTCCAGGCCGCCCTGGCCGCTCGGATCCGGCGATGGGTCGCAGGAGATGCGGCTGCTGGGAGGTGGGGGGCGCGGGGCACTTGGCCCGAGGCGTCGGGGCGTCGGGCCGCCGGGCCCGTGCTCCTCTGAGTCCCCTCCGGCCCGAGGGGCCTCCCAGCGGGAGCCCTGACCTCTGCGGCGCCGGCCGGGCCCCGACTTGCCCAAACCCAGGCGGAGCCACCGGCGCGACCAGAGGGCGTCAGCGGAAGCCCGCCGCGCTGCCCCTGAGGGCGCGGGGAGGCGGGGCGGCCACCCTTCCCCCCGCCAGCGCCGCCCAGGAGACCGGCACCCCGCCCCCAACCCGCCCCTCGCGGGGACCCTGGACAGCTCCTGCTGGCGCCAGCCCAGAGACCCAGAGACAGAGACAGAGACAGAGACACGGAGAAACAGAGAAACGGCGACACGGAGAGGATCCAAGACACGGACCTAGACAGACACCCACCCTGACCCAGAGAGGCTCTGCCCAAGAGCTCGCTTCCCCCCCAGGAGGGCGGTGGTGCTGGAGCTGGGCCCGGGCCAGGAGGCAGGGGCCCCGGGGCTGGCGATCACCCCTGGGGCCCTAGGCCGCGCAGACAGGCTCTCAGGAGTCCCGGGCTCCCGGCATCGCTGCCCCGCCATCGCCCAGGAACCACAGACAGGCACCGGAGCTCGCTGGCGCGCTCTGTCTGCGCTTGCGTGTGCGTGTGCGTGTGCGTGTGCGTGTTGTGCGAGTGGGTGTGTAGGCGTGTGTGTGTGTGTGTGTGTGTGTGCGCGCGCGCGCGCCTGTGTGTCTGTGTGCCTGTGTGTGTGCGCGTCCGGGTTTGCGTGTTCCTTTCTCTCCGCTTCTTCACTCTGGCTCTTTTCCTCTTTCTGCCGGGCACCCCCGACCTTACTGAGGTGATAGAAGGAGCAGGCAGAAAAGTCAGGGCCCAGAGAACTTGGCACGAGAAAGCAGCTCCATCTACCAGACATGTAGAAGCCCCTCCCCGACGACCGACCGCAGCGTCCCCGTTCTGCTCAAGTGCCGCTGGGGACGTTGCCCGGGATCTCCCGCCCGCTAGGTCACCGACGAAGGCGCCTCCGTTTTCCCAAGAGCGCGCTCGCGCCCAGGACGGAGGGAGGAGCAGCACGGTGTGACGACGGGGAGGAAGAGTCGCGTCCGAAGGCCCGTCGGTGCCTGCCGACGTCCCGGCTCTCCCTGTCTCGAGACCTCTGGGCTTCAGGGTTCTGTGCCGCAAGGCTTTCCCGCCGCAGCCCCCGGGACCCAGGGCGCGCTGTGTGCGCTGCCCGTCTCCAGCGTTTGGGCCCTGTGGGCCTTCTTGCGTCCCACTGGAAAGGGGACCCTGGGACGGAGAGAAGACGGGCAGGGGGCGGGCTTCGGCAAAGAGAGCGACGGCCATCCACAGACGTCCGACGAGGCCCTCCGGGGCGCCAAGCTCTCCATTTTCCACGGCACGTGTCCTCGTCAGGTTCTGCCACCTCTCGCCGGCATGCGTAGGCACACCGCTGGTCTTGCGGCCCCAGAGGCGAGGAGGCGAACGCCCCGGAGGCCGAGATTGGCACCCGCGTTCTCGGCTGCTGGGTGGCCAGCACCTAGGAGAGTGTCTGGCCGGAAGCAGCCAGGCGATCGATCCCTGGGTGCTGGATGAGCCTTGGCGGCAAGAAGTAGGCTCGTGGGGAAGGACGGCGGCCGAGACCCGGGCCCCCACCGAGGCCGCGCTCCGTGCTGAGCGGTCCGCTCCGTGTTTCCCGCTTGCGTTCTCACCAGCACTCGCCCCCGCAAGGAGGCACGAACTCCAGGACCCCCTCGCACCAGATGAGGAAAGCGCAGCTCAGGGAGGGCACGTCACTCGCGGGAGACGGCGGCCCTTGGGTTTCAGCTCAGGACTTCGGTCTCCCGAGCCTGCGTTTCGGGGCAAGGCTCCGGTCCCGCGCTCCGGGAAACTGACAGGGACGCAGTCCCGCTTCTCCCCGCAGAAGGTGCTCCTCGGAGATCAGATCCGGGGACCCGTCAGAACCACCCCGGGCACGAGCTGGCAGGGAGCGACGCGCACCGCCCCTGCCCCCCCATCCCGCAGCCCGCGGCCCGCCGCCCGCAGCCCGCAGCCCGCAGCCCGCAGCCCGCAGCCCGAGGAAGCGAGGAGCAGGCGATAGAGGCGCTGGGTTGGCAGGAGGGGACACGGGGCCGGCAGGAGAAGCGAACCGCGGAGAGACTCCCTCCCAGGACGACGATGGCTGAACGGGGAGAGGAGGGAGCTTTGGGTCCTCTCTCGTCCTGCTTTGACCGGGATGTCCCCATTTTTCCACAGCGAGCGAGTATGGCTCTTGGATTCGGTGGGGAAGACGTGGTTTATCTGGAGGACTTTTCCCTTCGGGGGTTCAAAGTCCGTTCTCTGAGGCAAGGCTCCCTCTCTGCCTCCCTGTCCTTCCCATTCGCCTCCCCGGAAGCCAGCTCTCCTCCCGGTTTCCTGGATCCCTTGGCCACGGTCCTCTGTTGCAAACACAGGCAGGTGCAAAGAAGATGCGAAAGGCTGCCCGAGCCACGCGAACGGAAAGCTGAAGCCAGGGAGCCAGGAAGGGCTGGCTGCTGAGGGAGGACGTGTCCTGTCAGGAGGCTTTTCAACTCCCTCTGACAGATGCGGCCTGGAGGGGCGGGGCCCGGCCGGGGCCCTGGGGTGGTAGGGGTCGGGTGTGAGGGGGTGGGTGGGGAGGCGGGGGGAGGCGGGAAGAGAGGGAGGCCCCCGAGTGAGGGGACACCAAAAGCCTCAGCCATCAAGACTCCTCATCTTTGCATCCAGCGTTCTCAAACTCAAAACGAACGCAAGCTCATCCACCAGGAGCAACGTAGCAGCGTTTCCAAGCGAGGCAGGACCGCCCGAAGGCGAAAGCAGAATGGGATCCCAGTCAGGTGGAGCTTGAAACTCAGACCCACCCACCCCCCTACCCCCCCACCCCGGGAAGGGGGCTTCTGGAAGGAAAAGCGAGACAAACTGACAGGGACAAACTTAGGTCGGGAAAGGAGTGTTGATTGTGAATGAGCCTCTCAAGGACAAGCGAGCGGGTACCAGGTTTTAGAAGATGACCTGCAGCGGCACAGACGCCAGCAAAGGCAGAAGCCATCCCGTCTTGGGTGAGGTGCCCGAGACGCGCCTCTCTAACCCAGTCCGCCCTGTCCTTGGAGAAGCGGGCGGTGTCTGGAAAAGCCTGACCAGGTGTCTTTCCTCGGTGGGCGGGGCTGGTCGCTTTGGGACCCGTTTGGGCCTCCCGGCACCGCCGTGGAATCCGTTCCACCTGACAGGACGACTCTACCCGGCGGCTGGGGCGGCGGGGGCGGGGCGCCGAGGGAAGGGCTGGGGTGTCACCGGAGCGGGAGCCGAGCGGGTGGGAAGAGGCCGAGGCCAGAGGGAGCCGGCGGGCGGCGTGTGCGGCGTCGGGGTCCCGGTCCCGGTCCCGGTCCCGGTCCCGCCGGGCTGGCCCCGATTGGCCCTGGGTTCGGGTGGGGCCGCGAGCTGGAAGGGTTGGGCTGTGGCGGGGAGGGGTTGGGCCCTGCCCATGGGCGGCGCCGGCGGGCCCGCGGTGCGGAGGGTGGCGGGGGGGGTGGGGGAGGGCTGGCTGGAGGGGTGGGGGGCGTCCGCGGAGGACGGAGGCCGGAGGCGGCAAAAGGCGAGGGAGGCAAAAGCCTACAGCACCCGGTATTCCCAGGCGGTCTCCCATCCAAGTACTAACCAGGCCCGACCCTGCTTAGCTTCCGAGATCAGACGAGATCGGGCGCGTTCAGGGTGGTATGGCCGTAGACGCTGGCGCCTGCCGCCGGCGCCCCTAAGAAGCCGCGCCGCGTCGCCCGGCCCGCGGCTCGCGCGCGCGCCCAGGCCTCTGTGACGCGCACCCGCCGCCGCCGGCGCCCCCTGCGCCCGCGCTCGGCCTGCCGCCTTCCTCCCGCTGCTGCCTCCCGCCGCGGCCGCCTCGGGCGCGGCCAGCGGGCCAGCCAAACCCTGCGCTGCCCCGCCCTGCTGCCCTCCCAGGGCGCGGAGGCCTGGAGCAGCCCGGGGTGCGAGGAGGCGGGGCGGGGCGGGCGGCGGTGGGAAACGAGGGGTGGTGGGGGCGGGGATGGGGGCGGGGCGCCTGGCTGGGCGCTCTCCCCTCGCGGCCCGGGAACACTCCAGGCCGCCCTGGCCGCTCGGATCCGGCGATGGGTCGCAGGAGATGCGGCTGCTGGGAGGTGGGGGGCGCGGGGCACTTGGCCCGAGGCGTCGGGGCGTCGGGCCGCCGGGCCCGTGCTCCTCTGAGTCCCCTCCGGCCCGAGGGGCCTCCCAGCGGGAGCCCTGACCTCTGCGGCGCCGGCCGGGCCCCGACTTGCCCAAACCCAGGCGGAGCCACCGGCGCGACCAGAGGGCGTCAGCGGAAGCCCGCCGCGCTGCCCCTGAGGGCGCGGGGAGGCGGGGCGGCCACCCTTCCCCCCGCCAGCGCCGCCCAGGAGACCGGCACCCCGCCCCCAACCCGCCCCTCGCGGGGACCCTGGACAGCTCCTGCTGGCGCCAGCCCAGAGACCCAGAGACAGAGACAGAGACAGAGACACGGAGAAACAGAGAAACGGCGACACGGAGAGGATCCAAGACACGGACCTAGACAGACACCCACCCTGACCCAGAGAGGCTCTGCCCAAGAGCTCGCTTCCCCCCCAGGAGGGCGGTGGTGCTGGAGCTGGGCCCGGGCCAGGAGGCAGGGGCCCCGGGGCTGGCGATCACCCCTGGGGCCCTAGGCCGCGCAGACAGGCTCTCAGGAGTCCCGGGCTCCCGGCATCGCTGCCCCGCCATCGCCCAGGAACCACAGACAGGCACCGGAGCTCGCTGGCGCGCTCTGTCTGCGCTTGCGTGTGCGTGTGCGTGTGCGTGTGCGTGTTGTGCGAGTGGGTGTGTAGGCGTGTGTGTGTGTGTGTGTGTGTGCGCGCGCGCGCGCGCCTGTGTGTCTGTGTGCCTGTGTGTGTGCGCGTCCGGGTTTGCGTGTTCCTTTCTCTCCGCTTCTTCACTCTGGCTCTTTTCCTCTTTCTGCCGGGCACCCCCGACCTTACTGAGGTGATAGAAGGAGCAGGCAGAAAAGTCAGGGCCCAGAGAACTTGGCACGAGAAAGCAGCTCCATCTACCAGACATGTAGAAGCCCCTCCCCGACGACCGACCGCAGCGTCCCCGTTCTGCTCAAGTGCCGCTGGGGACGTTGCCCGGGATCTCCCGCCCGCTAGGTCACCGACGAAGGCGCCTCCGTTTTCCCAAGAGCGCGCTCGCGCCCAGGACGGAGGGAGGAGCAGCACGGTGTGACGACGGGGAGGAAGAGTCGCGTCCGAAGGCCCGTCGGTGCCTGCCGACGTCCCGGCTCTCCCTGTCTCGAGACCTCTGGGCTTCAGGGTTCTGTGCCGCAAGGCTTTCCCGCCGCAGCCCCCGGGACCCAGGGCGCGCTGTGTGCGCTGCCCGTCTCCAGCGTTTGGGCCCTGTGGGCCTTCTTGCGTCCCACTGGAAAGGGGACCCTGGGACGGAGAGAAGACGGGCAGGGGGCGGGCTTCGGCAAAGAGAGCGACGGCCATCCACAGACGTCCGACGAGGCCCTCCGGGGCGCCAAGCTCTCCATTTTCCACGGCACGTGTCCTCGTCAGGTTCTGCCACCTCTCGCCGGCATGCGTAGGCACACCGCTGGTCTTGCGGCCCCAGAGGCGAGGAGGCGAACGCCCCGGAGGCCGAGATTGGCACCCGCGTTCTCGGCTGCTGGGTGGCCAGCACCTAGGAGAGTGTCTGGCCGGAAGCAGCCAGGCGATCGATCCCTGGGTGCTGGATGAGCCTTGGCGGCAAGAAGTAGGCTCGTGGGGAAGGACGGCGGCCGAGGCCCGGGCCCCCACCGAGGCCGCGCTCCGTGCTGAGCGGTCCGCTCCGTGTTTCCCGCTTGCGTTCTCACCAGCACTCGCCCCCGCAAGGAGGCACGAACTCCAGGACCCCCTCGCACCAGATGAGGAAAGCGCAGCTCAGGGAGGGCACGTCACTCGCGGGAGACGGCGGCCCTTGGGTTTCAGCTCAGGACTTCGGTCTCCCGAGCCTGCGTTTCGGGGCAAGGCTCCGGTCCCGCGCTCCGGGAAACTGACAGGGACGCAGTCCCGCTTCTCCCCGCAGAAGGTGCTCCTCGGAGATCAGATCCGGGGACCCGTCAGAACCACCCCGGGCACGAGCTGGCAGGGAGCGACGCGCACCGCCCCTGCCCCCCCATCCCGCAGCCCGCGGCCCGCAGCCCGCAGCCCGCAGCCCGCAGCCCGCAGCCCGCAGCCCGAGGAAGCGAGGAGCAGGCGATAGAGGCGCTGGGTTGGCAGGAGGGGACACGGGGCCGGCAGGAGAAGCGAACCGCGAAGAGACTCCCTCCCAGGACGACGATGGCTGAACGGGGAGAGGAGGGAGCTTTGGGTCCTCTCTCGTCCTGCTTTGACCGGGATGTCCCCATTTTTCCACAGCGAGCGAGTATGGCTCTTGGATTCGGTGGGGAAGACGTGGTTTATCTGGAGGACTTTTCCCTTCGGGGGTTCAAAGTCCGTTCTCTGAGGCAAGGCTCCCTCTCTGCCTCCCTGTCCTTCCCATTCGCCTCCCCGGAAGCCAGCTCTCCTCCCGGTTTCCTGGATCCCTTGGCCACGGTCCTCTGTTGCAAACACAGGCAGGTGCAAAGAAGATGCGAAAGGCTGCCCGAGCCACGCGAACGGAAAGCTGAAGCCAGGGAGCCAGGAAGGGCTGGCTGCTGAGGGAGGACGTGTCCTGTCAGGAGGCTTTTCAACTCCCTCTGACAGATGCGGCCTGGAGGGGCGGGGCCCGGCCGGGGCCCTGGGGTGGTAGGGGTCGGGTGTGAGGGGGTGGGTGGGGAGGCGGGGGGAGGCGGGAAGAGAGGGAGGCCCCCGAGTGAGGGGACACCAAAAGCCTCAGCCATCAAGACTCCTCATCTTTGCATCCAGCGTTCTCAAACTCAAAACGAACGCAAGCTCATCCACCAGGAGCAACGTAGCAGCGTTTCCAAGCGAGGCAGGACCGCCCGAAGGCGAAAGCAGAATGGGATCCTAGTCAGGTGGAGCTTGAAACTCAGACCCACCCACCCCCCTACCCCCCCACCACCTCCCCCCCTCCCCGCCACCCCGGGAAGGGGGCTTCTGGAAGGAAAAGCGAGACAAACTGACAGGGACAAACTTAGGTCGGGAAAGGAGTGTTGATTGTGAATGAGCCTCTCAAGGACAAGCGAGCGGGTACCAGGTTTTAGAAGATGACCTGCAGCGGCACAGACGCCAGCAAAGGCAGAAGCCATCCCGTCTTGGGTGAGGTGCCCGAGACGCGCCTCTCTAACCCAGTCCGCCCTGTCCTTGGAGAAGCGGGCGGTGTCTGGAAAAGCCTGACCAGGTGTCTTTCCTCGGTGGGCGGGGCTGGTCGCTTTGGGACCCGTTTGGGCCTCCCGGCACCGCCGTGGAATCCGTTCCACCTGACAGGACGACTCTACCCGGCGGCTGGGGCGGCGGGGGCGGGGCGCCGAGGGAAGGGCTGGGGTGTCACCGGAGCGGGAGCCGAGCGGGTGGGAAGAGGCCGAGGCCAGAGGGAGCCGGCGGGCGGCGTGTGCGGCGTCGGGGTCCCGGTCCCGGTCCCGGTCCCGGTCCCGCCGGGCTGGCCCCGATTGGCCCTGGGTTCGGGTGGGGCCGCGAGCTGGAAGGGTTGGGCTGTGGCGGGGAGGGGTTGGGCCCTGCCCATGGGCGGCGCCGGCGGGCCCGCGGTGCGGAGGGTGGCGGGGGGGGTGGGGGAGGGCTGGCTGGAGGGGTGGGGGGCGTCCGCGGAGGACGGAGGCCGGAGGCGGCAAAAGGCGAGGGAGGCAAAAGCCTACAGCACCCGGTATTCCCAGGCGGTCTCCCATCCAAGTACTAACCAGGCCCGACCCTGCTTAGCTTCCGAGATCAGACGAGATCGGGCGCGTTCAGGGTGGTATGGCCGTAGACGCTGGCGCCTGCCGCCGGCGCCCCTAAGAAGCCGCGCCGCGTCGCCCGGCCCGCGGCTCGCGCGCGCGCCCAGGCCTCTGTGACGCGCACCCGCCGCCGCCGGCGCCCCCTGCGCCCGCGCTCGGCCTGCCGCCTTCCTCCCGCTGCTGCCTCCCGCCGCGGCCGCCTCGGGCGCGGCCAGCGGGCCAGCCAAACCCTGCGCTGCCCCGCCCTGCTGCCCTCCCAGGGCGCGGAGGCCTGGAGCAGCCCGGGGTGCGAGGAGGCGGGGCGGGGCGGGCGGCGGTGGGAAACGAGGGGTGGTGGGGGCGGGGATGGGGGCGGGGCGCCTGGCTGGGCGCTCTCCCCTCGCGGCCCGGGAACACTCCAGGCCGCCCTGGCCGCTCGGATCCGGCGATGGGTCGCAGGAGATGCGGCTGCTGGGAGGTGGGGGGCGCGGGGCACTTGGCCCGAGGCGTCGGGGCGTCGGGCCGCCGGGCCCGTGCTCCTCTGAGTCCCCTCCGGCCCGAGGGGCCTCCCAGCGGGAGCCCTGACCTCTGCGGCGCCGGCCGGGCCCCGACTTGCCCAAACCCAGGCGGAGCCACCGGCGCGACCAGAGGGCGTCAGCGGAAGCCCGCCGCGCTGCCCCTGAGGGCGCGGGGAGGCGGGGCGGCCACCCTTCCCCCCGCCAGCGCCGCCCAGGAGACCGGCACCCCGCCCCCAACCCGCCCCTCGCGGGGACCCTGGACAGCTCCTGCTGGCGCCAGCCCAGAGACCCAGAGACAGAGACAGAGACAGAGACACGGAGAAACAGAGAAACGGCGACACGGAGAGGATCCAAGACACGGACCTAGACAGACACCCACCCTGACCCAGAGAGGCTCTGCCCAAGAGCTCGCTTCCCCCCCAGGAGGGCGGTGGTGCTGGAGCTGGGCCCGGGCCAGGAGGCAGGGGCCCCGGGGCTGGCGATCACCCCTGGGGCCCTAGGCCGCGCAGACAGGCTCTCAGGAGTCCCGGGCTCCCGGCATCGCTGCCCCGCCATCGCCCAGGAACCACAGACAGGCACCGGAGCTCGCTGGCGCGCTCTGTCTGCGCTTGCGTGTGCGTGTGCGTGTGCGTGTGCGTGTTGTGCGAGTGGGTGTGTAGGCGTGTGTGTGTGTGTGTGTGTGTGCGCGCGCGCGCGCGCCTGTGTGTCTGTGTGCCTGTGTGTGTGCGCGTCCGGGTTTGCGTGTTCCTTTCTCTCCGCTTCTTCACTCTGGCTCTTTTCCTCTTTCTGCCGGGCACCCCCGACCTTACTGAGGTGATAGAAGGAGCAGGCAGAAAAGTCAGGGCCCAGAGAACTTGGCACGAGAAAGCAGCTCCATCTACCAGACATGTAGAAGCCCCTCCCCGACGACCGACCGCAGCGTCCCCGTTCTGCTCAAGTGCCGCTGGGGACGTTGCCCGGGATCTCCCGCCCGCTAGGTCACCGACGAAGGCGCCTCCGTTTTCCCAAGAGCGCGCTCGCGCCCAGGACGGAGGGAGGAGCAGCACGGTGTGACGACGGGGAGGAAGAGTCGCGTCCGAAGGCCCGTCGGTGCCTGCCGACGTCCCGGCTCTCCCTGTCTCGAGACCTCTGGGCTTCAGGGTTCTGTGCCGCAAGGCTTTCCCGCCGCAGCCCCCGGGACCCAGGGCGCGCTGTGTGCGCTGCCCGTCTCCAGCGTTTGGGCCCTGTGGGCCTTCTTGCGTCCCACTGGAAAGGGGACCCTGGGACGGAGAGAAGACGGGCAGGGGGCGGGCTTCGGCAAAGAGAGCGACGGCCATCCACAGACGTCCGACGAGGCCCTCCGGGGCGCCAAGCTCTCCATTTTCCACGGCACGTGTCCTCGTCAGGTTCTGCCACCTCTCGCCGGCATGCGTAGGCACACCGCTGGTCTTGCGGCCCCAGAGGCGAGGAGGCGAACGCCCCGGAGGCCGAGATTGGCACCCGCGTTCTCGGCTGCTGGGTGGCCAGCACCTAGGAGAGTGTCTGGCCGGAAGCAGCCAGGCGATCGATCCCTGGGTGCTGGATGAGCCTCGGCGGCAAGAAGTAGGCTCGTGGGGAAGGACGGCGGCCGAGGCCCGGGCCCCCACCGAGGCCGCGCTCCGTGCTGAGCGGTCCGCTCCGTGTTTCCCGCTTGCGTTCTCACCAGCACTCGCCCCCGCAAGGAGGCACGAACTCCAGGACCCCCTCGCACCAGATGAGGAAAGCGCAGCTCAGGGAGGGCACGTCACTCGCGGGAGACGGCGGCCCTTGGGTTTCAGCTCAGGACTTCGGTCTCCCGAGCCTGCGTTTCGGGGCAAGGCTCCGGTCCCGCGCTCCGGGAAACTGACAGGGACGCAGTCCCGCTTCTCCCCGCAGAAGGTGCTCCTCGGAGATCAGATCCGGGGACCCGTCAGAACCACCCCGGGCACGAGCTGGCAGGGAGCGACGCGCACCGCCCCTGCCCCCCCATCCCGCAGCCCGCGGCCCGCAGCCCGCAGCCCGCAGCCCGCAGCCCGCAGCCCGCAGCCCGCAGCCCGAGGAAGCGAGGAGCAGGCGATAGAGGCGCTGGGTTGGCAGGAGGGGACACGGGGCCGGCAGGAGAAGCGAACCGCGAAGAGACTCCCTCCCAGGACGACGATGGCTGAACGGGGAGAGGAGGGAGCTTTGGGTCCTCTCTCGTCCTGCTTTGACCGGGATGTCCCCATTTTTCCACAGCGAGCGAGTATGGCTCTTGGATTCGGTGGGGAAGACGTGGTTTATCTGGAGGACTTTTCCCTTCGGGGGTTCAAAGTCCGTTCTCTGAGGCAAGGCTCCCTCTCTGCCTCCCTGTCCTTCCCATTCGCCTCCCCGGAAGCCAGCTCTCCTCCCGGTTTCCTGGATCCCTTGGCCACGGTCCTCTGTTGCAAACACAGGCAGGTGCAAAGAAGATGCGAAAGGCTGCCCGAGCCACGCGAACGGAAAGCTGAAGCCAGGGAGCCAGGAAGGGCTGGCTGCTGAGGGAGGACGTGTCCTGTCAGGAGGCTTTTCAACTCCCTCTGACAGATGCGGCCTGGAGGGGCGGGGCCCGGCCGGGGCCCTGGGGTGGTAGGGGTCGGGTGTGAGGGGGTGGGTGGGGAGGCGGGGGGAGGCGGGAAGAGAGGGAGGCCCCCGAGTGAGGGGACACCAAAAGCCTCAGCCATCAAGACTCCTCATCTTTGCATCCAGCGTTCTCAAACTCAAAACGAACGCAAGCTCATCCACCAGGAGCAACGTAGCAGCGTTTCCAAGCGAGGCAGGACCGCCCGAAGGCGAAAGCAGAATGGGATCCTAGTCAGGTGGAGCTTGAAACTCAGACCCACCCACCCCCCTACCCCCCCACCACCTCCCCCCCTCCCCGCCACCCCGGGAAGGGGGCTTCTGGAAGGAAAAGCGAGACAAACTGACAGGGACAAACTTAGGTCGGGAAAGGAGTGTTGATTGTGAATGAGCCTCTCAAGGACAAGCGAGCGGGTACCAGGTTTTAGAAGATGACCTGCAGCGGCACAGACGCCAGCAAAGGCAGAAGCCATCCCGTCTTGGGTGAGGTGCCCGAGACGCGCCTCTCTAACCCAGTCCGCCCTGTCCTTGGAGAAGCGGGCGGTGTCTGGAAAAGCCTGACCAGGTGTCTTTCCTCGGTGGGCGGGGCTGGTCGCTTTGGGACCCGTTTGGGCCTCCCGGCACCGCCGTGGAATCCGTTCCACCTGACAGGACGACTCTACCCGGCGGCTGGGGCGGCGGGGGCGGGGCGCCGAGGGAAGGGCTGGGGTGTCACCGGAGCGGGAGCCGAGCGGGTGGGAAGAGGCCGAGGCCAGAGGGAGCCGGCGGGCGGCGTGTGCGGCGTCGGGGTCCCGGTCCCGGTCCCGGTCCCGGTCCCGCCGGGCTGGCCCCGATTGGCCCTGGGTTCGGGTGGGGCCGCGAGCTGGAAGGGTTGGGCTGTGGCGGGGAGGGGTTGGGCCCTGCCCATGGGCGGCGCCGGCGGGCCCGCGGTGCGGAGGGTGGCGGGGGGGGTGGGGGAGGGCTGGCTGGAGGGGTGGGGGGCGTCCGCGGAGGACGGAGGCCGGAGGCGGCAAAAGGCGAGGGAGGCAAAAGCCTACAGCACCCGGTATTCCCAGGCGGTCTCCCATCCAAGTACTAACCAGGCCCGACCCTGCTTAGCTTCCGAGATCAGACGAGATCGGGCGCGTTCAGGGTGGTATGGCCGTAGACGCTGGCGCCTGCCGCCGGCGCCCCTAAGAAGCCGCGCCGCGTCGCCCGGCCCGCGGCTCGCGCGCGCGCCCAGGCCTCTGTGACGCGCACCCGCCGCCGCCGGCGCCCCCTGCGCCCGCGCTCGGCCTGCCGCCTTCCTCCCGCTGCTGCCTCCCGCCGCGGCCGCCTCGGGCGCGGCCAGCGGGCCAGCCAAACCCTGCGCTGCCCCGCCCTGCTGCCCTCCCAGGGCGCGGAGGCCTGGAGCAGCCCGGGGTGCGAGGAGGCGGGGCGGGGCGGGCGGCGGTGGGAAACGAGGGGTGGTGGGGGCGGGGATGGGGGCGGGGCGCCTGGCTGGGCGCTCTCCCCTCGCGGCCCGGGAACACTCCAGGCCGCCCTGGCCGCTCGGATCCGGCGATGGGTCGCAGGAGATGCGGCTGCTGGGAGGTGGGGGGCGCGGGGCACTTGGCCCGAGGCGTCGGGGCGTCGGGCCGCCGGGCCCGTGCTCCTCTGAGTCCCCTCCGGCCCGAGGGGCCTCCCAGCGGGAGCCCTGACCTCTGCGGCGCCGGCCGGGCCCCGACTTGCCCAAACCCAGGCGGAGCCACCGGCGCGACCAGAGGGCGTCAGCGGAAGCCCGCCGCGCTGCCCCTGAGGGCGCGGGGAGGCGGGGCGGCCACCCTTCCCCCCGCCAGCGCCGCCCAGGAGACCGGCACCCCGCCCCCAACCCGCCCCTCGCGGGGACCCTGGACAGCTCCTGCTGGCGCCAGCCCAGAGACCCAGAGACAGAGACAGAGACAGAGACACGGAGAAACAGAGAAACGGCGACACGGAGAGGATCCAAGACACGGACCTAGACAGACACCCACCCTGACCCAGAGAGGCTCTGCCCAAGAGCTCGCTTCCCCCCCAGGAGGGCGGTGGTGCTGGAGCTGGGCCCGGGCCAGGAGGCAGGGGCCCCGGGGCTGGCGATCACCCCTGGGGCCCTAGGCCGCGCAGACAGGCTCTCAGGAGTCCCGGGCTCCCGGCATCGCTGCCCCGCCATCGCCCAGGAACCACAGACAGGCACCGGAGCTCGCTGGCGCGCTCTGTCTGCGCTTGCGTGTGCGTGTGCGTGTGCGTGTGCGTGTTGTGCGAGTGGGTGTGTAGGCGTGTGTGTGTGTGTGTGTGTGTGTGCGCGCGCGCGCGCGCCTGTGTGTCTGTGTGCCTGTGTGTGTGCGCGTCCGGGTTTGCGTGTTCCTTTCTCTCCGCTTCTTCACTCTGGCTCTTTTCCTCTTTCTGCCGGGCACCCCCGACCTTACTGAGGTGATAGAAGGAGCAGGCAGAAAAGTCAGGGCCCAGAGAACTTGGCACGAGAAAGCAGCTCCATCTACCAGACATGTAGAAGCCCCTCCCCGACGACCGACCGCAGCGTCCCCGTTCTGCTCAAGTGCCGCTGGGGACGTTGCCCGGGATCTCCCGCCCGCTAGGTCACCGACGAAGGCGCCTCCGTTTTCCCAAGAGCGCGCTCGCGCCCAGGACGGAGGGAGGAGCAGCACGGTGTGACGACGGGGAGGAAGAGTCGCGTCCGAAGGCCCGTCGGTGCCTGCCGACGTCCCGGCTCTCCCTGTCTCGAGACCTCTGGGCTTCAGGGTTCTGTGCCGCAAGGCTTTCCCGCCGCAGCCCCCGGGACCCAGGGCGCGCTGTGTGCGCTGCCCGTCTCCAGCGTTTGGGCCCTGTGGGCCTTCTTGCGTCCCACTGGAAAGGGGACCCTGGGACGGAGAGAAGACGGGCAGGGGGCGGGCTTCGGCAAAGAGAGCGACGGCCATCCACAGACGTCCGACGAGGCCCTCCGGGGCGCCAAGCTCTCCATTTTCCACGGCACGTGTCCTCGTCAGGTTCTGCCACCTCTCGCCGGCATGCGTAGGCACACCGCTGGTCTTGCGGCCCCAGAGGCGAGGAGGCGAACGCCCCGGAGGCCGAGATTGGCACCCGCGTTCTCGGCTGCTGGGTGGCCAGCACCTAGGAGAGTGTCTGGCCGGAAGCAGCCAGGCGATCGATCCCTGGGTGCTGGATGAGCCTCGGCGGCAAGAAGTAGGCTCGTGGGGAAGGACGGCGGCCGAGGCCCGGGCCCCCACCGAGGCCGCGCTCCGTGCTGAGCGGTCCGCTCCGTGTTTATCGCTTGCGTTCTCACCAGCACTCGCCCCCGCAAGGAGGCACGAACTCCAGGACCCCCTCGCACCAGATGAGGAAAGCGCAGCTCAGGGAGGGCACGTCACTCGCGGGAGACGGCGGCCCTTGGGTTTCAGCTCAGGACTTCGGTCTCCCGAGCCTGCGTTTCGGGGCAAGGCTCCGGTCCCGCGCTCCGGGAAACTGACAGGGACGCAGTCCCGCTTCTCCCCGCAGAAGGTGCTCCTCGGAGATCAGATCCGGGGACCCGTCAGAACCACCCCGGGCACGAGCTGGCAGGGAGCGACGCGCACCGCCCCTCCCCCCCCATCCCGCAGCCCGCAGCCCGCAGCCCGCAGCCCGCAGCCCGCAGCCCGAGGAAGCGAGGAGCAGGCGATAGAGGCGCTGGGTTGGCAGGAGGGGAAACGGGGCCGGCAGGAGAAGCGAACCGCGGAGAGACTCCCTCCCAGGACGACGATGGCTGAACGGGGAGAGGAGGGAGCTTTGGGTCCTCTCTCGTCCTGCTTTGACCGGGATGTCCCCATTTTTCCACAGCGAGCGAGTATGGCTCTTGGATTCGGTGGGGAAGACGTGGTTTATCTGGAGGACTTTTCCCTTCGGGGGTTCAAAGTCCGTTCTCTGAGGCAAGGCTCCCTCTCTGCCTCCCTGTCCTTCCCATTCGCCTCCCCGGAAGCCAGCTCTCCTCCCGGTTTCCTGGATCCCTTGGCCACGGTCCTCTGTTGCAAACACAGGCAGGTGCAAAGAAGATGCGAAAGGCTGCCCGAGCCACGCGAACGGAAAGCTGAAGCCAGGGAGCCAGGAAGGGCTGGCTGCTGAGGGAGGACGTGTCCTGTCAGGAGGCTTTTCAACTCCCTCTGACAGATGCGGCCTGGAGGGGCGGGGCCCGGCCGGGGCCCTGGGGTGGTAGGGGTCGGGTGTGAGGGGGTGGGTGGGGAGGCGGGGGGAGGCGGGAAGAGAGGGAGGCCCCCGAGTGAGGGGACACCAAAAGCCTCAGCCATCAAGACTCCTCATCTTTGCATCCAGCGTTCTCAAACTCAAAACGAACGCAAGCTCATCCACCAGGAGCAACGTAGCAGCGTTTCCAAGCGAGGCAGGACCGCCCGAAGGCGAAAGCAGAATGGGATCCCAGTCAGGTGGAGCTTGAAACTCAGACCCACCCACCCCCCTACCCCCCCACCACCTCCCCCCCTCCCCCCCACCCCGGGAAGGGGGCTTCTGGAAGGAAAAGCGAGACAAACTGACAGGGACAAACTTAGGTCGGGAAAGGAGTGTTGATTGTGAATGAGCCTCTCAAGGACAAGCGAGCGGGTACCAGGTTTTAGAAGATGACCTGCAGCGGCACAGACGCCAGCAAAGGCAGAAGCCATCCCGTCTTGGGTGAGGTGCCCGAGACGCGCCTCTCTAACCCAGTCCGCCCTGTCCTTGGAGAAGCGGGCGGTGTCTGGAAAAGCCTGACCAGGTGTCTTTCCTCGGTGGGCGGGGCTGGTCGCTTTGGGACCCGTTTGGGCCTCCCGGCACCGCCGTGGAATCCGTTCCACCTGACAGGACGACTCTACCCGGCGGCTGGGGCGGCGGGGGCGGGGCGCCGAGGGAAGGGCTGGGGTGTCACCGGAGCGGGAGCCGAGCGGGTGGGAAGAGGCCGAGGCCAGAGGGAGCCGGCGGGCGGCGTGTGCGGCGTCGGGGTCCCGGTCCCGGTCCCGGTCCCGGTCCCGCCGGGCTGGCCCCGATTGGCCCTGGGTTCGGGTGGGGCCGCGAGCTGGAAGGGTTGGGCTGTGGCGGGGAGGGGTTGGGCCCTGCCCATGGGCGGCGCCGGCGGGCCCGCGGTGCGGAGGGTGGCGGGGGGGGTGGGGGAGGGCTGGCTGGAGGGGTGGGGGGCGTCCGCGGAGGACGGAGGCCGGAGGCGGCAAAAGGCGAGGGAGGCAAAAGCCTACAGCACCCGGTATTCCCAGGCGGTCTCCCATCCAAGTACTAACCAGGCCCGACCCTGCTTAGCTTCCGAGATCAGACGAGATCGGGCGCGTTCAGGGTGGTATGGCCGTAGACGCTGGCGCCTGCCGCCGGCGCCCCTAAGAAGCCGCGCCGCGTCGCCCGGCCCGCGGCTCGCGCGCGCGCCCAGGCCTCTGTGACGCGCACCCGCCGCCGCCGGCG
Source organism: Equus caballus (assembly GCF_041296265.1). Taxonomy (NCBI): domain Eukaryota; kingdom Metazoa; phylum Chordata; class Mammalia; order Perissodactyla; family Equidae; genus Equus; species Equus caballus. The sequence goes on from NC_091684.1 coordinate 91,795,826, forward strand.
CCCCCTGCGCCCGCGCTCGGCCTGCCGCCTTCCTCCCGCTGCTGCCTCCCGCCGCGGCCGCCTCGGGCGCGGCCAGCGGGCCAGCCAAACCCTGCGCTGCCCCGCCCTGCTGCCCTCCCAGGGCGCGGAGGCCTGGAGCAGCCCGGGGTGCGAGGAGGCGGGGCGGGGCGGGCGACGGTGGGAAACGAGGGGTGGTGGGGGCGGGGATGGGGGCGGGGCGCCTGGCTGGGCGCTCTCCCCTCGCGGCCCGGGAACACTCCAGGCCGCCCTGGCCGCTCGGATCCGGCGATGGGTCGCAGGAGATGCGGCTGCTGGGAGGTGGGGGGCGCGGGGCACTTGGCCCGAGGCGTCGGGGCGTCGGGCCGCCGGGCCCGTGCTCCTCTGAGTCCCCTCCGGCCCGAGGGGCCTCCCAGCGGGAGCCCTGACCTCTGCGGCGCCGGCCGGGCCCCGACTTGCCCAAACCCAGGCGGAGCCACCGGCGCGACCAGAGGGCGTCAGCGGAAGCCCGCCGCGCTGCCCCTGAGGGCGCGGGGAGGCGGGGCGGCCACCCTTCCCCCCGCCAGCGCCGCCCAGGAGACCGGCACCCCGCCCCCAACCCGCCCCTCGCGGGGACCCTGGACAGCTCCTGCTGGCGCCAGCCCAGAGACCCAGAGACAGAGACAGAGACAGAGACACGGAGAAACAGAGAAACGGCGACACGGAGAGGATCCAAGACACGGACCTAGACAGACACCCACCCTGACCCAGAGAGGCTCTGCCCAAGAGCTCGCTTCCCCCCCAGGAGGGCGGTGGTGCTGGAGCTGGGCCCGGGCCAGGAGGCAGGGGCCCCGGGGCTGGCGATCACCCCTGGGGCCCTAGGCCGCGCAGACAGGCTCTCAGGAGTCCCGGGCTCCCGGCATCGCTGCCCCGCCATCGCCCAGGAACCACAGACAGGCACCGGAGCTCGCTGGCGCGCTCTGTCTGCGCTTGCGTGTGCGTGTGCGTGTGCGTGTGCGTGTTGTGCGAGTGGGTGTGTAGGCGTGTGTGTGTGTGTGTGTGTGTGCGCGCGCGCGCGCGCCTGTGTGTCTGTGTGCCTGTGTGTGTGCGCGTCCGGGTTTGCGTGTTCCTTTCTCTCCGCTTCTTCACTCTGGCTCTTTTCCTCTTTCTGCCGGGCACCCCCGACCTTACTGAGGTGATAGAAGGAGCAGGCAGAAAAGTCAGGGCCCAGAGAACTTGGCACGAGAAAGCAGCTCCATCTACCAGACATGTAGAAGCCCCTCCCCGACGACCGACCGCAGCGTCCCCGTTCTGCTCAAGTGCCGCTGGGGACGTTGCCCGGGATCTCCCGCCCGCTAGGTCACCGACGAAGGCGCCTCCGTTTTCCCAAGAGCGCGCTCGCGCCCAGGACGGAGGGAGGAGCAGCACGGTGTGACGACGGGGAGGAAGAGTCGCGTCCGAAGGCCCGTCGGTGCCTGCCGACGTCCCGGCTCTCCCTGTCTCGAGACCTCTGGGCTTCAGGGTTCTGTGCCGCAAGGCTTTCCCGCCGCAGCCCCCGGGACCCAGGGAGCGCTGTGTGCGCTGCCCGTCTCCAGCGTTTGGGCCCTGTGGGCCTTCTTGCGTCCCACTGGAAAGGGGACCCTGGGACGGAGAGAAGACGGGCAGGGGGCGGGCTTCGGCAAAGAGAGCGACGGCCATCCACAGACGTCCGACGAGGCCCTCCGGGGCGCCAAGCTCTCCATTTTCCACGGCACGTGTCCTCGTCAGGTTCTGCCACCTCTCGCCGGCATGCGTAGGCACACCGCTGGTCTTGCGGCCCCAGAGGCGAGGAGGCGAACGCCCCGGAGGCCGAGATTGGCACCCGCGTTCTCGGCTGCTGGGTGGCCAGCACCTAGGAGAGTGTCTGGCCGGAAGCAGCCAGGCGATCGATCCCTGGGTGCTGGATGAGCCTCGGCGGCAAGAAGTAGGCTCGTGGGGAAGGACGGCGGCCGAGGCCCGGGCCCCCACCGAGGCCGCGCTCCGTGCTGAGCGGTCCGCTCCGTGTTTCCCGCTTGCGTTCTCACCAGCACTCGCCCCCGCAAGGAGGCACGAACTCCAGGACCCCCTCGCACCAGATGAGGAAAGCGCAGCTCAGGGAGGGCACGTCACTCGCGGGAGACGGCGGCCCTTGGGTTTCAGCTCAGGACTTCGGTCTCCCGAGCCTGCGTTTCGGGGCAAGGCTCCGGTCCCGCGCTCCGGGAAACTGACAGGGACGCAGTCCCGCTTCTCCCCGCAGAAGGTGCTCCTCGGAGATCAGATCCGGGGACCCGTCAGAACCACCCCGGGCACGAGCTGGCAGGGAGCGACGCGCACCGCCCCTGCCCCCCCATCCCGCAGCCCGCGGCCCGCCGCCCGCAGCCCGCAGCCCGCAGCCCGCAGCCCGCAGCCCGAGGAAGCGAGGAGCAGGCGATAGAGGCGCTGGGTTGGCAGGAGGGGACACGGGGCCGGCAGGAGAAGCGAACCGCGGAGAGACTCCCTCCCAGGACGACGATGGCTGAACGGGGAGAGGAGGGAGCTTTGGGTCCTCTCTCGTCCTGCTTTGACCGGGATGTCCCCATTTTTCCACAGCGAGCGAGTATGGCTCTTGGATTCGGTGGGGAAGACGTGGTTTATCTGGAGGACTTTTCCCTTCGGGGGTTCAAAGTCCGTTCTCTGAGGCAAGGCTCCCTCTCTGCCTCCCTGTCCTTCCCATTCGCCTCCCCGGAAGCCAGCTCTCCTCCCGGTTTCCTGGATCCCTTGGCCACGGTCCTCTGTTGCAAACACAGGCAGGTGCAAAGAAGATGCGAAAGGCTGCCCGAGCCACGCGAACGGAAAGCTGAAGCCAGGGAGCCAGGAAGGGCTGGCTGCTGAGGGAGGACGTGTCCTGTCAGGAGGCTTTTCAACTCCCTCTGACAGATGCGGCCTGGAGGGGCGGGGCCCGGCCGGGGCCCTGGGGTGGTAGGGGTCGGGTGTGAGGGGGTGGGTGGGGAGGCGGGGGGAGGCGGGAAGAGAGGGAGGCCCCCGAGTGAGGGGACACCAAAAGCCTCAGCCATCAAGACTCCTCATCTTTGCATCCAGCGTTCTCAAACTCAAAACGAACGCAAGCTCATCCACCAGGAGCAACGTAGCAGCGTTTCCAAGCGAGGCAGGACCGCCCGAAGGCGAAAGCAGAATGGGATCCTAGTCAGGTGGAGCTTGAAACTCAGACCCACCCACCCCCCTACCCCCCCACCACCTCCCCCCCTCCCCGCCACCCCGGGAAGGGGGCTTCTGGAAGGAAAAGCGAGACAAACTGACAGGGACAAACTTAGGTCGGGAAAGGAGTGTTGATTGTGAATGAGCCTCTCAAGGACAAGCGAGCGGGTACCAGGTTTTAGAAGATGACCTGCAGCGGCACAGACGCCAGCAAAGGCAGAAGCCATCCCGTCTTGGGTGAGGTGCCCGAGACGCGCCTCTCTAACCCAGTCCGCCCTGTCCTTGGAGAAGCGGGCGGTGTCTGGAAAAGCCTGACCAGGTGTCTTTCCTCGGTGGGCGGGGCTGGTCGCTTTGGGACCCGTTTGGGCCTCCCGGCACCGCCGTGGAATCCGTTCCACCTGACAGGACGACTCTACCCGGCGGCTGGGGCGGCGGGGGCGGGGCGCCGAGGGAAGGGCTGGGGTGTCACCGGAGCGGGAGCCGAGCGGGTGGGAAGAGGCCGAGGCCAGAGGGAGCCGGCGGGCGGCGTGTGCGGCGTCGGGGTCCCGGTCCCGGTCCCGGTCCCGGTCCCGCCGGGCTGGCCCCGATTGGCCCTGGGTTCGGGTGGGGCCGCGAGCTGGAAGGGTTGGGCTGTGGCGGGGAGGGGTTGGGCCCTGCCCATGGGCGGCGCCGGCGGGCCCGCGGTGCGGAGGGTGGCGGGGGGGGTGGGGGAGGGCTGGCTGGAGGGGTGGGGGGCGTCCGCGGAGGACGGAGGCCGGAGGCGGCAAAAGGCGAGGGAGGCAAAAGCCTACAGCACCCGGTATTCCCAGGCGGTCTCCCATCCAAGTACTAACCAGGCCCGACCCTGCTTAGCTTCCGAGATCAGACGAGATCGGGCGCGTTCAGGGTGGTATGGCCGTAGACGCTGGCGCCTGCCGCCGGCGCCCCTAAGAAGCCGCGCCGCGTCGCCCGGCCCGCGGCTCGCGCGCGCGCCCAGGCCTCTGTGA